>NC_060119.1:847981451-849231451 GCF_021461395.2 Schistocerca americana
TGTATGTTACTCCGGATTGTGGAGAGTACAATGATGCAACATCTGTGTCAATAATTTGGTAAAGTAACAGCATTTGGTCGTCTATTTGAGGTCACCAGGGGCTAAGGTCTCCTCCTGGTTATTTTGATGACTTGCTACGTTTGTTCTAATACAGTTTTCTTAAAAAAATGTTCGGAACTATCCTCGCATTGCAAGGTTAGTACCATGCCATTTTTTTCTGCATGAGTAGCCAGTGGTGAAAGGGTACAGTACTGCCCGACATTGAAAATAGGTACAGCATACTTCATTATTTTTGCCAGAACAACACATTTTTTTTGTAAAATAGCTCAATTTCGATTAATACAGTGAAGCCGGATACCAGTGTGGGAAAGAATGACAATTTATTTATTTAATTGATCATATGTGCACTCCCACACAGTAAATCCCTACATCCAGTTTGGTGAGATCCGTGAAATGAACGAATGTATGGTAGTCTGCTTACCGCAGATAGTGAATGTGAATATATGATCATCTTTGAGGCGATCCTTTGGCCACCTTTGGTGGGACCAAAGAGATGAAATTTACCTGAGCTTTGAGCGCCTGAAATGTGGCTGACCAATACGGTAGCAAGGTGCTCCCCCACTTCAGCAGAGGTGCAAGAGGGCCTCGAGAACGGCCATGTTTCAGCACTTGCCGTTGGATCTTGTGCTGTTAAGACCTGTCTTGGGTGTATTCCGTAAAGACAAAAGAGTGGAGACATGGTAAGCATGTGGAATATTTAAGAGTAGTTTGAAATAATAATTTATCTATTTCAGGAACTTTTGTGGGGAGAATTAAATGTCAGGCAGGTAATATTAATGGGATTCTAGAAAATCTTCGGAAGTGACCAACGGTCACAATGAAACCACGTGTAGCAATAAGTTGAAATACTTCCGTGTGCTTAAGTTAAGCTGAATTACTAGCGTGTGTACAATAAGTTGAAATATTTAAGAAATAGCGTGTGTACCATAAGTTGAAATATTTAAGGAATGGCGTGTGCAGGACTTGAAATTAGAGACGAGTACTTCCATGTGGTGAGTACTGTGTGAGTCTCAATCTGTGTATGAGACAAAGGATAAAGAGAAGTACTCGTCCATGGTATCAGTTGAGGACTCGCGTGTGTGATGAATATGTTCTTAATATTACTTTGCGTGATATGATTCCGTGTGACGCTAGATTCAAACTCTGAGAGAGAAGCAAGGTGAGTCAGCCGTCTATCCAGCAACGCCACTTGGCTTCCATTGCACAGGAAGACGTGCAAATATCTCCAGAGTTCATAGTAGGAAAGTAGAATTACGAAGTGGGGCAGTGTCGTGTGAAACTGGGATAAATATTAATTGAAGTGGGAAAGCTGAAAGTGGTAGTGTTGTGACTATTTTGTGTTTTGTATTTCATATTGTAGTGTGATGTATGTCATGTAATTTTGGGTATGTGTGGTTTGCATGGGAGAGTAGCAAGGTAGTTTCAAAAGATTAGTGGGTTATGCTTGTTCCTTCTGTACCGCTCGGTGTGGAGGATAGTTTCGTGATGATGATTGTGAGAGTCGAAGTGTGAGAAATAATAAAAGATCCACCATCCTATCCAGAAAGTGCACTGTAGCGTTAAATAATTACGAGACCATAATGTAGAGATTCACCAATGTAATGCCATGCCCACTGGGCGGAACTTCTCATGTGTTATTGTTGTAGGTTATAGAATTTGTGTGTTTAGGTTAGAGAATTTATCGGAATAAATAAGATAGTGAAAAGAAAAAGATTGGTGGACTTTTCCTTCGAATTGTATGTTGCCGTGATGTCCCGAATTTATAATGTGCACGCCATTCATTTTCAGTGCGGTGGCCACGTGTTGATAAAAGCCGTTAAATAAAAGACAAAAAGAAAATGTGGTATTGCCAGTGCGTAGTGAACAGTCAGAGTTCTGTAAATCACTGATAGTCAGATGCGTGTTTCCGTTGCGTATTATTCATACAGGAGGATAATTTGTAACTTAATTGTGAGTACGAGAGTTCATGTTGCTCGATAAATAAGAATGAATCCACTCGCTTGGCAGACCACTCATCTTGCAGGCCTGACTGCTTGATGCCACAGTATGAGCAAGGCATGTGGGTGCCTCTCACCAGATAAAAAGAGCATGGAGGTGCAGGACAATCCATTCAACTTAAGGTGAACACTTACAGCAAAACCCATAGGCTGCAGCCAACTACAGGAGGTGGGACTAACGGGACTAACGATATGTTTCGCTTTTGGATCGGAAGAGTGTCTCTCTGGTTTCGGCCAGCTAGCTGAACTGGTAAAGACTGCCAATCTTTCTTGCAAGATGAAGGCTGAGTTCACCATTTGTAGCATCGTCGACAGAACTGGCTGTGTTCCTTTGGCACAGAGCCAAATGGAAGCTCCGAATTGGATGCTCAAAAGGTTCTCCGAGAGTGTGGGCTGCAGATTCCTCGACTTGTGACATAGGATAGTGGATTTTCGGATTCCACTTAATAGATCAAAGGTACTCTACACACAGGTAGTGGCTACACGGGTAGCGGGAGCTGTATGAAGGGGACAGGGTGGTTTTTTAGGTTAGAGTGTCTTGGGAAACTACAGAAAGGACGTCAGTCTAAAAGGGTGCAGGACAAACACAGGAAGGTAGACCTAGAAACTATGGGTACTGTAGTCGTAAATTGTCGTAGCTGTGTTGGGAAAGTACCAGAGTTTCAAACGGTAATGGAAAGCACCGATTCTCAAATCTTTGTAGGTTCGGAAATCTGGCTAAATCTGGAAATACGTTCAGCCAATTTTTTTTACTAAGGACCAAACCGTCTTCATAAAGTATAAAGTAAGTACTGCTTTGGTGGTGAAATGTTTATTGCTGTCGGAAATAGTTTACCTTGCAGTGAAACTGAAGTAGATAGTTCCTGTTACTATGGGCAGAGGCTACACAATCCGAATAAATTAATAACTAGTTCATTTTACCGACCACTCCCCCCTCCCGACTCAGATGATGCAGTTGCTGAAGAGCTCAGAGAAAACTTGGGCCTCATTTCAAATAGGTATCCCACTCATACAATTATAGATGGCGGTGTTTTCAGTGTACCCTCGAAATGTTGGTTAAATGCAGTTGTAAGCATAAAAATTAGTTCTCAGGAAATTATTTTCAGTGTTAGTTTAGGAGCCCACTCGATGTGTAAATGGCCTCGAAAACATACTTGACCCCTTAGCAACAAATAATCGCGAGTAAATAGTGAGCATCATGACGTCTATAGGGCTTCCTCATCACAGGGTTGTCGTAGCGAGACTAAATACTGTAACATCAAAACCCACCAAAAATAAAAGCAAAATACATCTATTTATAAAAAAGCAGATAAACATTCGCATGACGCCTTTCTAAAAGACAGTCTGAAAAGTGTAGAGCAGATGTCGTTTGAATTCAGAGAGGTAGTATCGACGGCAGTCGAGAGATACATACCAAATCAATTAATAGAGACGAATATGGTACACAAAACAGGTCAGAACACTATTACAGAAGCTACGAAAAAAGCATGACAAATTTTAAAGGACGCAAAACCAAAGGATTGGCATAGTTTTACAGAAACTGGAAAACTTAGCGCGAACTTCAATGTGAGATGCTTTTAATAGTTTACGCAGGGAAATTCTGTCTAGAAAACTGAAAGAAAATCGAAAGAGTTTCTGATGGTATGTAAAGTACACCCAGTGGAAAGACACAATCAATACCCTTAGCGCGCGATGACAATGGTGATGTTAAGGATGACAGTGCCACTAAAACAAAGTTTTCCGAAATTCCTTCACCAAAGCTGACGAAGTAAATATTCCTGAATTCGATTCAAAAACATCTACCAACATGAGTAACTTAGAAGTAGAAATCCTCGATGTAGAGGAGCAACTTAAATCAGTTAATAAAGTGAAGGCCTCCATATTGTATACCAGTCAGTTTCCTTTCAGAGTACGCTGATACAATAGTTCCGTGCTAAGCAATCATATACTCGTCCAACATCTCGCTCGTCGAAAGATCCGTACCTAAAGTCTGGCATACATTTTCACGCGTCGCCTGTGATTCTGCATAAAGTCCTGACGTAGCTGACACCAATCATTCCATTTTCCGTATCTTTCTCCCCCTCTCCCCCCCTCCCCTCCAGCTTCAGTTTACGTAAGGTGTAGCAAATAATGTCCTAATACGCATAATGTCCTAATACGCTCTCTGTAATAATACTCATGTGATCACATAGTGTGATTAGTGTCGTAACATGGAACAACAGCAGCGATGGTTTTAGGCTGGAAGAGAGAAGGACAAGTTTAACGATGTGCTTTGTGACAAGTCGCGTCAAGAATATAAAGATGTCATTTCCCGTTGCCATAACGAGGGGAAATGGCGCAGGGTGAAACGGCCAAGGAGCAGCTTTGAGCATTCGCTCGCAGGAGTCACCCGGGCGTTTCGGCAGTTTTGAGCCCCGCTCTCGGGTCCACCCATTACGGCAGCTGCGAATGTGTAAACATTTACTCGTTAATAACGAGGACGGCCGCGGCCGTTATGGGACTGTCGCCATTAGGCCGCGCTTGCCGAAAGTGGAGACGAGAGAGGGGAGGGGGAAATGGGCAGGTGGGGAGGGGTGGGGTCGTGGGGAGGGGGAGGGGTGTCCCTGATTACTGAGCCACCTGGTTCCTCGCCACACAGCAGACACGGCGACTGCTCCGTCTCAGTGCCGCCTACTTTTGCAAGTTGACTGTCAAGTACCTTTTTAAATTTTAATTTGAAGATTTGGAAATCCTGGCTAGAGGATCCCATATTTACTACCGTTTCAATTTTGCAACTGATTAACATTCTTGATTTCTTTGGGCCCTGTCAATCGAGGAGTTATACCATACACTCAGTTTCAACTACGTGCAGTCTGGAACGGCAAGACCGCTACGGTCGCAGGTTCGAATCCTGCCTCGGGCATGGATGTTTGTGATGTCCTTAGGTTAGTTAGGTTTAACTAGTTCTAAGTTCTAGGGGACTAATGACCTCAGCAGTTGAGTCCCATAGTGCTCAGAGCCATTTGAACCATTTTTTCAACTACGGCATGACGCACTATTTCGTGAATTGCAATAGGTACATTTTAACGTATTGTTCAAGACCATAAGTGAAACAGCGATTACAAAGACGGACGTGTGATGGAACGCTGCGAGGCAGCTGTCGATGAGGCAGAGTATGTGTAACAAACAGCTTATTTTAGATCTCGCAGTAGTTGCTCGGAGAGTAGCAGGAGTAGCGCGTCAGAGGCTGGCAGTGTCTGTTACGATGCTCCGAAGTGGGCAGTCACTTAGTATTAAATACTCAGTGTAATAATTTCAGTATTATGTATTAATTATCTATGAAAGAAATAAGATTTGAAGTAAAATCAATCCAGAAAGCTGTAAATGTTATTACGAAATTTTCATGAAAAATATTTCTACATATTGTTACATCAATCTACAATAAGGTAATCAATATTCACGTGCTTTTGCTGTTGAACGAATTTGAATGAGACCAGCTTTGTATGTAACCCCAAGTTTTTCATTGTATTTTTTGTAAAGATTATTTGTTTGTGTAAATGTAATTTTTGTCATATGGTTTAACAGTTGCAAGGCCGTTTCACACTATAGTAAGATTTTCAAGTAAGATATTACAGTCATTCTCCTCAGTCATGTTCCGCCTCTCAACTGCTGGTCGTTTTTATTCAAACAAATTCTAAACGTGTCTCAGTCAAATATCTTGCATTTTGGCTTTTGCAACTGTAGTTAATTTGGTAGTGCTGAGAGCAGAACAACGTGTTATTCAAAGTGAGACCAATATGAAGTAAGAAATTTATTTCACACAGATTATGGATTTTCGCACAGGGACCGCTTTTGTACTTATTCAGATTTCCAGGGCCGCAGTAATATCGAGTAAATTAAATGCACTTGTCTCTAATTTGTCATTATCGCGCACAAGTTTTAATTAGTTTGTGTTTACTAGTATTGACAGATTGTTTAAAACAGAGTCAGGTAAATATACAGATATACGTGAACAGATACGCAGTCAGTACACCACTTGATATAACTGTTCTTTGTCAGAAATAAACATCATTCCTTTCTTTAGACGTAAACATTAGAGAATAAGGTACCGAGTTGAGGGTAATACAAAAGAACGATATCAGAAAACGACATATATGCTCCCACTACTCTGCTACTGCTTCAGACATAAGCAAGTGGAAATTTTCTGACTCAATTCTTTCCATATTAAGAGCAACGAAAACAGTGTCATGCCTATAGTGCCGAAGCGGTGGTGATGACATATATGAACAGGAACATATCTTCAATCAACAACCTAAATCATTAAAAAAAGGAACACACTGCCTTAGAGTTATTACGTGGTGAGTGATACATGGAGCAACTTATAAAGGAAGATCTACGTTCCAGACGAGTAAGGAAAACTTGAAATTCAACGATATTATACGACTCTCAGGTACACTACGTCGGTCGGATGAACGACACACTACGTTAATACAAGAACAAGGAAAGTTAGGAGCCTGCTACATATACAATAAATTCACTGGTTCGAGATTAAAAACTGTAGCTTGTTGGTAAATTGGAATATAAATGACTACAGCCCTCAAAATACATAATCTACGTGGATTCTCAGACGAGAAACAACCCTAAATTGATCAATTAATCCCGCAGTTTATTCAAGAATAGTAAGTGAAATCCCTTCTGAATTGTACAATTGTACAGAGTGAAGAGAAGACAACATCAGAGCATTTATTTGGCGTGGACCAAATCTGACAGCACTTCCAAGTCGTCGGTGAAACAAAATTACCTACTAAAATGTCCCAACTTGGAAAATTAGGCCATCCAGAATACTGAATGAACATTACACAATATAAGGCTCACATTTCCCTAACAAATAAGTAATAACTTAGATTCAGATATTCAATTAACACTTTGCCTTAGAGGAAATTAGACAAAAAAATCGCTTATGAAATTAGCCCAATACGTATTTATGCACGCTTTTAGTTAGAAATCCTACACGATTCCACATTCATGCACCATTTTGAAACAGCTACAGCCCTTGTTACATAACGGTACCTGCTTCTGCCAGGGCGTGTCGGACAGTTAACGGTTAAGGTCAATTTTAGCTCAGTGATGCATTATGCCTTCCCTTCGCTGAGATTGTTGTGTAAAACAGATCCAGATACTTTAGAGTTACTGTCTGGAGTTTCCTAGAGACATCTAGGCGATTCAAACTTCTGTCATTATCTCGATGCAGAAAAAAATAGGAAAACATGGAATCGATTCTGTCAAATATCGTTCATTACTCCAATCGGGTTTATTCATTTCACATTTGCAGTATTTGGCAACATAATACAACAAAAGTTATGAAACGTGTCGTCGAGTCGATATCCGGCGCTTTTCGCTTCCCGCTGGTTCAGGACCACGTTTCATCTGACACCACCAATGGAAAACTCTAAAAGAAGTAGCCATTGTCCGTGTAACTATTATGTACAATTAGTGGTTAAATTTGCTTATAAAATACATCGAACTGAAAAAGATAAGATAAATACACGTTCCATCTGAGTACTCACTCACCGTTGGTACTTCTTAAGCAACGTTTATTAACGACATGTAATTACGAGGAGCGTTCAAACAGTAAAGTAACACCTTTTTTCAAAAATATAAAGCAGGTTGGTTTCTTTCAGGATACTAATACACTACACTTTTGGCTAGAAAAGCCTATTTTACAACATAATCCTCTTTCAATGGAACTGCCTTACGTCACTTCACTGTGAGGGCCTGTATGCCCAAATGGTAGAACTCTACCCGTCGACGTCGCGGCCAACGTCTTACTACATCCATAAGCTCCCCACAATCCACGTCCTTCTTCACGCAGAGTGTATTCTTCATTGAGCCAAACAGATGGAAGTCGGAAGTTGCGAGATCCCAGGTGTAAGGTGGATGAGGAAGAACAGTCCAATGAAGTTTCGTGATCTCCTCTTGAGTGCCCAGACTTGTGTAAGCTTGCGTTTTCATGGGGAAGGAGATGTTCGTTTGCAGTTCTGTGGCGACGAACACGCTAAAGTCATTTCTTCAATTTCCTGAAGCTAGCACAATACACTTCCGAGTTGATCGTTGCACAATGAGGGAGGACATCAAACGGAATAACCCCTACAGATTTCCGGAAGACCGCCACCATTAATTTTCTGGCTGAGGATGCGGTTTTGAACATTTCCAGCGGGCGAGAGGTGGTGTGGTGCCACTTCATGGATTGCTGTATTGTTTACGGTTCGAAGTGATGAACCCACAGAAACGTCCCGTTAAGCAGAGATGTTGTTGGCTGTAATCTGTCAGTCACCTCGAATGAGTGTGTCCGCACGTTCCAACATTGCAGGAGTCACAGCTGTGTGCGGCCGGCACGTGGGAGATCGAACAGGTTTGAGAGACATTATTGCACTGATGACAGACGCCGCGTCTAGCGTCTCACCATTCTTTTGTCATTACCAGGTTTCCATAGACATTTGCAGGCCCCTATGAATATCTGCAATGCTCTGGTTTTCCACGAAAAGAAACTCAATGCAGCCCTCTGCTTGTATCAGACCTTCGTGGTTACAGAAGCCATTTTGAAGGCTCCGTACAGAGCCACCACCTATGGGAACTTCATGAAATTATAGGGGATGAAACGCGAACATTCCACGATCTCCCACAGTAAATTCCGCTTCTTATCAACAGCCAAAATTGCCCGAAAAAAATGTCCTGCGTTACCTACTGAACTCCCTTCGTACATCCTCTCTGTGCAGCGAGAGGATACGGGGGGAAGGGGGGGGGGGGGGGTGGAGGGGGGGATGAGTTATTTACAGAGGCCATGTTGTCGTTCTTCAGATTTAGATTACAATATTTATCAATCGTAACGGTACTTTAATAAGAATTAAGAAGATTATTGGAAAAGTGACGTGATGTTGGTAATGAGTGTGGCTTTGAATCCTGCGATGGTATTGCTGTGGGATTCTGGTGGCATTGTTAGTAAGAGATAGGATGGAGATGGTGTCTCAGAAGATGTGGCCCACTCGAGTGGGTCGAGTGGAGGTGTTCAGATGTTAGGAGGCGGCAATGAGAGCAGTTATACAGGGGAAGATGGGGTAGGAGCCTTCGCTTGGAGAAGGAAGTGGTCGTGTAAGTTATACTGGACAGGATCTCAGGAATGATTTCAAGGACTGGGAGAAGAATGGGGTAGAAATTACATGGGGGAAAGGACATAGAATGTGTGTGTATGTGAGGGAGGTCGGATGTGGTGGTGAGAGAGGGCGGTAGCAGCAATGATTCTCAAGGAAGGGGGTTGCAGTGGCCTGTTGGGATTCAAATTTGAGGAAGTTGTAAGAATGGTTTGGTTTGTGAGGAGACTTGGAAACCTCTGTTGTTAGCTTCAAACAGGGGTTGTAACAGACGTTTTTTATATTCCTCTTTAAAGCATTTATTTCATAATAAAGATAGGAAATTATTGATTTCAACTGTTGTTGAGTGATGGGAGAAGGGCGACAATACTTTTGGAAAAAACTGTTTCATGGTCACGTTTAACAACGTCAGAACCGCCACCATCCTTCGTGGCCCAGTGACTGCAGTACTCGGAAAAATGGTTTAAATGCGGTGGAGGCACGGAACAATGGTCTGAGAGGCGCGGATTCAAAAAAAAAAAAAATAGAAAACAAGGAACCTGTATACCCAATCTTAGGACTGTGTTGGCTCTAGACTCACGTGTTCGTAGCTGCACCAGGCTAGGGCTGTTGCTGTTGTTATTAATGTTCTCTTAAAAACTGTTTGGAAGTTATCGCTAGAAGGCACAATGCCTGTAACATTATTTTAAAAAAATGTTTTTTAATTCAGTGGGAAATAGTTTAATTTTACATAATTACCTGAAACGAAAATTTTTCACTTGGTTTTCAGAAATTTGGTTCTGTTAGCGGCGCCTACAGAAGTGAAAAATGATTGAATGCAACCAGATGCAGTTCAGATTCAAACTTTCCATTGTATATTTATTTCATGCTCCTTAAAGCAGGGGCTCATCCGACACAATCCATATTAAATCAAATTTTTAATGAATTTTAGCGTTCGGGCTTTGAGGACATCGAACAACTTTTAAATAAAAGCATAATTTTATTTATGAGAACGAGATGTGCCACAGGGAGGTGAGTGCCAAGGCGTGTCGAAAGGGAGGTGGAGTACATTGCATTCAAAGGATGAAACTAGGGATGGATGGAGATCCGTGAAAAATTTGCAAAGTTGTGTTTGGAACGGATGAGAGTTTTTTATTTCTGTCTGATAGTCGCTGCTATGCAGACCGTTTGTTCAGCTGGTTAGAAGTTTTGGCCTGTTATAAGCATCCTTTCGGGTGGTTAGTAGGTGAGGGTTCTAATTTAGTGGTAGACAAGTGTATTACAGTCTTTTAAGGGGCTCCGGAACGCCCTATACTTGCAATGTTAAAATAACGCTTATAAATTACATCTTTCCTCACAAAGTATTTGAGGTAGGAAGTTGAACTTTTTACAGATTATTTATTGGAATATGGGCTACAACTTAACACAGGGATTTTACAAAATTTTAGTTCAGTTATTAAAAATGATTTTTTTCAATTGTAATGAAAATTCACAACATTTTTTTTGCAACTTTTTATTTATGTATTCAAAAATATACAGTTTTTTGGAAAAAGGCTGTGTTAAATTATGCAGAAGGTACTGTGTAACATTTACTGAAAGTTTGAAACAAATATGTTCGGAAGAACCTTAGAAAACATGTAATTAGTATGAGAAAATAAAAGTTTTGGGAATCGAGCGACAAAGATTGGATTAACTTTTTAGTGCATTCCAGGTCCATAGGATGGATTATCTTCATCCTCTGCAAACTCCTCCTCCAGCTTCCTCTTGTTCCTCCTCCTGTTTACTCTTGCTTGTATTTCTAGACTCTTTACAGCCCTGTCTGCAGCCCGAAGGCGTTCCTTGTCTAAAGCAAGCATCGCTCGTTGTTGTGTTCGTAGATTTTGCTACCATTTTCTTCAGTTGCAGTTACTGGAACACTGTTCCAAAAGTGGTCACGTATGAACACTTATCACATTTCAGTTGTATTTCACTAGCAACTCCTACGTGCTTTATTATGGAGAGTTCCAGACCAACTTCACTACAATAAATACATCTTACACAGTTTGAAAAAATTCCTTTGAGAACCGACATATCAAATATTTCATTCACATCCGATTCGCCCATAAAACATTCATAGTTTTCACTCATTGAACCAAGCTTCTTCTGTGAAGTATTTTCTTTCCCACTTTGACTGCTATGGGCAGGTGTACTTGAGAGGTTAGGTTCACTCACTTGGTTATCGTCTTTATTGTTTACAGTAATAACACATACCTTTGGCTTTCCAACATTTCTCCTTTTCTTAAAAGCCTTCAGAGGATTTCTAATAACTTTACTTTTACTCATTATTATACTTCAACAAAACAGAGACTCAAGAAACAGAATTAATTACGAATATTTTCGAGATAACGACAGAGTAAATAAACATGAAACAATCGACAATCACACCAGCGATATATATTGAACCATCACAGGTCAGCCACAACACATACTTTATCTCACATCACTAAAATGTACCTGATGAACACGGACGTTAATAATAACACCATTTGACAGCAGTTTAACAGCGCCACAGTGGGTCACGCCCATGTAGATCACATTTCAAAAAAAATTTAAAAATCGTTGTAGTCTTCGAAATTGAATAAATTATATATCTATTAAAAGGTAATAGTCTGCAGATTCAGAAAACGCAAAAAAGTAAAAATTGAACTTTTCATGATTTTGAGCCTTTCCGGAGCCCATTAACAAGATGATTTGCTTGATTGTGGATCGTAAGGTAAATGTTTGTAAGATGGGGAGCTCAGGTGGTTTCTCCTACAATTACTGCCGTCAGGCATTAAATCTGCTGAGGTCATAGAGAGAGGAAACCACAGGTTTGGGTCTGTCACAATTCGCTTTCGGTAGTCCTCATGCCAACCATTTCTCTAGTTGTAATGAAACAGTAATTTCGTATTTAATGTTCCATCCCACACCTGCGACACTGGAACTCAAAAGCACATTTAGTTGCTACTCTTAAGCTGCATGAGGCGTCAATACTTATCTCTGTAGTAACATTTGTCAACTATATTTACTTTAATCAACACAGTTATTACGTTCAAAATGGTTCAAATGGCTCTGAGCACTATGGGACTCAACATCTTAGGTCAGAAGTCCCCTAGAACTTAGAACTACTTAAACCTAACTAACCTAAGGACATCACACACACCCATGCCCGAGGCAGGATTCGAACCTGCGACCGTAGCAGTCCCGCGGTTCCGGACTGCAGCGCCAGAACCGCTGGACCACCGCGGCCGGCAGTTATTACGTATTCATGTCAGAAATAAGCAGCGATATCATAAAAGAAATTACAGAAGAAGATACACACTATGTCCAAATAATTATCAATTATGGCTTGTGGAGATAGTCGACAAGCTGCCAAGTTTTAACGTCTGCGCCCGCTGATCTGTGATGAAGCTCACGTAGAAGGAACAAAGCGTTCGATTACTGAATGAGTCTACTTCATTCATTGCTTGAAGAACGAATGTGATGACTGCAACATTGGCGTCAAATAGAGATTGGGAAAATGTCGACACTGTTAATGGTCTCTCTGGGCGGGTGTTAAATTGTTTTAATCAAAACTAATTACATGTTTTCAAAGTTAAGAATATATTCGAATATCCTGTTCATAATGTCTAAAGCACCTATAATTTGTAAAAAAATGGAATTTATTTATCCTGAGTTGAGTTTTGTAACCTGACAAGGCTAGTGGGGAAGCCTCAGGCCAGCGTCGAGGGTTATTTGGAATTTGTAAATACGAGTTAAAGCTAGGGAAACCAGGTAAGCTTTCACTGCTGCTGTAATGCCCAGAAGCATGAACAATAGCAGACGGTTCATAATGAGTGTTGTGGAAAGAACGGTGCAGTGAAGGAGCGTAACTATTAGTTTAAGCCGTTGAGCTGTTGAAGAAAGCCAGGGATTGTTCCCTTTCGGGAGACACGCCCAACAGGAATCACTACAGTAATCTGTTCATTGTAATGTGTGTATACGAACGGATGCTGGGCAAACGATAATAGCTTGCGTTAGGACAGGTATGATGAGGGCCTATCGACAAAGCAGTGATTAGTGAGAATGAGCGTCTGGTCTTAAGTGGTAAAAGCCGTGAGGGCCACTAACAGGTGCAGATAACAAAAACTGGGCGTTGTTTGGAACTACCAAGACTTTGACAAAACAAACACTCTAATACCTTAAAACGAGACAAGAAATATTAATGTAGTATGCTTAAGGATTGTACAGGGTGGTCCATTGATCGTGACTGGGCCAAAAATCTCACGAAATAAGCGTCAAACGAAAAACCCACAAAGAACGAAACTTGTCTAGCTTGAAGGGGGAAACCAGATGGCGCTATGGTTGGCCCGCTAGATGGAGCTGCCATAGGTTAAACGGATATCAACTGCGCTTTTTTTTAAAAATAGGAACCCCCATTTTTTATTAAATATTCGTGTAGTACGTAAAGAAATATGAAAGTTTTAGTTGGACTACTTTTTTCGCTTTGTGATAGATGGCGCTGTAATAGTCACAAACATATGGCTCACAATTTTAGACGAACAGTTGGTAACAGGTAGGTTTTTTAAATTAAAATTCAAAACGTAGGTACGTTTGAACATTTTATTTCGGACCTTCCAATGTGATACATGTACCTTTGTGAACATAACATTTCTGAGAACGCATGCTGTTACAGCGTAATTACCTGTAAATACCACATTAATGCACTCAAAATGATGTCCGTCAACCTCAATGCATTTGACAATATGTGTAACGACATTCCTCTCAACAGCGAGTAGTTTGCCTTCCGTAATGTTATCACATACATTGACAATGCACTGACGCATGTTATCAGGCGTTGTCGGTGGATCACGATAGCAAATATCCTTCAACTTTCCCCACAGAAAGAGATCCGGGGACGTCGGATCCGGTGAACGTGCGGGCCGTGGTAAGGTGCTTCGACGACCAATCCACCTGTCATGAAATTTGCTATTGAATACCGCTTCAACCACACGCGAGCTATGTCCCGGACATCCATCATGTTGGAAGTACATCGCCATTCTGTCATGCAGTAGAACATCTTGTAATAACATCGGCAGAACATTACGTAGGAAATCAGCATACGTTGAGATTTCCATCGATAACATGGGGGCCAATTATCCTTCCTCCCATAATGCCGCACCATACATTAACCCGCCAAGGTCGCTGATGTTCCACTTGTCGCAGCCATCGTGGATTTTCCGTTGGCCAATAGTGGATATTATGCCGGTTTACGTTACTGCTGTTGCTGAATGACGCTTCGTCGCTAAATGGAAAGCGTGCAAAAAATCTGTCATCGTCCTGTAATTTCTCTTGTGCCCAGTGGCAGAACTGTACCAACGTTTTTGAGATTCCCGGTTGTCGCGCAATTTGTCTGCTACTGACGTGCTGATTAGTCAAGACAGCAGCTAAAACACCTACTTGGGCATCATCATTTGTTGCAGGTCGTGGTTGACGTTTCACATGTGGCTGAACACTTCCTGTTTCCTTAAATAACTTGGATGACGTCGTCCAGGATACCGACCAGCATACATAACACACGCCCGTTGGGCATTTTGATCACAATAGCCGTACATCAAAACGATATCGACCTTTTCCGCAATTAGTAAACGGTCCATTTTAACACGGGTAATGTATCACGAAGCAAATACCGTCCGCACTGGCGGAATGTTGGGTGATACCACGTATTTATATGTCTGTAACTATTACAGCACCATCTATCACAAAGCGAAATAGTGGCCCACCTAAAACATTCATATTTCTTTACGTACTACTCGAATATGTAATAAAAATGGGGGTTCCTATTTAAAAAACGCAGTCGATATCCTTTTGACCTATGGCAGCGCCATCTAGCGGGCCAACCATAGCGCCATCTGATTTCCCCCTTCAAGCTAGACGAATTTCGTTCTTTGTAGTTTTTTCGTTTTATGCTTATTTCGTGAGATATTTGGCCTGGTCACTATCAATGGACCATCCTGTATATGAGTGTAAGAAATGCAGTCGTATGTACACAGCACTAACTGTAATTACAAGCATAACTCAGCGTCGTAAATGATTACACACTACAAATAACAAATAAGGCTGTCTTTTAAAGGTGGACGTAACATCGGATAATGCCATTGCACAGTAGCCATTATTACAAGCAGCAGCGCAAATTAAATCATTATTAAATACGGCGATAAGTCCCTACATTAAATGTACACTATGTGATCAAAAGTACCCGGACACCTGGCTGAAAATGACTTACAGGTTCGTAGCGCCCTCCATCGGTAATGCTGGAAATCAGTATGCTGTAAGCCCACCCTTAGCTATGATGACAGCTTCCACTCTCGAAGGCACACATTCAGTTAGGTGCTGGAAGGTTTCGTGGGGAATGGTAGCCCATTCTTCACGGAGTGCTGCACTGAGGAGAGGTATCGATGTCGGGCGGTGAGGCCTGGCAAGAAGTTGGCGTTCCAAAGCATCCCAAAGGTGTTCTGTAGCATTCAGATCAGGACTCTTTGAAGGCCAGTCCATTACAGAGACGTTACTCTCGTGTAACCTCTCCACCACAGGCCGTGCATTAGGAACAGGTGCTCGATCGTGTTGAAAGATGCAATCGGCATCCCCGAATTGCTCTTCAACAGTGTGAAGCGAGAAGGTGCTTAAAACATCAATGTAGGCCTGTGCTGTGATAGTGCCACGACTCCCTCATGAAAAATACGACCACACCATAATACAACCGCCTCCGAATTTTACTGTTGGCCCTACACACGCTGGCAGATGACGTTCACCGGGCATTTGCCATACCCACACCCTGCCATCGGATCGCTACATTGTGTACCGTGATTCGTCACTCAAATGGTTCAAATGGCTCTTAGCACTATGGGACTTAACATCTGAGGTCATCAGTCCCCTAGAACTTAGAACTACTTAAACCTAACTAACCTAAGGACATCACACACATCCATGCCCGAGGCAGGATTCGAACTTGCGACCGTAGCGGTCGCGCGGTTCCAGACTGAAGCGCCTAGAACCGCTGGGCCACACCGGCCGGCATTCGTCACTCCACACAACGTTTTTCCACTGTTCAATCGTCCAATGTTTACGGTCCTTACACCAACTGAGGTGCCGTTTGTCATTTACCGGCATGATGTGTGACTTATGAGCAGCCGCTCCACCATGAAATACGAGTTTTTTTCAAATGGTTCAAATGGCTCTGAGCACTATGGGACTTAACATCGGAGGTCATCAATCCCCTAGAGCTTAGAACTACTTAAACCTAACTAACCTAAGAACATTGCACACATCCATGCCCGAGCCAGGATTCGAACCTGCTACCTTATCGGTCGCTCGGTTCCAGACTGAAGCGCCTAGAACAGCTGGGCCACAACGACTGGCCGAGTTTTCTCAACTCCTACCGAACTGTCATAGTACTTGCAGTGGATCCTGATGCAGTCTGGAATTCCTGTGTGATGGTCTGGGTAGATGTCTGCCTATTACACCTTACGACCCTCTTCAACTGTCGGCGGTGTCTGTCAGTCAACAGACGAGGTCGGCCTGTACGCTTTTGTGCTCTACGTGTCCCTTCACGTTTCCACTTCACTATCACATCGGAAACAGTGTAAAAAAATGGTTCAAATGCCTCTAAGCACTATGGGACTTAACTTCTGAGGTCATCAGTCCGCTAGACTTAGAACTACTTAAACCTAACTAACCTAAGGACATCACAGGATTCGAACCTGCGAGCGTAGCGGTCGTGCGGTTCCAGATTGTAGCGCCTTTAACCGCTCGGTCACTCCGGCCGGCAGGAAACAGTGTACCTAGGGATGTTTAGGGCTGTGGAAATATCGCGTGTAGACGTATGACACAAGTGACACCCAATCACCTGACGACATTCGAAGTCCGTGAGTTCCGCGGAGCGCTCCATTCCGCTCTGTCACGGTGTCTAACGGTTACTGAGGTCGCTGGCATGGAGTATTTGGCAGTAGGTGGCAGCACAATGCACCTAATATGAAAGACGTATGTTTTTGGGGGTTTCCAGATACTTTTGATGACATAGTGTATCATGCCAGAAAGTACTCGGTACATACGCTTACAAAAGAGACAGTACTTAGTTATTAGTATATCAAATTAATTTAACATATTAACCTTGTCAACGGTGGTTAATTGAAAGTGCGATAAAGGCACATCCTTGTTTAAGAAAAACATACATTTATGTTGAAAGGAATAATAATTAGTATCAGTATACATGGTTGATACCATGTATGTTACATGTAACATATTTAAATTAATTCTAGTATTGTTAGTATAGAGATGGTGGTCCATTTCGATTTCCGTTTACATTTTCAGTTCATTTTCATTCCATTTCAACTGCACACGATGTGTCACTGTGTTGTAAGAAGTACGTTATGTGGTGGGGACCTACCTGAGGTCCCATTAGCTAAAGTTTGTTGATGGACGTGGTGGTGCGACATGTGCTCCTGGGAGGTACTGCAATGCGAGAGGAGAGGTTACGTTATGATCATCTGTGACGGAGGGCTGATTTTTTTTCCATGTCAGAGTGGCCGGCACGAGTGGCCGTGCGGTTCTAGGTGGTACAGTCTGGAACTGCGCGACCGCTACGGTCGCAGGTTCGAATCCTGCCTCGGGCATGGATGTGTGTGATGTCCTTAGGTTAGTTAGGTTTAATTAGTTCTAAGTTCTAGGGGACTGAAGACCTCAGATGTTACGTCCCATAGTGCTCAGAGCCATTTGAACCATTTGAGAGTGGATATTCTGTTACACCATCGGAGACTTGTGTTTTGCACGAAAGCCGAGTGCAGCCAAGCGATAAATTCCGAATAGAACTAGGGACTGTGGCTCTGGCTGGCGGAACATGAGACTGTATTTCATCATACGTGGAGTTCAGTTTACGCATCTGGGTGGGGCGTTAGAGACATACTTAATAATTTGAGACTGTAAAGTGAAGATTCCCATCACTCATGCGATGCTAGTTAAGTTGCAAATCGCACATTCTTACCAGATGAACTCTTGTTTTATTCCATTAAATACTACCATTCCGTAGGAAACTATATCTTGCTGAATAAACTAGTTATTAAACATATAAGTGTGAAGTGTGCTTTCCTTGTCATTTTATGTTTAATAATCTTTAATTCGCATTCCGTGTCTGCTCTCAACGGTTTGGCAGCGGGATCACCAGTGTGGTGGACTGACTGGGCACTGCCATATCAGGGCGTAAAGCAGACGGTTTACGACTCGACCCTGAGACATTTGCGAGACAAGTTCTTAATGAACAGACTCGTAGATTAGCCAAAGGAGAGTTATGTTGCAGATTTCAAAACGTAATTAATGCCATAATTAAAGAAACGGAAAGTTAGAAATCGTTGACAAGTCCAGGCTAGGTTTCTACAATCAGTCAATTTATTTGCATTTTTCTAACGCTGCATTTTACTGGCTACACCTGTTTTTCACCACTTAACTCAAAAGCTACTTTCCACTGTAATTGTTGATTCTGAGACATTGTTATCATTCATTCGGGAGGACGACAGTTCAATCCCGCGTCCCGCCATCCTGATTTAGATTTTCCGCGATTTCCCTAAATCGCTCCGGGCAAATGCCGGGATGGTTCCTTCCCCATCCTTCCCTAATCCAATGAGACCGATGACCTCGCAGTTTGGTCTCTTCCTCCAAACAACCCCACCCGTTGTTATCATTGTGAGTATCATTGCATATGAAAGCATACTGGATTAACCGAGTTAATCATTCCGAGAAATCATTACAGTAACACCGTCTAACATCGCCTCCAGCGTTGATAATGGCCTCAATTCGCTGAGGAAGTGAAGAGTCCACAAGTTTCTTCAGGTGTACCACGTCCACATACCGTAGACCTCCAGAACTGAGAGCTTGTTGTCCACTACGTTTCTCCCGCTGTTCCATATAGCGCCACGCATGGGATTACTTCCGGGTGTTATTTAGTGGGCCGGTCTAGGTACACCGCTGCATCTGAGTGTTCGTAAAACAGGAACTTATGCGTGCAGCCCTGCGGATGCGCCTATTTCATATTGGAAGATGGGGGCGTCTACAGCAAACTCATGATGAAGATATAGAAGAAAAGATAACATTTCGTTGCCGAGAATGTGCGCAATTTTTTTCTCCGAAAGCAGGCTGGTTTTATTCAGGATTCCAATAAATCTTGATGTCCCCCACTCTTTTGCCCACAAATCCCTATTTTTCAATATAAGCATCGTTCAATGCGACGGGCTTACGCCACCTTACTGAGAGGATCCGTATGCCCGCGTGGCACCACTATACTGGTCAACGGCGGAGCCAACGTCTTGCTGCATCCATAACTTACCCATCATCCATGTACTGCTTCTCGCGGAGTGCATCCTTCATTGGGTCAAACAGATGGAAGTCGGACAGCGCAAAATCTGGCTGTGAGCTGTGGAGTGGATGGGAAGGAACAGACCAATGACTTTGTGAGCTCCTCTCAGGTGCTCAGACTTGTCTGGAGCCTTTCGTTGTCACGAGGAAGAAGAAATTAATTTTCATTTTTGTGGCGACGAACGCGGTGAAGTCCTTTCGTCAATTTCCTAAGGGTAGTTAAGTACACTTGAGAGTTAAACGTCGCGTCATGAGGCAGGACATCAAAAAGAATAACCTCTTCATAGTCCCATAAGACCGTCCCCATGACTTTACCGGCTGAGGGAGCGGCTCTGAACTTTTTGTTTGGAAGAGAGGTAGTGTGGCGCCACTCCATGGATTGTCGTTTTGTTTTCGTTTCAAAATGACGAAACCGATGTTTCATCGCCTGAGACGAAGTCCGAAAAAAAAATTGTGACGATGAGCCTCGTAACACGCAAGCAGTTCTGCAGAGATGGTCCTTCGTTACTCTTTACAGGCTTATGTTAGATGCCAAGAAACCCAACTGGCCCACGCCTTTGACGGTTCAATCCCGCGTCCGGCCATCCTGATTTAGGTTTTCCGTGATTTCCCTAAATCACTCCAGGCAAATGCCGGGATGGTTCTTCTGGAAGGGCACGGCCGACTTCCTTCCCCATCCTTCCCTAATCCGATGAGACCGATAACCACGCTGTCTGATCTCCTTCCCCAAACCAACCAACCAACAAGACACCTTTGAGTACCCCAACTAACGGACGAGTGTGTCACCAACAGAGACGTCCAGTTGTGCAGTAAGGTGTTTGCTTTTTATCCCTCGATTTCCTCGAATGAGATAGTCCGCAAGTTCCAACATTACAGGAACCACAACTGTGTGCGGCTGGCACGAGGGAGATCGGACGGGTTTGCACTACGTTGCTGTGATGATGACAAACGTTTCGCCCAACGACTCACCATGCTTCTGTGCAGCGCCAGGTCTCCGTAGATATTCTGCAAGCACCTATGGATATCGGCGATGTTCTGGTTGTCTGCCAGAAGAAACTCAATGACAGCTCTCTGCTTGAAACGTACCTCCGTTACAGACTCCGTTTTGAAGGCTGCCTGAATAGCCTCCACCTATCGGAACTTCATGAAACTGTGGCTGAAACGGAAATATTTCACAATGTCCACAGTAAATTCCACAAATTTTCAATCGAATTTGCTGAGGAAAAAAAAAGAAGTTTTGCGTCGCTTATTCAAAGACCGGCTTAATAATCCTGGTTAATTTCGCGATAGCCCGAATGTATGCGCTCCAGTTCACGGTACGAAAAACACCCCAAAACATCACAGTACCACTTCCGGCCTGAAATGCACCCTCCAGATACTGCGCGTTAAAGTCCTCATTGGGTGAGAGTGTAGTTCGTACCTGGCATGGTTTGAAAACAGGAAATGTTTCGACTCGTCGACCGCACTAATCTCCTCTAGGCAGCCACAGACTGGCTTCTGCGTAGTTTGGTCCACTGAACATCTGCAGCTGTGAGAAATGTACTATTGCGAGGTGCTCGATTCCAAAAGTCCGCTAAATGCAGTCTACTTAGCATTGTTCTCTCAGAAACTGATCGAGTTGGACCTCCTTTCACTGACACCAGAAATTCTTGTCGGGTTTGAAACTGAATTTCATCGCCAGTGGTAACAGTATTTTGCGTTCCCTGTAAGTTAGGATCTTTTAAGACTACTGTCTTATGCCGTTACATGGCTCCAAGTGGAGCAACAGTTCGTGTTGATACACCAACAACTCTGGCGCATTCGTTCACGGTGTGTTCACGAGTATGTCCAAACACGATAGTTAATGCCTGACACTTGTTACGCCTCCAGACATTCACACCTTCAGCGCCGCTATTATACAACATAGTGGCACAATCACATACAGCTTTCCTGCACTAATTTACGTCATGAATGGGAGGTTACATGCCTGTCTGGTACCTACAGCGCTACAAAGCGACCAGTGTGGTCTAGTAATGAGGCGACTAATATTTTGTCCGCCATCGGCTTCAGGCCAGTCATCAACGGCCGACGGGGACTGTCGTGACGTGAATGCGCTGTCAGAGGAGTGCAGACTTCATGTTGTGATCATAGCCGTAGATTTTGACTGGGCGTTTGACAGAGTGAGCTATGTATTTCTATACTTTGTATTAGAACGATGGGCTTGCCTGCCCGGTTCATCAGCGGCCTTCGGCGGCTCTTTACCAGTGCTCGTTCGTTGGTCCAGGTCAACGGGTGTGTGGCAGGGCCGATACCGAAAAAAATGGTTCAAATGGCTCTGAGCACTGTGGGACTTAACATCTGAGGTCATCAGTCCCCTATAACATAGAACTACTTAAACCTAACTAACCTAACGATATCACAGGCATCCATGCCCGAGGCAAGATTCGAACCTGCGACCATAGCAGCCACGTGGTTCCGGACTGAAGCGCCTAGAACCGCTCGGCCACCGCGGTCGGCTTCCGATACCGATCCAATTGCAGGTCTGCCAACGCTGCTCCCTGTCCATCTGCTTGTATGCAGTGGCATTGGAGCCGTTCATAGGCCTGCTAACGGCGCAGCTACCTGGACCCGCCCTTCGTGGTTACACCTTCTGATGTCGCACCTAAGCGGATAACCTCCTGCTGCTGGTTCGTTATCGGGAGGAGGTCACACAGATTTTCAACACCATTTCGGCTCATGGAAGGGCGGCTGGAAGTGTGATGAATGTGTGCAAATCCGCGGCGCTGTCTGTTGGCCTAGGGTTACACCGAAAAATTTGGTTGCTCCTGCCCTGTGTCCGACGTCTCCGCTACCTTGGGATAACCTTTACGTCGTCAACGGGCTGTACGTCCACCGTCAACTTTCAAGTTTTGAAAACCGTCCATATGATGAGCAGCCTCAACTTCCTACCCCGCCCCGAACCTTTGCAGCATTTTCTCTACCTGACTACTTATGTGGCATCGAAAATGGTTCATATTGCGCAGGTTTTATCGGTGCCGAATACGATTGGACGTTATATTCAATCGGAATTTGGACATTTTTTGACGCCTGGGTCAAAGTCCGCTGTGACACCATTAATCGTCCACTGTCTGCAGAAGGACTTAGACCTTACGAGCGTACACTATAGTGTGATGCCACTTTACATGGTCACGATGCATAAACAATGGCGCGGTGTTGAGGCCTCCATTAGGCATTGTTTACGTGACGTCCTTGCGCCAATGTTCCTCCCCTCGCCGGTCCTTGGCGGTAGCATGGCTCAAATGGCTCTGAGCACTATGGGACTTAACAGCTGTGGTCATTAGTCCCCTAGAACTACTTAAACCTTACTAACCTAAGAACATCACACACATCCATGCCCGAGGCAGGATTCGAACCTGCGGTCGTAGCGGTCGCGCGGTTCCGGACTGAAGGGCCTAGAACCGCTCGGCCACCACGACCGGCGGCGGTAGCACCATGCGCACGTTTGCACACATCGCGGCGTTCATTGTGGAACTTATACTTGGGCCGGATTCCCACGAATGCGGTGGCCGCGGGTAAAGGAATTTTCTGCGTCCTTTTCCTGCGAAGCGTCGCCTGTAATGTTGTAGAACGCAAGTTCTCATTGCTGCGCAAGACTGTGATTTGGCGGCACATTCATCACAGTTTCGTTTCGACGCATGTCAGGTCGACTTGGTATTATGTGACCTGTGTGAAGTATCCAACTAATCGGCGGCTCCATGCCATAGAACTAGCGCATCCTCCCATCTGCATCGTCTGCCTAAGTGTCGAGGATGATCACCACCGCTTGAATTGTGTAGCCGTTGTAGATGTCTGGTTTTAGGGACGATAAATGGTTGCGTGTTTTCTGCGAACGGCGCCGATATTATTGACACAGAGCCCTTTTTTAGCTAGCGGCAGAATATTTTCCCGTCACAAAGTCTTGGGCGGTACTCTGGATTATGGGCAGGACCTCGGCGTATTTACGTGGAGATGATCACCTCACGCGTCTCGATTTTTGACAGCACTTGGAGATTGCACATGCGGAAGTTGCACACTCTCCCCGTTATCGCGAGGGTATTTTTCCAATTATCTTAACAGCGTTCTTCCCACGCCCCCACCAAGTTAGCGTGAACCTGGCGTGGCAGGCGCCAGTCCGATCCGGAACGAAATATGACGCGCCTACCCCATGGACTCGGTCCACCTGCCATCCTTTATTGCCTTGCAGGGTTTTCAGGGTTCCAGATGGGTGGATTAGTTTCAGTTTGTTTTTCCAATGTGTATATGTTAAAAAATGAACCGTGTCAAAAAAGTGCAACACCATTTTCCGTAAGATCACCTTAAGTTCTGTGATCTTAGGGAAATTGGTGTTGCCAGTGGATGGGCTACCACTTGGATGGGTGACTGTGCAGGTCTGTCGAGCGCTGTTGCCAAGCGTGCTGCACTCAGTACTTGTGTGGCCAATTGAGTAGTTCCCTAGTTGAGAAATGAAACTCCTAAACATGGGATAAGGCAGGACAAAGAAAGCGTGGCAGGGTGAATCCAGAATAGCAGCGTCGTTTGTTGTTTGAATGATTACATTTATTTAACCACTGCATAATAGCATGAATAAAAAATACAATAATCGCAAATAATTATGAGCGACAGGGTAAGGCTAACTAATTGCTTACAGCAATAACCACCTTTAACAAGTGATTGTACCTCATCAAGCCACAAAACACAGTGCCAGAATAAATACAAAAAGTAACTTTTTAAAATTTCTCAGAAAGCAAAGGTATCTTTAGGAAAGTTTAAGAAAAGCTCACTTAAGGTCTTCAAAGCATTTTTGGGACATTAATTAATTTTGTAAAAATCTAACGGGCCCTTAAAACACAAGAGGGTAAATAGGAAAGTACAATCCCAGTTTATACTCAGACCAGATTTGGAAATATTCGCGGAAGGTAATAATCAAGACAGTACCTTGTGTTTAAGCACGTTTAGAAAATTCCTGGCAAGCCGAGATTCATAACATGGGCAATACAAGCATATTCCAAAGGAGATGTGCAGCTTTAAGTAAAACTTTAAATAAAGTTCCATAGATCAGAACATTAAGTAATATAGCCACTGATTACTTCAACTTTATAAGCAGACAGCGCGAACGAGCGTGCTAAGTCAATCTCGGAGGCGCCTCAAAAGCAGCCAATAAACACCAAGGCTGTGCGTAATAGCAACAAGCCCCCGCGGCCACCAGCCGCTGAAAAACCGGCCGCGAAGCTCAGCAGACTAAGAAACACCACTTAGGTGAAACATAGGCCAAACAAACACGTTAAGTGAATATTAATGCCACCACCTCGACAAATGGTCAGCGTAAGGCCCCTTAATATGCTACCAAATTTCAAATTTATGTTCAATCAAATTTACAAAATATCAAGAATGCTTAGTGCCGGCGAAGATAATGTCTCTTATACCATTTATCTGAATAAAATTTGATACAGGAAAACTTAATAAACGCCCATAGAATAAGATCTGACGGTAATTTAGCCAAACGGCATGGCAAGGAACCTTGTGTAAACCAAACAGTTATGAAAAGAAAATGACTAGCTTACCTCTATGAGGCGGTACTTAATAATTAGATCTTGCAAGCGACGCTTCATTCCGTGGTATTTAGACATGGAAATCTGCAACGCAATGTTAACACGTATATTCAATACAAGAAATTTCTGTTAAAGCAAACAAAAAATAAAAGTGTAAATGCGAAATCTTTAAAAACGCTTAAGATCATAATTTAACCTACAAAATTTTTGGTGCAGCTTATTGGCAAAACGCTTTCCCAGAATATTACGGCACAAAAATGCTGACGGCCTTATCAAAGGGAAAATACAACATTACGGTTAACCACTGAATTTAGTCTTCCACACTGTTTATAGCAAACACAAATACACTACAATAAAGCTCTCAGTGCTGCACAGAAATCCCTACTACAGGCCCAATTACATATACAATATTCGACTGACTAGAAATATAAATAATTTGAATCAACAGAGCCTTTGCTCAGATAATTACGCTCAAACAAATATTTCGGTAAGCCACCTATCGCAGTCAGTAGAGGTGGGTGTATCACAGTGGGAAAAATACTGACCATAAACGCATGATGTGGCAGATATTTGAGACTCCTGGAAATATCCTGTCTGGTTCCTAGCACCCAGTCCCACACAGCATGGGATACCAAAGCCGGACAAATCAGTGGGCGTAGACACAATGACGCCTTACCAAGCTCAGAGCCATAACTCAGACTTCACCAGTTAAGCAACAATCGACTCGCGCTGCCAATAGTAGCGTCAGTGAATAATGCCAGAAATCACGGTACGCGAAATTGACTGCGAACCCCCCACCCATGGCTCAAAAACAGCGGCTCCAGTCATGAAAACTGACAACGGCCAAGAAGGCGGTGTGCTGGCTGTATGCTCCTTCACATCTGCATCCAGTGAAGCTTGTGGGCTAAGGATGACACGGCGGTCGATCGGTACCACTGGGGCTTCAAGGGCAAACAGCCAAGACCGCTAGTAAAGTATTTGTTACATGTCCGGTTTCGGTAAGACTATGTTACCATCTGCCTTTTGAATTCAGCTGTTGTTTGGGCATGAACACTGGCTGTCGGCGCATTAACCTTGTGTGTTGTATATATAGTTATTGTAATTATGACATGCCCACATCAATAGCGTCCCACGATCATTACGCATAAATTTGTGATATGACACAACACAAAGCGCAGATGGTGGAGACTGTATGAGCTGTAAACTTGAAGATCCGAAGATGGTGACATAGTCATCTAGACACACAATTTACTAGCGATCTTGGCTGTATGGAGTTTTTCCGAAGTTCTTTTACTACCCTGTTTCGGAAATTTCAGGAACATATGTGTAATATTTTGTCCAAGCTTAATTTCACGTGTATTTGCTCGGGCGTGGTATGCAAGCGCCGATACATATGTGACTAGTTACGTTTCTTCCAGTTCATCTTCCATAGGAGGATGTTCAGATGCGTTGTGCAATTGGGAATTGTCATAAAACGCGACTTCGTAGTTGCAAGTGCTTTACAATAATCTACGCGTGTTTCTCTGCGACACATTACACGTAAAGTGATTTCCACTTTGTTACGCAACTTCTGAAGGGAAAATTAATTATGCGTGTTGTGTTCTAGTTACTGCTGGTCTCATAGACCACCAGCCACTTAATTCCGCCACACGTAATCCGATTGTCAAGAATTTAAAAATCGCTTGGTATGAGGTACGCCCCACAGCTATGATAATACATGTAAAATCATGAAATTCGCAAATGATGCTTCAAAATGAGTTATTAATCACGAGTTGATTCATGACAGTATTGTCACGTATTCATGTGAGAAACAGTTGACATTGTATTGAAAGGTCAACACTTTGTCATCTGAAGATGTGTCTGTAATGTTATGAAACTACTCGTGGTCAATAAATAATTTTGATGCAGCTGTTGGCGTTTTCATCAGTTGAAGTATCAAGAATTTGTTACAACAGTCCACCATGACGTTGGTGAAAGGCTTGGTACCTAGTACAGACATCTTTGTTTTAATTTTCTGCCGTGGTGGCTTTAAAACCAAAATTTAATGACATTTTGTGGTCAAATGGCGGAGTGCCTTAATCCTGGTAACAGAAAATTAGTTCATGGAAAAATTCGAACAGGCATTGACAACTGTCAACAGAAAACGAATATATCTTTCAGTTACGTGAGTGATACGTTTTTGTTCTGTAGTTATAGTAGAGAGGAGCTAAGTTTTTTTTATGAATATCTCAATGATGGTTCTCGAAATATTCAGTTCACTACGGAAAAGAGGGTTGATCGTTATCTACACCGGAATACAAATCATTGCCCAAAACAAAAGAGAAGATTCTGCGGAGAACTGGGATGCAAATTTCTCGACCTCCGCTATCGGGTGCAGAAATGTAGGGTCCCCCTGAATAGATCAGGCGTGCACTACACGCAGGAAGCGGCTACAAGGGTAGCGGAGTACGTGTGGAGTGCACATGTGGGTTTTTTAGGTTAGAGAATTCCCTCCCTAGGCCCGACAAGACGCCTCCTGAGACGCGACAGGGTAGTAGTAGGAAAAACGCGAAATAACAATATTAATGTAGTAACAGTAAACTGCAGGAGTGTCTATAGAAAGGTCTCAGAAGTGCTCTCATTAATAAACGGTCACAATGCCCACATAGTACTAGGGATAGAAAGTTGGCTGAAACCAGGTGTAAACAGTATTGAAATTCTAAACTCAGATTGGAATCTATACCGCAGAGACAGGCTGGACAGTGAAGCGGGAGCCGTGTTTATAGCGATAAAAAGTGCAATAGTATCGAAGGAAATTGACGGAGATCCGAAATGTGAAATAATTTAGGTGAAGGTCGAGGTTAAAGCAGGCTCAAACATGGTAATTGGATGTCTCTATAGGCCCCCTGGCTCAGCAGCTGTTGTGGCAGAGCACCTGAAGGAAAATTTGGAAAATATTTCGAGTAGATTTCCCAACCATGTTCTGGGTGGAGATTTTAATTTGCCGGAATAGACTGGGAGACTCAGACGTTTAAAACGGGTGGCAGGAACAAACAATCCAGTGAAATTTTTTTAAGTGCATTATCTGAAAACTACCTTGAGCAGTTAAACGGAGAACCAACTCGTGGCGATAACATAGACCATCTGGTGACAAGCAGCCCCGAACTATTTGAAACAGTTAACGCTGAACAGGGAATCAGCGATCATAAAGCGGTTACTGCATCGATGATTTCAGCCGTAAATCGAAATATTAAAAAAGATAGGAAGATTTTTGTGTTTAGCAAAAGTGACACAAATCAGATTTCAGAGAACTTGACGGCTCGACCCAAACGTTTTGTCTCTAGTACAGATAGTGTTGAGGATCAGTGGACAAAGTTCAAAACCATCGTACAATATGCATTAGATGAGTATGTGCCAAGCAAGATCGTTAAAGATGGAAAAGAGCCACCGTGGTACAACAACCGAGTTAGCAAACTGCTGCGGAAGCAAAGGGAACTTTACAGCAAACATAAACATAGCCAAAGCTTTGCAGACAAACAAAAATTACGCGAAGCGAAATGTAGTGTGAGGCGGGCTATGCGAGATGCGTTCAATGAATTCGTAAGTGAAGTTCTATATACTGACTTGGCAGAAAATCCTAAGAAATTTTGGTCTTATGTTAAAGCGGTAGGTGGATCAAAACAAAATGTCCAGAAACTCTGTGACCAAAATGGTACTGAAACAGAGGATGACAGACTAAAGGCCGAAATACTAAATGTCTTTTTCCAAAGCTGTTTCACAGAGGAAGACTGCACTGTAGTTCCTTCTCTAGATTGTCGCAGAGATGACAAAGGGACAGAGGGATAGAGAAACAATTAAAATCGCTCAAAAGAGGAAAGGCCGCTATACCTGGTGGGATACCAGATCGATTTTACACAGAGTACGCGAAGGAACTGGCCCCCATTCTTGCATCGGTGTACAGTAGGGATCTAGAAGAGCGTAGCGTTCCAAAGGATTGGAAAAGGGCACATGTCATCCCCGTTCTCAAGAAGGGACGTCAAACAGATGTGCAGAACTATAGACCTATATCTCTAACGTAGATCAGTTGTAGAATTTTGGAACACGTATTATGTTCGAGTATAATGACTTTTCTGGAGACTACACTGTGGGAATCAGCATGGGTTTCGAAAAAGACGATCGTGTGAAACCCAGCTCGCGGTATTCGTCCACGAGACTCAAGAGGGCCATAGACATGGGTTCCCAGGTAGATGCCATGTTTCTTGACTTCCGCAAAGCGTTTGATACAGTTCCCCACAGTCGTTTAATGAACAAAGTAAGAGCATATGGACTATCAGACTAATTGTGTGATTGGATTGAAGAGTTCCTAGATAACAGAACGCAGCATGTCATTCTCAATGGAGAGAAGTCTTCCGAAGCAAGAGTGATTTCAGGTGTTCCGCAGGGGAGTGTCGTAGGACCGTTGCTATTCACAATATACATAAATGACCTTGTAGATAACATCGGAAGTGCACTGAGGCTTTTTGCGGATGATGCTGTGGTATATCGAGAGGTTGTAACAATGGAAAATTGTACTGAGATGCAGGAGAATCTGCAACGAATTGACGCATGGTGCAGGGAATGGCAACTGAATCTCAATGTAGACAAGTGTAATATGCTGCGAATACAGAGAAAGAAAGATCCATCCCGGGTTCAATTCCCGGCGGGGTCAGGGATTTTCTCTGCCTCGTGACGGCTGGGTGTTGTGTGATGTCCTTAGGTTAGTTAGGTTTAAGTAGTTCTAAGTTCTAGGGGACTGATGACCATAGATGTTAAGTCCCATAGTGCTCAGAGCCATTTAAACCATTTTTAAAGAAAGATCCTTTATCATTTAGCTACAATATAGCAGGTCAGCAACTGGAAGCAGTTAATTCCATAAATTATCTGGGAGTACGCATTAGGAGTGATTTAAAATGGAATGATCATATAAAGTTGATCGTCGGTAAAGCAGATGCCAGACTGAGATTCATTGGAAGAATCCTAAGGAAATGCAATCCGAAAACAAAGGAAGTAGGTTACAGTACACTTGTTCGCCCACTGCTTGAATATTGCTCACCAGTGTGGGATCCGTACCAGATAGGGTTGATAGGATAGAGAAGATCCAACGGAGAGCAGCGCGCTTCGCTACAGGATCATTTAGTAATCGCGAAAGCCTTATGGAGATGATAGATAAACTCCAGTGGAAGACTCTGCAGCAGAAACGCTCAGTAGCTCGGTACTGGTTTCGAGAACATACCTTCCCCGAGGAGTCAAGCAGTATATTGCTCCCTCCTACGTATATCTCGCGAAGAGACCATGAGGATAAAATCAGAGGGATTAGGGCCCACACAGAGGCATACAGACAGTCCTTCTTTCCACGAACAACACGAAACTGGAATAGAAGGGAGAACAGATAGACGTACTCTCAGTGCCCTCCGCCACACACCGTCGGGTGGCTTGCGGAGTATGGATGTAGATGTAGATGTAGAAGTGTTCTAAGAACGTTAGTTGTTAGATAGAGGAACCCATGAGAATCAGAGTTGCTCGTTGCGGTATTAAAAAATCTCGGCAGTGTGTTGCTGAAGAATGGCTATTCGTCCACTTAGATAAAAAGAGAGTTATGACAGACACAAGAACAACATATCCATACACAGGTTTCTGCGAACCCGAAAGATACAGGAACGCCAAAATCGGCCGAGGATGCTCGCAGCCGCGGGGAATGGCCACGCGGCTTAGGGCGCCACATCACGGCCTGCGCGGCCCCTCCCGCCAGAGGTTCGAGTCCTCCCTCGGTCATGGGTGTCTTTGTTGGTCTTATCATAAGTTAGTTTAAGTAGCGTGTAAGTCTAGGGATCGATGACCTCAGCAGTTTGGTCTTTTAGGAATTCACACACATTTGAACATTTAGGATGCTCGCAAACCTTTGGAAAAAGTAAGATTTTACAGGATAACTCGCAATTGTGGAGAGGCTTACATAGATACGACTGAAAGAAACACATTTGAACATTTAGGATGCTCGCAAACCTCTGGAAAAAGTAAGATTTTACAGGATAACTCGCAATTGTGGAGAGGTGTACATAGATACGACTGAAAGAAACACATTTGAACATTTAGGATGCTCGCAAATCGCTGGAAAAAGTAAGATTTTACAGGATAACTCGCAATTGTGGAGAGGTGTACATAGATACGACTGAAAGAAGTGTCGAAAACGGCTGTAGAAGGGGAGAGACAGAAAGATCGGCTGTTGGGAACGTGCACACAGCCATGGGACCGTCGGCTTCGATTGGATAAGACTCAGGTACTGTCAACCGCAATCGGAAACGATGAACGACTGTACAGAGAGGGCATAGAGGTTACTAAACACCTAATAATTTTAGTCGGAAGAGTGAGGAATAAAGTACATCAATGAAAAATAAATACAATTAAGAAATGCAGCTATCATTTCAGCAGCGGTAATAAGCAATACACTCTGATTATGAGAAAGTTGCAACGTACGAGAAGTTTCAGACAAGTGAGCAATCTGTGAATAGTGCATTCCAACGCATTTCGTCGTTTGTACGTTTCAATCTACCATGAGTTTCATGGCAATGATGTTCACGATCAGTTATAGTTCTCGAAATGGCTTGTGTGAGAACTAGAAAATGATGTAGTGGACTTTTTGTACGGATGAACCATCGTCCACAAACCATGGACAAATCAATCGTCTCTGTATGAACTACCAGTTAGACGAAAATCCACGCTGTCTGGCACGAACAATGACCTGGCTTGCACAACTTGTGGTGCGTGTTTTTCAAGATTCGTAACACTGGTCCCTACGTAATTGATGGGTTTCTAACTAGTTGCAAGCATCTACAGTTTGTAGCAAATATGCTGTCATAGTTACTGGAAGACATCTCACCAGACATGGGGAAATCCATGACCGAGATAACAGATGTCCCGACCACTGCGCACGGATCCTTGTAGAGCATTTGGAGATACTGTAGTAGAATCAGTCGTTTGTGAAACTCAAAATGGCCTGCTCGCTCTGTAGAGTTAACCGCTCTGGGCGAAAAGCGAAAATCATAAAGTACTGAAGAAGATGAGACATTAACGGTATGTTCGACAGGACAATAGTTACATAAAAAATGAGTGCCAAAGAAAATGTGTTTTTTTATGCAGAACGTTGTGGATCTTTTATGTAGTTGCAGTTGAATGAAATGGTCTCTCTACTAAATTTCACATAATTGTACACAAACGTCGAAAAGAACTATTGGAATTTCATTATGATACAAATTCTATCAACTTGTCAAAATAAAGAAAAATCATTACCTTCTTTATCCAGAGTTTCACTACCGCTTTCGTGTCCTGGTGTGTGGAATTACAGCCTTGGTCTTAGGCATATTCTCGTTCCTAACGCTTCGTCACTTGTTACGGAAAACGTAGTTGGAATCTGTGGATACAACTGATTAGATTCACCTGAGTTTATACCTACGGAAGTGAAGACGTAGAACGCTTTCTAGTAGTACATACAAACTAGTCGAATGTTTGTTCGTAACTGCGCAACGGACATCGCGTCGTGTCGTCTTCCTCACATTGTTGATGATCACCGAACGAGCTGTATGTAGTAACACTCACTCCGCCGGGACAATATCATTAACGCATCTATTGAAATATGTTTGCCTTAAAAATACAGACACTTTAATTCAATCAAATCATCTCTAGAATTGTTCTTCGAACAGCGTGCGTACTGCCTACGCCCTGGAAGGAGTGAGAGTATGAAAGGCGGACATGTATACAAGGAGGTGAGCGAGCATTGTAAGCCTTAGGCATAGTTAACAACATTTTATATGCCTGGGGCTTTCCCTATGATAGAATGTATTAGTAAAGATGTGTACGAGAAATGTAGGGAATATACGGACCTGTGTGCCTCTAACATCACACAGCGAGGCACCGTCATCCCTCTCAAAAACATACCGTACCCTAGACTCGAAAAGTTTGGTCCTGTCAGAAATAAATAACTCTGTTATTGAGAGATTAACGAACATTTTTAACTGCACACTTATTCTTATCGAAGAATATGGAAGCGCCCGTGAGCGATAAATCCAGTATATTTTTCCACATAGTCATGCTTTGTGAGGGGTCCACTTGTACGTGGAGCCCGATTTTGCATTATAATTAACGAAAAATGACCTCAAACGATTGTCATGTGTAGAAGAGATTGTATTTTTGACACCACTGAACCAAAGATGTTGCGTGAGTGGCAGAATCGATTGCAAGTAGGGACGCGCGGAGCGCAGTAGCAGTTTATATTGCACTCTGTCATAGGTAGGATGTACGACTTAAAGGTAGTGACTAGCTGGGAGAATTCAGTTGTTGGTCTATGGACGAATGATATTGTTTATACTGACACAGAGCCAGTAACTGCTCGGCTGTTATTTCTGTAAGAGTGTTGTAAGTAGGCTGTTTAGATTTTTATGTTGGTAGCGCCACGTAACGCTATGTATGGAAATCACTGACTGTGCTGTGTGCAGTCTATGGCTGGTTGGCATTGTTGGAATATTCACTATTTTAGCGTTGGGCAGTTGGATGTGAAGAGAGCGTAGCGTTGTGCAGTTGGAGGTGAGCCGCCAGCAGTGGTGGATGTGGGCAGAGAGATGGCAGAGTTTTGAGAGCGGACGATCTGGACGTGTGTCCGTCAGAAATAGGAAATTTGTAAGACTGGATGTCATGAACTGATATATAATGACTTTTGAACACTATTAAGATAAATACATTGTTTGTTCTCCATCAAAATCTTCAGCAGTTAGAATCTTTTATTTAGCTGGCAGTATCGGCGCTCGCTGTATTGCAGTAGTTTGAGTAACGAAGATTTTTGTGAGGTAAGTGATTCATGAAAGGTATAGATTATTGTTAGTCAGGGCCATTATTTTGTAGGGATTATTGGAAGTCAGATTGCGTTGCGCTTAAAAAAAAATGTGTGTCAGTAAAGAGAGAAATGTCTGAGTACGTTCAGTTTTGCTCAGCTGTTTGAAAATCAAATAACGTAGAAGTTTTCCAGTACTTTCATTTATAAATTTTGCTAAGGGGATGTTTCAGTGTAAAAGGTGTTATTAATTTATGAGGCTGTAAGATTATCAGGAATTGATGCAAGGTAATAAATTTTGTATATATAAAGAATGCAGTATAGCAATGTGGATTTCACTAATTTTTACAGTGCTGACCCTTGAATGTAGGAACCAAGTATCTTCCATTAGATTTAATGTACAAGTTGATTAGGTATACCTGATTTGTAAAATTTTGTGTGTTTTGTAATCCTGATACAGAGAAGTTAAATTTTAGAATCTATTTTGTCAAACGATGTCAAACTTTTTGTCATGTAACAATCCAAGTGTTAAATTAGAAAGAAGGTCAGCGTTGGCCGTAATATTGTTGTTTTATTGATTGCAGAATCGATTTTCGTTCACATAGTGATTATCTTCAGTGCTGGAAGTTAAAAATTTTTACATAGCGATCAGTGAGTAAAAACAAAAAACCACAAATACACCTGAGTATAAACTAACTGTTGAAAAGAACATATCTGTAGAAATTAAACTCAGACAGTGGTATCAAGTTATCAATAACCAAAACTGAGATGCGATCACAATAACTGAAGCCGCTGTTTACATTCACCTACACAACAGACCTCGGTGTGACAGGGTCTTAGAACGCCTTCTATGTGACGTGTGTCACGTGAAGACTTAACAATTCTTTATTTGCCAAGAAATTACCACAAAATAACAACGTGCACTTGCGAAGCATTAATTGAATATTTCAATTTTAAAATTGTACACTAAAAACACATAGCAAAAATAGAAAAAAGGCAGGGGGGAACATGCACATCTTGCCAACATACGCTGGCGTGTTATTTTGAAACAACTTAAAAAACATGTCAGAATAAAAGTCAACAGGTGAAGTTATATGGTGTCAGATTACAGGACTAGAAAAGAAGAAAAATATACAAATAACGTGACTTCAAATACAACAGAATTTGTTATAACAAAGTAACCGCCGTCTGGCGTAGGGAGTCAGAGATATAAGGTTCTTAATTTACGTAAAATATTACACTGAAACCAATAAGTCAAATACATAAATGTAATTATACAATGTATGACACAACATAGCAGGTCAAAGTGCCATGAAACTCATTATGTGTTATAAAATTTTTTTTTTAACGGGTGCAGATTAACAATTTGTATCGCATTTAACGACCTGATGAAACACACATCTCATTTATCCCGTTGAGACATGTGAACACAATATTAATTAAAAAGTCATCGTAATTACGAAAGCAGAATTTTTTAAAAGCACATTGTGCATGCAGAGATCGATTAGCGCATTTAATTTATATAATTTTGCAAGTAAATTCAATGGTATACGTGTCTGCAAAGTGGCTCGCGAATAAAGTCGGTAGTAAAGAAGCCACAAATTAAAACGTCGTGCCTGCTGCAACAGATTTACTGCATGATGCGACGGGGCGGTAAAATAAAGAAGTGCGCTTGAAGCGTTTTCACACGAAATGTGCGTATAAAAATATTGGTTAAAAAAAATGTTATTCCAAAGTTTTGCTCTCACTACGTCTCAGGGGATGATTTCCTCATTTGGTGCATTAGTAAACTGTTCCACACCCGCGCATTTGTTATAGTTTTTTGAATTAATTATTCACTCTGACATGAGTACAGTATATGCTAGGGAACAAAAATTAGGCGATTATTATAGCAAAATCAGTTTTTCACGACACAGTTCAACCACTATTTATTGGCGTTGTCCTTTTCTTTCACACAATGAAATTAGCACTGGTGAGACGGTTTACTCAATCAATTCGAACAGAACCCCAAGTCCCACTATCCTCTTTGTTCTAACAGTTTTGGCGCGAAATCACAGTTCGCCACATGTTCACTTACGACGATCTATACCTCGTAAATCGTACTCACACAAATAATAGTAGCACTTCGAGTTCACCAAATATATGCTTGCACACTTGCACTATTAAACAATACTCTTTGTCGAAATAAACCGGCGCGAAAAAGAATTCTCAAACGACCACATGGGCCACCCTCAAGTGGGGTTTGCTCGCCACCCACCACCCTCCAATATAGGCTCGGTTTTCAACCCCCCCCCCCCCCCACCCCCGGTTATGCAAGTACCAATCTCACCAGTTAAGGTTACAAATTTTGATACATACATCCCCTGACAGAAGTAAGTACACCATCGGAACCGCGCTAAAAAGTAAATCTTACATTAATTTCTAGGATTATCCTATAGCCCATAAATCAAGTTTTAGTTTTTGCAAAGTTTCACCACTTAGCACCAATTTGTTTGTTTTCATCTGTGCTGCAAAGTTTTAACATTGAACTGCATATAGCACCGTTTTTAGACGTAATCTATAGCGATCTACACATTGCGCTGCTTCATATTTACAATAATTAATTGATTACGGGCGATAAATGTTAATAATAATTTGCAAACATTGAAAAGTTTTGCAAGTTAAGTGTACAGCATAACTTAACTAGTTCAAAATATGTGTGATGCCACCCAAAATATTATATAGTGGCGTTCTTTACGTCACGAATTTTATTTTGAATTTTATAAACAATTTTCCCTCAAACTTTGTTTACTGCTCTTTACAGGCTTAATTATTTATGAATCTTAAGATATGACTACGGCACTCGATCCGCTATGACGAAACGTTTTTAATGAGTGCTCGCTCATCCCTGTAAGCTGTTATTTACTATTTTTATTAATCTTTCAGTATTCGTGATATAAACCGATTTTGAGGTTACTATAACTTTTGCGTCTCGTGACTTGAAATGAAGATCGATCATTCAGAAGGCGCATATTGCTGACCACAATCCACTGTCGCATCGCTCTTCGCCGTAAGTTACATAGTTTTCGTGTAATGCACGAAAAACCAAACAGTGCCCCAAGCTGCGAGCCACGTGGCCGCCCGACCATTGCTAATCTCGCGCGGGCGCGCCATGCGCTTCCGCGAATCGCGCACCATGTCGCGCGCTCGCTGTCCAAAATCAATCCTTGCATACTAGACCTATTAATTTAGTAACGGGGGTTTGTACCGTCACAATGATCAGACAAAATGTAGTAAGGGATAAATTATTTTCCTTTCATTAGTTTGTCGTGGCTGTAAAGATTTAAAATTAAGTGCAAAATGTGCTGTAAGTTTCTGTGTAAGCGCTCTAACTCTCAAATACTGTACGAATAAAGTCTGGTTATTCGCGCGGCGTGACCTACACTTCCTTTCGATACCCGCTCCGTCCCCCCCTCCTTCTGATAGGTAATTGGATCTTACCCCCAACAGCGACAGTAAGTCGTATGTGTAACAAGTTTGCTTGAAATAAGTCCCGGATGAGATGTTAAACACACAGTTTTATAATATGCTTTGATATCTTTTTCCGTGACTCGCTTTCGATGAAATTAAGCCCATACGGTGCTGAAGCTATATTCAGGTAACCTGCGAAAATCACATGAAAAGTCTGCTATGGGTTTGGAGCAGGGTGTTCAAACAGACAGACGTGAAATATTGTTAATGTAGCTCGTACGAGCGTGTGCACTCTCATCAACATCACAGTTTCCGTCTGTTACCTGCTACAGTTCGACAGCATATCGATTTTTTCGTGACAGTCTGTCAGTTCGTCTCATTTGAGGAAGAATATGATAGAAAGAGGGAATTTCTTCTGCACAGTCATTATCAGAAATTGTCGTAAAGGTCAGTTATTGGTTTTCTTTGTTGCCAAGACAACTAGCAAGGCTATTTAGGTAGATACGGAACAAAATCCTTGAATAATTGATTTAGCTAATACCAATTATACCTGGAATTAATATGTTCCAGCATTAACACGGGGGCGAGCTCTCGTGCATGTCTTGTGACGTAGTGGTTAGCGTCAGTGCCAGTATGAACCCGACCACAAACAATTAGCCGCTATTTACGATATATCATGTGTATAATGTGATCCACGATTATTACATGCTTTTACAAATAGCTTTACTCTCAGTCCAGGATGTCAGTTCTGTTCTGGCTCGATGTTGGTGGCAATAATAAAAATGATTTCAGCTGTGTTACGCTTCATGGACAACCCTACTATCGAATTTGATATTGATTGTGTTTTCAACTTGACAATATACCAAAGGATCATTTCCAGTGAAATCTGAGTATGTACTTTTCGTGAACATTCAATTTATAGTTCTTTCCGATCCCTGAAACATCAAAATAGTCTCTCGTAAGCAGCCGTCGTCGAAGTATTATAGCCGGCCGGTGTGGCCGAGCGGTTGTAGGCGCTTCAGTCTAACCGCGCGACCGCTACGGTCGCAGGTTCGAGTCCTGCCACGGACATGGAAGTGTGTGATGTCCTTAGGTTAGATAGGTTTAAGTAGTTCTAAGTTCTAGGGGACTGATGACCTCAGATGTTAAGTCCCATAGTGCTCAGAGCCATTTGAACCATTTTCTTCTTTCCTTCTTTTTCCTGGTCATATCCCATGTCTGTACCGAGTCGGCAGGTTAGTCTGGATTTGGGAATGTTAGTGGTAAAGGATGGTCGGATGTTCTTCGTCCTATCCTCCCCTCTTCCTTCCCCAATCCCGAGCTGCATTCCCCCATCTGTCTGCAGCTAGTGTCTTCCCATTGGAAGTGTTAGCAAGTTTTCGAAATGTTCGCAAATTATTTAACTGCGGTGTATCGTGGGTATCATCCTGGTATTCATAGTCTGATGTGGGAAACCGCTTAAACACCACATCCAGGCTGGCCCACACATTGGCCCTTGTCGTTAATCAGGTGGGCGAATTCGATCCAAGGTCGACGTGACTCCCCGAATGCCGAAAGCAGCGTGCTAACGTGTGCAGCTATCCAGGAGAGTTCCTCATAAAACCATATAAATTTATTAGGTTAATTACACTCAATAATATAAATGGTGCAGGCACACAGACCTCAGTGTCATAATACGTAACTTTTGTACGACTACATCTTGCATTAGATATAAAATTGAAGTGAACATTTCATCACACATTTATTACTAATGTTTCTAAATTGCACTGGTGGTAGCGATGTGCACATATACAGATGATGGCAGTATCGCGTACAGAAGGTATGAAAGGCAATCAATTGCCCGCTGTTGATTCGTGCGAAATTATTTCCGACGTGATTATGGCCGTACGACGGAAAAAAACGCAATTTGAACGTGGAACAGTAGTTGGAACTATATGCATGGGGCATTCCATTTCGTAAATCGTTAGAGAATTCAATATTCCGAGATCCACAGTGTTGCGGGTATGCTGTGAAAACCAAACATTAGGCATTTCCTCTCGTAACGGACTACGCACTGGCCGTCGGCATTCACTTAACGACTGAGAGCAGCAACGTTTGCATAGAGTTGTTAGTGCTAGCAGACAAGCAGCAATGCGTGAAAGGACGGAAGAAATCAATGTGAGACGCGCGCCGAACGTTTTCGTTAGGGCAGTGAGGTGAAATTTGGTGTTAATGGGCTATAGCAGCAAACGACCGACGCAAGAGGATTTGCTGACAGCACGACATCGCCTGCGGTGCCCCTCCTGGGCTGGTGACCATATCGGTTGGACTGGAAATCCGTGACCCGGTCAGATGAGTCCCGATTTCAGTAGGGAGGGTTCGAGTGTGCCGGAGACCCCACGAAGCCATGGACACAAGTTGTTAACAAGGCACCGTGCAAACTGGTGGTGGCTCCATAATGGTGTGGGTCCTCTGGACCAACTGAACCGATCATTGACTGGAAATAGTTATGGTCGGCTACCTGGAGACCATTTACAGCCATTCGTGGACTTCGTGTACTCAAACAACGATGGAATTCTTATGGGCCGGCCGGAGTGGCCGAGCGGTTCTAGGCGCGTCAGTCTGGAACAGCGCGACCGCTACGGTAGCAGTTTTGAATCCTGCCTCGGGCATGGATGCGTGTGATGTCCTTAGGTTAGTTAGGTTTAAGTAGTTCTAAGTTCTAGGGGACTGATGGCCTCAGAAGTTAAGTCCCATAGTGCTCAGAGTCATTTGAACCAATTCTTATGGATGAAACAGTCCCATGTCATCGGCCCGCAGGTTTTCGCGAGCGGTTTGAAGAACATTCTGGACAATTCGAGAGTGTGATGGGCCATTCAAATCACCCGACATGAATCGCATCGTAGATTTATGAGACATAATCGAGAGGTAAGTTTGTGCACAAAATTCTGTACCGGAAACACTTCCATAATTTTATATAGCTATAGAAGCAGCATGGCTCATTATTTCTGCATGAGACTTCCAACGACTTGTTGAGTCCAAACCACGTCTAGTTGCTGCACTACGTCGGGAAAAAGGTGGCCCGACACGATATTAGGTGGTACTCGATGACTTTTGTCAGCTCGGTGTAGCACAGTTGTTTACATTCTGACCACGTTACTCGGTATGCGCCGGACGGCCCCCAGAATCTGTGCTCCGACCTAGCCTCCAGCCCGCGCTGCCGCCCCCAGCGGTACACGGACTGCCGGCGGCGGCTCCCAGTTGCCGTGATTAGGGGGTGACGAGGCACGAGCCACAGCGATGCTCATTAGCCACGGCCGGCTGCTACACGGGGTAGGTAGGGCGCGCCTGCACGGATGCCGGCCCGCGGCGAGGGCCTTGTCTACCGCCGCAAGTTTCTTAACAGACTAGTCCAGTACAACGTGTTCTTGAACAAACGTGGCGGTACAGATCATACCATGGGCTGCAGTGGTTCCTCGTTGTCAGATATTTCTTTGTTAAGGCACCAAATATTTACAAAGTCGGATGATAACCACATAGGGAGGATAACACAAGAAATTCTCGGAAGCTGAAGCAATACGACTGCAAGAAAACTGCGAAGAAATCGAAAATTAATATGCGAGGGGCGTTCTATACGTAATGCAATACATTTTTTCTACGCCAATTTCGGTTGAAAAAATGCAGAATTTGTTGCGGGAAATCGTGGAATGTGTCCGCTGCATCCCTATAATTTCATGAAGTTTGTAAGGCAGTGGCGCTATACGAGCCTATCAGAGGTACGTTCGAAGCAGAGAGCTGTCATTGAGTTTCTTTTGGAGGAAAACCAGAGCGTCGCAGATATTCAGAGACTTTTGCAGAATGTCCACGGAGAAGTGGCAGTGAACAAAAGCACGGCGAGTCTTTGGGCGAGGCGTCTGCCATCATCGCAACAAGGTCACGCAAACTTGTCAGATCTCCCGCGTGCCAGCCGGCCGCACACGGCTGTGACGCCTGAAACGTTAGAACTCTCATTCGATGTGATCACGGACCACGGTCGCATACGTCGCTGCTCAACTGGAGGTGACACAAGTCTGCGCACCCGAAACGAGCTCAAAAAACTTCATTGGACTGTCCTTCCTCATCCATCCTACAGTCCGGATCTTGCACCTTCCAAATTCCATCAGTTTGGCCCAAAGAAGGCTGCTCTCCGCTCCAAGCAATACGTTGATGATGGGAAGGTTATAGATGCAGCAAGACGTTGGCTTAGATGTAGACCAGTAGAGTGGTACCATGCGGTCATGCACGACCTCCCAATAAGGTGGTGTAAGGATATCGCATTGAAGGTGGATTATGTTGAAAAATAGGGTTCTGCAGCCAAAAGAGTAGGGAACATTGTGGTGCATTGGAATCCTGAATAAAACCAATCTGCTTGCAGAAAAAAAAAGATGTGTTCCATTACTTAGTGGACTGTTGCTGAAGTTAAAACTGAGGGAATCAACGTTACAACTGAGTGTGACAAAGTTATGATTCCAGAATGAGATTTTCACTCTGCAGCGGAGTGTGCGCTGATATGAAACTTCCTGGCAGATTAAAACTGTGTGTCAGACCAAGACTCGAACGCGGGACTTTGCCTTTCGCGGGCAAGGGCTCTACGATCTGAGCTACCCAAGCACGATTCACGCCCCGTCCTCACAGCTTTACTTCTGCCAGTACCTCGTCTCCTGCCTTCCAAACTTTACAGAAGACGAGGTACTGGCAGAAGTAAAGCTATGAGGAGGGGGCGTGAGTCGTGCTTGGGTAGCTCAGTTGGTACAGCACTTGCCCGCGAAAGGCAAAGGTCTCGATTTCGAGTCTCGGTCCGGCACACAGTTTTAGTCTTCCAAGAAGTTTCAAAGTTACGATTGACAAAAAAATTCCACTGTTGAATGCAGTGGACACGGCGGACGAAAAAGTACACTGTGGTCCTCTACGTTGTGGAGGTGTTGTCCACAGAAGTAATCGAAGGAGAAATGGGTGTCGACCTGAAAGACGTAGCCGTGGAAAGTTTGTGGACAAACAAAGCAGAAGGGATCGACAACATGCTTTCGGAACTTCTAAAATCATATGGGGAAATGACAACCAAACAATTATACAGGTTAGTGTTTAGAATCTGTAAGAATGTAGACATACCATCGGACAGCTCAAGCATCCAAGTTGCCGATCATAAAAATTTATGCACTAAGGTGACAAAAGTCATGGGATAGGGATATCCACAAATACAGACGGTGTTAGTAGCGCACGCAAAAGATATAGAAGGGCAGTGTGTTAGCGGAGTTGACGTTTGTAGACAGGTGATTCATGTGAAGTAGTTTCCCACGTCATTATGGTCGCACGACGGGAAATAACAGACAGGCAGTGGTAGTTGCAGCAAGACGCATGGCACATTCTATTTCGAAGTCGTTAGGGAATTCAATATTCGGAGATACATACTGGCAAGAAAGTGCCGAGAATACCAAACTTCAGGCATTCCCTCTCATCACGAAATCAAATGGCTCTGAGCACTATGGGACCTAACATCGGAGGTCATCAGTCCCCTAGAACTTAGAACTACTTAAACCTAACTAACCTAAGGACATCACACACATCCATGCCCGAGGCAGGATTCGAACCTGCGACCGTAGCAGTCGCGCGGTTCCAGGCTGAAGCGCCTACAACCGCTCGGCCACAACGGCCGGCACCTCTCATCACGGTCAAAGCACTAGCAGACGACCTTTACTTATCAGCCGTGAGCAGAGATGTTTGCGTAGTGTTCTCAGTGTTAACAGACAACCATCACTGCATGAAATATCATCAGAAATCAATTCACGACGAACGTATCCGATAGGACAGTGCGGCGAAATTTGGCGTAATGGGCTGTGGCAGCAGACGGCCGACACGAGTGCCTTTGCTGACAGCACGACATCGACTGCAGTGCCGCTGCTGTGCTCGTGACCATATCGGTTGGACTCTAGGCGATCGATAAACCGTGGAATGGTCAGATGAGTAATTATTTCAATTGGTAAGAAAGAGCTGATGGTACGGTTAGAGTGTGGCGTAGACGCTCTGAGTAATTCGAGTGTATGATTTGGCATCCCAGTTTGCCCGACATGAATCCCATCGAACATTCATGGGACCGAGAAGTCAGTTCGTGCACAAAATCCTGCACTGGCAACACTTTCGCTCAATATTTCTTCAGAGGACTTCCAATGACTTGTTTAGTCCATTCCGCGTCGAGTTGCTGCACTAAGCCTGGTAAACGGAGGTCAGACTCGATATTTGGAGTTATCCCCTGACTTTTACCTCTCAGTGTGTAAGAATGGAAGAGAAAGTTCAGCGACTGTTGGAGGGCGTTCAGTTTGGGTTTGGGAAAGTTAAAAGTGCCAGACAGACAATGTGTGTGTGAAATCTTATGGGACTTAACTGCTAAGGTCATCAGTCCCTAAGCTTACGCACTACTTAACCTAAATTATCTGATCTATGGAAACGCCTGATCGGAATTTGAAGTATTGTTTTGTAAGTAGAGACTCAGTAACAGCGGAATGTTACACCAGAAGAGCTCCGTTACTTCGAACGTGGGATAGTCAGTGGTTGTCATCTCTGTTCGAAATCCATCAGCGGCATTTAAGCCCTTCTAAAGCTGCTCAAGTTGAATGGAAACGGAATCTCATGTAGTGATGAACAGCAACTATCGAACATGTAGACGGCATTTGAAAAAAATGGCATGAAATAAGCGGAACGAATCACTCTTGAGTTCCAAAGTGCTATTGGGACTCCAGCTAGTACAGTGAGTGTACGTTCCACAAATGGGTGCAATGGTCGAGTAGCTCCTCATAAACTACACATTTTCGTAACCGATGCGAAGCAAGAAGCAACGCTTCATGGCTTCATGTGATGAAATGAGCGACGCCACAGTACAGTGGTTAACTGGAAACGAAAAATTTTGAGTTATGAATCATACTAGAGCGTGTGGCATTTCCTGATTAAGGGTTTGCGCTTGTCGAACACCTGGAGAACGTTACCTGCCATTTACATGTAGTGTCAGCAGTGAAGTATAGAGGACCTTGTGCTGCAGTATCGAAGTGTTTTTTGCAGTTAGGTAGTTGTCCCCTTACTGTGCGTAAGAAAACATAAATGTGGAAATATATGAACCTATTTTACAGCGTAGTGTACTGTGTACAGTTGAGGAACATTTCGGAGACGGTGACTGTATCAGCAAGACAATGCAACTTATAATGAAGCAGCAACAGTGAGGCAATGGTTTCTGGACAATGAAATTGCTAGAATAGACTGGCCTACCCAGAGTCTCGACGTAAACTGTTGTTATCTTTTGTTGTAAAAGGTTGTATGCCAATAGATGGCTGACGAATAATGGTCCTACGTTGCATTTCAGTACACTTTTATTGTATAGTAACAAGAAAAGTTATGTTCCATGTAAGGCAGAATATGAGTAACAGAGTCAAAGTTCATAGCGATTTCATTCCAATTATCACACTAGTACCAATAGAGTCAACGTTCCACAGTAGTATTACCGGTAAAGTGGAATGGAGTCCTGGGAAAACCAGATTTAGAAGAAGTGGGAGGCACTGACGAAGATTGCTGGCCACTCTATGTGGAGTGTCATTCCTGGCACTTGCTGGAACAGCATTGTGGTGCAGTGTGGTGCGGTGTACGCTCTGTTTCAAGATAGGTTGGCGGAGGTGGTCGATACTTAGCCTGGAGCTGAGCGAGGAGCTGCCTGCTGGAGTTGAGCTGCGACTGAAATAAACAGCAGGCAGAGGAATATCCACAAGCACTTGATGAACGCCTGAACCGCTGATGCAAGCTAGTTCCCTCCATTGCAACCGCACCATTTCCGCTGGATACACTGCCTATCAGCAATGATGGTGCCCCTGATGGCGTCTGCTAGCATTTATTTCGTAAACAGTTTGTAGCAAGCACGGTGACCACCGTGTGTCGATCACAATATTATTGGACCTGTGAGAGAATGCGCTTCGGATGGCTTATCTCTAGATTTTATCGTTATATTTCACGGGACACGAGACGACTTGATATATGCACAACTGTCTTGAAATCATCCAGTGTGGTTCGTGTACCTTAGTCACCAATATACTTGCTTACTGCAATGTCACCACGTGTTTCTGATTAGGGCCACAGACGCCAAGTGCAGTAATATCGTGGTCGAGTAGTACAAGCGAGCCATGTAAACAGCCTCTGATGGAAAAGTGCCTGCGACTCTGGAGCAAACTACCCGATGATCGCGGGTGTTGTGCTGGAAGCAAGACTGGCCGACGAACTGCCAGAGACTAGACGAACTTAATGGAACACCTTTGGAATGATCCAAAACGTCGATTTCGATTCAGACCCCACCATCCAATAGTACCCCATTGTCTGATTTTTGCTCTTGTGGAAGAATAGGCTGCCAATACTCAACAGACATACATGCACCTCTTGAAAGATTTCTCAGCAAAATTCAACACGTCGTAATAAGCGCAGGGCGGACACACCACCCATTTTAACCTCAGTTAACGGGTGCATGAATATTTTCGATCAAATACCATAAATGAAAAGACTTGTATTACGCAATATGTTGAAAAGATTCAACCATGGGTGAAAAGCTCGCGTACTGCAGTCGAAATCCTCGCTCGAATTTGTCTGTAATAATGTATGTTCAGGTACTGGTCTAAGATTGCTGGCGATGGGCTCAGCAATCAACTCACTGTAAGACTCTTGCTTGAGTGTAGTATTACCTCGACAGCTGATGTGACAGTTCTGTGCCAATCTCTTTGGAGGTCTCTGTTTTGACTGCCTCTTGGGTACCTTGTGAATTCTGTGTAGTGTCTGCTGAGGGAGAGTGGCCCTTTGCTTTGACGGTGCCTGGCTCGTGACTAGCGTGTTTGCTCCGTGTGCCGTCTGTCGAGGAAGAGGCTGTTTGCAGGGACGGTGCCTCACACAGACTTCGTCATCGCTGGGGTTGCAGTACATGGGCGATATTCTGCCTACGTCCAAGAGACCAGAATTTACTTTATACTTTGTTTACACATCTCTTCTCATTTCGGTCACGGCTGCTACCTATTTTGAAAACTAATTTTAATTTGCCAATTTACAGATGATTGAACCTCGTACAGTGTTTAACGTCTTCTAAGACAAAATATTATTAACTTCATAAGTTGCCATGCCCTGTGGATTCTACAGAGCTCAAGGTGTTTGTTTCGATCTCATTAAAGAGGGTAAAATTCACGTAACGTTCAGTGGTTGTTTTATGTGGTATCGTAAGTGGTACCTATTTGATTCGCTTTGCAGAAGTTTGCATTTTTATTTTAACTGTGTGCGACAAGGTCTTCGTGGCAAATTCATGTAGGACTTTCTGTAGTGTTTTCTGCATTATCTGTGAATGGTGTATCTGATCCTTCGAATGTACAACATTTCATTAATTTTGGTTGATGATTCAGTTATTCCTGATTGTTATATTCGAGGAAGAACCACGTGTTTTCAGAATAAATATTCCCGCATCTGAATGAATTCATTCCAATTTTCTTGTTTGCTAAGCTATAACAATTTTCTAGCCCTCTTGTTCATCACATGTCGCCATTGTTAAAATATACAATATGTGGTTGAATAGAGTATAATAGCGCCGATAATAGCATTATCTCAAATAGTCGCAAAACATCTACATACACACTTATATATAGGGTGTTTCAGAAGTGATATAAACAGGGTCTCTTAAACTCATACCCTAAGAACTATGAGCAATTCCTGATATTCTATACTGTGAAACATATCACTTCTACTGCAAGCTCTTTGCCTTCCGTATATTGAGAAGTGGTAGTGTAGACCAAAACAATGAAAAATTGAAAAATAAACATGTGCTCTAAAATACATACCTTAAGTGCTATTACCCCTTGTGCATCTTCGTTGCTTTGAAACACAACTCTTCTAATGAACAAGTGCTCATCACTTTTAAAGTATGCATTCTAGAGCACATGTTTACTGTTATTTTGCTCCATACTACCACTTCTCAAAGCATGGAAAGCAAAGAGCTTACAGTAGAACAGACTTGTTTCACAGAACCGAAGATCAAGAATTGCACATAGCTCTTTAAGGTATGCGTTTTAGAGCCTATGTTTACTTGACATTTTTGTTTAGAATGATCATTCCTGTCATATCCCTGAATACTGGCGATCACTTCTGAAACACTCTGTATAATATCATATTAAATTACGTTACCGTTACGCCATGAGAATGGATCGCTGCTCACTCACAGGGGTATTGAAGATTCGACGGCGGGTGTGGAGATAGGGAACCAGCTAGGAATCCACCGAGAGCTGAGGAATGTTCCTAACGTAACAGAATCACAAATGCATTTGCTGGAGACTGGTAGTCATCAGTGTTCTGTGGGCATGGTCAGGGATAGACCTCTAGCTCACATGAAGAGATAGTCCTCTAACTCACATGAGGTGAGTCTCCACTGCAGCGCCTGGTCTAGGTAACAGTGTAATCTGCTTGGTGGTGCTGACGCACCAGGTGCTGAGTTAGCAGCTGGCAGTGAAGGCCCATGTGTCTTGGTTGGTGTTGGCAGGCGTTCGTTGCACCACTGAGCGGCGGCGTGGTGGTGGGGTGGGGGGTGCTCAACTCCGGACGTAGGCGTATGGGTGGCAGGCTGACGACGAATGACGGCTGTCCAGCAGGTGCTGGAGGATACAAAAGCTCGGTGGCTATCTGATGATGGCCAACGGCTCGAATACGGCTAGTGGCTGGTCGGATGCGTATAAATGGGGCTTCGTCGTTGGCTAGTTTGACTGCCGCCAGTGGTAACATAACATAGCGAAGGTGGCGCATTGCGTACTCTACACCAGCATGCGTGACGTATTGCTGCAAGACTGCTGTATTAAAACTGAATAGCTACACTCGCCACGTCGTCTTCTAAGGAACAATGGCGCTGTGGAAGGCACTGAAAGAAAGGTTCATGAATAACATTAAAATACGGTAATAACAGATCTTAATGTTAAAAAGGCTGACATGGTTATTCTCAGCGAATGTGGGGTAAAATTACAGCACTTTTTAAATGGAATGAACAGTCTGATGGGAACAGAATATAGACTCCGAGTAACGCAAAGAAATACGAAAGTAATGAGGAGCAGTAGAAATGAGATTGACGGCAAACATAACATCAAAATTGACGATCATGTAATAAATGAAACCAAGAAATTTCGCTACCTTGGAAGCAACACCGTGACGATAAACTATGGAGATTATAACACGCTGACGAGAACAGAAATACGAAAGTAATGAGGAGCAGCAGAAATGAGATTAGCGGCAAACATAACATCAACACTGATGATCATGTAATAATGAAGAAATTCCGCTACCTTTGAAGCAAAATAACACATTGAAGACAAACCATGGATATTATAAGATGCTGACGAGAGCAGAAAATAAATGCACTCATCGGTAGAGTAAATCTGTTACTTGCATCAAACATAGGCCTTAATCTGAGATGAAAAATGTGAGAATATACGAGGTCGTGCTGAAAAGTAATGCCCCTGAATTTATTACGTGAAAACTCTTAGAGCTTTTTCAATAAAAATATACACATAAAATTTCTCGCTCCTGTGCAAACATTTTTGTCCTTTTCGGTATCTCTGTCATGTCTGCCACCAAACTATCCAGAGAACGGTTCTTCTGTCCAAAAAGTGGAGGGGAGAGATTCGTTGGGTTTCAAATGTCCAACTAGTATCTCGTCCAGGCTCAATTTTTTTATCCTTCTCTGGGTCTCTCCTTTCTCTGTCGTATCTAAAACGACGTTGAATAGTGAATGGGTTCTCTGTTTAAAAGACAAAGGAGTGAGGGGGAGGGGGGGGGGGGCGAGAGGAAGTTAGCTGAGTGAAACTCCCAACCCTGTGTCTGTCATGGCCAGTCCCCTTCTCTATCTCGATGTTACTTTAATTTTCAAACACTCGTTAATTATCCAATGACAACCTTTCATAGAATAGAAAGGAAAATGAACATCCATAAGAAATACTGGTGTAATACATTTAGCTTGGTCCATCTTTTCCCCAGAGGTTTAGTGCCGTCTTGCAAGGACAAAATTTAATGTCGGGACCCGCTGACTGCACAATAAACGCGACGAGCAAGTGACTGTTTAAGTCATTTTACATGACATGAATTGATGGACACGTTTCAATAAAACGCAGATTAACAGTTAATAAACTGCCTAACTGTTGGAATTTAAGTAGAAATGACCTGTATAAATCGAGTTAATTGTAGCTTGTGGAGAATTTCAAAGGGAGCATTATCCAGAACCCAGCTGCAACAGGGGAAAGGACTACAGCGTGATGAGATGAAATAGTGAAGGCAGCAGAAGATCAAATAATCTGTTAGCACAATTTATTGGCTGCGAACTGCAGATTAACACTAAAGAAATTGCAAAATGTGTAAGAAATCAAGATGATGAGACCTGGACAGATTGAAAGGAGTGGACGTTCCTGAGCGTTTAAGAGGGAGCATTAGCCAGCGTCGGACTGAGACATGGGAAACGAACACAATACAAAACGAATGGGCAGCTTTGAGAGAAAAAATAAGGAAAGCAACAGAAGATCACATTGATAAAAAGACGATGTGTAGTTGAAATCCTTGGGTTGAAGTATAGTGTCACGGAGGCATCGGAAATGGTCGCGGGTGTTGGACAAATTACGACCCATGCGAACTAGAGATCACTGTGTTGTGTACCCAATAACAGCCTGTGGCGTCAGGTCAGGTGGTGGGCCAATGTGACTATGTGCCAACATTCGTTCTCCTGGAGGCCTCCGCAAAGCGTGGCCAACGTGGTGACGTCCCCAGAACAGGGCTCGTCCGAATAAACGACACGGTGCCACTCTTGTGTCCAGTGTTCTAGATGGGAAAACCATTGTCAGAGCGATTTTCTTAGCTGTCGCCGCGAGGGATTAGCGAGCGGTCTCAGGCCCTGCAGTCATGGACTGTGCGGCTGGTCTCGGCGGAGGTTCGAGTCCTCCCTCGGGCATGTGTGTGTGTGTGTTTGTCCTTAGGATAATTTAGGTTAAGTAGTGTGTAAGCTTAAGGACTAGTGACCTTAGCAGTTAAGTCCCATAAGAATTCACACACATTTGAACATTTTTTCTTAGCTGTCGCATCAGGAGAAGTCATATACATCGTCACCACGACGATAATTCGTGGTGCTGTTGACGTCGTCGCAGTTTCCGTGTGAATACTTCTTGAAAATAACCTCTTTTGTTGGCCCAGGGTACATGACTTGGCTTTACAGTTCTGCATGACCGAGCAAACAATATGCCTGTCCTCTAGGTCCATCGTTGTGAAGAGCTGTTGTGACATAACAACGTGGGACTGAGTATGAACTTCCTGAACCTATCGATTGCTAATTCGCATGACAGTCTTGGGATCCCGACCAATTTGAGCAGCAGCATCGTGCAGCAATAAACCTCGGTCTCGGAAGGGAACTTATAATTTCGGAACGTTCTGGTACAGGTTTCCCTTGTTTCAGAGGTCATAACACGATTTTATCACAAACAATAAACTTACAGATGCGACGTCTGAATAAAAAACGTCCTGTGTAATCTTCCTTTTGATTGCGTAACTTCTAATTATTCTCTGTGGCTGGCCCAAAATGCTCAAAATTTGCACAGAGCCGTTATTTTTTAAAATAGTTTCTGAATTTTCTCCTGGGTGACATATTTGCGACCTGCTGAATACAGTCTCAAATGAGGTATCTGGGAGCAGTGAGAGAGAAAAGCCCACTGTTTGTGATAAAGTTAATACCGAGAGTACATTGACTATCTTCGAGGATTCACCGACGCCGGAATTAACACCCACCCCACACAGAGTAATGGCTACGGTGCCAAGAGCATGGCAGCAATGGCAGAACCCGCAGAATGAGGGAGAACTTGTAGGTGACTTATGTGGTTGTCGCAGCAAGAACAGGCTGCTGAGGGCAGTGTGGTGGATCCCTTAAATCGCAATGGCTGATCCAACTAAGATTGCGGCAATGGCGCCAGCTCACCTGTGGCCCGAAACCCAGGGCTGAGGTGTGGTGTGATTGGGATAGTTTGGGGATAATATGTGTTTCTTGGAGCTCAGGTTCTAGGCGTCTAGCAGTCATGGAGTCGCTTGAACAGATGTAAGTAATGTTAGTACAGGCCACAGATGTAGAATTCAGTAACAGTGACATCCAGCAGAATATAACATTCTTAACACTGAGATGTCCAAGTGATTAAGATTGGAAACTGCAAGTAGCCGTCTGCCGCGATCATAGTGTAGATAATTACAAAAATACTACCAAGGTTTAAGGGTTCTGGGATAGTTCTTCCTGTTCTACTTTTTGAATTTCACCAATTACTACAAATGCTTAAATTATGTAACAAATCAATGTAATCACACTTGTACACAACTTTCTGTAGTTATATGGAAATACGACCCGTATTATAAGTGTGGTGCGTAAGTTGGCAGCATTTTTGTTTAGTGTGTTGGTGTTCTGGTTGCTATGGCTTTATTTATCGATTGTCATTCTTCTTTATTTTTAGTTCACTGTTGCTATTTGAGTTTACATACTGTCATTTTGTCATTCGGAGTCAGCGAGTGGAGCTATGGACGCAAGAAAATGCAGTGCAAAGTGGGGAGAAATCTGTAGATTTCCGACATATTCTTCTGTTTGGAATCACTAGAGGTGTGACAGAGGCGGAGGCAGCCAGAAACACTTGCGCCGTGTATGGTTATAATGACACTGGACAGAGCACGGCACGAAAATGTTTTTGTTTTTTGTTTTAAGGGGGATCGTTAAACATTAGTGACCCTCCACACTGTAGACGAACTTCGACGTTTGATGAAGATCGTTTAAAAGCGTCAATCCACAATGATCCAGGTGTGTGTACACGAGAACTGGCAAATGTGACGAACCGAAAAAAAATGTTAAAATGTGTGTGAAATCTTATGGAACTTAACTGCTAAGGTCATCAGTCCCTTAGCTTACATACTACTTAACCTAATGTATTCTAAGGACAAACACACACACCCATGACCGAGTGAGGACTCGAACCTCCGCCGGGACCAGCTGACAAATCGAGATCATTCCAGTATCGTGGGAGATTTGCATGCAATGAACATTTTTAAGAATTCGAGTGTACGGGTACCACTTGCTGGAAGCCAAAATCACAAAAATCAGCGGGTGGCCATATGTCCATTTGTGCCTGCTCGTCATCAGGTGGCTCGTGAACAACACTGACCATTCCTAGCCTGTATCATTATTGGTGACGGGAAGTGGTATCTTTATGCTAAAATAAGGAAAAGAAAGGAATGGTTGAGCCCAAACAAAGCACCAGCTGCCCGTCGAAAGACTTGCGCGCATCCGCAAAAGATAATGTTGCGCATCTAGCGGAACAGTGACGGTGTGATGCACTACAAATTGTTTCCCCGAGGTGTAACCATAACTGCTGACATTTATTGTCAACAAGTCAGACGCAGGTCGCAGGTTCGAAGCCTGCCTCGGGCATGGATGTGTGTGATGTCCTTAGATTAGTTAGGTTAAAGAGTTCTAAGTCTAGGGGACCGATGATCTCAGATTTGCATAATGCTTAGAGCCATTTGAACTCAGACGCCATGTAGACGCAATCCAAGAATAACAACCAGAAAGAGTGCGTGAAGTTTTGCTACTTCACAATAACGCCCGCCCGCATTCTCCTAGACTGACAAAAAACACTATACAGTCATTCAGCACCCACCTTGTTCAGCTGATCTTGCGCCCTCATATAGTAACCTTTTCCGATCTCTATCCTACAATCTTCGACGAACGTTCTTTCCGAATGAAAATGCGCTCCGAACACAGCTCGACGAGCGATTCCTACAGTCATGGAATCAAGGAGTTAACGAAGCGTTGACAGAATGTTGTAAATAGTGAAGGAGAATATATCATTGATACTTAAGTCCCTATCACCTTTTCTTTGTTGTGTTTATTAAGCTTATGGAAAACGCTACGATCTTATGCATCTACATAACACATTCCATGTGGCATGTATTGAGATTGTAAGCAATAATAGCCAGTCAAGTAGTAAACTTTATGCTATTTTGATGATTGCTGTGTCCTTCCATCATGGTGTTGTGTACTTGTACTGATCAACAGTATATTTTAGTACAGGCTAGTGTGGATTCATTTTCTTAAATCAATTTTCATAATACATTATTTTAAATTATTTCTCGACCTTCATAATAACCTATTTCGGCTTATAGTGCAATTTCAAGTAGCCTCTCATAATGAACGAAAGCAACTGAGGGGGTTGCAGCAGGTGTTGAACAACTGTTGGTGGGCCCCCTGTGTGTGGAGCCAGATGCACAGTGAAGGAGGGCTTGCCTGGGATCTGGGGTTTTCTAGGCTGGCTGGCCTGCGGATGATTACACACTTGCGCGAGCAGAAGCCCGCAGCGCGGAGGAAAATTCCAGCTAATAAGGGCAGGCCAGGACGGCAGTTAGGCCAGCCATGTGCGGCTCCGCTTCATTACGGGCGCGGTGCATGTCGGGAAAGGGCAAGGAGAGGCGAAGCAAGGGCCGAGTCTGCGCGAAGGAGGGCTGCGGCGCCAATCCCGGCCTCCCTCCTTCCGCCTCCCAGTAATTGGCCACCGCTGTTTCGAGCCAACTTTTCTGCCAACCAGTGCCCTCCAGCAGCTGGCAATTTCTAGTTCGCCTAAATTAGCTTGGCGTTACCAGTTATTTATATATGGTAACCATTACATCTAATCCATATCCTACAAACCACTGTGAATGGCAAGACTTCACTTCGCATTGCATCAGTTATTAAGACATATTCCCGTTCCACTTACCTATGAAGCATGGTAACAATAACTGTTTTAACGCGTCTGTGCACTCCGTAATTGATTCCTAGGTTCATTCATCTCTTTAAGTTGATTCTCGAAATTTACTAAGCAGCCTTTCTCGGGACAGTTTGTGTCTATCGCCAAGCGTTTGAAAGTTCATTCACCATCTCCCTGACGCTCTCCCCTCGGTCAAAAAAACATGTGACCATTCGCGCAGCTCTTCTTTGTATATGTTCGATACGCTCTTTTAGTTCTATCTGGTATGTGGTCACGCACTTGAGTGGGTTGAAGCTCTTTTCTTCCGTGTTTACTTTAACAATACGTATGTTTTTGGATAGGGTCCACCTTTAGCAAAAAAAATCCTATCTCTCTCTCTCTCTTTCTTTTCACACACACACACACACACACACACACACACACAAAATCCTAAAACTCACTGTCACTCTCTCTCTCTCTCTCTCTCTCTCTCTCTCTCTCTCTCTCCTCTCTCACTTTCTCTCTCTCTCCCTTTTCACACACACACACACAAAATATATCACAGACACCGCTGAAAGATTCAGAACAACCGCCAGGAACACCTTCAACTGTTCCACTGACAGCCATCTTGTTTTTACACCTTCAATTGTTCCACTGGCCAGCCATGTTTGTTTTTTACAGCTGGTAAAGGAGTGAAACAGTTACAGTGACAGTGACAGTGGCAACTCAATATATAGAGTTTCACAGTGATGAAGAGGAATAAAAAGAAAAAGTAAGGGAAACATTATGTAAAGAGACACACACACATAGAATTAAATAATTTCAGGTATAGAAATAACTAGTTTTCAAATAGTAATTTTGGCTTAAACAATTTAACTACTTTAAGGTATAAGTGGTTGCAGATGACAAACTGAGGAACGAAGCGGTGACTGCAGAAACACAACACATCAGAAAAACCACACCATGTGGTAAAAAGCTATGAATTCAAAATTTATGTGTTTTTTCAAATATTTGTAATTACGATTTAAAAACTAATAGTTAAATGTATACAAACAGAAAGAACACTCTTTAACAGATGAAAAATAAAAGCCCACTGAAGATGCTGCAACTGCAGTGAAACATGTTTGGGTTAAAAAACAAAATTGTGTTTTGCTAAAGGCGGACCCTATCCAAAAACATACACTTGAGTATTATTTTAGGATACATGACTGACTGTTTTGTAAGCACTCTCACTTGTGGACTCATCGCATTTCCTTAGTCTTCCACCAGTGAACCGAAGTCTTGCACCTGGTTTACACGCGACTCTGCCTATGTGATCGTTCCATTGAATATCTCTACAAACACCAGGGACATTCATTAAGTAATGCAACACATTTTCTTTCTCGGCCAAGTCCGGTTGAAAAAAAAATCGGAATTTGTTTTGGGATATCGTAGAATATTTCAGCTGCAGACTCTTATAGTTTCATGAAAATCCGGTAGGTGGTGGCCCTATACGTATCCTTCAAATTGTCATCTGTAACGGATGTGCGCTCCAAGCAGAAAGCTGTCATTGAGTTTCTTTTGGCAGAAAACCAAAGAATCGCAGATTTTGATAGACCCTTGCACAATGTCTACGGAGTTCTGGAAGTGAACAAAAGCACTGTTAGTCGTTGGGAACTCCCCCGTGCCGGTTGCATGCACGCAGCTCTGATTCCTGCAATGTTGGAAGGTACGGACACGCTAATTCAAGGTGATTGGGGATCGCAATCATATACCTCGCTGCCCAACTGGACGTCTCTGTTGGTAGTGCTGACACGCTCGTCCAGCAGTTGGGGTATTCTAAGGGCCTGCTGGATTCCTCTCCGCCTAAACTATGAAGAAAAGCACCCCAGACACAACCATTAACTTTGTAGGAACATAGAAGGCAAGAGAATGCATACTACGTGTAGTGAATGCTATACATAGTGGTAGAAGAACATTAGCCAGTACACTTCAAAGCATAAGGTCACATGTGTAGGTTACTGCGATAAAACCTAACAAATGCGAAAGAATGGTTTATACATGGAGAAGGGAGCTATTATCAACATACTGATCAAATGAGTTCTTGTAACGTAAAATTTATAAGCATGAACTATCTAAAAATGTACGCTTGTAATATTCTTCTTCAAAATATTGAATAGCATAAGCTCAAAATTAGAATCTTTATTGTTTAATGAAGTATATACGTATGGATGTCACATTCCATTACAAAGGAACTTGTGATAAAGTGTTACAGAAATAAAGATACTGTAGCTAAGAAAGAAAGTCCTTTGTTTTAGAGAATTTTGTGAAACCGGTATGGGAAAAAAGAGATATACAACTAGAAATACTTAGATAAATCAGTGCGCAGAATACAAACTATTACTTGTGTTTATCTCACATCTTACTAGCTCACAGAATCTAAAGATTCCATGTCGTATTTTTTGCTAGTTAATACTTATACACTAAAGTGAAAAAAGTCACGGCATAGCGATATGCACTTATATAGATGTCAGTAGTATCCCGAACACGACGTATAAAAGGGCAATGCTGAGGCGAAACTCTCATTTGTTCTGAAGTGATTCATGTGAAACGGTTTCCGATGTGATTACCGTCGGACAGCGGGAGTCTGCAGACTTTGCATTTGAGCTTGACCCATGGGACAATCCATTTATGAAATCATTAGGAAATTCAGTATTCCGAGATCCACGGTGTCAAGAGTGTGCCGAGAATACCAAATTTCAAGCATTACCTCTCACCACGGATAACGCACTGGCCGACAAACTTCAGTTAATGACTGAGAGCAGCGGAGTTTGGGTAGAGTTGTCAGTGCTAACAGACAAACAACACTGCGTGAAATACTCGCAGAAATTATTGTGAGATGTACGACGAACATATCCGTTAAGACCGTGTGGCGAAATTTTGCGTTAATGGGTTATGGCAGCAGAAGACCAACCGCGAGTGCCTTTGCTAACAGCACCACCTCGCCAGTAATGCCTGCTCTACGCTCGTCCGTGACGAGTGGAAAACCGTCGCTTGGTCAGGTGAGTCCGGATTTCAGTTGATAAGAGCTGATGGCAGGGTTCGAATGTGGCGCAGACCCAATGAGGCCATGGAAGCAAGTTGTCAACAAGGCACTGTGCAAGATGGTGATGGTCCCATAATGGCGTGGGCTGCGTTTACATGCAATAGACTGGGTCCTCTGGTGGAGAAGAAGCGATTACTGAGTAAAATGGTTACGTTCGGCTACTTGGAGACTATTTTCAGCCATTAATGGACTTCACGTTCCCAAACAACGATGGAATTGTCACAAGACCACAATTATTCGCGATTCGTTTGAAGAACATTCTGGTCTATTGGAACGAATGATTTTGCCATCCAGATCGTCCGACATTAATTCTGTCGAACATTAGTAGGCATAATCGAGAGGTCAGTTCCTTTACAAAATCCTGCACGGACAACACTTTCGCAATTATGAACGACTGTAGAGGCAACATAGCTCGATATTTCTGCAGGGGACGTCCAACGACTTTAGTCCATGCTACGTCGGGTTACTGCACTGTACTGGGCAAAAGAGGTCCAGCACGATATTAGGAGGTATCAGATGACTTCTGTCCCTTCAGTGTACATTTTACGTCACAAGATCACACGTAGCCAGCATGGTGAAAGTTGTGTGTAACTTCTCTCCTCCATGTGTATAAACCAGTCTTTTGGATGTGTTAGGGTTCTTCATATGTACCTACACATGTCACCTCCTGCTTTGAAGTGCATTGGCTTACGTTTATCTACCAGAATGTACAGCATTCTCTTCATGTGTTGTGTATTCCTTCACTTTCTATGTTCCTACACAGCTTGTGCTTGTGTTTGTGCTGCTTTCCTTCACGGTAACCTACTTAAGTGGTTCTTATTTGAGCATTAAGTTAATCCTTATATCTATTTTATACATTAAGTACCCAACATATCATTCTACAGAAAAGTATGTTTATACCATTGTTTCACATAGTTATATCTTTCAGACTTCGGTTTGCCATGCTACAAAATATTTGTTGACATGTACGTAGCAGAGCTACGTCATCACAATATATTTTGCATCATCCTTTTGTTTTATAATCTAGTTAGATATATTGCTGTATAATAATCACGCAACAAATTTCTCAGTGGTAATGTTTTTGAGACCTTTGGTCCTGCATGACTGCACTTGTACGATTTTACTTTGCTGTGACTTTTTGCCTAAAGTGATTAAATTTGTATGTTTTTACTGTAAATTACACGCCTGTTGTTACTTACATAACAAAACTAATGTGCATATCAGATTTTGTTATTATGTGTCATACGCTCCTACTTATTTGGCAATTACTCTGCTGCGCTTATTGGTATACCATGATGTATAATATGTTCACAACTATGTACGCGCAGTCCTCCAGAGCAGAGTATTACTTCTTTCTATCTATAACATGTTTTTTTTTCTTCAGATTTGTTCAGGAAAAACTTCTATCTGTACTTCACATTTTGAATTGCAGTGATTTTTGGTTTCACCCGTAACACTTCATTATATACGCATTCCACGCAATTATACATTACTGTCATGAATTATTATACACCATTTGCTTTTTGTCTGTCGAGCTTTCGCATAGTTCCCTCCCCCCCCCCCTTCCTGTTTACCCCTCTCCACCTTCCATGCCAGACCTGTAAGCTGCAGTCTGCAGTTTTTCGGTTTTCATATCACGTTTTTATACTTCCTCCCCCTTCCCGTCCCTCACCAAGTTCTAGATTCCTGTCATGTACTGGCTGTCATACGGATGCATCAGCCATCTTGCATGTTGCGGTTTCGTTGTTGTTGGCATTCACATTCCACAGTTACACAGAAATATACTGAACAGAGTAAAAACTAAAACTTACCACTGAAGCATAGTGTAATAAGATCTTTTAAGGATATTGATAAAATGTAAAAAAAGTTTCGTATTCAAAAAAACTGTACACTTTTGTGCTTGTTACAGTGTTTAAAGAATATTCTGATATGGCTGTAATTTTAAATGCAAAAGAGAGAAAAATTTACCCTCCGCTTCTACGATGTCTACGTAAGAGTCATCTAAATTTGACTCACTTCCATTTGATTGCACTGTATACTTCGCCTAAAGTTGATCCACCATGTATATAACATGTCATGTAAAAATAAACAGATGTATCAAGTGCATTTCAATACAAATCGTGCGCTTTAAGAATTAACAAACCTGTGTGAGTGCTACACATGTGAGCGTGTCCAGCACAAGGAGGTTTTTAACTGTAAAAGGTTTTACTGTCGACAGACCTGTGAATAATGTGCTGTATTGTATCCACCACAATGACACCAATACATGAGGTTCTAACTCACAATGGAACACGTTTCATAACAAAAATATTTTGAAAGTATTTAAAAATATTCAGTTTCCATTTCCGTATTTGTAATGTGAAATAAAAAAAATTCTCAATTATTTTTCACATAAATCATGATAGCAGATTTTTCTGTGTATGTACTTTATGTTATACATCGGAAGATGACAGTTACAACTGCCGAAATCTATTGTTAGCAATAAACATCAATTTATGCGATTTTGGCTGTTGAATCCGGAGTTGTGAAACAACTTAATTCACTTCGTCAAAGCACGTCTTCCGGTCCGGACTATATACCGATTAGGTTCCATTCAGAGTATGCTGATACAATATCTCCATACGTAACAATCATATACTACAGCTCGCTCGAAGAAAGATCAGTATCCAAAGACTGGAAATTTTCACAGGTCATGAAAATATTAAGTAAAAGCAATAGGAGTAATTTACCACATTCAGGCACCCAACATTAACCTCTATATGCAGCAGGATTTGGAACATACATTGTCTTCGAACATTATGAATTATCTCGAAGAGGACGGTCTATGACACACAGTCAATACGGATTTAGAAAACTTCGTTCTTTTGAAATACAAATAGATCTTTACTCACATGAAGTGTTGAGTGCTATTGACAGGCGATTTAAAATTGATTCTAGATTTCCAGAAGACCGTTGACGCTGTACCTCAGAAGCGGCTTGCAATCAAATTGCGTACTTATGGAATATCGCCTCAGTTATGCGAGTGGAATCGTGATTTCCTGTCAGAGAAGTTACAGTTCGTAGTAACTGATGGAAAGTCATAGAATAAAAAAGAGGTCATTTCTGGTATTCCCCAAGGTAGTTTTATAGGCCCTTTGCTGTTATTTATATATATGATTTGGGAGACAATCTGAGCAGCCCTCTTAGGTTGTTTGCAGATGGCTCAAATGGCTCTGAGCACTATGGGACTTAACATCTTAGGTCATCATTCCCTTAGAACTCAGAACTACTTAAACCTAACTAACCTAAGGACATCACACACATCCATGCCCGAGGCAGGATTCGAACCTGCGACCGTAGAGGTCGCGCGGTTCCAGACTGAAGCGCCTAGAACCGCTCGGCCACATCGGCCGGCTGTTTGCAGAAGATGCTGCCGTTTATCGTCTAGTAAAGTTATTAGAAGATCAAAACAAATTGCTAAACGATTTGGAAAAGATATGCGTATGGTGGCCCTAAATAATGAAAAGCGTGAGGTTATCACATTAGTACTAAAAATAACCAGTTAAACTTCTGTTACACGATAAATAAATCAAATCTAAAGGCCGTAGCTTCATCTAAATGCCTAGGAATTGCAATTACGAACAACTTAAATTGGAAATAACATAAAGAAAATCTTGTGGAGAAGGGGAACCAAAGGCTACGATTTGTTAGAAGATGCAACAGATATACTAAATAGATCGACTACACTACGCTTGTCCATCCTCTTTTAGAGTACTGCTGAACAGTGTGGGGTCCTTACGAGGTAGAATAAACGGAGTAGATCGAGAAAGTTCAAAGAAGGGTAGCATGTATTGTATTATCGCCAAATAGGGGAGAGAGTGTCACTGAAATGATACTGGATTTGGGGTGGACATAATTAAAACAAAGGCGTTTTTCGTTGCGGCAGAATTTTTCCTTAAAATGCGAAAATATTTTGTTGATGCCTACCTACATATGGAAAAACGACCATTGTAATAAAATAAGCGAAACAAGAGCTCGCAGGGAAAGATAAGGGTGTTCGTTTCCTCCGCGTGCTATTCGAGTGGAATAATAGAGAATTATTGTGAAGATGGTTTGATGAATCCTCTGCCAGACACTTAAGTGTGATTTGCGGAGCATCCTTGAACGAGGGTTGGAACTTAAATAGTGGCAACTATTTATTCATAACCGATAAAAAAGCGTTACATGTTTACACCTGTTACTTTCCTTCAGTGTAGTCACCAGCGTTGTGTAGAAGGCGGTGTGGAAGGCGTAGTATACCGTTAGCACAGCCTGTTCTGTTGATGGTGCGAATGGAGCGGTCTACTGCCTGTCGAATCTCTGGAACAGTTCTGAAGCGAATGCCACGAAGTGGTTCCTTCATCTTCGGAATCAAATCAAAATCACAAGGACTTACGTCCGGGGAGTATGGTGGATGGTACAGTGCTTCCCAGTCCCATCGACAGAACAGAGCAGCCACAGCTTGCGGTGTGTGCGCCCGCGCATTGTTGTGCAAAATGATGGGTGGATTGCGCAGAAAGTATCACCGCTTCTTTCGCAAAGCTGATTGCAGGTGATGCTCCAAAAACGAACAGTAATACTGTGCATTGACGGTCTGCCGTGGAGGAACGTAATGCGTTAGGATTACACCATCACAGTCGTACACGGGATTCACCATAACTTTCACCATACTGGGGCTCTGACGCACTTTCGATTAGCGCGGCGACCCATAATGACGTCATTCCTTGATTTGGCGTTTCAGTTTTGGCTCGCACGATATGGCCTATGCCTCATCCGGTGTTACGATACGGCGTAAGAAAGCCTCTTCGCGCTCATAGAGCTCGAAGTGCGTCTGAGCAGCGTCGTAACGCATCCATTTCTGCATTTCCGTTAACTCATGCGGAGCCCATGGTGATGCAATTTTTCGCACACCCAGGCGTTCCTTCAGGATGCGAAGCACAGTCGTGTGCGCTAATCCGGTTTCGTGGGCGAGCTCACGAATCGTATTGCGTCGATCACGCGGCAACAGCATGCACGTCTTCTTCAGAGACGCTAGGACGACCTGCCCGATGCATGTCTGCCACAGTTTGCCGACCTTCGTTTAAGGCTTTTACCCAACGTGCCACTGTTCTGTACGGCAATGCCGATACCCCCCACGCCTCTTGAAGACCTTGAGGACACTGTCGTGCTGTACGACCTCTGGCACATTCAATCTCGATACAAATACCTTGTTACTGTTTCGAAAACATAGTGACACCGTTACGTTAGACCGATCGCTCACACGTGACTGTGTTTCCCTGGATTATGCGCACGCCGGTGACGTAGGACGTGCGAGTCCATTTGCTCGGAGGTAAGGTAGGCATGTCAACAACGTATGCTATCAGTGACAATAGTAGATTCCATTGCATAGTGTCTCCACAGCAGTGTTGCCAATATTTAAGTTCCAACCTACGTAGATGTGAAGACAGATGAGAATGGTTTTCCCCAAGCAAAACAGACATCGCTCCTTCTGAGTTCTAAATATGAGAAAATTCGGCATACATGAAAAGAACTTGAAGTGGCTCCCAAAAGTTATGTAAAACTGGAAAGACTTTAAATTCAGTCAAATATTTCTAACAATATTTTTATTCTTTTAAGATACAAATGATAAGCCGAGCATTTTCGATGAACGGCGATCAATGGGCAAAGCAACCAGTAAAACAGCAAAGAAAATGATTTCGTCTTCCCCATATATATGTGTACTTACTTTCTGTTTGTATGTGGCAAAGGATACAAATGTGTCGAAGTACGTAAATAAGCAGTAGAAATTATACTGACTCACAGAATTCGTTTAAGCAGCAAATCCAGCTGTAGCAGGGAAGAAAAGGGAACCAGCAGAAAAATGTTCCTGTCGGAATACAAAAGAAGCGAATATATTTCTTTTTAAAGGAATTAAAGAGAAGTGGGCAACCAGCTGCTTTAAACCTCATTCCGTCTTCTTCGCCAAAAATTTTGGCTTGCAAATATATTTGGCTTTTTTGTTCTGAAAGTGAGTACCAGAGAGACAGTGACGGTGCAAGAGAGAAGAAACATCACCAGTGGGAGACAGATAAAAGTAGAAGCAGTAGGAGCAAAAGAGAGAGGAGAAGTCGAAATGAAAAATACAGTTGGAACCCCAGGACGTTTGAGCTGCCTAGGTTGATGGATACGGTGGCAGTGGGAAAGAATGATAAAAGGAGACAATGGAAGTGAGGGAGGAGACAGTGACAATGAGATATATTGTAAATCAATGGGAGAAAAAGACTATTTGGAGAGAGACATAGAGATCGGGGCAGTCAGAGGGAGAAGCTAACCATGAGAGAATGGGTTAAATGATTTAGGGTGTTCTCTGTTTAAAAAGTGTGAATGTGTTCACGTGGCAAAATATTTAGTGACGGAGGCGGAATGGGGATTGAAGCAGCTGGCTCCTCACTTATCTGTAATGGTCTTTTAGAACGAAACTGAAATCTGGTTCCGCGGGACAGAGCGCATCAGGTTGTGAAAAGGGGCCAAGTTCAATTACTGTTGCCGGCCGCGGTGGTCTAGCGGTTCTAGGCGCTCAGTCCGGAACCGCGCGACTGCTACGGTCGCAGGTTCGAATCCTGCCTCGGGCATGGATGTGTGTGATGTCCTTAGGTTAGTTAGGTTTCAGTAGTTCTAAGTTCTAGGGGACTGGTGACCAAAGATGTTAAGTCCCATAGTGCTCAGAGCCATTTGAACCATTTTCAATTACTGTTAGTTATACAAGAACACACACAACTTTATTGCTCAAACCAATGCACAGTTTTCTTTTTAAAACAACAAAGATCAATTCACGGCTGGGGGCCTAAGTAACTTCACCAGAATAAGTTCAAATGATAGCTTTTATAACACCAGGATTTAAAGTAACGACTGAAGGCCTTAATTAAGCAAAAGTACAGTATCTTCTCGGCTAATGGCCGAAAAAATATTTCAAATAAGCTAAGGAATTCTTTAAAAATCAAGCATTTAAAAATTCCGGCTAAAGGCCATATTAAGGAAAATTGAAGTTAATTCTTCGGCTGAAGGTCCAATAAAAAAATTTTCTTTACATAAGTAAAAGAGAGGCTTTAAAGATAAGCTTTCACACAGTACAACAGAAAAACATCTTAAGAAAACTCGAAGTATCTTGTCAGCTGAAGGCCCAAAAAATTGCTTAAGAATAATAAAAGACAACCATAAGATAAACATTTACAGAACACGGCTGAAGGCCGGTTTAAGAATTCAAGATAATTAAAGGGAAACCTTACAGACAAGGATTTACATATTACAGCGACAGATTCTGAAACAAAAGCGGCTGAAGGCGTAAATACAGAGCAACAAGAATTTTAAATTAAACACGGATGAAGGCCCCTGATATTAAAGTTGTTATGAAGTTCGGCTGAAAGCCATATACTAAACATAAAATAGACAATATTAATACGCAGCTGAAGGCCTGGCACAGTACCTGCAACCAAATAAAATAACAATCATAAACAACAAACAGTGGTGCTCAGAAGTGTTCCAAGGGTCGGCCTGGCGAGGGAACTCTATCAACTGTTTAGGTGAGACAGCCAGCCAAGTATAACACTAAACAACCGGGTTGCAGCACGACTTACGGACGACTGACGAACCAACCAGCCGCCTAATCAACTCCCTTCCACCCGACCAACAACACGACAACCAAAGGTACCAGCGAAGACGAGGATCGCAGCAGGATTATGTCTTAATAATTGGCATATCAACACAGGCAAGGCAGAATAAACACTCAAAGAGAAAAAGGGGACAACACCAAGCCGTAGAACTACACGCCGTGCCGGACAGCATCAACATGGCGAAGAAAACACACTGCCGCAAAACTGCGCTAACGACCAGGGCAGGTAACCGGAACGTTAACGGCCACAAGGCAGAAGATACCGCTAGTGTACTTCACTAATAAATTATAATCATTTCAAAGGTTAAACACCACACAGGGAAACGGCTGCAAAATTTTGCCGACTCCAACACACCATCACGTTGCTGCTTGCTGAAACAGCCCAGGATGCAACAACCAGCAATCAACGAAGAGATGTCACAATGCTTGAGCTTCCATGGCAGGTTCACTGATTACTGAACTCCAGTATGCAGGTGCGGTGGGCGACGAACTTAGCAGTTCTCGCAGCTAGTGCCACGTAACTCCGACCGCGCGTGCATGCCACCAGCGGCCCCGGCCTGATCACACGTCACAGAGACTTCCTCGCTGCTCCGCCGCAACCGACCAACTGCCACACACACCATGACACGGAAATATAACTGCCACACCAAAGAAGTTATACAGCAGTACCGGTATTGATAAACGCTGCTGCTGTCACTGACGGAGGTAAGTGAGCAACTCGTTCAGATAGTAACTGAGGGAGGAATAAGACACTACTAAATGGTGACAAAATGCTCAAAAGCGAAAACGGCATTAACGCGAGCCGACCACGGCTCAAGAACATATTCGCTTTTTTTTGGGGCCTGACAGGAGCATTTTTCCGCTGGTCATATTTGGGCCTAAATACAATATCTACCGTATTTTATTGCTTTTCGAAAAAAAGCATGTTAGTTTCATCAGCTGTAAAATTGTACGTTTATTCTCTACCAGTTTCGATTACTACAATCTTCTGCACAGGAGGAAAACAGTGTATGTCAATGAATCAAGTATCATATATGAGCCAATTAAATGAAGAACATATGTAATCGTCACAATAGTCTGCTTTAACGCAGTCCATATAATTGCACCGTGTCTTGATGCAATTACAGTAACGCCAAGCCATAGCGCATTTATATGGACTTTATGACCCATTATTGCGTTCTACATTTCACTACCTTATACACCGATCAGCCAGAACATTATGACCACTGCCCACCTTGTGTTGGATGCCGCCTTGTGACGTCGCGAGCACGTGACGCGGTAACAAAAGTATGTAAGCGGAGCAGACACGGACGAGGGATCACCACAGCGAGGATATGGGCTGCAAACGGGAAAATTAATTGAGATAAGCGACTTTGACGAAGGTCAGACTATTATTACGCAGTGGCTGTGAACTAGTATCCAGAAAACTGCGAAGCTAGTCGAAAGTTGACATGTTACTGTCATGAGCATCTACGGAAAGAGGTAGAAGGACAGTGAAACTACCACTAGGCGTTAAATGGTTGGACGTCCACGACTCTTTACGGAAAGTGGGGTCCAGTTTGTTCTGTAAAGTAGGACTAATGGTGATCTGTACCATGTCTGCCGAAGAGCACAATGCTGTTTCGGAGCACACCGTTCATGGTATATAGTTGAACATGGATCTCTGCAGAAGACCACCCCTTCGTGTCCACATGTTGATCCAACGGCATCGTCACTTACTATTGCAGTGGGCACGGGCCCTTCGGGATTCGAACGTTGATCAGTCTAAACGCGTCGGCTCTCCGGGTGAATCACATTTTTGCTACACTAGGTCGACGACCGTCTCCACAAACGCCGTCATCGAGGTGAACGGCGGCTCGAAACGTGCAGTGCGCCACGGACGCAGGCTGGTGGGAGAAGTATTATGCTATGAGAGACATTCTCCTGCGCTTGCATGGGACCTGCGGTAGTAACCAAAAATACGCTGACTGTCGCGAACCACCTGCATTTGTCTTTCACTTGTATAATTGCCTGTGTCTCGGAGCTGGAACCGTGCTACCGTGGTTTCAGGACCATTTTAGTGAACTCACATTGATGTCTCGGTGACTAAATTCGCCTGATGTAAATTCTATGGAACCCAGCTGTATCGCTATCGGGCGCCATCATCGCGTACGCAGATCAGCGGCCTGTTATTTGCGCGAATTACATGACCTGTGCGGAGACATCTAATGGCACATATCTCCACAAACCTACCAATAAACTGAAGGATCCTTGATAAGCAGAATCAGTGATCAAGAATGAGATTTTCACTCTGCAGCGGAGTGTGCGCTGATATGAAACTTCCTGGCAGATTAAAACTGTGTGCCCGACCGAGACTCGTACTCGGGACCTTTGCCTTTCGCGGGCAAGTGCTCTACCAACTCTTTTTCCCCCATTTTGTTCGGAATTGTTCGTTGCGTTTGTTCTAGGCCGACGTCACAAGGCATCCATTCAAGTTGATCGTTCATTCCTTGACTCAGTTTTTTTATTACAGAGAGCACACACAGCCCTCTGACCGAAGACGCTGAGCTACCGTGCCGGCCCAACTGAGTTGCCGAAGCACGACTCACGCACGGCCCTCACAGCTTTACTTCTGCCAGTATCTCGTCTCCTACCTTCCAAACTTTACAGAAGCTCTCCTGCGAACCTTGCAGAACTAGCACTCCTGAAAGAAAGGATACTGCGGAGACATGGCTTAGCCACAGCCTGGGGATGTTTCCAGAATCAGAAGTTTGGAAGGTAGGAGACGAGATACTGGCAGAAGTAAAGCTGTGAGGGCCGGGCGTCAGTCGTGCTTGGGTAGCTCAGTTGGTAGAGCACTTGCCCGCGAAAGGCAAAGGTCCCGAGTTCGAGTCTCGGTCGGACACACAGTTTTAATCTGCCAGGAAGTTTCAGAAACACTGATGTATTTCGTTCCAAAGACGGATAAACAAGCCATTAAGAAGGGGGTCATAATGTTTTGACCCACAGGGTATATAACGAAAATGTATGTTTGATCCATTGACGTACAGTGTCTTTCTCCCGTCAAGATGATTACAATAATTGAAATCAGTAAAAAATTATCATACAATCGTACAGCTGATGGCACAAATATTCTTTTTCCAAATTATCAAACAACTGCAGACAGTCACCTACGAAATGCTCTATATTTTATTGCGCTGCGTTCCTTCTGTTACATATCGTTGTACTTGCCGTATCTTAGAGCCTAAATATTATTTTCTCTGAGCAGCATTTTGCGTAAGCCCAACTAAAGGTAATACATCTCCGTGAACGTTTTGTAAAGTTCTTGCCCACTCATTGTTTTCCTTCTGTGGGACATTAACTCGTCTGGAGCACACTGTTTAGACATGAGACTCAAGTAGTTAAAACCAAACGAAGGTAACCTATGCAGTTTGCTGGTTCGAACAACTAGTTCTCAGATATCGGTTAAGTTCTCAAAATACCAGTATTCTTCACATTATTTCTACTTTACTATCACCTGTTTATACTGTTTTGTGGGAAAAGAAATGCAACCTTGCAAAATTTCCGTTTGTTACCTTAATTTTGGACATCAGTGTACATAATCCTTCCACCTTCCTGTGCTACAGATGTCTGTTCTCTCTTTTGATCACACTGCTTCTATTTCCATCAATCTCTTTTCCTCTTTTTCTGCCACTGTCTCTCACTGACCGTCAATATGTCCTCTCCCTTTGGTTCCAACTGCTATTGTCTTCATCTACCTCTCTTTCTCTTTCACTGCCACATTTTCTGTCCCACCATCACTATCTTCTTTCTCGCCCATAGATCTGTCTCCTCTCTCTTCCAAAGTTACTGTCTCTCTGCTACTTACTTTCACCACAAAAAAGCGCGAATATGACAAATTTTTGGCGAAGAAATCGGTATGACAACTGAGGCAATTGGTTCCCCAGCCGGCCGGGGTGGCCGAGCGGTTCTAGGCGCTACAGTCTGGAACTGCGCGACCGCTACGGTCGCAGGTTCGAATCCTGCCTCGGGCATGGATGTGTGTGATGTCCTTAGGTTAGTTCGGTTTAAGTAGTTCTAAGTTCTAGGGGACTGATGACCACAGATGTTAAGCCCCATAGTGCTCAGAGCCATTTGGTTCCCCACTTTTATACACTTAATCACATAAAATCAAGAAATAAGTACACATCAGGTGAAAACGAAATCGTATGCTTTACTTTTTTTTGTGAATACTTCACCCATCAACTGCAATTCATCGAAAACGAGAGGTTTATCATTTGTATCTTAAAAGAGTAAAAATGTTTTTAGTAATATTTTACTGAGTTTACAGTCCTTACTGTTTTCATACGTCTTGGTAGTCATTTTAAGTTACTTTCAGGCATGTTAAACCCTTTTTAGGCTATTTCTAATCACTGCTGTACCACTTTGGGCTTGTTTGTATAGACGTGAAGGGACCATTATTGAGAGACAGCGCGTCATAAAGTTTTATTGACGAAAAAATGCTGACTAGAAACAAAGTTAGGTGGCCTCAGAACCGTTCAATGACCCTACAGCGCTTGCCATGTATTGATTTCGTCAATTAAAACTACATTTACACCTTCGATCGGATATTATGTGCAATAGTACAGTAACTGAAACTTTGGGTCTCGGTAACGGATAATAACATTGAAAAAAGTTTCAAGTTCGTTTAGGATACCATATTAATAACATATGGTAAAAATTCCGACCATTTGCCATGAATAGAAATTATGGAAGTGACCATTTCCACAACTCGTATTTTTGGTACACAAAAATTACGATTTTTTGGAAGTATCTTGGTAGCAGATTCAGATTTTCGAAAACGGGAAGATGTGGCTTCTAAATAAATGGCTAACAACTGTACAGCTAAAATTTCAGTCATTTGCTATGATTCATTATTTAGGTAACGTCCGGACCATAGTGCAAAACGACTAAAAACCTGTTTTACGGTTTTCTACGTGAGTACGGTAATTTTGAACCTCTGGGTCTCGGTAACTGATAATGATATCGAATAAAGTTCACCGAGAATATCATCATAAACATATAAGGAAAAAATTTCGGTGGTCTTCCATGAATATAAATTATAGAAAGTGACCATCCCATCAGTTGGTACTTTTAGCACCCAAAATCAATGTTTTTCGAGATTTTTGTAAAGAACCGCTCTTGAACAAATAGTGGTTTTGTAAGCTGCCTAAGGTCCGCCGTGGACCATAGCTAATGCTAAAAAGCCAACCGATTTGCTCGGTTTTGCGTAGGCTGGAAGGATTGTGTAATGTTTAAAATTTAAACCTGTAGTGTAGGACAGCTACACTATGCCCATTCTTCCGATAGGTATACAAATGGTCTCTAGGCCAAGGGCTATGCCAAACACTTGGCCTCTTATCCCTGTGATGAATAGAACCCAAGATATTATCCCCTGAAAAATCGCATTTTCGCCCGCGGTTTTGTGGGACGTATGTAGGACATAGACAAATAAATAAATGAAAATTACAAAAATAAAAAATGAAATATAAAATATGTTCATAATAGTTAGACATGTATATGGCTATTTACGTGAAAGTTGGAGTAAGTTTTCTAAATCCTGAGGCGATAAGGAATGAAATACAAACAGAGAGGTAAATAATCTGAATAATAAACAGAACCGTGTATGTGAAAAACATGTAAAGAGAAGATAGCAGTTAGATGGGTTGAGGGCAGCGTTGAAGTTATCGCCGCTGCCACGCTAACTTGTGTGTCGATAAACACTGTAGGATAAGAAGGGAAATTCAACAACTGATGTTAGTACTAAGAGTCGTGGACGACGTAGCCCTTATAGTTGAAAGGGAGGAAGATTTAGACAATGCGCTGAATGATACTGACATATTTAGCACGAAATGTGGGTTAACGGTAATAGAAGCTTAGAGGAAAGTCATGTGTAAATGCAGAAAGTAAACATGAGCCTTGTCTAATATCATAACTGGGCAAGACGTAATAGCCGTAAAAGTGAAATAACTCTCCTATTTGTGAAGAAAGATGACCTACTAAGATGGAAGTAAGGAAGATATCAGAGGTAGAGAAGGTGTAGGACAGCATGGAAACAATTGAAAATCTGATGACTTTCTAAATAGGAAACTATATATTTGTGTTTCTACAAACTTCATACGTATAGTCCGCCACAGAGCGTACATATGTCTGTATCTTCCTATCCCTCATTCGTAATATCTGATTTAGTATGGGATAACCTATCGCTCCAGCATGTAATCTCGCCGTTCTGGTGCAATACCAGTTTCTATTTAGACAGATTTTTTACCTCGTAGAAATAAAAGTCTATGCTCACAGTCTATCAGATGTGGACGACTGACACATAGTTTTTACATAATGGAATTGGGAATTTCTGTGGCAGTCGCATTGACCTTCTGAAAACACTTTAGATTAACCGGCACTTTTTTGCTTCAGGTAGTTCTGATTCAACCAGTGCGTAACGCTATCCCAGTCGTCGATATTTCCCCGTAAATCTAGTTTTTACCGAGACTCATTTGTTTCTCAACTATAAGGCTATTTGCTGAACACAGAGCGTTTCTATTTGATATACTCTGCAAATTACTAACTGTCGGGGGTCTGTATGAAATATTGTATAAGGGAAGGAGTACGAAATGTGCAACACTCCAAAATTCACCTAACGCAATAACGTCTAGCAGGATATATTGTTCCATGGAGCTGTGTCACTGATACATTTCAGTACGACCATCTTGCACGGAATGGTCACTGAGTTGTTCGATATTACTGCGACTGAGTGTGGTTAAGCAACCCTCAACTAAACTATGTGAACTAGTGGAATGGTTTTGATCTTGCGATCCGACACAGTTCACTCAGTTCGGAACTGGACCCTGAACTGAAATAACACAACAAATGGAAATGTTTCAGTCTTCCGATCCGACACAGCTCGAGCAGTTCGAAACTGAAGACTGAACTGAACAAAGGGAACTAACGGAACATTTTTGGTTTTCCAATCACACTCAGTTCCCACAGCTGCATTAGGAGTTGAGAGCTACAGTCGCGTAGTTCCTGTGAGTGAGGTGTTCTCAGTGTCATTTGTGCATCTGCATTCTAACATCCAGTATGTAGAGGACGAGAGAAGTAAAAGAACGATGTTTCACGTCTCCGAACAATTACTTTCCTGGAATAGGTCATTTGGATTAGTTCATTCATGAACTACACATTTATAAGTTTCGATATCACACAATCTATAACTGATCATTACTTCCGTCATGTACGATGTTGTTTCGTGGAAACTCTAAACCATAGGTTTTCCTTGCCTACTGGCTGCTGATGTTGTTCCCTGCCATACAGCACAACGCACCTCATCTTGCAACACACCCTTAACTCTCTGCCCGCTCACTGCAAACCCCGCTCACAACGTCCCAAGTTACAGTACGTGAGAAACCTCATCATACAGGTGGAGACTTTCTTGGCGCGATCGTTAAAGACGATGAAATGTAGATGGATACTAAAGAGGAGGAGACAGTGTTATCAGATTTACCATCTTCAAATTCCGTGCAAAACACCCATCGCCAACAAACTGCCATTTTACAAAATCAGCTCATTTAAATAGATTTTGGAGAAGTGTTTTGAATGATCGACTCGTAAAGCTATGGCGATCGACAGGCCGATTGCGATTTGTGGGTTGAGTAACCCTGGTTTAGGTTAATGGAGGTCATGGTGTGCAGAGGCATAATGCTACATGTGCGTACTGACCTCCGAATCATTGAACATGGTACACTCACCAATCAACGTCACTGTAATAATGAACAGCTACGTCGTAAAGACTTTAACAAAGATAAGACAGGTACTACATTTAAACTCTCTTTTGAATTTTTTGCCTAGATGCATACATTTTAAATTTTTTTACCTGTGTAATATAAAAATATGCAAAAAATTTGACTATAGATGAATATGTTTTCTTCGTGCCTGCTGTAAGGAGAGAACGGGTTAGGTACAGGATGAGTTGGCGGTCGGAGGCTTCCGTTTCTCTGGTTCCCAGAGAACGCCAGGCAGAGTCGTAGAAAACTGCTACAACTCGCGATGACGACTCCGTCTCACTTGGCAGCTGAAGTACTCACAGTCGGCGTAAGATTTTCTGGAAACACGTTCAGAATGAGAAGGTTGAACAACTGTGGCAGCGTGATATCTTCTGGCTAACAAACTAGTCGCTTAGAGAACGTCTTGAACACACAAGCCGACGGCGAAATATTGCACGTCGTTCGGACCGCAGTAGTAGCAGGTTCACCCAGTGTCGTTAAATTGCGAAGAAATTACTATGCACAGTATTGCTAAAGACACTAATCGTTTCATGAAGGTCCGGAGATCCAACATAGAATAAAAGTTCTTAGACAATATTTACCTTCTTTTTCACAGGAGAAATTGATTTGTTCCTGATAATTACAAGTTGTATCTCCTCTGCACTTCAAATTATGTATATGTGCAAACTTTTCTGACATAAAAAAAGCATTCCTTATCTCCAACAATTATAAAAAGCATAGATTCTCATTTTCTTACAGCAAAGAGCGTTGTCGTTTCAATCGTGGTAGCGCACCATCGCTGGTACTCGCAGCCGGAATACTACATTACCTAGGGACATTACATGGTCCCTCTCTATTCTAAAAGATAAATTGGTCTAATATAATTTTCAAAGTATTTTAAGTTTCTGAATGGTTTGTTAACGAATATTATGATTACAAATTAAATCATTGAGCTGTATGTACTTTTTAAGAAATTCTCATTACCGGCTGGCATAAATAATCATAGTAACTATCTCGCGAATGGATTGTACAATGAAAATGACGCCCACCCATTCGTGCGCGGTTGGCGGAGGTAACCCGAGATCAAAACTTCCCAATGGGCATCGCAAGACCGGTTGTAATTATCAACTTTAGCAAAAGCACGGCACTTTGAATCAGTCATATTGGTTTCAACAAAATCGTTTAAACGTTCGCAGAACTCTTTTATAATCTTTGAAAACTTCAGTTATTCACACAAAACAAGATTCATTTAACAGACAATCATTTTCTGGGTATTATGTCGATGATGCGGTGATAATGGTATGATGTCGACGGTGCGATACCGATGATACAGCAGGATGGTGATAAGCTGCAAGACATCGGTATGGAATGGTGGTCAGAGGTGATGACTGGTCAGGTGGCTAGATGCGAAGCTAACAATAAAGGACTGGATGGACTGGAGGCTGGGAAGGAACTACTAAGGCTTCACGGCGCCAAGGTGGAAGTTTTCGCGGCATACAACAAGGCACAAACGAATGAGCAAGGACAAAACGGCTGACTACAACGCCTATCTGAAATAAAACGGGTTAGCGTTCAGCTCTACCCAACTCGCTCCTGTGTATAAACAGCCCACTTCGGTTCGTGTTTGTACTTCCCCTCAAGGGTGTCCAGAAAAAAAGAAAAAAATAGGAAAAAGAAACAGTCACAGCACGGTCAACACAGTGTACACTGAGATATCTTCGCAGCACCAGATACGTTGCCCAGAATATCCATAGTTACATTCAAAAATGACACTAGATCTCTTCAGAGAAGATTGGTGCAAACAGTCACATGCGTACTAGCAACTGAGGAGGACGGATCACTGTCTTAACACAAGTCTGGGTAACACAACAAAAACATCACTGTCAATCGACAACACTTCCATTGAAGTTTCGTTGTCAGACAGGACACCGGCCTAAAACAACTCACAGGAAAAAAGTTAACTGTCTGTAGATCACTGAAGGCGATTTCGCACAATTCCGAAGCATACTGTCCAGGACGATCACTAGTTAGCATGAGACACAGTAATCACGACAAAACACAACACATAATGTTACAGAACAATTACATGTCCGTAATAATATTTCAAAGTTTTACTTTTGCAGTCAAACAGCACCAATGTTCCCGTCTGTTGTATATATAATTTAAAAAAAAAATAAACTAATAAAGGACAAAAGAACAGGGAAAGAGATAGGATACGTTATTCAGATGAAAGAGTCCAGGAAACTCACCCGGCTGGCCGGTGTGGCCGAGCGGTTCTAGGCGTTTCATTCGGAACCGCGGGACTGCTACGGTCGCAGGTTCGAATCCTGCCTCGGGCATGGATGTGTGTGATGTCCTTAGGTTAGTTAGGTTTAAGTAGTTCTAAGTTCTAGGCGACTGATGACCTAAGATGTTAAGTCCCATAGTGCTCAGAGCCATTTGAACCAACCAAACTCACTTAACGCCAAGACACAAAAAATCAGAAACTTGTGAAAAATGGAATAATCTACAGAATCAAATAGATCAATATGCAGATTATCCTACTAGTACTGACAACCGACAAGAAACTCAAGCATGGTGAAAGTAACCATAAATAAATCACATAGTTATATCCAAAAAACTGGATTTGATGTTCCCTCATTTTAGAACGCCAGTTCATGGCACACAATGGTGACATATTATCAACACATATCATAGGAAACAAATTACGTAACTTAAATAACTACTATTTACAGATCATATGCCTACACAAATCATGACATTCATACAAAAATGCACAGAATTATTTTTAGAACATTTTCAGATCCTTGTGAGGGTACACAACCCTTATTTTCAATGTCTTTGGATTTGCCAACAGATATGCACCTTGAAATGTTGCCTTTTTGAATAATTGATAGAATATGCCGCAATTTTTAAATTAAGCCTAAAATACATTAATATTTTTTTTCTGTGTAAGTACATCTGTAAAGTAGGGAGAAAAGCCACGATTTAATGTAAGGAACGTATTTTTTTTCTTTTTTTTGCTGTGTTGCTGACGAATGTTCCAGAGAAATATTTATGTATCGAAACTGAAAAGCAAGTTGAAGGCAGTCGCGTAATTTGTTTTTGGGTTATATAAAAGCAGAAGCTGTGAGCTCTCGCTCTCTCTCTTTTGTTTTCGGTGGCTGTTTCGAAAATGTAAGTTTCGCTCTGTAACGTTTAGCAAACAATTACGCTAATTTAACTGCAAAAGCCGTGTTTTAATTAATACTGTACTTTCCTTCTTCATTAATTCCACATATCAAATTATTATGCTACATTTTAGAAGTTTTTCAGGCTGCAGCGAAGGAGAGTTGCCAACGAATTGTTTGGTGGCCACAGCCCAACGCTACTAGTGTTCAATCGGCTATTACTTTATAAAACTTTTATATCAGCGTCCTTGAGATATCTTTTAAGTGTCTTTTCTATCAGTATCCGGGCAATATAATTACTCAAACTGCGTAATTTTTAGATCGGTCACTGGCCTATAAACAATGCCGTCGGTCTGATGAGAATCTGATACTGGTTGGTGGAATATATAATGTCATCATCCACAAGTAAAAATTTTCTATGCTCGATTATATCATTTTAGAAGCTTGCCACCAGTAATTGAAATAAATTTAATGTTACAACTTTTTTAAATACCAGTAAATTGAAATTGGCGCAGCCAACGTGTTGCTCGAACAAAAAAATTGTATGATGTTAATTAATGCTTGTTTGTTCTATTTTTCATGAATCGACTGTATTGCTCGAGACAAGAAAAATCTGATGACGGCTACACGAAACATAAGTGAAAGTAACTGATGTAACGGAATTAAAGAAGACTTCAAGCAGCAACATGGAAAGAAAGACATGGTTATCAACATGTTACCAGTTGTCTCTGCTTTCGTAGTCTGCAACGCGTAGCTCATTTAATTCTTGGTCAATTTTGGATTTTCTGCATTTTGCGTAGTTTGTAATTGCAGTAGGCATTGTTGCTAAGTGCTGTACTATGATGGCTACCTTTCCGCTGCGTGCAAGCGAGATGAAAACGAGTGATAGTGGACTGTTTTAGTTTGAAGCATCCATATTGTCATATTTTCTATCTGTGTTATGACAAACATAGGTAAACCTGAAAACATGGATTCCGCAAGTGATAGTGTTTCAGAAAATAACGTCGATGGCGGTAACAATAGTACCGATCCGACGGTAACGGTAGCAGAATCCGATGCTGAAAATGTGGAGGCAGAGGCTAATACGCAGGCACAAGCAATTGAAAGTGCCGAGCAAATGCCTCCTCCCGCAGTAGATCCCTTTTCTCTGTTATTCAATAAAATTAATGAGATGATTAATGCTCGCGATAAGGAACTGGTAAAGACAATTAACGCACGCGAAGAAGCGCTTGCTTCACGCACAAATACTACATTAAATTAACACGATGAAGCACTTGCTTCACGCATAAACAGCACCCTTTCTAAAAGGGATAAACGATTGGCTTTACAAACATCAATGCAGGTCAATACTATTCTTGCTGAAAGAGATGTATCGCTGACATCTCAAATAAATAATATCTTGACTGAACGTGCCAAGAATTGGCTCTGAGCACTATGCGACTTAACTTCTGAGGTTATCAGTCGCCTAGAACTTAGAACTAATTAAACCTAACTAACCTAAGGACATCACACACATCCATGCCCGAGGCAGGATTCGAACCAGCGACCGTAGCGACCGCTCGGTTCCAGACTGTAGCGCCTAGAACCGCTCGGCCACTCCGGCCGGCCGTGCCAACAATTGGTCACTCATAATTCCACTCAGGTAAATAAGGAATTAGTAAAAAAAAATTAAACACTGGTTTAGGAACAATAGCATCCGAAATTACCGGCCTAAAGGAGACATATAAAAATTTACCAGAAACTGTTCCCAAACTGTCAAAATATGTGGAAAAAATACAATCAGCACAGAGGACGATGGAAGATACGTTGCGCAAATTAACACACCATGTCGACAGCCTGTTTGTAGAAACACAAGAAGAAGTGTCAAAAACCGGGCCAGAGGAGCAGAGTGAAATATTAAATACCAAATTCGCCAAGTGGCTTGAGCAGAACGACAAAATGCTCACTGATAAAATAAATTCAGAGTGGAAAGGCGCAATACAACGCCCTGGGAGCGAAGCGATGGCCGAACTCGGCATAGCAAAACAACCACATAAAGCCCATGATACATCACGACCTTCCACAGTGGCGAGACGAAGTTTCGTCACAGGTAAGAGAAGGGCGACGAGCAGTGGAAGCAATACCACAGCCGTCACGAGAAGCACCGACTATCGATACGCAAATGCAGGACTAGTACATAGCAGGTCCACAAAGCCCAGGGGCATACTTTGAACCGCATCAGCCTGTAAACCCCGCTGTGCAACAATCGCATAGTGAGATGGGGGCAGGTGCAACCTTAACAGTGATCTTTCAGGAAGAAAGCCTGTTGAAATATAGACTATTTCAGGTCTTTATCCCAGACAAAAAACAAGTTCATCCCGTAGTTTTTATACGTTCATTCCGTAATGTATTACCCAGGTCATGAAATGAGAGGCAGAGAATACAATTCGTTGCCTCATATATACAAGGAGACGGTGATTTATGGGCTTCCGAAACCGGTGTGGCCGAGCGGTTCTAGGCGCTTCAGTCTGGAACCGCTCGACCGCTACAGTCACAGGTTCGAATTCTGCCTCTGGCATGGATGTGTGTGATGTCCTTAGGTTAGTTAGGTTTAAGTAGTTCTAAGTTCTAGGGGACTGCTGACCTCAGATGTTAAGTCCCATAGTGCTCAGAGCCATTTGAACCATTTTGAACCTTCACACAGCAAACGCCAGCCGCGCTCATATTTGATACGCCTGAGAGAAATGAATGGGTGTATCCTCTTCCCACGTTAACAGAGAGTAAATTGTCACGCGAGGAAAGAATTAGGCAAGGTTTGGTTGCTCTTAGTTCAGCATAAAACGTAACTACTCTTAGGTTAAATTAGACTGTTAAGTATCAAGCAGCCACTTTAAGAAAGACAGCTTATGATAAGAAACTGGGAAAGATGCAAGAATTCAAAATTGGAGATAAATCTTGTTGAGAACACTCCCTAAATCTTCTATTTTATTAAGAAAAAACAAGAAATGGCAACTAATGTACGCTGGTACATGTAAGATTATCCATATAGCTCAATAAGGATGTTACCTATTGGCCTATCCTGAATAGTTGAAAGGTAAAGGACTTTATCACCAAAAGGATCTGAAAAATATGTTCAGTAAGGATATTTACACAGATGCTAAAGTATTTTGTCTTCTATATTTTACCTACCACTCTGTATGGTAAATATGTACACTCATTGAACTTTTATGCTGAACCTGTCATACTATTAAAGTCTCTTGCACAAGGAAGAACGTGTACTAGTGTATCAAAACTAATGGACTTCAATATTACCAATGATATACATGTACAGATAGCATTAGAAGGTGATAAAACTGCTGACATTTCTTTGACATTAGAAGCAATAACGATCTTTTAGTTCGAAGTATTAGCTGAATATAAGTAGTAGTTAGGACGTTTTTCAGGTGTTTTCAAGAACGTATGGTCATGTTATCAAAACTGAGTCTATATAATGAGAAAGTATCACTATGGGACTAAAACTGTGAAACGTGGAAATGATGGCTGAGTATTTTGTCAATGAAAAGATTATTTTCAGCATTAGTTATATGAAGTCTAGAAGTCTGACAAGTTTATTTCTGTATAGATCATTTAAAGTATAGGATAAGTGAAAGTGATGGAAAAAGGGACAAATAGGAACTAAAGTTACGTTTAAATAATTTGTTGCTAGTACAAACATAAGCAGATGAACTGTTATCTGCAACTGAGTGTATACAGAGCAAGGGACAGTAATATTCATTCTAAGTAATTATCTTGTGGTAAACATTTTTTTCAAGTTTAATTTATATGGGATAAATATATGATTCACTTATACACTGAATACTACCAAGTAAAGAACAATTAGTTAAACCTCATAGTGCACTGCATGTAAACAGAGTGCGTTCTCTGGTCACACTTGTGCTATATAGCGTCACACTAAACTAAGCTGATAATGTATTGAAAGAAACATCTACAGTCCATGTAATAAATATAATCAAACTGTAAATATTAGTATGTAAGCAGCATTTCTAGTATATAAGTCAAGCAGAAGCTAGTAAAAGATGCTATTGGACTGATATTTTATTTCGTATCTGAATATTTATGTCTATCCTAATCTCTTGCTTATCTGTTTCATGTGAGCGGGTATGAATTCTATTTTGAATTAGAGAATTGCTATGCAAAGGTGTACTGCCACAATTTCATCAGCATGATCCATTAAACGTTAAATGACGTGAGATCATGAGCTATGTGAGTTTATGCAGAACAAGAGTTTAGATTTTTGCCACATGGGATTTCGGACGCATCTGTTAATTACGTGATCGCATTATGTGTTGTTCAGATTTTGTTTGTACTTCGCTCGTTGCCTATCCGTATCTAGAACGGGATTATTTCATGGGTACAAGGTAACATTACGATAACCTAGGTAATCGCGCTCAATCTATGAAATATAAAAAGAATAATAAAGAATTTTGTAAACATCACACCACGAGCAATGTACTGTCAAACACGGCTTAACATACCAAAAACACACGAGCGACACATTATTCATGTAAAGTACGTCACTAGTAAGAAAGACGAATGTAAAAACTATGTCAGTTAATTTGTACAAGAAGTAAATGCGATCCATGGAAAGAACAGACTGGTGTCGATAAGAAAAAGGGAATCATTTATTTTAAGATTGCGACGTGAACTGGTGGACAATGGTCGCAACAGGACACTCAAGCGAGTGACGTTGTGAATCCAAAATGTATAAAGTATATAAGTGTTACGTGAAGTCAGCAGTTCATATGTCGAACTCACAGTTGTGGACTGCACGACAGCGAACGCAGTGAGACGTCCGGTGTCCATGACTTGTCTTCGGTGTGTACACGCACGTTAACAAATGTATCCGCACACAAAAGTGACTTAGTGAACATACAGAAGATATAATTGTATTGGCGAGGTAATGGACAAGTAAAAAACTGCCTCGTCAATAAGCAAACACAGTGTGATTGCGAGCCTGATTGTCGCCGCACACAAACTTTGAAGTTCTACACTGAATGAAATTTTTTTTATGTAACAATTCCAAGCAGTGCCTCTGCAGAGACGTTCTTGAAATGCCTGTGGTGAACACTAAAAAGCATAAACGAGTACTGCTTGTTAAGTCAGCAGTCAAGAACTCGACTCAGTTTGAAAATACGCCATGATCTGTAGACAGTGGCGCCACGTACAAAAAGGGAGACCTGGTTCACAAGAACAACACACATGCAAGACAATAATGAAAGTGAAATCCATTGTAATAATCAAATTTTTATCTAGAGCAGCTCTGCGATACAGCAGTAATTTTTGTAGAACTGATAATGCTTTGCTTTGATTTACGTGTATCAACGGCCGCAGCCAGAAGTCACGTGTAAGGAGCAAGCTGGAGTGGGGGCGTGGCCTGTCGCAAGAGCCGTTCACAAACGTTCCAGCTACGATGGGCACCTAGCTGAGCAGCGGGTTTCCTGGAGTCGCCGCTAGAGGTCACCGCACGTGCGGCCCGTTCCGCTTCCTCAATAGAGCGCGCTAAATCGAGAAAGTGTTGTGATGTGTCAATCGGAGAGGCCGCGCGTGTTTCGTAGTTACAGACAAGTAAGTCAAGATTCTTATTAAAAAACAAATGAGTAAAAAACAGAAAAAAGGTAACAAACTCAGAAAGAACTTATGTCTGTAGTATTGTATTTATGAATATTTACTAAAAGTTTATGAACATTTTCTAAAAGACAATTGTATTTGAACAAACTTTAAAAAACGAGTACACAAAGACAGTAAAGTGTAAAGTTTATTTACCAGACGTTTTCTCTAAGAGAGCTGCCAAATGGACAGTGTATTTTGTTAATGACTCTGTTGGAATACGATATTTATTTACTCCTCTGTAACACAATGCATACTAATCTTATCACAGTTGAACCTTTGTTCTGTATTTCTAGAGACAAAATAAGAAACAAATGTTCAAGGGGGCAATGAAATGTAGCTTTTTTGAGTAATTAATAGACTATGACCCAATTTTTTAATTAAGGCTAAAATACATAAAGAATTATTTTCTGTGTATGTAAATCTGTAAAGTAAGGAGAAAAGTCACAGTTTAATGTAAGGAATGTATTTTTTTCTTTTTTTTTTGCTGTTCTGCTAACGAATGTTCCAGAGAAATGTTTATAAATCGAAACTAAAAGCAAGTTGAAGGCAGTCGCCGTAATTTGTTTTTGGATTACATAACAGCAGGAGATGTGAGCTCTCGCTCTCTCTCGTTTGTTTTCGATGGCTGTTTCAAAAATGTTAAGTGCCGCTCTGTAACGTTTGGCAAATAATTACGCTAATTTAATTGCAATATCCGTGTTTTAATTAATACTGTACTTCCCTTTTTTTATTAATTCCACATATCAAATTATTATGCTACATTTTAGAACTTTTTCAGGCTGCAGCGAAGGAGAGTTGCCGACGAATTGTTTGGTGGCCACAGCCGAACGCTACTAGTGTTCAATCGGCTATTACCTTATAAAAGTTTTATATCAGCGTCCCTCACTTGTCTTTCAGCGGTCTTTTCTATCAGTATCCGGCCAATGCAATTACGCAAACTGCGTGATTTTTAGATCGGTCACTGGGCTCTAAACAACGCCGTCGGCCAACGTTGTCGTCGGTCTGATGGGAATGTGATGCTGGTTGGCGGAATATATAATTTTCATCACCCACAAGTAAAAATTTTTTATACACCATTATATCACTTTAGAAGCTTGCCACCAGTAAAAGCAATAAATTTAATATTACAATTTTTTAAATACCAGTAATATTAAAACCTGGATGTGACAGTTTTATGATAACATATGGTCGATGGTATATTCTTTTTCACCTGTTGGTCCTCTTTTCCAGAAGTGAAGATCTTGCATGAGATCTCAATAGTACCAAATCTCCAACGTTATAATACTATTTTCTCTTTAACCCCTCATCGTGTGTCTTGTTTCTCATAAGAGTTTTCTCTTTCATGTTGAGGTAAGCATCACGAAGCATTTCTTCCCGTGGGATCCTATTTCGGCGTATTTTCGGTAATGCTTGCACCCACTCATTATTTTCTTCGGTATTTTGCAGTAATTCTTCCGGTGTATGACCAGTAGTTGTTTGCGGTAGGTTATTTACGAGTGCAGTGAAGTCTTCCAACAGATCAATCCACTTGGTTTGCTTCGTTGGAAAGTAGGTTCTCATAAAACGCTTTAACTCTTTAAATACCCGAGCGATGGGACTCGCTCCGCGATTGTAACATTACATTTTGACATGTGTAATATTTGCTTCCCAAAAAGCCTTCTTCCAAGTATAACTCGTGAACATCGTTGAAATGTCTGTTTTAATCGTTTTTAGCTTCCCAACAGCTGGAATAAAATCAGAAAACAATTTCTTGACAACGGATTTGCTGGTGGCTGATCGAATTGGGTACAATATTACATACTTAGAAAATTTATCCAAAAATCCAACTATGCACTTACAACCTCCTCTTGCCCTCGGAACTGGCTCACAAATGCCCACAGAGATTAGATCTATGGGCTTATGTGGAATGATGAAGTGCATCTCATCTTGTGTATATTTGTTACAAGACTTAATCAGCTGACAAACTTCGCATTTCTTCAAAACCTGCTGAACTCTTCTCCTGATATTCGGAAAGTAACAATAACTACCTATCTTGCTTGCACATTTTAGTACGCCAAAATCTCCTCAAACATAGTGATTGTGAATATGAGCTTTGCCACGTAATCTTAATGTGTACATACATTCCACTGGTCTGAAGTATCAGCCCCTCCATAGTACAAAACATTATGAACTACTCTGAAAAATCATCGGAGGTGATCTTGGTCTGGCTGACTCAGTTTATTCAAAATTAAAGACCAGTGATCATCTCGTTTCTGGATGACAGTTAGGTTACTACACATATATTTAAATAATATCGCCTGGACTCCAAATCTTTCATCAGCAAGATCCTATGTTGCTTCTCCCCATCTTCCACAGTGGTAATGCTCTCCAAACCTTCAGGTAGTTTAGATAAAGCATTTGCCATCTGGTTATGTTGTCCCTTTATGTATAAAACTCTGAAATTAGAGCCGGCCGGTATGGCCGAGCGATTCTAGGCGCTAAAGGCTGGAACCGCGTGACTGCTACGGTCGCAGGTTCGTATCCTGCCTCGGGTATGGATGTGTGCGATGTCCTTAGGTTTGTTAGGTTTAAGTAGTTCTAAGTTCTAGGGGACTGATGACCTCAGCAGTTCAGTCCCATAGTGCTCAGAGCCATTTGAACCATTTCTGAAATTATATCCTTGTAAAGCCAAAATCTAGCGTGATAGACGAGCGTGAAGTAGTTTGCGTTGTTGCTTGATCGCAGTACAGGGTAGTGTGTGCTCCAAACAAGTAATATCGCCCTCACAACCGCCAAAACTTCCAATTCTTTGAGTGTGTAGAAGCGCTCGCAATATCATAACACGTGATACGCGTAAGCTGTGGGACAGAACGTTGGGTGATTATCGATGTCCTTGATTTGAAACAAACAGCAACCTAAACCAACGCGGGATGAATCAGTCATCAAACCAAACCGCAAAGTCATATCCGGGATGTGTAACAATTTTGAATCCGCAAGACTGTCTTTGGTAAGTTGGAATGAAACTTCATAGTCATTTGCCCACCTCCACGGTACGATTTTTCGTAGAAGCTGGCATAAGGGCTCTGCTTTCATCACCTGTTTGTCTAAAAGTTGCCTATCGAATGTCATCAGCCGGCCGCGGTGGTCTAGCGGTTCTAGGCGCGCAGTCCGGAACCGCGCGACTGCTACGGTCGCGGGTTCGAATCCTGCCTCGGGCATGGATGTGTGTGATGTCCTTAGGTTAGTTAGGTTTAAGTAGTTCTAAGTTCTAGGGGACTGATGACCACAGTAGTTAAGTCCCATAGTACTCAGAGCCATTTTTGAATGTCATCATTTCTATGAAAAATTTTAACTGCTTTTTGTTTGATGGTGTGGGAAAATTCTTGATGGCGCTCACCTTCGCTGAATCCGGCATTATTGCCTATCATATGTCCAAGGAAACGGATACGTTCAAGTAAAAAATGAGATTTTTATAGATAAACTGTCACTACTGCTTCACTAAGTGCATCTATGACTCTGGCCACGACGTTAACGTGTTATTTCCAAGAAGATGTAGCAATGAGTATATGATGGGCAAAGAGGGTAAGTTGACTTCTCAGTTCAGGTCCGAAAACAGCATCCAATGCCTAGATAAACACACCAGAGCTAACTTTTAGGCCAAATGGAAGAACCTTAAAATGATAGCTTCTCCCTACATAAACAAATGCTTTGTACTTCCTCGATTCAGAACTTAGCATTATCTGGCAGTAAGAAGTTCTGAGATCACACATTGAAAAGAATTTCTTGACATGAAACTTCTGTATAAGCTCATCGACATTTTCTGGATGAGTGCGGACAGGAACTATAATCTTGAAACTTCCTGGCAGATTAAAACTGTGTGCCGAACCGACACTCGAACTCGGGAACTTTGTCTTTCGCGGGCAAGTGCTCTACCAACTGAGCTACCCAAGCACGACTCACGCCCCGTCCTCACAGCTGTACTTCCGCTAGTACTTCGTCTCCTGCTTTCCAAACTTCACAGAAGCTCTTCTGCGAACCTTGCAAGGTTAGCAGAAGAGCTTCTGTGAAGTGAATTGGTCGTCACTCTACAATGAACTGCTACGTCGCAAAGAAAAAAATTAATTAACTAACTGACTTTGACACAGATAAGACAGGTACAGCATTTAAACTCTCTTTTGATTTTTTGCCTAGATGCATAAATTTTTTACCTGTCTAATATAAAACTCTGTGAAAAAATTTGACTATAGATGAATACGTTCTCTTCGTGCCTGCTTTGGGGAGAGAACGGGCTAGGGACAGGATGAGTTGACGTTCGGAGGCTTCCGTTTCTCCGGTTCTCACTAAATGCCAGCAAAGTCGAAGAAAACTGCTACAACTCGCGATGAAGACTCCAGCTCTCTTGGCAGTTGAAGTACTCACAGCCACCGTAAGATTTTCTGGAAACACTTTCAGAATACGAAGGCTGAGCAACAGTGGCAGTGTGGTACCTTCTGACTAACAAACTGGCAAACTGGTCGCTTAGAGAACATCTTGAACACATAAGGCGACGGCAAAGTATTGAGCGTCGTTCGGACCGTGATAGTAACAGTTTCGCCCAGTATTGTTAATTTTCGAAGAAATCACTATGGACAGTATTGCTAAACACAATAATCGTTACATGGAGGTCTGGGGATCCAACATCGAATAAAAGTTCGTAGACTATATTTACCTTCTTTTTCACAGGAAAAATTTTTTTGTTCTTGATAATTAAGATTACAGGTTGTATCTCCTCTGCACTTCAAATTACGTCTATAAGCGAACTTATCTGACTTCAGAAAAAATAAAAAAAATGCAAAATGTCCAATAGCCATTCCTTATCTCCAGCAATTACAAAAAGCACAGATGCTCCTTTTTTTACAACAAAGAGCATTATCGCATCAATTACGGTAGCGCATAATCGCATCATTGCTGGTATTCGCACCCGGAATAGTACAATAATATTACATTACATAGGGACATTACACTGTGACACAATGTCCCTCCCTTGTATATTTCTACTAGGGGGCGCATTCTGCTCTGATTTCATTCTCAATGATCATGCGCGACCTCATAGAACAGAGCAGGAGGCGGAGCTCTCGGAACGACGAGGTATTCGACGGACGGTCCGGTCTGCTCACTCAGCGGACTTGAATCCTATTTAGCACGCTTGAGTTCGATTAATCAAGTACGCTTGAGTTCGATTGGTGAGATGTACCGAATTCCATTCAAATGCACCACCGACCATCCAGCAACCGTCAACCACGCCCTACCACAAGAACTCCTTACCAGCCGCTGGCCAGCATGAGAGCACGTTGGAGAGCATGCCCTGCCATCTGTGGTGATCACACATCCTTATGGGAACCACGTACCGCCTTTTCTAACATAGAGCGGGCCATCATGAGTCACGATACTTCAGTATAGTTACCCATTTTGAATAAATGTTTCATTTCTGCTGATCTCATTACATATTTCTTTAAGTTACCTTCTGTTCTATATTGTAGCAGTTCTTTCGATGAATGGTCCACGTACCATCGCGCTTTGTTACTTGATAATGAAGATCATTTTTATGAAGTCCCATACTCCTTGACAGAGCGTAGGCAAGGTCCTAGTGGAGCTGGTTTGCCATTGCCTTCCTCCGACCGTAATGGGGATGAAGACGACGAAGCAACATCCAGTCATCTCGAGGCAGCTGAAAATCCCTGATCCCGCCGGGAATCGAACCCAGGACACCGTGTTCTGAAAGCGAGAACGCTACCTCGAGACCACGAGCTGTTGACTGATAGTGAAGAAACTACTTTCGAAAAAGGACAAGAAAGGAAGATTGGGTTTAATGTCCCGTCAACATCGATGTCATTAGAGATGGAGCAAAAGCTCTGATAATCTCAAGGAGGAGAAAGGAAATCTTCCGAGCCGTTTCGAAGATACCGTCCTGGAATTTTCCTGGAGAAATTTAAGGAAATCACGGATGGCCAGAAGCAGGTTTGAATCATCGTCCTCCAGAGAGTGAGTCCATCGTGCTAACCAGTGCACCACCTCGCTCGGTACTTACTTCCACACTTACGTTTTGCGCAGCAATGTATTAATATTATAGCATTAGTAGTAGTTGTTATTAATGTTATCCCCATCAGCCCAAAGGCTGGTTAATGCAGTTCTTCACGCTACTTTATCCTGTGCCAGCCTCCTCCTCTCCGAATAACTACTGCAGTCTACATCCATTTGAATCTCCTTATGGTATTCACCCCTTAGTCTCCCTCTACAGATCCCCAATTTCTTCTATTAACAATCTGACGATTCCTTCATGTCTCAGGATGTGTCATCTCAAACTATCCCTTCTTTTAAGCAAGTTGTGCCACAAATTTCTTCACCCCCCCCCCCACCCTTTCGATTTAGTGCCTCATCATTATTTACTCGATCTATACATCAAATCTTCAGCATTCTTGTGAAGCACCACAATTCACATTTTATTCTCTTCTTGTTTCAAATGTTCATCGTTCATGTTTTACACTGCACACTGCACACTACCTTCAGAAAGACATACTAATATTTAAATTTTTATTAGGAATTAAGAAATCACTCTTTTCCTCTTTCAAAAATTCTCTTCACACTATAGCCAGTCTGCACTTCATAGCCTCTCTGCTTCGGCGATCATCAGTTATTTCACTGCGCAAATAGCAGAATTCATATATTGCTTTTAGTGTCCAATTTAGTGATCTATTACCTTCAGCAACGCCCGATTTAATTTGAAAATATTCCATTGCCAATGTTCTACTTTTGTTGACATTCATTCAGTTGAGCTACTCTTACAAGTCCTTTGTTTCTCTGACAACTGCAATGTCATCAGGAAACCTCAAAGATTTTATTTCTTTTTCCAGAATTTTAATTCAATCTACGAAATTGTCTTTGGATAATGTTATGGTCTGTTCATTGTACAGACTGAATAACATGGGGGATATGTTATAATCCTGTATCTCTTCCTTTTCAACCAGCGCTTCTCTTTGATGTCCTTCGATCTTAAACTGCAGTCTGATTTCCGTACAAGTTGTAAATGACCTTTCGCTCCATGGATTTCATCGCCTATACATTCGGAATTTCAAAGAGTGATCTCCAGTCAATATTGTCAAAAGCTTTCTCTAAATCTGCAAATACTATTAACAAAAGTTCGAGTTTCCTTAACCTACCATGTGGTTATAATTCACGTACAGCTACTCATAGAGGTCCAGTGTGGGCTGCAATTATCGTTGGTAGTGGAACTTGGTAGATGTGTTAATGCATTAATGCAGAACCTCTTTACTTTGTAAAAACATTAGTTCCAGTTCAGCCACTAGCTGTAAATATGGAACTGTGAATGCAAGAAAGACGTATAGAATTGTTTCCGTATGTTATGGACTAGGAACACGGTGTGACCTGAAAATGTCAAACAAGTGAGAAATCAGAAAGTCATAAAGTTGATTTTATTACTAACAGCCCCTTACAGAATTTGTTCAATATGAGCAAAAGAGACATCTACGAGATGATCTACAGCGCCAGATTTGTACCTGGTGGTCAAAATTGCAACTAATTATTTTTCAGCGTAAATTGCTGGCACATTGACGTAATAGCCTATCTATCAAGTTTCGCTGCCGTACGATAATTGTAGCCTGCACTGGGCCTCCGTACGTAACTGCGCTTTAATTATAACCACCGGGTATCATGTAAGATTACTGGTGGGTTGAGTGTTGCCTAGCATGTTCCTATATTTCTCCGAAACTCAAACTGGTCTTGTTCGAGGTCAGAACCTACCAGTTTTTCCGTTCTTGCCTAAGTAATTCGTGTCAGTATTTTTCCAGTCGTGATGGTTTGGTTATACATCTGCCAGCAGTTGCCTTCTCTGGAACTGGGATTATTACGTCCTTCTTGAATTCTGAGTGTATTCCGCCTGTCTCATTTATTTTGTATACAATGCTCGATAAGTCTGTCTGTCATGGCTGGCTCTCCTACGGATCTTAGTAATACTGCGGGATTTTCTTCTACTCCAGGGCCCTTGTTTCGAGTTAAGTGTTACAGTAGTCTCTCAGATTCTTGTCGCAGTATGAAATCTCCCAACTCATCTTCTGATTACGTGACCAAATAACAGTTTGTCGAAAGAGAGTGATGTATTGATGTCACGTAAGCACATGCAATTGTAAGGAACTCAACGTAAGTGTGCTGAAAGTACTTGCACAGCTATTTCTTTAATGGAAAAATATATGTGTTATGAAGTATTAATATAGTTTGTTTCGCAGAGGCCTATTAGTCACGGCTGGTAAATGTGCAAGGAATAATAAACCTTAGCAGCGTGACTGACAGAGGATGTTTGTTATTTAGTTATTTGTCTTTATTAAATGCCCATTAACTAGCTAAATAATATGGACCAGATATTGTTACATAACGTTATTAATACAAGTTGTACAGAATACAATTTTATAGCTGTTTTACAAAGTGCGCATTTTATTGCGTTCATCTTGCTTACAGCTGGCGGACGAACGTTCCAGCATTGAGCATTAGTGCAAAGCAATCTGATATAGGAAATTTGTGGTACTTAAAGTAACTGTTATTAATGTTCTCTTCAGATCTATCTGTCACCTCATTTGCCGCAGATTAACCCAGTGGTCACTTTTTCCTAAATGACGCTCTGGAGGCAGTGTTCTGCGAAGCGCTCGTGGGCGCCGGTTCAGTCCCGACACGGATATTTAAATGTAGCAGAATCATGTTCGAGGTAACGTGTGCCATAAACGAGGCAGTAGACAATCAGTTTTTCTGGGTGTGGAAGAAGATACAAGAAATGTCTGCCGTCCTCTGAAACAAGCAATACGTTCCGGTTTTCTAGATTACTTTTCATTGTCTAGGTAGACAGGCTGCTGTAGAGTCAAGGATTTTTGAACCATACGTTACGAGAGCTCGTAGCTATGCAGATGGGGCCCGAATTGGGAATATCTGAGAGGAAATTTGCAATTATAATTTTTGCCTTACAATCAAGGGAAACCTCTCGACAACCTCTGTCAGAACGGTGAGATCACAACTATTTTTAATATAATTCTGGGCCAAAATGTTCAAGACAGAAAATATGGAAACACAGTGTATGTGAAAGTGTATTTAATTATGTATGTAGGGTGTAACTAAATTCCCTTTACAGACATTGACAGCTTCCTAACATCAAAACATGAAAAAAATTTCTAGTAAACATGGACACTAAAATGTTTATCTTAAGAGCTATGAGCATTTGTTCATCTTCGACGATGTTAAATAGATCTCTTCTACTACAAGCTCTTTGCTATCCATGGGCCAAAACAAGGAAAAAAGGAAATGTAGTAAACATGGGCTCTAAAATGCATACGTTAAGAGATATGACCACTTTCTTATCTTGGTTATTGTGAAATATATCTCTTTTATGGAACAAGTGCTCATAGCTCATAAGGCACACATTTTAGAGCCCATGTTTCCAGGACATTTTTTTCTTATTTTGGACTATGCTACCTGATAGCAAAAAATGGAAAGCAAAGAACTTGCAGTAAAAGAGGTGTGTTCCACAATGTTGAATAAGAGCTAGTACTCATATAGTTCTTAATGTGGGCATTTTAGAGTCAATCTGTAATGGACCGTTTTTAAATTTTGTTTTGGGATGAGGAAGCCGTTGTTGTTGTGGTGTTCAGTCCTGAGACTGGTTTGATGCAGCTCTCCATGCTACTCTATCCTGTGCAAGCTTCTTCATCTCCCAGTGCCTACTGCAGCCTACATCCTTCTGAATCTGCTTAGTGTATTCATCTCTTGGTCTCCCTCTACGATTTTTACCCGCCACCCTGCCCTCCAGTACTAAATTGGTGATCACTTTATGCTTCAGAACATGTACTACCAACCGAGCCCTTCTTCTAGTCAAGTTGTGCCACAAACTCCTCTTCTCCCCGATTCTATTCAATACTTCCTCATTAGTTATGTCATCTACCCATCTAATCTTCAGCATTCTTCTGTAGCACCGCATTTCGAAAGCTTCTATTCTCTTCTTGTCTAAACTATTTATCGTCTATGTTTCACTTCCATACATGGCTACACTCCACACAAATACTTTCAGAAACGACTTCCTGACACTTAAATCAAAACTCGATGTTAACAAATTTCTCTTCTTCAGAAACGCTTTCCTTGACATTGCCAGTTTACATGTTATATCCTCTCTACTTCGACCATCATCAGTTATTTTGCTCCCCAAATAGCAAAACTCCTTTACTACTTTGTGTCTCATTTCCTAATCTAATTCCCTCAGTATTACTCGACTTAATTCGACTACATACCATTATCCTCGTTTTGCTTTTGTTGCTGTTATCTTATACCCTCCTTTCAAGACACTGTCCATTCCGTTCAACTGCTCTTCCAAGTCCTTTTGCTGTCTCTGGCAGAATTACAATGTCATCGGCGAACCTCAAAGTTTTTATTTCTTCTCCATGGATTTTAATACCTACTCCGAACTTTTCTTTCGTTTCCTTTACTGCTTCTCAATGTACATATTGAATAGCATTGGGGAGAGGCTACAACCCTGTCTCACTCCCTTCCGAACCACTGCTTCCCTTTCGTGCCCCTCGACTCTTATAACTACCACCTGGTTTCTGTACAAATTGTAAATAGCCTTTCGCTCCCTGTATTTTACCCCGCTACCTTCAGAATTTGAAAGAGAGTATTCCAGTCAACATTGTCAAAAGCTTTCTCTAAGTCTACAAATGCTAGAAACGTATGTTTGACTTTCCTTAATCTTTCTTCTAAGATAAGTGGTAGGGTCAGTATTGCCTCACGTGCTCCAACATTTCTACGGAATCCGAACTGATCTTCCCCGAGGTCGGCTTTTACCAATTTTTCAATTCGTCTGTAAACCAAAACAACAATAACAACAACAAGGATGCCTTCCTCGAATTCTAAAAAGGAAATTTAGTTACCCCCTGTACAACGATTGAAATCGGTGATTTGTTCGACATATGCAGCAGACATGTGTCGTACATATTTTGTATTGTTGGTGGAAGATGGGGAATTTTAATGCGATACGTTCCCTGGCACAGACCTTTTGCCTTTTGCTTTGAGATACGCTACAACAGATCCATTTGAAAATCGTTGTAGCCACTGAGCCTCCGAACCTCCCACGACCTGTCTCTTTCGTACATTACTAAAGAATTATATGAGCTTGTGAGTGACGAACGAGAAACAGCCACGTCAACAGTTTAGATTGCTCCAACAATATGGCTTCGACAGGGGCCACGCATTGTGATTGCCACTCACGCGAAATGATGTTGGATGACAAACTGCGCGAGAGTAATAGCCTGTAATTCACCGCGTGATTTATAAAATGGCGTCCTGTCAAATGCTAATCGGAATCTGAGTCCCACATTTGATCTCTCATCCCAGATAAACATCGGCCGGAGAGCTCATATTTCGTGAAAAGCCCGTCCGCAATTACAGGGTTTTGGCCGTGGCTGGTGCGACACCAGATGCGTGAGGTTCGCCAGAAACGTCCCGAAACTGAAGTGAGAACATATTTCACCTATGAAATAGTTTTTAGTGAGCTGCGAAAATTTGCTAAATATTCCGAACTCGTACAGCTGTAATCTGTAAGGTATCTTTGTTGTGTAAGTGTAAAGTTAGCAACCTTTCACCGAACACATTTCTACAACATAGTCTGCAATGACATGAAACGAGCTATGAATGTTGACGAGAAAACACAATATTTTTGTATAGTTAGTGACAGCGTAAAGAATTAAAAAAGGAATCTGAATAGAAGTAAGGGAAATTTTTCATTTGCAATGCAACAATGTAATGTAAAAAATTAAGCGTACAGATTACGTACAAAACAAAAGATCTATTAATAAGGATAGTTTAGAAAAGAATTTACCTAAGACTCTTATAAGAAGAATACGAAGGTTAGTGCGATACTTGTCAGGATACTTCAAAATACTATTAGAAATAGCAGAGGAGAGGTAAAACTGTAGCAATAGTTAAAACATAAAACTGATTATCGAGAATACTGGACATTAAAGTGATGCTGAGATGTAAACGTTTGCGCAAGGTAAGAAAATATGAGCGACAGAATTGAAACATTCAAACAACCGTCGAATACGAAAACAAGAGAAGGACATCAACGAGAAATTGCAAAATATAACTGTTTAAATTATGATATTGCTGACTCATGAGTGAATAACCTGCTCGGTAATCATCACACTCCACGATATCTTTACAGTGTGCAAAGCAGAATAATGTACGAGCATCTGACTTCTAAGTTTGCCACAACTGCAACAATATTAGGTATTGGACAAAACAGCCTTAACTTTCGTAAAGTCTGTGCAAGCGCAACCGTTTGAGAATCCGCCAGCAGCTACTTGTACGTCATGCTAATGAAAGTGAGATTTTTTTGGTGCAAACAATCACTAGCGATGGAACATGAATTCATCACTTCGCAGCAGAGAGCAAACGCCAGGTATGGAATGTAAACACAACGCCTCTCCAGCCGAAAGGAATTCAATAGTCGATCCTGTACAGGAGAGGTGATTCTCTTAGGTTCTTTTTTCGGGACTGTGGCCTGGAAAATTGGTCAACAGTAAATAGTCACCGTCACTGAGATATGCTTCGCAAAGAGTAAAAGCCTGAAATCTCAATCATAGGCCGAGATCTCTTGGCAGACGGCATTCTTTTTTAACGTGACAACGCGCGTCTGTATGTCGCGGCCAACTCCGTTCGGACTCGTCGCAATATGTATTTCGAGGTGTTGGAGCATCGAATTACCAGTTGTTTGGCCCACTTGAAGATGGTTTACGAGGCCGTCGATTCACTCTCGATGAACCTGTGAAATAAACGTTGTATTCGTAGCTTGCTGTTCAGCTAAAAGAATTGTTTCTGTAGGTATGTGGAAACTTTGCAAAGGCTGACAAAGTGCGTTGAAAATCAAGATAACTACGTTGAAAAATTATGTCTTCATGCATTTTGTATAGTTGTTGTAATAAATTAAAAGAATTATTTGGATTACTTACGCAGAATTTTAGGACAAGTTTTACGCTTGTGTGTTGACATTTCTGGACACCGAAAATAACCTTTATGGGAATCAATATGTACTCCGCAAAGAATTTTCCTGGAAACTCAGTTTCCTCTGTTCGTACACGAGACCCAGCAGGCTGTAGATACCAGCGCCTAAGTTGGTGTTACGTTCCTTGACTTCTGGAAACCATTCGATGCAGCTAGGTACAGCCGTCTAAGGAACAAAATGAAAGCTTGAGACGAGATTTGTTATTGGATTGAAGAGTTCCTAGGGAACAGGGCACAGCATCTCATTCTTAAATGCGGAAAATTCTTCAGATGTAAAAGTAATGAAGCACTGTAGGCTCGTCGCTGTTCAAAATGTACACTCCTGGAAATTGAAATAAGAACACCGTGAATTCATTGTCCCAGGAAGGGGAAACTTTATTGACACATTCCTGGGGTCAGATACATCACATGATCACACTGACAGAGCCACAGGCACATAGACACAGGCAACAGAGCATGCACAATGTCGGCACTAGTACAGTGTATATCCACCTTTCGCAGCAATGCAGGCTGCTATTCTCCCATGGAGACGATCGTAGAGATGCTGGCTGTAGTCCTGTGGAACGGCTTGCCATGCCATTTCCACCTGGCGCCTCAGTTGGACCAGCGTTCGTGCTGGACGTGCAGACCGCGTGAGACGACGCTTCATCCAGTCCCAAACATGCTCAATGGGGGACAGATCCGGAGATCTTGCTGGCCAGGGTAGTTGACTTACACCTTCTAGAGCACGTTGCGTGGCACGGGATACATGCGGACGTGCATTGTCCTGTTGGAACAGCAAGTTCCCTTGCCGGTCTAGGAATGGTAGAACTATGGGTTCGAAGACGGTTTGTATGTACCGTGCACTATTCAGTGTCCCCTCGACGATCACCAGTGGTGTACGGCCAGTGTAGGAGATCGCTCCCCACACCATGATGCCGGGTGTTGGCCCTTGTGCCTCGGTCGTATGCAGTCCTGATTGTGGCGCTCACCTGAACGGCGCCAAACACGCATACGACCATCATTGGCACCAAGGCAGAAGCGACTCTCGTCGCTGAAGACGACACGTCTCCATTCGTCCCTCCATTCACGCCTGTCGCGACACCACTGGAGGCGGGCTGCACGATGTTGGGGCGTGAGCGGAAGACGGCCTAACGGTGTGCGGGACCGTAGCCCAGCTTCATGGAGACGGTTGCGAATGGTCCTCGCCGATACCCCAGGAGCAACAGTGTCCCTAATTTGCTGGGAAGTGGCGGTGCGATCCCCTACGGCACTGCGTAGGATCCTACGGTCTTGGCGTGCACCCGTGCGTCGCTGCGGTCCGGTCCCAGGTCGACGGGCACGTGCACCTTCCGCCAACCACTGGCGACAACATCGATGTACTGTGGAGACCTCACGCCCCACGTGTTGAGCAATTCGGCGGTACGTCCACCCGGCCTCCCGCATGCCCACTATACGCCCTCGCTCAAAGTCCGTCAACTGCACATACGGTTCACGTCCACGCTGTCGCGGCATGCTACCAGTGTTAAAGACTGCGATGGGGCTCCGTATGCCACGGAAAACTGGCTGACACTGACGGCGGCGGTGCACAAATGCTGCGCAGCTAGCGCCATTCGACGGCCAACACCGCGGTTCCTGGTGTGTCCGCTGTGCCGTGCGTGTGATCATTGCTTGTACAGCCCTCTCGCAGTGTCCGGAGCAAGTATGGTGGGTCTGACACACCGGTGTCAATGTGTTCTTTTTTCCATTTCCAGGAGTGTATATAGATGTGGCTAACGTCGGAAGACATATGAAGCTATTCGTGGGTGATTCAGTTGCCACATGGGAGAGTCGAGTAAGAATGCGCACTTAACATACTTTTTGCTATGAAAAAATTAATTTTATTCCAAAACAAATTAAAATTCTATCAATGTATTCTTTATTTAAGTGTCTAACTTTATCAAGTTTATCTAACAACAAATTATTTGTTTTGACAATTTTTTAAACGTTTACATTTACGCAATCTTGGCCACATTTCCGATTAATGCATTAATGCTACGCAGTATGGCGGTGAAGGGTATGCAATCCCTAAGCTTTAACAAAGACCACAAATGTAAGGTCCTGAGCTGTATACTCAACATGCTTCGTGCCACCATTATTGACACTAAGTACACTGGACCCAACAATCCTTGAATCTCACACGGCAACCGAGACAAAAGGTTTGTCCTTGTTTCTTCACGTCGCAGTTGGTGTATTATTTTGATCTGATAGATTTTTCAGCTCTTCTGTCTTTTTCTACTTCGAGCTTCCTTTTCACAGATTTTGCCTGAAGCTTCTTATCTCTTTCGTTTCTTCTTTCTTCTTTTTCTGAATTTCTTTTCCATTTTCCGTTTTTTTCAGCATAATTTTAAATGGCAAGCTTGATACTGTTTCAGACTATTGTGCGCTGACTGGTCTTTCGCTGCTTTGCACTTCGGCAAGGGGTGAATATTAAGAAGATGGGCAGTTATTTTCCTCTTTGCGTTGTCTTTAGACTTAGTAGGAATACCTTAATAGATCCTGGTTTTTGATCGTTTTGAATGTTTCCTTGCTGTTATTTTCAAATTTACCTTGTTTCCCTGTAAATTTAAGCATGATCTTAGCAGCAGTTTCGGCACTCGTTAATGTTGACGAAGGACCTGGTTGAGAGATGGAATCATTATATCTGTCATTGGGGAACATTTCCACTTTTTTGTTATGTTCCCTTGAAATCAGCGAGCTTTCAATATCCCTGCTGCAATGTGAAATCTATGATCTGTTTTAGCAAGGCCTACTGGGACAATCCTAATATTTGGATCTGTTTCTCCTGAAGATAGCTTTCAGACTTCTTTTTTACCGACTGGTGAAATTACTTTAGGTGTTCTGTTAGGCACTGTTAATAACTGCGATTCATAATTAAAGAACCTATGAGGAGAAAATACTTTTCGTTCCAAAACAGATTTCAAGTTGTCAAAAAATCTGTCAACTTCGTTTTTACTTAAATCGATTGCCCCTCTGGATTTCTGAACGGCACCCCGTGTCTTTTCAAAAACGCTTTAATACAGTCTTTTCCAGCCATTTTCTGTTCACTATTAAATCGGTCACTTAAGCCATTAACTTCAGTAAACTGATCAGTAATTTGCATGTCACACCGTAAGACCGTGCATCCAAATGTCTGCACTGACTTGCCAGCTGCTCTTGCATTTCATCAGAAAAAACTTCTTGAATCTCCCATGACAAGTAGGAACGTTCTTCTGAAAATAGAAAAAAAATAGATTACTACACCTTGTACTGAATAGCACGTCAATGCTATCAGTAGCAGCGAAGAATTACTTCTATATGAATTACATCTTCAATTTAAATTCTTCCCTTTTCAATACTGGTTCGTAGAGTAGTCTCCTCGATGCCAAATGATTTTGCAACTTGCCTCGTGTTTTCGTGATTTTCAATTCTAGTACGTATCACATTTAGTACCTCCTCGGTGAAATTTAAAGTTCTTTCGGTTTTCTTGGTGTACTTGCCCATTGCTATAGCTGTAATACTAATATTTTAAATCATACTTGTGTTAAGAGTTATCAACAACAATAAAAACAAAAATCTGCATAGACAAAGAAACCATATGGTTTCCAGGGTTCCCAGGTAGATGCCGTGATTCTTGACTTCCGCAAGGCGCTTAATACAGTTCCCCACAGTCTTTTAATGAACAAAGTAAGAGCATATGGACTACCAGACTAATTGTGTGATTGGATTGAAGAGTTCCTAGATAACAGAACGCAACATGTCATTCTCATTAGTAAGAAGCCTTCCGAAGTAAGAGTGATTTCAGATGTGTCGCAGGGGAGTGTCATAGGATCGTTGCTATTCAGAATACATGTAAATGACCTTTTGAATAACGTCGGAAGTTCACTGAGGCTTTTTGCGGATGATGCTGTAGTATATCGAGAGGTTGTAACAATGGAAAATTGTACTGAAATGTAGGAGGATCTGCAACGAATTGACGCATGGTGCAGGGAATGGCAATTAAATCTCAATGTAGACAAGTGTAATGTGCTACGAATACACAGAAAGAAAGATCCTTTATCATTTAGCTGCAATATAGCAGGTCAGCAACTGGAAGCAGTTAATTCCATAAATTATCTGGGAGTAGGCATTAGGAGTGATTTAAAATGGAATGACCAAATAAAATTAATCGTCGGTAAAGCAGATGCTAGACTGGGATTCATTGGAAGAATCCTAAGGAAATACAGTCCGAAAACAAAGGAAGTAGGTTACAGTACACTTGTTCGCCCACTGCTTGAATACTGCTCGCCGATGTGGGACTCGTACCAGATAGGGGTGATAGAGGAGATAGAGAAGATCCAACGGAGAGCAGCGCGCTTCGTTACACGATCATTTAGTAATAGTGAAAGCGTTATGGAGATGATAGATAAACTCCAGTGGAAGATTCTGCAAGAGAGACGCTCAGTAGCTCGGTACGGGCTTATGTTGAAGTTTCAAGAACATACCTTCACCGAGGAGTCAAGCAGTATATTGCTCCCTCTTACGTATATCTCTCGAAGAGACCATGAGGATAAAAAAAGAGAGATCAGAGCCCATACAGAGGGATACCGACAATCTATCTTTCCACGAACAATACGAGAGTTAATAGAAGGGAGAACCGATAGAGGTACTCAAGATACCCTCCGCCACACACTGTCAGATGGCTTGTGGAGTATGGATGTAGATGTAGATGTAGATATGGCCAAGACTGCAGACTACAAAAATTGCGCAATCTTAACCGAACTTTGAGTGCGCACTCTTGGGCTCCATCGTCGTAAAAAAACGTAACCTTAAATCGTACTATCCTCCACAAACCCTATATTGCAGCATACTACATTAATTAATTACTAAGTATCTGCTATTCGTAAGTGTAATATTGGAAATTATACAGCAACAATGTGACTGCTGTAAACTGTTACTATGCTACTTGAACATATTACAACGCATTGCTGAACAAACGTTTCTTACCTGCTAAACGTAGACGTGCCGCCGGAGCAAGCTAACGTGGTGTCAGATTCGTCATGTGTGTTCGACTAATTGGCTGACAGCGTCACGTGATTTCCCAGGTTAGCCAACTTCAGAATATAGCGATTCGCACAGTTATCCGTCCGCGCACTCCTTCCCCGACCGTACTGTACGGAGTAGTCGCAACGCTAGAAAATTGTAGCCAAATGCGTGAAGACCTGAGAGACGAGGGACAATTGGTGTAGTGGTTCGTGAGCGACCCTCAATACCAACAAATGTAACGTATTGCCTACAGATAGGCAGGGACATCAGATACGTGATTAACGGTTGTGAATAATATCCGAAGGCAGTATTAAATGCCTGAGAGTGGGAAAGGCAGGCGCCAGACTGCCTATCTTTGGAAGAATCTTGGGGAGGTGTCGTCCATCCATGAGAGACGTAGCTTATGGAATCCTTGTTCGATCGATACTCTAATATTGGTCGTCAGTCTGGGGAGTATACCAGAGAGGACTGATACAGGAAACTGAAGCGCAGCAGAGTGGTTCGCTTAGGAAGTGCGAGAGCGTCGCCTAGATGCTTAGCTGACTAAAGTATCGGACGAACAATTGTTCATTCCGAAAGGTATTTGCGTAACAGCAAACAAGGGGCAGGAACGGCAAGTGACAGTGAAACACAAAACAGCCTTCGGGACACATCATAAAGTGGCTTCGATTTACACGTAGATATAAAAATGCCCTCGATAGTACGCTGTTAGTATCCAAGTTTGGAAAGTTCGAAAAGAAAAAAATTAGTCAGAGACAGTTTAGTGAACCACAGAAACCCAAACCTTATGGGGCCGTAATCTGAGCTCCGCTGTGCCTGTATGCTGTATACGGTCGCGCACTCTGCATTATTTTACTGGAGCCCGTCTCTCATTTCATGTCGTCATACACTACGAGGTGACTGAGTAACTTCAGAATAAAGTCATAGTCATACCAGCGCTAAAATGCTGATGTCGGAGCACACAAATGGGAATATGTTCCCGATTATTTTAAAGATTGACTGAAAAGTGGGGTACCAGCTGCCTTATTCTACCTCCCTCAGCAGCTTTAAAAAAATTTCCAAAATTTTTGACACGCACACATATTCGTATTTTTTTTAACATGCAACTCACCTCAGACTGCACAAGCTCCGATAATTGTAACTCACTCACACCCACTTGTCCATCACTGTAAGTCACTCGTACCCTCCAAGTCCCAGTTGCCCTTTCTCACTCACTCATTCAGACCAACTCGTTGTCATTACCTCTTCGTATTTCTCTCTCATTGTTCCCTGTGTCACAGCCACAGTCGCCTTTGTCCTGTCCTAATACTGCAGTCTCCTCTCGCTGTCACTGTCCCTCTCCTGCTGCTACTGTCTTATTCCTTCCTTCCTACTGCTGCTGTCGTTTCTCGTAATTGTCACTATCTCTCTCTTCCTCGTTCTCATTGTCATATAGTCTGTCTCTCATTATCACAGACTGTCACCCACTTACACCTCCTCTTTCTCTATGGCACTGTTCTGTCACTGTCAACAGTGTTCCATTGCCACTCTGTCCCTTTATTTCCCTCTCACTGCTACTGCATCCTTCGCTCATTCTGTAACACAACCACTGCCTACTATCTTCCAGGAATTATTACTTTTCAGTTTCTTTGTCACTGACACTTTCTTTTTCTCTCCCAGCGCGAATATGTTCGTAAGCTGAGGAAGGTAGAATGACAGCTGGTACCCCACTTTTCACTCAGCGATTTTTTAAGTAAAGAGGAACATACTCGTATTTTTTGCTCTCCGATAGGGGCATTTTCCCTCTGGTTCCATTCTTTTCGATGCTTCAGTAGTGCAAATAACTCATGTGAAAAGAAATGTATTGATCAGTAAAATTTAGATAGTTTACTTATGTGAAACTGAAATAGCGCAAACCTAATTTTAGACCTCAGACGGAATTTTACGTGAAAAAAAAGAAAAATTATATTTTCTTCAGTATCGAAAAATGGGGTTCGCAGATGATAGCGGGGACACTTCGCAGCATATTTCTCCGTTTTACATCACTTTATAAACTACGTTTCCGCTTCACACGGAATTTTACGTGTACATTTTAAATATACCAGGAACGTAGCTTTGAACCTCTATATCTCGAAAACGGATAAAACCATTAAGAAAATATTTAAGGTTATTCCAGACCGGAATCTTAGAAATGCATTGTAAAAATTAAAACCATATGCTGTGCATAGCCGTCTCGGAATCCGCAGCTCGGTTGCTGCACCTCAAAAGAAAGTCTCTGGAGTGTTTCTCGATAATGGATAAAGATTTTTAAAAACGGAGAAATAGCTCTCCAAAATAAAAGCCTAGCAAATATATGATTAAAATTTAAGCAACTTTCTGCGGTTGGTTATTATTTAGATTTTACTCATACCGGATCTAATGTGTAGAAACAGGCCAACTTTGAACCTCTGTATCTGAAAACTTTTAAAGATATCAAGAAAATTGCCAAGATTGTTCGAGACCGAGATCTTAGGATTACATCGAAAAGATTCAAACATTTGCTATTCATAGCTGTCTTGGAATCCTCGGCTGGGTTTTGGTCCACTGGTGATGGCGAAAATATAGCAAAAAACGTTTTTTTGCGTTTTCCGAGGAAGCAAGCGTGAAATAATTGTGACCTCGTTAAGTCCGATGAAGCCCACCGTAAACCACATAAAATGCGAAAAGAATCAACCGATTTTCTCCATTTGTCTAAACAGGAGAAAGTGTGTAATTGTCATACTTTGACCTTATACTGTAGAACAATGACATTAAGACGATTCTTCTGTTGGATATACAAATGGTCTGTTGCTCAAGAGATATCCGAAACACTAGACATTATCATTTTACCACTAATAGTACACGAGGTATGAGCACCGGAAAATTCCAATTTTATGCTCACTGTTTTGAAACGTATCAGGTACGCACGCTGACGCATGCATCCCAAAATTTTCATATTAACGTCATCATTTCATCGCTACTTACTAGAACAGTTTTGCAGCTAAGAATAACAAGAGGACTAGAGCATTCAAAGTTTGTATTTAAAATCTCAAATCTCTCATTTTCTGAAGCTTGTGAGTATAAGATTACACTGCAGCTGCTCTCACGTAAAGGCGTGATAACGTACCACGCACATGATTTAGAAGGCTGTTACTTCCTGAATCAGTAAACCGATTAAGACAAAGCGAAATATAGTGCAAGAACTCGCTTTCTTATGGGGCTGCAAGGAAATTGCTGGCGATATCGGAAAATACAATGGTCAGTTTATGACCTACCACTTCGACATGGCTGGTTGAGTTTTCCTTTCAGACTATGCGATCGACAAAGATAAGCAGAAACACATAGATTTCTTGCACTTGAGACGGTGGTGATTGGAGAAGGACATACACACTGTTCAGTCAGATTAAAGTGATAATCTGTCAAAAACCTGAATAACCACGTTTTGCAAGGTGGACTGCTGCGGTGACGTACAGGAACTGTCACTGAGGTTCTGGAAGGCGCCGACTGGAATGTGGAGCCACGACAAATCCAGTGCCGTGGCTCACTGGGTTAGGATTTTCGCTTGAGGATCTGAGGCGAGAGCAGACCGATCTAGGTGCTCCCACAGATTGAAGAGTTTTTAGCAAACAGAACACAGCATGTTGTTCTCAATGGAGAGACGTCTACAGACTTTAAGGCAACCTCTGGCGTGCCACAGGGATGTGTTATGGGACCATTGCTTTTCACAATATACACTCCCGGAAATTGAAATAAGAACACCGTGAATTCATTGTCCCAGGAAGGGGAAACTTTATTGACACATTCCTGGGGTCAGATACATCACATGATCACACTGACAGAACCACAGGCATATAGACACAGGCAACAGAGCATGCACAATGTCGGCACTAGTACAGTGTATATCCACCTTTCGCAGCAATGCAGGCTGCTATTCTCCCATGGAGACGATCGTAGAGATGCTGGATGTAGTCCTGTGGAACGGCTTGCCATGCCATTTCCACCTGGCGCCTCAGTTGGACCAGCGTTCGTGCTGGACGTGCAGACCGCGTGAGACGACGCTTCATCCAGTCCCAAACATGCTCAATGGGGGACAGATCCGGAGATCTTGCTGGCCAGGGTAGTTGACTTACACCTTCTAGAGCACGTTGGGTGGCACGGGATACATGCGGACGTGCATTGTCCTGTTGGAACAGCAAGTTCCCTTGCCGGTCTAGGAATGGTAGAACGATGGGTTCGATGACGGTTTGGATGTACCGTGCACTATTCAGTGTCCCCTCGACGATCACCAGTGGTGTACGGCCAGTGTAGGAGATCGCTCCCCACACCATGATGCCGGTTGTTGGCCCTGTGTGCCTCGGTCGTATCCAGTCCTGATTGTGGCGCTCACCTGCACGGCGCCAAACACGCATACGACCATCATTGGCACCAAGGCAGAAGCGACTCTCATCGCTGAAGACGACACGTCTCCATTCGTCCCTCCATTCACGCCTGTCGCGACACCACTGGAGGCGGGCTGCACGATGTTGGGGCGTGAGCGGAAGACGGCCTAACTGTGTGCGGGACCGTAGCCCAGCTTCATGGAGACGGTTGCGAATGGTCCTCGCCGATACCCCAGGAGCAACAGTGTTCCTAATTTGCTGGGAAGTGGCGGTGCGGTCCCCTACGGCACTGCGTAGGATCCTACGGTCTTGGCGTGCATCCGTGCGTCGCTGCGGTCCGGTCCCAGGTCGACGGGCACGTGCACCTTCCGCCGACCACTGGCGACAACATCGATGTACTGTGGAGACCTCACGCCCCACGTGTTGAGCAATTCGGCGGTACGTCCACCCGGCCTCCCGCATGCCCACTATACGCCCTCGCTCAAAGTCCGTCAACTGCACATACGGTTCACGTCCACGCTGTCGCGGCATGCTACCAGTGTTAAAGACTGCGATGGAGCTCCGTATGCCACGGCAAACTGGCTGACACTGACGGTGGCGGTGCACAAATGCTGCGCAGCTAGCGCCATTCGACGGCCAACACCGCGGTTCCTGGTGTGTCCGCTGTGCCGTGCGTGTGATCATTGCTTGTACAGCCCTCTCGCAGTGTCCGGAGCAAGTATGGTGGGTCTGACACACCGGTGTCAATGTGTTCTTTTTTCCATTTCCAGGAGTGTATATATAAATGACCTAGTAGATAGTGTCGGAAATTTCATGTGGCTTTTCGCGGATGATGCTGTAGTATACAGAGAAGTTGCAGCATTAGTGGATTGCTGCGAAATGCAGGAAGATCTGCAACGGATAGGCACTTGGTGCAGGGAGTGGCAACTGACCCTTAACATAGACAAATGTAATCTATTTCGAACACATAGAAAGAAGGATCCTTTATTGTATGATTATATGATAGCAGAACAAACACTGGTAGCAGTTACTTTTGCAAAATATCTAGGAGTATGCGTACGGGACGATTTGAAGTGGAATGATCGTATAAAATTAATTGTTGGTAAGGCGGGTGCCAGGTTGAGATTCATTGGGAGAGTCCTTAGAAAATGTATTCCATCAACAAAGGAGGTGGCTTACAAAACACTCGTTCGACCTATACTTGAGTATTGCTCATCAGTGTGGGATCCGTACCAGGTCGGGTTGACAGAGGAGATAGAGAAGATCCAAAGAATAGCGGCGCGTTTCGTCACAGGGTTATTTGGTAAGCGTGATAGCGTTACGGAGATGTTTAGCAAACTCAAGTGGCAGACTCTGCAAGACAGGCGCTCTGCATCGCGGTGTAGCTTGCTGTCCAGGTTTCGAGAGGGTGCGTTTCTGGATGAGGTATCGATTATATTGCTTCCCCCAACTTATACCTCCCGAGGAGATACGAATGTAAAATTAGAGAGATTCGAGCGTTCACGGAGGCTTTCCGGAAGTCGTTCTTCCTGCGAACCATACGCGACTGGAACAGGAAAGGGAGGTACTGACAGTGGCACGTAAAGTGCCCTCCGTCACACACCGTTGGGTGGCTTGCGGAGTATAAATGTAGATGTAGACTCGGTTTAAATCCGGGGATTTTGGTGGACAGGAGAGTACGGCAAACTCATCCTGGTGCTCTTCGAGCAACGCATGTACTGTGAGCTGTATGAGACGTTGCATTGTCCTGCTGGTAGATGCCATCGTGCTAAGGGAAAACAAACTGCGTGTAGTTACAAAGATGATCCTCAAGAATAGATGCATACTCGTGTTGATTCCGGTGTCTTCCATAACGACAAGTTAACCCAGGATATGCGGGGAAAACATTTCCCAGACCGTAGAGCTCTCTCTTCCAGGCTGCAAGCTTCCGATGTGTTTGGTTTCAGAAATTTCACACCGCACACGCTAACGGTAATCTTTCCAGTAGTGCAGAAAACGTTATTCATTTCAAAAATCCACCTGTCACTACTCAGTGGACGTCCATTTGCGGTATTGGTGTGCAAATTCCAGTCTTCGCCAACTATGAGCAGCAGCCAACATGGCTGCTGGAACAAGGCACCTGCTACAGAGACTCATACGCAGCAATGTTTACTGTACGATGGTTGAGGAGATACTCTTCGTAACCCCTTGGTTCATCTGGGTGGTCATTTCCTTAACAATTGCACGTCTATTCGCCCGTATACATCTCCGCAGCAGTCGTTTATCCCTACCATCTGTGCCCCTTGGGACACCACAGTTGACTTGACGCCGGTTTTGGAAACCGCTGTTTTGCCATGCAGGGTATACCTTGGAAATGTTTATATCCTTGTTTCAAAAGCGAATGTCAATGTCTAGTATGAAACTTTCACTCTACAGCGGAGTGTGCGCTGATATGAAACTTCGTGGCAGATTAAAACTGTGTGCCGGACCGAGACTCGAACTCTGGACCTTTGCCTTTCGCGGGCAAGTGCTGTACCAACTGAGCTACCCAAGCACGACTCACGCCCCGTCCTCACAGCTTTAATTCCGCCAGTACTTGCCAGCGAAAGGCAAAGGTCCAGAGTTCGAGTCTCGGTCCGACACACAGTTTTAATCTGCCAGGAAGTTTCAATGTCAATGTCTGTTTGGACGTCGGGTAAATTGCTCCCGTTCCGCCTTACCATAACGGCCACACTGTTTTCTGCGTCCCCCAACACACTTTGTACATCCTCCACTGATAGTGCTGCTACGTGCCGGCTGTGGGTGGTTGTTGCATGTTGTCGTCGAACATAGCAGGTGGTCAGATTAATTTGACTGGACCTTGTAGAACTTTTTGTAATGGTTTCTTCCTAAATGTGGACAACACATGTGGATTTTGACTGAGCGTGCAACATTAAATGACACCCGTCCACGCCTTTCGCGCAGTTCTTCTTTTAGGCTACCTAAATAGAGTCAATATGTTCATAAAGCTTCTACTACTTGTCCGTCTATGCATGACTCACATCAGCATTTAGACTACTGGTGCTGACAGACTTCATGCAGGTAACTGATTAAGACTGCCTGCAACAATTGTTGAAACACTGGCGGTCATTCCGATTTTTAGTCTTGACAGGATCACACACCCAGGGAAAATAACAGAACTCAACGTCATTCGTTAGAGGTTAGGTGGTGCAACTCATGTACACAAAGACTTCTGTAAGGCTGATGCCAGTCAGATAAGAGAAAAAAATAATCGCATTAAATGAATTCGCAATTTCGCATAAGGGCAGCCATCAGCTGCAGAATGGAATGACGACAATAAGAATCTGTGCCAGAGAGGGAGTCGAACCCGGATTTACCGCTTATCGCGAGCGGTCCCCTTTCCATTTGGCTATCCGTGCACGATTCGCGGCAACAACCAAACTTCCACATGTCGTCAACCACGCGTCGACGACCTATACTCGTGGTCCATTGATAGTGACCGGGCCAAATATCTCACGAAATAAGCATCAAACGAAGAAACTACAAAGAAAGAAACTCATGTAGCTTGAAGGCGGAAACCAGATGGCGCTATGGTTGGCCCGCTAGATGGCGCTGCCATAGGTCAAACGGATATCAACTGTCTGTTTTTTCTAAATAGGAACCCCCATTTTATTACATATTCGTGTAGTACGTAAAGAAATATGAATGTTATAGTTGGACCACTTTTTTCGCTTTGTGACAGATGGCGCTGTAATAGTCACAAACGTATAAGTACGTGGAACCACGTAACATTCCGCCAGTGCGGACGGTATTTGCTTCGTGATACATTACCCGTGTTAAAATGGACCGTTTACCAATTGCGGAAAAGGTTGATATTGTGTTGATGTACGGCTATTGTGATCAAAATGCCCAACGGGCGTGTGTTATGTATGCTGGTCGGTACCCTGGACGTCATCATCCAAGTGTCCGGACCGTTCGCCGGATAGTTACGTTATTTAAGGAAACAGGAGGTGTTCAGCCACATGTGAAACGTCAACCACGACCTGCGACAAATGATGATGCCCAAGTAGGTGTTTTAGCTGCTGTCGCGGCTAATCTGCACATCAGTAGCAGACAAACTGCGCGAGAATCGGGAATCTCAAAAACATCGGTGTCGAAAATGATACATCAACATCGATTGTATCCGTACCCTATTTCTATGCACCAGGAATTGCACGGCGACGACTTTGAACGTCGTGTACAGTTCTGCCGCTCGGAACAAGAGAAATTACGGGACGATGACAGATTTTTTGCACACGTTCTATTTAGCGACGAAGCGTCATTCACCTACAGCGGTAACGTAAACCGGCATAATATGCATCATTGGGCAACGGAAAATCCACAGTGGAACATCAGCGACCTTGGCGGGTTAATGTATGGTGCGGCATTATGGGTGGAAGGATAATTGGCCCCCATTTTATCGATGGCAATCTAAATGGCGCAATGTATGCTGATTTCGTACGTAATGTTCTACCGATGTTACTACAAGATGTTTCATTGCATGACAGAATGGCGATGTATTTCCAACATGATGGATGTCCGGCACATAGCTCGCTTGCGGTTGAAGCGGTATTGAATAGCATGTTTCATGACAGGTGGATTGGTAGTCGAAGCACCATACAATGGCCCGCACGTTCACTGGATCTGACGTCCCCGGATTTCTTTATGTGGGGAAAGTTAAAGGATATTTGCTATCGTAATCCACCAGCAACGCTGACAACATGCGTCAGCGCATTGTCAAGGCATGTGCGAACATTACGGAAGGCGAACAACTCGCTGTCCAGAGGAATGTCGTTACATGTATTGCCAAATGCAATGAGGTTGACGGACATCATTTTAAGCATTTTTTGCATTAATGTGGTATTTACAGGTAATCACGCTGTAACAGCATGCGTTCTCAGAAATGATAAGTTTTCAAAGGTACATGTGTCACACTGGAACAACCAAAATAAAATGTTCAAACGTATCTACGTTCTGTATTTTAATTTAAAAAAACTACCTCTTACGAACTGTTCGTCTAAAATTGTGAGCCATATGTTTGTGACTATTACAGCGCCATCTATCAGAAAGCGAAGAAAGTGGTCCAACTAAAATATTCATATTTCTTTACGTACTACACGAATATGTAATAAAAGTAGGGCTTCCTATTAAAAAAAACACACTTGATATCCGTTTGACCTATGGCAGCGCCATCTAGAGGGCCAACCATAGTGCCATCTGGTTTCCCCCTTCAAGCTAGACAAGTTTCCTTCTTTGTAGTTTTTCCGTTTGACACTTATTTCGTGAGATATTTGGTCCGGTCATGACCAATGGGCCACTCTGTATATTCCCGCACAGGTCAGATGTTGTACTTGAAAGTCGTCTGCCCGGTATCGGCAGATAAATACGATATTGCGGTGCTTGCTGCAAAGTTCCTTTGGGAATGCATGCATGTTGGTTTGGAGCTCTGTAAATGTTGTAGAACTGGACCAGGCGATCATTGGAACGTCCACGACTGACGTAAGTCTTGGCAATGAAGTGGTCTACGTGTATCACTCGATTCTGTCGAATCAACGCAATGAAATGTGTCAACTGGAGATGTGCCAAAATTCGAATCGAGAACAGCTACCAACATGAATAACTTAGAAGTAGCGATCCTCGGTGTAGTGAAGCGGGTTAAAACACTTGATAAAGGTAAATCTTCCTGTCCAGATAACGTACAAATATGGTTCCTTGCAATGTATCCTGATACAATAGCCCCGTAATTAGCAATAAAATGAATCAGCTCACGCAACGTAAGATTCGTACCAGAAGAGTGGAAAGTTGCATAGGTCACACCAATAGCAAAGAAACTAAATAGGAATAATCCGATGAATTACAGATCCATATCACAAACATCGATCTGCAATAGGATTTTGGAATATATGCTGTGTTTGAACATCGTGGATTACTTGAAGGCAATGGTCTATAGACACATAGTCAGCGCAGATTTAGAAAATAACATTTTTGTGAGACACAACTAGCTCTCTATTCTCACAAAGTAATGAGTGCTATCGACAGATGATGTTAAATTTATTCCATATTTTTAGATTTCTAGAAGGTTTTTGATATCGTTTCTCACAAGAGCCTTGTAACCAGATCAGGTGTCTATTGAGTGTCGTCTCAGTTGTGCTACTGGACTCTTTGTTTCCTGTCAGGGATGCCACACAGTTCGTAGCAATCGACGGAAAGTCATCGAGTAAAACGGAAGTGATCTGGCGTTCCCCAAGAAAGTGTTATATGCCCTCTGCCATTCTTAATTTATGTAAACGATTTAGGAGACAATCTAAGCAGCCCTCTTAGTTTGTTTGCGGATGATGCTCTCATTTACCATTTGATAAAGTCATTAGAAGATCGAAAGTAATTGATAATGGTTCAGACAAGTTATCTGACTCTAAATATTGACTCTAAATATTGACTCTAAATATTGAAAGACCACATACGTGATTGCTAAAAGGAAACCGTTAAACTTCGGTTACACGATAAATCACACAAAGCTGAAAAGTGTCAGTTCAGCTGAATTACAACTAGAAACAACTTAAAATAGAAGGGTTACACAGATAATGTTGTAGGAAAGACAAAGTAAAGGCTGTATTACTTGCTGAACACTTAGAAAATGCAACCAGTATACTAAAAAAAAAAAAAATAAAAAAAATAAACTGCTTTCACTACACCGATTAGTTCTCTGTTAGAGTACGGCTGTGCTTACTAGATAAGATTCACGGAGAACTAAAGTCCGCAGCTCGTGGTCGTGCGGTAGCGTTCTCGCTTCCCGCGCCCGGGTTCCCGGGTTCGATTCCCGGCGGGGTCAGGGATTTTCTCTGCCCCGTGATGTCTGGGTGTTGTGTGATGTCCTTAGGTTAGTTAGGTTTAAGTAGTTCTACGTTCTAGGGGACTGATGACCATAGATGTTAAGTCCCATAGTGCTCAGAGCCATTTGAACCACGGAGAACTAAAGACATCGATTTAATTTGTCAGCAGCATATGATGCAGTTTGGCTAGATGGACCACTTCTGACGCTAAAAAAGCATGTCCTAAGTAAGAAACTGACGACATTTGTGTCAAATATGTTAACCAACCGTTACTTCAAGGTTAGCGTTGGACAGAAAGAGAGTAAGTCATTTACCATAAAAAGTGGCCTTGCCAAGGATCTGTCTTAGCAACCTTGCTCTTCAACCTCTATACCAGTAACGTACCACACACTACTAGAAAACAGTTTTGCTGGGCCGACGACCTTGCTATAGCAACAGTCAAACACCAAGGTGTTCCAGATATATTTGTCAGACTACCAGAATTTGATCTGAAATCCACCCGAGGAGGGAGAAATCATATTGTCTACAGCCTTAGAAAATCTCAGCACGTATTATAAAGCATGGAGAGTCCAATAAAATGCAACCAAGACAGAAGTCTGCGCATTCCACTTAAACAACAGAATCGCAGACCAGAGGCTCAATGTGAATTTCTGTCAATAGAGTATTAGTCGTAATTCCCAGCCTGAATGCGTTGGCGTCGCACTCGATCGGTCGTTAACATATAAAAAACATCTGGAAAACACAATCAAAAAGCTAAAGATTCGAAATAACACAAAGAAACTGGCTGGCACAACCTGAAGCTTCCACTCTAAGGACTGCAGCTCTGACACTGGTATACCCGGTAGGTGAATTCTGTGCCCCAGTATGGCAACACTGTGCTCATACAAGTAAACTAGACATTCATCTGAATGAATCAATGAGAATTATTATGGGTACACTAAAATCCACGACGATCCTCTGGCTGCGCACCATCAATAAAATTCCACCACCTGAATTGCAACGCCAAGAAGCAACAGATCGAGAATGGAGGAAGATGCTTCACTCCGACAACCCCAAGACTTTCCAATTCACCCCGTCATAAATGACACTCCTTTAGAGAGCTTGATATCGCGCACTCCACTGTGGCGTTATTGAAAAATCATCGAAAAGTTTAATCTTAAAGAAGAGTGGTGCAGGAGATGGAACGCTGCAACAATCAAACACCAAGGTGTTCAAGATACATTTGCCGGTCTACCAGGATTTGATCTGAAGAGAAGCGATTGGACATAATTGAACAAGATAAGAACCGGTCACGCGACGAGGAGTGTTATGATGCATAAGTGGGGACTCCAGGACTCTCCACCCTGTGATTAAGGGGCCCAAGAACAAACCGTTCAGCATATTGTCAGAGACTGCCTCCGAAAAGTACCCAGGGTCGTTCAGTGATTTTATTAATGCTGCTCCCTCTGCTATCAACTGGCTTCATTCAGCAGATGTTGAACTGTGACTAAATGTATCTGTTTTATTTAACAGTCCTAATGTTATAGTTTAAATGCCCTATTTTTAGTATTATTAAATTATTATCTTCAAGAATTGGAACATATTAGCTCTGTGCCCAAATCCTTAAACCTACACTTGTAAAATGCATGTATTTCTCAATATTTACCGTACGATAAATAAATAAAATTGACGGAGAACATTGAAAAAGTTTGAGGAAGAGCAGCTGGTTTTGTATTACCGCGAAATAGGGGAGAGAGTGTTACGGTTATGATAAGTAAGTTGAGGTGGCAATCATTAAAACAAAGATGTTACGGCGAGATCTTTTCACGAAATTTCAGTCACCAACAATCTGCTCTGAATGTGAAAATATTAAACTGTGGCCAACCTACATAGGGAGAAACGACCATCATAATAAAATAAGAGAAACCAGAGCTCTACAGAAAGATTTATGTGTCTGTTTTTTCCATGCGCTGTTAGAGAGAGGAACGGTAGAGAAATAGTTTGAAGCTGTTTCGAAGAACCGTCTGACAGGCACATAAGTGTGAAATGCAGAGAAGTCATGTAGATGTAAATCTAGATGTGAGCTACTGTGTTTGGTCGAGACCTTGATCACAACGGAAATAAAGTTGTCCGTTAGATGTATCAACTCACACTGAACAAATGTCTACAAGCAATCGGGTATCACTCGCAGCCATATAACTGCGTAAGAACAATGCTCAAATAAACGATACCAACCTATAGGAATAAGACGCAACTGTCACGTTTCGTCAATGACAGCAGCTTTCAAGCTCGACAGGAATTGCTGCAGTCAGTGCATACAACTACATCTCAACCAGTTTTCGAGCAAACGAAGCGAAGGGTAACTGTACGCTTGCGGGTGCAAGGTGTAAGGCCCGGTTCACGGCTGCAGTTAAAGCTGCACTTCCTCTGTGGATCAGACAACACAAAAAATTGATAGTAGTCAGTTGGTGGCGTGACGTTTGGTCTTCCTAGCAGGTATCTTTTTTCTATTTTACGCTTTTATAGTCGGCTACGTAATGTAGCACTGAAGACTAATAATAAATACGTCGCTCTAGCCTTTGTAACATATATTCCCTACATACACTACTGGTCATTAAAATTGCTACACCACGAAGGTGACGTGCTACAGGCGCGAAATTTAACCGACAGCAAATGATTAACTTTTCAGAGCATTCACACGAAGTTGGCGCCAGTAGCGACACCTACAACGCGCTGACATGAGGAAAGTTTCCAACCGGTTTCTCATACAAAAACCGCATATGACCGGCGTTGCCTGGTGAAACGTTGTTGTGATGCCTCGTGTAAGGGGCAGAAATGCGTACCATCACGTTTCCGACTTTGATAAAGGCCATTGGTTACACGTCTCGGTCACCTCTTGTTCGCACTGACGGCACTTTGAACGGTGGACGTTACATTTCAGATGTGTTACGACCCGTGGCTCTACCCTTCATTCGATCCCTGCGAAACCGTACATTTCAGCAGGATAATGGACGACCGGGTGTTGCATGTCCTGTACGGGCTTTTCTGGATACAGAAAATGTTTGACTGCTGCCATGGCCAGCACATTCTCCTAATCTCTCACCAACTTAAAACGCCTGGTCAATGGTGGCCGAGCAACTGACTCGTCACAATACGCCAGTCACTACTCTTGATGAACTGTGGTATCGTGTTGAAGCTGCATGGGCAGCTGTACCTGTACACTCCATCCAAGCTCTGTTTGACTCAATGCCCAGGCGTATCAAGGCCGTTATTACGGCCAGAGGTGGTTGTTCTGGGTACTGATTTCTCAGGATCTATGCACCCAAATTGCGTGAAAATGTAATCACATGTCAGTTCTAGTATAATATATTTGTCCAATGAACACCCGTTTATCATCTGCATTTCTTCTTGGTGCAGAAATTTTAATGGCCAGTAGTGTATTTTGAAAAATGTGGAATCTTATACGCCCTGGGGCACTAATTTGAGCGTAGACGTTTATACGTAAAGTTCCACTATTCTCAAACGTAGAACCATCGAATGACAAATGCAGGACATTAAAACTGCGCGGTGGTAATAACTATAACTTTTCATAATGTGCCTAGTTTTTTAGTGCCAGTGAAGTTTGATAGTTTAGTCTCAGATTGGATAGATTTTTGTTACTTAGATACTGCGATAATATTAATTAGTAATTCACCACCTTACAGTTATGTACAAGTATTCGTTTCATTCATCAAAATTATTACGCTGTTTAGCGTGGTGTTAAGCAATAGAAAAATATCTGATACTCTATTTCTCTAGCTTTCCAAACTTACGCTCCCGATGCAAAAAGAATGAAACGAATATTGGAGAAAATCCTATAAGGCTCCGCGACTTTCACACCTACCGGAAAGAAACAGACTGTTTCCCTTCGTTTCTATCGTACATTCAGTTCTCCCACTACTATTTTTCAAAGCATTCTACAAACGCTACTCAAACACCCACACTAACATATGAGAAACGAAACACAATCCTTTCATTCGCATTCTCTACAGCTAAGAACATTCAAGTTCACAGTATAATACTTCACTATGCTTTTTCTTGTCCGTCCGATGGCGTTGACGTGCGACAGCAAACGTGGTCCCAGTTCTCGCTACTCGATGACTCTGCCATCGCCTCAGGTCTCTCAACTGGAGCGATACACGTGCAACAGAGCATTACAGTCTCAATTGGTATATATCAGAAGATACCAAATTGTCTTTCACACAACTGTCCATAAAAAATATCTTTAATCAGCGGCTAGACATACCCACTGAGATGAGTGCTAGCATCGTGCTGTGTGTGCGTGAGGACGCGTAGACTGTGAACACACCGCATTTAAATGGTAATACATTCGCACTGCACGCGACTTGGTTTAATATGTTACATTTCTCAACAACGTAGATGACAAAGAAAACCAATTTTCAGGTTGTTTAGTTAGTTTTGGTGCTATGAAGATATAATATAATATTTATCCAGTGCAGACAATTGGCATATGGACAGATGTGGACAGTTTCACAAGTCGCTACCTACTCACGATTTCTTTAGTTACATAATCGAAAACAGATCTTACTTACACATATGATGATCGAAATATTGTACTATTTTTGAAAGCTCATCATGGAGACTGGAAACTCTACTGGAGGAAACCAAAGCAGACGTCCTAGACAATTTTAACGTAAAAGGATTTGTCTTTAAAACTGGAATTACAGTGCATATCAGTCAGTGACATCAGTACAGCCAGCCGGAGTGGCCAAGCGGTTCTAGGCGCTAGAGTCTGGAACCGCGCGACCGCTACGGTGGCAGGTTCGAATCCTGCCTCGGGCATGGATGTGTGTGATGTCCTTAGGTTAGTTAGGTTTAAGTAGTTCTAAGTTCTAGGGGACTGATGACCTGAGATGTTAAGTCCCATGGTGCTCAGAGCCATTTGAACCATCTGAACATCAATACATGCTCAGGGGTGTTTTCAACGGAAGGAGCAAAAATGAGATTTTCGTTCTAAATGCGTCGCAGTTAAATCAGAAATACCTGTTTCATACCTTGGTATGTCTTACTGTGGACAATTCTGCAATGGCGGGATTTGAATCGAAAAGTCTTTCCAGGCATACCTCTTCACATAACCAACGTAGTAATGTATAAAGTTTCCATAGTCTTACTTCAGTTCCGTCAAAAGTTTTCCCAAGTGGCAGTGGAATAAAGGATGCGACTTCATAAATGTTACTATCCGTACAACCAATGTCTTCATGTCCTGCACGCCTTGATTTACCGAGCAATGAATCCCACTTGTCGATCGTTGTAATGTTTTGCTTTTTCATTGTAAACTAAATCTTTAAATTCTTTCTGCATGGTATTATAACGTCGTTTGCTGTTCGTACCGATTATACAACTGTGTCATACATACTGAGGCTCTCATACCTCTCTTCTGTCATTCCCATTCAGTTTTAACGGCTTGTGACGATAGATAGGGCGTCTCTTTTTTGTGCAAACAGCCACTGGACGTGTGAACGTCCTCCATATCGTGGACAAGTAGCGCAAGCTAAACAGCGATGACGTCATAATTCTGTCGAACTGAAAAGAGTGTGGACCGAAAAATACAGCAGCGTAATGTTAAATGAAATGTCGCTCTGTATCGGATACTTTCGAGAAGGAACGAGAAAAGCCGAGACAGGTTCGTATGCGGCCCGCGAAATCGGCACGCGTGCAGTTTGTCACGCCGTGGCCGGCCCCGGTCTTCGGGGATATCGATACGCATGCGTCGGGATGCACAGCCGGAGATGGATTGATCGACTAAGTCCGTTACGGGGGCTGCTCGAGGCTGCCGCGCCGTGACGCGACGCGCAGAGCCGCCACGATGACTGCCCCAACGGGAGCGTGCGCGGCCGGCGTAGCGGAGGCGGGCCTGCCGCGTCGCCATGGCGACGGCGCGTCGCTACGGCCCATTACACGTAATGCGAGGGAACGGGGTCGGACGTTATCTGCCCCCGCGGCGCGGCGCGGCGCGGTCAGCGGAACAGCGCCGGCCTCCAGCTGCGTCTGCGCACCAGTCGCAGGCAGCAGACAGCCTCGCGGAGGGGTCTTCTTCCTGCAAAACAATAATCCTATTGGTTTTACTTCCCTACGGCAACATTAATTCTCGTTCCCATGTTCGTGTCTTGTCATAGAGCCCCATATTATCATACCACAGCGAGATTATGTGTAGGAACATACTTTAACTACAGGGCTATTACAAATGATTGAAGCGATTTCATAAATTCACTGTAGCTCCATTCATTGACATATGGTCACGACACACTACAAATACGTAGAAAAACTCATAAAGTTTTGTTCGGCTGAAGCCGCACTTCAGGTTTCTGCTGCCAGAGCGCTTGAGAGTGCAGTGAGACAAAATGGCGACAGGAGCCGAGAAAGCGTATGTCGTGCTTGAAATGCACTCACATCAGTCTGTCATAACAGTGCAACGACACTTCAGGACAAAGTTCAACAAAGATCCACCAACTGCTAACTCCATTCGGCGATGGTATGCTCTGTTTAAAGCTTCTGGATGCCTCTGTAAGGGGAAATCAACGGGTCGGTCTGCAGTGAGCGAAGAAACGGTCGAACGCGTGCGGGCAAGTTTCACGCGTAGCCCGCGGAAGTCGACGATTAAAGCAAGCAGGGAGCTATTTTCATCTTTCAACAGGATGGTGCTCCACCTCACTTCCATCATGATGTTCGGCATTTCTTAACAGGAGATTGGAAAACCGATGGATCGGTCGTGGAGGAGATCATGATCAGCAATTCATGTCATGGCCTCCACGCTCTCCCGACTTAACCCCATGCAATTTCTTTCTGTGGGGTTATGTGAAAGATTCAGTGTTTAAACCTCCGCCACCAAGAAACGTGCCAGAACTGCGACCTCGCATCAACGACGCTTTCGAACTCATTGATGGGGACATGCTGCGCCGAGTGTGAGAGGAACTTGATTATCGGCTTGATGTCTGCCGAATCACTAAAGGGGCACATATCGAACATTTGTGAATGCCTAAAAAAACTTTTTGAGTTTTTGCATGTGTGTGAAAATCATTGTGAAAATATCTCAAATAATAAAGTTATTGTAGAGCTGTGAAATTGCTTCAATCATTTGTAATAACCCTGTATCTATCGTCCTAATATACGATTCAGAACGCCCTTCATTAAAACCCTACTAGTGATAGGTGGTACAACTGCCAGCATTTCGGCTGCTATTGCATGCGAATTTATCAAGCTTGTTACTAGGAGAAAGAAAACTGGCGTTCTACGGATTGGAGTGTGGAATGTCAGATCCCTTAATCGGGAAGGTAGGTTAGAAAATTTAAAAAGGGAAATGGATAGGTTAAAGTTAGATATAGTGGGAATTAGTGAAGTTCGGTGGCAGGAGGAACAAGACTTTTGGTCAGGTGATTACAGGGTTATAAATACAAAATCAAATATGGGTAATGCAGGAGTAGGTTTAATAATGAATAAAAAAATAGGAGTGCGGGTTAGCTACTACAAACAGCATAGTGAACGCATTATTGTGGCCAAGATAGACACAAAGCCCATGCCTACTACAATAGTACAAGTTTATATGCCAACTAGCTCTGCAGATGATGAAGAAATTGATGAAATGTATGACGAGATAAAAGAAATTATTCAGGTAGTGAAGGGAGACGAAAATTTAATAGTCATGGGTGACTGGAATTCGTCAGTAGGAAAAGGGAGAGAAGGAAACATAGTAGGTGAATATGGATTTGGGGGTAAGAAATGAAAGAGGAAGCCGCCTTGTAGAATTTTGCACAGAGCATAATTTAATCATAGCTAACACTTGGTTCAAGAATCATAAAAGAAGGTTGTATAGCTGGAAGAATCCTGGAGATACTAAAAGGTATCAGATAGATTATATAATGGTAAGACAGAGATTTAGGAACCAGGTTTTAAATTGCAAGACATTTCCAGGGGCAGATGTGGATTCTGACCACAATCTATTGGTTATGAACTGCAGATTGAAACTGAAGAAACTGCAAAAAGGTGGGAATTTAAGGAGATGGGACCTGGATAAACTGAAAGAACCAGAGGTTGTACAGAGTTTCAGGGAGAGCATAAGGGAACAATTGACAGAAATGGGGGAAAGAAATACAGTAGAAGAAGAATGGGTAGCTCTGAGGGATGAAGTAGTGAAGGCAGCAGAGGATCAAGTAGGTAAAAAGACGAGGGCTAATAGAAATCCTTGTGTATCAGAAGAAATATTCAATTTAATTGATGAAAGGAGAAAATATAAAAATGCAGTAAATGAAGCAGGCAAAAAGGAATACAAACGTCTCAAAAATGAGATCGACAGGAAGTGCAAAATGGCTAACCAGGGATGGATAGAGGACAAATGTAAGGATGTAGAGGCTTGTCTCACTAGGGGTAAGATAGATACTGCCTACAGGAAAATTAAAGAGACCTTTGGAGGGAAGAGAACCACTTGTATGAATATCAAGAGCTCAGATGGCAACCCAGTTCTAAGCAAAGAAGGGAAGGCAGAAAGGTGGAAGGAGTATATAGAGGGTTTATACAAGGGCGATGTACTTGAGGACAATATTATGGAAATGGAAGAGGATGTAGATGAAGATGAAATGGGAGATAAGATACTGCGTGAAGAGTTTGACAGAGCGCTGAAAGATCTGAGTCGAAACAAGGCCCCGGGAGTAGACAACATTCCATTAGAACTAATGATGGCCTTGGGAGAGCCAGTCATGACAAAACTCTACCATCTGGTGAGCAAGATATATGAGACAGGCGAAATACCCACAGACTTCAAGAAGAATATAATAATTCCAATCCCAAAGAAAGCAGGTGTTGACAGATGTGAAAATTACCGAACTATCAGTTTAATAAGTCACAGCCTGCAAAATACTAACGCGAATTCTTTACAGACGAATGGAAAAACTGGTAGAAGCGGACCTCGGGGAAGATCAGTTTGGATTCCGTAGAAATGTTGGAACACGTGAGGCAATACTAACCTTACGACTTATCTTAGAAGAAAGATTAAGAAAAGGCAAACCTACGTTTCTAGCATTTGTAGACTTAGAGAAAGATTTTGACAACGTTAACTGGAATACTCTCTTTCAAATTCTGAAGGTGGCAGGGGTAAAATACAGGGAGCGAAAGGCTATTTACAATTTGTACAGAAACTAGATGGCAGTTATAAGAGTCGAGGGGCATGAAATGGAAGCAGTGGTTGGGAAAGGAGTGAGACAGGGTTGTAGCCTCTCCCCGATGTTATTCAATCTGTATATTGAGCAAGCAGTAAAGGAAACAAAAGAAAAATTCGGAGTAGGTATTAAAATTCATGGAGAAGAAGTAAAAACTTCGAGGTTCGTCGATGACATTGTAATTCTGTCAGAGACAGCAAAGGACTTGGAAGAGCAGTTGAACGGAATGGACAGTGTCTTGAAAGGAGGATATAAGATGAACATCAACAAAAGCAAAACGAGGATAATGGAATGTAGTCAAATTAAATCGGGTGATGCTGAGGGGATTAGATTAGGAAATGAGACACTTAAAGTAGTAAAGGAGTTTTGCTATTTGGGGAGTAAAATAACTGATGATGGTCGAAGTGGAGAGGATATAAAATGTAGACTGGCAATGGCAAGGAAATCGTTTCTGAAGAAGAGAAGTTTGTTAACATCGAGTATAGATTTAAGTGTCAGGAAGTCGTTTCTGAAAGTATTTGTATGGAGTGTAGCCATGTATGGAAGTGAAACATGGACGATAACCAGTTTGGACAAGAAGAGAATAGAAGCTTTCGAAATGTGGTGCTACAGAAGAATGCTGAAGATAAGGTGGGTAGATCACGTAACTAATGAGGAGGTATTGAATAGGATTGGGGAGAAGAGAAATTTGTGGCACAACTTGACTAGAAGAAGGGATCGGTTGGTAGGACATGTTTTGAGGCATCAAGGGATCACAAATTTTGCATTGGAGGGCAGCGTGGAGGATAAAAATCGTAGAGGGAGACCAAGAGATGAATACACTAAGCAGATTCAGAAGGATGTAGGCTGCAGTAGGTACTGGGAGACGAAGAAGCTTGCACAGGATCGAGTAGCATGGAGAGCTGCATCAAACCAGTCTCAGGACTGAAGACCACAACAACAACAACTATTTTTTAGTTTGTGGTTGCTGTTTTATACGTAATGTAAGCGCATGTTTTTACATAATACATAACAATCTCGGAGAGCACATCTTCATCTTTCGTGGTTGACGGACGATTACCATTTTATTTACATCTGAAGTCGCCTGGTGCAGTTAGTACAAAGCAAAAAAAAAAAAAAAAAAAAATATGTTGTTTGTAGGCGAACCATAAAAGATAACGATATGGTTTCGCTGACTTTTTTGTAGGTCTTTTTTGGGATCTGAATTTTCGTATGATCAATTTATGAACTACCATTTCGACATAGTTGTCTGATTCTTTCCTTCCAGCCGGCCGTTGTGGCCGAGAGGTTGTAGTCGCTTCGGTCCGGAATCGCGTTGCTGCTACGTCGCAGGTTCATATCCTGCCTCGGGCGTGGATGTGTGTGATGTCCTTGGGTTAGTTAAGTTTAAGTAGTTCTAAGTCTAGGGGACTGACGACCTTAGATGTTAAGTCTCATAGTGCTTAGAGCCATTTGAACAATTTTTTTTCCTTCCAGACTATCTGGTCGACAAAGAAAAGCAGAAACGAGAATAAGTTCCTTGCACTTCAGATGGTAATGTTTGGAGAAGGACGTGTCATACACTGTCCAGTCACATTAATGTGACAATTCTTCAAAAGCCTGGATAACCAATTTTTGCAGCGTTGACCGCTGCGAGACGTGCAGGAAGAGCGTCGGTGAGGCTCTGGACAGTACCGCCACGGTTGTGGAGCCATGTCGACTCAGGCGTCGTGGCCGGCTGCACTAGGTTAAGTGTCCATCGCATGAACAGCCCGATCAAGGTAGCCCCACAGATATTCAGTTGCGCTTAAATTCGGCGAGTTTTGTGACCAGGTGAGTACGATAAACCACGCACGAACCCTGCAAGCTGTGTGACACGTGCCGTTGGTAGAGATGACAGTAAAAAAAATTAAAAAAAGGAAAAAAAAAGAAAAAAACGGCAAGTGGGAATGGAGCAGGCCCCACGGACTGTTGCATGCTTGTGATGATCCATTGTGCCCTGCACAATGATGACGAGATCACTAAGGGAACGCCAGGAAAACATTTCCCAGACCACGACGCTTCTGAAAATGAAACTTCCTGGCAGATTAAAACTGTGTGTCCGACCGAGACTGGAACTCGGGACCTTTGCCTTTCGTGGGCAAGTGCTCTAACAACTGAGCTACCCAAGCACTACTCAAGGCCCCCCTCCCCCCCCCCCTCCCCCCCGTACCTCGTCTCCTACTTTCCAAACCTTACAGAAGCTCTCCTGCGAACCTTGCAGAACTAGCACTCCTGGAAGAAAGGATATTGCAGAGACATGGCTTAGCCACAGCCTGGGGGAAGTTGGTAGAGCACTTGCCCGAGAAAGGCAAAGGTCCCGAGTTCGAGTCTCGGTCCAGTGCACAGTTATAATCTGCTAGGAAGTTTCATATCAGCGCGCACTCCGCTGCAGAGTGAAAATCTCTTTCTGGGGCACAACGCTTCTTTCTCTGCCCTGGACCCGACCGACTATTGTTGTTGTAGAATCGCGCACACCAACGGCCATCTGTTCGATGGAGCATACAACATTAGTCTTCTGAAAAAGTCACCTGTCGCTACTCAACGGGCGTCAAGGTGCGATGTTGACGTCCAAATACCAGCATTCGTCGCCGATGAACAGCAGTCGGCAAGGGTGTAAGAACAACGGGCCTCCTGTGGAGGCCCACACGCAGCAACGTTCGCTAAATGGACTTTGTAGAGACACTGCTGATAGGCCCTTGGTTCATCAGGATGATCGGCAGCTCAACACTTGCACGTCATTTCATCTGTACATATCCCCGCAGCCGTCGTTTACCCGTGTCATCTCCCATTAACGTAATTAATATTACACATCTTCGTTTAAATAATAACATAAATTTCCACCAGTGCACACACAACCAATAGCACTGACTGGCATTTTTATATACTTCCATAATAGTAATGTTTAATCAGGATCATGTAACTTCACTAAGACAAGTAGTGTTATCTATCTCCAAAAGCCTAGGTATATTGAAGGTTGATGTTATGATCATATCGAAGTGAACTCGAAGGGGTTTGCTGGTTGTTACACGTGATATTCTTCTATGTTGCGAAGCTTTACATGCTTCAAGCTCCTACAGTGGAAATCATCTGTTGTTCACTAAACAGTACTAATCCAGGTATAAATGTTATGAGATCCAATAAAATCTACTAAACAATCACAATGTACTAATTAAACTATCAATTTATGGAGCGTTAAGGAAGTACATCACTGTAACGAGGTGTGATCAGATATCTGAAGTGGCTATAAGCCATGGTAAAAATGTAGCTCTAAAAAGAAACAACATAAGTGTGGCATAATCGTAAAGGAATATACTGATGGGTTAAAATATGCATTGCTCTTGTACATGGTGTAACAAAGCAGGTGGATGCTTTCCACCTGTCATGTTTTTGTCCCCCCACCCCCCTCCCAGATTAATTTTATGTTTTCCAAATTTTGTAATATCTTCAATATCCTCGTATATATGGCATGTACACAGTACATAAAGGTCTTGAACATTGACTCAGTGCTTATCCAACATACACTGTAGTAAATACTGCAACCAACCACAAGTTTCCTTGAAATGCCTTTATTATACCATTAATGGTTTAGGGCCTGAGCCCATCATCAGGTGGTAGCCGTGACTTCTTTTACATCTGTGTCCTAAAATACAACAAAATTTTTGTGATCAAATAGTTTTCCCAATATTTTACAATTGCGTCTTAAAATTGAACAAACTTGTAGTATGAAAATATAAAATATTTGGAAGACTACGCATTACAAAACTTGTTATATTATAGGACACAAATTTGAAAGAATTCAGTGCTCCCATCTGACGATGGGCTCAGGCCCGAAACTAGTAAGCCGGCCGGATTGGCCGAGCGGTTGTAGGCGATTCAGACTGGAACCGCGCGACCACTACGGTCGCAGGTTCGAATCCTGCCTCGGGCATGGATGTGTGTGATGTCCTTAGATTAGTTAGGTTTAAGTAGTTCTAAGTTCTAGGGGACTGATGACCTCAGAAGTTAAGTCCCATAGTGCTCAGAGCCATTTGAACCATTCATTTGAACCGAAACTAGTAAGCGTGTAAGTAGGCTGTTTATGTTTTCGCTATGTAAGTAGGCTGTTTATGTTTGGCAACGTTACGTAGCGCTCAATATGAAAATCACTGGCTGTGCTGTGTGCAGTCTGTGGCTAGTTTGCATTGTTGTCTGCCATTGTAGTGTTGGGCAGCGGCAGCTGGATGTGAACAGCGCGTAGCGTTGCGCAGTTGGAGGTGAGCCGCCAGCAGTGGTGGATGTGGGGAGAGAGATGGCGGAGTTTTGTAATTTGTCATGAACTGCTATATTTATATATGATGATATCAAGGTAAATACATTGTTTGTTCTCTATTAATATCTTTCATTTGCTAACTATCCCTATCAGTAGTTAGTGCCTTCCATAGTTTGAATCTTTTATTTAGCTGGCAGTAGTGGCGCTCGCTGTATTGCAGTAGCTTGAGCAGCGAAGATTTTTGTGAGGTAAGTGATTTGTGAAAGGTATAGTTTAATGTTAGTCAGGGCCATTCTTTTGTAGGGAATTTTGAAAGTCAGATTGCGTTGCGCTCACAAAATACTGTGTGTCAGTTTAAGGACAGTCAGGTATAATTGTTCAAAGGGGACGTTTCAAGCGTATAACAAAAGCATTTCAAGAAAACTTGTGGCTGGTTTCAGTATTTACTACAGTTTAATTTATGAAAACAGCTGTGGTGTTCTCCAACCAAAACAGATAAAATAATTATCCAACTAAAGTTAATCATCTACTACATTGCTTTGCTTATCCATAGTTAAGTTGCCTCAAAACCGTCTAATTACAAAACATCAGTAATTTCAGATTTCGTTGTCATTGTTCATTTGCAAACATATATCCTGTTACTAGCATCATAGATGAAAAAGCCTTGTAAATAACTATAGCATTTATGCAGCTAATGGCGAAAATAAGTTAGCAGCTCTTGCACTAATTTAGTTTCAGAATAATTAGCGTCTTTAGTAAAAACATTGTTACTGAAATAGAATCCAAAATTCGGGCATCTTCTTCCGCTATTCATTTGCTCAGAAACGTAAATCTTTAATTGCAATGTGTGAAAGAAATCAATAGCTAAATCAATTCTAGATAATGTAAACTATAAGGGGCTTGCTGGCAGCCACCTGAAGTTAGTCAGCAGTGAGTTGTGAAACGAGCAAGATCTGCGTCTGAAAATACAGTATGATGTTCCGCATAGGAGTTAGTACAAATTATTAGTACAAATACACAGTACAGTAGGAATTTTAAAGCTATGTCTGTAATTTTTGTAATGAGAGAATTTTGTATTTGTTATTCTTCTTATGTTGTCTTTTTCTCAATAATCAGTTTGATTTCTCGTGGGTGATTTCCTTTAAAGTGAAACACACTTCCATGATTCAAAGTAAAGCTTTAAATTTGCTTCTGACAAACAAATTTAGAGTGGTTTATTTATCGTTAGCTCCTGCACCTACTGATTTGTATTTGCTTTCGAGAAAGTCAGAACTCCAGACACCCGAAGAGCATGCTGAGGGAGAGGCAAGTCACTTTTATTTCGTGACAGATCTCACCTTACATTCTTGCTCCAAGATTGTGTAGTTACGATTGTTAGCTAGCTAGTACATTAATTTTCAGTGAACAGTGTTGGTAATTTCAAATAGTTCTTTTCTTTCGAGTAGAGCAGGAATTTATTTTTGTGGACATCGCAAGTCGAATTTAGAACTTCATATGACGTAACGTTCATTATGTACTTCGGTGAGTTTAATAGTTTTCATTGAGCACAAAATTAGGTCTGACATTTAAATAGATTCATTTTCTTCATATCAAATTTTGCATTCATGAAGTTCAAATTTTTATTTCACGACACTGTTCACATTCGCAACACAGGGCCAACCAACAGTCATTTTTGTTCAGCAGTAGAATACGTCTAAAATACACGCTACACGAGGAAAACGGTTTCGAAATCACTGTGTTGTTTAAAGAAAGAGACAATATTCCTTTTTAACAGGAAGCTTACACATGCCGAACCTTTTCATCTAGGATATTCCTCTGTTTTTTTTTTTTGTGATTGCGTAGTTGGATTGTACACAGGTTCTTGCAAGCGAATCAGCACCACACGTATATGCCTTAACATTTGTATTTTCTCTTTCATCTGTTGTAATTTCATTACCATTTTTGTGTGTCATCTTGTGAAACTTTTCTTCCTCCTTTTGGAAAACAATAGTGAGTATGAAGATGTTTGTTGCATAGGGAGGAAATAGTACAAACACTGTGAAATATTCCAGTGTTACCTAGATTTTTCTTAGATATTTCAGTTGTATAAGAATTCACTACTTTTGCTTATTTAGCTACAAATGAAAATTTTGTTTAGTAATTCAGTTTTTACATCTCAACGTTATGGCTAGCAACACAATATTTCGTCGTGGTATCAGATCGCATACCACATCACGAAGTAATGGACCGATTATTAACAATGCAGATGAAGCACGACAGTCGTTACACATTAATAATTTATGTGAGATTTCAGAGAATGCAAATAAGTGTCCATCACAGATGGGTTCCTTATTAAGGAATGGAACGGAACGTACATCCAACAGTGAACAAAATATATCAGAAGATGAATCGGTAGGCAAAATGTCGCCTCGGCTATGCGAAATTTCGCAACAGCCATTTACTGAGACAGTCGATTCAGCTTTTTCTTCCATTTCTTTTAGTCAAACAGTGGATGAGCCAACACCTGTTACTGCCGGTACGCACTCAGACGTTGCAAATCTGGTAAACGTGAACGTGAAAATCAATATCCCAACATTGTTAGAGTTGCTACAGAACATGAATAAAACCTTGAATGTCACATGTAAAACACTAGAACAAAACACAAAATCAGAAGAAGAAATAAGTAAAGACACCAAGAAACCTGAGAAAAAAACAGCAAAACCTTTCTGTAGAAAATCGACAAGAGATAAGAAACAACTTACAATCAGTTGTTACGTAGTTAGAGGCCAGGCCACACAGTATTGAAAGTTAACAAAATAAGTGAAAAAAAAACACAAAAGATCGGCAAAGAACAACATGCAAAAATAAATACGACTGTATCGAACGCAGTAGTCTGGCAAATCGCACAACACCACCACCAGCTATCGAAACAGTTAGTGAACAGGTAAACACATTAAGACTGAACTCTGACGAACAAAAAGAACAACAAAGTGCGTTAACAAGGTATGTCGAAGATCTGACGACAAAAATGGCAAATTTGTCTTTTGTCTACAAGTACGAACAATGATTCTGACGTTACACGCCCTGTACCATTTTGACGCAACATTTTATTAGGCACCTAAGAACTTTAAATAATATGAGATTAAATTCAGTCAGCAACAGAAAAGACATAAAGCACAAGCGAGCACGGTTGACACCTATCGAACCTTAACTAAATAGTAATGACACCAACGACTTTACGCACTTACACCCACGATCCGGAACTTGTGATGAATCCAACAGTTTGTGGCGTCTTTGTGACTTTCACAGAGAACAATGCTTTTCAGCTAGGCACAATAGTAAGCTGCCCACCAGGTGTAATAGAGAACATTCCACTCTTAACGAAACGAAAATTACGATTACAAACACTTTGTCATGGTTTGTAAAGTCAAAAGTTTTCATAAGTCTGGCAAGGACGTTCACTTCCAAAGTTCTCTGGACAAGGTTTTGTTTCCAGTACCACCAAAGTGACCTTCAAGTCATAGGTCGGAATATATGTGTTGATACCTCGAAAGCGAGCTAGCTGTGAGAATGCAAAGTGAGGCTAGTTTTTACCACGCTTTGTTTTGTGCTTATTGGTCGCAAGGTACTCAGGATAGTGTAAAGCGTAGTGCAATAATGATAAATTTTGGTCAGTCCAAGTTTTAAAGCCCAGGCAAATGTTTTGAGAGGTTACAAAGCCGTGAAGTCCACCTGAATTCATACGCACTTGCTTACCGACATTGACTTCAGATTTCCGTCATGTAATTGACAAAAATGCAAGGACAACCAAAATGTTTTCAGAGGTTCGTTACAAGAACTGGAACTAGATTCCAACAACTGTATCACTCGAAAATATGACAACAGGCATCATGAAGCTCAACATTCACTTCCCTGAACGATCAGAGAAATGACAAATGCTCTCGCAAAATTCATTATCACAGAGACAGACGATAAAACAGGCATCATCCATATGATTCACACTGATAAAGCGAAATAATTATCGTGACAGAAGCCATTTCCGTAGAGACGACCAAGATCACGGAAATCGACAGAACAGTCGCAATGAAAACGACCACGCTTACAGTAATTAAAACAACTACAGGTGCAACTCGTATTTTAATGAGTACAATTCTGATCGATCGGGTCCACAAACTTCATGTTAAAACAGGAATTATAGAGACATTTATCAAAATGGGGAACATTATCAAACACAGTCAACATTGACAAAAGACAAGTACAAGACCGCTGCGACAGGTAAATGGTTGAAACGAGGCCGCCTAATCCGGGCAATAATCAGCGGTGCGGAAGTAGCACACACCAATGACACGCAACGTCGGCAGCTGACATAATTGACAGGACTGAAAACATCGCTGCCGAAACAGCAAATTTCGTATGTCTAGAAGACATGAGAGATATTTTATTACAGGAATCAGATAATGCACGGAGTGCTACTGCACTTCCTCTGATACACATTTACGTAAAATCGAACTTCAAGAAGCTATTTCAGGCAAGAGCGATGATGTACGACATCAAAAGTTTTTGGATTTCACATTTCAAGGCCCTAAATTTATAATGAGTTTCTTAACTGTACTGTTTTTGTCGACATAAATGATACTGGGAGTATCTTCAAATATTTCTTTATCTCAGCATCTATCTTAGACGATTTCCTATGGGCACTTATTAGTACAAGGTCCCCCCGCTACATATTCATTTCGTACCGCTTTCCTGCCGTGTCTTGCCTCTCAAGAGTCTTCTTTTGTTATTAATCTTTCCAAAACTCATATCGGTTCTTTTTTGGAATCAGTTACTGTTCAGCCATCGTTTCAGGTCTTTTACCCTGTAGCAATTCATACGCTGATATCTCAGAAGTTGAATACTGAAGTTCATTACAACTTTCTCCAAACTAGAACATTAAATCGCCAGGTAGTATGGTGGTCATGACAGTAATCCCTACGTAGTCATCTGAGCCGTGTCATCACACTCACTGCAGGGTTCGAAGACATATGAAACTGAGAGTTCTACATATAGCCTTCATACATATTCCTTCCAATGTACTCTCCCATGGTTTGGATAAAAACTGAGATCTGTTGTCACTGCTAACTTGTTTAGATTTGCATACTGTATCCATATAATGTTGTCCGAGCGTGCTAGCTGTTATTTTCGGAATATATTGTCACAGTTGATGTAACTTTACAAATATGGAAAACACATCCATTATTACCAAAATATAGGGTAATTCCGGGAGAGAGGGATCACCTTTCCTTGTAATGCGGTTTCGGGACACCCCAGTCACTCTGTAGTAATTAAAAAGACACACAGTTATCTAATATCGAATATAGTTGGAATATTTATAGGAAAAATTCCTGAAAATTGTCAGTTTGGACGCCAGGGTAAAATCTGGTTACCGGTTCATCTATCCATACCATCTAGGTGAAGTGGACTGGCGATCAATAGGTAACAAATTCAAAACAGTCTGTGAATTTATGCAACATTTTATTGATTAAAGATCAAATATATCGTAGGAGACATTCGAAGTAAAGTGTTCAGTTGCCAACAAGAGTATTTCCAATGCTCTCTACCGATCAAGCTGGTAACATTTAATAATTATGAAACTCAGCAGAATTGAAAATTTGTTTCTTATCTTTTTCTTCGCGTCTCAATTTTGCCAAATACGTTACAAGTATTATCGAATTTTTTGCAGCTTTCATGCAACCAATGGCTCCACGTAACACATTTGTGCCGATCAAAATTTCTGATTGTTCAATAGTCATCCTCCTCACATCCCGCACAAACATTTTCGTCACAGTCTTCACTATCTTACAGGTTGGGATCAGTGTCTTCTGAGATAAAGGTGTTGCTTCTGTTCTTCTTCTTCTTCGTTGGTGGAGCTTTTGGCTTTGCCTATTCGCCTCCTTGTTTTTCTCCTATCGGCTTTGTCAAATTTTGGAAATTTGTAACAAGGTCTTATGGGACTAAACTGCTGAGATCATCGGTCCCTAAGCTTACAAACGACTTAATCTAACTTAAACTAACTTACTCTAAGGACAACACATATACACATGCCTGAAGGAGGACTCGAACCTCCGACGGGGGCAGCCGCGCGAACCGTGACAAGGGGCCTCTGATCGCTATGCAGTCCCGCCCGGCATTGCTTTATCAGTTTGAAGTTTAACATTTACCCGAATTTAAAAGTATAGCAACGCTTGTTGCAGCACCTAGTGGTGTGATTTTTTTTCCACCTCCAAGATCTTAGAGATTTTATTTAGAACTCCCATTGGTGATTGGCTACCTCTGGATCCGCCAGTTCCTCTGGGATGTCTTGAAAATTGTTTGAAGAAGCACTGATAGGTTCTCCACTGGTGATAGAAGGAGCTTCTTACAGTGTTGGTTGTGCTGGTTCTTCGATGGTGAGATAGGCAAGCTCTGAAATAGATATAGGTGCGATCCCTGTTGCCCTAAATCCAGACACGGCGTTCACTACTGTTGCTGCTTTCGCCCAAGGAGATCCCAACAATTCACCGAATTGCAGCCTTGTCGTCTGCTAGGGTTATTGTAGATGAAACTTTTACAAACAGAGGAGTAAAATGTCGCCAGTGACTGAAGAAACAGCGGTCAAGAGGCTGAAGGAAGCGGGTCGTATGGCTTAGACGACCGAACGATGTAATGACATTAGTCTCTGCACACTCTAATATGTCCACCATTCAGCAATGTAAGGAATGCCCACCCAAAATAAAGACTTTTCCAACTGGTTTGCTCAGAAGAAAATAATCTCTGAGCCAAGCATAAAATATGTCAGAAGTCACGTAGGATGACTTCTCATTCATCGCAACTTGTGATCCAGGTGGCATTCAATCAGTGAACTCTTGTTTCGTATTTTTCCACTTGAAAATGCAGAAAGGGTTGGGTGGTGGGAATGTATACCCCTTCAGCACTGAAACAAGTAGCACCTGTAACAGTTTTGCCACTAGTAACAGTGATCTCATGTTTTGAGTCTCTGTTGTTCTTGTTATTCAGCCATAAACCACTCTCATCTCATTAAAAGTGTGACCTGGTTTCCCAACTAAATCACTGTCTCGGAGGATTCTCTCCAGCATGGTGAAATAGTTTTCTGTTCTTTCTTATCATCCTTGCAGCTCTGTTTATCGACACTCCATTACCTTTTCTAACTGATAACAAGGAGTTCAGGACCAAGACAACTTTCAAGCCAGTAATAATCTGCCTTCTGGCGTTCCTTATCAAAATTATGGGGATTTTGTGGCTGTCAGATAATTTGAATGCCATCACTCGAACTGCCTCTCTATTAGGAGAAAAACCACTAGGCTGCAATTTAATTATGTGCCGCACCCTTTTTTTTCCTCAGCATCTGTTCCAAGTACAGGTTGTGGCCCAAAACGAACTACCGATTTTAATTTATTTTTTTTCTTTTAGTGTGATTGATGGTTCCTGATAATGTCTGGCAGCTGCATTGACACCTATTGCACGCTTCTTCACAGCATTGTAGGCTTTCCTCAGATTTTCTTCTTTCCTACATACTCTTCCGGAGCCTTTCTTTCATAACGTGTCGGCATTTTGCCTCACTGATAAGAAAATGAAAAGTTTAGTAGGAACCTGCATTTACATTTAGAAAATTAAAATGAAAATTTCATGATGATTGTATATTATAATACTAGTTTGTACCAAACTACAATAGTTAAATCAACTATTACATTAACTGTCTAATTTTAAAAAATAAGTCTATTTTATATTATTCAGCTTAGAACAAAAATTGAAATACGACTAATTTTAAACAGAAACTTTTAGAAACACAGAGAACATTAAAAAGTTTATTTTAATTATGTTCATTTCCGTTTTGGTTTTATTAGTTAAAGGTGGTGCTGAAAACCACAATTTTGCCTAAGAGCACTGAACAGCTTGGCCAATTTGGTGGTCCACCCCTCCAGAATTCCCAGGGAGCAGGACTAGGCCGTCATGGTGACCCTGCTACTAGGAAACATTTCTAACCTCACAACTCGGGTCGAAAGGTTCGTGACTGAACGAGTACAAGACGCTTGTGAAGCTATGGAACATGGTGCTGGCGAGGAAAACTATTATTGGAGGTGGGAAGAAAATGTTCACGTCCATCACTTCTCATTTACGCAGCTCATCGATGAAAATTTACAAGAAAACCAGGTTAAAACTATAAGGCGCTCTTATCTCATCCGCCACGTTGCTACACGACCGCCTGTGGCGCGTTCAAGCTGATTAGTTACAAACTAACTAAATGGTCCCTCTCACTCAGTGGTCAATCTCTCCCGAAATCACCCTATTTAAAAAGACCTCTGGTGGTCGGGAGTGTCTCAAACCCATTGGCTGCAGCTAATACATCTGCTTCTTTCAGCAGCGTACAATACATTTGACCTTTATTATTGGTCGCAGACGTTCTAGTTCTCTGCCACTTCCTACATCTTTATAACACTCTCATAGTTCTGTTCATTAAGTCATTGAAAATAATATTTCTTCAACTTTTCCACACATATGCGAAATGACCGCAGCTCATGTGAATATACCAATAAACTCGTCTGTGGTGTGTTCAGTTAAGCATAACTTCCAAGTTGCACACATTAAATTAGTCGTAAGGGTCTGTATCCAGTTTTACTACTAGGTAATATTCTCTTATTTTGGGCTCTTGATTATCTTTCCGTTTTTCCTTTACCATAGGGCAATGTCGAGTCTTTTTCTTGTTTCTCTGGTATTTTTCCACAAACTTTCTAACCTTTTTTCCGTACTCTACTCCTTCCACACAGAAACAGCGGATTTCTCTACTACCAGATCCACTCTGGCCCCCTTGGTTCGTCCCTAACGGTAATCGTGGCAATGCGTCCACCTCCACGTTTTCTTTGACAGCTCTATAATATATGTCGAATTCGTATTCGTGGAGAGCGATGGCCGATCCGGTAAGCTTGCCGTAAGTCAATTTGTAGCTCTTAATAAAGGATAGTGCCTTGTGATAGGTATACACATTTATTTTTCTACCCATCAAATAGTAGCGGAACTCGTTTATAGCCCACACAATTGCCAACATCTGCTTTTCATTAACTGTGTAGTTATGTTTACATTTCGTTAGCATGACGCTGGTGAAGCTAATTGTTCGTTATTCTATACCATCTCTTGTCTCGACCTTTTGGAACAACTGTGCTCTGATTTCAAAATCTGAACTTTCAGCTGATATGCAAAACTCTTCTCCTATACATAGTGCCTCCTTGATACTACAAAACTCTGACACTGCCCTGTCAACGTCCATGGGACATTCCGTTTAGTTAAATTAAGTACAGTTGTTGCATTTAAGACTTGTTTGTCCACGAATTTGTGGGAGAAATTACAGAGCCCTAGAAATGATTTTGTTTCCTACTGCTTGGCTTTGGGAACCCTTGGGTATCTTCCAGTTTAACAGGTTTTGGACTAATACCTTTTGATGATACAATGTGCCCTAAAAATTGCATATCACTCTTTCTGAACCTAGATTTGGCTACATTAACCGTAACATCACCCTTCTGAAAAACTCTTAGCGCTTCTTCCAACATCTAATTATACTCCTGTTAATTGCTGGTTGCAAATAGAATATCATCTGCGTACAAAGGAATTTTAGACAATAATTCTTCTCGAGGTATGGAATCCAGCACTCGTATGGATGCTGTCACCGAAACATTTATTCTGAATTGTCGTACCGTGAGCTGATAACATCTACCTCTATATACGAAAATCCTGTCCTGTCTACATTCCCAGTTAACTGCATCTCCAGAAGCGAGTGGTCAAATGAAGACTATACAGCTTACTAGATCCTTCAAATTTCTTTATAAATCTTGGTCTATTGTTCTCAAATTCCATTACTTTACTCAGTAATCTAGCATCCAGTGTTAGCTATACAGAGGCGTCCTTTTCTGTAAGAAACACTAAAGGGTTATAGTACTGACTAGCTGATCTGTCAATAATATGCAGTGACAGCGTCAACTGTATTTCTCTACTGATAGCTTCCCTTTTTGCTAATGACATTACATGTGGCATAAGTTTAAATGGTTGATATGGCTCGAATTTAAACTCGGTAGCTTCTTCTTTCATTTATTGTGGTTTATTAGAAAACACCCCTTTGAATTTTAATAATAAATTTTCAAATTTTCCTTTTAGTTCTTGATCCATGACATCAATGCTTTTCACTTTATTTATTATGTCATTTGCTATTTCTGTCCCAAACTCATTCTGATTCTGATTCCTACTTCTATATAGAATACTTTCTTCTTGATCCACCTCACATCGAAAACAAACGTTATTTTCAAGTAGTGTTTATTTTGTACCTTCTCTTTAGGACTAACTATATTACCAAATTTTATTCTTGATCCACCTCTTCTTGATCCACCTCACATCGAAAACACACGTTATTTTCAAGTAGTGTTTATTTTGTACCTTCTCTTTAGGACTAACTATATTACCAAATTTTATATCGCTTTGGGTGCAGTTTATCGTCAGGGTCATGCTGCCCTTCCCAAATCGATAACAGCTCCGTGGTCCACTAACAAATCAGTCTCTATTATCAGTCCAATGCAAAGATATGGGACCACCATGGCACTAACATCCAAATATTACCCCTTGTTCTCTTACTTCTAATAATACTTGATTATTTGTCATTCTATTCTTGCCACCTATTGCATCGATAACTTTAAATCCTTGCAAAGGTAACGTTGTTATTTATTTACCACGTGGTCGTTATGTCCTTCTGCTACAGCACACAATTCATTATCCATATAAATAACCGCAAGTGCCTTAATACCTTTAATTTCCACATCTACTATAAGTTGGTTATCCTTTTTATTTATATTTCTCCACATAGTCACCGCTGTGATTAGACAGCTGTTATAGCGCTATACAACACCTTCGTCGTAGAAGGCAGTCACTTGTGCTTCTCGTCAATTCTACACGCTGGTTTGCAGTTTGTTGTGAGTGCAAAAATGTTGTCTTTATAGAAAGTTGCTCATGTGAGCAGAGATGAAACTTAGGGGGAGCCAATTACGGGCTGTATTGTGAGTGATCAAACACTACCCATCGAAAACGCCGCTGAAGCATCACTGCCCCTAAAGATTGCGGCCGAGAATTTCCATGAAGAAGGAAACGCATGATAGTTACGTTACGTGGGTTGCGTGATATTAGATGAAGTCTCTCACTAGGTCCTCTTTCTTGCCAGGAGACATTATTTTCTAGGCTTCACGTGTTCAATGTGCACTCAGAACTAAGAATAGCGACGTGACGTGATTGGTCGGCATACTAGAGACACTGCCCAACATATCTGTATAAAGCTTCATCAGATTTTCAGTCGGGTTTTTATTTTGCATCCGATCCCGTTTCGTATTTGATGTTAATTACTTTAGGTGACTATTGCAGTCTGTGCTGTAAGTGCTATAGAGAGTAACATGAAAAAGATATGGCAACAAGGGACAAGATCAATACACCGAGAAAGAACCGTCACTGTAAATTCTCCCTCCACAATATTCACTGGTCATTAGTGATAGGGTGGACAAGAGTCTTCACCGAGAAGAATCGATCGCATCTACTGCAGTGACAACAAGGTAAGAGATATCCAGGATTCCGCTGAAGACTATGTAGAGAACCTTCACGCGGTAGGGCGCTGCAGTGGTCTGTATTGGTGCTCACTGATCAAACGTTCTGCAGAACACAAGATATGCGTGCAGCTTGGTTACCTTACTACACTCATGCTCATAAATTAAGGATAATACTGATACATGGTGAAACAACGCTCTGGTGGGCGGTTTGCGGGTTTAAATCACCTCGGGGTATGACCATGCGGTGCATTTGACTGCGGTCGTCACACAATGGTGCTGGCAGCAGTCCACATACGCAGAGGTGCATTGGTGCATGTCAGAGTACGGTGCAGCGAGTAAGTGTGCAGACGTTTTCAGACGCGCTAATGGTGACGTTTAAAAGGGCTCAAAGAACACGTATTGATGACGTTATGAGGAGTAGTCAAACACAGCAGGTCGTAGCACAGGCCATCCGTGTGCCACAAAGTGTGATCTCAAGATTATGGCAATGATTAAAGCAGACAGCAAACGTGTCCAGGCGCTACAGTACTGGACGTTCACAGTGTACAACACCACAAGAACACCAATATCTCACCATCAGTGTCTGCAGACGTCCACGGAGTACAGCAGGTAGCCTTTCTCGGGACCTTACCGCAGCCACTGGAACAGTTGTCTCCAGACGCACAGTCTACAGACGACTGAACAGACATGGTTTATTCGCCCGCAGACTTACAAGGTGCATTCCACTGACCGCTGGTCACAGGAGAGCCCGTACAGCCTGGTGTCGAGAGTTCAGTACATGGTCATTGAAACAGTGGTCCCAGGTTACGTTCATGGACGAGTTCGGGTATAGTCTGAACAGTGATTCTCGCCGGGTTTTCATCTGGAGTGAACCAGGAACCAGATACCAACCCCTTAATGTCATTGAAAGGGACCTGTATGGAGGTCGTGGTTTGATGGTGTGGGGTGGGATTATTATCGGTGCACGTACTCCCCTGCATGTCTTTGACAGAGGAGCTGTAGCAGTTCAGGTGTATCGGGGCGTCATTTTACACCCGTATGTCCGCCTTTTCAGGGGTACAGTGGGTCCCACCTTCCTCCTGATGGATCATAACGCACGGCCGCGTTGAGCTGCCATCGTGGAGGAGTACCTTGAAACAGAATATATCAGGCGAATGGGGCGGCCTGCCTTTTCTCCAGACCTAGGCCCCATCGAGTACGTCTGAGATGCTCTCGGTCGACGTATCGCTGCACTCTTCAAACCCCTAAGACACTTCAGGAGCTCCGACAGGCACTGGTGCAAGAATGGGAGGCTATATCCCAGCAGCTGCTCGACCACCTGATCCAGAGTATGCCAACCCGTTGTGCGGCCTGTGTACGTGTGCATGATGATCATATCCCATACTGATGTCGTGGTACATGCGCAGGAAACAGTGCCATTTTGTAGCACATGTGTTTCGGGACGGTTTTCTCAACTTATCACCAATACCGTGGACTTACAGATCTGTGGCATGTGTGTTTCCGATGTGCCCATGATATTAGCGCCAGTTTTCTCTAGTGCCACGTTGTGTGGCACCACATTCTGCAGTTATCCTTAATTTATGAGCTTGGGTGCATATCAGCGGTGGCATAACTTTACGGCTAAAGTGTCGGGTTCACGCAGTTTAAAGAAGTCCGTGTTGTAGCTTGACAGCTGTTGCTAAGCGAAGAATCACAGATTCTCTCATGTTAGCAGTGCGGCCGTTCCACGTGGAGAGCGAGGAGGCCTGCAGACCCTCGTCTTGGTTGCCGGTATTATAAGTCATGCTTCTGGAGCTGACTCACCGAGCTCCGCAAACAGAGCTCTGTAGATAGAAGGAACAATTTTAGACTTCAATAACCTTAAAACTGTACCAGGTTACCAGGTAATAACAGGTTTTCAACAATAGACAAGATAACTCGTTAACTACTGTCTCCTAATTCATACACGTTAGCGTCTGCACCGCAAACGGCAACGTCTCGTTGAATGCACCGGTTCTGATCAAATCAGTGAAGTTACGTAACTTCGGGCGTTCCCTGTAGTTGAATGGGTAACTGCCCCGGTAGGCCACACGCTGCTCGCTTTTTTCCCTTTCCCTTTACGGCAAGTACTTTATGCCAATGCCCTGGATTAAATTAAGAACCTTTCCGCAGTGTCTCATGAAGTGAGGGCATTTTTCTGCTGATCCATCCGTCGGATGGGGACTTCGAGCCCGGGGGCACCCTTGGCACCATTCGAGGGCAGTAGGCTACGCCTCGGCACTGAATTTCGCCCTCTCCCTTCTCTTACCATCTTCCAACATGTCTGACACGACACTGTACATACGCGTTACAGTCACCTGCACTCCTCAGATACAGTTAAGCACACAATTCTCGCATTTCGCGAAGAAAACGTGTCATTGTGTGCGAAGGACAGAAAAACCTTTCCAATTAGACGGCGGAACCTGCTCTCCGGAGTCTTTCAGCCAAAATGACGTACAACTTTACTGTCTAATGAATGCACTCCTAATATCGCCGACAGCGCCTCGTCAGTATTCAATTTCTCTCCAAGTAAGTCCATCGTTTTATCATATATGAAGCTGTCAAATCAGAAGAGTTTAATAGAAATACTAGATGAATAACAGACGTTGTCTGGGTATGTATTTATTCCAGTCTTCTATTAGGCTGTCTCCTCCTTTCCCCCCTCTCTGTCCATCTCCTCCTTCCCCCTCCCTGTCTGTTCATCCCCTCCTCCCTTTCCCTCCCTTCTCATTCCACACTCTCACCAATAGAGGGCTGGTGGTTCTTTCTCCCATAGTATTTCTTTCCATATCGTAACTAACATGCGTACTAAATTTGGGAGAAGTCTTTCCAGGGGCTTAGGATGAGCCTTTTACGAATGGCTTTGCCCGCTTGAGCACATGTCAAATATATTTCACACCTATTCATCCTATTTCACACGTATTTCATCTCTATCTCTAGCGGATGTCGCCTGCAGTTTCATTTCCACGCGGTTCAGTTTATGACGTCGTATCCGCTGAATTGTGTGCTTTACAATAATATGATTTTGCAGGGGCATGCAGTGGTATACTTGGCTAATGCCTGCCAATGTGTTGTGAATAAAGTTAATAATAATAAATTAAAACATCATGCATGATGTGACAATTTTTCACGCAGCAGAGTGTTTGGGACATTATATCTCCTGAAATGCGTCATCTTAAGTAACATAATTTTGGTGGTACATTAGTGATATATCTGAGTACTGTAAAATGTGTCGCGAATTCAGTTAGTAGTAAAGAAGTAACAAGTTAAAACGTCCTGCTTCATGCGGTAACTTTACCTCATAAACAACGAAAATTAGTAAGCGATAAAAGTTTTTCCTTTCAACATTTGTGGTGGGGATGGCGGGGTGTCAGCGGGAAATGGTTTCTTAAAGGTTTGAAGGGCTCTGTGAAGTTTGTTGTGAGTTATTTAGTGCTCTCATTCTCAAATACTGGGTGACCAACGTAATGGAATTCGTATGTTGTAGGCTGCACTACTTTTCCACCCCCACCCCTTTGATAGATATGTGGTTCTTACCCCACAATAATTCTTTCGAGACGGTGATATGCATACCGAGTTTGATGAAATCGGTCCAGTGTTCATGAGAAGATGTGGAACACACATATACATACATCATTTTTTGCAATATGTATTGACGCACCGGAATGTTGTAGCGACGGAATTTTAAGGACTTTTAGCAAACAAGTGGTTGGCACAACGTTTGTGTTTGTAACGGCGTGGTAACTGACATGTATGCGTTTATATGAGTGCGTGGTGTGTACTCCTTCGGACATGTCTGAAAAAACACACACCACATGCAATCCGCAACTGTGATACGTATTACCTAAATTGAAGGTGGATAGGGTACACAGGAAATGAAAGGGAAGGAACTGTTGATATCAGCTGCATCGAGACATTATGCGGTATCAGCGGGAACGAGTGAAAATGTGTGCTGGACAGTGACTCGAACCCGGGATCTCCTGCTTACTAGGCAGTTGGAAAATTTGGAAATTTGTGGTAAGGTCTTATGGGACCAAACTGCAGGGGTCATCGGTCCGTAAGCTTACGCACTACTTAATCTAACTTAAACTAACTTACTCTAAGGACAACACACATACCCATGCCCGAGGGAGGGCTCGAACCTCCGATGGGAGGAGCCGCACGGACCGTGACAAGACGCCTCAGTTCAGTTAACCACTGCGTCATCCGGCCACAGTGCTTATCGCAAACGAGAAGACTGTTTCGGTACGCTCACCGGCCGACTCACATTCCCGCCAAGCGCCACCTATCTTGTGTCCTCTATGCTCACTACTTTGAGTTTCCCACAGCAGATCAAATGTAATTGTGCATATGTACTGAAGATCGCGGATTCATTTCCCATCGAGGTGAATCAATTACATGAATCCTTGATGCCTGTTCTTTCGTACATGTAACTGACTGCCTCTATGGCCACTGAATCCACCACCTCCAGTGCGGATGCACAATAACGTTCGACCTCCAGCGGGAATCTTAAATCAGTGAGCTTGGAGGACACGGGCAAAGACTGCAGATACGTGGCGCTAGGTACTAATGTCAGTCGGCCGGTGAACGTGCCGAGATATACCACGCATTTGCGATAAAAACTGCTCCGAATGACGCAGTGGTTAACTCAGCTGCCTAATAAGCAGGAGATCTCGGGTTCGAGACCCAGTCCGGAACATCTTTTCTCTCGTCGCCGCTGATTCCGCATCAAGTCTCGATGCCGCTGATATCTGTTGTGGTTGGCAGGAGAGCCAACACCGTGTTACTAGAGGAGGCCGAAAGGCACGCGTTTTAGCTCACGCAGGCTGGCGTGAGGTCTGGAACAGGAGAAGGAAATTAGAATTTAGAAAAACGGACGTAGCTGGTGGGATACTTAACTTTAATCCATTAATGGTGAACGTCGGTCTGGACGGTACAGGATTCACAATTTCAATAGTAACTGATAATGGCGCCTTGCTAGGTCGTAGCAACGGACGTAGCTGAAGGCTATGCTAAACTATCGTCTCGGCAAATGAGAGCGTATTTTGTCAGTGAACCATCGCTAGCAAAGTCGGTTGTACAACTGGGGCGAGTGCTAGGAAGTCTCTCTAGACCTGCCGTGTGGCGGCGCTCGGTCTGCAATCACTGATAGTGGCGACACACGGGTCCGACGTATACTAACGGACTGCGGCCGATTTAAAGGCTACCACCTAGCAAGTGTGGTGTCTGGCGGTGACACCACAATATCAATAGTTCCTCCCCTTTCATTTCCTTTCTACCTTCTCCGACTTCTGGATACAGAGTAGATACGCATTTGCCAGCAACGGGACGCAAGCGCCACTACGCAGGCAAAACAGATTGCCCGCTCATAGCCCGATGTAGGGGCCGCGGCAGGCGGACGGAGGTTGTGTTGCGATTTGAGCGCGTGGCTGAGGAGCAATTACAGGTACGGGCGCGTGCTAATGGGCTCGTTAATTAAGGCGGCTGACCCGGGCTGGGCGGCGTGGCCTGGCGTGGCGCGGCCACCGCAACTGCAACCGCTTTAGCAGCAACGCCTGGCGCAGCGCACCCGCCTCTCTCTGGCAAAGTGCCGCAGCTGCCACCGTCTGGCAGGTCATCAGCTTATTGCTAGCCAGAGATACTCAACAGGTATCCGGCCACTTGGATGGAAAGTATTGTGGAGATTCATCAGCGCAATGTAACAGTGCTAACTGTTGAGGTACACATCTCACTGACAAGGTAAAGGCCCCAGACACGGCCAACCGACTGGGCTCATATTTCGCAGGTCACTTGTGTACAACTTAAACTGAAAGACTCTGAGATATTGGCAGACATCGCCAATTTTACCTCGTATTTTAATGCGAAGAAAAGCACACTTCCAAGATATCAGCCCCAGAAACTGATCCTGCGCGAAATTTTGAGCCACGAATCTATTAGTACAGCACGCAGCTATGACCGTCTGAAAGTACATAACTTTTATAAATTAATATTGAGGTTTTAACGCTTTATAATATTTATTATATTAAACTTACAGTTATAAATGATATGTCAAATGAAAGAGCAACTCAAACAGTTTTACCGAGAACCTTATAAATGTTCAATGTGAGCACCATTTGTCACACGGAACACATCAGGTCTATAGCCGAGCTCTTCCCAAACGTTGATAAGTGTGTCTTCAGTGATTGTAGCAACAGCTGCTTCAATCTGGTTTCTTAATTCAAGGAGGTCTGCTGGTAACGGCGGCACGTACACACGATTCTTGATGAAGCCCCAAAGGAAAAAATCGCATGGCGTAAGGTCGGGTGAACGTGGAGGCCATGCAAAGCCAGCCCTGTCACTGGTCCCTCTTGCGGCCTAACCAGAACTTGGGTACAGTGATTGCGGCGGAAACACTGCGCGCTGCGCATGAGCACTGGTGCCAAACACAACTGTTTGAGTTGCTCTTTCATTTGACATATCATGTATAACTGTAAGTTCAATGTAATAAATATTATAAAGCGTTAAAACCCCGATATTCATTTATAAACACCCTGTACGGATTTTAAACCGCCTAGTGCCAAGTACTGTACAGCAGAGTGACAAACAGTGACGCTGAAGATGAAGAAAGAATACGGTGGTGGAAATCAGTACAAAGACACGGTCCCTACGAAATTAATCTACATGTCTGAAGTATAAAACTATCGTATTTATTATGAAAGTAGTAGAAACATTTGAGATAAAAATTTCTTTCATAACACAAGTAACAAAATAAGGTGTTTACATTTCCTGGGTGGAAACTGATGTAACGGCACTCACTGTCTTTTTGTGTTATTGGACTGTTAGTACTTCGTCCAACTTCTGTCCTTCCTAATTACCTCAAAAACTCTCTTCGGCATTGATTTTTAGATTATGTAGTTCTTGCACTGAAATTGTTTCCAACTCCTCTTGTATCACTTTTTTCACCTCACAGACGGCATCAAATTGTCTCTTATTGTGGTAAACAAGCTTTGAAAGTATTCCTCAAAGGTTTTTGCACAGAGTTCACGTCCAGACTACGTACAGACCCGGAAATATTGGGCTGTGGGCGCCACACCAACCTGACGGCTCCCCACTTCGCCTCTGGCTGTCGTGCATGAAAGGAGAGCAGTAATTGAGAAGGAAGTGAAACGTGATTCTAAAACGTGGACGACAGGCAGTTTAGACAAGAAGAGAATAAAAATTTCTGAATAGCGGTGCTACAAAAGAATGCTGAAGATGAGATGAGACGATTGGATACTTAAGGAAGTGGCATTGAATCGAAATGGGGAAAAAAGAAATTTATGGTGGACCTTGACTAAAAGATGAGATTGGTTGTTAGAACACTTTGTGGCCTACTGATGAATTTTCAGTTTGTTAACAGAGAAGCAAACCAAGCCAGACTGCAGGAAACCGGTTCAAATGGATGTGCGATGAGGTAGTCAAGCAGAGATGAGGAAGCTAGCAGAGATGAGGAAGCTTGCACAAGATAGCATAGTGTGGAGAACAGCACCAACCCAGCTCTCTGACTGAAGACCACAACAGCAACACCAGTCTCCAGGTAGATTTTTAGCAGTTTGTCAGAAACTTACAAGGCATATCGCGAAGTACGCGTGCTGCGTGGTGTATATTATGCTACAGCAGATATCTGGCTAGTTAAAACCGTGTGAGCGAACAGGGTACATGAGAACATTTATTCTGAACACCGTGTCACAAGTTGCAACCTAGGGGCAGGCCGAGACTCTCACCCCCCTTTGTATGTACCGTGCACGCCCCACGGACTGGCTGAAGGCTTAGTTTAGCAGTAGCTCCTACAAATCATCACGCACATTCTATCGCGATCTTTCTTATTGGCGCCCTTCGGATAAAAGATGCGGTGGAGGATTTTAGCCACAACCTCAGAGACATTACACTTTAGCATAATATTCACAAGCATGAACGTTTTGTGTGTTTAAATTAATCTGCTCGCAATGACATAAAATAAGTGACATAAAACAATCACATCCGTTACTAATTTTGGTTGCTCATTGGTAACCTTCAGAATACATGCGAGATGGCTAAGAAAGCGTCCACAAGATGCGTTTTCTTATTGCCACGCATTCTATGTTTGGCACGTGCTATCTAAGTCGGAAGGATTCTGAACGTGGTCAGTGAATTGTTGAAATCAGTAATGATTATCTGCGATTATTTCTAAAATAGAGTATATCAAGCCAATCTCATTTTCATAGACAGAATGTCATTTTTACCATAAACATACCCATTATCAACTTCGTAAGTCTTCATAAGAATCAGTCAGAGGTGTGTGCTGGTCTGTTATTCACACACTAAATCCAGATTCGCGTCATGTGTTTTTAACTTGTCACAAAATGTTCATTACGACGTATATTACATCATGCCATCTATACGTAACATCTCCCAGATGTCTAGTACTCCTCTCCATTTGTTCTGGACATTTGACTCGTGTAACCAAATATAAACCTTTCGTCTGACACTGATGTGCATACATTTGATTATTTTTTTTTTTGTTGACGACTTGGCCGAGAACATAGTTGCGGAATGGGAGCGTCCAGAAAAGTTGGGGAACTGATGAATTAGAACAAGGGATGTATGAACAAATAAGGTGGAGTTCATTCCAGTAATTTGCAGATAAAGGATACAGATGTAAGGCTGCGGTGCGTGAGAGGCCATCGACAGCCAGATTGAGGCGTGTAGTGCCCGAACAAGGAGGAGCAGGATAGCACGTCTGGATGGGTTGAGAGTTGGCTCCCAATAGAGCGTCTAGGCGTTCCCGGAGCACTCTCGCTAGCCTCCCGTGCGTCCCCCACTTGACCACTCGCAGCCCTCTGTTTGTCTGCTAAAGGGCACGCCACAAGAGTACCCCTGTCGGAGATGCTTTTATAAAGTATTCCCCATCGGCAGTATTCACTTTGAGAACGCTATTCACGTGGTCTGTGTATGGGTAGGAAGTGATATTCGGTGACATCCAGTGTTGCACCAGACTAAGCTCAGCTGAAATTCTACAGTGGAACGCAGTTCCACAGCATCAGAAACCAGCAACTCAACAAACTAAAATTTTAATTTCCATTAAAACTTCCCCAATCTGTCTGGCCACCCAACATGCACATTTCCCCTCCCATTCATAGGAGTTGTCTTGTGACAGCCAGAGCGAGAGCACCAGCAGCAGCGAGTACTGTTTGTATAAAGCGTTTATTTTGCATTTTGTTTACGACCTTCCACTAAGGAAGGGATTCTATTTTTGTTTATCTGCTCTGCATAGTAACTAACAGTTCTTGATAAAACTTTACGTAGTTTTCGTGTTAGATTTCTTAGTGTTTTCTTGATCGTTTAGAACAGAAAGCGCCCTAAAACCGTCTTTTGTTTGTTTCGCGGCCGTTAGCCACTAGTCACTTGAATCAGCAGTTGTCTTGTGACAGCCAGAGCGAGAGCACCAGCAGCAGCGAGTACTGTTTGTATAAAGCGTTTATTTTGCATTTTGTTTACGACCATCCACTAAGGAAGGGATTCTATTTGTGTTTATCTGCTCTGCATAGTAACTAACAGTTCTTGATAAAACTTTACGTAGTTTTCGTGTTAGATTTCTTAGTGTTTTCTTGATCGTTTAGAACAGAAAGCGCCCTAAAACCGTCTTTTGTTTGTTTCGCGGCCGTTAGCCACTAGTCACTTGAATCAGCAGTTGTCTTGTGACAGCCAGAGCGAGAGCACCAGCAGCAGCGAGTACTGTTTGTATAAAGCGTTTTTGTACTTATTTGCTGCGCTTAGCTTTTAAATAGTTTTTCTGGGAAAACCTAGCGTAGTTTTCGCGTCTCGTATTTCAGTGAGTGTTTCTTGATTATCAGAGTAGCTCATCAGAAGATTATCTTGGGAATTTGTCACCGTATAGAGTAGGGTAAACATAGTCATGTGTAGGGACTGTGGTTGTTGTGAGCGGACGCAAGGAGAATTGGCCACTCTTCGGGGGCAGGTGGAGGCTTTGTCTGTTAGGCTCATCGAGCTTGAGGCGCAGGCGTCGGCTCGTAGTGGCGTTGGTGCAACTGTGGTGAGACCTATGCCTACTTCGGTGGCCTTGGAATCACATGGAACCCCTGATGTCGCTGCGTCTTCCGGCAGTGAGCATCTTACCGGTCAGCCATCACTCCAGGGTGAATGGCGGACAGTGGTGGGCTCGCGCGTGCCTGGCCGAAAGGCAAAGGTGGGATCTGGCCGCGTGGCAGCTGCCTTACCCCTTTCCAACAGGTACGGGGTGCTTCCTAGTGGTGATGACATCGTTTCCGAGCCACCACAGGATGCCTCGCCTGTTGGGCCAGTGGCCGATTCTCCGGCAAGGTCCCGACAGTCACAGAGGGCGGGCCTATTAGTTATAGGGAGCTCCAACGTTAGGCGGGTTATGGAGCCCCTCAGGAAAATAGCGGGTAGGTCGGGGAAGAATGCCAGTGTGCACTCGGTGTGCTTGCCGGGGGGTCTCGTCCGTAATGTGGAGGAGGCCCTTCCGGCAGCTATTGAACGCACTGGGTGTGACCGGCTGCAGATAGTAGCACATGTCGGAACGAATGACGCCTGCCGCTTGGGTTCTGAGGCCATCCTTGGTTCCTTCCGGCGGCTGGCTGATTTGGTGAAGACAACCAGCATCGCACGCGGAGTGCAAACTGAGCTTAATATCTGCAGCATAGTGCCCAGAGTCGATCGCGGTCCTCTGGTTTGGAGCCGTGTGGAGGGTCTAAACCAGAGGCTCAGACGACTCTGCGACTATAATGGTTGCAAATTCATCGACCTCCGTTATTGGGTGGAGAACTGTAGGGCCCCCCTAGACAGGTCAGGCGTGCACTACACACCGGAAGCAGCTACTAGGGTAGCAGAGTACGTGTGGCGTGCACACGGGGGTTTTTTAGGTTAGAGGGACCCCCCCTTGGGCGAAACGATAAAATACCTGACGGCTTACCAGAGAGGACATTATCATCGTTGATAAAGAACGTCCGTCCTCAGAGACCAAAAACAGGAAAAGTTAACGTAATATTGGTAAACTGCAGGAGTATCCAGGGCAAGGTTCCTGAATTAGTATCTCTTATTGAAGGAAATAGTGCGCATATAGTATTAGGAACGGAAAGTTGGTTGAAACCGGAAGTGAACAGTAACGAAATCCTAGACACAGAACGGAATATATATCGCAAGGATAGGATAAACGCCAATGGTGGAGGAGTATTTATAGCAGTAAAGAATTCAATAATATCCAGTGAAGTTATTAGCGAATGCGAATGTGAAATAATCTGGGTTAAGTTAAGTATCAAGGGTGGGTCAGATATGATAGTCGGATGCTTCTGTAGACCATCTGCATCAGCAACCGTAGTAGTTGAGCGCCTCAGAGAGAACCTGCAGAACGTCGTGAAGAAGTTTCGTGATCATACTATTGTAATAGGGGGAGACTTCAATCTACCAGGTATAGAATGGGATAGTCACACAATCAGAACTGGAGCCAGGGACAGAGACTTTTGTGACATTATCCTGACTGCCTTGTCCGAGAATTACTTCGAGCAGATAGTTAGAGAACCAACTCGTGAAGCTAACGTTTTAGACCTCATAGCAACAAATAGACCGGAACTTTTCGACTCCGTGAATGTAGAAGAGGGTATCAGTGATCATAAGTCAGTGGTTGCATCAATGACTACAAGTGTAATAAGAAATGCCAAGAAAGGAAGGAAAATATATTTGCTTAACAAGAGTGATAGGGCACAAATCGCAGAATATCTGAGTGACCACCATCAAACGTTCATTTCTGAGGAAGAGGGTGTGGAACAAAAATGGAAAAAATTCAGAAACATCGTCCAGTACGCCTTAGATAAGTTCGTACCGACTAAGGTCCAAAGCGAGGGGAAAGATCCACCGTGGTATAACAATCATGTACGAAAGGTACTACGGAAACAAAGAAAGCTTCATCATAGGTTTAAGAGTAGTCGAATCATAGCTGATAAGGAAAAGCTGAACGAAGCGAAAAAGAGCGTAAAGAGAGCAATGAGAGAAGCATTCAACGAATTCGAACATAAAACATTGGCAAACAATCTAAACAAGAACCCTAAAAAGTTTTGGTCATATGTAAAATCGGTAAGCGGATCTAAATCCCCTATTCAGTCACTCGTTGACCACGATGGCACCGAAACAGAGGACGACCGAAGAAAGGCAGAAATACTGAATTCAGTGTTCCGAAACTGTTTCACTGCGGAAAATCGTAACACGGTCCCTGACTTCAGCCGTCGCACGGACGCCAAAATGGAAAATATTGAAATAAACGATATCGGAATTGAAAAACAACTGCTATCACTTAGTAGCGGAAAAGCATCCGGACCAGACGAGATACCCTTAAGATTCTACAGTGATTATGCTAAAGAACTTGCCCCCTTTCTATCAGCAATTTATCGTAGATCGCTGGAAGAACGTAAAGTACCTAGCGACTGGAAGAAAGCGCAGGTCGTTCCCATTTTCAAGAAGGGTCATAAATCAGATGCGAATAATTATAGGCCTATTTCGCTTACGTCAATCTGTTGTAGAATAATGGAACATGTTTTGTGTTCTCGTATTATGACGTTCTTAGATAATAAAATCTCCTTCATCATAACCAACATGGATTCCGCAAACAGAGATCATGTGAAACTCAGCTCGCCCTATTTGCCCAAGAAATTCACAGTGCCGTAGACACTGGCGAGCAGATTGATGCCGTATTCCTGGACTTCAGGAAGGCATTTGATACGGTTCCGCACTTACGTTTAGTGAAAAAAATACGAGCTTACGGAATATCGGACCAGGTTTGTGATTGGATTCAGGATTTCCTAGAAGAAAGAACACAACATGTCATTCTTAACGGTTCAAAATCTGCAGATGTAGAGGTAATTTCGGGAGTACCGCAGGGAAGCGTGATAGGACCTTTATTGTTTACAATATACATAAATGACTTAGTTGACAACATCGGTAACTCCGTGAGGCTATTTGCAGATGACACGGTTGTCTACAAGAAAGTAGCAACATCAGAAGACTCGTACGTACTCCAGGAGGACCTGCAGAGGATTAATGCATGGTGCGACAGCTGGCAGCTTTCCCTAAACGTAGATAAATGTAATATAATGCGCATACATAGGGGCAGAAATCCATTCCAGTACGATTATGCCATAGGTGGTAAATCATTGGAAGCGGTAACGACCGTAAAATACTTAGGAGTTACTATCCGGAGCGAACTGAAGTGGAATGATCACATAAAACAAATAGTGGGAAAAGCAGGCGCCAGGTTGAGATTCATAGGAAGAATTCTAAGAAAATGTGACTCATCGACGAAAGAAGTAGCTTACAAAACGCTTGTTCGTCCGATTCTTGAGTATTGCTCATCAGTATGGGACCCTTACCAGGTTGGATTAATAGAAGAGATAGACATGATCCAGCGAAAAGCAGCGCGATTCGTCATGGGGACATTTAGTCAGCGCGAGAGCGTTACGGAGATGCTGAACAAGCTCCAGTGGCGGACACTTCAAGAAAGGCGTTACGCAATACGGAGAGGTTTCTTATCGAAATTACGAGAAAGCACATTCCGGGAAGAGATGGGCAACATATTACTACCGCCCACATATATCTCGCGTAATGATCACAACGAAAAGATCCGAGAAATTAGAGCAAATACGGAGACTTACAAGCAGTCGTTCTTCCCACGCACAATTCGTGAATGGAACAGGGAAGGGGGGATCAGATAGTGGTACAATAAGTACCCTCCGCCACACACCGTAAGGTGGCTCGCGGAGTATAGATATAGATAGATACAAATTACAGCTTAAAATATGTTGATGGTGTGAAACTGATTGATAACATTGATCCAAGCAAATGCTTGGTTGGACAAGTAGTGCCAACATTTTAAGATGCTTTACTCTAATGGAAGTTGATATGAGATAGAATATCCTTTGATGTTGCTGTGAAAGGGCAAGGGGAACAGAGTCTTGATAAATTTTTTTTAGCTTTACAAAATAAGAACAGAAAGTTGCAATGAAGATGGCCATTTTAATTTTATAAGAAAATAGAGAAATGTGGCCCACTGAGGAGGTACGCTGATGCGACTGTGTAGTGGCGTGGAGACAATGATCAGTGCAGCGATGGTGTACTGAGCCGACAGAGACAGCGGGAGGGCTGCTGAGGTGCTTCATCTAGGCAATTGCTATGATGGCGCGTCGACGACACCTGTGTGCAGTGTTTAAGTACTGCAATTGGAACCAGCAGAGATGGTGCTGGCAAGGATGGTTGGCTGGTCTCGGAGGCTACGGGAGACTGTATCACACCATCAAGACAGTGTACCAGCAGAAGCTCATGGGGATATTTCAATAAAAAAGGAATGTAGCCCAATAAAATTGGTCTGTACATTTTTTAAAACCACTGTAGTTTGTTCTATGAAAGTTATAACCATAAAAGTTGTAAGTAGGCTGTTTAGGTTTTTTAAGTTGGTAACGCCACGTAGTGCTCTGTATGAAAATCACTGACTGCGCTGTGTGCAGTCTGTGGCTGGTTGGACTCACTGTTGGAATATTCGATTGTGTAGTGTTGGATGTGAACAGCGCGTAGCGTTGGGCTGTTGGAGGTGAGCCGCCAGCAATGGTGGATGTGGGGAGAGAGATGCCAGAGTTTTAAGCGGACGATCTGGACGTGTGTCCGCCAGGAAAAGGGAATTTGTGATGATGGATGTCATGAATTGATAGATGCAATATATATGATGAATTTTGAACATTTTGAGGTAAATACATTGTTTGTTCTCTATCAAAATCTTTCATTTGCTAACTATGCCTATCAGTAGTTAGTGCCTTTAGTAGTTAGAATCTTTTATTTAGCTGGCAGTTTTGGCGCTCGCTGTATTGCAGTAGTTCGAGTAGCGAAGATTTTTGTGAGGTAAGTGATTCATGAAAGGTATAGGTTATTGTTAATCAGGGCCATTCTTTTGTAGGGATTATTGGAAGTCAGATTGCGTTGCGCTAAAGATATTGTGTGTCAATTTAGTGATGATCAGAATAAGTACAGAGAAAGCTGTTTGAGTACGTTGAGTTTTGTTCAGCTGTTTGAAAATCAAATAACGTAAGAGTTATTCCAGCACTGTCATTCTTAATTTCTCAAAGGGGACGTTTCAAAGTATTGAAAGATACATTATGAACTGTTTGCTCACCCATAGTAAATATAATAGATTAAGGCAATCCTTAACACATTGTTTATTCTTATGCTTTTTCTACTTGCCGTGTTATAAAATAACAAGTTACTTGTTTGGTCCTTGATTCCGTAAGATGTAATATATCCCATATTTAAAAAACATACGGAGGCAAATATATTCAATGGAAACCAACTGATATCTTAAATCGTAATGTTTATCGATTAAGGAAGTGGGGAGGGGGGGGGGGGCGTACCTGTATAAAACCTTGTGTTCAAATGGTTCAAATGGCTCTGAGCACTATGGGACTTAACTGCTGTGGTCATCAGTCTCCTAGAACTTAGAACTACTTAAACCTAACTAACCTAAGGACATCACACACATCCATGCCCGAGGCAGGATTCGAACCTGCGACCGTAGCGGTCGCGCGGTTCCAGACTGTAGCGCCTACAACCGCTCGGCCACTTCGGCCGGCAAAACCTTGTGCCAAAAGAGTTTTAACCCTGCTAATCTCCTGACGCCTGCTGTTTGAGTAAGGCCGATTTGAGTCACTTGCAGCATCCATGGGTACACATAACCTACATAATTAATCCAATGGTTTCTCGCGTTTATGGAATAGATGTGACTCTGGGAGTAATCACTTTCCTTGGATATTCTCGAGTATTCCATTCAGCGATGTGTGCAGTGGAGTATTCAAGCGTAATTTGACCTTGTCACTCAGATATTAATTCGTTTATGGATTGTAGAATGGTGGCCTTCAAGTTATATGGGAGCGTGAATAAGCTTTCAAATGGGGGCTGCACAAAATATGCCTTCAGGAAATATAGCAGAAAAGTTTTAATACCAGTATTATGTGCATGAGTTAAGTGAGGGTATGAGTACACCACAGGAAGAACTGTTGAATAAAAATCTAATATCAAATAGAGTAACTCAGTAAGTCTGAGACAAAAATGTTTGACTATAGCAGAAACGTGTTATAACAGTTGACCGCGGTACTGAATGCAGTAAGGTGTTTCTAACAGGTATGAACAGGGTTTTTAAAGAGGTAGAACAGGGCAAGACAGAGGCTCAGTTACTTCTAAAAATAATTCAGTTTCGTAATTCAGACACTGATGTAAACTGGCAAAGTAGAAAACATATAAGTAGTATAAATTCAAGCCATCTGGCGCTAGATAAAATATCGGTAGCAGCCTGTGCAGTGTTGAAGAGAACAAGTAATGTGATTCACGACGCTCTGTTGATGTGGATCACTCTCACATAATCAAATGCATATTCGTAGGTCTAACAATGTCCGCAACAGAACGAAGGTGAATGAAGTCAGTATAACAAGATGAACTAAGTAGAGTTACTGTCATCGTTGCATTTCACAATAGTCAGTACTCACGCGGAGGTAAGTATAAAAGCATGCTGCCGTTCGTTTAGCTTAAGACAGAACGAAAGATAAGCAGAATTTATAGAATGTTGGCAGAAATTAGCAGTTCCACACTTCGCACAAATTTGGAAGATTGCTACTCAGTTATGGAAAAGGATAGTGCGAGTTTGTGTAAGTGTGATGGAGTAGTGAGATTGTGGAACTCATAGCTAATGATGGTGCCACTGTTGGCTGCAACGATAGTCCTCTAAATACAAGTTCTTGGGGAAGAAGTAATGAAGTGTATTACTAACAGATTTAAATTTTAATTTGCAGAAGCCGGCCGCGGTGGTCTAGCGGTTCTAGGCGCTCAGTCCGGAGCCGCGCGACTGCTACGGTCGCAGGTTCGAATCCTGCCTCGGGTATGGATGTCTGTGATGTCCTTAGGTTAGTTAGGTTTAAGTAGTTCTAAGTCCTAGGGGACTGATGACCATAGATGTTAAGTCCCATAGTGCTCAGAGCCATTTGAACCAACCAATTTGCAGAAGGATGCAGTATGGGTATGAGGTAAGCTAGGGAAGCAATCTTGGTCAGCCGTCCAAGCTCATAGTATCGTAAGCAATCCAACATATTGCACACCACCCCAGGTAGCCCCGTATGCGATGAATTGTAAAAAGGTGTTCACAGTAAAGTAATAGGATGTGCATGGTTACAGGGGATTAGTCATATCCTTTTTTTGAAAGGGAGCTTAAATGGTCCACACCAGTACTAATTAAATCAGATGAGAAGAACAAGTGGCAGGCCACGACTATATTAGTTTCAAAAAAGAGAATAAAGACAATAATTCGAAGGGAGTAATTCCAAAACGTTAATGACAAACGGAAGCACTAACAGAATGTCAACGTGTTTCTCTTCCAACAACGTTGAGGGGAAAGCAGTGCAGGAAAAATAAGGAACATGAACAAATTCATAGATATTAAGTGTGAGACAGCTAACCTGACACAAATCAAAGTGAGTGCGTGGCTGCTGTCCCCATACATACACATATCCAGTAACGATTTAATAGTAAAAAAAAATAAAGGTGATAGAACCACATGAGGCTGAATGGGACTGCCCACATTGAAATGTACTCAACTGTAAGCGTGGTTTAGTGCACAGCTTCCCGATGTTGCATAATGCTCATTGATTGGCTCTCGATAGACTGAATCATGTGCTTAGCCCATCACTCAAGACTCAATTCCTTCCCCAACGATAAATCTTTGGAGGATAGCTGAATGGACACTGCGGCAAGGAGCAGCAATACCTCAGTATTAATGGCTGGAAAAGAGAGACAGAGCTGCTACAGCCGGAGTGTCGTAACTAGCCTTGTCTATAACAGAAGAAAAAAAATTCTCCACATGAATTAGCAGGCAGGTAACCAAGTTAAAAGAGGCTAACCCAATCTCTATTGTCTACATCCAGCACCACAATATGGTGTAACAGCGAAATACTACTTCCATAAATCCACTCTTATATTTACCCATAACTCCAGGGTAATATCAAAATTTTATACGTACTCGAATGTTAATCCTTTGCATTACAGGTTACTACTGCCATATCTTGTGGGAACAACTCGCCTTAAGTGCCTCCGTATATGTGAATGGTGGTAGATGCGGCAAAGAGATACCACAATTACGAAAACAATACGATGTTGCTCGTCCAGCCAAGACTCAATGGAAAGATAACAAGTGCCACAGTAGGCCACAAAATATGTAGTTTTCCCATGCGGATATTAAATCACAATCACTTTACTATACACAAAATGAAGAAAGAAAATGGTTATTAGAAGAAACATCAAATCCTGAAAACTATTGCAAACGTAAATTCCCGAATACTTTAAGCAACATAAGAAGTGGTTTAAGGTAGCATTTTCAACCAATAAAATTTTGAAAAAAACTTTGGTTCATACACTGCAAGCATCACATGACAGACTATTTCGCTCATGGGTTTATAAAAACACCTGTGGGGATTGCCCGACCTACTCTATAGGTAAAACAGGCAGAGCCATTGCTATTAGATATAAGGAGCACATTCCAACCAAATGTGGTGATGGCACACGAGGTTCCACCTTCGCCGAACACCAGATGCAAATGGCACATGGCCGGCCGGTGTGGCCGAGCGGTTCTAGGCGCTACAGTCTGGAACCGCGCGACCGCTACGGTCGCAGGTTCGAATCCTGCCTCGGAGATGGATGTGTGTGATGTCCTTAGTTGGGTTTAAGTAGTTCTAAGTTCTAGGGGACTGATGACCTCAGAAGTTACGTCCCATAGTGCTCAGAGCCATTTGAACCATTTGAAATGGCACATGCGCCTAATCCCCTAACGAGCACAGAGCTACTTCATAATGAGACTGAAGGTACTAGATTAGACATCCTAGAAAATATGCAGATTTTTAAACATCTACAATTTGATAAGTTTTTAAATAATTAAGATGTCCGCATCTATCGCACAGACAAAATAGTCATATACATATAAGTGGTTACTAGCCCACGAGCGGTGAAATGGAACCTCAGGTGACAAGATGAAGTTTAGCTGGTCCGTCTCGACCTATTGGGATTTAATTCCCTTTACATTTATTTGTAGTTGTAATCCAGAGACGACTTTATCCTTATCCATTTATAGCATGCACATGGGCATATTAGTAGCTATCTTTTATTTCTTTTTAATTCTTCCCTGTGAAGAACATGCCGTTTCCTCATGTCAAATGTCCATAAAATTTTCCTACGTGTCTTTTCGGGCCAAGCACGTTTTATCATATCATATCTGTTTAACAATAGCCTTCAATATAAGAGGCGATAATTGTATTTTGTAGTGCGTAGTGAAATTGACCTCTGTAAGTCGATAGAGTATAAGGGCAATGAAAGGGCGTTGCATGTACGTTCACGCAATTACCATATTTTTTTACATGTAAAACATAATTTGACCTATGCTGGTCATTTCCTATTACATGGCGATGAAGTGGCGTTGTTCGTTCACTCACGCGTTATTTTTAGTAATAAGATAAAATTAATCTTAATAATGTTCTTCATTCAGTGCGTGTCAGCAATAAAAAGTATATCTACATCAACTGATAAAAACACCTACTCGACCATCTGTAAACAGGTTAACCGAGATTATTGCATTATGGCGTTTACATACTACAGTTTTGCTGTGTTATGTCCTATGTCATCTTTCATTAATAACGATGGGTGCTTTATGCAGCATTCGTTGTGAAAGGGCCAATATATTATAAAAGTGTAAGTCGGGGTAGTATGTTCGAACTTATATAAATCCATGCACAGTATGTTACATTTTAGTCATAACCTGGTGCAGAGGCTTTATGTTTAAGATTTTCAACATCTATATTTTTTTAAGATATAACTGCGTTGGTCTTTTATGTTTGACAGTCATGGTCTCAGTTAGACATGAACAATGTTCTCCGCCATGTTGATTTGCACCGCGTTACCTCGTCCTACTTAGTTCCACGTGAGCTCCCGAGGCCCACCGCACAGCGTCCATGGAGACGAGGCGCGCGCCAGAGCTTAAATTAAGTCTTGGTGTTGACTTAGTAATATTGTACTGCATTTTTAAAACGTGCCTACGCCTATTCAGGGTGTTTTAGTTTTATCTGTAGACCATGTCCTCTTAGACAAGTTATAGATTCCGGTATATCTTCTAAAGAAAGCTCAATTATTTGGGCTGAAACCTAGGTAAATGTTGGTTTCATTACCGCAATCGAGGCTGATAGTTTTTTATGTATTAGATTATGACGATTGCTGACTTTGCTGCAATGTTGAAAGTACATAAGGGTGTTTGTTTCTCAAGGGATAACGTGGTGGTGCTGGCACAAACATGTTTTTTTCCCTTTCTTCCTAACTCTCTTCATAACAATACATCTATTTTGTGGTGGATTATTTTGAGGTGTATTAGGAGGTACCACTGCAGGGTGGTGGAGCTTGACCATGACACGGCTTTGACCTATCAAAGTGTACTACAATATTACAGTTAGAGAACTGAATCTTGCAAGCTGTCGCTTACTTTAATCATAAATACATCTCTGAATGATACTAAACGTCATAATTTTTACATAAAGAAAAGTGTTATCTTCTCAGTAACCTCAAATCGTGAGCTTCACCCTTAATTTTTGTATATGAATTAGTGAATTTAATCATGGCACTTTTGTTGCCTATGGCTATGTTCACTTTCATTACTCAAATTAATAATCAAATTAACAAACTTAATTAGAACATACTTTAAATTCTTGTGCACCCATTTACCACCACAATCAAATAAAAACAGTGAATAGTAGACACAGTATGAAAGAGAACAGTGGTGTATTTAAGTTTACAAAATATCGTAACTACAACTATCTGATAGATCTTATACAAAAATGACAAACACGAATCAGTTAGTGAATGGTGTTTGATAGGCAAAGCACACATGGGATGGAAGCTGTACTAATTCTTCCCCGAATTAATACCTTTTACAAAGCAATACAGCTGTTTACATGAATCCACCACGACGCCAAACTTATCCAAATGGAATCAACTTCGAACAAGTATACCACAAACTACGGTTCACCTGAGAACAGGGAACTGTGAATATGATTTAACAACCTTACACTGGTGCAGAAATTGTTTACCCTTTCACCTTGATTCAGGCAGCAGCAGAAAACGGTGCCCTGTGGGTGGAGAGCAGAGCACTGCGGCAGCTGTATGTTCTGACACGTCCACAGAAATTTACGAACTACGCGGCCTGGCGTTCTGATTATCAGAACGCGGGAAACTTCCCTACCAGATCCCTGAAATGCCGGCAGATTTCAGTGTGAACTGCACTCGTTCGATGGTCCGGCTAAACCAGTTTGACTCACACACACACAACGGTGTGTGCTGGAATTGTCAAACGACAGAACGAATAAATTTACCCTTGTGACCTACGATATGTCCGTATTTATATGCAGTTCTATTATTGGTACAGTTGGAAACTGCCACTGGTTCTTAGTCCACCACAAGATGACAAGTCTCATGCACTAGGGTAAGACTAAGTTCTCCACCAGGGCAGGACCAGAAGACGATGAAGACAAAGAATCACAATCGCTTTCCACCAAGCTTTGGTACAGGAGCCGAATTAGCAAACACGAAACCACCTCCACATTGCACAAACCAGTCGAATTATGCTCTGCTCGTTGAATCTCCCATCTTGACTGTTCTGTTGGCCTGGTAGCCAATCCAGATACAGCACCGGGGTTGCCACACTGGGGGATGAAGCCTCCACTTTGCATATCCTAGAGGAGTCAGTCAGCGACTCCAAATCTCTCTTGTCAGAAAAAAAGATTTTGGACTAGGGAGGTGTCGTTATCACAATATGCATGGCCATGTTTTGGCAAGAAACATGTACATAGATGGGACAACAATCCCTCATTTATGGAGAGATCTAATCTTTCCAGGCCAACCAGTTCCAATTTCTGACAAAAGGCTGTTAAACTTCCCAGACAGTCGATCCCATAAAATATATGTTTTTGCCACTCCCTATAAGAACCTGGTGACTTCCTGGCATCACGGGATTACAATCTTGTCTTCACTACGCACATATACCAGCCACTCTGTCCGTATTGTGCCAACTTGTAACTTGAGAATGTACAGAGTCTTACGATCTTCCCACCGTTTGACAATAGCTCTGTTTCCAGCAGTCTGTCTTAAATGGCATTGTCCACTCTCTTTCCGCAATCCTACTGCCTTTGCGACTGATTGCTACTTGGCCCAGGTAAACTGATTTGCATTTTTTTTTTTTTGGCGAACTGGCGCCGTTCTGCCTGACCCTAAGTGGAGGCAGGAGAGGGCATTAGCCAGAAGCACTCTACAGGTAAGATCTACTGAGAGCGGCTTCCCAGAATCAGTATCACTCACATGACCAAATCACTTCTCTCAGCATTTATGGCCCATAATTTACTCTCCCCCTGTTCTCTGTCGCCTCCACTATGGCACCTCAGGTACAAGTTCTCTATAGCTTACACATGCAGTTGTAAGAACATTCTGTCCCCACGTAAAAGAGTCGTAAACCACACATACCACAAGTAGTGCTGGGGAGCACCAAGATCATGACTCCAAGTATGACTGTTAATCTGACTGACAATATTTTAAAGTGAGAGTTTCACATGCCATCTCTCAGTCTCTGCATTAACAGAAGTCAATAATTTGATGGGGTAAGGGCCTTCATATTGAGGTGCAAGTTTCTTCATCTTCCCTTTCTTAACCACAGGATTGTGTAGCAAAACTTGGTCTCCAGGTTTATACTGGGGGAACACAGCCCTTTTGTTACTATATTGATTCCGTTCCCGAGTGGGTTTAGAATTACTCTGCCTTACCTGCTTCCAGATAGACTTGAGGCAGCACACCAACCCTTTAACTTCAGCTAGGTCCATTTCAGGTGGAAGTTTAAGTTCATGTGGAGAGGTGGTAAGTTGTAAGAACTGATTGCTAACTTGGCCCAGGTAAACTGACTTTAATTTTTTTTTTTTTTTTTGGCGAACTGGCGCCGTTCTGCCTTCCAGTAAGAAGGCCTATACTGAACTGATATATTATTGCGCGCAAAAGCTATGTCGGCAATATCCCTATCCCAGTCGATGTGTGAATGGTCAGTGTAGTACAATGGCATTCTAATTATTTCTCAATGGACACGTTCAGGGTGACCTTTAGCTTTCAGATGAATGGGTCTCCACTTTCTGATTCGCAGAAAGCCCTCCACCTATATGGACCTAGTGGACATTGCCCTGATCGACCAAAAAAGCGTCATGACTTACGAGTGGTAAAACTAAATGAATGACATACTCATATGCAGCTGTTTCTGCGGTCACATCTGCAAGTGGTAATAGAATTACTTGCCTAGATAAGTGATCAATGATTAATAGTATGTATTTTTTGTTTTTTGTGCTCTTTGGGAATGACCTGACAATATATAAGGCAACACTTTGACATGGTCTGGTGGCATCTGGTAGGATTTTGCGAAGCCACTTTGGTTCTTTGTGGGGGTGCCCTCTGGGGACAAGGCAAACAGTTTTGTATGTTCTTTCAAACGTCAGTCTTTCAACCTTTCCATCGAAACCTTGGAGCTGCTCTGGCATTTGTGGCTCTTTGTCCACAATTGGCATATCTGTTGCAGTTCTTTAGGAATTGCTACCCTGTTATCCAAGGGGTACGTGAATTATGTAATACCATCCTCCGTAACAACATGTGGAAGGCAGGTTTACTGATGACCTTCTACATCTATCTCCTTTGCTTCTTTCAGTTCTTCAACTAAAACATCATCGTCTAAGCCGCTCTGACTTCACAGTTCAACGTGTCAGCAATTTAATGTAAATGACCTGCTTTGCAGCACACTTCGTGATCATATTCTAAAAATTTTAAGCCCAATCGGTTAAGTGACTACTGAGGCTCTTTAAACTGAGCAGCCACAAAAGAGAAGTATGATCAGTGATTAAAGTATTTTTTTCCATAGAGATTACATTTCAAATATTTCACACCACATATGAGCACTAGCAATTCTTTCTCAGTTGTACTGTAATTGGTTTCTTCTTGATTTAACTGACTGGATCTTTCTTCACCATTACATTCTTGACTAAGGACAGCACTGATATCACTGCTGGGTATGTTAGTAAAGATGAACTGATCAAAACATCTTTAACTGTTCTCACACCTACCTCATACTCTTGTGTCCACTCAGATACTGCATCTTACATTAACAGCTTTGTTAATGATTTAGCCTTGATGGCATAATTCTTCACAAAACACTGGTAACGACTGATGAAGCCAAGAAAAGATTGTAATTCTTTAAAGTTAGTGGACACAGGAAATTCTACAGCTTTGGTGAACTGTAGATCTTGCTTAGTCCCATCTGAAGTGCTATGTCCCAGGTAATGGACCTGAGGTTTAAGAACATTCCTTTCTCTAAATTTGAATGTGCACTCTGCGACCTTGATGACACATTCTCAATCTTTCCACTTGTTCTTCAGTAGTTGTTGAAAATATGATATGATAGCATGCAAGACACATAGTCCGTTTCAGTTTTCTCAACAAAAGGTCAGCGAATCTTTTGAAAGCGACAGGCACTTCAGTTATATCAAAAGACATTAGTAAAATCTCATACAGCTCTCAGGGAGTCATAATTGCGGCTCCTGGTCGATTTTGTGGCGCAGTCGGAGTTTGATGGTAACCAGAAAGCATATCTATGGTGATAAAATACCTGAAATTTCCTAATCTGTCCAGTGTGTCGTCTATATAGGGTAGACGGTAAATATAGGATGTAGTTACCTTGTCTACTGCTCGCATATCAATCCACAGACGACAGAATTTTCCCCCATTAACTGATTTTTTGGGTTCCACGACAGCTGGCGATGATCAGGGCCCTGCAGAGGATTGGTTTATGACTGCATCCAGCTGTTGTGTAGAGTCTACAGCAACAGATTTTAGATGGATGGGTACCAGTGTAGTTTCTCGGCAGTCGTGTTGGACAAGGTCAGCTGTCGGCCAGGACTGTCATTCCTTGAACCACAAAGCATGTTCCTCTAATACAAGGTACAAAAGGTTCTGCTCTGATTGAGGCAAATGTATTGACTTTTGATACGATTGAGTTCTTTGTGAGTGTGCAACTGCACGAACTTTTATTACTAGCAGCCGCTTCTTTCTCTTATTCTTTTACTTATTTTCATACTGAGAATCTTCCTCTACAACTTCCTGCCCACTAGCAAGCATTGTTCCACGTGGAATCTCAATATCTCTTTTAACAAAGTTATCAGTACACATTGTACCACGAAACTTCTTTCCCATTAACTGTGTCGTACTGATATTACATTTTACGTGAACCTGCAGACTTTCAAGAACCAGAAAGTCTGATCTCAGCAGTATACAGGTTTTGACATCTGTTCAGAGAACTTTTCCTGCACTACCAGTGATTGGAACAGGTTTGTGGCCGCGCGGTTTAGACGCTCGGTCTCGGGCGTCTTGTCAAGATCCCCCGTCGGAAGTTCGAGTCCTCCCTCGGGCATGCGTTAGTGTGTCGTCCTTAGCGTAAGTTAGTGTAAGTTAGATTAAGCAGTGTGTAAGCTTAGGGACCGATAACCTCAGCAGTTTGGTCCCATAAGACCTTATCACAGATTTCCAATTTACAACAGTTATGTCAGTTTTTAACGTCCATTTATATTGTTTTGTTGTAGCATGAGGAAGAGGCCTCATTCTGCAAGTTCCTCACGATTGAGAAGCATGTGTGCTACCGAAGTAGTGTGCTGCCTTACTGAACCGAACAACATACGTTCTATAACCTACCACCATCTGGTAACGATGGAGGAAACCATTCCTTAGAATGACGTTAGAAGTCCTGCTGTGTCTACTCACAACGTCCATGTCAGAACCACACCCAACATAACCTATCTGCAAATTTACAAAAAATGTTCCTGGAGGTACTATAAGTTCTTCCACTAATGCACTAATCTTACAGTGAATCAGCTTAAGTTCACACTTTTCACTATGACAAAGAAAAAATACACTAATCTGAGTCTCTGTATCTACCAGGTGATAAAAAAGGCAGTATAAATTTGAAAACTGAACAAATCACGGCATGATGTAGATAGAGAGGTACAAATTGACACACATGCTTGGAATGACATGGGGTTTTATTAGAACCAAAAAAATACAAAAGTTCAAAAAATGTCCGACAGATGGCGCTTCATCTGATCAGAATAGCAATAATCCGCAAAACAAAGTAAGACAAAGGAAAGATGATGTTCTTTACAGGAAATGCTCAATATGTCCACCATCATTCCTCAACAATAGCTGTAGTCGAGGAATAATGTTGTGAACAGCACTGTAAAGCATGTCCGGAGTTATGGTGAGACACTGTAGTCGGATGTTGTCTTTCAGCATCCCTAGAGATGTCGGTCGATCACGATACACTTGCGACTTCAGGTAGCCTCAAAGCCAATAATCGCACGGAATGAGGTCTGGGGACCTGGGAGGCCAAGCATGACGAAAGTGGCAGCTGAGCATACTATCATCACCAAACGACGCGCGCAAGAGATCTTTCACGCGTCTAGCAATATGGGGTGGAGCGCCATCCTGCACAAACATCGTACGTTCCAGCAGGTGTTTATCAGCCAGGTTGGGGATGATGCGACTCTGTAACTTATCGGCGTACCTCTCACCCGTCACGGTAGCGGTTACAGAAACAGAATCATGCATTTCCTTGAAGAAAAAAGGCCCGATAACGGCAGATGTGGTAAATCCTGTGGTGTCACCGCCTGACACCACACTTGCTAGGTGGTAGCTTTAAATCGGCCGCGGTCCATTAGTACATGTCGGACCCGCGTGTCGCCACTGTCAGTGATCGCAGACCGAGCGCCACCACACGGCAGGTCTCGAGAGACTTACTGGCACTCGCCCCAGATGTACGGACGACTTAGCTAGCGATGCAACACTGACGAAGCCTCGTTTATTTGCAGAGAAGATAGTTAGAATAGCCTTCAGCTAAGTCAATGGCTACGACCTAGCAAGGCGCCAATAGCCTTATATTGCATGTATCTAAAGAGTCTAACTGGTATCGTCAAGAGCGATATACAAATGATGGATTAAAGTTAAGTATTCCAGCAGCTACGTACTTTTCTTTATAGCATTCATTCCGTATCCTGTTTCAGACCTCACGCCATCCTGCGTGAGCTTATAGCGTGCATTTCGGCCTTCTCTAGCAATATAACAAATCCAAACCATACCGTGACTTTCTCCTCGTACAATGGAGTTTTCACGACAGTTCTAGGATTTTCGGTAGCCCAAATTCTGCAGTTGTGATCGTTGACAGACCCTCGGAGCGTGAAACGAGCTTCGTCGGTCCACAACACGTTACTCAACCAATCGTCTTCTTCCACCATCTTTTGAAACGCACACACCACAAATGCCGTCCGCTTCACTAAATCGCCACGTAACAGTTCATAATGCCGATGGATTTTGTACGGATAGCATCGGAGGGTACGCCTAAGTGCCAACCAAACAGTAGTGTATGGAATGCCGGTGCGACGTGCGACTGCAGGAGCGCTGACTTCCCCGTGCATAGACGAACCCGCTACAGTCTCCATTTCTTCCTGAACTGTCTCAGCAGCATTACGCCTTGTGCTCGGTCGGCCACTACGGAGTCTATCGTCTAAACAACCCGTGGCTTCGAACTTCGAAATCATTCTCGCTACAGCTGCATTTGCCAACGGACCTCTACCCGTTCGAATCCCCTTCCTATAGCGACAGGATCGTAACGCTGAACTACCACATTCCCCATTCTGATAATATAACTTCACTAAAAGCACCTTTTCAGGTAACGTCAAAACGCTGCGACTGCTGGCGCATCTGATTCTCTCTCTCATTACAGCTCCTTTTATACACGATTCTCATGCTCTGTCACTGACGTTTTGCTGTCCAGCGCCATCTGCCGGACATTTTGTGAACTTTTTTTTTGTTCTAATAAAACCCCATGTCATTCGAAGCATGTGTGTCAATTTTTACCTCTCTGTCTACATTATTCCGTGGTTTATTAAGTTTTCAAATTTATACTGACTTTTTGATCACCCGGTATAATACTTTGATAGTCCTTTGCCTTCTTAATTATACTAGCCATCTCATTTACATTTCCATATCGAACAGGATTAATTATTATTATTGGGTGTGAGGGTAGGTAGCGAGTCCTCCCCTCATTGTTGTGTCCCTGGCACTGACCTGCATTCTGTCTGTTGTATTTTACAGAAGATTTCGCTGCCGATAATTCTGTTTCTCATTTTGTGCTCCATCATTACTTATGTGTCCTACCACATGGTATTGTCCGCAGCTCGTGGTCTTGCGGTAGCGTTCTCGCTTCCTGCGCACGGGGTGGCGGATTCGATTGCCGGCGGGGTCAGGGATTTTCTCTACCTCGTGATGACTGGGTGTTGTGTTTTCTTCATCATCATTGACTCGCAAGTCGCCGAAGTGGCGTCAACTAAAAAGGACTTGCAATACGGCGGCGGAACTTCCCCGCAAGGGGCCTCCCGGCCAACAATGTCATACGATAATTTCATTTCACATGGTATTTGGTACAACATAGAGTTCGACAGCGCTCAGCGATTTTGTTTGGCTTCTCACGGCATTTGCTATTTGTTTTGGTTACAATGACGCGTGGTTTCTCCAAATTCGCGATGAAGTTGAAACGAATCGTCCAGCCTCTTTACGCAATAGGGCTAAACTCACTGCTTCATGAAGTGTCGTAGGTAATGCCATCTTAAGTTCACGACCTATCTGTGAGTTTATTCTGCATGTGAACACATCAATAATTCTCGCTTCTTCTTCTTCTTTTTCAGTTAACACGTCATTACATGTGGCACTTCCTGCCAAGACGCACACATGACGCGATACACCTCGTATCTGGTCCACAAAGGCTTCAAGATCTTCATTTGGCTTTGGCTGCAATATGGATAAACGGACTCTGTTGTAGCCGACTCCTTCTTTGCCCAAATAGCTCTACAATAAACGGCGTTCCACTCCACGGCTCCAAATGTCTCTGCATCTCTTAACGCAATGACAGATTGTGTGCATTTCCAGACAATTTCAGTTTGTTACAACCAACTGAACTCATCTGATCGCCAGGGATAATCTGAAAAAAGAGGCGGAGGTTTCATTGGGTTTTTCTTGAGAAGACGGGATTAAGGCAACCACTGGCAGACTACCCATAAAGACTGCCCACTGCTCCAATCCCACCATATTCCTGACCACTAGATCTTCAATTATGTTCAATAAAACGCACAACCAGTCGCTACTACTTTCTTTATCGGCCTTTCCAGAGTACTCTAACGCAGTGTTTCTGAGAGTGATTCCGCTTTCTAGTTCCTCTATTTATAATTTTTCTCTCTCAAGTCGTTCTTCTCCTCTGCGGTTTCAGCTATCGATCCACGTACTTGTTCCTGTGACAACCCAAAGTGATCCATTGTATCGTCCGCTGTACTTAATAAATATCAGTTTGTGGTAAATGGTTTTCACATCTGTTTTGTACGAAGCCAGAAACTCCGAGGAGCAAGTAAATGACTCTTTAGAACAGTTCGTATTTGATTTAACGCATCATCATTGCTTCACTTTTAACTTTTTTAAAAATGTAAATACACTCCTGGAAATTGAAATAAGAACACCGTGAATTCATTGTCCCAGGAAGGGGAAACTTTATTGACACATTCCTGGGGTCAGATACATCACATGATCACACTGACAGAACCACAGGCACATAGACACAGGCAACAGAGCGTGCACAATGTCGGCACTAGTACAGTGTATATCCACCTTTCGCAGCAATTCAGGCTGCTATTCTCCCATGGAGACGATCGTAGAGATGCTGGATGTAGTCCTGTGGAACGGCTTGCCATGCCATTTCCACCTGGCGCCTCAGTTGGACCAGCGTTCGTGCTGGACGTGCAGACCGCGTGAGACGACGCTTCATCCAGTCCCAAACATGCTCAATGGGGGACAGATCCGGAGATCTTGCTGGCCAGGGTAGTTGACTTACACCTTCTAGAGCACGTTGGGTGGCACGGGATACATGCGGACGTGCATTGTCCTGTTGGAACAGCAAGTTCCCTTGCCGGTCTAGGAATGGTAGAACGATGGGTTCGATGACGGTTTGGATGTACCGTGCACTATTCAGTGTCCCCTCGACGATCACCAGTGGTGTACGGCCAGTGTAGGAGATCGCTCCCCACACCATGATGCCGGGTGTTGGCCCTGTGTGCCTCGGTCGTATGCAGTCCTGATTGTGGCGCTCACCTGCACGGCGCCAAACACGCATACGACCATCATTGGCACCAAGGCAGAAGCGACTCTCATCGCTGAAGACCACACGTCTCCATTCGTCCCTCCATTCACGCCTGTCGCGACACCACTGGAGGCGGGCTGCACGATGTTGGGGCGTGAGCGGAAGACGGCCTAACGGTGTGCGGGACCGTAGCCCAGCTTCATGGAGACGGTTGCGAATGGTCATCGCCGATACCCCAAGAGCAACAGTGTCCCTAATTTGCTGGGAAGTGGCGGTGCGGTCCCCTACGGCACTGCGTAGGATCCTACGGTCTTGGCGTGCATCCGTGCGTCGCTGCGGTCCGGTCCCAGGTCGACGGGCACGTGCACCTTCCGCCGACCACTCGCGACAACATCGATGTACTGTGGAGACCTCACGCCCCACGTGTTGAGCAATTCGGCGGTACGTCCACCCGGCCTCCCGCATGCCCACTATACGCCCTCGCTCAAAGTCCGTCAACTGCACATACGGTTCACGTCCACGCTGTCGCGGCATGCTACCAGTGTTAAAGACTGCGATGGAGCTCCGTATGCCACGGCAAACTGGCTGACACTGACGGCGGCGGTGCACAAATGCTGCGCAGCTAGCGCCATTCGACGGCCAACACCGCGATTCCTGGTGTGTCCGCTGTGCCGTGCGTGTGATCATTGCTTGTACAGCCCTCTCGCAGTGTCCGGAGCAAGTATGGTGGGTCTGACACACCGGTGTCAATGTGTTCTTTTTTCCATTTCCAGGAGTGTACATTGTAGTCAGAAACAGTCTGAAAATCTTATAAGGGCGTTGCATAGTAGGTTGAGCTAAAAATAACTATTCAGAAAAGAATTCTATACATTGCGTCGTTTCTGAGTTAATTAGCTTTGAAGTCAGTTAGAGTAGGCCATTGAGTACGCAAATTCAAGTGGCCTGCCTCATAAAATTAGCGTCAGTTGCTCTCACAACGCAGATAACAGGGCAAAAGACTCTCAGGCTTTGGCTCGGGTTCACTCCGCACTACCGTCCCATGTCCATCGTTGTACCGCTCTTTCATTGGGTTTTAGAAAACCAAACGGAAAACACCTTTGGCGGCACCGCCTCTGGCGCGCCGTTTGAATTTGCATGCGCGACGGTCTGACTGGCTATCTTCGATGCTAAGTAACTCGGAAACTGCGCAATGTATTGAATTTTTTCTTAATAATTATCTCCCAACATAACCGATTCTAGGTTTCAGGAATTACTGCAACCAATCACCGTTTTTCCTTCAATTTTTATTTATTCATGACCGGATTCGAATCACCTGGCGATTCATCATCAGATGATGCAATTTAGTTTGGGCATTGTGGGAGTTGTGCATATGTGGCAAACACAGAGACGAAAAAGTGAGCACTGTATGTGGAAACAATATTACACTACAGGCCATTAAAATTTCTGCACCACCAAGATGACGTGCTACAGACGCGAAATTTAACCGACAGGAAGAAGATGCTGTGATATGTAAATGATTAGCTTTTCAGAGCATTCGCACAAGGTTGGTGTCGGTGGCGACACCTACAACGTGCTGACATGAGGAAAGTTTCCAACCGATTTCTCATACACAAAGAACAGTTCACCAGTGTTGCCTGGTGAAACGTTTTTGTGATGCCTCGTGTAATGAGGAGAAATGCGTACCATCACGTTTACGACTTTGATAAAGGTCGGATTGTAGCCTATCGCGATTGCGGTTTATCGTACATTGATGCTCGCGTTGGTCGAGATCCAATGACTGTTAGCAGAATATGGAATCGGTGGGTTCAGGAGGGTAATACGGAACGCCGTGCTGGATCCCAACGGCCAAGTATCACTAGCAGTCGAGATGACAGGCATCTTATCCGCATGGCTGTAACGGATCGTGCAGCCACGTCTCGATCCCTGTGTCAACAGATAGGGACGTTTGCAACACAACAACCGTCTGCACGAACAGTTAGACGACGTTTGCAGCAGTAAGGACTATCAGCTCGGAGACCATGGCTGCGGTTACCCTTGACGCTGCATCACAAACAGGAGCGCATGCCATAGTGCACGAATGGCAAAACGTCATTTTTTCGGATGAATCCAGGTTCTGTTTACAGCATCATGACGGTCCCATCCGTGTTTGGCGACACTGCGGTGAACGCACATTGGAAGCGTGTATTCGCCAACACTATACTGGCGTATCATGCGGCGTGATGGTATGGGGTGCCATTGGTTCCACGTCTCGGTCACCTCTTGTTCGCATTGACGACACATTGAACAGCGTACGTTACATTTCAGATGTGTTACGACCCGTGGCTCTACCCTTCATTCGTTCCCAGCGAAGCCCTACATTTCAGCAGGATAATGCACGACCACTTGTTGCAGGTCCTGTACTTGCCTTTCTGGATACAGAAAATGTTCGACTGCTGTCCTGGCCAGCACATTCTCCAGATCTCTCTCCAATTGAAAACGTCTGGTCAATGGTGTCCGAGCAACTGGCTCGTCACAATACGCCAGTCACTACTCTTGATGAACTGTGTTCAAGCTGCATGTGCAGCTATACCTGTACACGCCATCCAAGCTGTGTTTGACTCAATGCCCAGGCGTATCAAGGCCTTTATTACGGCCAGAGGCGGTTGTTCTGGGTACTGATTTCTCAGGATCTATGCACCCAAATTGCGTGAAAATGTGATCACATGTCAGTTCTAATATAATATATTTGTCCAATGAATACCCGTTTATCATCTGCATTTCTTCTTGGTGTAGCAATTTTAATGGTCAGTAGTGTACGGTTGTAAGATTAATTTGATGGTATTACTCACAGTTTTTATTCTTGTGGCAGGCACTGCTCTGGAAAGCATAATGTGTGCTTACCAGTATCGTTAAACATCAAGTGAAACAGGCACTTTTCCACCGGTGGTGACTCCCACATACTTTACAAAATATGGAGAAATCAAAGAGTGTGGTTGTTGTTATCTCCAATGAGTTTTCAGGAGGCACAGATTTTCTTTGCTCATTTTTCGTTTTGTGTGGCATTCGTAATAAAATAAATATTGATTGCATTACTTTCTTTATAAAAATTATTATTGTGTTTTTACATTGCAAAATTTTCTTATGCTGTTTACAAAATCTACAACAAAGTGTTTAGGACAATATTTCTGTTAGTGAAGTTATGTTTGGCATGTTTCTCATTGTTCAATAAACAGGATAGTGTATATATGGGGAAGGGACAGGGGGGGACTAACTTTCTAATCACCTAAGATGTTCCAGAAACATCCCGTCAAGAATAGATCATTCATCTTCACGTCATCCTACGTGATAAACGCGTGCAATTAATGGCCACACCTCTTGTCAGACTAAGAGTCAAAGTGCGTGACTCAGCCGGGCTACCCTTTTTCCATGAGGCCCATATTTCCGCCTCATACATAACAAATACCATCAAATTAATCTTACAATCATAATATTATTTCCACAACCGTAATATTATTGCCAAAGATGCACGAACCCCAAAATACTCCAAACTATATTGTATCATTTGATGATGAATCGCTAGGCGATTCGAAACCGGCCATGAATAAATAAAAACTGAAGAAAAAACGGCGACTGGTTGCAGTAATTCCTGAAACCTTTAACAAGACAGTTGCAGTATTCAAAATACAGAATGCATGAAAGTTTTATAACCGATTCTGCAACACGCTCACAAACTTTTGGACTGTTTCTGTCTACTCTGTATGAGACACGTTTGAATGTCGAATAATTTGATTTATAGTTGTCCTCGTTACGATTCTTGACATTGGTTAAGTACAAAGGAATCTGAGCATTGTTGTGCCATTTACATATATGAGCGTGCAAAATTCGAACTAAATTTCGCAGACTCCATTTATAAATGTTATATGAAATTCAACCGAATCATATTTATTACGTTTTTAACCAACAAACTTACAGGAAGCATATAATTGGAGGACAACAGAGACATAAAACTGTGCTTTTCTAAATATTGAACTTGTTCAAGAGAATAATTTGTAATGGTGTGCATCGAATGATGCTTCACTCTTCAAAGACAGCTGTAAATATTCGACACACTCCTGCGCAATGGTAAAAATTTCTGTAAATCCATTTATCATTGTTGTAATAAAGTGAAGATATTGTTCATTTGTTGTAGTTCCGATCAGTCATCTCTCTGAGCAATCAAAGAAACCACCGTTCTCACCACAGGATTGTAATTTCTTCAGGTCATATCGGTTGTTGAAGGAATTATGCTGGAACCTGACGCAAGTGATCAACAGAAATCACGGAAAAAGTAGGCACTCAAGATAGAACAGGAATGCGAACCCCGACCATTTCTGACTAACAATTATTTGCAAGTAAACTCTGTAACTCATAAACAAAACATTTATGGGAGCAATAATTTGAGTGGTTCGGTACGACATGTATCTTTGTGGCAAGGATAGTCGGGAAGCTTTAATAAATTACGCTTATGTTGTAATAAGTTAGGGAATATTGCTGCCTGATAAATATTTCACTGTGTGGTACTTTGCTCAGCGGAATGAAACTGTTTGGACGACATGAAAGAGGTGATTCGATAGTATTGTAAAAAAAATATCCTTCGTAAAGCAGATATAAAATGACAGCGTTTAATCTTCGTTCCTGTCTGATAAAAAGGTCTGAGGCAGCGCCCAGTGGCACCTCCACTTAAAGATAACAAGGACTGGCCATATTCTCGATTGAGACCTTTTTGAACTCAAATAGCTTACCCTATCTCGATTGACCTACTTCTCTGAGAGATGCTCTTTCGTTATAGCGCCGGAATTCAGCTCGTATTTTTCCCTACCCGGGAGCCGTAGCGTGATAAAAGGATCTCGCATTCATAAAACAGATAGCATTTCATCTGGGGAGGCGAACAGAAAGAGGCTCGCAGCGGCTACGTGCGCTTCCTGGCTCTAAAACTGAGAAGCATCGCCGCAGGGAGTAGCGTTCGTTTCTGATGCCTAGCATTTCTTTCCTAGAACTCTTGAGTCTACCACGCAATATGTTCGCTAGATGAAATAATATAATATTATAAAGATAGCCAAAGAATACTGACAGCTGTAGTAGCTAGAGATAAAGCATTTGTTGAAATTTTAAAATCTGTAATACAAACTGTTGATTTACTGTGAGAGGAGTACTCAACACAAACTCTTTATGATACAAACAGATGTCATTGTGTCATTAAATATATTAATTTGAAAATGGCAGATAAAATATGGCAGACGTTCTTTATTAAGTACCGAAAAAATCGAAAGACTTGCCAGTGAAGTTTTGTGTTGTAATACGCCACCCGCCGCCTGAAATCCGCTGTCAGTGTATGTATCAATGCCATTTTCGAATTTGAAGTTCTAGTTATCACCTTGCAGTTAAGCATTGGATTTTGCATACTTGAAAATCGTGAACTACAGTTAAGCATTGTAAAATTGAGTCGCAAGTGGAAAAAGGTGTAACATCTGCAACACAACATTTACTTTGATATAACAGTGGGGTGAATGTAGAGGAGGCAGCAAGAAAGATTTGTACTGTGTGTGGAGCGAGTGCTTTTGGGAAAAATACGCCAGAAAAAGATATTCTTGTTTCAATAATGGTCGTTCTGGCATGAATGATCATCCACATTAAGGAAGTCTCGAGTAAAGTGTCGTGTGAACATAATATTTTACATCTGATAGCTCGAAAAGTGTGTTTTGGGCTACGAATTCTGCGCCAAGGGGTGTGTGCAACACAGCTGGAATTTGTTGTCAACAACTGAGACACCTTTCGGTCGCAGTGTAAGAAAGTCGAGCAACAACACTACATCACCTATGCTACTGCATATTAACTCACTCTGCTGATTTGAGAAACAAAACTACCTAGGAGATTGATAGGAAAGTCGTCTCTCAGGCACTTGTATTGATAGAGAAGTCCTCTCTCAAGCACTTGTCCCTCTCGTCATATATTCGTAGAATTTTACCTTTCCCGCTCTTGACCGATCAACCGTCAAGGCAATTCATTTCTAGACGAAAATACTCTTAAAACTACACTGGTTTAATGACATCGTTAGAACCAGTGGGTTTCTACAGGCGTTGAATCTGCAAACAACTTTAGCATAGTCAGATTGTTGTAGATATCGTGAAAGAAAATTCAGCTGCTGTTTAATTTCTCTTTGATAATTAATATTGCGATTAGTAAATTAATGGAAAATGCACTTGAAATATTCACTGTAATAAAACAAATTAATTTCAACTTATTACAGAAACATCACGATGGCAATCTATCTTAATAAAGCATTATGTGACTGTAAGACGATTGATCCTATTTTAACACGAATTAGTAGATTATTACCGACTTTTAACTTCGAAAAGATCTGTATTTACTTCATTTTCTGTATCGCTCGCAAGTATTATGAAAATGTGGCATTTCATAGATAAAATTATGTATTCACAACAACAAAAAATAAGTCGGCAGAAAACAAAAGTGGCATTATGAAATTGGCAGTACCGTTAGGTTTCCGCTCTGACACTAAGGGTTACTGTAAGTAGCAAGCCGAATTTTGCTCGAGCGTTATCTTACGATACTTATTGAGTTTGTATCTGCCTCCTTGTAGCTCAGCTACGAAAGAATTAAAAATCTGGCTTTCAGCGAGTCTCGAAAGTCGAACGAAAGCAGCTTGCACCTGGTAGCCAAGCATGTTACCTAAGAACTGTTTTTTTCTAAAGTGGGAAGACATCCTTTTGTAGTTGAATTGTTGGCAAATGTCAGTCAGACGTGTGCCGTTGGTCTAAGCGTTTCGGTATGTTCAATTTGTACCAATGATTTTTCTACAGGTTTTTTCTGTTCCAAATAAAGAGTTGAAGCCTCCCGTTAGTATTTTCACATCTTGGTGAATTTTGCTCGTAGTATTTTCGAGTGTGTTCCAGAATTTTTTTAATTTTCGATGTTGGTGGGGGCATGTGCATTGATGAGTGTATATTTTTTACTGGGGCTCTGAATGAGCATAGTCGTAAGTCGATTGTTGATGGGTGCAATGGTTTCCGGAATGCAAGGTTTCACTGTCAGTGAGTCGTAGTTCGCGAAGAGCAAGGATGAGAATTTTTTGTTGGTCGATTTCTTTTGTGAGATTATTTAGTTTTCGTGCTTGGATCAATGTACCGATGTTTAGTTTTCAAATGGATGTTTTCTGCTTGTAGGGAAATTTACCAGAGATCTTCGATATTCTCTGCCGTGCTAACCTGGCCTCCCCAGAATCCGAAATTCCAACTGCCGCCTGTCCATAGTTTGCACAGTCCATGTTTGCTTGTGTTTCATTGGTTTGGCCTCGGTGATTCCAGTACCGGACAGGACCAGAGGGTGTTGAAGCCTTTGGAAGCAAATATTTTCAGCCGAGCTCATTGAGCTAACAGACGGTGACCAAAGTTGCGGTGGTTTTCACTCAGACGTGCGTGGATTTTGAATTCAACGGATTGAGCAGTCGTTGAGGATTGTGTTAGTATTTGATTCAAACCAAGTATTAGATTTCCTCGGTACCACCAATATGGGGAAGGGTTTCCCCTATCGGCCCCACAGGATTAATATTATTATTGTCATTATGTCATCAGCAAATCCGATATGATGCATCTTCCCACCACTGAAATAGATGTGCATTGTTCAACTCAGTATTTCCATCACATAAATATGGGTTATAATTACGTTACATTGCTGCTAGTACACGTATTTCTCACTTTTTCTTGGGCAGTTGCTACCTGTTACTCCATCATAGGAATTTATGTGCGCAGCATTGTTGCAATACAGACGTTCAAATTATCCGATTTCTGTAATTTCATTTCGATACCAGATCGTTCTAATCGGATTCAGCCAGTCAGGCTTAATGTGGATATCCGAATACGACTCTCATCATTTGATAGACTGGGTAAACCACATTCTTAATCGGACGGTTGAATCTAAATCACTTATTTATGACAGGGCCCGAATTCTTAAACACCGTGAAAAAGAATAATACAATGTGCATATTACAAATATTTTATTTAAATAAAAATATATGAACGAACGAGATAACAGTTTATTTACAGGAGCAGAGCGCCATCCATCATAGCAGAGCAGTGCGAGATTGGTTTCAGGGCCAAGAGAGGATAAAGCTGTTGCCGTTTGTTCCACTATCACCGAACATCAACCTGATAGAGAATATGTGGGCAGAGGTAACAAGGTCATTGGCATGTGGACCTACAAATGCAAGCGACCTTTGGACGAATATAGAAAACGTATGGTGGGAAGTAAACCATCACGCTACACTGTCGACGACTTAATGAAAACAATGCCCCTACGCCTTCGAGAAATCTTACGTAATGATCGTCGGTGGGTTGGTTACTAAAAGTATTTAGATACAAGTCCATTTACTTACAGTCTCCTCTTTATAATTCTTGCAATGCAAGGTAATTGGAAAATCTGATCCTGAGGAATTGACTGGTGCCCAATGCCGCCGCGATTTGTTAATGTTGGCTGAGCATGGACACTGCAGCAGACGCTTCGCCATAAACAGGAAGAAATCACCTTGGCTCTGACTGCAGTGAGCGGATATCACTGCCTGCGTGTTCTTATAGTAACCGACGTGAAACTCTACTCACAGGTGCCATGGAGCAAATGCAACGGGTATCATGTCATTAGTCATCAGAATATTAACCAGTGATGAAATGTCCACTCTATTTGAATCCCAAGAAAATAGAAACCTTCTCACAAAGGAATGTGAGGTGATATCAAAATTTATCCAACACACAAAAATTAACTGCAGGGCTTTCATGTATGCAGTTGTAACACACAAGGAAATATTATGTCTTGGAAGCGTATATTTCATTTCGTCTTCTCATATTAACGCCCTTGTTTTAGTATGAAGTGAGAAAAAAACATGAAAAACTAAAGTTCCTAAGAAGCATATCAGTCATTTCCTCTTCTCATATCATAACTTTTATTTTAGTATGAAGTAAAAAAACAAACAGTTTATGTTTGTGAAGCATAATATGACACAAGATTCTTATCGTAAGCGCTATCGGAAACGCAAAAAGCAGGGAGCTGTCCATTCTTTTGTCCAACAGTCTGTCTCCTTTCATGCATTACTCCCGCTGGGAGATTCTTATTTAAGGACTTTTGGGAATCAAGTTCTTCAGCAGAACAAGCCTTATGTTATTGTGCTAATTACGGTATGGAAAAAATGCAACAAAGACGATTTCCCCTAAAGCAGTAGGGATATTTGCAAATGTCTGTATTCAGCAATGACTGCCAGCTGCCATAACACTTCACAGAATCCATGCGGCAGGTAATACAACTGTGCGTGCACTTCAGACTTCATTCAGTAAGACGTCAGGTGATGGATGGAAACGTCAAATTAACGTTGCTTTCCGAGTCGTATTCAATCCAGAATGAGGTGTTATTAAGGTAGTTGAGCGTTCTAGCAATTACACTTTTATAATTCCCATATGAGTATTCCGATAGCCAAAAGAACCCGTTAGTGTGAAACTATCGGGAACTGCCTTAATATCAAATTGCACGAACTTGAGACAATACGTGGACTCTTCTCTTCGCTGGGTGACCTATTACTGTTATTTAGGATTCTCTCCGTCCTAGGCGTAATGCAAATGGAACTTCAGAGGCGCTTTCCGCTATTCTTGACAAACATCAGCAACTTGTAATCACTGCGAATTACAACTGCGTGATGATATGGCTCAGGTTGACAGTAGTCGTGGTGGTGTTACGCTGTCAAACTGCTTACAGTAACGTTAATGGTGGCACACATAATTTAGCGCTGACTACCTACTTAAGTAATGATAGTGTTGTGGCGTCGTTGTTTCTCTTTATTTGGCCTCAGCTTGAGTAATCCGATTTAACGAACATAGTACTCCATTCGCAGGCTGCTTATGATACAGTATTACTACAGAGATAATCGTGCGGGTATTATATTAATTCTCTAATGAATTGCTTAAAAAATATGACTCTCAGCTATTCAGCTGGAATGACTCATTACATAGGTACTCTATGTTGCACTTGGTTAAGGGATCAGTTCGCTGCAATCCTGCGTCTACTGTTCGTAAATACTCGTATACTTCATAAATGGTTCAAATGGCTCTGAGCACTATGGGACTTAACTTCTGAGGTCATCAGTCGACTAGAACTTAGAACTAATTAAACCTAACTAACCTAATGACATCAGACACATCCATGTCCGAGACAGGATTCGAATCTGCGACCGTAGCGGTCGCGCGGTTCCAGACTGTAGCGCCTAGAACAGCTCGGCCACCCCAGCCGGCATACTTACTTCTCACCATTCGTTATTTGACTAAATATGAACTACAATCTGATTCGCATATATATGACATGGGTCAGCGCCGGCACAAAGCAGTGACTAAGGGTTGGGTGCCGCTGAAGTCCCGTTGTACTGATGGCAAGACAAATGTTCGCAAATCACCTCTATTGCCTCAAGAAACAACTGCATCTTAAATATCGAATTACCGACGTCCACACTGGCACAGGGCGTTGAAATACAGCTAAGACGGCAGATGAATATTTGTGACCGTCTGGGCTTCGAACCTGGACCTCCTGCTTACTAGACAGATATGCTGATCACTGCACTATTATGTTTCTAAAAAAAGTTTGAGAAGACTTTCAGCACCAGGTAGGCGGAGGCAAAGAGGGCAGGGGTCGAAGATCCGAGGCCAGGCCTCAATGCCTCCCCCATACGTGTCACTGAGCAGCTGCATTATTCTCCTGTATTCCATATTTGCACCCGTATATACTTCTAAATTGTGGGAAAAAATTGAAATAGTAATTAAGGTAAAATAAATTACAGATTGCCGCCTCGAATGGCGTGCGTTCCTTGTAGAATATAACTTATTACAGTGAAAAGGCTGACGGAAAAATACATAACAAACATTCATTCAGAAATATATTCACAATTTAAGTTATTATGCTCTTAACCACAGTCCGATTTGGAGTCTCTTTTCAGTTACAGCTATCCAGTGCCCACCTATTGCATTATCATAAGAACCGAGATGCAGTAATTTGGATTTGAAATTTTGTAAATTCGTTGTAAGAACTTATGAGACCAAGCTGCTTAGGTCATCGGTCCTAAGCTTACACACTATTTAATCTAACTTAAACTAACTCACGCTATGGACAACACACACACCCATGCCGGAGGGAGGACTCGAACCTCCTACGGTGGGCACTGTCGGGACGCAGCAGCCAACCTCTCTGCAGCACCTATCTACACACGCTCCTCGTCAGACGCGAATTCCCAACCTTGCCGCATACCACATGCGCGGCTCTTTCGGGAATGTCCGAAATTAAAGACACTACGAATCCGGGTTCGAACCTGGTCAGGCACAAATTTTCATCTGACTCCGTTGTTCTATTTTAATGCGCTAGACAGCCTGGAAATCTGTCCTTCAATCTTTAATTGATTAACAAGGCTGTCTATTTCGATTCATAGTGTCTGTTCTTTCGGAACACACACACACACACACACACACACACACACACACACACACACACACATACACATTTTTATCTTAAGTGCTATTCGGAAAATGTTTGGCAACTCAATGATAGTGCCGGACTGGAGCTGCATCAACCTACTCATTTCAGTAGATATAGTTGTAATTTTCTGAACAATTCCTGTTTAATAAGTGACAGCGACAGTTTCTCTCGTCGTTTACTTTGTTGGAAACCTGCTTCTCTCTGCCCTAACCTTTACTATAGCAATAAGTGATTGCTCACATTCTTGATACCTCACTGGACCTGCTACTGCAACTGTAGGCAAAGATTCAAATCCCGCTGGAAAAGTATATTTCAAGTCAGTTGGTTTTGCTCCTCCCGTACTGTCATTGAAAACGATCACAACGAAATTAAGTATAGGTATCCTATGAAACTCTTGAGTTCATACTGTGGTGCTGTGAAGATGAAAAAAGTAGTTTTTCACAATTATTAGATGAGAGATGGAATTTGTCAGATTCCACTAATTATGATTGCATTATTAACTCTTGATCCACAGGCGCTTTACTGCCGCTTATTGTAACTGTTGTTTGAATGTTAGAGCTGGAAGAATAGAAACATCAAATTTTCGCCATATGGAATGTTCGAATTCACACTAAGTCTTCACGTTTCGAACAAAGGCGGAATATCCGTCAGAAAAGCTGACAACAATAAGCCAGGCCATGCCTGTCTTCTGGTGGATGTGCCAATGACAGTGATCTCAATAACAATATTGTACAGCAAGTATACATTGCCAACTCAGCCACTGGAGAAGTTCCAAAACTGTGAATCGCGTCTGGTGAATACGCTTTCAAGGTTTCTGTCCGATTAAGTCAGTAAAACACAAATACTTGCCGCAGTTATTAATTTATGACATTTAGTTTGCATTCAGTGCATCGGTGTTTTACAAGTAATTGCACTCTAGCCCCTAAACCTAGTTACAGAAATGCGAGTAAGACTCATTGACATATAATGAGGATCTTGCGGCCCTAGCCACCCGCAACTTTGAAACGAAGCTCTAGTTACTTCCGAGGTCACTCACAGAACACTTCAGCTGGTATCCTTCCTGGCGGTATAACTGAAACTTGGCAACAGCGTAGAATATGTTTGGCAACTCTGTGACCGACGAGTTACTTCCTTGATGGCACAGAACTATCCTGCTAAACTCACTTGATACTATTGTGTCATTTCAAGTTAATACTGAGCGATTTTCGCTTGAGACATGATTTAAGGATATCAGTTAATCCTTTTGCGTCCACGAAAGTCGTTCCACCTGGGAAATACAACTATTGTCGCCTCTTATGTTGCGGTTTATCTGCCACAGTGCTTACTGCGTCAATAAGTAAGGAAAACACGCCGCGACTATTCGCTAGCTCGTAGGTAACGTGCTTGCCTGTCAGGTGCACGCTGCCTCTGTTAGCCCTTCGAGCCTCGTCGACGGCTAGATTTTTAATTGTTTTGTAGCAGAGCTACAAGCAGGCAGATACAAATTCAATGAGGGAATCGTAAGACAACGCTCTAGCAAAATTCGTCTTGCTTCTTTTAGTAACCCTTAGTGTCAAAGCGAAATCCTTGAGGAACTGCTAAATTCATAATGCCACGTTTTTGTTTCTGCTGACATATTTTTTGTTGTTGTGAATACATAATTTTACCTATGTGCACTGAACATTGTGAAAAAATATTTAAAGACGAGCCCCACGAAAACTGGTATAGTATTATTTATGGGGAAGCATGTCCAGCACACATACGGAAAAATTATGTTTCTCGATGAAACTTTAGAGAGGGTTGTAGTGTATCTAGAGGTAGCCCTGGATGGAAGCTATTATGAACACCTCACATAAAGAATATGTTCCACTGCGAAAGACAATCTTACAAGCACTAGAAGCTGCTGTAGGGTAAACTGGGGTCTAAACCCAGTACGTACTGGATATACATCCCTGCAAAAAGACCAATGATAACTTATTGGCCTATAATATGAACAAAGTCGAACAGAAGGTGGCTGCTAGGGAGTCTGGCAAAGTGCAGAGACTGGCCTGCTTTCACAAACAGATGGAATTAGCAGGATATCCACTCTTGCAATGGATATTATGCTAGACATGCCCGTCTTACACCTGTGGCTTAAAATGGAGGCAGCGGCAGGGACATAAAGGCTAAAAATTGGAAATAACTGGATATAGTTAGAATATATGGAATCTCAAATCAGTAAGGCGATGGCTGGGGAAATGCCGACTAACTACACAATAACTTCTAACTGTTTCAATAAACTTTGCCATGTAACAGTTGGAAGCAAGGAGCAGTGGAAAAACGAACCACAACACCGTGCAGGAGACATAATATAGTGGTTTACTGACAGGTCGAAAACAGATGAAAGTACCAGGTCTGGTGTACTGCCTAGAATCTCTTTAAGGAAGGTGGCCACAGTATTACACGTTTTTTTTCTGTCAGCATGTGCACGGAGGAAAATTAGCGTAGACCCTACAAAAATCGTAGCATCTACTTTTATTCAGACAGCCATGCATCTCTGAAATCTGTATCAGCCCCTGCAACTAGATCGAAGGTCGTTGCAGAATGCCATGAAGTATTTTCTTTCGGAAATGTCCGAAAGAACAGACACCACACATATATCCATATACAGGGTGTTTCAGGAGGAATAGTACATATTTTAGCAGGTGGTAGTACAGACGAAAAAAATTCCATATAAATGCGTCCAATTTTCATTGAGTACAGAGATACAGCTGTTAGTACGTAACGCTAACAAACTCAAAGCAAAGGCAAATGAGGACATTCAAAGTTGATTCTCGAAAATTCACCAACCAACTTCAATGCACATTTGACTTCTCTTGATATGACCATGTGTAGCGTTACTGAGGTCGTCTTTGCGTTCTTTTATGAGGGCTGCACCATTCATAAACCGAACGATCAAATTGGCTCTTGGGTTTACCTTTTATTTGTAGACTTCGCCTTTAACCATCCACGCAGGTAAAATCCAAAGAGATAAGGTCCGAGGACCTTGAAGGCCAAGAAAAGTGTCATATCTAATGATCTACCTTCCGGGAAATGTTAGGTTTGGATAATGTGTCACCTGACGACTAGAATGTGCAGGAGCCCCGTCATGCTGGAGGAACATACGCATTCTTGTAGCCAAATGAACCTGCATCTCGGTTCTTACAATAGTGCAACAGGTGCGCACTGGTTAGATGTAACTGAAGAGAGACTCCAACTCGGCTTGAGCTTAAGGGCGAATCCCAAGCGCATGGCCACGAACAATTGGGAGCGGAAACTTAATGTCATCAGAACCTTGTTGAAGGACCATGACGCCCGCATCTCGTGGCCGTGCGGTAGCGTTCTCGCTTCCCACGCCCGGGTTCCCGGGTTCGATTCCCGGCGGGGTCAGGGATTTTCTCTGCCTCGTGCTGGCTGGGTGTTGTGTGCTGTCCTTAGGTTAGTTAGGTTTAAGTAGTTCTAAGTTCTAGGGGACTTATGACCACAGCAGTTGAGTCCCATAGTGCTCAGAGCCATTTGAACCATTTTTGAAGGACCATGACATGCGATTGTTAGACCGACTGCCGAAAGTTCACTTTATAAATACACTCCTGGAAATGGAAAAAAGAACACATTGACACCGGTGTGTCAGACCCACCATACTTGCTCCGGACACTGCGAGAGGGCTGTACAAGCAATGATCACACGCACGGCACAGCGGACACACCAGGAACCGCGGTGTTGGCCGTCGAATGGCGCTAGCTGCGCAGCATTTGTGCACCACCGCCGTCAGTGTCAGCCAGTTTGCCGTGGCATACGGAGCTCCATCGCAGTCTTTAACACTGGCAGCATGCCGCGACAGCGTGGACGTGAACCGTATGTGCAGTTGACGGACTTTGAGCGAGGGCGTATAGTGGGCATGCGGGAGGCCGGGTGGACGTACCGCCGAATTGCTCAACACGTGGGGCGTGAGGTCTCCACAGTACATCGATGTTGTCGCCAGTGGTCGGCGGAAGGTGTACGTGCCCGTCGACCTGGGACCGGACCGCAGCGACGCACGGATGCACGCCAAGACCGTAGGATCCTACGCAGTGCCGTAGGGGACCGCACCGCCACTTCCCAGCAAATTAGGGACACTGTTGCTCCTGGGGTATCGGCGAGGACCATTCGCAACCGTCTCCATGAAGCTGGGCTACGGTCCCGCACACCGTTAGGCCGTCTTCCGCTCACGCCCCAACATCGTGCAGCCCGCCTCCAGTGGTGTCGCGACAGGCGTGAATGGAGGGACGAATGGAGACGTGTCGTCTTCAGCGATGAGAGTCGCTTCTGCCTTGGTGCCAATGATGGTCGTATGCGTGTTTGGCGCCGTGCAGGTGAGTGCCACAATCAGGACTGCATACGACCGAGGCACACAGGGCCAACACCCGGCATCATGGTGTGGGGAGCGATCTCCTACACTGGCCGTACACCACTGGTGATCGTCGAGGGGACACTGAATAGTGCACGGTACATCCAAACCGTCATCGAACCCATCGTTCTACCATTCCTAGACCGGCAAGGGAACTTGCTGCCCCAACAGGACAATGCACGTCCGCATGTATCCCGTGCCACCCAACGTGCTCTAGAAGGTGTAAGTCAACTACCCTGGCCAGCAAGATCTCCGGATCTGTCCCCCATTGAGCATGTTTGGGACTGGATGAAGCGTCGTCTCACGCGGTCTGCACGTCCAGCACGAACGCTGGTCCAACTGAGGCGCCAGGTGGAAATGGCATGGCAAGCCGTTCCACAGGACTACATCCAGCATCTCTACGATCGTCTCCATGGGAGAATAGCAGCCTGCATTGCTGCGAAAGGTGGATATACACTGTACTAGTGCCGACATTGTGCATGCTCTGTTGCCTGTGTCTATGTGCCTGTGGTTCTGTCAGTGTGATCATGTGATGTATCTGACCCCAGGAATGTGTCAATAAAGTTTCCCCTTCCTGGGACAATGAATTCACGGTGTTCTTATTTCAATTTCCAGGAGTGTACAACATACTTAGCAAAATATATCATGTCGCACCAATTTTACCGATACTGCAGGTCACTGCACATAAAATATTAACTGTAGCCTCTTGGTGTGTGTGGAAACAAACTTCTTCAAAGTATCCCTCCACACGGCGACTTTGCAGAGGCAAAATGGAGGACTTGGAATTAAAGACGTGCTTTTAAACTAATACATGCCACTAAGACAAGCATCACGAAACTTCTGTTCCTCTCGTTAGATCCTGGAGATAGGAACGCTCTTGTTAATGTAGCATGCCAGCCTAGATTACGTCCGAAAGTACTAAGGCGACTGGAGCTGTATAAGACTTCCACCAGCACAAACCAACACTAGAACCGTCTATGATTATATTAGCAGACATCGTCTTCACAAACCAATTCCGGTAAATTAACCTACAAAAAACTGGATGAATGTCTGGAAAAATATCAACAATAAAATTCTACCAACTAGAGTCAGTGCCGTATGGCGCGACGTTGTAAACGAAACCATACCCTCAGCGGAACGATGATGGAAAATCAAATTGAGACCATCTCCATACTGCGACAAATGTCGGCTTGTAGAAACTGTAGAGCACATCTTCTTATGTGGAAATAGAATCAGAATTTGGAACTGGACTAGGAAGAAATTAGCACTATCAACAGAACCACAGAAAGTCATATGCCGATAACTGAAGCTTTACAACCCGACTGGAAATGTTACCCGTCCGCAAAGAATAACAGTTATTCGTGGCTTCTGGGACAGTTTGTGTTTTACGTCGTAACAAACAGAACTTAGAAGAGTAAATGTTTTATATTGCAGAAGAACATTTTACGCTGAAGAAGAATAACAAATATAAGGAATGGTTTCAAATTTTTTTATCAGTTGCTTTACGTGGGCTACGAAGAGGTGGACAGTTTTTTTTATTAGAAGCAGAATACTATTCTTTCACTTTTTTTTAATTCCTCGAACATTCTTTTACGTTGGTTCTAAAATCAGAACGGTTCTAATTTTGCAAAATCCCTCCAGCTCCGAATTTTTTTTCATTTGTGGAAAGAAATAATGCTTCCTTACAGACCTCATATGCGTCCAGTGCCAAATAACTTAAATTGTGAATATATTTCTGAATGAATGTTTGTTATGTATTTTTCCGTCATCCTTTTCACTGTTATAATTTATATTCTACAAGGAACGCACGCCATTGGAGGCGGCAATCTGTAATTTATTTTACCTTAATTACTACTTCAATTTTTTCCACAATTTAAAGGTATATATGGGTGCAAACATAGAATACATGGGAATAATTCAGCTGCTCAGTGACAAGTATGGGGGAGGCATTGAGGCCTAGCCTCGGATCTTCGACCCCTGCCCTCTTTGCCTCCGCCTACCTGGTGCTGAAAGTCTTCTCAAACTTTTTTAAAAAAAATAATAGTGCAGTGATCAGCATGTCTGTCTAGTAAGCAGTAGGTCCAGGTTCGAAGCCCAGTCGGTCACAAATATTCATCTGCCGTCTTAGCTGTATTTCAACGCCCTGTGCCAGTGTGGACGTCGGTAATTCGATATTTAAGATGCAGTTGTTTCTTGAGGCAATAGAGGTGATTTGCGAACATTTGTCTTGCCATCAGTACAACGGGACTTCAGCGGCACCCAACCCTTAGTCACTGCTTTGTGCCGGCGCTGACCCATGTCATGTATATGCGAATCAAATTGTAGTTCATATTTAGTCAAATAACGAATGGTGAGAAGTAAGTATGCCGGCTGGGGTGGCCGAGCTGTTCTAGGTGCTACAGTCTGGAACCGCGCGACCGCTACGGTCGCAGGTTCGAATCCTGTCTCGGGCATGGATGTGTCTGATGTCATTAGGTTAGTTAGGTTTAATTAGTTCTAAGTTCTAGTCGACTGATGACCTCAGAAGTTAGGTCCCATAGTGCTTAGAGCCATTTGAACCATTTATGAAGTATACGAGTATTTACGAACAGTAGAAGCAGGATTGCAGCGAACTGATCCCTTAACCAAGTGCAACATAGAGTACCTATGTAATGAGTGTAGTCTTAAGAGTATTTTCGTCTAGAAATGAATTGCCTTGACGGTTGATCGATCAAGAGCGGGAAAGGTAAAATTTTACGAATATATGACGAGAGGGACAAGTGCTTGAGAGAGGACTTCCCTATCAATACAAGTGCCTGAGAGAAGACTTTCCTATCAATCTCCTAGGTAGTTTGGTTTCTCAAATCAACAGAGTGAGTTATCATGGAGTAGCATAGGTGATGTAGTTTTGTTGCTCGTCTTTCTTACACTACGACCGAAAAGTGTTTCAGTTGTTGACAACAAATCCCATCTGTGTTGCACACACCCCTTGGGGCAGAATTCGTAGCCCAAAACACACATATGGAGCTATCAAATGTAAAATATTATGTTCACACTACACTTTAGTCTACGTCTTTTGGTGGGGCTCAGCCTTTCATTTCTTCTTAGGCAGATAACGATAAAGGCATCATAACACGTCACTAGTAACAGAACTGCATAGGAATGCTCAATGAGCAACCTGATGACGTTCAGTAATAGTCACTTAGTTGATTTTTGTTGTTTCGAATCAGAGCATGCAGTACTCCTACACCAGACTTCTGAACTTTGCCTGTTGAATGCAAATGTCGCATGATGGTAAAACGGTAATCTGTCGCATATATCAGTAGTCGAGACTTTCTTAATGTGGAAAATCATTCATGCCAGAACGATCTTTGTTGAAACAAGAATATCTTTTTCTGGCGTATTTTTCCCAAAAGCACTCGCTCCACGCACAGTTCAAATGTTTCTAGCTGCCTCCCCTACATTGACCCCTCTGTTATACCAAAAGTAAACCTTGTGTTGCAGATGTTACTCCTTTCTCCACTTGCGACTCAATTTTACAATGCATAACTGTAGTTCATGATTTTCAAGTATGCAAAATCCAATGCTTAACTGCAAGATGATAACAAGAACTTCAAATTCGAAAATGGCACTGATACATGCACTGATACTGGGCCAGGTAATATGATATTACGGCAGTGCCAAACGACTTTCTTTTTATCCATTCTTTTCTTTACCCTATCTAATGAAGTGAGGTCATCAACACGAAGATTTTCTGAATTACATTTTACACCATGCAGATGTTATTGAAAAATTTGCATTTTCTTTAGCAATAACATGAGTTTCTTCCACAATATTTACAGGATCATTATGAATGATTTCCCAAAATTGCATTCCTGCCCGCATGGCCTCCCACACAAGTCATAACTGAAATGTAAAATTTACCTACTTTCTGAAGCAAGAATGCATTTCAGATGTCAACATGAAGAGAGATTACTAAATACAAATAGAAATACAGTCATAACCCAACCATATATAAACACATAAAACACCCACAAAAATACGGCATATGCCGAAATAAAGAAGTGTGACTGTTGTTGCACAGCAGATCAGATTCCAAAGTGGGCATATAAGTTTTTAAAATTGTTACTTGCACAGACGACAGAAACAGATTCGGCTTGTAAAATGTCCACTGTCAGTATCTAGGGAACGGAAACAGTGCTAACGTATCAGAAGACAGAACACCATTCGTAAAACATTTCCACAATGACCCGAGCCATATTCAAGGAATACAAACGGTGCAGTATGACAGCACCCAATACGTCAGTCCCAAAGCCTTGCAGTACAGAGCCATAACATGTAACATCAGAGCAGCCTCTCCGCAGGGTCCTAGTACTGACGGAAAGTGTGAAGGCAAAGGGAACTGATCATAATTGAGACACCACGGTGGGGACAAGTCGCCATTCACGATGACATTACGTCCAGTTTAAATATCCCCATTACAGATGCCTCAGCTTCAGTGACTGGTCATTCCGTTTTCCTCTCTGATAAAAGAATGACAGTCTTGCTTGTTACAGGAAAATTTGGTTGGCGAGTCGTGACGTGCCTCCGAGACTGTGGGCAGTTACCTGTAGCGGAACAATGCCACTTCAAGCTGCCACTGCTGTTTAGTCACCATTATGGTTAATAGAAGATGCAAACGAACCCGGGCCTTTCCCAGCGAAGGGCCATGCCAAGTGACTGCAATCTGCTGCCTTCAATCGGTTGGGCTTCCCTATCTGTACGTATTTCCGCCTCTCTGGCTGTTCGTTGTGTTGCTGCCTCGGGTCTTAGGCTCCCTCACGACATCTGCTGAAGCATACGTCCGTCCTTAAGAGTGGAGGGCAGACCACACTATCTGCTGATGGGCCATTGTAGTCTTGTGCCTATCGACGCCTGTTCTGGCTACCTGCACAACATAGCTGTTGGTCCTGATCTACACCACGGCCGCAGCCGACAAAGCAGTGCAATCACATTCCTTGTCGCACTCAAATGTAACGGTGCTCCCATTGACATACGTGAGGGGTCCTACAAACTGTTCCATCCAATCATCGATCGTCGACAGAAGCTTCACCTTCAGTCGACACTAAGCGTCCTCTGATGCGGCGGCAGGGCACTACAGACGGACAATCTGCACTGTCAGAGCAAGTCACGGCATCAGCTTTACGATGCGAGGAGGAACACCCCTGCAGAGGAGATCAGCTGCCGCAGATTTGGTGCTGAGAACCGATGCTTTTGTCAGTGATGGCAATGACCCGCAGTCGTTGTCGGATACCGACACTCACGTCGGAAAATAACGGACTCCAAAGCGACGGAAGAAACGTCGACTGGCTCCATCCAGTTCCTGCTGGATGAAGTCAACAGAAGACGAAGGTCCCGACGGCGACGACCATCCCCAGCAGGAAGATATGCTTGTCGGTTTCTCTGACAGGATTCGATGAGCGGCGGCGCTTCTGGATGAAGGGCAGCAGGTCGATTCAGTATCTGACTTCGTCACGGATATACTTCAACCTTCAGCCGCCCATTAATTCAGAGTGGTGGTCGCAACACAAGGTTGCCTGCATGGGCCGACTATGTCGAGGACGTGACGTCTGCAGCAAGAGCTAAAGCGATTGCAGTTGTTTCACATCACGACAATTAACTGCCAGTGGACACAGGAGGGGACTCATTGTTGACAGCGGGGCCTTCTTCCAGTCTCCTATCTCCACTTCTTCCAAAAGGCGCCAAGAATACCACCTCCCAGTGCCAGGCCTACCGAATTTGTTATATCCTAGCCAGTAATACCAACCGAGCCCGCTGCCAAAAGGTTGGCAGCATCAAAGTCCGGACGCCGTCCGCATAAGCAGCGCCAGCGATACAGGAAATCGCCGGAAGTCTGCGCGCGCCACCGCTGGCTTCTGGGTTCTTAAGCGCTGGAGTCGCGAGCGCTAGGACAGTTCTGTATTCGCCGCTCAGTTGTATACTCGCCACCGAATTGTGTACTTGCTAGTCAGTTGTGTGTTCATCGCAGCAGATTTGTTGTTTGTCGTCAGCCGACGCTGACCTAGCCGCTCCGACTCGAACTAGACAGATTTCCGTAGACACGGAGTTCACGACCTTGTTTCTGTATCTTCGTTAATAAAGTACCGACTTTTATTTAATCTGAGTGTTTGGGCTTTCATCTTTCTGTTCACTGTTCCAGCGGACCGGTCGGCCCGCTATTAAAAGTGTGGCGGTGACTTCGTAAGCCGTTTCTACGGCGAATTGCTTGTCGCTACGAACACCGCCACAAAAGGATTGGCTTCATCAATCTCAATACCATCAGTTCTGAGGTCAAGATGCTGACGTTTCGTGACTTCTTGCGTGCGGGAGAACTCGACGTCACACTCCTCAAGGCAGTGCGCGACGACCAGTCCCGTATATTTATGGATATGACATTTATAAGGCGCCATGCGCGGATAATGGCAGTGGTACTGCCGTTCTTGTGAAGGAAGGCATCGTGATCGATGGTGTGACCTACCTAGCGTCATCAGGAGGACTTGCTATCGCATATCAGGGCATCAGGATTGCGAATGTGTTTGCCCCCTCTGGTATGGACAAGAGCAGGAACCATTCGAGACTTTATGTGGAGGAAGTCGCGTTCTTATTCGAGGGACGCTTCGCTCGTATCTTCCTAGGGGGTGACTTCAATTGCGGCCTGTCACCACAGGATCAACTACCACACTTCGGCACGTGCAGAGAACTACAACGCCCGGTGCAAGACCTCCGAGTCGTCGACACATGGCGGAGTATTCATGGCAGTAGACAAGGATACACATATGATACCGGGCATTCTGCGAGTCGCCTTGATCGGATATATGTCTTCTTATGGCAGCTACACGTGATACTGAGATGTGGCCGGCAGCCTTTACAGATCATGGTGCCTACCTGTGCACCATCTCCCTCGCACGGCATAGGGTGTGGCGGAGCAGGAGCACATGGAAGATGAACTTAGCGGGCCTAGAGGATTCAGAGTGTAGGGAGAGGGTGGTGGAAGCCGAAGGAACTGTGAGAGGTGGCATGCGACGTATCCTTACACGATCCAGTGGTGGCTCGATTGCGCAAAACCTGCAGTTCGGCGTGTGATGACGAACTACGGTCGAGAGGCTGTGTGTTTTGGCACTTGCACACCATAGGATATCATTTTGTGCTACTGTCGGAAATAGCCGTCCAGCCACAGTCACCAGGTGTCAGGCTGAGGTTTGGAGATTTCAAGTAATGATCACAACGCTTACACGACGTCGTATCGAGGGCACGCATGTGCACGTTCGTAGCCAATACCAGCTTGGGGGTGAACCGCCAGCCATGTATCACATTATCCGCGAACGTTGCAGATGTCGCAGGGTATTGATTTCCGTGCTGGATATTGCCAGCGTCTTCTTGGATCATTACCGGTGATTCTACGCCGCAGAAGACCAGGATGCTAGTGCAGTGGATGAAGTACTTCACTTGCTACTTATAAGTCTCAATTTCAACGTGGTGGCGACCCTCACGGTCCCCATAATGGTGGAGGACGTCGCCGAAGCCTTCAGCAAAGGGGTGAACAACAAATCGCCAAACCCAGATGGTCTCCCGATAGAGTTCTATCGTAGGTTCCATGATGTTATGATACCTCGATGGGTTACAGCGTACTATGAATTGGTGGACCCCTCAGTGCAGATGCCACCTGCCTTCGTCGACGGTATCCTTATATCGGTCCCTAAGCCATTTACCGGATGGAGAGCTGACAATTACCGGCCGCTTACGCTGCTCAACAGCGATTTCAAGATATGCATGAGAATTCTGCCTGCCCGAATTCGGAGTGTCCTGGTCCAAGTTCTCTCTATCGAGCAAATGTGTATTGGCGGTAACAGTAACATACAGACAGCGCTCAGTGATTACGGCGATGTCATCGCACTGCCAGAGGCATGTCGCGTGGAGACTTAGTATCAGTGGACTTTGACCAAGCTTTTCATAGGGCATGCCACGATTATCTTGAGAAGGTGCTGCGACAGCTGGTCTCTCCCCTGTCAGTCATAAACACCGTCATGCTCTACTGCGTGGCGCGACTTTACAGGTTACAAACAATGTACGTGTAGCAGGTGAAATCACTATCGTCCACTCTGTGAGGCAAGATTGCCCCCTGTTAGTGGTTATGTCTGCTATTGCGATGGAGCCTCTGTTACATGGACTTACATTGAGAAACCATATCTTTGTCTAGCGAGCGTATGTGAATGATTTGGAGTTCTTAGTGCATTCGGCAGCCGAAGTCCAAATGTTACTTGACCGGATTTCCCATTACTGAGCTGGGTGCCACTTGAACTTGGAAAAGCCTGGAGCAATGGTCATCGGCAGCGGCTTCCCAGAAAGGAGGTTGGCCTGTACCCACTGCGTTATTCTATCAAATATTCGGGGGCTATCTTTACACGTGACAGTCGAAGGATAGCACACCTTACTAATACTCGTCTCCTGTATGGCTTATGTCCAGATGTCTGTAGCAGCTCTCTGCGATCTTTGAACGTGGCACAGCATGTGACTTATGTCAGCATCTATCTGGCATCTATCTGGCCACGGCCCTTCCGATGCCAAAAACGATAGCCTGCAGTTTACAAGCCAGTGCAGGAATGATCATCAAAGCGCGAAACGACGTGCTTAGTCTCCAGGCCGCAAAGGGAAGTCTCGGAGTGACCAATGTGCGGTTTAGGGCAGCTGCCTTATGTGTCGTTACGATGATGATGTCTAACCACCGCCAGCACAGCTTCACAGAAACTGTGATTGGAGAACTGGTCCCCACCGCTGACGAACCACCCATTGCAGTGCCGCATACGTCGCCACCACTATATCACCTAAAGGAGTTTTTTGTGGGATTCAGTTATGTCAACGCTGACCTGTCGGATGAGCAACTGCAGAGGGTCCATGATTTTCACTGCCATATGATGCGAGGCCAGCCTCGAAATCCGATTGAAAGCCATCAACCATCGATTACTTGGCCAGCTGTCTGGCGTTCGATGGATGACGCCTTTCTCAATTCCGATGCCAGAACGGCCTGGTATTTGGTGGTCAACCACAAATACAAGTACATGAATCGCCAGAGACTCCATTCCATACGTATGGCCGATTCTCCGTTATGTCGCCAGTGCCATTTACCTGATACAGATGAACACCGTCTACAATGTAGGTGCCCCATGGAGTTGTGGAGGCAGGTTGACGAGACTGATGTTGGCCCTCATTCAGCGAACGACCCCATAACAGTGACTTCGGCAGCCCTTCTTATTCCAGATATGACGTTTTATCCACATACTAAGATAAATGCAATGATGCGGATCAAGGACCTGATCATATTTTACCTTTACCATTATGATGACAAACACGTTCTCGATTTTTGGACCTTCCTATTGGACCGATTCACTCGTCATAGACGACACCCGCGCTACCGCCATTACTTTGCTAATGATCTGGGTAATGTCTTCTTGGACGCTCTCCACAGTTGGGGTGTGTCGGCTATGAATGGTTCAAATGGCTCTGAGCACTATGGGACTTAACTGCTGTGGTCATCAGTCCCCTGGAACTTAGAACTACTTAAACCTAACTAACCTAAGGACATCACACACATCCATGCCCGAGGCAGGATTCGAACCTGCGACCGTAGCGGTCACGCGGATCCAGACTGTAGTGCCTAGAACCGCTCGGCCACTCCGGCCGGCTATCGGCTATGAGAAGTTAACCTTAGGTGTATGTTAATTTTACGGAACGGACCGGAACAAGTGACAGAATCATATGAACCCTTTCTTCGTGAAGACGTGCCAGGCCCAAATGATAGGTTAGAAGGATCCATGGATTTGTTGATCGATGGTAGCACTCGCCTCTAATGTTGTTTCCGCCAGAAAGGCGGCCTCTACGTTCTATTTAGGGGAACTCGCGGTAGAACGGGGTACCGGGGCAGAATGAAGATATACGTATTTTCGTGTCAATGAGGTGCTGCCAACGATCGGCAATGAATAGAACTAGTTTATACAGTTACTGCTCAACCTTGGCAGCCATGTTTGTTTGGGTTTCGTAAGCGTTGGATCGTGAAGTTTTCGTTGTGCTAACTTTAGCCCCTGCATTGTAACTTCTGGCGAAATGAAAGCAAGAAAAGGTATACTTACTTGTTTACAATACAGTTTCACTTCAAAATTGTAATTTATTGTAATTTAATTAAAATATGTTTAATAATCTTCTGTTTCATGAGGTTAAATGTTTGTTTTCGTATCTTTGTTTAGTGGTCTTACCTTCATAACCTGAACCATACCTGGGGCAGAAAGAGGAAGTACCCACAACATTTTTAACAAAGAGATCGCATTTATTAGGCTCCAAATCTATTTTGCTTTCGGTTTCAGATGGTCCGAGTATGTAAGAGAAACAAATAGGCAGTCATGGTCTACTGAGGCCATGAACAATGCTGTGGAGGCAGTTAATTCTGGCCATTGTGGGTATTTGAAGGCTTCAAACCAATTTGACGTTCCCTAGACTACTCTGGAAAGATACGTTAAAAAAGAAGGGAAAACCCTGACTAAAAATTGATAAAACGGCTGGAAAGTTTAAAAACGTATTTACAGATGAACAGGAACTTGATCTCGTTAAGTACTTAAAGAGTATGCAGGCTAGGTTATACGGCTTAACAATCAAAGACTTGCGTAACCTAGCTTATCAGTTGGCTGTAGAAATGGCATTGTGCATAGATTTAAAAATGAAATTGCAGGCGAAGATTGAGCCAACGGATTCCTTAAACGACATCCTTCTTTATCTGTTCGCAAACCCGAAGCAACATCTGGTGCAAGAGCCATGGATTTAAAATAAAGTAGCTGTCGATAGGTTTTTTCCGTTACTAACAAATGTAATTGACAAACACAAACTAATGGCTTCTCAAATCTTTAATTGTGATGAAACAGGCGTTTCGGTTAACCCTAAAAACCAATCAAAGATCATACCTTACAAGGGGAAACGTCAAGTAGGATCGTTAACATCTGCAGAAAGGGGCGAAACTGTAACCTGCCTCATTTGTATGTCAGCAGGAGAAGCTTACATGCCTCCAATGCTTATTTTTCCACGAAAGAAGAAGCAGAAATAATTTGAGTTAGGACTGCCACCAGGAGATTAGGCTGAGGTCTACAGCACCGGATGGATGACCACAGAATCATTCTTTGTATGGTTTCGAAAATTTGTGGAATTTTCTAACGCATCAAAAGACTTCCCAGTTCTTCTTATATCAGATGGCCACTCAACACATACCAAGAACATTGACGTTATACACTACATGAGGGAGAGTGGCGTTTCGTTGCTGTGTTTACCACCACATTGCTCTCAGAGACTTCAGCCGCTTGATGTTTCTTTTATGAAGCCTTTAAGTCTTCATTATAGTTATGAGCTTCGAAAATGGCTATGAAGCAACCCAGGGAAAGTCGTAATTCTCTTTCAAATTTCAACTCTTTTTGGTTCAGCTTTCATCAAAAGTGCAACAATGAAAACCTTTATTAAGGGTTTCGAAGCTACTGGAATATGGCTCCATATTAACCGATGCAGATTTCCTCCCGGCAGACACAACTGTCATCTTACTTGATAGGCCGTCAGATAAAGAGGTTATTATATTTGGAGCTGAAGAATTGGAATTGCCTTCGCCTAGCACACCATCAAATAAAGACGACGCCGCTGGGATGGCTGATCAAGCTGGCGAGGTTTCAGCGACTTGTAACAATGAACTGTCGCCTAAGAATGACAAAGTTATTGAGGCTAATTGTTCTAGTCCTGGGTGCTCTTGGATGACAACTGACAACACGGCCTCCTCATTTCATATTTCATCTGAAATTCTGATGCCCTTGCCAAAAGTTAACGAAAGCACGAAAAGGGCGAAACGGAAGAGGGGGAAGACCGTTGTTTTAACTGATTCGCCGTACAAAAATAAGTTAAAAAGAGTTAGAAGCCATTATTAAGGAGAAAGAGCAAAAGAACTTTGCCAAAGAAGAAAGAGCAAAGAAAAAACTATTTGCGAAAGAGAATAAAATTAAAAATTCAAAAAAGAAAAGAAAGGGTCTGAAGATAAATGGAGAAAAGAAGGAGAGAGCGTCCAATACCAACGAGAGTGATTATGAGGAAAGTTCTGATTGTGAGTTTTATTCAAAATCAGTTGAAGGTGCAAAAAATGGGCACAAAATTCTTGTGCAGGAATTGAGCCGTGCGTGTCTCATGTTCCCGCCATCATGTATTTTACACCCTGTTTTAACTTACTTCCACCTCACTACGTTAATTTAAATTACTGATGTCACTGAGTTGCTGCTTTGCCTGACTGTAATCAGCGCTAACAGCGCGTATTAATATATCCCCTCGCATAGTATCTTTGTCCGACTGCTGTTACTTCCCGGTCGTTGTCTGTCGTAAGCGAGTTCGGATTCGGGTCGCGAGTTCGGGCTGCCAGGCAGTTGGAACGCGTCTGGAGCACAGTCCAGACCTGCCAGTCGGAGAGTTGCAAAGCGGCACTACACCCCCGCCGGCGAAACATTGCACTTGACAGTTCGCTTTTTGTCTAGTTAGGTTGGCTATACTGTAATAGCGATGTTGCAACAGCAGCCTCTATACACACAGCAGACGATACAGTTTTCCGTCCCGTCTCGTAAATGCAAGCGATTGAGCAATTACAGTGTACATAAAAACTCGTTTTTAGTTGTACTACAATGACAGGAAGTAAACAACCGTATAATAATGCATGTAAAAGCATAACAATGCGCACCCTTTCTATAACGGAGCAAAGAAATACAAAAAACAAGTATCTGACGACTGGTACTTTAAAATCAATAACGTACGTAGTTTACAAAATAAATAATAACAGAGATTGCAATAAATAACCAATATTAGTAATTTTTCACTCACCAATTTAATGGCGCAATTCCATCCAGCTCGCCATCGTCACTGTTGTCCGACTCATCGCCAAAACCGTCTTCATCGTCGTCATCAGCAAGACAAATCATTAATTGTTCATGGCCACTGATAATGCCTTCTATTGTCTGTGCTGCTCGTATAAGCTTCTCGACGTGCTCTACTTTTTTTCTCCATGAGGCTGCATCCACAGTCACAAGAGCTTCACGCAACAGCTTTTCCACCTCTGTTATTGTAAAGGACTTGTTGTTGTTTCTTACATACATTTTTAGATCACTCCATATTAACTCAATAGGGTTGAAATGGCAGTGATATGGTGGCAGCATTATTACAGTATGACCCTGCTCCTTGGCAATTTCGTCTACTACATATGTAGGTGTCGCAGGCTTATTTTCTTTAACAAGAGAATATAACAGAACCTTTGTCATACTCATATCCGCTGCAATATTTCGAGCCTGTAACCACTGCACCATAACTTCTTTCCGAACATTTGAGGTTGGGGCTTTGTTCTGTATCACCGAATGATATGGAGCATTGTCCATTACAATTGTTGTAGGGACAGGAAATTGTTTTAAAAGGTTCATGAACCACTCAACAAATCGTGTGTGATCCGTATCTTCATGGTAATCACCAGTCTTTTTTGATCTAAAAACTAAAAGTGCATCAGGGACAAAACCACTGGAGGAGCCTGCATGGACCACAATTAATCTAGCTCCTCTTCCCGTCGGCTGATGGCCGCTACTGGTAGGTGTGTTATCCGTCCAACATTTACTGACAGCTTCACCGGCATTAACCCACGTTTCGTCTAGCCAAATCATAGAATGAATGTCTCTGTCCACAATTTTGTGCAAGAAAATGCTACGAGCGGTAACAATATGTGCCCTCTTTAACAGTACTTTGCGTCCGTCTAGCGTTTTGTAACGGAAACCCATATTTTTTAGCACAATTTTTAGTGATGTTTTACCACCCCTGAAGAGTTCACTTTCTTTTAAAAAGATTAATAACTTAGCTACAGTCGGATACTCTTTTCTGCTGTAGTAAGCATAAACATGCCTACGAATTGCACCAGTCTGGAAAGAATCTGAATCTGTGATAGGACTAGGCCGCTTTTTCTTCTTTCCCGGGGTTGATAAAAATGTATTATTTGATCCAGACAGCTCGGAATCATTACGGCTCACTTCAGTATCTTCCAAGTTTTGTAGTAATACTCCCTTACTTACTACGGTTCTTGCACTAATACGAAGAGTTTTCGACGTACGTTCCACATCTTTGTCGGCAGGAATTGATGGCTGTCCATGAAGGCTTACGTAGTTTTTCTCCTGCTCGTAAAACTCACGAGTTCTGCGTGGTAACTCCAGTGCCTGGCTGTTTAGCGGCACCCCTCGACGCAAAGGATTGTCACTAGGTGAACGAAGTCTTTTCGGTGGCATTTTCCAAGTATGTACACTCACAACGTAACAAAAATCACAACGATATAGCACACAGTACAACGAAAACACGCGGTAAACAACATACAATTCACGTTGTATACACATTCACTAAACAAAGCCGGCAACGCGGGAACTTTGACGTCACAGCACATGAGTAACAGCAGTGCTCACAGCGCTGTGATTGGCTGGCGCCCCACACTGAACGCCTAGCGCCTATCGTTCTTCACTTGTTACTCTGTTACGCTGCCAACTTCATACGCAAACGTCAAGTGCAATGTTTCAGCGGCCCGGGTATAGTGCAGTCGGGTTGGAGCAGTGAGGTTCTGCGTCGACATGACTCGCCTGACCATTGCCGCCACGCATCACTTGAGCCGGACCACGATCTTTGTGCATCGTCGGTCGGTTGTTCTACCGGCCGACGCGTTTTGGCTCGCCGATCTTACATGAGTCGGCTGTGTGTGTGTGTGTGTGTGCATCTACTCCCGATTTGTCTTCATGAGTGCTTACTTACTGTTGGGTATCGTTCAGGTCTTCATGCAAGTGTTTGTCAGGTTGTGTGTGTAGCTGGAGTTATTTCCACTGACAACTATTTTAGATGTTGTCGGCATTCTGAGGGGACTCGGTCGGTTGGTGCGGACCAGGGAGGATATCTCCGTGCGGCGCAGTCGGATGGGTCCGCTGGCGGTCCCTGCGCAGTGTTGGACCGTGTGTGGAGTTGTCCGATCGCTACGAGCTTCGTGGCTCACCGACCCAGGACGTCAAAGTTGAGTGGTGTCTTAAGTACCCAAGCCACGTTCGTTCATGTTGTGTCGATTGTTTAGCTGGTTCGCTGTTGGGGAGCTTTTCCTGTGAGCGACACTGAGTGTTTGTAGTGGTGAAATCGAGCCACCATGTGGTGGAATTAACTATATTGGCTCACTACAATTCAGGTGCGCCAGCGGAATTTTCTGCCTTGTGGCCATTAGTGTTCCAGTTACCTGCCCTGGCCACTAACGTATTTTCAGGCAGTGTCCTTTCCTCACCTGTTGTCGCTGTCCAACACGGTGTGTAGTTTTGACTGCTTAATACATATTTCACTGTGAATAATCTCGTCCGTAACAGTTTGGTCTTTGAGTTTTCATGTACGGATTGGTGGCTAACAAGTCGTTTGGTCGGTTGGTCTGTGACTGTCTCTTGGTTGGGTTACCGACGGATTAAGTGTAGTTGGGCCCACCACCTGTCTCACGTAAGTGAACCTTATACTGTCCTTTTCATGGGTGTTTAATGGTCTGTTGTTAATCTATTATAGCCAATGCTTTAAAGGAAAAAAAAATCAAGGGCCGTCAGCCCATATAAGTAAGTTTGAATTTTGGCAAGTGGATATTTTGCTTAAAGTTACTGTTGTTGTGCTTTCTTTTCATTTAGAGTGCTGTGAGCCAGGTTTAAGGTATTTTGAATTTTTGGAAAATCAATTGCGGCATTCTGCCAACTAAAACCTTATTCTTAAATTTAGTTATTGTCGTTGCGTTGCCTTTTCATTTAGTGTGCTTTCGGCCACTTAAAACTTAAAGGTTTAAGCTATTTTTGAATTTCTGGAAAGTCAACTGTGGGTCTTCAGCCGCTTAAAGCCTTATTTTTAAAATTTCCCCTTAAGCGAAAACATTGTGGTCTCCGGCCTTAAAAGATTATGGTAATATATTTTTAAAATTTTGAAATTTAATTGTGGTCTTCAGCCGTTGGTATTGCACCTTGTTTATGTTTGTTCTATCCAATTTGGCCTTGAGGCTTTCAGCCTAGCTGTGATATATACATATATATTTTAATTATTTTATTTGCAATTTTAACTGCGTGTCTTCAGTCAATTGAAATTGTCTTGTTGATTATTAAGATTTCTTGTTTCTAGGCCTTCAGCCGTGAAAGAATTGGATTTTGAAAGTCGTAGTTGTAAATGTGTGGCTGTGTGCCGTTTTGCTTTAAATGTATTATTAAATCACAATAAACTACTATTTTGAAATGAAACTGATCGCCACTTTATTTTGGCCCTTTCCGCAGTCCTAATCACCTGTTCTGCCCTGCGGGTCTAGCGGGCGTCTCAGGAACAGATAGCGAAGATGATGAGTCTCTCCTCGTGTGTGAATTTTGTACATAGCCTTAAGAAAAGGATACAATACAATGAAAACTGTAGTTTGACGTTAACATTCACTTTAAACTAAATAAACACCGAGCAAGCCAATATTTTCTGTATTTCCGATAATGTTATACGTTTTTATAATCACTTGTACGTACCACCCAAATCTGCCCCTTGCACAGGGCAGAATTGGGAAAATGACATATCTTTCTGTTTTTGAGGGAAAAAAATTGTTCTTTTATTTTATGGCAATGTCCTTGTATTTTTGTGATTAATATATCATAATGTGTTCATATAAAAATTGGTAACTCTCTTATTTAACACCTTTGTACTTTTAATCAATGTTTTCAGCTTTGTACCTCGTTCTACCCCTACACTTTAGTTTTTTTTGTTAGTTGGTTACTTTCTTTCCTCTTAGAAGGGCACCGTCGTAAGAATAAAGACGTTTTGTTTAAGCGACCTTCCTGTTCCACAAAAAAAGGCGGTTACAACGACCACTCGAATTAAGCAGGAGTACTGGGTTCATGTCCCGATCCGCCACTAATTTTCAGTCTTCAAGTTATTCCGATACCCATTTGCGGCTGGCGTCGGCCTTTCCTTCGAAATCCTACTTCTATTATTGTCAGTGGTTTAATGCTCGTATTTGTACTGCACAATGTTCTGCACTACACGCACATTTTTGCCAGTATTTTCCGTTCTGCAAAATCGATTTATGCCCACAGAGCGTTCGCTTCGTGGCTGATCCCACGCACTCTCCAGTTTCCCCTGCTACACAAAGCAACCACGATTTTTTATCGCAGTCCTATGTAATCAGTGTCGATATTAGCGATACGATAAGAGGCTTACGGAGCCTGCTCTCACAGTTAAATCCGACTGAAGAGTGTTGGATGCTGTGGGCAGCATGACTGCAGCGCTGACAATACGACTATAGGCCACTGCTTGGCTTCCAGGCTGTGTTCGCCCAGCTATCGTAGGCGTTACAGCGAGCGATGCTGCAAGCCTTTTCGCCCTGTGGGAGACCGTTGTCCATTCTATACTTTAGATGGGAGTAAGTCTCACACATTCTATATGCCACCGGCGGTAGGACAGTACACACGGTGACTGTCACCAACAGCTCATGACTCGTATTTTGCTGAGTCATGAAAAATCACTCCTACTATATTTTGCATGTCCTTAACTGAATCAGTTTCCTTTGCGGCAATCTGACGTGGGTAAGGAATGTCTAGTAGAGATAACAGGGTTAGTATGAAATCAGATCATGTTGCCTAAAACGAAAACTTCCGAACTCTTGCTCGAACAGTGCACGGGTATACTGCCGGTTCATAGTGTTCAACGGGCACAATATTTCGACGATCAGACATGTCGCCATCGTCAGGTGCGCTGAGCTCCTGAGGGTGGGCGACCGATTTAAATCCCCTGTCCCCGCGGGCCGCTCTCTTCGCCGTCCGCGCCAGCGCGCCGGCGGTCGCAAGACTTGGGCGTCGGAATCTGTCGTAGCGTGGATGTGCTTGCTACGTCCGCCCTGGTCCACAGTTCGTACTTCTTGCTGAGAGTCTTCTTAATTACATTCAATGCCAGGCCCCAAGCCTTGCTGAGATTGTAATCGCAATCTCGGTTGATATCTTCCCTGGTGCGAATTTCGATAGTCTCCCTTATAACGCTATCCCAATATTTAGAGGTCTGAGCCAGGATCTTGGTACGCTCATAATCCATCTCGTGTTTCTCGGACAAACAGTGCTCTGCTACCGCCGACTTATTTGGATATTTCAGTCGAGTGTGCCTTTGATGTTCTCGGCAACAATCTTCGATGGTGGGTACTGTTTGTCTGATATAAGTCTTCCCGCACTCGCGGGGAATTTGGTATATGCCGGCCTTCCTCAAACCGAGGTCATCTTTCACACTTCCCAGTAATGCCCGTGTTTTATTGGGCGGGCAAAAGACGGTTTTAACTCGGTGTTTCTTTAATATACGGCCGATTTTCCCCGATAGTGCGCCATTGTATGGAATAAAGGCAGTGGCTACCTCTTCTTCCGTGACTTCATCCGTCTCCACAGGTTGTGCTGTGGTGGTGGGTCGGAGAGTGCGTCTAATCTGCCATTCCGAGTACCCGTTTTTTCGGAACACGGTTTTGAGGTGTTCTAATTCCTGGGGCAGATTCTCTGCGTCTGAGATGCTGCGCGCCCTGTGTACTAATGTTTTTAGTACTCCATTCCTCTGAGAAGGGTGGTGGCAGCTTTCTGCATGCAGGTACAGGTCAGTGTGCGTTTTCTTCCTGTACACACGGTGGCTCAGTGTACCATCAGCTCTTCTCTTGACCATGACGTCCAGGAATGGTAATCTTCCTTGTGAATTTGATGTTTGGATGTATGGAGTTTAGGTGTGTAAGGAAATCCAGGAGCTTGTCCCTACCATGGGGCCAGATGACTAACGTGTCATCGACATAACGGAAGAAACAAGTAGGTTTCCAATTGGATGAAGCCAAGGCTTCCTCCTCGAAGTACCCCATGTACAAATTCGCGACCACCGGCGAGAGTGGGCTGCCCATTGCGACTCCATCCATTTCCTCGTAGTATTCCCCATTAAACAGAAATCCCCTAGGTTATGTCGATTACCGGATTCCTGATATTCACGGAACACTCATGAAATGATCGTACGGGAAAATCCCCACTTCATCGCTACCTCGGAGATCCTGTGTCCCACGGCTCGAGCGCCGACTCTATCACCATGTTCAGACTCACTTAAATCCTGATAACTTGCCATTGCAGCAGCAGTAACCGATCTAACAATTGCGCCAGACACTCGTTGCATATAGACGTTGCCGACCGCAGCGCCATATTCTGCCTGTATACAAATCTCTGTATTTTAATACGCATGCCTATACCAGTTTCTTTGCTGCTTCAGTGTATGTTAGTAATGCTGGGAATCAGTTCTTAAAGAGAAACCAAATATGAAAACATGAATTATACGAAAAAAAATCTAATAAAGTGAATACGTGGCAAATGATCCATATACGAAAGAAACAGATAATTTTAAAGAATTTCAGGTAGCAGCCAAAAATGTGTGTTATCTTACATCAGAAACAACCTTTATATTATACGAGACCTGTGTGCCATGACGGCAATATCGTACCTGTGACGAAGCTGCCAACACTCTCTGCGAACCTCAAATCTTGGACCGCTGCCTGACAACCCAGGCTCTTTCCATCCCTGGGCTCAGTCCATAGAGCGTGCCCACTTGCCAGCATCCAGCCGCTTTCCTCTGTTCCAGGGCATGAACTAATCTCCCCCTAACCTTCCATCGGTGGGGCCTGAAACAGCCAGTACCAGCTCTCCATCCTCCGGTGTGGAGTTCGGGACGCTGTGTCGCCCTACCAACATTTGGCTGCCTTCACTGGACCACAGTGGACGCCGCTTTAGGGATTGTCACCGGCTCACTTGTACGAGATACACGTGGCCGCACGCGGCGTCAGCAGGCGCTCGGTGTGCTCTGCTGCTGACGGCGCTACAACGACAGCTTGCTGGGAGACGCTGCTGTGGCATATTTTCCACGCTGGCCGAGGTCCCAGAGACCGGCACCCGCGGCGAAGAAGATTTAATTATTCTAAATAATAGACATTTGTATCCCCGGGGTGCCTTACTCTGCTGCACCCACATTCACCTCCTGGTAGAGAATCTCTCCACACTCCAAGCCATCCCGACACCTCGTCACAAGTGTGTGGAGCGATTTTCGCAAGAGAACAGGATTGTTCCTCCTATAGCTCAAAGCATTCGGCTATGGCACCAGCAACTTCATGCAACTGGTTATCTATTCACATATGTGGTTATCTATTTATGGATGTATGGGTCGAAAAAGTGGGTTGCGGACGCAAAAAGACCCACCGTGGTTTAACAGCGCAATTCGGAGAATGATCAGGAAGCAAAGATAGTTGCACTCGCGGTACAAGAAAGATCGGGAGAATGCAGGCAAAAGCTAGTGAAGATTCGTGCTGCTGTAAAAAGTGCGATGCGCGACGCATACAACCACTACCATCGTCGTACCTTAGCAAAAGAGCTTGCTGAAAACCCAAGGAAATTCTGGTCTTACGTAAAATCGGTAAGCGGGTCGAAGGCTTCCATCCAGTCACTCACTGATCAGTCTGGCCTGGCAAAGGAAGACAGCAAAACGAAAGGTGAAATTTTAAATTTAGCATTTGAAAAAACTTTCACGCAGGAGGATCGTACAAACATAACGCCGTTTGAGTCTCGTACAGATTCCCGTATGGAGGACATAGTGCTAGACATCCCTGGGGTTGTGAAGCAGCTGAATGGGTTGAAAATAAATAAATCGCCAGGTCCTGATGGGATTCCAATTCGGTTTTACAGAGAGTACTCTACTGCGTTGGCTCCTTACTGAACTTGCATTTATCGCCAATCTCTTGCCCAACGTAAAGTCCCGAGCGACTGGAAGGAAGCGCAGGTGACGCCTGTATATAAGAAGGGTAGAAGGACGGATCCTCAAAATTACAGACCAATATCCTTAACATCGGTTTGTTGCAGGATTCTCGAACATATTCTCAGTTCGAATATAATGAATTTCCTTGAGACAGAGAGGTTGCTGTCCATGCATCAGCACGGCTTTAGAAAGCATCGCTCCTGCGAAACGCAACTCGCCCTTTTTTCACATGATATCTTGCGAACCATGGATGAAGGGTATCAGAAGGATGCCATATTCCTTGACTTCCGGAAAGTGTTTGACTCGGTGCTCCACTGCAGATTCCCAACTAAGGTACGAGCATATGGGATTGGTTCCCAAATATGAGAGTAGCTCGAAGACTTCTTAAGTAATAGAACCCAGTACGTTGTCCTCGATGGTGAGTGTTCATCGGAGGTGAGGGTATCATCTGGAGTGCCCCAGGGAAGTGTGGTAGGTCCACCGTTGTTTTCTATCTACATAAATGATCTTTTGGATAGGGTGGATAGCAATGTGCGGCTGTTTGCTGATGATGCTGTGGTGTACGGGAAGGTGTCGTCGTTGAGTGACTGTAGGAGGATACAAGATGACTTGGACAGGATTTGTGATTGGTGTAAAGAATGGCAGCTAACTCTAAATATAGGTAAATGTAAATTAATGCAGATGAATAGGGAAAAGAATCCCATAATGTTTGAATATTCCATTAGTAGTATAGCGCTTGACACACTCACGTCGATTTAATATTTGGGCGTAACATTGCAGAGCGATATGAAGTGTGACAATCATGTAATGGCAGTTGTGGGGAAGGCAGATAGTCGTCTTCGGTTCATTGGTAGAATTTTGGGAAGATGTGGTTCATCTGTAAAGGAGACCGCTTATAAAACACTAATACAACCTACTCTTTAGTACTGCTCGAGCGTTTCGGATCCCTATCCGGTAGGATTGAGGGAGGACATAGAAGCAATTCAGAGGCGGGCTGCTAGATTTGTTACTGGTAGGTTTGATCATCACGCGAGTGTTACGGAAATGCTTCAGGAACTCGGGTGGGAGTCTCTGGAGGAAAGGAGGCGTTCTTTACGTGAATCGCTACTGAGGAAATTTAGAGAACCAGAATTTGAGGCCGACTGCAGTACAATTATACTGCCGCCAACTTAAATTTCGCGGAAAGACCACAAAGATAAGATAAGAGAGATTAGCGCTCGTACAGAGGCATACAGGCAGTCATTTTTCCCTCCCTCTGTTTGTGAGTGGAACAGGGAGAGAAGATGCTAGTTGTGGTACTAGGTACCCTCCGCCACGCACCGTATGGTGGATTGCGGAGTATGTATGTAGATGTAGATGTAGATCTACCCTCTGTGCTCGTTCAACATGTACAGCGGTTTCAGCTGAATTTTGCACATTGTACACACTAGTCTGCTCGTCAAGGCAACCTTGAGTTAACTGTTCATGTGTCTCCCGGCGTGTTTAGCGTCCACGTTTGTGTTTTAAATTGCATGGAATTCAATTGCTTCTAGCTCTTCTTAATAGTGATAAACAACATCGTACATAATCTACTTTCACGTTTAGTATTCAGTAACGAGATTACGTTCAGTTTAAGCGAAAAAGTGAAGCACCACGACATAATACAGAAGGCACATAATATAGTCTATCAAGTCAGAGAGAGAGAATTTCCAAAGCTTCATATGTTTTTCGCTGTTACTCGAGAAAATATTGATGGCCCGCTGTTTTTGGCGGAAATGACGGTCGCAGGGAGAGCACGCCTGGATGCGTTGATGATTTAACATTTTGCACAATTGCCTAAATTGTAACTTTTCAACAGGAAAGAGCACCACAGCACTGAAACCTACATGTAAGAGCATTTATTAGCAGTGAACTGCCTTGACGATATGTCAGCCGTAAGGGGCTTACGTTCAAAAATGGCTCTGAGCACTAAGGGACTTAACTGCTGTGGTCATCAGTCCCCTAGAACTTAGAACTACTGAAACCTAACTAACCTAGGGACAGCACACAGCCGGCCGCTGTGGCCGAGCGGTTCTAGGCGCTTCAGTCTGGAACCGCGCGACCGCTACGGTCGCAGGTTCGAATCCTGCCTCGGGCATGGATGTGTGTGATGTCCTTAGGTTAGTTAGGTTTAAGTAGTTCTAAGTTCGAGGGGACTGATGACCTCGGATGTTAAGTCCCATAGATCTCAGAGCCATTTGAACCATTTGAGGTCACACACATCCATGCCCGAGGCAGGATTCGAACTTGCGACCGTAGCGGTCTCGCGGTTCCAGACTGCAGCGCCTAGAACCGCTCCGCCATACCGGCCGGCCTTTCCAATAACTTCGGCTGAAATACGCACCTGTTAGTGACAACACTGAGTGCAGTAATTCTAGACGTGGTTCCAAATATAGGAGACGAGTTTGACTGTCGTCTGGGTGTTTGTCGTTCTTCCGGTAGAGCGCTCGCTGGACATTTGTGAAAGGTAAATGAGAACTTTGCTTCTAAACTTAGGTCTAAAAAGTACCCTAACGTTGTATATATGTACACGTACGAGAAATATCCTTGTGAAATCAGATCGTTTTTATCTTTTTGTGGAGGGGGGGGGGGGGGGGGAGGGGGAGCAGGGAGGAAGAGAAATTGATGTTTTACGTGGAAGTTAGAATTCCACCAAGCTTCTATCTTCATTCGTATATGAAGCGAATTCAAATGAAAAGTTACGAATCAACGAGGAGGGTATAACTGAAATATTTTTTCAAAAGTAACCACCAGCGGCCTGAGCACAACTATCCCACAGTTTCACGAGCCGAAGGATTCCCTGTTCCCAGAATTTCTGCGGCTGCGACAGGAGCCAGTCCTCCATTGTGTCCTTCAGTTCGTTACTTCCCTCTGAAATGTTTTTTAACGGATCAAACGCATGGAAGTTGAGGGGCGAACGCTCAAGCTGCTCCCAACTGAACATAGCCGTTACACGTGTGGGCACGCGTTATCATGGAGCTGAAACACTCTCTTCGTGACCAGCTCAGATAGTTTTCTCTTGAGGGACTTGTACAGGCTACGGAGTATCTCACATTACACGAGACTGTTAATGGTTTTCCGTGCTCAAGGAATTCGATGAGTATCGGACTTCGAACGTCAGAAATGACGGTGAGCATCACCTTGCCTGCTAAGAACATTCCTTCGAACTTTTTTTGTTGGGGGTTGACAACGCTATATTCCTGTTTCTAGATACCTCACTACGTTATTGTAAAGGGGCATATGCAAATTACAACTGGTTTGGTTGTTACGACGTTTTGTATCTTTTCATTTGAAAGTTCCTTTTACAAGGACGAATACGGGGAAAATAAAAAGTGCTACTGATTGTCGACTTTCACAGAATGGATTGTTAGTCAGTGGCTCGTGTTGTTAGTCAATAAACAGAATGTAGGAATACTTAGAAAGTGTATTTTTTGTGCGAGCACACACTTTCTAAAGTAGAACAGTGCCTTTTGACTGTAGCAAACTGAAAGTAGAGTAAATTAGAATGACAAAGGTGTTGGTTGCAGGACGGTAGTGGGAGCTGTTTATTAGATATCGTGTTTTTAAGAGTTTCCACACCGACACTTGTTTGTGCCATTCAACCCGGATACTTGCTAAGTACGATGCTGTTATGTTAGCTTTTGGCGTGCTTGTGTTCCCTCACTGTACTGCGACTTGTTAGTCAGTTAGTGTGTGACAGTGCAAGCAGTAGGCTGTAAGTGGACGATCGGATTTACGAATGCAGAAAAAGCCGACATGCCCATGGTATAGGAAGTATGTAATTCGTTCTTGTACAGTGTATGCGGCAATATATACCAGTAGACGTCAATCATCTCGGCAGTTCCTTATCAGCCTCTTCATCCGCTTACATGAATGTAGTATAACACCTGGACAATGCAACAGAAGCAAACAAGTGTCGACAGTAGAGGGAGAAATTAGTTGGGAAGTTGGAAAGTTGTGGTAAGATCTTATGGGACCAAACTGCCGAGGTCATCTGTCCCTAAGCTTACACACTACTTAATTTAACTTAAACTAGTAATAGATCCGCACGTCAGCGCCCGCCCAATCGCATGAAGAAGTGGCATGAGTCAGACAAGTGTTGTACACGTTCTCCATCGACATATATTCCATCCCTATCACATCTCTGCCCATCAAGAACATCATGGAAACGATTATGAGAACCGTGTTAACTTCTGTACATGGGCATTAAGACAGGATACTCCCGATGTATCATGTACCTTGTTTAGTTATGAAACCACATTTACCAATCACGGCCAGGTAAACCGCCTAAACATGCGCTATTGGCCTGTTGACATCCCCCGCTCGCTTTGTCAGGTGGAACGCCAGCTTCCATGGAGTGTAAATTTGTTGTGTGGGATAGCGAACCATCAGCTGATAAGCCTGTCCTTCTTAGACCGAACACTGAACGCGCACAAGTATCGCAGCCCCCTAACATAACATCGTCCACGGATGCTAGAAGACACTAGGAGGAACGTGTGGTACCAATATGATGGTTGTCCAGCCCGTAGTGCACGAAGTACTACAGCATGTCTTGACGAATTGTTTCAAAATTGTTGGATTGGACGCAAAAGGCCTGTATCTTGGCCAGACCGTTCACCGAATTTGACGTCTGTAGACCGTTTTCTGTGGGGAAAGCTGAAAGACGCTGTCTGCAAGGAGGTACCAACTACGCCGGATGGTATGCAACGACGTATTACTGCAGCCTGCTCGCACGTCTCCGCTGAAATGCTAGGACGTATGCAGCAGTCGTTCCATACCAGATTGGCAGCCTGTATTGCCACTACCGATGGTCATTTTGAACTCAACCTGTGATGGTCAGTTGTCTCGTTATTGGTATGAATCCACGTAACTAGCGTATGCACTTGTGATGTTCTTTAGTGTGCGGTACCACAGGTATTGTACGAAGAGTCGCCGTGAGAACTTTTAAAAACACGATATCTCGTAAACGACTCGCACTTGAATCCTGCAACAAAAACTACAATTCTAATTTACCGTACTTTTAGCCTGTTAGTGTCAAGAGGCATTGTTCCGTTTTAAAAAATATCTGTTTGCACAAAAATTACACTTTTTAAGTACTATTACAGTGTGTTTGTTGGCTAACAGTACGAGCCGCTGACTACCAATCCACTCTGTGAAAATCACACCTCAACCGCACTTTCGTGTAAAGTATCAGTAAACTTGCGAAATTGAAAATAATACTTTTAGAAAAACACTGTACATCATATGGTGCTTAACGTTATTTTTAGTAAGTACGTTCACAAGGTCAATGTTGATCGCACAGTGTTCTGTGTCACCATAATGAGAAGTTTTCAGTCTCTGAGACATCCATAGAAACTAACTGCATATTTTGAAATGTGTCGCTGGCCAAGAATAATGTGTGTTCAAAATGTAGCTGTTGAGATTCCTGTTTGCTTAGCAGCTCATGTAAAAACGGATACGTTGTGAAATTTACTAGATAATTTTTTTCTTTTCACTACGTTGTATCAAATACTGACACTGGTACATAGAACGGCCTTTCGCAGTAAAGTTCGTGACAAAACTAGGTGCCAGAACGTTAAAAGCAGATTCGTGAGTACTGAAACCGGGCTCTACCACAGCTCCGCTGAGGCAAATTGAGCAAGCCGGAATTAGAAGGAATTGGCGAGGGATTAAGCTGCAGTGTCACTGGGTTTCCACAAAATGTCACAAACTCACTGTCAGGAGGGGGCTTTAACTCTACAAAAAGGATCCAGTGCAGCACTTCGTTACATCGTTGTTAGAGCTCCTCAAAACGAATATATGCCGCCACTGTAAAGTAGTTCAGAAATGGAGCGGCACCAAAGGGATCCACAATAAAAGGTCAGTGGCGATACAAGTTAGTAACAGTGTATGAATTCAACCAGAACGAAGGATTATGCGAGGATATCATCTCTAGTGTCTTGCAGAATGCCAGTGCAGTGTCATTTGGTAACTCGACAACCAGCAAATACCTTACGTTATTTTGAATTTTTAAGTACTTTACTTAAGTTGAATTGCCTCAGAGACCGTAACTCTTGATCCTCAAGGGCGTGAATGTCAATCCACTCCATAGTATTTAGATTGGATGAGAGGCTGCGTTCGTAAAGCTTCTTCGACATTCTGGGCTTTTCGGTTCCTCTCGAGTTGCTCTGGTGCCACATCCGTAATTATATCAAAGCTGGAAACTAATTAAACCCAAAGTGCTTACTCTCTTTCACAATATTTAGATCATAGTCTTAACATGTGCTTGAGCAGTGACGAACCGTTAATTCTGTCTATAGCTTCTATCGTTGCACATCCTTAATAAAATGTCCCTCTACTAATGCGCCTTTGTTTTAAGGATAAAAACGCTACATTTAGTGAAAACTTAATCGATTTCACGTCTTACTCAACTAATTAATTTACGACTAAATGTTAAATAAAAATATAATTAGTTTATCATTGGACACTGAGAGACTGGAATGGACGACATTTTCTTAGCAGTATTGAAATCCTTGCGAGACCCAACAACGACAAAACATTATCTCTTCATGTGCATGATACGTGTATGATACAGGCGAAACACCCCCACACTTCAAGAAGAATGTAATAATCCCAAAAGAGGCAGATGCTGACTGATATGAATGTTACCGAAGTATCAGTTTAATATATCATGGTTGGAAAATTCTGGATCGAATTATTTACAGTGAAATGAAAAACTGGTGTAGGCTGACCTCGGGGAGGATGAAATGGGTTCCGGGAACATGTAGGAATGCTTGAGGTAATACTAACCCCTCACCTTATCTTAAAAAAAAGGCTGAAGGCAGAAAAGCTACGATTATGACATTTGTAGATTTAGAGAAAGCTTCTGACAATGTTGACTTGAATATACTCTTGAAATTCTGAATATAGCATACTCATACGCATTCGTGACCTGTGTATGCGCACAATTAATGACGCTGATATATATCAGTCAAGGCTGATAAATTTATTGCTTGCAAACTTGTGTGTTTTTCCCACATAAAGTGTTGATGTAATGTACTGAATTCTATGTATTTAACAGAATATTAACCGTTCTTTCACTTGTTGTTTGTTCGAAAGACATGAGTTACGTTGAAAGTGTACAGTTATGTTTTGAAGCAACTACGTCCGGTAAAAACTTATCCTGTACCATGTTATTGTCGAAGAGATGAGAAACTACGCGCACATCAGAGGTAATAAGGACTGAAAAACGAGTACTGCTATGTAATCAAAAGTATCCTGACACCCCCAAAAACATACGTTTTTCATATTAGGTGCATTGTGCTGCCGCCTACTGCCTGGTACTCCATATCAGCGACCTCAGTAGTCATTAGACATCGTGAGAAGGCAGAATGGGGCTCTCTGCGGAGCTCACGGACTTCAAATGTGGTCAGGTGATTGGGCGTCACTTGTGTCATACGTCTGTACGAGAGATTTCCACACTCCTAAACATCCCTAGGTCCACTGCTTCCGATGTGACAGTGAAGTGGAAACGTGAAGGGACACGTACAGCACTAAAGCGTACAGGCTGACCTCGTCTCTTGACTGACAGAGATCGCCGACTTTTGAACAGGGTCGTAATGTGTAACAGGCAGACATCTATCCAGACCACCATACGGTAATTCCAAACTGCATCAGGATCCACTGCAAGTACTACGTCAGTTAGGCGGGAGGTGAGAAAACTAGGATTTCATGGCCGAGCGGCTGCTCATAAGCCACACATCACGCCGGTAAATGCCAAACGATGCCTAGCTTGGTGTACGGAGCTTAAACATTGGACGATTGAACAGTGGAAAAACTTTGTGTAGCGTGACGAATCACGATACGCCATGTGGCGATCCGATGGCGGGGTGTGGGTATGGCCAATGCCCAGTGAACGTCATCCGCCAGCATGTGCAGTGCCAACAGTAAAATTCGGAGGCGGTGGTATTATGGTGTGGTCGTGTTTTTCATGGAGGGGACTTGCCCCATTGTTATTTTGCGTGGCAATAACACAGCACAGGCTACATTGTTGCTTTAAGCACCTTCTTGCTTCCTACTGTTGAAGAGCAATTCGGGAATGGTGATTGCATCCTTCAACACGATCGAGCACCTGTTCATAATGCACGGCCTGTGGCGATGTGGTTACACGACAATAACATCCTTGTAATCGACTGGTCTGCACAAAGTGCTGACCTGAATCCTATAGAACATCTCTGGGGTGTTTTGGAAAGCCGACTTAGTGCCAGGCCTCACCGATCGACATCGATATCTCTCCTCAGCGCAACAGTCCGTGAAGAATGGGCTGGCATTCCCCGACAAACCTTACAGCACCTGATTGAACGTATGCCTGCGAGAGTGGAAGCTGTCATCAAGGATAAGGGTGGGCCAACACCTTACTGAATTTCAGCATTACCAATGGAGGTCGCCACGAACGTCATTTTCAGCTAGGTGTCAGGATACTTTTGATCACATCGTGTAATTTAGAACTATCATATTTTCGTCAGGTACTAAAGGGTGCCGTTAAAGGTGAACCATTGACTTCTAATCATGGTAGGGACCATATTCTGACCACGGAAAAGCAAAAACTAAAGCAAATGTATTTGAAATTACTCATAAATTACTTATTTTGGGAATCATGATGGTGTAGTGAACAATGTAGGTATATCATGAAGGCGCTGCTGATCACAATAAACTGAATTTCAGCGATGCGAGTTGCCATTGCTATTCTACGACGGACTACATCGTCCATCCGAAGAACTGACCAGCATCCTGAACATGTTGGGCTACGTATCAGTGCTAGAGCCAAAGGTCATAAGAAAGCCAACATGCTCATCGCCTTGGCAGGAGCAAAGAGATTTACGCCTGGCTTTCTGCATCGGAAAAAGAGTCCGTCTAGATCTTAGGGAGACAACAAAACAAATTAAGTCCGTGGTTTTTCCATAAATGTCATTATAACCACCAGAAACAATATGCCACTAGCCGTGGACCACCGGCTCTACACACTACCCACCACCAGAGTGCAGAGAAAGGCACAACGTGGTGGTGGCGTTTTATGTCGCAACTTTGTCATCAATAGTCATGTCTTAATTCTGGCAGTCACGTATTTTTTTGGTATGTGTCATCGGCGTGGAGAACGGAAACTGGGCTGAAACAGGGAGGAGAACCTATCAGTTCCATCCTAATATGAAAGAAAGAACAAGAATGACGTACTACCTTCCGACCAAGTGAGCTACACACTACATGTCGGGACACGCTCTTTGTCCCAGCCACTTACTAAAAACAGGACAGCACACTACAGACACTTGTTAATGTGGAGCAATCGGTGCTCCGGATCACATTGTCTGGGAGTGTGCCGTTAGCGAGAATGTTACAGAGCAGGAGAGGAAAGCACTTGGAAATGCAACCATTTGTAATATTGTAAGAATGAAGAACTGTGGCATAAGCTGAACTCTCTTACAGCTAAGATATCAGGTTATGAACTGCAAATCTACATTACTGAGAGGCAACCAAGTAGAGGCCTTACATTCTGAGAAAGAGACGCACCACGGCGGAACACCCACCTCCAACAATCTACTGGAAGCAGTGAGAAGACGAGGCTCGGGGAGGATCAGGAAGGATTTCCTGAGACCCTGGCAACCGTCTGGGCAATGGTCTTTCTGCAGTGGATACACCGGTCCCCATCAGATCACTGAAGATAAGCATTGTCACGTGTGGCCGGCACTTGGATGGGTGACCATCCGGGCCGCCATTCGGGGTGCACTCAGCCTTGTGAAGTCAAGTGAGGAGGTACTCGACCGAATAGTAGCGGCTCTGGTCACAGAAAACCATCGTAACAACCGGGAGAGCGGTGTACTGACCACACGCTGAGGATTACATGGCGGTCGGATGTTCCCGATGGGTCACTTGTGGCCTGACGACAGAGTGCTTTTTTCACAACCGTCTCCCAATCTCTACACCCTGGGTGGCACAGCAGCACAGCTCCTGTGAATCCTGAGTTGCACCTCGGTGCACAGGGGCTTACCATCGAGACAAATGAGGTATCAGGCTTGGTTCTAATACAAAGTTTAGTATTGTAGTGTCGTGTTGTGTAGTGATGTAGAGTATAGCGTTATAGTAGTAACGAACTAAACCAAAACTCCTCCCAAACAGGCCATGATGGCCTAATGGTACCGATCTGCTGCCGTGTCATCCTCAGCCCACTGGCGACACTGGATGCGGATATGGAGGGGTATGTGGTCAGCACGCCGCTCTCCCTGCTGTATGTCAGTTTCCAATACTGGAGCCGCTACTTATCAGTCAAGTAGCTCCTCAGTTTGCCTCACAAGGGCTGAGTGCATCCGTCTTGCCAACAGCGCTCGGCAGACCAGATGGTCACGCATCCAAGTGCTAGCCCAGCCCGACAGAGCTTAACTTCGGTGATCTGACGGGAACTGGCGTAACCACAATGGCAAGGCCGTTGGCGCGTTGTAGTAGTGTAGTTGAAAATTATAAATTACAGAATCTGTCATCTACCAATGCCGCATAGCGTAATAGACCATCAGTGTGTGCCTTAAGGATTCCAGATGAACAGATATCTGTGCGCCAGATGGCCAAATTTTAGTATTCAGACTTTGTTTAGTTATTGTAATTATTATAATTGTAATGTAGTTATTCTACGTAGACTTTCCCCCCCTTAAATAGCATAGTGCTCAGTTACTAACGCATTTTAAATCATTTTAAAATATTATGTGTTCTATACATGTCAATTCATGTACAACACTCGGTCTGTTCTTTTATATAGTCAAAAGACTAAAATAAATAAACAGAACGGAAAATTAACTGGTGTTCAAAACTTAAAGACGGATGTAACTTCCACGTAATGTGTCACTGACAAGTAACACATCTCGATGAAACTTGCACCATTCAGACAAAGAACTACTACTGTATGGCACAATACAATTCAATACAGTACAGAAGGTAAGTGAAAGCAATACGCAGTGAGACGAACAGAAGTGACTTTTATTCAAAGAAAATGTTTATGGTGAAGTCACTGAGATTCATTATGGTTGCCTGGACACTGCCAACAGCCGTATATGGTTCTTAATTTGTGTGTGATCACCACGGAGACCAGTGCCCGCTCTACAACGTGCCACTATGCTGGCTACAGGGTTGGTAAGGAGTTCTTGTGGTAGGGTGGCGCTGGTCGTTTCTGCATGTGGACGTGATGCAGTACGTCTCCCCAACGCATCCCATACGTGCTCGACGGAATTTGAGTCGGAAGAACAGGAGGCCAGTCCATTCGCCCAATATCCTCTCGTTCCAAGAGCTCCTCTAGCTGCGCTAGATTAGATGAGATTAGATTAGATTAGTTTTTCGTTCCATAGATCCGTGCTGAGGAGATCCTCGTGGATGTGGAACATGTCAATTTTGTTTTTAAAGCTGAAATAACAATACTAATAGTATGAATATCTACAATACATTATTTGTTTCTATTAAGAAATTCGCCAATGAAGTAGAAGGAGTTGGTCACTAGTAAGTCTTTCAGGCTATTTTAAACTGATCTTTATTTGTAACTAATTTTTTTTATGTTTGCTTACAAATTATTGAAGATGAGTGTTACTGAGTAGTGGATCCCTTTTTGGACTAAAGTAAGTGCTTTTAAGTCCTTGTGCAGATCATTTTTGTTCCTGTATTGTGTGTATGAACTGAGCTGTTTGTTGGAAAAAGATATATATTATTTAGGACAAATTTCACTAAGGAGGAAATATACTGAGAGGCAGTAGTTAGTATACCCAGTTCTTTGAAGACGTTTCTACAGGACGTCCGTGAATTTACTCCACAAATAATACGTATTACACGCTTTTGGACTCTGAAAACTTTTGTTTCACTTGAAGAGTTACCCCAAAATATTATACCATATGGCATTATGGAATGAAAGTAGGCAAAGTATGAAAGCTTTTTCATTTTTATGTCGCCTATGTCTGCTAACACTCGAATTGCAAATACAGATTTGTTAAGGCTTTTCTGCAGTTCTGTGGTGTGCTCTTCCCAACTGAATTTATTATCAAGTTGTAATCCCAGGAATTTAAGACTGTCAACCTCTTCTATCTGCTCTTCTCCATACTTTATGCATATGCTGGGTGGAAACCTCTTACAGGTTCTGAATTGCATATAGTGAGTCTTTTCGAAGTTTAATGTCAGTGAGTTGGCTTTAAACCATTTATTAAGATCCATGAAAATATCATTAGCAGATCTTTCTAGAACTATACTCGACATATTATTTATTGCAATACTTGTGTCATCTGCAAACAAAACGAACTCTGCTTCTGGCAGTGTAACTGATGAGAGTTCATTAATGTACACAAGAAAAGGCAATGGCCCTAAGGTGGATCCTTGTGGGACACCACATGTAATTTATTCCCATTCTGATGATGACTGATGACTTAATTCACGAGTCCCTTGCACTGATGCCCTTCGTTTCCTGTTAGCGAGGTATGACTTGAACCACTTTGCAGCACTGCCCATGACACCATAGAACTCTAAGTTAAAGGATGTTGTGGTTCACACAATCGAATGCCTTTGACAAATCACAGAAAATACCTGCTGCTTGTAACTTGTTATTTAATGAATTAAGTACATTTTCACTGTAGATGTAAATAGCCTTCTCGATATCAGAACCCTCCAGACATCCAAACTGTGTTCTTGGTAATATGTTACTTTTGGTCAGATGGTTGAGAAGCTGCCTGCGCATTACTTTTTCTAAAATTTTTGAGAATGCTGGCAAAAGTGAAATCGGTCTGTAGTTTGATGGTATCTCTTTATCCCCTTTCTTGAATAGAGGCTTAACATCTGCATATTTTAACCAGTCAGGAAATGTCCCAGTTATAATTGGCTGGTTACACAAGTAACTTAGAATTGTACTAAACTCACAAGAACATACCTTAATTAACTTTGTTGATATTTCATTGTAACCACTAGAATGCTTTGTTTTTAAAGATTTTATTATGGAAGTTATTTCTTTTGGTGAGGTGAGTGACATATTCATGTACCTGAATCTATTTGTAAAGGCTAGTTTCAGATATTCAAGGGCATTATTTACTGATCCTGACAGTGCCATTCTATCAGTAACGGATATAAAGTACTTGTCAGATAGATTTGCCACACTATGCCCATCGGTTACTAATGTGTCATCTACCCTTAGTGCTATTTGCTCCTGTTCCTTTCTGGTTCTACCAGTCTCCTCTTTCACTATATCCCATATTGTTTTTATTTTGCTCCCTGGCATTGCTATCTTCTTCTTGTAGTGCATTAGTTTAGATGTCTGAATTACTTTTTTTAATATTTTACAGTATTCCTTGTATTTAGCTAAATCATCATCATTGGAGTTATTATTGGTCGACAGATACATTTTCCTTTTTGTCTCATAGGAAATCTTTACTCCTTGTGTAATCCATGGTTTTATTATAGACTTCTGTTTGATTTAAGTAACTTTTAGAGGAAAACAGTTTTCAAACATGGTACTGACATTGTTCATGAATGTGTTATATTTTTCATTCATGTCATGAGCACTATAAACATCTTTCCAGTTCATATCTTTGAGGAGTTTTCTAAAACACTCAATTTTTGGTTGATTGACTACTCTCCTGTACTCAGATTTAGCAGTCTTGATAATTTGCTTAAAATTTACATCTAAAACAAGGAGCTGTGTTCCATGATCTGATAGTTCTTTTATAACAGGTTTTATGATATGATTTTGTTCCTTTGATTTGTCTATTAAAATGTTATCAATGTCTGTCCTTGAGGATTTAGTGATCCTTGTTGGAAAGTTTACAGTGGGAGTTAGATTGAAAGACAACATTACTAACTGCAATGAATGTTTACTGGAAGATTGCGTTAGAAAATCTGTATTAAAGTCACCAGCAATCAAAATTTCTTTGTTTCTTCCTGTTAAATAACCCAAAAGAGCTTCTAGATGATTTATGAATAATAAATGAAAAGCACCAGTTTGCTTTTGTTCTACAATATTACTTTTATTGTTAACCGGTTTTTGGCTTACAAGGCCATCTTCAGACATTTACTGAGTATTATCACCAAAGAAGTCAAATGTTAGCAGACAACATTGGAAGAGAAGTAACACATCTAGACTAAAGTAGAAACATACAGTAAGTAACATCTTTGCAATGAAAAAGTAAAAACTGAACAGTACATAAATAACAACAGAGTAAACAGGAAAACCTTTAGCACAAAGTAGAAATAGCATGCCTACATAACAATTTCTATTACTAAACAAAACTAATAAAATGAAATAAAATTAGTACTAGAAAAGGCTGCATCAGGAGGTATGAAACATGGAGAGTCATACACAACCAATTAAAAGGATATACAGTTATCAATGTAAATACAGAATACATAAGGAACTTAAGCAATATCAATAAGATAAACAGAAATTAAAAAATGCAGGAAAATGGAGGTGTTTGAGGTAACCTACAGTTTGAGAGTGTGATGGTACTGCATTTTAACATCAACATTATAATCAAAGCAGTGGCTGTGTGCCAGTTTTCATTAAATAAATGAGCAAAGTAAAAGATGAACAGTATTTAAATGGAGGCTGTATGCTAAAGTCTGACTCCTGTTCATCTGTTTTCTCAAGCTGAGTGTTTCATGCGGTCACACATTGTCATCCATAAGTCATGGCTGGGCCGAATGCACTCCTGAAAAGACGCACATGGGGAAGGAGTACAGTGTCACAATAACTGTACATAGAGCTACGCCCATCCAGCCGTTGTCAACCACGCTGGTGGAGAAGTTGAACGCCGTATCACAAGAACTTTTTACCAACCCTGTGACCAGCATGCATTGCCGACCGTGGTGATCGTACACCCTAGTGAGAACAGTGTCCGGCCGTTTGCATTGTTTAGTGAATCATGATGAATCGCAGAGACTTCAGTGTAAGTACTGTCTCTGAATGAAAGTGCCATTTCTGTTCGTCTCATTGCGTATTACTTTCACTTACCTATTGTACTGTACTGTAACATTTCTTTCTATGTATGGTACAAGTTTCATCGTGCTTTCTTACTGGGCAGTGACACATTACGCAAAAGTTACTTTGCGGACTATTATGCTATACCGCTAAACGCAACGAAGTACAGGACGTCTTTAGGTTTCATGATGAGAGGAACAATAATGTATAATGGCCGTACACCTCTATGATTTGTAGATGGAATCTCGAACAGAGGACCAAGAAACGACACAACATGGATCATTTATTTGCCATTCCCGCAACGTTATGGAGATGCTTCTTTCACAGCAGACCCATATTGGAGCATATATTTCACACGTTACCTAAAATGTTTTCGGTGAGATTTGTCAACTTCTAGAGGCAGGACGATTATCATATCTCACAGCATCAAATTGGAACACATGGATGATGCTAGGTGATCTGGTCCGTTTAGTATTACAAGTAATATCGTGAGACCGATATCGACGACAACTGAAACTACATTGGAACAGTGTCTGCAAAATAACAGCAGAGACTTTTGATTATAAGACTACTTTTAGCTAGAAGAGGCTGTCTTTGACCACAAAACGTGTTAGGTGTAGAGTCTGTTCACAGCTGTAAGGACAAGCAGCTAAGTCTACAATTTGTATATTCTGTGAGTAAAACTTTTATGTGTGACCATTTTTTTAGAGTAATAATTTTCATTTTTAGTTTCACCGATTGTGGGTCCGCCTTGATATAAAACACTTTTGTTATTTATTTATTTACACCCAGACTAGTTTCAGCGACAAATATCGCCTTCATCAGTGTCTTCTTTGATTCTAAAACATGCAGAAACAACATACTTATAAAACATTGTAAAACATTATTTCATGTGTACTGTTTGGTTACAAATCTTGTTCTTGTGAATAATTTCATAGTAACTTGTTTACTATACGTCACAGCATGTTTTTACCATTGTTGCCGCTGTTTCCGGCATATTTTGGACGTTTTCTTGTTGTCTTTTCTCGGCATACATAATGTCATCTGCAACTGTTTGAGTGGCTATTAATAAACAAATACAAAACATGAACTTACTATGACAGTGCTATACGATAGTGGTTGCTGTAGTGTTGTGGATACAGTTCTCGTGTGTACTAGGTTGTTACGCAGTTTGTCATTTACTCTCGTTCATTGGACGGCTTGCACCTACTTTCATGCCGGAAACGCCGACAACAATCTATGACGTATAGTAAATATGGTATTACGAAATTATTCACCCGAAAACAATATTTAGAACCAAACAGTACACATGTAATAATAACGTTTGAAAACATTTTATAATGCTATTTCTGCATTTTTAGAATCAAAGAACCCACTGACGATGCCGATATTTGTCGCTGAAACTATTTGGGGAGTAAATAAATAATAAAAAAGTGTTTTGCATCAAGGAGAACCCACAACCCCATATTATTGTTTTTATATGCAAACACGGACCAGTCGGAGTTTAAAGATAAAAATTATCATTTTCAGTTTGTGTAGACGGAGATCTGTAGAGGGACATAAATAAATCTTGAGGTAGTCCGTACGCGACATTCGTTTACGTTTCTAATTAGAACTGATAAGGCGCTACAACAATGTCGAAGAGTAATAAGCGATTCATGAAGTGTATGCCATAAAACATCGTAGCTACTCTTGAGCTCTGACAACAGTTTCTACGTCGACCTTTTGTTAATTTGGCCAAATAAAGTATAGAAACGCTGAGTGTAATCTGCACTATGTATTATATGCAAGCAGTACGGTTACCGACTCAACACGAGCGGCCAACGGATGCTCGAGTTCCGGTACTGCAGGCGTCGGTCACCGAGCCATTTAAACACTGATGCGCGTGTTCCAAATGTTGTCAAATCACAGCCCTCACCGCAAACGCGCTTGTTGACAAGCCATCCTCTAGACAGTGGCTCCCAACCTTTTTAGAGAATTACCCATGAGTGCAATGAATATTAGCTAGTACCCCCACTCCGCCGCTCCCAGCTTACGCCTCCCCTCCAATCCCCTCATGCTGCCGGCTTCTCCCACCCCAACTTCACCAAATTACAGTCTAACTAATGATGAAACATGAATGATACTTAGTGTTTGTGGGTGTTTCATTAAGCCAGGAACTAATCAGGTAATTGCTACAGTTTACGTCTGACAGCCTTTTTTTTATATTGGAGTTTTTCTCGGTCAGTGCATATCATAAATCTGCTCCAAATCCATTCAGTTCCTCGTTTTTATTTTCATTGCAATCATTAGTCAAAAATCTATTTCCACATCTACATATCTTAAACGCTCCATTTCTTTTCTACGTGTTGTTTGGGTAGCATGTATACAGCGTGGCCAGAAGCAGTCTGAGAAGCTTTTAAGGGTGCTGCAGGGTAGGTTGTGCTGAGAAATAACTGTTAAGAAAAAATTTGATACGTTGTGCCGTTTCAGAGTTAATTAGCATAGAAGTTAGCCAATCAGGACATTGCGCGTGTAATTTCAAGCTGCCCACCAGATAAAGCGTCAGTTGTTCTTATAGCGTACATGACTGAGTACGAGACTGCCCAGCCAGTGACACGGCTTCGATCCTTACTACTGCCCGTATCTAGATTTTGAATCGCTCTTGTTCGGTTTTAGGAAACCAAGCGGACATGTTTGGCGATACCGTGCGTGGCAGGCCGCTTGAATTTAGACGCTCAACCGCCTGAATAGCTAACTTCAATGCTAATTACCTCTCTATATGAAGGGCTTATTTCAATAGTGGTACAACTCCATACCTCCATTTTTCTGTCTATAATGCTTCTGAAATTAATGAACCAAACAAACAAAAAGAAAGGTTCATCTCTAGCAAGAAGCCGTATGCTTGAATATTTCTGGCATCTCAGCTGCAGATTTTTTAGCGCTCATTTAACTTTAGGACTCCGTATCTCACAATGAACAAATATGGACTTCTACCACTATCGAAATAAGGCCTTCATATGTAGGGCGTTCATTAGTGAGACATATACGTTACAAACACTAAATACCTTATGGAAATGTCTTCTCCGAGTCTCTGTTAGCTCTTGCAGTACACCAGAAATTGTTTTGTATGGGGTGCTCAGTTTAACTGAAGAGAATGAAGTGTCATGAAAACTGGTCATCGGATCAAAACCACTGTGTCGAAGGTGGCGTGCAACTTTGAAATCTTCACTGTGAACCCCTGTTTTTTGTTTTAATTGCTGATTACGATGCTACGGCAAAATCTACACACGTTACGCTGAAGAATTCTTGTCGTTTCGCTAAAGATGGCGCTTTAAGCGGAGGAGTAGAAATAGATACATACTCGTAATTTATGACATGCTACTCAATAGCCCTTGAATATCCAATGGCACATGGGGCACCACATACACGTTGCGAGGGTAGGACAGGCCAGTATTTCATAACTTCTAACTGAAAAATCCATTCGCGGGGACTACTCAACGCACCACAGTGTAGCGAACTACGACGTATCACAACAGGAAATGCACTGCGATCCGAGCTCTAAACATTACAATACTTGCACAGGGTTTATTGCCTGCTCACCTGCCTGTCATTTGGAGAACAGACGTGCAACGACGAATGTCACAACCACAGAAAACAAACTTGAAACGATCCTGATTTACGGAGAATGCAGGAGAAATGTTAAGGCTGCTTTTGCCTTGTATGCCGAGCGTTTTTCAGAGAAAGCTCGCTATCATTCGCTCTTGTACAAGGTTGTGAACATCTTTACGTCTGATGGCAGCGTGTAGATGAGCAAAAGGGAACGAAGCAAACGTGTTACAGAAAAAGCCAATGAAATAGCTGTACTCGCGTCAGTGCATCACAAACAACGCATAAGCGCCCGGCAGTTACACCACGATTCCGTTATGTCCGTAAGTAGTATTGTCACAATACTGCTTCTTCATAAGTATCATCCATACCAAATGTTACTGCACCAAGAACTTCACGTCGCCGATTTCCGTAACCGGATAGCGTTTTGTGAACAGACGCGTCAACAAATGTAAACGATCGCCACGTTCTTTGCCGAGGTGCTATTTTACGATGAGTACGTTTACAAACCGTTGAAGCGTTAACCGCATAACATGCATTCCTGGAGTGTAGACAATCCCCACTGGTTACGGAAAGCTGACAAGCAACCCCCTTGGCCGGTTAATGTATGGTGTGGCATCATGGGGCACAAACTCATTGGTCCGCATTTTATCGACGCCAGGTTGAACGAACAGGACCTACAGATACTACTGCAGGATATTGCTCTGTACGTTTCACAATGTATGCGGTTTCAACATGACGGTTGCCCAGCGCATTACGCAATCGAAGCACGGGAGGTATTAGACCGTATTTACACTGGTCTGTGGATTGGCAGAAGTGGGCTATTAATTGGCACGCCAGGTCGCCGGATTTCTTTCTGTGGAAAGAAGGTGTACCAGCAAGTGCCAATAGGCCGAACACATGGTTGACTGCGACAGAAACGTGTGTGCTGACTTTCCCACAGATACGCTTCTGTCCTGTGTACGACCTATCGGAAAGCAGATCACTAAGTATACTGAAGTTGGCGGTACTGCGTTTGAACAATTACTCTGATTGAAAAAGTAGAGTAGCGCTCACCTCGAGCCACGGTCACAAAAAAAAAAAAAAAAAAAAAAAAAATGGCTCTGAGCACTATGGAACTCAACTGCTGAGGTCATTAGTCCCCTAGAACTTAGAACTAGTTAAACCTAACTAACCTAAGGACATCACACACATCCATGCCCGAGGCAGGATTCGAACCTGCGACCGTAGCGGTCTTGCGGATCCAGACTGCAGCGCCACGGTCACAGTTGCGTGTTGAGTAGTCCCCTGATCGGTATTTCAGAGGGACACAACATTGCGAATGAGATTTTAGGTGCTATGAAATACTGGCCCTTCATACCCTTTCAGCATGTAGATGGGGTCTCACGTCACACCGGATATTCAAGGGCCATTGAGTAGCATGTCATAAATTACGATTGTGTACCCATTTCTATTCCTCCGATTACAGCGCCATCTTTGGCGAAACGAAGAAAATGCTTAAGACAAAACGCATGTAGATTTTGCCGTAGAATCGAAATATGCAATAAAAACGGGGATTCATGTTGAGGATCTCATATTTACCGCTGACACCTACGCACGGGGCGGGTTAGGCGGTCGAGTGTGGTATCATTGGATGTTTCCACCTGAGACAGTCAAATTGAAATCATAACTTTTTTGATGTGATGTGTAGTTTTCGAGATATTTCAATGTCTCCAGTCAAACTGAGTATCGTATGTGAAACAATTTCTGGTCTACTGCAGGAACTAACAGCAACTTGGAGAAGACGTTTCCATCGTGTATTTAGTGTTCGTTACGTACATGTCTCACTTTTACCGTCAGCGATGTATGGCAAAAAGCAAGAAGTATGTTTGTAGTGGGTAGACTACGATTTAACCTCCACCGTATAATGCCACAAGTTTTTATTTTATCTTTTCTGTTTGAGTAATCAGTCATCTGGCTGGTTTGATGTGGCCCGCCATGCGTTTCTCTCCTGTGCCAACCCTGAGTATCACTTGGAACCTGAGTCCTCAATTATTTGCTGGATGTTTTGCAATCTGTCTTCCTCGACAGCTTTTGCCCTCTACAGCTCCCTCTAGTAGCACGAAAGTTATTCCGTGATGTCTTAACAGATGTCCTGCCATCCTGTCCCTTCTTGTCAGTGTTTTCCATGCAGTCCTTTCCTCGCCGATTCTGCAGAGAACCTCTTCATTCCTTACTCTATCAGTCCACCTAATTTCCAATATTCTTCTGAAGGACCACATCCCAAATCCTTCGATCCTGTTCTGTTGCGGTTTTCCCCCCAGTCCACTTTCCACTATCATACAAATGTGTGTTCCAAACACACATTCTCAGAAATTTCTTCCTCAGATTAAGGCCTATGTTTGATTCTAGTAGACTTCTCTTTTCCACGAATGTCCTTTTCATCAGTACTACTCTAATTTTTATGCCACCCTCGCTCTACCCATCATATGCTATTTTGCTGCCTATGGAGCAGAATTCCTTAATTCCGTCTACAGCATTAATGCTAGTGATTGAGAAAAAAGTAATCATTGACAACTGCTCTAACCAATATTAAAGTCTTACAAAATTATGAAAATACTAATGATAATTTTAAATTGATTACTGTCATGACATACACCTTGTGGTTTTTACCCCTCAGTAAACTTAATTTTATCCCTCATGGTGTAATTACCCCAAGGTTCCGAACCACTGCAGTCTAGCAGGTGCCACCAGAGGCGCTGGCATCGCCGGCAGACGCGCGCGTACATCAACGACAGCGTCGCTGTGATCGCGGGGACTACCTTGCATCCGCGAGTCACTTGCTTGCCCATCTCCGAGCGGACATTCTTCCATCAGTGGATATTTAAACGTGGATACAAACGTGACTACATCCTTGACACGTACACGTGCGCGAGCGTGCTTGAGCAAGCATGCACAAACTTCTCACGCCTCCACACAGCTCAAGCATGCTCGTACAAGCATCAGTTTGTTTACCCGAATATGTGTTCAGACGACGATGCGCTGACTTTGGTATCGTTTCTTGTTCATATTACGGAAAAAAAAGAAAGGGAATCACGATATGTGGAGTAAAGAGCGGTTAAAGCAACGAAAATATTATTCCAACACGAAGTACTCGCAACACACACGCTGTAACACTCTACGCTCTCTGGCGTACGTTAACTTTTTAAAGCCTGTACTATGATAAGTTGACGGGCTTGACCTTTTTAAGAAAGGATTTTGGTACATATGTTGACCGTGTGTACCTGAATGGAAGCAAAATCGGACTTATACCCAGTCAGTAACAACAATGATACGTCAAGCAAGTATAAAGTGCAACTACACGTTAGGATGGGCAAGGAATGTGCACAGCAGATGCTACCAATTGTTAATAATACGGTCGCCAGCCTAATTAGGCATTAAGTGAGTTTTTTCCTTGTACAAGTGGGTGTACGTACAAGCATAACAACCTGTTGTAATACTGCATTATATGGTAAATTTTAGAACCAGAAAAATCTACTGAACTAATATTTTCCCTTTTTGTACTAATTTGGACAAGCTATAAATACACAACATTACACTATAATGATTACTACAAACTGCGTTTTGTCTATTGATCTGACTGCAATTGGGCATAGGTTACCCTAGAAATAACACTTTTGAAACTCACATACAATGTCAATTTTAATAAGGATAAAACACTGATAAATTTAGGTTTTATCTTGACTTTAACTTTGCTGGTCAAATCAGTTCATTACACTTCAGAATATAAAATGAATAGCAAAGAAAAGAGTGGAAGGGGGGGGGGGACCCTGAAACTGTTATGAACACTGTTGAAACCATTAACTATTGGAAACAATAAGCACTCAAGATCTACAATATATGAGTTACTACTCTTTTTGTTTTATTACTTCCTCATTTAATTACTATTATTTTTGTCTCAAATTAATTAAGCTTCATTACTAAAGCAATTCCAAAATTACCTTCCAACTTTGTTAGACCTTAGTTCTTTGCTTATATTTTCATTAACAATAAAGCTCCTTAAACATCTTTCTAGCATAGATAGTTCTGCAGGTAATTCTTTTAACATAAACTTTAAATCTTCATTTCGGGACACTCGGGTTGCACAACATAGGGAAAGGACCCTGTCTAGGTTAGTGATAAGGATAATTAATTGCTAGGAAAATTCTGGTAAAAGTTAAGTTATTATTGAACAGTCAGGAACAAAATTAACACTGGTCCACACGAATACAATTCTAAAGATTCAACCTGTTCGTGTCGATGCGGCGGTTGGCGGGCGGCGAGATGGCGAGGCGTACAGCACACATACAATTACAGCTGTGGCTCTTGCTGTATCGGCACTTTGTTTCTTCTTAGCGTCGCAATCCTTTTCAATTCAGTGCCTATAGAATATAGCCATGCTGTATAGTCGTCGGAAACGGCACATCCGAGGCTCAATGAAACCACTTTTTCCAGGATAGCCTCCTCGATCCGGAACGTGTTCCTCAGACCGATGCCTAACTCCGACTGGTACCGCTGCTGAGCCCGTTATGCCGTGCCGCGCCCGTGTGCATTTTCCCGCGCTCGCCTGCCATCCACCTTTTACCGCTCCCCTACAGATAGGGTATTCACCAAAGGTTTTACATTCCACATATCCTAATACATTAACTACGTATGGACCAGGCGCACAATTACAATTTTAAACATGTTACAATAGATTCAACAAGGGTTACACTTCAATTTTGTTATAGCATTGCTTGAAATCTGACATAAATATTAATATTTACATCTAAAGTTGCTTACATTTTCTTTAACATAATGACACGAAAAGAAAAAGAAATGAAATAAAAACATTGCTTACACTAATTTATCAAAAATCCGAAGAAAAAATTATTATATGTACAGATGTTGTTACAAATGCCCCTGTTTCCAGAAAATTTCACGAAGTATAAATTTTATGGGAACACTAAATTTTACATTTATACAGTTGTTCTGAATCTTTATGTGAATGTCCAAAAAAATTTATACCACATACTTCCTTTCACTCACATTATATAGGTCTATACTTTTTAACATATCAAGAACATTTACTTGTCATTTACTTAAGTGTTTTTTGCACAGTCCAACCTCCCATCACAACATTATTAAAATAGCAAATTACTCATTTTTACTAAATTTTTCAAAGAAATAATTTCAAAATCTGGAACACAACCACTTAACTATAATAGCAAACACAAATATCTATATACACTATATTACAATTCGTTGCTGCTTGCATTGAATGGCAGTCCATTTCCTTACTTACTAAAAAAAAAAAAAAAAACACACAATAATATTCAGAAAATTTACTACACCTATTTGCTGCCTATTATTCAGATTTGGGCAGTCCTTTTCACCTCATATTGTCACATCTCCTGTATCACACTTACAATTCTCCATTGACTATTTATCTGCCCTCATTAGTGTTTGGCAGTCTTTCATATTATGACTCATATACTGTCCACTTTGGTTTTCGGCATTTACCCTTTCTTTTTCAGTCCTTCTCTCCATACATTCTTCCATTTATAGTGCATTTGGTAATCTGAAACTCACATAACTACATTAGCATACTGATATTTGTATACATATATTTACAGAGATTAGTTACATTTTGAATAAAATAGTTTCAGCATAGGGTACAGCACATTTACTGCAAATTGCTTTCTGAGTATCCTTATGTCACTCATTTCTAGGAACATACAGTTTCAGGTCCACAACATTTCTTACACCTAAAGGTCTTTTGGATTTTGGGTAGGTCAGGTAGTAAGCATTATTGTGTGGAATGTTCTGTATTATATATGGTCCATTATAAATATATTTAAATTTAGAAATTTCATGGTTCAGTTCACTAGACTTTTCGTGGGTTTTTAAAAGAACATAATCCCCAATTTTAAATTTTGAAACTTTCAGATTTTTATCGTGTCTTTTTGATCTAGATTCAGCTTTTTGCTTTGCCCTTTTTCTGACTAATTCTTTCTTTTGACTCAACCCCAAACTTGTACAAGGTGGAAACTCTAGTTTTTCCTCAATTAAACTTTTACTTCTGCTGCCTAACAAAATTTCTTCCGGTGGGAACCCAGTAGATTCATGATGCAAGGTGTTCATGACATTCTCAAAGTCCGATATAAACTTGCCCCAGGCCCTAAATCATGCCCCTTACTTCGTTTTTCGCCACAACGCACCTTGGTCGATTGTGACATCGTCCCAAGATACGTTCTTGACCTGTGAATCATTTCCATCTGGTGGCTTTTTCGGTTTCTGGAGTTCAAAGTCTTTACTTACTTGAACTCGTTGCAAAATAAACACTGAGTCATCCGGTGGCTCTTTCTTTCTTTGTTCAGTTTCAACATCTGGATTTTGTTTTGAAACTTCGTCATCATTAGGTATAATATCGCAATTAACTATATTTCCATTATTTCCACTAGTACCGAAATATTCGTCATCTGAACTATCGTCAGAATCCGACCATTCTGGATCGCTTTCAGGTTCTAACATAAAAGCTTTTCTGAGACAGGCACAAAGTTCTCCTTCTGCATTTTGGTCAGGCTTTGATTTTAACTCAGTATCCTCTTTTGGCAAAACGGCCTCATCATCAGCTCTACTCACATCTACTGTTAATTCATATTCCGTGTAATCCTCGTGGACCTCAATTACTTTTAGGTACTTATCTGCCCCTTGTCCGCGGTGCATTTCGGTAGCAGCTTGTACTGTTGGCGGATCATTAACAGAAGTTACTTCCTCGTCAATGCTAAGGATTTTATCCTCCAATTCCTGCCTATCATTAACTTTCGCCCTATCGGCAGCACGCGTACTTCGCGCGGCGCTATTTACTCTCTCTTCTTTAAATCCGGGCCACGTCACCTTATCGACGTCCCTATTATCTCCTTTTCCACTAACTAATTTGTTTGCCTCATACTCCTTCTTAAAATCCTCCCACTCACATTGCTTTAGGCCCTTGTACAGATCGTCGATCTGCACACTCCAATTATTTACTTCCGCTAATTCATTCTCGCCTTTTACTTCATTGCAAACGCTGCTAACCGCACCTCTCTGTGTATTCACAGTTTCATCTATTATTTCCTTCGCCACGGAATTATCACTCGTAATATATTCATCAGCTCTTACGGATATGTTCGTACCTAATGCTGCCGTATTGCTAGCGGCTTCTCTCTGAACAGCTGTTCTGCTAGGCTGGGCCGTTGCCCTTTGCTGCTCCACTCGCCTGTTAACATGTAACGCTCTGCGCGGCGGAGATGACTCATTCTGGCTCGCACCTGACGCTTCTTTCGCAAAAACACGTTGCGTCGTTCCACGCCTGTCACTAACCTGTCTCATAAATTTACTGTCAGTTCGGTAACCTTTCTTAAATCGGGGCCAGTATATATTGTCCGCTTCCGTTTGGCCCGCAACGTTCGCGGAAATCAGTTTCCCGCGTCGTTATTACTTTGCGCGGTGTACCCTCTACCGCGACCTGAATAATTTTCTCTTCCTCTGCCTCTACCTCTCTGTATCATATTGACGCGAAACCCTTCGCCGTCATTTCTCTCGTCATTATTACGGTCATTTCGGTTACCAAAATTTTGATAATTGGCACGGCTTTCGCGCCAATGGTCTTCGTCTTCGACCCTTTCTAGAAATGCTTGGAAGCTGCGATGATTGCTTCCCACGTATCTTCCGGAAGCTTTTTATATAGCTCCCAGATAATTTCTGAATCTGATCTTCTACCTCTTAAATGTGTCAATTTTCGGTACCAATATTCGCAGAAATCTTTCAAAGAATTCCTGCCCCTGTTATCATGCTGTTTGGCCATGATAAACTCGCGCCATAAATGATCCTGTTTTTGTTCGGACCAATATTCTTCCGTAAACCTTTGCTTGAATTCTTCGAACGTCATTCGTTCGGTATTCAAATTAATTCCCCAGCGCTTAGCGTCACCTGCTAGGGCGCTAATTACTACGTTTATCTTTTCCTGATCAGACAAGTGTTCAGGAAACATTCTCTCGCAATTTTTGATAAAATCTAACGGATACCATCCGTTATGTTTCTTGGCGGGATCGAAGCGTTCCTCACCTTCTAACAGCTTTGTAATTGGTGTGCCATTACAGACAACACCAGGTCTATCTTCAATTTTACTCTCAAGATCGAAAATTTTGCCTTGAATTTTCGAAGTATTTTGTTCACATTTTTGTACACATCCGGTCACCTTTTCGCCTAAATCTCTTTCAGTGTCTGACACTGCCTTTTTCAACTGTGAGATTCCGAGTTGACATTCGTTTACGATTTCAGTTTTAAGACCGAAAACTTTTTCGTTTACGTTTGTTTCAACCAGAGGCTCTACTTTCTCTTGGATGTTGAGAATTTCAACATCGAACCTACTGTTAATGTTACCAATTTCCCCCTGCAAAGTATCCATATTTTTGTTAATGGTGTCAATTTCAAATTTCATAGTATTTACCACAGAACTTAAATTACCCACTATTTGTTCTACCTGTTCTATTTGTTTACTAACTTTAATTCCTTGTTCTTCGATCTGTGATTTGAGCTGACGGCTCTGTGTTTTAAGCTGCTCGTCAACGTGGGTTTTAAGCTGACTAACCTGACTACCGAGTTGTTTTTGAAGCTGATCATTCTGTGTTTTGAGCTCATCAACATGTGTTTTAAGCTGATCATCCTGTCCTGCAATTTGTTTGGCCAATCGTTCAAATAATTCGTTCATGCTTAAAATTTTCACACTACTCTGTTCTACAGAATCGGTGTGTTCCGATCCTACTTCAGAAGTTTCTTTCGGTCCTTTCTTTATCTGTGGTGAATCAAACATGTCAGTGGATTCATTCACATTCCCACTGTCATCTACAAAGCCACCCTCTACTTCCTGTTTTATCCCTTGCTGTGTTCGAGACGATCTCGACATTTCAATCTGTTCGTTAACGTGTTCATGATAGTGTATGTACGCCAATTGTCTTCCGCTAACGCCATCTGTTATCTGGCCGAGTAAACTCCTGCTACTGCCAGCCGCATTTTCCATCACGCTCGCCGCATCTACCGTGTCTACGTTCCTGTCCATACTGAATGCAAATTACACCACACCACCGTACTTGACGTTCACTGCAATGTTACTGAATGTTATTACAATTCGTGCCACTGAACATCCACTGTTCGGTATTCACATTAATTTGTGACCGACAACAACTGGATGTCCTGTCACCGGGAAGCCACTTGTAACGCTCTACGCTCTCTGGCGTACGTTAACTTTTTAAAGCCTGTACTATGATAAGTTGACGGGCTTGACCTTTTTAAGAAAGGATTTTGGTACATATGTTGACCGTGTGTACCTGAATGGAAGCAAAATCGGACTTATACCCAGTCAGTAACAACAATGATACGTCAAGCAAGTATAAAGTGCAACTACACGTTAGGACGGGCAAGGAATGTGCACAGCAGATGCTACCAATTGTTAATAATACGGTCGCCAGCCTAATTAGGTATTAAGTGAGTTTTTTCCTTGTACAAGTGGGTGTACGTACAAGCATAACAACCCGTTGTAATACTGCATTATATGGTAAATTTTAGAACCAGAAAAATCTACTGAACTAATATTTTCCCTTTTTGTACTAATTTGGACAAGCTATAAATACACAACATTACACTATAATGATTACTACAAACTGCGTTTTGTCTATTGATCTGACTGCAATCGGGCATAGGTTACCCTAGAAATAACACTTTTGAAACTCACATACAATGTCAATTTTAATAAGGATAAAACACTGATAAATTTAGGTTTTATCTTGACTTTAACTTTGCTGGTCAAATCAGTTCATTACACTTCAGAATTTAAAATGAATAGCAAAGAAAAGAGTGGAAGGGGGGGGGGGGACCCTGAAACTGTTATGAACACTGTGTTGAAACCATTAACTATTGGAAACAATAAGCACTCAAGATCTACAATATATGAGTTACTACTCTTTTTGTCTTATTACTTCCTCACTTAATTACTATTATTTTTGTCTCAAATTAATTAAGCTTCATTACTGAAGCAATTCCAAAATTACCTTCCAATTTTGTTAGACCTTAGTTCTTTGCTTATATTTTCATTAACAATAAAGCTCCTTAAACATCTTTCTAGCATAGATAGTTCTGCAGGTAATTCTTTTAACATAAACTTTAAATCTTCATTTCGGGACACTCGGGTTGCACAACATAGGGAAAGGACCTTGTCTAGGTTAGTGATAAGGATAATTAATTGCTAGGAAAATTCTGGTAAAAGTTAAGTTATTATTGAACAGTCAGGAACAAAATTAACACTGGTCCACACGAATACAATTCTAAAGATTCAACCTGTTCGTGTCGATGCGGCGGTTGGCGGGCGGCGAGATGGCGAGGCGTACAGCACACATACAATTACAGCTGTGGCTCTTGCTGTATCGGCACTTTGTTTCTTCTTAGCGTCGCAATCCTTTTCAATTCAGTGCCTATAGAATATAGCCATGCTGTATAGTCGTCGGAAACGGCACATCCGAGGCTCAATGAAACCACTTTTTCCAGGATAGCCTCCTCGATCCGGAACGTGTTCCTCAGACCGATGCCTAACTCCGACTGGTACCGCTGCTGAGCCCGTTGTGCCGTGCCGCGCCCGTGTGCATTTTCCCGCGCTCGCCTGCCATCCACCTTTTACCGCTCCCCTACAGATAGGGTATTCACCAAAGGTTTTACATTCCACATATCCTAATACATTAACTACGTATGGACCAGGCGCACAATTACAATTTTAAACATGTTACAATAGATTCAACAAGGGTTACACTTCAATTTTGTTATAGCATTGCTTGAAATCTGACATAAATATTAATATTTACATCTAAAGTTGCTTACATTTTCTTTAACATAATGACACGAAAAGAAAAAGAAATGAAATAAAAACATTGCTTACACTAATTTATCAAAAATCCGAAGAAAAAATTATTATATGTACAGTTGTTGTTGTTACAACGCCACGGAAACTCTCACGGTATTGGAGATTTTATTCCTTGTTTCTCCACGTAATAATTTGTTTCGTGACTTGTCCTACATCACAATACAACCTTTGTACAGAGTGTAATTTAGCAGCAGCAAATAACAGATTAAAGAAAATCACTGGCGAATCTTTCCACAAGTCTCCCTATTCTTGCTATTCACACTCAAACACGCACACGCTTGAACGCTTGCAGAACCATGTGTAAACGAAAGCATCAAGCATCAAGCTGCTTGTACAGTCCTGATGCTTGGGAGAATTTATTCTACAAACGCCAGCGCATGCCTACTTGACAAGCATTCAGTTATGTGTGTAGCCCTCACTGAACATATGAAAAATAGATGATTTTCCCGATTTTTTCAAGTAAAGCAAAAATCTGATGATATAGTTTTTTCATGCACTTTGGTTTTAAGAAATTATTGTTGTGTTGGCATCGAATGCACCCTGTAACCACTGCACCAAATAGAAAGACACCTTGCAGCCATAACGTTTATCATCACCGGGAGTTGCTGAAGCCCTCCTGTTGGACTTGTAACAAAATACTTCTGTATAACTCATTTTCAGTATATTTGCTGTCGGCATATATAGGATTCGATTAAAAATAAGTCTATATCCCAATGATATTTATTTATCATGACCGGTTTCGACTTTAAATTAAATATTTACGTGTAAGGCCTCTGCAGCTGGTAATGGCGGCTCCTCGGCCATTGTCATGGTAGCCCAGCACCAGCCATAGGGGGCTCAAATCTGGAGATGAAGTCGAACTGGTCATAATAAATACATATCATTGCGATCTAGATTATTATCTTTGACCAAATCATAGCTCCTGATACTGGTCTCCTATGGACAATGTTGTATAAGTTTATGTACATAGGATAATTGAAAAATAATAACTTATAACAAAACAGTAACGTCTTGAAAGTAATGTCGCTTTTTTCGTCCAAAACACTGACACAAAAGAGTGTACCGAAATAGACATTTGAAGATACTGCTAAACGGCTTCATATGCTAATAGAGAGTTCAGTTTAGGGTGCCGGAAACAAATTCAGATCAAAATCGTATGTACCGTTCTTGATATACATTTTCCGCCAATTTGAAAAATATAGTTTCGAGAGAAATGTCTTAAAAATTTTGGTTTACATTTTTGAGAGTTAAGTTAAACGCAGCTCCGCTCAGCTACTCCTGAACCATATAGCAATCCTTGCAGATCCGAAAGGAAGTGCTCCACCATTTTCTTCGTGGTCATGGTGGTCCTACGGCCCTGTTTGGCAGCTTCTGTCATCCGCTGCTCTGCTCGCTTATAACAGGCTTGTCCGATCTCAAGTAGTAGAAGTCACGACTTACATCACAATGTACTTCGACTTAGTCGTATTTTTATCAAATTAAGAGGATTTCATTATTTGTGTCTATGAGAATCTATATCGTTTTTAAACTTGTTCTTTATGTGTCGTGCAAAGAAAGTTATTTATGCACTACCTGGACAGCATTACTCATTACGTCTGTGCTTCGCCACGGGAGAACACAAAACAGTGAACTACTGTCAACGTTTTGTGCTGCATTCAAAAGTGAACAGTCTCTAGGTAAGGGTAGCTATGTAGTCAGGGTAGACAGTCATGTGTAGAAAGTAGATGGGCGGTAGATAAAAGTAGCTACTAAATAAGTGAGCAAAACTAGGTAGGTGATAAGTAAAGGTAGTTGTAATGTCAGATGTAATTGCATGGATAAAGAACAATAGAGCGGGTGTTCGACTGTGTCTCATTTGAGTGAGGCTGGCGTCCCAGATCGACCGGCATAGAACTTGCCACACCATTCCACAACTGTGGTTTTCGACATACGTGCTGCACTATACACATTCTTCATTCTCCTATGGGTGTCTGCCGGGGTTTGTCCTTCAGCAACCGAGAAAAGAATAACAGCACACTGGTCCCGTTTGGACGCGTTTGGTAATAACGTCGTCATGGTTAAAGTTCCACATTTATCGCACACACCTCGCAAAGACACGAGTGGCACACTCATCTTTTGACTATATGTCAGTGTTTACACACCCGCATCGGATTCAAGCAACTTTGAGTATACGGTGCAGCAACGCCTTCAAAGGAAACTTCTTGATCGCCTCTTATACATGAGGGTAGCCGCGTTGTAAAGTACTGATCAAGTACAGATATGTGGTAGATAAGGTTTGCCGTATTATCAGAGCGAGCAGCAAAATTAGAGGCGGTAGTTAAGAACAGTTGTGCTGCCAAAGCAATAAGTAAAAGTAGGTTGGTGAGAAGTAAACGTAATGTGTTTCAAAGTATACAGAAGGTGGTAGGCAGGCGTAGTTGTACCGTCGAAGCAGTGTGAAAACGTACGAAGTGGGTTCGATAAGCAATTTACATTAAACCAGGTGGGTCACCAGCCGCCTGTGGGTATATGGCTGGTCCTTTTTTTTACCACAAAAAATACTTTTGTGATATACCCAGCAAGGTTTTTTGGTCTCTTAGCTATCGTGAGTGGCCGCAAGTTCGTTAGCTTCCGGCCACCCTCGATGTTGCCCGTCCCTGCCTCGTGGAGGCGGACCAGTTTCTGCGTTGTTCACCTTTATCTTTTATTGTTGAGTGATATCACATTTCTATGTACAAGCTTTGACAGTTTAGATACAATTTGGAGTTCAATCTCGATATAATTTACGAAAAATGCTTTAAAATAAAGAAAGGAAACAAATTAAAGAAAATCATGCAGGGAATTCTTAATCTAACTTATCTGCTATACTTAACCTAATAAGACTTTCGATAAGCAATGCAACACATGTTTTATTGAAGGAAAGTTGGTTTTGTTCAGGATTCCAATACACAATAATTTTTCCCACTCCCTTCGCTTCAAAACGCTGTTCCTCAACAATGCGACGGCCTTGTGCCAACTCACTGTGAGGACCTGTATGCCAGCGTGGTAAGCCTGCTTCTCTCTGCATCAGTAACCCCTCCATCTTCCATGTACTGCTTCTCGAGGAGTGCATCCTTCGTTGGGCGAAGCAGATGGAAGTCAGAAGGTGCGAGATCCGGACTGTCGTGTGTAAGAGGAGGAACAGTCCAATGGAGTTTCGTGAGCTCCTTCCGGGTGCGCAGACTTGTGTGAGGCCTTGCGTTGTCATGAAGAAGGAGAAGTCCCTTTACATTTTTATGGAGATGAACTCATTGAAGCCGTTTATTGAATTTCCTGAGTGCCATCCGGGGCACGGAAGACCGGAAAGATTTATGCAGCCATGTTGCGACGAAGAGAGACGCTTCACTCGACGACTCACCACGCTTTTGTTCGCCGCCAGTTCTTCGTAGAGATTCTGAAAGAGCCTACGAATATCTGCGACGTCCTAGTTTTCCGCCAAAAGGAAATCAATCACAGCTCTCTGCTTGGAACGCATCTCCGATATAGATGCCATTTTGAAGGCTCCGCTTTGCTCCACCACTAATCGGAACTTCATGAAAATCTAGCGGCTGAAGGGGGACTATTACAATATCTCACAAAACAAACGTCGCGTCTTTTCAATGGCAACTGACATAGCAAAAAAAGTGTTGCGTTGAAACTTCCTGGCAGATTAAAACAGTGTGCCGCACCGAGACTCGAACTCGGGACCTTTGCCTTTCGCGGGCAAGTGCTCTACCAACTGAGCTACCCAAGCACGACTCACGCCCCGTCCTCACAGCTTTACTTCTGCCAGTACCTCGTCTCCTACCTTCCAGACTTAACAGAAGCTCTCCTACGGTACGGCACACAGTTTTAATCTGCCAGGAAGTTTCACATCAGCGCACACTCCACTGCAGAGTGAAAATCTCATTCTGGAAGTGTTGCATTACTTATTGAATGTCCTTCTTAGTTATCGCTTGTCAGCTATCCCCCTTGGTGTTTAACAGGTTGAGAATAGACCAGAAGCTTAGCACACACTGTAAACGACGTCTGCTGGGTTTGGGAGCTACCTTACAGAACTGACAATGTATGTTTTTCTGATAATTACGGATTTTTGGTATGCAAATTCACTGACAGGGAGCACAGTGCCAGCAGGTTATACACAGTGGAGGTTAAATTTGTGAGGAGCCGTGGTAGTGTCTGCTCGAATCTGCCTCAGCCTCTCCCCCTTGCATAAAACATGGGCAGTGGGGTCGCGCGGCGAGTCACATTAAAAATGTGGCCGCCTGTCGGAAATAATGCAGGCTGCCTCGCAGTCACTGCCGCAGCCACGCCACGCCAAATTAACCTGACCCCCTCGTTCACGCCTGCCGCCAATGGGAGCACGCCGAGTCCTCCAGAAATAACCAGTGGTCATCAGGTTTCTTTCGCCTTTGTCAGACTTAGCGGTTGATTGGTAAAGTTAGCTGGGAGATCGTGAGTGCTTGAGATCGAATCCCAGTCAGACACCGAATTTTTCGGTCTGCCTTAGCACTAGCCTTCACATCTCAACAATGCGTAGATATACCGGGAACGACACGTGGTACCGATTCCACGTTGAACAGCTGGTCTTCTTTCCCCCGTAGGATTACTGGCAGAGCCGGTTTAAGTCCCAAGCGACACAAGTCACTGCTTGGGGCACCAACTTCAGAAGGGCATCAGATGCGCCAGAACATAAAGTTTTCTGTACGGGACGTACCACAATTAGAAGCGGTCGCTTGGGGACACAAGTGCAAGACTGCTTTACCGTGTTTATCACAATTAGCAGCGACAACTGACACAGGTAAAATTGTGCGAGGAAAACGAGTGGATTGTGATGGAGGGGGGCGCGGGGGAAAGGAGTAAAAAGAATGCCCAAGTCGACGAAGTTGCGTCGAATTTAGAGAAGCTACAAACAGGCTGCTGAATATCCCTTTTGAAGAACTCCCAGTCGTTCATCATATATGAATTTACTTTGACAGTGTTTTTAAATTTTTCACTTACTCAAGGAGTTATGTATCCAAAATTTATATTCGTCGTCGTCGTCGGCTGATACTCGTATCCGAGTTTTCGTTTCTCTCCTGAGATTTCCTTTGTCACGGTTCACTTGTGGAGATGTCTTTGATGGCTTGATAGTCCAATCCTAGTATGGAACATGCAATCACAGAAATTACAAATGATGGAAGGTGGAGGACGTGGCTGGGCCTGCAGGAGTTTACGTCTCTGGTGTTGGTCATTCTCCAGTCTTCGACGTTTCCGCTCAAAGTTCTGAAGAGCATTTGAGGTAGCTGAGCGCCAGCAACTGGTGTTCTGCTATGGTGGACAAGTTACTCGGGTCGTTGTTCAAGGTCTTTAGATTTTTCTTGTACTGATCTTTATAGCGTTTAAGAGGGGCACCTCGCGGCCTTTTACCTGTGCACACCTCACTGTACAGCATTTGACGTGGACGTCTGTCATCTCTCATCCGCTGGACATGCCCAAACCATCTAGCCCAATTATGAGAGCTTCTATACTATTCATTTTCGATTTCTCAAGAAATGTGGTATTGATATGAAGTCATCCCGTTTCATGTTCATGAGGTGTCTTAGCTTCTGTTGGTTGAAGAGTTCTAGTTTCTTCAGATCGCAGCGGTATAATGTCCAGGTTTCCCAATCACAGAGCAGCGTTGAGATGACAACAGCTTTATACACCATCAGTTTGGTGTATAGATAAGGTCTTTATTCAGGAAGACACGTTTTCTGAGACGACCAATTGCTACATTGGCAGCACGTATTCTGTTCTCCACGTCTTTCTCAGATAAGCAGATGACAATATGCTTCCTAGATAAAGGAAATGGTCCATTTCTTCCATGCGTGTATCAGAAATGGATATGCTGAAATCGGGAAGGGAAGAGCCAGGAGCTGGCTGTGCGAGCACCTTTGTCTTTTGAATATTGATAGAAAGACCAAATCGTTTGTATGCCTTCCTGAAACAGTTAACAGACTGCTGCATCTCTGCAGGTGAATGAGCTGGAGAGGCATCGTCGTCAGCGCACTGCAGCTCTGTTACACGAGTGATCCTTGTGAACATTTTTGAGTGGAGGCTGGATTGGTTAAATAATCCTCCATCGAACATTAGTTCTACCTCAGCGTTGTTTAAAGATGTCTCATAAAGCATAGCTGCCAGGCACGAGGCAAATAATGTTGCTGCAAGAACGCATCAGTGTTTGAGCCCACTCATTATTGCGAATTCGTAAGATGTTTCATTGGTTCTGAGCACTATGGGACTTGACATCTATGGTCATCGTCAAGATGTTTCATTCTGGCAGATGACCTGTCCAATCATGTCATCATGGAGAGCTTTAATCAGGTCAACAAAATGTTCAGGGCAGCCGAAACAGTTTAAGGCATTCCACATAGCTTCTCTGGGAACTGTATCAGAGGCCTTTTCTACGTCGTAAAATACTAATAGTAAAGGCTTTTGTTGTTCTCTGCACTTCTCCTGCAGTTATCGTGCACAGAAAATCATGTCGATCGTCCCTCTTGATGGGCGAAACCCGCACTGAGACTCAGGAAGCACAGTCTCTGAAAGTGTCTGAAGGCGATTTAAAGGCATTGTGGCAAAAGTTTTACCTGCGACAGAGAGGAAGAATATTCCACGGTAGCTACCACAGATACATCTATCGCCTTTCTTGAAGATGGTGACAATTGTGTAATTCTTCATGTCGGCTGGTACCTTGCGGGTTTCGCACATTAATAGTATGAGTGAGAAAAGCCTAATTTTTAGAGGCAATCCGCCACCCTGAATAAGTTCCAACGGGATGTTGTCGGGTCCAGGAGCCTTTCCTGGTTTCATACTATGAAGCGCCTTGCTGAATTCTCGAAACGTTGGAGGATCAGCCATCCAGGGTTGTGGAGGATGCTGTGGGACATGTTTGAGAAAGCCTCCAGCCTCATTATAAGTGCTGTTCGACAGTGAGCTTAAGTGCTCTTTCCAACGATTAATGATGTCCGGACTTTCAGTAAGGATGGTGGTGTTGTCAGCAGCTTTCAGTGTTCCTGATGAGGAGCGGATGGGTCCATAAAGCTCTTTAATTCCGGCATAGAAGCCATGCAGGTTCCTGGCATCTGAAAGGTTTTGGAGTTCTGAAACTTTTTGTTGCCACCATTTGTTCTTGATTGCCCGTATTTCACTCTGACATTTCTGCTTGAGCTCTTGAAAGTGTGTTTTCTTTTCTGCCCAGGACGGATCTTGAGCAAGGTCTAGGTAAGCATCCGATTTGCACTGATGATGGCTTGGATTTCTTCATTGCTGTCGTCAAACCAGTCACTTCTCTTCCGCGCACCAAAACCAATAACAATATCTGCAGTCTATTTGACGATGTTCTTTAATGCGGTCCATTCCTGTTCGACATCATCTGTGATTGCTGGAGTTTTGTGGAGTTGTTCTGATACATCGTCTTGGAAGTGTGAGCGAACGTCTTTGATCTACAGGTTGTTGATGTTGCATTTTCTGCGCGGTGGGTTTGAGGAGTGGGATCGTGGCTTACGATACTTTGGCAACCTCAGACGGTTAACCAAAAATTATAATCAGTCCAGCAATCATCGCTGTTTCGAGCTGTTTTTGTGATGAGAATGTCTTTCTTGTCACGCTATCGAGTGATGACATAGTATATAAGATGCCAATGTTTGGAGCCTGGGTGCATGCATGTGGTACTATAGCGGTTAGGCAAGTGGAATTGCTTATTGATGATGAAGACCTCGTGCTCAGCACATAGACCAAGAAGTAATAGCGTATTTCATTTTCCAAACCCTTGTTTACCCATGATGTCTCTACAAAAACGGTTGTCTCTCCCCACTCAGGCATTGAAGTCGCCCAGTAGGATTGATTTAACAGATAGAGAGAGTACTGTTCAGCTGGTTGTAGAACTGATTCTTTGAATCTTCATCGCTGTCTAAAGTAGGAGTATATGCAGAGACGAAGGTGATAAAACTGTCTGAACCAACGGGTAATCTAAGAGTCATGAGCCTTTCAATAACAGAAACAGGTGTGAGACGATGTGCATTCACTATTTTAGTTTTTACAACAAATCCTACACAATGGATGCGTGGCTCTCCTGCATTATTTCCTTTCCAGAAGATGGTGTATGCTCCACTTGCCTCACTTATGTGTCCTTCACCTGAGAGTCTAGTCTCACTCAAGGCAGCTATATCTACATCTAGCCTAACAACTTCTTAGCTGATCATGGCGGTTCTTCTCTCTGGCCTGTCACTGTTCACGTCCAGGAGGGCCCTGGCATTCCGTGTCCCTACGGTCAATATCATTTCATTCTTCTTTGGTTTTCGTCTTCAGTATACGGAGTGACCGTCTGGGTACGGATTCACAGCCCGGTTCAAGTATAACTTCTGATACTTAGCCCACATTTTCTAGGGCTTTCACCACTCAGGATGGGCAGCGGTCATCCCTAAATAGGCCTGCTCAGTCGCAAATGCAGGTCCGGATTCCCAAGTAGTCCCACGGGTTCTCAAGGAGGCGACCATCACACACCTGCCGCTAATGTGAAGGTCCAAATTAGTAGCTTCCAGTCTTACTCAAAGCCTGCTACCATCGTCTTTATCCCATCGCCATTGGGTTAAAAAAAATGACAGGAGAAATTGACATTTGCGTGATTTTGTTTAAGGTGGGTTGCAGCTTCGAGGAAGTAACCCACACACTATGATTCTGGAACAGTTCATCACGGCACATATGTATGGGACATGTGACTTCCGGTACCAGAACCGCAACGGACTGCCGCGAGCTCAATAACGGCTGCGCGGCGATTTTACAGCCAGTCCGTCTGACCTCTTCCGCCTCCACGATCGTTGAGAACCTGGGAGATAAAAGATTCTTCTTCCACTCGCTTCGCCATTGGGTCGAGGGTACGTTAGTAAAGAGGAAAGTGAAAGACACCCTTGGGCCTCGAAACCTAATACCACTGGTGTCGACAAAACCAAGAGTTGGCCAAGGGAGGTCGATAGGAAAGAAAACAGAAGCATCATGACACAAGAAAGTGGAAGTAATGCCAGACTTAGCTAAGGGCCCATGTGGTTGCCACACACATACTCCCACGACGGGAGGCCCCTGGGGGGACTAAGCTTTGTCTGAAATCCCACCAACTGACCTGTCTGGCATGAGAGACACTACCAGAAGCATAGCTCCCGTCAGCTTAGCTCTGTTTGTCACTGAGACACGCAAACATCCGCACCAACCTTAAAGGGATATTCCTTGGCGAGGAAAAAATTTACATTATACTAAATTAATTGACACTATAGTTTGCAGGATCCTCTTTAGTGGTCAATTTCGGTTTGCAAAAGTATTCTCTTAGGAGAAACAACAGACGCGTAACAAACACAAGTGGTAGAGAAATAATTGTAATCCAAGGTCATGAGATGTGCGCTTTTGTGACGAAAACCATTCAAACAGTGTTTCAAATTGAGCAATGGAGAGTAAGGGCTATCAAATGAAAACCTATCATTCACCACAACGGGACCACGGAACGATTATTTTCAAAAGTAATCACCACATGAACAAAGACATTTATCCCACTAGGAAACAGGACGATGTATTCCTCTTTCGTAGAACGCGATCAGCCGCTGACGGGTCCACAGGCGCACCAACTTTTGCACTTTCTCGGCCGACTAAAAACGACGTCCATGTATGTCTTTCTTCAGGTCGCCAAAGATGGGAAAATCATGCAGGGAAAGATCGAGGCTGTACGGAGAATGTTGCAGTGTTTCCCAACCAAATCGCTGAAGCGTGGCCTACGTCCGATTGGCAGTGTGGGAGCGTGCAACAGAATGATATTGTTCGACAGTGTTCCTGGACGTTTTGACTTCATTGGGCGCCGTAGTTTCTGCAAAGTGTCTTCATAACGCTGAATACTGATCACGGTTCCTGGATGAGCAGGGGGCCCTTGTTATCGAAGAGGAAGGTCATCATGACCTTACCGGATCTTACGTGAATAGCTGTTGATCTCTTTGATTGGGAAGTTGTGGGATGTTCCCACTAACGTCTTTGCCAACTGTTCTCGGGCTGTCAGAATGCTGTATGACGGAATCACCCTGATGCACGGTAACGCCCGGCCTCTCACTGGCAATAGGACGTAGACAACGATTCAGTGATTTGGTTGGAAAACACTGCAACGTCCTCCATACAGCCTCGATGTTTCCCCGTATGATTTTCACATCTTTGGCAATATGAAGAGAGATATACGAGGACGTCGTTTTTAGTTGGACGAGGAAGTGCAAGAGTAGATGCACCTTGCGCAGTCAGCGACCGACCGCATTCTACAAAGGACGAATACATCGTCTCGTCTCCCCGTGGGATAAATGTCTTAATGCGTTTGCTGATTACTTTTGAATGGAACCAGTTCATGCTCCCGTTGTAGCATGCTTTGTCACAGAACAAGGGAGTCGGAGGCTGCGTAATGCTGAATTGAAGGCGATATGTGATAGATCTGACGACAGAGTATGATTCTGGTGAAGGCACATGTGTTTCGCAGCACTTTATCGAACACTGTGTCCCGCAACAGAAGACCCTTGGTTTTCCCATGTTGGCCCTACTGCATCGTCAGTTAGGTTTACTTTGAGCACGGAATCAGGAACTGGACAGTGGATGAACGAAATGTGTCACTTGGTCGGATGAACCACGTTCCTCCTTACTCCACGTCGATGGTCGTGACCGCATACGACGTCATCCGCGCGAACGTCTACTCGAAACATGCTCCGCACAAAGCCAAAGGCCGGTGGTAGCAGCATTATGCTGTGGGCGACATTCAGTTGAGATTCTGTGTACCCTGGAGAGCACCATCGGAACTGCTGACTACGTGAACATTATTGCAGACCACCTGTCGCCCTTCCTGTATGAAGTCTTCCTCGAAAGAGACGGCATCTTCCAGCAGGTTAACTGTTCGTTGCACAAGGCCACAGTCGTTCCACAATGGTTTGAGAAGTATGATGACTCGCGCTGATGTCTTGGTTACCAAAATCACCTGTTCTGAGCCCTACGAAAGAAATATGTGACGCCATCACAGGCCAACTTTGAGCCCACAGACCACTGGTCCGTAATTTACGTGGAGCAGCCTGTGTTTACATATCTGGTATCTCGTACCTCTGGAAACCTGTCAGGGAGTTATCGAAGTGATTCAATGCAGAATTTCAGCTGTATTGCGTTCGAGAGGTAAGCAAACATTTTGTGGAACATATTGGTTTGACTCATCATTGTATATGCACAAAATCTTTCGAGCAGTTCCGATTCAACACACTAAAGCACAGAAGTGGATGATTTTTTGTTTACAAGGGATTAATTTGCTTAGAACGTATTGTAAAAAGATGCATTTTTCTGCTTTCGCAGTGGTATGTCCCGTTCATTTGTCCTTAACAGCCAGTCATACATGACCAAAAATGTTTCCTTTTCGATTAATTACGAGAGGAGGACGAAACTAATCTCAATTTGACTATCGCTTGGGGAGTAAGGAATAAACAGTGTACTGCCACTAGACACAAGGTATGATATCAAATCCATAGCTCTTCTGAATCGAATATGGCCCCAAACGCTCTTCGAGATTTTGAAAATGCAGGAATATAGGACTCATTAAGTTGAGGTCGAAAGGTTTTTGAATATATAACTTTAAGTCGAAAGTAGAAAAACGCATATACTCTCAGAATTTAAAACCAGAACATTATTTTTAGTAGTTCCAAAATCTCCTTTTTAAATGCACCCGCAGCGTGCATTAGGTCAATGAATGGTATATTAAATATTTTCCCGTTATCTTCTGCACAATGAGTTTATTAGCTAGTTATTTACATACGATGAGTCTTGTTTAGACTGTCTGCCATTTTCGAGTAATCCTGCAATATCCATTATACAGTTTTTTCGTAGAAAATTATAAAATAACAGTTGCATGCCTGACGTATATTTTTGTATATATTTACTTTTTATGTGCTACAACACAGTGTCTCAGAGTATCTGTTTTCCAGTTTCCGTGCTTCTGAGGCTTGGCAGAAGATTGTATTATTTGAACCTTTTTATTTGCATTGCTGCTCGTTTAACAGCCAATCCATTCACCTATGTGGACTGTGCAGTCAAACGACCATAAGTACAAATAAAAAGGCGCGCACAATAAATAGTGTTCTGACAAGCCCAAACAGTTCGGTGACTGAGAATCAGTCTCAACTGACACTCTAAGACGGCTGTTGCTATTTTATTATTGGAACTCTAAGACAGTGTATTGTTACAAATCAGCTGGCCCAGAGGACCTAGTCCATTCTATGTAAACAGAGCCACTACGAGCTTGCACAGAGTCTTGTTGGCAACTTCGATCCATGGCTTCGTGCGGTCTCCGCCACACTCGAAACCTACTGTCAGCTCTTAACAACTGAAATCGGGGCTTATGTGACCAGGCCACGGTTTTCCAGTCGTCTAAGATCCAGCTGGAATGGTGGCCAGCTCAGGAGAGACGCTGCAGGCGATGTCGTGCTGTTCACAAAACCATTCGCGTTGATCGTCTGCAGCCAAAGCTCATTAACGTCAATTTTCGCCGCATTGTCCTAACGGATATGTTCGTCGTACGTCCCAGACTGATTTCTGTGGTTATTTCATTCAGTGCTGTTCTCTTGTTAGCACTCACAACTCTACCCAAAGGCCGCTGGTTTCAATCGTTAATTAGAGGCCGTTGGCCACTGCATTGTCCGTGGTAAGAGGAAATGCCTGAAATTTAGTATTCTCGACACACTATTGACACTATAGATCTCGGAATACTGAATTCGCTAATGATTTCGGGAATGGAATGTCCCAAATGTCTATCTACAAGTACCATTCCGCTTTCAAAGTATGTTAACTCTCGTCGTGCTGTCATAATCACGTCGGAAACCATTTCACATGAGTCCTTTGAGTGCAAATTGATGCTCCGCTAGCGCACTGCCTTTTATATATATTCTGTACACGATACTTCCACCATCTGTATACGTTCATATCGCTATACCGTGACTTATATTTATTTTCTGAATAATTTCTGTTCGACAAAAATGAAAGTCTCTGAAAGTTTTTTAAGCATTCAACTTGTCAAGAAAAGCGTTACCAGAGGAAATTATATAGTTATATACAGAATCTCTGTGGAGTAAGACGACCCCAAACCTGCAAAAATGATATAATGTTCTACACTCCTGGAAATGGAAAAAAGAACACATTGACACCGGTGTGTCAGACCCACCATACTTGCTCCGGACACTGCGAGAGGGCTGTACAAGCAATGATCACGCGCACGGCACAGCGGACACACCAGGAACCGCGGTGTTGGCCGTCGAATGGCGCTAGCTGCGCAGCATTTGTGCACCGCCGCCGTCAGTGTCAGCCAGTTTGCCGTGGCATACGGAGCTCCATCGCAGTCTTTAACACTGGTAGCATGCCGCGACAGCGTGGACGTGAACCGTATGTGCAGTTGACGGACTTTGAGCGAGGGCATATGGTGGGCATGCGGGAGGCCGGGTGGACATACCGCCGAATTGCTCAACACGTGGGGCGTGAGGTCTCCACAGTACATCGATGTTGTCGCCAGTGGTCGGCGGAAGGTGCACGTGCCCGTCGACCTGGGACCGGACCGCAGCGACGCACGGATGCACGCCAAGACCGTAGGATCCTACGCAGTGCCGTAGGGGACCGCACCGCCACTTCCCAGCAAATTAGGGACGCTGTTGCTCCTGGGGTATCGGCGAGGACCATTCGCAACCGTCTCCATGAAGCTGGGCTACGGTCCCGCACACCATTAGGCCGTCTTCCGCTCACGCCCCAACATCGTGCAGCCCGCCTCCAGTGGTGTCGCGACAGGCGTGAATGGAGGGACGAATGGAGACGTGTCGTCTTCAGCGATGAGAGTCGCTTCTGCCTTGGTGCCAATGATGGTCGTATGCGTGTTTGGCGCCGTGCAGGTGAGCGCCACAATCAGGACTGCATACGACCGAGGCACACAGGGCCAACACCCGGCATCATGGTGTGGGGAGCGATCTCCTACACTGGCCGTACACCACTGGTGATCGTCGAGGGGACACTGAATAGTGCACGGTACATCCAAACCGTCATCGAACCCATCGTTCTACCATTCCTAGACCGGCAAGGGAACTTGCTGTTCCAACAGGACAATGCACGTTCGCATGTATCCCGTGCCACCCAACGTGCTCTAGAAGGTGTAAGTCAACTACCCTGGCCAGCAAGATCTCCGGATCTGTCCCCCATTTAGCATGTTTGGGACTGGATGAAGCGTCGTCTCACGCGGTCTGCACGTCCAGCACGAACGCTGGTCCAACTGAGGCGCCAGGTGGAAATGGCATGGCAAGCCGTTCCACAGGACTACATCCAGCATCTCTACGATCGTCTCCAGGGGAGAATAGCAGCCTGCATTGCTGCGAAAGGTGGATATACACTGTACTAGTGCCGACATTGTGCATGCTCTGTTGCATGTGTCTGTGTGCCTGTGGTTCTGTCAGTGTGATCATGTGATGTATCTGACCCCAGGAATGTGTCAATAAAGTTTCCCCTTTCTGGGACAATGAATTCACGGTGTTCTTATTTCAATTTCCAGGAGTGTATATAGGTAAGAAGATACACGAGAGTTAAGAAGTATAGATGTATTAGCCTCGACGCGGAATGTAGAAGATATTCCCTAAAAATTATCATCAACTGCTTAGGAAAGTATTAGATTTTAACTATGCAAAGAAACAAATTTGTTCTGATAGTTAAATTTATCACAACTGATCATTTGCAACTCGTGAAAGACAAAGTAGAAACGAGCAAAGAGTATAAAATCTACCTTGCTAGTGACACACAGATTCTGAAAGCTATTGAGAAACAAGGCACTGATTTAATCTGTGTCAGTAATTGAAGACTTTAAAAATGCCAAATATTTCATGACAAATCCTTCTGTCAAAATACACAAATATTTTTCGTGTCTTAAATCGTTCTAAGTTACATCTTTCGAATTTACAGTGGCTCCACTTCCTTTGGTTATCGTATGCAGCTTAACATCTGTTTCGTAAGTTTTTCCTGTATCAAAAGGAACTGTATGTTTTTCAAATTCCCAGTGAGAGACATCTCCTTACTAGTGTTAAAGGAAGGTTTATGGGATTTTAAGTGCAAAAATTCTGAAACACTTAAGGCGTAGGTGGTGTGCTTCGAAGGGCATCACAAATAATCCACGACAATAATTCTGAATATACTCGGGTAACTCATGTAATAGTCCGCAGCTCGTGGTCGTGCGGTAGCGTTCTCGCTTCCCACGCCCGGGTTCCCGGGTTCGATTCCCGGCGGGGTCTGGGATTTTCTCTGCCTCGTGATGACTGTGTTGTGTGATGTCCTTAGGTTAGTTAGGTTTAAGTAGTTCTAAGTTCTAGGGGTCTGATGACCATAGATGTTAATTCCCATAGTGCTCAGAGCCATTTGAACTCATGTAATATCGAGTCCTTCGTCGGGTGCCAAAATTTTAGAAACACATGTAATTTATTGTTCTTTATGGACACTAAAAAGGTGTCACTGGGAATTTTTTGTGCGGCACAGGTAAAAACTGGTTGATTTCTCGTTTGCTGAACGCCATGCTTCAACGTAATTAATCAAACCAAAAGTCCGCCCCAGTAGCTGAGTGGTCAGCGTGACGGATTGCCGTCCTCTGGGCCCGGGTTCGATTCCCGGCTGGGTCGGAGATTTTCTCCGCTCAGGGACTGGGTGTTGTGTTGTGTTCATCATCATTTCATCCCCATCCGGCGTGCAGGTCGCCCAATGTGGCGCCGAATGTAATAAGACCTGCGATATGGCGGCCGGACCTGCCCCGCGAGGGGCCTCCCGGCCAATGACGCCAAACGCTCATTTCCATTTCCATCAAACCAAAACTTGGCTCTTCACTCATATCTGCAAAACATCGAAATGATTAAGAGGTGAACAGAGATAGTAATACCAAAACTATTTATTAAAACCACAATAAAGAACAAGATACATCATTAAATATGGGGTCTAAGGGTACTTGAACTGGACAGACACGGCACATATGAGTTCTCTTGGGGGATCGGCTCAGCTTGAGCTCACGAAAGTCTTGAACTGGCAGTCGGCAGGGCACAGTTGATTGTCGGCGGACGTCGATCTGCGGCCTGTGTCATGAACTGTTGCCATTTCCTTCGTCTCTGCGAGCGGGCAGTGCGTGGCAGATGATTGAAAGCTGTTAGCGGTTGAATAGCGGGTTCCCTTTGTGCAGGCCGAGATGATTAGCGTCGCGGTCCACTGCCGAAGACTACACTGCTGGGTGTTCACCATGCAGGTAGCTGTGACACTGGGGCTCGTTGGCAACAGACTCAGAACTGAGATCAGCAGTGCAATCAGACGGCAAAAGTATCACGGGATGAGTGGCGGAAGACTGGGTTCACAAAAGAAAGCAAAATAAAGATGCTAGTGAGAATAAGCCCTGTACTGGAATGAAATCCATCAAAGACTGGAAACGGTGTGAGAACAACATAAGGTACATTGAAATCATCCCAGGAGTGGATCCGCACCAAGGATAAGTTCACATCATGTCCTGACTACAATTCCTGAGATGAAACGCTAACACAAAGTATATCAAAACAATCCTCACGAAGTCTCACTTATCATCCCACCGAAAGAGGCCTCCTCCATTCACCTGCTCGTCGATGTAGATCCAGGTCTACCCTGTCTTGCATTTCCAGAGTGCTGATTTTTGTGGCCAGACTGAAAGTATCTAACCAAAATTGTTTCCTTTTTTATTTGTGAAAGTATCGATGATAAGATTGTTCCAAATTAATTGTTCAACAAACCTGCATCTGACTGAGTCTGTGAACTTGTTTCTTGCACTCCTCCATTTTGCCATAAATGCAACATGTATTTGACTCAGCAACCAAGTTTAAGAGAATTATGCCGTTTGTGCAATGGCATTAAGATGGAACTGAAAAATTAACTTATTGCCCTGATGTTTACTTAATGAAATTAGATGGTACTTGTCTGTCACTGCCGTAATTCTGTTGGCTGTCATTGGTTTGTCTCTGGTTGTGACTTGGATAATTATCATTACGATTTGAAAAATTCTGTTGACTGTACTGATGAGTGGGTGGGCGATCAAAGGTTTGACGTCGTTGGTAGTAATCATTGGTTCCGTATGGTTGATGGCGGTTCTGGTGCCACATCTGGTTTCTTTGTACAAAAGAAGTATTGGAATTATTCCGCTGATTCTGCCAGTTTCTCTGGTTCTTACTGTACCTCCGATATTTCTTGGGGTATTGCCATATTGAATATTGCGGAACGACATTAATGGAAGGGGATGATAATTTTGATTCCTGTATGGGTAGGCGTTCACAAAATTCTGCTGATACTGGGGTTGTGGAAGAAAGCGTTCTGAATTTCCATACTGAGGTCTATTATTCGGAAACTGCTTGCCGTTATTACGGAATCGATTTCTTGGGGTATTGCCATATTGACCATTGCGGAACGACATTAATGGAAGGGGATGATAATTTTGATTCCTGTATGGGTGGGCGTTCACAAAATTCTGCTGATACTGGGGTTGTGGAAGAAAGCGTTCTGAATTTCCATATTGAGGTCTATTATTCGGAAACTGCTTGCCGTTATTACGGAATCGATTTCTTGGGGTATTGCCATATTGACCATTGCGGAACGACATTAATGGAAGGGGATGATAATTTCGATTCCTGTATGGGTAGGCGTTCACAAAATTCTGCTGATACTGGGGTTGTGGAAGAAAGCGTTCTGAATTTCCATGTTGAGGTCTATTATTCGGAAACTGCCTGCCGTTATTACGGAATCGATTTCATGGGGTATTGCCATATTGACCATTGCGGAACGACATTAATGGAAGGGGATGATAATTTTGATTCCTGTATGGGTTGGCGTTCACAAAATTCTGCTGGTACTGGGGTTGTGGAAGAAAGCGTTCTGAATTTCCATATTGAGGTCTATTATTCGGAAACTGCCTGTCGTTATTACGGAATCGATTGTCTCTATTCTTTTGTGTTTCCGGGAAAGAGTGTTGACTAGATCGTCGATTGTGTGTTTCATCCAGTTCAAGAAGCTGTAAAACATCACGAAAATTGTTCAAGTTTTCTGCGCGATTCCCTCTCAGCAACGGAACTCTCAATGATCTAGGTAATTTTGAAATACAAAGCTGAATGAGGCCGGAAGGGCTGTAAGGTTCAGTTAAATGTTGATTCCGTTGAATCATTTGGTCAAAATATTGTGCCAAAGTGTCAAATTTTGAGTTATAAAAAGGTGGTATATTTACCAACTGATCTTTCACAGCACGCTGTGAAGTGTGATTCCAGTAAGCATCAAGAAATTCTTGTTGGAATGACTGGAAAAACAAACACTGCCGTGCAATGTATCTCATTCGCGTTGCGGGTTCGCCTTCCAAGAAACTGCAGACAAGTTCTAATTGATGTGCCACTGGCCAGTTTTGAGGAAAAGCGAATGTAAATTGCTGAATCTAGTCAAGAGGATGTAAATCATTCGGGTTATTCCTGAACATTTTAAATTTCTTGATTGACAGGAAGTTTTGTAATCTATATTGTCTTGGCGTGGAAAAGAAGTATCATGGGGCAAAGGAAAATTGCCTGGGAAGATACTACTTTGTACAGGGTAATCTTGTGCAAATGGAGCCTGTGAAGATAAGAATGGGGCCTGTTGTTGTTGGTATGCAAACGAATTTTGCTGTTGTTCTAGGACAAAATTACGAGGCGCACTGTCGTCCTGTAATTGATGCTGAATATCGGAAAGTTTACTATGAATTGAGTTGAGTTCTCGTTTTTGTTGTTCATTAATAGTGATTTGTTTACTCTTAAATTCAGCCTGAGCTTGGTATTCAGTTGTCTCTGAAAAGGGAACTGGGGTTGTCTGATCTAATTCGTTTTCTGCATGAGTTTCCAAACCGGCTACTCTTCCCGTTATGTTTTCTAATTGTGAGTGGAATTGCTCACCATGTTCACTGATCTCTGTTTTAAGTTGAATGACGTCAGATCTCAGGGATTCGGTACATGATTCTAAGGCCTGTATGTGCTCAGAATGAGCAGCGGAAGTTTGTTGCAACTTTTCAATAGACTCAGGTGGAATTACTGCATTGATTCTGTCCCTAAGGTCAGTAACGTCAAGCGTTTCAATGATATCCTGTAATTTATTGTCAGTTACTTCTTTAAATGTGTCGATATTTTGGGTTAATTTCTGAATGTTACCGGTAAGATATTCATCACGTTCGGCGTTCTGTTCATCACGCTTAACAATGTAAGCACACAAAGCGTCTAATCGTTCTGTTAAACTTTTGTCACGTTCTGCATTGTGTTCATCACGCTTTGCGTCACGTTCGCTCAGTAGTCGAAGAAAACAATCTAATTTATCTTCAACTAGAGCTGGGGATATCACCTCAGGATTTGGGTGTTGCAACTCATACTACTGGGGAGGGTTGCTAAAATACTGTTTGAGAATTCTCAGATGAAGCAATTTCTCTGCCTGTGGAAGAATGTTGCAAGAGAAATCGGTTGTCGGAATCAACCACATGGCTTTGGAAGGTTGAATTAAAATGAACGAATGATGGGAAACTGTTTCTAATTGGCTTACTACGTTCTGAGAATCCGAAGGCAGAAGAAAAACCGATGCGGCATTTTGTGACTCTGTGGCGTCATTACTTGCCGCAGCATTGTTGTCAAATTCCTGATAACTTTGTGAAGTAGGAGGGTTATATGACAAACTAGGTCATTGTCCATTTGTTGTTGCTTACGCGATTTTGAGGAACTGCATAATTGTACTTTATCACCATGTCGATTTGTTTTGGACATCTTGAGGGAGACAATATGGTGGGCAAAATTTCAAAATAGTCGTAATTCACAAAGCGATATTTTGTACATAAAAAGTAAAATATTTAGAATAGACACATAAAGTCAGTATAAGCAGAAGCAGAGCTAAAAATAAATATTCACAAGCGAAGCAGCAAACGGAATATTACGCAACTAGCAATGTAGCGCACAGCTGAAACAGTGGTAGCGAAAAGAATGCTCGAAAACAGAGTCCACAGTTACGGAAAATATATCCAAGAACGTCACCCCAGAGGATGTCGCCAAGTGAAAGTATCTAAACAAAATTGTTTCCTTTTTTATTTGTGAAAGTATGAATGATAAGATTGTTCCAAATTAATTGTTCAACAAACCTGCATCTGACTGCGTCTGTGAGCTTGTTTCTTGCACTCCTCCATTTTCCCAGAAATGCAACATGTATTTGACTCAGCAATCAAGTTTAAGAGAATAATGCTGTTTGTGCAATGGCATTAAGATGGTACTGAAAAATTAACTTTTTGCCCTGATGTTTACTTAATAAAATTATATCTTGACTTGAATAACGCCAGCAGGCCGGTGTGGCCGTGCGGTTCTAGGCGCTTCAGTCTGGAACCGCGTGACCACTACGGTCGCAGGTTCGAATCCTGCCTCGGGCATGGATGTGTGTGATGTCTTTAGGTTAGTTAGGTTTAAGTAGTTCTAACTTCTAGGGGACTGATGACCACAGATGTTAAGACCCATAGTGCTCAGAGCCATTTGAACCATTTTCTTGAATAACGCCAGTTGTACAATGGCATAAAATTAGTTATTTGAAATAACTTTGCTCTGATAACGTTAGTTACACCAAAAATCGATTTCAAACCATGAACTGCACATATATATTGCATAGAGGCCTCATTTTCTTTACGTTCTTCCATTGGTGAATAACTTTATTTTACTACTCATTTTCATATTCAGTACAAGCAAAGGACGTGGATTATGATTCAGGCTGTTAGATTTAAACACAATGTCGATCTCAATATATATATTGTTAAAATTTTAAGTCATACACAAAATCTACCACTTCCAACATTTTTGTAGCACGAATCACTCTTACAAAAAATTTTACAAAACGCTTACTGCGTCAAACCTTGGACATACAAATCCTAATTCTGAACATTATCTAACAAAAACCATTTTGAAATCATTATATATCTTCTCTCATTTACGTGCTAAAGTTTGTCAGGGTAACTGCGCAGCGAGCGCGACCTACCTTAAAGCTGTCATCACACGTCACACGTATGCTTCCTCCGGGATTTATCACTGCCAGCCAATGGACGATTTCTTCTGAGGAGTTCTCCTGAGGATTCCTCGTCCCAGAGAGCAAAATTTCCACTGTTTTGGACTGACATTCACGTGCACGCGACCAGCAAGAGTTTTCACGAATTTTTCCCGAAGGACGTTGGCTCGGAAGAGCCTTCAGATGGCTCTAGGTGGTCACATACCTGCAGGCAGGTTAGCTCCCGTGCTAAGTTTCCTACGAAGTGGCAGGTTGAGCGAAAGAATTTGATTTCTTAGCGCAGAGAGCCAGCTCGTGATAAGTTCCCACTGTCAATCATAAGCCTTTCACAGTAGCGTCTTTCCAGTGGGAAACAGGTGCTCTTCTCGGCATATCCAAATTCTTCACTGCTCGCTTTTCGAGGATGGGTTTCCTCAGACCACTAACAACCAATCAAACGATCTATTTTGTGTGTAAACACGCTGCCTGTTTTACCTTGCTATCAACTGCAACCTCTTTAAAAGGACGGCAAAGTTCTTCAGGAACTTGAGGAAAAACTGTCTTAAAATGTCTTCTCATTACATACTTCCTCTTTCTAGTGCCTGAGTTCTTGAACGTATTTAATATTTTACCTTGCGAGTTACTTTATTCGTAAGTAAAGTGTCCATTTCAACGAGAAGAAAAACGCAATGCCTACAGCAAAGCAAAAAGAAATATGTCACACACGAAATTTTTATGTTTCGTGAGTGGTATTGTAGGACGAAAAGTAAAGATATAAGGAAATGACAACCTGCAGAGGAAATGACACACGAGCTCCAAACATGAAAAACTAGATGGAATCGTCACATCTTAGACACCCAGAGAAACGACTAAAACATTAAGTTCTCCGATATGGATGGAGTATTTGAGGAAGACCGAGTCTTCCATGAATTAGATAGTCAGCGAGTCGCATAATGAGAACTTGCCCAATACTCATAAAGAAGTATGACGATGACGATCATGACTACAACAAACTGACGAAGCATTGTGAAAAAAAAAAGAATGTAAAAGTTGAGAGGCACCCACATGCCTTGCTCATACTGCGGCATCAAGCAGTCAGGCCTGCACGATGAGTGGTCTGCCAAGCGAGTGGATTCATTCTTATTTATCGAGTAACATGAACTCTAGTACTCACACTTAAGTTACAAGTTATCCTCCTATATGATTAATACGCAACGGAAACACGCATCTGACAGTAATTTACAGAACTCTGACTGGACACTATGCACTGGCAATACCACATTTTCTTTTTGTCTTTTATTTAACGGCTTTTATTGACACGTGACCACCGCACTGAATATGAATGGCGCACACATTATAAATTCGGGACATTATTACAACATACAATTCGAAGGAAAAGTCACCAATATTTTTCTTTTCACTATCTTATTTATTCCGATAAATTCTCTAGCCTAAACACACAAATTCTATAACCTACAACAATAACACATGAGAAATACCGCCCAGTGGGCATGGCTTTACAATGGTGAATCTCTATATTATGGTCTCGTAATTACTTTTAACGCTACAGTGCACTTTCTGGATAGGATGGTGGATCTTTTATTATACCTCACACTTCGACTCTCACAATCATCATCACGAAACTTTCGTCCAGACCGAGCGGTACCGAAGGAACAAGCATAACCCACTAATCTTTTGAAACTACCTCGCTACTCTCCCATGCAAACCACACATACCCAAATTACATGACATACACCACCCTACAACATGAAATACTACACAGAGAATTGTCACAACATTATCACTTTCAGTTTTCCCACTTCAATTAATATTTATCCCAGTTTCACACGACACTGCCCCACTTCGTAATTCTACTTTCCTACTATGAACTCTGGAGATATATGCACGTCTTCCTGCGCAATGCAAGCCAAGTGGCGTTGCTGGATAGACGGCCGACTCACCTTGATTCTCTCTCAGAGTTTAAATCAAGCGTCACACGGAATCATATCACGCAAAGTAATATTAAGAACATCACACACGCGAGTCCTCAACTGATACCATGGACGAGTACTTCTCTTTATCTTTTGTCTCATACACAGTTTGAGACTCACACAGTACTCACCACGTGGAAGTACTCGTCTCTAATTTCAAGTCCTGGACACGCCATTTCTTAAATATTTCAACTTATGGTACACACGCTATTTCATAAATATTTCAACTTATTGTACACACGCTGGTAATTCAGCTTAACTTAAGCACACGGAAGTATTTCAACTTAATGCTACACGTGGTTTCATTGTGACCGTTGGTTACTTCCGAAGATTCCTACAATCACATTAATATTACCTGCCTGACATTTAATTCTCCCCACAAAAGTTCCTGAAATAGAGATATTAATATTTCAAACTACTCTTAAATGTTCCACATGCATACCATGTCTCCACTCTTTCGTCATTATGGAGCACAACTAAAACAGGTCTTAACAGCACAAGATCCAGCGGCAGAGTCCTGAAACATGGCCGTTCTCTAGGTCCTCTCCCATCTCTGTCGAGGTGGGGGAAGCACCTTGCTATCGTATTGGTCAGCCACATTTCAGGTGCTCAGAGCTCTGGTAAATTTCATCTCTTTGGTCCCACCAAAGGTGGCCAAAGGATCGACTCAAAGATGATCATATATTCACATTCACCATCTGCGGTTAGCAGACGACCATACATTCATTCATTTCACAGATCTCACCAAACTGGATGTAGGGATTTACTTTGTGGGAGTGCACATGTGATCAATTAAATAAATAAATTGTCATTCTTTCCCACACTGGTATCCGGCTTCGCTGTATTAATTGAAATTGAGTTATTTTACAAAAAAATGTGTTCTTCTGACAAAAATAATGAAGTATGTTGTACCTATTTTCAATGTCGGGCAGTACTGTACCCTTTCACCACCGGCTACCCATGCAGAAAAAAATGGCACGTTACTATCCTTGCAATGCGAGGGTAGTTCCGAACATTTTTTTAAGAAAGCTGTATTAGAACAAACGTAGCAAGTCATCAAAATAACCAGGAGGAGACCTTAGCCCCTGGTGACCTCAAATAGACGACCAAATGCTGTTACTTTACCAAAGTATTGACACAGTTGTTCCATTATTGTACTCTCCACAATCCGGAGTAACGTACACATACAAGTTTGTAACAATCCACATGACAAATAAAACATTACATTACAGAAATAAAAAATAATGTTGAGATAAAAATTTGCTTAGTTACTGGGATCTTCGTTATTTTTATGAGTAATCCAAACTTCACTAATTCTATGACAAATAAAAAAATACTAATTGTACTCATGAAATTTTAAATAGCTTACCGTCCAAACACAGAACAAGTAATCTGACATTCATAAATTGCGTTGTAATAATCTTTACACGGCAATGTCTAAATACAAAACAAAATTAACAAAAGGAAAAAAAAATTGCGTACACTAGTTGCACGTAGAAGTCAGGCTCCATATCAATACACGCAATAAATAGTTAGCAATAACTGCTTGAATCCACCAGTAGCTCTTGTGTCTTACTCTACTGCTCATTTCTCTATTGTTACACATTTAGACGACAAGATCTTGCATTTCGACTAGCCTTCGTTACACTTTAATGTGAAATATCACCACTGTGATAATGAAAATAAGTGGCTTCAGTCAACACACCAACAAGATTATTACTGTTGTACGACATCAAAATACATCAGTTAATTCCGATATCTTATTGTGCAATGCAAACTCTTGTCCCCTGTGACAACCTTACTGACCAATGCAACAAGAGCCGCTATGTTAGTATTACGCCACTGGTTAATAATTAAAGCATCATTGTACCAAATATTCTAATAAACATGCTACGTGAACTTGATAACCCAGAACAAACAAACAAAAAACACTAACTATTCTAAACACAAATGTTAATGAAATACAATTACACCTGCTGTCCCTTCAGGAATGAAACATATAAAAATTTTTTACACAATTGCAAGTACAAATACATTATTCCCTATCTTGCGAGTCACACGGAATCATTTCATTCTGTGATTTTCTTGGGGTCTAAAAAGTTGCTGACAGGTTCCCTAGAAAAACTGCCTTGGTGTCAAAGCTCTCCCATGGTTACCCGGACGAAAGTCTTTAAGTAACTCGCTGAACACGCACTGAACAGTAAACTGTATCTCACATTAAACACAAATGTCATAGTCACTCTCAGCGCACCATCCACACGAATCTGGTCGTCCAAAAATGGCCCTACAACTACTATTACCCACGGTTCTGTCCTTTCAGTTCATGGTGTAATTAAAAGTCGTAAGTTCCAACAAACAGCACTTATTCCCGCACCAATTAAAGAAATGTCTCCTACTACAGGCGCAAATGTCAATGTCCCACTCTAGTTTCTTCCGTTCATACAATAATTTGTCACCAAACGACAACTGTCCTCTTCAAGAATACCAAGCGTCCCACATGCAATTCACAAAGCACACTTAACAAGTCACTGCCAAAAGTTTATGGATCCCACCATTCAGTGGTCAAGACAAAACAAAACGATCGTCCTGTCTGCTAAAGACAAAATCTTTTCCACCACTCACAACGTGGGAACACCAGTCTTTCACTTTCCACCTTATGGAGACATACGAGCAGTCATCTTGCTTCACGGCTCCACAGTCCAGTACTAGTTAATAGTTGCTGGTAACAAATGCCCGCCGGGCTCTGCCGCGCGTCGTCCTTTCTGCCGTGGCGCCGCTGCGCGCGCCGTCGAGCAGAAGAAACCACCCGCTGTTGCCTCCGCGGGATACTTTCCCCAGTCGTAAGGGTGGCGGAACTTATGAATGGCCAGTGGTACGTGCGTGTCGCCCCAGGCCGTTGACCTGCTGTAGCGGGCGCGTGGAGTGTACCCCGTCCGGCAGTGGAGTGGGGAGTGCCGCGGCTCTGTCGCCCGTCGCCATGGCTACGTCAGCTCGGCCCGCTAGCGGTATGGGCGTTACGACACCCAATCAGTCAGACCCTTCTGTGCATCTCGCAACATTATAGACAAAAGGATATATTTAAATACTCATTGATTACATGTATGATCTATTAGATACATTGGTAATAAAAGAATCTTTGTTCTAAAAAACATAAAACTATACACCCTAGTTTTCTACACATACATCAACATTTATCCCTTTTCTATATACAGCCCACACTTGCGCTACTGATTGTACCTGTCGTCCCTCATACAAAACATGAATGTGTGAAAAAAAAAAAAAAAAAAAAAAGGAATAATAAACAATCTATACAACTCATAATTACAATATAAAATAGTAGACTACTCTAACATCCGATCACAATAAACATTTTAGAAACTGGTGACTCTAAATCTACAACATACAATGCACCTTTGTGCTTGTGACAGACTGAAATTAGTATCTCTTTATATATTTTACCTCTTTTATTATATATAACAACATTTCTAGGACACGTATGTACCATCCACATGATGTCAGATCCTGACCTGCCATCGAGGTTCATCCAAATCAAACAATACACAATAATGTTTTAGTTACAGATCGGTAGCATCCCCTTTACAGGAGTGTGCGCATTGATCACACTACTCTATGACTCTCACTCACCAGACATCGCATTTTCCTTCTCATTCAATCCATTAATACACTAACAGAATAGGTCTAGAAGTCAGCTAACCTTAACACCACCACACTCACGACAACATACCAACCTTTGCTCCCTTATACTCATAACACCACCACACTCACGACAACATACCATACCTTTCCTCCCTTATACTCAACCACATAACACATGAAGCTGTTTCGGAGATAGCATTCCAGTCTCCGAATTCGTCCTTTCACTCTGGCACCTCTCTCCATCGGCTTACCTCTGCATTCACTTCACCGATTATTCCTCCTGCTAAATATCACTTAGAATTGCGACATTTCATCTAAGAACAAAAAATACACAAATTATTCATCCTGCAAAATAACTGTACACATTCTTGATACCGTTTTTATTAGTTATACTGGTACCAGGCTTCAACAACAACGAAAAAATTATTTTTGCCAAATTGCAAATCTTATGGTAAGAATTAGATTTACACTTATATTACCTCCTACGTCAGTATTCCACAACGTTCACCATCTGGATCTCATACTCCCTTTATGTCCTTTCACGTTGTGCAGTTGTCCTCATCTCTTCATTCGTATTTCGGCTCTCCGTCCGTCCATTACTCCATCATTTCCTGGTCTTTCTTCGCCATTGGCATCAATCTCTATTGCAGCATACACAGGCCTCTCTGTAACATACATCTAAGACATCTCGACATTATTAATTCTACTCACCTTTATTTACCACTGTTTCATCACGTCGAATCTCTCTTTATTAATCACACTGCTACACGTCGCTTCTCTCCTTATATATATCACCTTTATCCACTACTGTTTATCACGTCGCTTCTCTATCTACCATCTTTATCCACTCATTAATCATCACGTCGTTTCTGCTTGATCCTTATTCATATCACAAAAAATACGTACATACACCACTCTGTCGACTCCTGTTCATGACTCATTCGACCAGTCTATTCCGTCATACTTCCTGACATCCCGCCTGAAAATTCTTATGTTCGATTTGACCCTGCACAACGTTACACACCACAAATAAATACACTGACTATCTACCATAACTTGGCTACTTTCGATCTATCCTTAACTTTTCCATAATTTGATGTTAGAAATGTGATGAAGCCCACGATATTGTTTTCCCTTGATCGTCTCAATCAGTAGAGCATTTTCATGGACAATCCGCCTCACTCTGAATGGTCCACTATACACAGTAAAGAATTTGATAGTTAGGAATCTAAGTTTACATGAAAATTAAATGTGTGCAGAAAATATACAAGCTGGGAGAGATGGGACAGCCCAAGTGTTAGAAACTTTGGTGCTAGTGGTCTCTTTCACTAACACCAGATTCCGAACAACCATACACAGCACTTCATTATGACTGTCACCACGACTATGACATACTATAGATCAGATGGCATCTAATTTAAAAACTTCGATCACATTACTGATGTTACCTGTAACAGCAGTATAAACGTACCATACTGATAACAATGTTTACTTTTTACATTATGTGTTAAGTACCTGCAATAGTCAAATCACACTAATTAAACTGGACTCATTGGCATTATTACATAACATTTTAGCAACTGGTTTCTTTGAGGAAACAGTCTTTTTACTTTACTGTTCCAAATAAAAATTTTCTAATTTTGCTCTGAGAGACCAGCCTAACAGATGCCATTACTGGTGTTTTATTCCCTGATCAGAAGTATGGTATTTGCATTCCTACATATCAGTAGAGTATGTTGCTACATAGACAATTTTCAGTGCCAGCTGCATGTGTTTTAAGGCAAGATGTTAAGGGCTGATATGTTGGATTAGTTTCTCCTATCCTTCAATCCATTATGACAAGAATGAAATGCCAGGATTCCATGCTCTCCTGTAATTTTGATAGTTTCTGCCGTTCCTATCCTCGACACTATGTGACCTATGAGTCGTGTCTCCGTTCACAATGTTGCTCTCATTACCCAGTTCCTGTAACATGTGCTGAAATGACGCGGAATCATCTAAGCCTCTGCCTGCTATCACTATATCTCTGCGCAATTTCACTAGCAACTTCGCTATACAGATCCTTATGAACTCCCCAGGTTCGTATGGCACATCCAAATACCTATTTAGTCTCAGCATTTCCTGATGGCACGACACTGGATCTCTTATACCACCTTCGTTACAATTTGGCATCATCAATATGCTTTGCGTAACCTGGTCCTGCTTACTTTTCGAGCAGAATTCATTTAAATAGCTACTACAGTCTTTAATAACTTCCTGCATTTTCGCTCTAGCCTCGTCCCTCAAATGGTTACACACAAACTTCATTTTGAGGGGCAGTCCCCACGATGAAGGTAATGAATCTTGAAATTGAGACAGCCTTGGACTATACCGAGTTGGGTTTGCCACCTGCTTTATCCGACACAACCGTTCTTCTGACTCTCTGAATTCGTCTTCCTCTTTCTGCCTATTTTCGCTTTTTGTGTTTACCTCAATCTCTCTCTGCAATCTACCTGGTGGTGTGTCACCTTCACTACTGCATGCTAATTGCAACTGTGCTAGTTCTTCACTATTTTTCCTACTTATTACTAATTGCGCCTCTTTAAGCTGTAATAGCGATTGTATCTCCCCCTGGTTGGCATAAACCTCTCGCTGCGTACTGTCAGAGCCTGTCTCGCCTCTTATCCTAATCTTTTCTACCTCCGCACTAATCGTGTTCATTCTGACCACTACCTCTTTGATTCGCTCATCCGGCAACGTGTCCCTACGCTCAGTAGTATCACTCTCTATTGCAAATACTTGTACCTCCAAATTATTAGCTTTTCCTTTCCCGGCATCACATACTTCCTTCAACGCACCCAGATTCTTCTCCCCCTCATCTAACCGATTATTAACTGCGGGCAGACGCTCATCGATAACTGTGTGTAGCTTCCTCATTGCCTCTTTATTTCCCTTATCCAATGCCTCCATACTTTCCTCACTATCTTTATCCATCGCTTCCCATCTTTCCTTATTACCTCTACGCATCGCGTCCACCATTTCCTTAAACTCCCTATCCATCTTCTGTAAAAACTACAGTATCACATTGTCATTTGCTACTTTCGACGCGCTCACCTCGTTCGCCTGAGAAACCGTAGCTCCGCCAAGGGTAGCTGCACTTTCACTGCATACCTGACCTAGTCCCGGCTCGCCCGCATCGTCGGGAAAAGCCCCCGATTGTGAACAAAGCCCGCCGCATAAAGGATCACCTAGCCGCGGTCTGCTGAACAATTCAGCCCCTTCTGAGTGCTTGCCGTCCCCGCTCATTAACCCATGGTCAAAAGCTACTTCCTGCTGCACTGCTACGTCCACCCCAGAATAGCTATTCTCCATGGTGGCTACACTTTTCGACTGCGACCTAGTTACTACGGACATTACGCAAAAAAAAATTATACCACGATCTTCCAGCCTTGGACGATATAGCAATTAATTACATAAAAAAATAAAAGATCCTCACCAATCCTGAAAGAAATTGCAAACAAAAAAATTTTACTTCTTAGCGCTATCACAAATTATTCCATCAAAAAAAAAAAAAAAAAAAAAAATCTTAACAGCAAACCCTAACGGCAAAATAATCTGGCAAAATATCCTGGCAGGGTCGAAATTATGAGAGGCACCCACATGCCTTGCTCATACTGTGGCATCAAGCAGTCAGGCCTGCAAGATGAGTGGTCTGCCAAGCGAGTGGATTCATTCTTATTTATCGAGTAACATGAACTCTAGTACTCACACTTAAGTTACAAGTTATCCTCCTATATGATTAATACGCAACGGAAACACGCGTCTGACTATCAGTAATTTACAGAACTCTGACTGGACACTACGCACTGGCAATACCACATTTTCTTTTTGTCTTTTATTTAATGGCTTTTATCGACACGTGACCACCGCACTGAATATGAATGGCGCACACATTATAAATTCGGGACATTACTACAACATACAATTCGAAGGAAAAGTCACCAATATTTTTCTTTTCACTATCTTATTTATTCCGATAAATTCTCTAGCCTAAACACACAAATTCTATAACCTACAACAATAACACATGAGAAATACCGCCCAGTGGGCATGGCTTTACAATGGTGAATCTCTATATTATGGTCTCGTAATTACTTTTAACGCTACAGTGCACTTTCTGGATAGGATGGTGGATCTTTTATTATACCTCACACTTCGACTCTCACAATCATCATCACGAAACTTTCGTCCAGACCGAGCGGTACCGAAGGAACAAGCATAACCCACTAATCTTTTGAAACTACCTCGCTACTCTCCCATGCAAACCACACATACCCAAATTACATGACATACACCACCCTACAACATGAAATACTACACAGAGAATTGTCACAACATTATCACTTTCAGTTTTCCCACTTCAATTAATATTTATCCCAGTTTCACACGACACTGCCCCACTTCGTAATTCTACTTTCCTACTATGAACTCTGGAGATATATGCACGTCTTCCTGCGCAATGCAAGCCAAGTGGCGTTGCTGGATAGACGGCCGACTCACCTTGATTCTCTCTCAGAGTTTAAATCAAGCGTCACACGGAATCATATCACGCAAAGTAATATTAAGAACATCACACACGCGAGTCCTCAACTGATACCATGGACGAGTACTTCTCTTTATCTTTTGTCTCATACACAGTTTGAGACTCACACAGTACTCACCACGTGGAAGTACTCGTCTCTAATTTCAAGTCCTGGACACGCCATTTCTTAAATATTTCAACTTATGGTACACACGCTATTTCATAAATATTTCAACCTATTGTACACACGCTGGTAATTCAGCTTAACTTAAGCACACGGAAGTATTTCAACTTAATGCTACACGTGGTTTCATTGTGACCGTTGGTCACTTCCGAAGATTCCTACAATCACATTAATATTACCTGCCTGACATTTAATTCTCCCCACAAAAGTTCCTGAAATAGAGATATTAATATTTCAAACTACTCTTAAATGTTCCACATGCATACCATGTCTCCACTCTTTCGTCATTATGGAGCACAACTAAAACAGGTCTTAACAGCACAAGATCCAGCGGCAGAGTCCTGAAACATGGCCGTTCTCTAGGTCCTCTCCCATCTCTGTCGAGGTGGGGGAAGCACCTTGCTATCGTATTGGTCAGCCACATTTCAGGTGCTCAGAGCTCTGGTAAATTTCATCTCTTTGGTCCCACCAAAGGTGGCCAAAGGATCGACTCAAAGATGATCATATATTCACATTCACCATCTGCAGTTAGCAGACGACCATACATTCATTCATTTCACAGATCTCACCAAACTGGATGTAGGGATTTACTTTGTGGGAGTGCACATGTGATCAATTAAATAAATAAATTGTCATTCTTTCCCACAATGGTATCCGGCTTCGCTGTATTAATTGAAATTGAGTTATTTTACAAAAAAAATGTGTTCTTCTGACAAAAATAATGAAGTATGTTGTACCTATTTTCAATGTTGGGTGGTACTGTACCCTTTCAAAGTAAAAGAGAAACAATCCTTAAATGCTTCGTTGCGATTACGAAGAATAGAGTTTTGTCTTTTCTGTTTCTACGATTGCTGCTGTGGATGGTACGCAATATTTCTATCGAACACCTGGAAGCGAGTGAGGTCACCATTTTACGCACAAACCATTTATAAAACTGTATTTTCAGTAATTGGAAAGTAAAGCAATTTCTGCATTATTTAATGGAAATCGATTTATAGAAATAAATATTGGTATTTAAACGAATCTTTTATACCGTGCGGTTACAAAAGAAAGCGAAAATTTTTCGTTTATCGTGACTGTCCTCTTGCGACTAGCCGCCGTAATAATTCCCCATATGTGAGGTACACGAAAGCTGCAGAGTGGATACTATGTTTTCGTTTCATGTACATACTCTACAAGGTGCCGTATGGTGCGTGGTGGGGAGTACATTGTACCACTATCAGTAATTTTCCTTTCCTTTTCTATGCGCAATGGAACGAGGGAGAAATTACTATCTATATGCCTCCTTACGGACCCTGATTTCTCTTATATTGTCTTCACGGCTCTTATTCGAAATGAACATTGGTGGCATAAGAAACGTTTTGCAATGAGCTACAAATGCCTGCTCCGTAAATTTTCGCAGAAGTGCTTCGCAAAAAAAAAAAAAAAAAAAAAAAAAAAGAAAACACGTCGTCTTCTCCTCAGGGAAACATCGCGTGTTGCTCGAACCTACCAGTAACAAATCTGACAGGGCGCTTCTGAATCTCTTCGATGGCTTCCTTTAATACGACCTGGTGGGGATCCCGAACACCTGTGTAGTGCGTTCTCAGGAATGGGTCCCACAATCGTTCTATACGCAGTCTTCTTTATAGATGAACTTCAGTTACCTAAAATTCTCCCAGTAAACCTAGTGGACCTTCCCTGCTACACGCTCGATGCGTATCATATGTACATTGTAACGTTCCGCCTAAACATTTAACAGACCTGACTGTCTCAAGTAGCATCGAACAAATACTATATCTGAATATCACAGCATTGTTTCTCGTGCTCAGACGCTTTAATTTACACTATTCTTTTACATTTAGAGCAAGCTGATATTTATCATACCAAACAAAAATTATCCTGTATCCTCCCTATAGTCACTCAACAACGACACTTTCCAGCAAGGGGGTGTTGTATCTTGGAACTCTTTTCTGACTTTCACCTCTAGCCATGCCCGTAATATAAATTTTACATATTTTGATTCCATTTTTAAATGATAGTATTAAAGTAGCCTTTGCTGCAGTCTTTTTCTGAAATTAAAAAATTGCTCCGTAAAGAAAAGTTTTCTAAATGTGATACAATGTTCAAGGTACAATAGGGCACTGTATCTAGGAACAAATGTTCTACTGAAGATTAAAAGCGGTGTAATCAAAATCTTATCAATGTTGTATGTAATAATATATCTTTTACATTATTATTCTACTATATGCCAATGTTCAGCAAGTGTAATGAAATTAAATAGAACTATTATCTAAAACACGTTTTGAAGCAGGAGGTATTGGAAACCATAATTTTCCGTTTCCAAGACAGGAAAAATAGTAAAGATATTAAGGAAACTTGGTTTATTCGCAAACATCACTTGTTCGAGGGTAGAATATCTTTTCCCGTTTCAAGACACGAGATGATTCAAGACTGACGAAGTGTAGCTTAAACGTCGACACTTTATATGTCGAGTCTTAAAAATCTATATAGAATTTTATTTGCCATAAAATTCTGTAGCTTTAAAATAACATACAAAATTTAAATGTATGGAAGTCAACATATGTACTGCACAAACGCAACCTCATGCCTCACACCAACAAAACAGTAGAAAATGCTGTGACTTGCCCATGGCGATCTCTAGTGCACAGTCCTAGAAGTGGTTTTAAAAGAGGTAACTGTACTGAAGCACCGGCGAGGAAGCATCGTCCGTTCGTAGACACAGTATCCTCAACAAACAACACTCTCACCGACAGTTCAGCGTCATCAGCAAACAGTCACTTATTACTGTTCACCCTACTAAATGCGATTATGACGTTAGAGTTATTTTATTTGTTACTGTTTGTTGTGGTCATCAGTAAAAAAACTGATTTTATGCAGCTCTCCACGCTAGAGTATAGTGTGTACAATTGCTGCAACTTACATCCATTTGAACCGTCTTACTGTATCGGAGTCTCGTTTTCCCTCTATAGTTTTTACCCACAATTTTCACAGCATTACTAAACGGTCAATTTTCTGTTTCTTGACGTCTTCTCTTAGTCATGTTTCGCCACAAATTTCTTCCTTCCCAATTTGGTTTAAATTGTCCTCATTAATTGCTCTGTACAGTCATATTGCTTCAGCACAACATTGCAAAAGCTTCCGTTCACTTCGCCTCTGAACTGTTTATCTTTCACGGTTCTCCTCCGTAAAGGATTACACTCCGCACAAAAACGTTCAGAAAGGACTTCCTAACATTTAAATCTATGTTCGACGTTAACAAATTCGTCACTTTCAAAAATAATTTCCCTGCTGTTACCAGTCTCAATTTTAAATTCTCATTACGTCGACCATCAATAGTTATTTTTCTAACAAAATTCATCCATTACAATGATGTTATTTGCAATTTACTGCAGTGTCCAAGAGGAAAAGCATATGAAGACAGTATGTTGTAAATACACTATGTGATCAAAAGTATCCGGACACCTGTGGCAAGAAGGCGGCGTTCCAAAACATCCTAAAGGTATTCTATAGGATTCAGATCAGGATTCTGTGCGGCCATTCCATCGCAGGGATGTTACTGTCGTGTAACCACTCCGCCACAGGCCGTGCATTATGAACAGGAGCTCGATCGTGTTGAAAGATGCAATCGCCATCTCTGTATTTGCTCTTCAACAGCGGGAAGCAAGAAGGTGCTTGAAACACCAATGTAGGCCTGTGCTGTGATAGTTCCACGCAAAATAACAAGGGATGTAAGCCCAGTCCATGAAAATCACGACCACACTGTAGCACCACCGCCTCCAAATTTTACTGTTGGAACTACACACGCTGGCAGATGACGTTCACCAGACATTCGCCATACTCACACCCTGCCATCGGATCGCCACATTGTGTACCGTGATTGGCACTCTGCACAACGTTTTTCCACTGTTCAATCGTCGACTGTTCACCCTCCTTACACCGAGCGAGACGTCCTTTAGCATTTACCGGCGTGATGTGTGGCATATGAGCACCCACTCAACCATGACATCCGAGCAGCCGCTCGACCATGAAATCCGTTTTCTCACGTCCTGCCTAGCTGTCATAGTACTTCCAGTGGATCCTGATGCAGTTTGGAATTCCTGTGTGATGGGCTGGATAGATGTCTGCCTATTACACATTACGACCCTCTTCAACTTCGTCGGTCTCTGTCAGTCAACAGACGAGGCCAGCCTGTACGCTTTTGTGCTGTACACTCGTCAGCAAAAAAAGTGGGTCACCCCTGAATTCCAACGTGTAGGCTGCACCTAAATGTATGCAAGCAACACAGCATATCTGTGTTGCACATAGTCGCATCCCTCCACAGTACAGTCGTTGTAAGATATACAATGGGTACCGCTAGAGACTGCTAGAGAACACCTGTCTTTATGACAGTCCGTCCAGATGTAAAGTAAAACCACGATGGTACAGAAGAGATCAGACAGTCCTTAATGTTTGTAAACTAAACTTAATTACAATAAGTGACATTTCAAATGTTATGGGACAACTAGTTTTGTGACATAAATCGTTCAGTAATCCTTAGGCAAATTAAATATTTGAGACAGTATATGCATTTATAAAGTTGTATGGCAATTGGAAACAAGTTCTTTGCTGTCTAAAAGGTTTACCCAACACATGCTGAACGTTGTTCAACGTTCAGTGGGGAGTGGTTTCGCATCAACTTTATGTAATACTAAGCAGCTAAAAGAAAATGTGATTAACGGCGGCAACCACTCTACGGAAATCCCAACATTAACAGCGAATCACAAGTAATATCACTGTTCACATTACTCTTCAACAGTTACTTGTACACGAAGTTGTACTTTAAATGACATGATCAACGTCTTCGTTCTGGATCCGGATGCAAAACCAGAACGTAAAGCCATTGTTAACCAAGCAAAGCTTTGTGCCTTATCGAGACTCGATCACTAGGCAGAAAGAGACATCAAATATTGACGTTTGCACCAGTATCAGTTATCAATTCTCAACTTGAACGTAAAAGACGATAATGTTTGTACTAAAGCAGGAACCCTAACATGACAATTACCTTCTTGGTAATTAACCTCGAAAGACGTTGTATAGTGTTGCATTGTCAAGGAATAAGGGATGCACATGTTTAAAATTGAAATGCCATCATGTAATGCTGGGGACAAGGATGCGAACCCAGCACCTAATCGGATTGTTGAATAAGTACGTAAAATCAGAATGCAGATGTCACAGTTTGTCAGCAGCAGTGGGGTTGGAACCTTAAATGACGACTGAAGTTGTATTGTCCGACCGGGATTCGAACCCGGCGCCTACCGCCGTCGTTGTCTAACCATGAACAGACGAGAAATGTCCGATGTTGGTCCACCATCAGCGAGATGTGCACACGTTTAACTAGAAATAAGGTGACGAAAACGTCTATGCTGACTGAGAGTCGAACGCCGCACACATGGTTATGAAGACACGTTAATAATCAACTTCATATTCAGTAGTAGCTAGAAGTAGCATGTTTAGTTGCAAACCTTAAGGCCTTACTCATCCCTAGTAACGTGTTGCCTAATATCTGCGATATCATGATGTTAATTTACAAGTGGATTGACTGCCGTAAAGAGCAATGTTCTCTAGTAGTCGTGTATCATTGAGATGTAAATGAAGTGCCTCAGCGGAAAGTAATTTCCGTCATGCAGCACGTATTTTTTCAGAGACACTGAGACCATGTTACAAGTGCACAAAACGTGTATTATATACTAAGTATATACAATTATTTGGAGAAGCTGCCACCAAACCTGTTTACTTTTACATTCCGCTTAGTTGTCGTGGTTGAACACAGGTTTTCTTAAGGCTACATCTAATGCACAGAGCTTACAAGAAAGTATAGTTTCCTGCGTCATGCTATTGCTAGCTAGATGAAATATTTTGTGGTAGCTATGTTTAAAATGAATGTATTTTTTAAAGTATTGTTCGTCAAATATTTGAATAAAACGTCAACTGTAGGTGTGCCTACACATGCTATTGCGTAATAGCTGTAGTTGCGTTGGTTTGTACTACAGACTTGGGTAGGTTAGGTGTAACTTTTGATCCTTCAAGGGGTGATCGTGGCCATGCGGCCCGGGTCTGTACTAGCCGCGGCTCGCGAGCTACGGGCCAGCCAGGCTGGCCGAGGCGAGACGCAAGTGAGCGAGCTGGCGGTGGCGTTCGTGGCCCAACAGCCCGGGACCAGCCAGCACGGCTGCGCCGCATGCCTCTGCCTCTGCCGCTCCGTTTGACGTAAATATGTTTACCTCCTCTCCTGGAATCAGTATAAGAGCGGCAAGCAGAAATATACATCAGGCTGTCTGCCGTAATGGCTCACTGGGAGAGCTCTATTCGAGGTAGAGTCAAAAAATGGTTCAAATGGCTCTGAGCACTATGGGACTTATGATCTGAGGTCATCAGTCCCCTAGAACTTAGAACTACTTAAACCCAACTAACCTAAGGACATCACACACATCCATGCCCGAGGCAGGATTTGACCGTAGCGGTCGCGCGGTTCCAGACTGAAGCGCCTAAAACCGCTCGGCCACTCTGGCCGGCCGAGGTAGAGTCGCCGCTCTCGTTGAGGAAGGAGGATGTTCCATCAGAGAAGCTGGCAGGCGGTATGGCGTACCACATACTACTGCAACGAGATGGTGGAGGATCTGCCTTGAAAGAGGCACCACCAACAGGGCTCCTGGCTCAGGCAGGAAGAGAGTGATCTCACAGCAGGAAGACAGGGATCTAGTATCTAGGAGCAGAGAAAATCCCTTTCTGAACGCGAAGCAGTTGGGGCGGGAGACCAACTTCCCCGGCTCCAGTGACACGATTCGCCGAAGGCTGAGGGACGCTGGACTGCATGCATGATGATCCGCCGTGAAACAAGAGCTCAGCGAAGACAACGTTTTATACCAGCTAGCATTTGCGGAGCTCCATCTGAGGGCGTCGTGGGACAACGTCATTTTCACTGATGAGAAGGTGTTTTCCACCAGTAACGACGGTCCACGAATCGTTTACAGGCCGCAAGGGACTCGCGATCGACGCGAATACGCAACCACGACGAGAAGAAGTGGCCGGCTATCTGTTACCTGCTGGGGTTGGAATTCTGCTAGAGGGGCGGGAATTCTTCACAGGATAGAAGGAACTCTGGACAGCGCGCAGTATGCCCACATATTGGAAAATGTGATGCTTCCGTCAGTGCTAATGCTGTACGCAGAAGGAGATGTCACATTAGAAGAGGGCCATTCTCCCATTCACAAGTCTGCATTTGTTCAGCAGCGGCTCTCCACGATTGGCGTCAACGTCATGGACTGGCCGCCACGGGCGGCTGATATGAACTCCATGGAAAATATGTGGGCTGAGGTCGCCAGAACATTAACAGAGAACTGGCCACGAAACCAACCAACTACTGCGGACGCTCTTTGGGACTGCATCCTGGAAGCCTGGGAGGAAGTTGCTTCTTCAGGCTGTTACGTCCGACGGCTTATACATTCTATGCCAAGACGCGTGATAGAAGTATAAAATAATGAAGGATTCTGGATAAAATATTAGAGTTCTTAAAATGTCTTCTTTTTCGTCATTTTTCCTCATTGGGAGCTAGTGGAAAATCGCGTGGCAACAGAAAAGATACAATATGGGTTAGCTTTCCTTTGAGTTGCCCTTTTAATTCAAGTGGGTTTCTTTTGAATATACAGTTTGTTAAGTATTCTATTTCGATTTCATTTATACCCTGTCTACATACTTACAAACTAATCAGCGTAGATGGACTCTGTCACAGTAGTTTTTGTTATTTCAAATACGTCTCTCTCTTCCCCTCCATCCATGAATACACCCTCCGTCCTCCACACAATACGCCAACGATTTCATATTATGTTTACTCGCCGTGCGGTATTAGCCGAGAGGTACAGTCTGCTTTCCGCAACGCTGCGGCGAGGACGTCTTGTTTACGTCCCGTCCGCGCGGTCGCGAGTGCCAGTAGTTCTTTACTACTGCGTTGCCGCTAGTTTAGAGTCCATCACTACCGACGCAACAAGGCACATTCATACAGACAAACCACCATCAAGATCAGTTTTCAACCCGATCATGCACGCCCGCGAGCTTTTGAAGTGGAACGTTTTCTACGTGGCGACGTTAAAATTGACCCGCGACACATAATTGGTATCCATCTCTCTATCACGAGCAGTGTTGTCTACGTCAAGCTAGTAAGTGACGAGGTGTGCAACAGAATCGTGAGCGCACATGCGAACGATCTTAAATTCAAACATTCTGATGGCCATATTGGGGCGGTCTCTATCGATCACGCGGGGCTTGGCCTCCGTACGATACGCGTCTTCGAACTCCCTTTCGAAGTACCACCGGACGTAGTCACCGCGGCTTTCCAGCCCTACGGCAGAGTGATCAGCCATATGGCCGAAAAATGGACCACCTTTACAACGTACCCCGTTCTTAACGGGGTACGACAGGTTAAAAATTGAACTGACCAAACATGTCCCGCCGTATCTTGTCATCGGTGGATGTAGGGCGATCATTATGTATGACGGTCAGCCACGCTCTGGTTGTGGCCAAGTAGGGCACGTCCGGTCGTATTGTCTCCGACGACGGCTTACTCAAATCCAACAGGTGAATCTATGACTCCTTCTACGGTGACGACCCTTCCTCTCAATTACTCCGAAGTTACACGGGCAACAACGTTTTCCGATGCTGACAACATTAGTCCGATAACCGCCCCCGATGGCGAGACCATAGTGGCTTCTGCAGCACAGGATCCGGCCTCTACAACGGCGCCCCCACCTGAAGATAATCACCGACCGACCTTGCAAGAAGGCGTGGATGCCAGGCTGGACATTGACCCACGGGTTGTGCCGACAGCGGCTTTTCTTCCAGACACCGCAACAGCTGAAGAAATCCACCCACATTCAAATACTGAAACACACGTCCGTAAACAGCGTCCCCCGCGAAAACACAAGAGACGGCGGCGTGCTCCATCGGACGAGTGTTTGTAGCGATCGTCTGACATGGAGTGTGGAAATTCCGACGACGGTACCGGCGGCACAAACGCCGCTGTAACTTCAAACTCAACAGATCGCCGTGGTGACGGCTTCAGCCCCTCCGACCCCACAGAACAGCAGGATCACAAGCAGACAGCCGCTGCCGATTCCCAGCCAGCAGAGCCGAGGGAGTCAGCGCCGAGTGCAACAGCAGCCACTAACAGCCACCAACAGCCGATGGTATTTCATGGCGACTGGGCGGACGACTGTGAGGAACACTCCTTGCCCATCGTGACGGACGACGCGGGGGGAAATTTACCCCACCAGTGTTGATCCTTTCCCGCCATCAGTTACAGTGACGCGACAGCCTTACAAGGGTATTGATGGCCAACACGGATGCTGTGGACAGACCTCAAACTTATCGCGTTGCAACTATAAACATCAACACTATACGGACGCGCGCTAAGTTATCCTTGCTTCAGGATATGTTGAACTGCTTCCATCGACATAGCCCTTCTCCAGGAAGTGTACGTCGACGACTTCCCAGGCATGTACGGTTACGATGCTTGCGTCTCTCCAGCATCCCCAACAGGCAGCGGTGTCGCTGTACTTCTTCGGGAAGGGATAGTGGCGGACGATATCCTGTTTCTGCCTGGGGCAAGAGGAATGGCACTTACAGTACTGGGTGTCCGCCTTATCAATATCTACGCACCTTCCGGGACGGACAAACGTCGCGAACGTTCACGATTCTTTGCGGAAGACGTCGCCCCGCCCTTCCAAGGCCGCCACGACCATCTGGTGTTTGGAGGTGACTACAATTGCGTACTGGCGCCCAGAGACCAACTCCCACTACATAATCCGTGCCCGGAACTCGAGACGCTAATTCGAGACCTGTAGATGGTGGACACTTGGGAACATCTTCACGGCCACCGACCGGGATTCACGCACTTCACGAGTCACTCTTCCAGTCGTATCGATCGGATTTATGTCTCACGCTCTCTCGCCGCTGGATCACAGGATGCGGAACTGTGGCCTGCAGCATTCTCGGACCACTCAGCTTACATTTGTGCCGTCACCTTGCGGCGGCAACAAGTGTGGAGAAGCCGCAGCCCGTGGAAATTAGACATCGCTCACCTGTCGTGCCCGGATTGCCGCCAAGCCGTTGAGGATACGTGGCATCCGTGTGAAAATCGCCTCCGTGCATATCCCACAACGATCCGCTGGTGATTGGACTGCGCCAAACCGGCACTGAGGCGAACGTTGATAACTACGGTCGCGACCACGCTACTTGACGAAGACATACACTCGACTTTTACTTCCGGGTCCTGCGCGACTGCGATGCTATGGCGCCGTCTCCGGAACGACAAACGGCGGTCCACCGTGCTAAGGCTCAGAGCCTCGCTCATATGCGACGCCACCTAGAGGGGGTAGTCATCCGCTCGAGGACGCAGTATCGGATACCGAGCGAACGCCCGTCAATGTTCCACGTCCTTCGTGAACGTAAACGACGCCAACGAGCGCTGATACGCTTCATCGACACGGATGACGGTCATCGCCTCACCACGCAACAAGACATAAACACAGCGTTCTACAATCATTATTCCCAACTCTATTCTGCTCAGACCCCTGATCCGACAGCACTGGAGGACGTCTCTCAGACGATTTACGGCACCGTCACCCCGGCAAGGGAAGCGGCCTTGATGGAAGAAATTACAGAAGAAGAAGTGATCGACGCCATTAGAAAAGGAGCTGTCAACAAGTCTCCGGGTCCTGATGGCCTCCCCTTGGAATTTTACCGGACTTTTAAATATTTATTAGCCTCCCGATGGACGGACATCTGTCGCGAACTACTATGCCCGGACGTGCCGCTCCCTGCGGCCCTTGTGAAAGGGATGATTATTCCAATTCACAAACCGTCCGGTGACTCACGACTGCAGGACTACCGCCCGTTGACGCTATTGAACTGCGACTTTAAGATCTTTTCTCGACTGTTGGCGGCGCGGATACGCCAGACCCTACGAAATGTTATCTCACCCGATCAAACGTCATTAGGAGGCGACAATAATATTCAAACAGCACTCAGTGAATATCGTGACTTGATCTCACTGGCGAGGGCATGTCGTCTGAAGGGTGCACAGGCGGCAATCGATTTTAGTCATTCTTTCGACCGAGTGGACCACGACTATTTGGAAGCGGTCCTCCAACATATGCGGTACCCACAGCCATTCGTCACTGTCGTCATGCGACTACTCCGTGGCGCGACGTCCAAGGTGATCGACAACGGCTGACCTTCGCAGCCCCTCACCATTTCTCGATCGATACGCCAAGGCTGCCCTCTGTCCACTAAACTTTACGCTGTGGCCATGGAACCTCTCCTCCGCGGCCTGCGCCAACGACTAACGGGTATGACGTTACGAGTTCACACTTTCCGATGTAAAGCTTACGCTGACGACCTGGTGATTGTCATCCGCAACGGTGACGACACCGCTAGCGCACTAAATTGGATAGCGAAATATGGCATGGCCACTGGTAGTCGTATCAACGTCGCAAAATCGGTGGCGATGAACATCGGGGTCGGATTGTCTGAGAACAGTGTCACCCCCTTACAGCTCAGAGATAGTCTGAAATGTCTCGGCATTGAGTTTACAGACGATATACGACGGACCGCTGCTCACAACTTTCGACGGCTTTTACGAAATGTTCGGACTGGAATTGCCAACAACCGCCTACGAGCCCTGGACATCGTCCAACGGACCCAGTATGTTAACACACATTATCGTCACGCATTCCGCACGTCGCCCAGATATTACCTATACCGGTGATGTTAGCTCGCCGTATACTTGCGGCTTTTGGGTCCTTCGTGAGTTCTGGAATGCTTTTCAAGATCAAATATGAGACTCTCACCCTTCCCCCGGATCGGGGAGGGCTTGGCCTTTATCACGTTTATGACAGAGCGGTCGCCCTATTTGTGAGCACATTAGTCAAACTATGGCACCGCCGTCCGGACAGTCTGACCAGTTTGTTAATAGAAGAACTAGCACCGCCCTCCCTGTTGCCGCCTGTGCCGATACACCACGTCCCCTCCTCGCTCTTCTACATCGGTGTCTTTTACCTCGAACTCAGTTACGTTCGACTTGCCTTACCAGCGATTCAACTGGCGACGGCAAAGACAGTTTATAGGGTCCTGCAACGTGGACGACCCGGTAACGTCGTGGAGAGGAAGCACCCGAACGTCAACTGGCGAGTAGTGTGGAGGACAATTCACCACGTAACACTGGACACTGACGTCACGGCGATGTGGTATACCACTGTCAACGGTAAGCAGGTGACCAGATCAAGGCTACATGCGATCCACATGGTGGACTCACCCACGTGCACGAGCTGTGGCGTTCAAGACAACGACGAACACCGTCTTAGCTGTGGCGCGTCTACGGCAGTGTGGTACTTAGTGAGGCAAATGTCAGCATACTTCCTTCGTGTAACGCCGAATCATATCGACCCCAAGACTATCTTATTCCCGGATGAAACGTATTACCCACGCACTAAAACTAATGCAATGACGTGGCTTCGTGGACATGCAGTGCATTATTTGTTTCAAGACGGCACTAAGGACACTTTAGACTTTTGGAACTATTTGCAGGAACGACATTGCAAGATCCTCCGTAACCCAAAGTATCGACAGTATTTTTCCAATTTTTTGTGGAGTGCGTTCCGCGACCCTCCACGTAGCTGGAACATCACGTGTAAGAGAAGGTAAAATTACAATACGATGATAGAACACTACACGGTACAACGTGGGATCTACTTTCATCATTACGAGAAGTCATACCTGGGTGATACAGCAGATGGAGAGTTTCGTTGTGAACCCTCACACTCTGTAGCAGTATTTGCCCCATTTCTTCTTTTTGTCCTCGGTGCGAAAAGGTCTTCGCAGTTTTAGTTTTCTCATCCGGTGCAAGATGTAGCACTCGTTAATGGTGGTATGGATTCCACCCTTCAGTTTTCTTTTATGGTTTCCTTCGCCCCGCACTTTGCTCTCTTTCTTTATGCCTTTTTCTACAACTATTAGCATGGTTTTAGTTATGTGCGACCCCAACTCGACGCAACGAGTGCACTTACTAGTTTTCAGTTACTTACTGAAAAAAAATGAATAAATAAAACAAAAAAATCACAATAAAAAAAGCTGTCTAAGGCGCTGCAGTCATGGACTGTAAGGCTCGTCCCGACGGAGGTACGAGACCTCCCTCGGGCATGGGTGTGTATGTTTGTCCTTAGGATAATTTAGGTTAAGTAGTGTGTAAGATTAGGGACTGATGACCTTAGCAGTTAAGTCCCATAAGATTTCACTCACATATGAACATTTATGTTTACTCGTTGTTAATATCTCTTCTATTCTCTCTCACACACTCTCTCTCTCTCTCTCTCTGACACTATCGCCGCAAGTGCCCTTCTATTACGCTCCCCCAAAACTTTGTAAACAAATCTAGAGGTTTCCAATGACGCTACATTTTCTCTTTTAATTGCTGCTGTCTTTACCCTCTATCATTCCTCTCACCACCTATGAAACCGTATTCTTTGATCTCCCCTTCCCTATAACCCATTCTTCGTTCTGAGAACAGTCCTTCCTTTTCTCTCGGTCCTAAGATAAAACGAACTGTGGCCCACGTCTAAGTAAGCAATACTTTTGCAAGCATTTCACAGTTATATTTTGCACTTCTGCACTTCTATCCATTCCCAGATTCCGCCCTCCTTCCAGGGTTTGTTTCGACACTAGAAATAAATAACTAGTATAAGAAAGATTACTGGTGATAGAGTTTCTACATGTCACCGCTCCTTAGTTTCTTGTGTTTCCACCTAACGTCTACTTCGTAGAGAAGGAATACCATGTTTAAGGTGATTTTCAGACCACAGTGCCATTATAGCTTCTTCACTTGGCGTAGCCAGAAGAGAATAGAATCTGCCTCTCCCTATAAAAAAAAAAAAGAAAACGGCAGAAGCTGGAATCGAAGCGAGAACAACATCATATGGAACTATCATCAGTCCAACAGACCACCACACCCACTTCTCTACGACTGATTTCTCTATCATAACACCGTTGCGGCACACAAGATGAGAATTCTGACACACAGTCTCCCTGTAGTGGTTTCCAGGAGGCTCAGTACATTCATTTACTTGGTTGACCGAATCGCCATGAACTAGCTGCCTTGGCTACCCAGTGCATACTTTCTACTCTATTATGTAATCACCGAAATAAAATAACGTAACTGCCACCTACACAGAACTGCCAACAGTGTAGGATGCAGAAATTGAAATAGGAAGTGTTCCTATTCCATTTGAGCTACTCTATTGCGCTATCTGTTTGTTGAAACCATCGTGCAGTGCAAAAGAAATGCTGTAACTGTCTGTCTCTCAGAAGTCTATATCCGGCCATATGCATTATCTCACAGCACTGTGGAATGCCGAAGTTCTGGAGGAACTGTTGTTCACTTCCAGAGGTGCTGTAGCTACGTCACAGCTAGTAGCGTAACGGTAAGCGTCGTGCACTGTTGATAAGACGTCGCGTGTTATATTACATTCGCTACTACATTTTTTTTAAAAACGCAATTCTGCTGTCTGCTGAAGTTATCAATTTAATGGAAGTTTGAACATAATTCTCAACCCAAAATAGTCGCATGTGGAAAAAGGCTTACTTCTGCGTCATTTTGTTCTTCTCAGGTTTAATAGACGGCCAAGCAGCAGATGCGCTCGAAGCTTTTGTATTATGTATCGTGCCAAAATAGTCAGAAAAGTATTTTCTACATTAGCTGTCGTCTGGTAGTGGCATTTTATTCTTTTTCAAACCTTGTTTGACAGCTTTAACTCAGAACAAGTTTTCTACACGCATGCAATCAATAAACTGCATGTGCATTGTCAGACTGTTATAGATAACATCAGAGAATTCGCATATATCATTGATGATTAATTTCTCTCTCATGTTTAGTATTGTTTTAACAACACTAGAAGAAACCTTACGAAAACTGTGCACTGTATTGTAAGAAATGAAATAAAACTACCCACGATAACCTTACGACGAAAGTCTGTTTTAACAAAACTGAGTATCTGTACACAAGCGTGCCTCTATCTGCACGAATTAGTAAAACACTATTCACTTAGATTTCGATTGGGTCTGTGTTTAAATGGTATGCTGTGTCATACTCAACAGGTATGCAAATGTGGTATTTTATAAATAAAGTTACTTATTCCTAGAAACCCAAATTTGCTTGTCAGCAGCGGAAAGAGGCGTTATCTGTTGTGCAGCATTGTAAGTTTTTCACCATTGCACTTTGAGCTGAAAGTATTTTCTTGCGATTTGCTAATCAATTTATTTCCTTCATACTTATCACCCTGGCATGGGAGTCCTAAGTGAAGAACATTATTGAATTTCGTATCGTTGACGGTCGATTCGAATTTATTCAGAGACGCTTGTATTGTATAGCAGCTTGGCAGTCAGAAAGCGGAGATCTACGACCATTAACACAACTTACTGAGTCGAGCTGCCAAGAGGATTTGATGTGTAAAGGTTTTCTTCTGATTTTGTTACCGAATTTTTTCTGGGAAATCGCAGCTCCATGAAATAATACACAAGAAAAGCTCGCACGCGCTGCCCCTACCACGGTTAGAACTGACGATTTTCTTAACCGTTGCAACATGACACACGGGCGGTACCACGTGGCTACGAACACACTGCTGCCAGCACGGCACTCTCGTCATGGTATTGGTCGCTCAGCCTCATAAGGCATCGCGAAAGATATTACAAGTTGTCACTTATGTGAAGAATAGCATTTTTTTAGCCAAAAAAATTGAAATTTCTGTCTCAGTGTCTTAGTTTACGTGAGGATTATATACCACGAGTCATTCAAGCGGAAAGGGAATATCAAGTGAATTTAGCGAGTCAGTTCAGTACCATACGCGGAAGTGATTGCACTGTCACAGTGTTGCCAAATGTTTGTGACAATGTTGCCGATTCTCAGCTGTGCTAGGACCAGCTCTGTAGCGTTATAGGAGGAGAATCCCGTGCTGGTATCATAGGAGGATACGGAGAGGAGGCGCGGGGTTTGGTTAATATGCAGCGTTTTCTCCTACCAGTTGTGTCAAACATTCAGGTGTGTAATCTTCCATCACGATTACAGTTTCCCACAAAATATATACGAATAAAACACTTACCTTGTTACTTTGTTACAAAAGATTATTTCAGTACAATAAAAAGTCTTTGGAAATCAACTTTGCCAACCTGTCACGGAAAGTAAGATAACAAACACTTTGCACCTCGAAATCGATTTCATCTATGTGCAGTCTTGTGATCATACAAGTAGAATTTCATGAATTGCACGAGAATGTAGAAAAATGTTGGTGCGAATGGAAGCTGTAAGAAACACAGTTACCTAATTATTCTGTAATACGTAATAATCAATTCATCTGATAATTCAGAAGAGAAGAAACTAAAAATTATGCCCATGAAGACAGAAACTAAAGTGCAGATGCGGGCACTGTGCAGATCTGCGCTTTTTCATCTTCAGATCTATTCAAATAATGTATACTAACCAGCGCATTTATTGCTTTCGTAATGTTTCCCTCTTGTTTAGTCTTATTATGATGAACTGGATCCACACCCATGAGTCTGATTTTTTCTTTGTATCCTTCCATCTACTATCTTTGTGTGTTATTGTTCGGTGTTCAAAAAGCGAAACATAATGCCTGCTCCCGCGAGGTATTAAAATGAGGTCGCAAAAATCCTAACGAATTATAATCAAAATACAGTGAGAGGCCAATTTGTCTGTCGTCATGGTGTTAAGTGGAGAGAAATAGTTGGCTGTTATTGTCGTCTTTTCTTATTGAGATTTTCATATTACCTTGACACAGGACGCCGAGATAAATGTGTATATTCTCCGTGACGAAACATCCCACATTTCATTCATCCTGATCCATTCGTTACGTGCATCGGCGGCAATGAGTGATAAGAATGCTGTTGTGGGGTGACGAATAACGATAACAATGGTAGTAATTACAAATCAATAACCAAGGATGTTTACTGCATTACAGATGATTAACAAAATAACCAAGAATGGCTGAGTGTTTAATTGGCGCACTGAGTAGGTGTTCTTACCACTTTGTTACTGAATTCTGTTCTAGTTGTTTGCAGAGAGAAAACAAAGAACCCTGTAGCCATACATATCAACCAGTACAACGAGATGTTACCTATGAACTATCTTTGCTTTACATCACGAGACGAACATGGCGTCACTGAGCTGATATTTGAAATACATTTCTGTTTTCTCTCTCTGTCTCTATCTCTCTTTTTATTTTTATTTTAATTTTTTGAGGAAAGCATCGAGAAGCGCGATAATAATCAAGTAGGCATATAACCTGTTTACAGTTATTTTCATCGGGATGCATAATGCAAAAATACAACTTTTAAGTGTGTTATTGCGTAATTCCAATTATTGACGGTCTTTCGTGAGCTTGCTCGCACTCAGTGGGGTGAAACCTATCACAGAAGCAAGCAAAACACAAATATTTCTTGCACCATGCGCAACACATAAACGAAATCTCGCTGCACTGACATGTTGTCCGATATATTGCACGGAAAACATATCTGATTCATGTTGCTAAATACAGCTCTATCAGATATCAATTTGGAAGCGTACCAAGTGTATGAAAGTATACCTTGAAATACGCAGAAAAACCCATAGAGGTATTCGACTGAAACTTAGCCATGACCAAAATTGTAGCTGGGGTCGACAGCATCGTCGTCTACCACCTTGACAACTCGAACGGTGACAGTGCTCGGCCGGTTACTTACGTTTACTGGTATCAAAGCTACACGATGAAAACACAAAAATGTTAATAACCCGAAGATCATTAGTTTTGGAACCCATAGAAAGTAAAGCAGTCATCAGTACCAAGAGTAGTTTGAACACCACTGTGGTTTAATAGCCACGGACTTGTTGGAGGTGGTATTCTGTTGCTTTCATCCGACCTTTGAGTTGACTTACCTAGCCAGTTAATAGGGGAACCTACAGTTTTACGTGGCTTTCGGACCACAGTGCAACTCGGCATTTTTCACATCAACAAACACTGCCCCAGGGGAAATATGTGTAAAACGGCACACAAAAATCGTGGGACTGGTGAGGGATCGTACCTGAGACCTTCGTATCCATAGTCTTGCTCTTTATCACCTTGCCACCATGCAGCCAACACAGTGGTTTCTGCTTGCCATTAAAATTAAGGATCTCTCGTTTGTGCCTGCGTTGGTACTTGCCTGTCCCTTAGGAGACCTTACCTTTGGGATTACCCTCGTATACGTGTGTGTAAACGCCTTCCAGTGCCCACTCAAGGAAGACAAGGGTACCTAGTGTAGCGTCAATATTACAAATACGCCTCTGTTTGTGGATGAACGCAGACTTAGGTTGATAATCGTTTTGAATATTTATTAATACTGTACCCACTGATTTGAAACTCGTTTTCTACCAATGATTCCCACAGCAACAGGAACACTACTTTAATACCTCTTACACAAAATACTTACGCAGTACTATCAGACGAAAAGATCAACCTGACACAAACTGTGGGAAGTTTGTTTTACAATCTTCGTACCTGGATAAAGAGCTTTTCCTATTTGAGATATCTGTGAACGTTTCTGCATAAGACGATGTAGGAAGAAACTAAATTCCTTCAGCTACGCCAATGTTTAAAGAAATCGTGTTAACGGCACTAAATCGTGGTTTGTAAATCGTTTACCAGCCGTACTCTGCCGCATTTCGCTGGTTCGAAGGCAAACAGCTTACTGACAAATTTCACAGAAGGAAAAGGGGGACGAAATGTCTCCCACTGGAAGGTCATGTTGTTTTATTTAAATGATTACAAAAACAAGTAAAACGAACAGTGGGGTTGTCAGTATGAACACATTACTGTTATCAATATGATGTTTCACCGTCCAGGGCCTGTAATGATAAAGGACCCGTTTAGGTCAGGCATATTGTATACAGAATTGGAAGAGAGAGCATCACTAAATTCTACAATCCTTATGCATTGCATACACACAGAAATTACTGTTACAGTGTACTTATGGAGCCCAATGAGTGAATTGCATATTTTCCGGTGAGAAAGAGCACTAGCACACAGTATTCGCTACATTAGGTTACTTAAACTGGCGTCACTTTGAGCTAGAATTTATGGCCAGCGACTAAGTGTAAGGACAGTGAGTCGGATGCGGGTTTTGCAACTGTGAAACACTTTCCTTACATTATGGAGGCGAATATTAAATTTGAACTAATATTGCGAAAATTTTGGACTTGGATAGCTTAGAATGGAAATCTTTCTGTTTATTGCAAACAATTGCTTTTCTAAAACATTCTGTGTCATACAAAACTTGAAACAGGTCACGTCGACCAAATCATATGGATGAACCGACAGCGACGTATATTGGAAGGCAGTAAGATCCCTTGGCTTTTGGTTTGGAAGTATTCGACAGCCGTTTCTAGGCGCAAATAAGTGAAGAAAGGCAGCGCGTTTTCGTTATCAAGTAACGTCTTCATCAATTACTTTAGTTTTAATGTGATCTACGAGTAATTGCTGATGTTTGATATTAACATGAAAAGGATTCCGTAGACAGGGAAAGTACTTGTTCCTGGGCAACCACTTCTATAATGACCAAAAGGACTTAAATGATCTTCAAGCACATGTGTTCCAGCAGCGGTATGAAGAAAATGATAGTAATAATGACGGTGATAATCGAATTATCCGGTAACTTCACACTTCACAGTGGGTTTTCTGGAACTACGAAATTTCCTGAATTAGTGAAAATTTCAAAATGGCTTCAAATCGAGGCTATGACGCCTAGAACAGTCTTTACATCCTGCTGACATGAGAATAGCATAATCTCCACATCAGAAGCTTGCTTCTACTTAACCATTTAATAGACTCGCGTTTTTTCCACCGAGACTAGTTCAGTAAACTAAGCACATCATCCATTACAGCACACTCCTGGGGCTGGAAAATGTGGCCACAATGGTCTGGTGGAACGAACTATCACAAGTGCAATGCGTGGGTTCAGGCATTTACTTTTAACAGGCACCAACAGATTTACTTTACCTCTGGTAACCTCAAGAGAAAGCTGTTATAATCCAGAATCCGCATTAAACACACAAAAAAAAAAAAAAACTGTTCAAATGGCTCTGAGCACTATGGGACTTAGCATCTATGGTCATCAGTCCCCTAGAACTTAGAACTACCTAAACCTATCTAACCTAAGGACAGCACACAACACCCAGTCATGACAAGGCAGAGAAAATCCCTAACCCCGCCGGGAATCGAACCTGGGAGCCCGGGCGTGGGAAGCGAGAACGCTACCGCACGACCACGAGCTGCTGAATTAAACATCACGTACCTTCATTACCGACTGGGCAGAGCCGGTTTACGTTGGAAAATGACATAGGTGGAGGTCAGGGTAAACAGAAATACTGTCACCAGTAAACTTACTTACATTAGATAATTTCTTTTTATTTGATGAACTGATAGCCGCCTAAAGGAACAGGGCTCTTATTTTACTTGTACTTGATTGAACTAGAGACGTTGAGAAATTTGGTGCTGAACTGTGATTCGAATTCGTATCTCCTCTTTCGATGATCTGAATCTCTCGGAACAGTATAGTTCAATCATTTCATTCTTTTTCCCAAGACTGCAGTCTTCTCTAGGTCTCCTCCGAACGTAAATATGTGGGTCCGAATCCTGATCCAGTACAAAAATATTCATAATTTCATTTCAAGCCCTATCATGTGCACACCGGCCTGCTAGTGAAAATTAACGTGCATTTTTAATGTCTGTTCATGTTGCCAGCAATTTCTGGACAAACACGCACACATCTTACTGTTGGTGAGTAAGCAATTGATATTTAAGCAATATTCGTGGACAATAAAGAAGAACGATAGGAGTGCGGTTCGATTGTCGCTCAGGCACAAAAAATTGTATCCTTATTTTAGATTAAACACCTAGTAGCTGGCTAGAAAAACCGACACGTAACATTTGATGTTACTTAGTTAACAATCCGATTACGTCTTGGGTTCGTATCTCCGTCGCAGAACTTCACATCATGCGCTTTATCTTTAAATTCATACACACTTCGTTACTTCTGAATTGAGGTATATCATACATCTTTCATGATTAGTTAACAGGGATGAAAGGGTCATGATAGGAGTCCCGGTTTATTACAAAAATTGTCGTCTTTTATTTTCAAGTTTAGATTTGGTTACTGATATAAGCGAAAATTTCGGTACTTCATGACTCTTCATGGATAGTCGGAAATATGATATGATTAGATTAGATTAGATTAAATACTTGTTCCATAGATAATGAATACGACATTTCGTAATGATGTGGAACGAGTTATTTTAATGAAAGATTTCTTTACATACCAGTATTCAATTTCTTTACAAAAATTTTTACCCTCTCTCTCATTCTTTTTTATTTTTATCTCTCTCTCTCTCTCTCTCTCTCTCACACACACACACACACACACACACACACACACACACACACACACACACATTCTTTTTTGTTTTCATTTGTTTGGTGCGCTCGATTATCGGCGAGGCACGAAAACGTCTGTGAATGAGTTTCTTAGTTTTGAATACAGTTAATAAAGAAATATAAAAACAACTATGAGAGTTACTGATTTATGATGCTTAGTAGGAGTCAGTTCTGAGTATTATTAGCAACTAAGCTCCAGTCCCTAAACATAGTTACAGAAGTGCGAATCAGACGCATTACGTATTCCAGGCCGTAGCAGCCGCGTGTTTGAGGCGCCAGGAATGGTCACTACCTAGCCCGCTGTAGGATCACATCGGTTCTTCTTCTTCCTGCTGGTAATGTAACTGAGATTTGGCAACAACGCGAGGTTTATTTGGCAACTCTGTGATCGACGAGTTACTTCCTGGTGTGCACGGAATTAAGCCTCAAAGTTCATTTCTCGTGTCATTTCCACTGAATAACCTGAGTTGTTATCGCTTGAGGTGTAACAGAAGATTGTAAATTTACCGTATTCAGCCCAGCAAAGTCATTGAACGTGGCAATCGCAACTAATCTCGCTCTGTAAATAGCGGTTTACGAGTTCTAGCCACGGTTAGCCTCGTAAGAGGATGGCGCAAACAATCGTGAAGAAGTTTCGTGATCATACTATTGTAATAGGGGGAGACTTCAATCTACCAGGTATAGAATGGGATAGTCACACAATCAGAACTGGAGCCAGGGACAGAGACTCTTGTGACATTATCCTGACTGCCTTGTCCGAGAATTACTTCGAGCAGATAGTCAGAGAACCAACTCGTGAAGCTAACGTTTTAGACCTCATAGCAACAAATAGACCGGAACTTTTCGACTCCGTGAATGTAGAAGAGGGTATCAGTGATCATAAGTCAGTGGTTGCATCAATGACTACAAGTGTAATAAGAAATGCCAAGAAAGGAAGGAAAATATATTTGCTTAACAAGAGTGATAGGGCACAAATCGCAGAATATCTGAGTGACCACCATCAAACGTTCATTTCTGAGGAAGAGGATGTGGAACAAAAATGGAAAAAATTCAGAAACATCGTCCAGTACGCCTTAGATAAATTCGTACCGACTAAGGTCCAAAGCGAGGGGAAAGATCCACCGTGGTATAACAATCATGTACGAAAAGTACTACGGAAACAAAGAAAGCTTCATCATAGGTTTAAGAGTAGTCGAATCATAGCTGATAAGGAAAAGCTGAACGAAGCGAAAAAGAGCGTAAAGAGAGCAATGAGAGAAGCATTCAACGAATTCGAACATAAAACATTGGCAAACAATCTAAACAAGAACCCTAAAAAGTTTTGGTCATATGTAAAATCGGTAAGCGGATCTAAATCCCCTATTCAGTCACTCGTTTACCACGATGGCACCGAAACAGAGGACGACCGAAGAAAGGCAGAAATACTGAATTCAGTGTTCCGAAACTGTTTCACTGCGGAAAATCGTAACACGGTCCCTGACTTCAGCCGTCGCACGGACGCCAAAATGGAAAATATTGAAATAAACGATATCGGAATTGAAAAACAACTGCTATCACTTAGTAGCGGAAAAGCATCCGGACCAGACGAGATACCCTTAAGATTCTACAGTGATTATGCTAAAGAACTTGCCCCCTTTCTATCAGCAATTTATCGTAGATCGCTGGAAGAACGTAAAGTACCTAGCGACTGGAAGAAAGCGCAGGTCGTTCCCATTTTCAAGAAGGGTCATAAATCAGATGCGAATAATTATAGGCCTATTTCGCTTACGTCAATCTGTTGTAGAATAATGGAACATGTTTTGTGTTCTCGTATTATGACGTTCTTAGATAATACAAATCTCCTTCATCATAACCAACATGGATTCCGCAAACAGAGATCATGTGAAACTCAGCTCGCCCTATTTGCCCAAGAAATTCACAGTGCCGTAGACACTGGCGAGCAGATTGATGCCGTATTCCTGGACTTCAGGAAGGCATTTGATACGGTTCCGCACTTACGTTTAGTGAAAAAAATACGAGCTTACGGAATATCGGACCAGGTTTGTGATTGGATTCAGGATTTCCTAGAAGAAAGAACACAACATGTCATTCTTAACGGTTCAAAATCTGCAGATGTAGATGTAATTTCGGGAGTACCGCAGGGAAGCGTGATAGGACCTTTATTGTTTACAATATACATAAATGACTTAGTTGACAACATCGGTAGCTCCGTGAGGCTATTTGCAGATGACACGGTTGTCTACAAGAAAGTAGCAACATCAGAAGACTCGTACGTACTCCAGGAGGACCTGCAGAGGATTAATGCATGGTGCGACAGCTGGCAGCTTTCCCTAAACGTAGATAAATGTAATATAATGCGCATACATAGGGGCGGAAATCCATTCCAGTACGATTATGCCATAGGTGGTAAATCATTGGAAGCGGTAACGACCGTAAAATACTTAGGAGTTACTATCCGGAGCGATCTGAAGTGGAATGATCACATAAAACAAATAGTGGGAAAAGCAGGCGCCAGGTTGAGATTCATAGGAAGAATTCTAAGAAAATGTGACTCATCGACGAAAGAAGTAGCTTACAAAACGCTTGTTCGTCCGATTCTTGAGTATTGCTCATCAGTATGGGACCCTTACCAGGTTGGATTAATAGAAGAGATAGACATGATCCAGCGAAAAGCAGCGCGATTCGTCATGGGGACATTTAGTCAGCGCGAGAGCGTTACGGAGATGCTGAACAAGCTCCAGTGGCGGACACTTCAAGAAAGGCGTTACGCAATACGGAGAGGTTTATTATCGAAATTACGAGAGAGCACATTCCGGGAAGAGATGGGCAACATATTACTACCGCCCACATATATCTCGCGTAATGATCACAACGAAAAGATCCGAGAAATTAGAGCAAATACGGAGACTTACAAGCAGTCGTTCTTCCCACGCACAATTCGTGAATGGAACAGGGAAGGGGGGATCAGATAGTGGTACAATAAGTACCCTCCGCCACACACCGTAAGGTGGCTCGCGGAGTATAGATGCAGATGTAGATGTAGATATGTATCCGCTAGCTATGTGTTGACGTGCTGACTTGTGGAAATGTCGACTGTTATGGTTCGCGGTTCCAGCCTCGCTGAATGTAACGTTTGTATCCCTTCTGTGTAAGAGCTGCAAGCAGTCAGATCAAACATCGATAATCAAATCATAAGAAAATACTTTTAGTTCATACTGCAATGGTGAAAAACTTACAATGCTGCACAACAGATAACGCCTCTTTCCGCTGCTGACAAGCTAATTTTGGGTTTCTAGGAATACTTAACTTTATTTATGAAATGCCACATTTGCGTACCTGTTGAGTATGACACAGCATACCATTTAAACACAGACCCAATCGAAATCTAAGTGAATAGTGTTTTACTAATTCGTGCAGATAGAGGCACGCTTGTGTACAGATACTCAGTTTTGTTAAAACAGACTTTCGTCGTAAGGTTATCGTGGGTAGTTTTATTTCATTTCTTACAATACAGTGCACAGTTTTCGTAAGGTTTCTTCTAGTGTTGTTAAAACAATACTAAACATGAGAGAGAAATTAATCATCAACGATATATGCGAATTCTGATGTTATCTATAACAGGCTGACAATGCACATGCAGTTTATTGATTGCATGCATGTAGAAAACTTGTTCTGAGTTAAAGCTGTCAAAAAAGGTTTGAAGAAGAATAAAATGCCACTACCAGACGACAGCTAGTGTAGAAAATACTTTTCTGACTATTTTGGCACGATGCGCTCTCCCCATACATAATACAAAAGCTTCGAGCGCATCTGCTGCCTGGCCGTCTATTAAACCTGAGAAGAACAAAATGACGCAGAAGTTAGCCTTTTTCCACATGCGACTATTTTGGGTTGAGAAGTGAAGAGAATTATGTTAAAACTTCCATTAAATTGATAACTTCAGCAGACAGCAGAATTGCGTTTTAAAAAATATGTAGTAGCGAATGTAATAGAACACGCGACGTCTTATCAACAGTGCGCGACGCTTACCGTTACGCTACTAGCTGTGATGTAGCTACAGTACCTCTGGAAGTGAACAACAGTTATTCCAGAACTTCGGCATTCCACAGTGCTGTGAGATAATGCATATGGCCGGATATAGACTTCTGAGAAACAGACAGTTACAGCATTTCTTTTGCACTGCACGATGGTTTCAACAAACAGATAGCGCAATAGAGTAGCTCAAATGTAAAAGGAGCACTTCCTATTTTAATTTCTGCATCCTACACTGTTGGCAGTTCTGTGTAGGTGGCAGTTACGTGATTTTATTTCTGTGATTACAAAATAGAGGCGAAAGTATGCACTGGGTAGCCAAGGCAGCTAGTTCATGGCGATTCGGTCAACCAAGTAAATGAATGTACTGAACATCCTGCAAACCACTACAGGGAGACTGTGTGTCGGAATTCTCATCTTGTCTGCCGCAACGGTGTTATGATAGAGAAGCGAGTGGTAGAGAGGAGGGCTTGGTGGTCTGTCGGACTGATGAAAGTTCCATATGATGTTGGTCTCTGTTCGATTCCAACTCCTGCCGGTTTTTTGTATAGGGAGAGGCAGATTCTATTCTCTTCTGGCTACGCCAAGTGAAGAATCTATAATGGCATTGTGGTCTGAAAATCACCTTAAACATGGTATTCCTTCTCTACGAAGGAGACGTTAGGTGGAACCACAATGAACTAAGGAGTGGCGACATGTAGAAACTCTATCACCAGTAACCTCTCTTATACTAGCTATTTATTTCTAGTGACGAAACAAACCATGTGTATGGTCACAGGACACTTATTCCATCTTTTATTTGAGCTTCTGTATGTCGATAAAATTGGTTCTGAACTGGGAATGCAACTCAGACCGCCGTTAACGCGGAATTTGATCCCTTCGTGACAATACAGTTCGACTACAACTTGTTGTTTGTTCAAAACTGCAGATTCCTCAACATCTCCACATATTGCGCCTGAATGGGTTGGAGTCCTGGCCCAGCACTAAAGATTTCATTACGTATTATGAAGCTCTAGCATGAGAACACCTATCTGCTGGTGAATAATAATTTTTAGTTTTAATGCATTTTCATTCGTTGTCAACACTAACGATATCTGACTTTTTGACAGAACTATTTACGAGATCACTGCAAGTTCAAGCATGTTATTCCGAACTGCTGGTGGAGAAAAATTCGATAAGTGTCGTCTCTTTGTGTGTAGTCAACAACGATATGTTTGGGGTTCGATTCTCAATCAGCACCGAACACTTCGTCATATTATTTCTAGTTCAAACATGCTCACATGTCGCTGCTGGTGTAACCAACCCATACTTAAAGTTCCTTTTCTCTAGAATATATCAGCGATACGTGTCGGGTTGGAGTCCTGGAAAGAAAAAATTAATGTTTCGTCTCTTCATTTCATTCAATACATCTAGCTACTGCCTAGAAAATCCGATATGTCAAAGTTGATTGTGCTTCGATAACAATCCGATTAGGTTCTGGGTTCGAATCCCTGTCCGACACAACGCTTTACCTGACTGCATTTCAAGTAAGTTACTTGTGAAGAAGCGGTATTTAACATTTCTTGTAGTTCGTTTACAGGGACAATAGATGCGGGTCAGGAATTCGCGACCGTTAAAAATGTTTACGTTATGTAATTTAAAGTTGATATTTGTTAACTGATACTGTTAAAATCGAGGTATATCACTCTCTTTATGCGTAGTCGGGAATGACTGTTAATTTCCGTCAGTCACGAAATCTTAGTTTGCATGACCTGTGTTTGAATCCATATGCAGAACGAGTCAGTTTGTCGTGTCATTTGAAGTTCATACATATTCTCAACTAGCTGCTCGTGAATAACGTAAATTTTTAAACACTTTTGTGTTAACAAACAAGTATGGTATGTTACTTTGAAGAGGAAATCATGAATACGACGAACTTACTACGTGCGTTACCTGTCTGACGTAATAATGAGAGTGCTAACATTTCAGGTATGTCAGTTATTGCAATAAATGCGAGCTTACAAACCTTAAGGAGAGTCTTATCTGTGATGTGGTGTTCCCTGATATTTTTGGTATCGTGGTATTACTTTACATCCTGAGTTATTGCGATATAGAGCAGTGTTTTCTAGTGGCGACTTGTTGGAACCATTTTCGATAGTAAAACGACTGTATCAAGGAGCGATTAGAGGACCTGCTAGACAGCTGCGTTATGTGGGTTGCATGGGAATCAGACGAAATGCAATCCAGGTCGTTCGGATACTTTTGAGCATGACTGTACTTCGTTAACAATCCGATTAGGTGCTGGGTTCGCATCCCTGTCACAAGCTTTATATGGTGGCATTTCAATTTCAAACATGAGCATACCTTGTTCCATGTCAATGACACCATATTAAAAGTCGTTGGGGGTAGTTCCCAGGATGGTAACTGTTATGACAGGATTCCCAGTTCAGTATGAACATTTTCGTCATTTATTTTCAGGATCTGAATTGATAACTGATACTGGTACAAACGTCTATACTTCACGTCTCTTTATGCCTAGTGATCCGGTCTCAATAAGGCACATACAAAGCTTAGCTTAGTCAGCAATGGCTATAGGTGTTGGGTTTGAATCCAGGTCCAGAACGACGACGTTGGTAATGTCATTTAAAGTTCAAATTTGTGTCCGCGTAGCTGTTGATGTGTTACGAGAACAATGATATTACTGGTGATTCGCTGTTAATGTTGAGATTTCCTTAGAGTGCTTGTTGCCGTTAATCGCGTTCTTTTACTGGTTCGTCCAATATCCAGTTTCCAGAGCCACTCGCCGTTGAGCGACCTTCAGCATGTGGATGGAAAACCTTTTAGAGAGCGAAAAACATTTTTCCAATTGCCGTACAGCTTTGTAACTCCATATATTGTCTCAAGTATTTAATTTTGATTAAGGATTACTGTACGATGTATGTAAAATAATCCGTTTTCTCAGAACTTTTGGAATGTCACTTGTTGTAATTAAGGTTAGTTTATGAGTGTTATGGGGTTTCTCATCGGAAAGAACGTGATTTCTAATATGTTTTGTATGACGATATTAGATGACGCTTAGACTGACTGCCATAAAGACCTTTTGTCTGTTAGTAGTCTCTTGCGGTATCCATTGTGTGTAGTCAAACGACTGTACCCCACGGGGTTTTGGTGTTTAGAGGACCTGCAACACAGCAATGTTATGTTGGTTGCATTCGGCAGTGACCCACTTTTTTGCTGTCAAGTGTACCTCTCCCTTCATGTTTCCACTCCACTATTACATCGGGAACAGTGGACCTAGTGATGTTTAGGAGTGTAGAAATATCGCGTACAGACGTATGACAGAAGTGACAACCAATTACCTGACCATGTTCGAAGTCCGTGAGTTCCATGGAGCGCCCCATTCTGCTCTGTCACGATGTCTAATGACTACTGAGGTAGCTGGTATGGAGTTCCCGGCAGTAGGTGGCAGCACAATGCACCTTATATGAAAAACATATGTTTTTGGGGTGTCCGGATACTTTTGATCACATAGTGTATGTACGAGCAAGTGAGGTTTTGTAAGGTTTTGTGGAATCCTAGAATGATTCCATGAGGAATTGCACTAGACACTCCTTTGCGATTTCTTTCGATATGAGTTATAGTTCCAATTTCAGTAACCACTGTTTCAAGGTGAAATACATCACCAATGTCTTTTACATATAAAGTTTATTGAAAGGCCAACTAGCGGCACGCTTCAAGTGACAGTATCACTCACTATTGTCCTTCTGGCTGAACGTTGTCGAGCATCAAATGAATCGCAAAATCCATTTATATTTTCAGGCTCTCCATGCACAAAAATTGCTAAAATCACATATTTCATTTATAGGTGTAGTTCATAAGTGTGAACGAGCAGATATCCGTACGAAGAATCGAGGTGGTGCAATGGTCAGATACTAGAATCGTATCTGGAACGGCGGAGCAAGAGGCTGTCTGGCGATCATGATTCAGGGTTTCCGCGATTTCACTAAATCGATTAAGGTAAATGGGATGGCTTCTTTATAACAGCTCGGCCCTTTTACCTTCCCATTCTCCCCAAAACCGAAACTCTGTTCCGTCTCTAATGACCTTATCGTCGACAAGACGATAAGAGTTTTCTCTTCCTACTGATGGTCATTTTTTTTGCCTACAGACCACACATTCTTGCAGCGCAAATATCGTAATTTTTGTGCTGGAAATACGGCAGGTATTAGCTTCTACAGAGTCTTAAGTTAGTATTACTTATTTCCATATTACTGTCACTTTATTATCAGTAAAACGAAAATTTTAAGACCTAGAAGGCTTGTGTGAAATGTCTCTTCTTTACTGTAGCGTAACCCACAAATATCATATTGCTTTTTTGATCCCGTGATGACCATTTTATTCTTTGAATGACGATATTGATATCGCCTTGGTATTTCTGAAACATTTCATTGGTTTCTTCGCTGTTGTTACCACAGCCCCAAGTCAACAGATGTAGTGGAATACATGAATGTGTTGAGATAATTACATCATTTGTTGTTTTTTATGGTTCCTGTGCTAAACTATCAGCTGAAAATGTATGCGAACAGTGTTAAACGGTAGAATAGTAATGTGAGTCACACATGAACTGTGTTCTCCAAAGCCGACCGGAGTGGCCGAGCGGCTCTAGGCCCTTCAATCTGGAACCGCGCCACCGCCACGGTTGCAGGTTCGAATCCTGCCTTGGGCATGGATGTGTGTGATGTTCTTAGGTTTGTTAGGTTTAAGTAGTTCTAAGTTCTAGGGGACTGATGACCTCAGAAGTTAAGTCCCATAGTGCTCAGAGCCACTTGAACTTGTGTTCTCCAAACATTTCCATGATCAATGTTATGTTCACAAGCATGAGTCAACAGTACCTGACTAACTGCAGATACTGACACAGAGAAAGTAAAATTAATAAAAACACCGTAATAGCTTGAAGCAAGTAAATAGGCGAGGACAACAGAATCAGATGCATAAAATAACAGTGCGCACCTTCGTTGACCTTGCACAAAATTAACAGAGGATGGCAGTGGCCTCTGCTCTGCTTCACACGTCGGGTGCAACGAGGAAAGCGATTCTGTTTTCATGAGCCGTTTCAGCTAAGTTCAGGAGGAATTACAGATCGAAGAATTTTCAACTCATTAAGTGTGAAACCTCATGTTACAGCAATGTACTTGCCGAAACTTACTGAATCGTGTGAACTCATTGAATTTGTAGACCATTGTGAATGTATTTGTTTCTGATGCCTTCGTCATTAGCAACGTACGGACCTTATTTTTATTTTGACTTTTCTTATCATTATGAGAGAGGCGTTCCAATTAAACAGTAACAAGACATGGGGACATATCCAAGCTTTAGTTTAGTTTTCAGGAGAAGTTCGGCGCTAAAACAACAAAATAATACAGCAACTGCAGTTGTATTTGGTTCCAGTTGCACACAAGTCTATAACAGAGAGGAGAAAATTTATTTTATGAGGGACAGAGTATTGCCACAGCTGTGGAGAGTGTGCGGCGGTCTTCTTAATTAAAAACTGAATCCCTAGGCCGAAAATGCGGAAGCCAGAAATCCGCTACCTTGAGGAGATTGCTTTCTTTTGTTATGATTTCCTTTGCCGTCCGCGCCCTTCGTTCACGAAAGAGAGTAAGCAAAGTACATTAAATTATGTGGTCGCAAAAAGTTGCAGCTTACGGCATTGCAGACTGATGGAGTTGTTTTGCTTTCGGTGATTGTCTATGCCATGTAAGGATTCCCTGCTGCATATACACTGTGAGATAAAAAGTATCCGGACACCTTCAAAAACATACGTTTTTCATATTAGGTGAATTGCCCTGCCACCTACTGCCAGGTACTCCACATCAGCGACCTCAGTAGTCATTAGACATCGTGATAGAGCAGAATGGGACGCCCCGTGTAACTCACGGACTTCGAACGTGGTCACATGATTGGGTGCCACTTGTGTCATACGTCTGTACGCGAGATTTTCACTCTCCTGAACATCCCTAGGTAAACTGTACCCGATGTAACAGTGAAGTGGAAACGTGGAGGGACACGTACAGCACAAAAGCCTACAGGCAGACTTCGTCTGTTGACTGACAGAGACCGCCGAAATTGAGGAGGTTCTTGATGTGTAACAGGCAGACAACTATCCAACCATTAGACAGGAATTTCAAACTACATCGGTATCCACTGCAAGTACTATGACAGTTAGGTGGGAGGTGAGAAAACTGGGATTTCATGGTCGAGCGGCTGCTCATAAGCAACACATCACGCCAGTATATCCTAAACAACGGCCCACTTGGTGTAAGGAGCGCAAACATTGGACGATTGAACAGTGGAAAAACGTTGTGTGGAGTGACCAATCATGGTACACAATGTGGCGATCAGATGGCTGGGTGTGGGTATGGCGAATGCCCGGTGAACGTCATCTGCCAGCGTGTCTAGTGCCTTTTTCAAAATGTTTTTTTTTAATGTGTGTGACACACACACCCATGCCCGAGGGAGGACTCGAACCTCCGCCGGGACCAGCCGCACAGTCCATGACTGCAGCGCCTAAGACCGCTCGGCTAAGCCCGCGCGGCTGTGTAGTGCCAACAGTAAAATTCGGAGGCGGTGGTGTTATGGTGTGGTCGTGTTGTTCGTGGAGGGGGCTTGCACTCCTTGTTGTTTTGCGTGGAACTATCACAGCACAGGCGTACATTGATGTTTTAAGCACATTCTTGCTTCCAGCTGTTGAAGAGCAATGCGGGGATGGCAATTACATCTTTTAACACGATAGAGCACCTGTTCATAATGCACGGCCTGTGGCGGAGTGTTTACACTACAATAACATCCATGTAATGGACTGGCCTGCACAGAGTCCTGACCTGAATCCTACAGAACATTTTTGGGTTGTTTTGGAACGCCGACATCATGCCAGACCTCACCGACCGACATCGATACGTTTCCTCAGTGCAGCAGTCCGTGAAGAATGGGCTGCCGTTCCTCAAGAAACCATCCAGCACCTGATTGAAAGTATGCCTGCGAGAGTGGATACAGTCATCAAGGCTAAGTGTGGGCCAACATCCATACTGAATTCCAGCCTTACCGATGTAGGGCGCCACGAACTTGTAAGTCATTTGCAGTCCGGTGTCCGGATACTTTTGATCACATAGTGTATTTTATACAGGAGTTCACTTTATTTGAGAAAGTGAATCACTGTCCGAATCCCTGCAAAACGAAGATAATGAAGAAAACGTACTAATAACATCGTCATTTTAATTGAAAGTACCATGTTTTCCTAATGAAGCTTGTTGTCAGAAGACGGTCAATACATGTGAACAACAGTAAGTATCCACCTCTTAGTGTAACACAGATAGTATTTAGATGTAAAACTCTTGGCCACATACTCCGTGTTGTAAAGATCCTAATAGTCGCAACAGACATCTCCACGTGAAAATTAAAATAATATCTGCCTGACAATTCTTTCTACTTCTTTGAATAATTCTAAAATAATAAATGCTTCTGCGTTGGTAGCGCCAGCGCGCGCCTGTGTGTGTGTGTGTGTGTGTGTGTGTGTGTGTGTGTGTGTGTGTCTGTGTAAAAACTACAAAAATTTAAATTAAGGTTAAAAGCTAGTTCTGTAAAATAATTAGGTAATGGCAATAGTTTTCACTGAGAAGTTGTTTTACGTTTGTAGATCAGTTGACCCGTTCTGCACGACAGCCATGAGCGTAAGAGAGAGTAATTATGTTTCAGGGGCATGCAATCTGTTTGCTAACTTACGAGCTGTAACAGGTGAAAATTACGAAATGGCCTTTACTCTGAGCTTTGTAGCTGCAGAGACCGTTAAATTACATTCGCTTGTTGTTCTAAGTTATTTTAAGGAGAAGCGGAAGAGAACTTCCTTTTGATTCTGAGAACCTTTAATTGTGGTTTCCATGTTTGGCCTCTGTTACTTGTAATGGTTTTCTCAAGTTTTACACTGCTGTATTTACTAATTCGATTCGTGATGTTAATGAAATCTAACCGCAGTCACACATAACGCTGGAAACAAAAATGCTGCTGACATGAATAAGACCACAAACTTTAGGCATTTTCTCATTCTCAGTTAGACAATTTTTCGTTACTTGAATGAACTTATTCCAATAGACGAATGTTTTTGGGCAGATGACGGCAATTGAGTGAATGCAATCTTTTCAACTTTCGTGGCTTTGTCTTCAGGACTACATTAAATGCGAAAAGTAAAAAAAATGCACCAGTTTCATTTATTTGAGATTTAGATCTGAGCTTTCTGCCTCCTTAGCAAAATGGTCGGCGTGTGAGAATGCCGTGTGGCGGCACGGGAATGGATTACGTGCCCTGACAAACAAATTTCTGTTAGAAGGACCTGCACTCTGCTTCGTGTGAACAACTGAGAATCGGATCAATTTTCTCAGCCAGCTGAGGCAAGGCGGCTATGACTACCCGAAAAGATTTCACTAAGAAAATTCGGTGACAAAGTTGCATCCTCAACTGGAACAGGTGGAACAGCGGACGCTAACAGTCGAGAGAGTGGACTCGGAAGAAACATGGCTCTCCGTCCTGATGACCATATGGAAAGGTTTGACGTTGCGGTGAGTCATAGTTAAATGCATTTTGGGCTCGTCATGGAGTGTTATCCATGTCTCATAAACGAGGATACGTTTAACTGCACATGCAGCTAGGCTGTCGAAAAACCGAATACCTCCCACATCGTTTTCGAGTAAACATGACAGTGCGAGACGAATGGGAACAGCCAATGCCGTTTGGAAGGAAGACGCACTGAACGGTTCGGCGAAGCTGTGTTCGACAAGTGAACTGAAGGATGATGTGCACATCAGAAATTTATCTGTATAAACCGTAACGGAAGAGATTTGGGAACAACTGAAAAACTGGTTTTAAGAATCTACGGAAAATGGAATCATTTAAAACTTCAACCAAGTTAGAGTTAGTCAGAATAAGGACTGAATTCTTGTTCCTTTCGACAAGCTGCAAGACGACATGTCGAAGGTCAAATCGTGTGAACGCTGCGGCCTCTGAGAGTTCGAGCAGTTTGACATACGCGGACGCTGTCAGTCCGTTTCTAAGCTCAAATAAACTCCGAAAAGTACTCTACTGCAAATAATGAGGGTAGCAAAATGTTTACAGTCTAAGAATTGCATGCTGTTATCATAATAATAACAACGAAAATTCTTCGTTTTTTCAATTTTTTTGTTCTGAGAGTTATTTTACCCTAACTACGCCTTGGTCTCATTATTAAGAACACGGCACTGAAACGTAGTAGTTTGCCGTGGAAAGATTTATAAAGGGGACCAAAAAGCGTCATATCCAACTGCTCGAACTCTCAGAACCCGCGGGGTTCGCGCGGTCTGACTTTGAGAGTACTTTCAATTTGAGTGCATTACTGCTGCGTATATGCAACGTAGCGCGACTCCAATGCAAGTATAGAAGCATCGACATGTAGACAAGGGATTAGGGTGGAATTCGTTTCTGTCGGACTTGCGTGCTGTAAATTAGGAAACGTGGACTATGGCGACATTATTACCAAATGCGTTTTCTTCTCCAGTTTATTGGTTTCGGGCAGTGCCCATTCAACCGGCGGGGAAAATCTCCGACCCGGCCGGGAATTGAACCCAGGCCCCACTGCTTAGCAATCCGGGATGCTGACCTCGCAATTACCGAGGCGGACATACTGAATGTGTTCAAACAGGACCAACGCGATGTTATTCTTTTCTTAGTTGGCGAAGGACAAACACCGAAGACAACCACCGGGGAATAAAGAATGTCTGTCGAAATCCGACGTTGTAGAACGGTGCGCCAAGGGACGCTGTTGTTTCATGATAACGCACGTCCCAATGTCGCTAATGCCGTAACGCGTAAGTTGCGCCAACTCAAATGGGATACACTCGGGCACCGGCGCTACAAACATGATCTCAGCCATACAATTATAATGCCTTTGGTTCCTCAAGGAAGGTCTTGAATATCGACGACTGCTATCGGACGGGGATGAGTAGGTTAGGTTAGGTTAGTGTTGTTTTAACGTCCTGTCGACAACGAGGTCATTAGAGACGGAGCGCAAGCTCGGGTTAGGGAAGGATGGGGAAGGAAATCGGCCGTGCCCTTTCAAAGGAACCATCCCGGCATTTGCCTGAAACGATTTAGGGAAATCACGGAAAACCTAAATCAGGATGGCTGGAGACGGGATTGAACCGTCGTCCTCCCGAATGCGAGTCCAGTGTCGGGGATGAGTAGGAAGGAATTACGGACTGCTTTACGCAGCGGAACACAGTGCTTTACAAAACGGATAGTTTGAACTTGGTGCGTCGGTGCGTCAATGCTCACGGTGATTTACCTGTTTGGCATACCGACCCTGGACTGTACGGCATTCGAACGGAAACTTTTTGATCGGTGTTCTTGTGTTGCAGTGGGTGCTCAAGATGGGGCCCGATGCTGAAATCGGAACGTTTGCCGACACCCGCAAGATCAGCACTGAAGCCGTGCCGCCATCTCCACAATCACGACCTTGGTGCTGATGCAATAACCGGAGTTTAGAGACATTTGAATGCGCTTGGCACGCCGTATATGTGAGTTTCACCACAAGACCTGCCTTGAGTTTAACAAAAAATGGTGATCCGGCCATGCTGGGCATGTCGACAACTTGTTCATATTTCCATTTAACGAAATTTATTTTAAATAAATAAAAATCAGCTAAAATATATTGGCGAGGTCTGAGGTGAACTCGTGCACTGAAGGTTCCGTATGAACTTAATTATGTGTATAGGCAGTTTATCTATTCCGGAAATCGAGGACATCGACGATTTTTTTACTTTTATCGACACTGATACCTGGGATTCCTAGACTGAAATATTTTTTCCGTGTTCCATAATTACACATTAAAGATTTCGGATTTTTCCCCTTATATGTACTGCGAAACTTTGCTTCTTGCCAAATTTCACGATTCTAGATCAATGAGAAGTAAACCATAGTTCTGATGAGTGAGTTTTCGAATATCAAAATAAGTTACACAAATGACCGTGTCTTTTAAGTGAATTTGATTACACTGCCGAAGGACCGTCATCCTTAATGTGTGACATGAATTTGAACTTGATACGCCAACCTGTTCCAGAGAAAAAGGACCTTAACAGATGAACGGACAAACAGACAGATGGATAAAAATGACAAAAAAGTTTTTCATTTTATGTACTTACAGATGAACAATTTTCGAATTTTTTCCTTTACCTGAACTATGAAACCCTGTTTTTTTCCAACTTAAATGATTATGCATCAACGGGAGCACCGTACATGTTTTTATGACTGAGCTTCAGAATATGTGACATAGAATATCCGTATATTTTTGTTGCACTGACTTTTTTATTCCACCGCCAAGTGATCATAGACCTTAATAAGATGGTTCAAATGGCTCTGAGCACTATAGGTTTTAACATCTGTGGTCATCAGTCCCCTACAACTTAGAACTACTTAAACCTAACTAACCTAAGGACATCACACACATCCATGCCCGAGGCAGGATTCGAACCTGCGACAGTAGCGGCCTCGCGGTTCCAGACTGAAGCGCCTAGAATCGCACGGCCACACCGGCCGGCAGACCTTAATATGTGACATTAAATCTGAACTTGATACGTCTACTCGTTGGTGAGAAAAAGGGTCCTGAACTGTTGGACAGACAGACAGACGAACAACAAAGCGATTCTATTTCTACAAAGCAGGCACGGAACAGCCCCCCCCCTCCCCACCCAGCCGCCCCCCCCCCGTTCCCCACCTGAAAAAAATGAAGAGTAAAATAATTGACTCTCCTCCTACACCGGTGCGTGTGGAGGCAGATATTGGCGATGCGCGACTTTGGATCGTCCAAACTCGGCGGGTAGACTCAGCGACTAATAGGGCAAAAACGATCGACTGTGAGAAATTAGACAGTGGGTCCTACACCGAGCTGCAAAGTGAAACAATATCGACATTTCCGGGTTTCGAATCGGCGTCTACTGTGTGTTGGCTGCCGTCACGAGACCGCCCATTCTGTTCCTACTGCAGTCTGCAGCGGCATGGGAAGAGGCAGCACTACCCTCGTAGTCACAGAGAAGTGGGGCATTTGCCAGCGCCCTCCACTCGCCTCAACTGGGGCGGGACACCGCGGCCCTGCCAGCTGTGTAACAACGACGTGACGCTGCTACATCTGACGCAGCACTGCAGAAGTGTGCCGGCCACACAAGGATTAGGCGCTACTGAGGCAGAGCTGCCATCACCTATACGGGCCGCCAGAAGAACGCCTGAGCACACCCTGCGAACATGAACACGGTGGGCCGACGCCGGGCCCGTTTCCGACGAGCACACACACCTGTAACTTCTGTAGCTTGTTGGGAGCACTACAGAGTTTACATGCAGCCTTTCTGTCTTGCTTCAGCCACCTTCACCTCCCACGGACTCCCGTATATCCTGACAACCCTTCGAACTCACAGTGCCCATACGGGAGACTCATCCCCGTCCTGACCACTACAAGAACGGCTCCTCCACCCTTTCGTAGTGGTAATTGCAAAACCACGACCCGTTACATAACGTTAGAATAGCCTTCTGATATGCGGGGTGTTCAAAAAGTTAAAAAAGTATGATTGTTAGCCGCCCGTGCCGTATGACTGTTTGCCTGCCTGGGTTACTTCCCTTCAAGAGGACTCTCCCAACATTCCTCTGTTTCATTTACCTCAGCCAGCGTCAGTAGTATCGTTGGTATGTGTCGTTACGTGTTGACGCGAATGTTAAGTTTAGTTCCTTTGTTCGTTTGTTTCGTTTTTGTCACTGTTAAAATGCTAACCATTGAAGAACGTGTGTATTTAGTCGAACAAGTGTTCAAAGGTGGCGGTAAATACACAGTTTCTGTTCGTCAAACATTTAATTCAGTTTTCCCGGAGACAACACTCCCACATCGCGATACTGTGTGAGATTTGATTAACAAATTTCGAAGTACGGGTTCAGTGACAGATGCACTGAGAAGTGGTCGTCCTAGCGTTTTCTCTGAGGATAAACTACTCGATATTTTCGATAAAATGTCCATGAGTCCGAACAAGTCAGTAAGAAACTCGCCCAGGAAATTGATGTTAGTGTCGGTACGGCCCACACAGCTGTAAGGAAAAAATTAGGACTTTTCCCATACAAAGTGAGAGTCGTACAAGAACTGAAAAATACTGATCATGGCAAGAGACTACATTATTGTCAATGGTTCAAAAATTTCGTTCAACGAAATCGAAGGGATATTCTTAATGAAACGTTTTTTTCACTGATGAGGCGTGGTTTCTATCCGGGCACATGAACTTGCAAAATTCTCGCATGTGGAGAACTGCAAATCCATTGTGTACTCATTAGGAACCACTTAATTCTGTGAAAATAGGAGTTTGAATTGCTATTTCTAGACGCCAGATTGTGAGTCCCATAATTTTCAACGAAACAATAAACGCACAACGATACTGCAGTGATATTCTGTACCCATTCATAGGAGAACTTGTGTTAAGTGAACGGTTATTTTCAACAAGATGGTGCAACCGCGCATACAGCTCGCGTTTCAATATCACTACTTGCTGATCTTTTTAGTGATCGCATAATTTCACGGGGACTTTGGCCTCCACGATCGCCTGACCTAAGACCACCTGAGTTTTTCTTCTGGGGTGCAGCGAAAGCAACTGTCTATAAAAACCGTCCAAAATCCATCGATGAATTGAAAACTGCCATATCCACGTTCACTGCTTCTGTTACAGAAGATCGCGGTTCTAGGCGCGCAGTCCGGAACCGTGCGACTGCTACGGTCGCAGGTTCGAATCCTGCCTCGGGCATGGATGTGTGTGATGTCCTTAGGTTAGTTAGGTTTAACTAGTTCTAAGTTCTATGGGACTAATGACATCAGCAGTTGAGTCCCATAGTGCTCAGAGCCATTTGAACCATTTGAACCATGCCCAAGGGAGGACCGAGCGAGGTAGCGCAGTGGTTAGCACACTGGACTCGCATTCGGGAGGACGACGGTTCAATCCAGCCTCCGGCCATCCTGATGTAGGTTTTCCGTGATTTCCCTAAATCGCTTCAGGCAAATGCCGGGACGGTTCCTTTGAAAGGGCACGGCCGATTTCCTTCCCCATCCTTCCCTCACCCGAGCTTGCGCTACGTCTGTAATGACCTCGTTGTCGACGGGACGTTAAACACTAATATCCTCCTCCTCCTCCCCCCAAGGGAGGACTCGAACCTCCGACGGAGGGAGCCGCGTGAACCGTGGCTAGACGCCCTTAGACCGCACGGCTACCCAGCGCGGCGGTGATTTTACAATGTGGGAATTACATGAACAGCAGGCTCTCTTTACAGCAATTAAAGCATTAACGAGAGTGTTAAGTAGTATGCGAATGATTAAAAAATATGTTACTTTAAAAAAATTATAAATGGTGCACTGAATTAACATATTAGTTCAGTGACTCTGTTATTCGTGCATGCAGTACTTTGTAATTCATTTTTCAGTGCTCCGTAAGTCACCGTTTGGTGTGTGTCAGAGGGTGCCTCGAGCACCACTACGATTTAAGCCACCGCCTTTCCTGTTACATTTTATGCAGAAAGAACGATTTTCCGTGGGACTCCCTGTGGTGTGTGGTCGTTTGCTCTAATTTTCCCATCTTGGTAATATTTGAGATGTATGTGAGGGAAGTCACACGCTTCACGATTGTTGTTGGAAGGCACACGCTCAGAATGTGGCAGTCAACCTTTCTGTGTCTGGATCTGCAATTTCAGCTTGAGACACAACTCCGTATAGCTTTCACACCTACTAAATAAGTCAGTAGTCTTCTCTATTTCATCTGATAATCCTTTTGGTGCATTTTACAGACTGGTGAAGGAGCGTAAAAATGAATAGAATGACTATTTGGTAAGGTTCTTCCTTCATTAGGGAATTATATTCTCTTACCACTCTACCAATAAATCTCAGTCTGACATCAGCCTTTCCCACAACTTGCTTTAAGTCGCTCCAAATAAATGTAAGGAAACATTTTTTGGATGAAGATGGGTCCTCAGCATCCTTTACAACCTTGCTTGGCACGTGAGGAGGATTTTGTAATATCGCTTGTTGTACGAGTCTGATTTGCGTTATCTTTTCGTTGTTGCGGTGATAAACATGTCTTAAAAGTGTTTGTACAGCTCTAGCCATATCGCATACTTAATCTGTTATCAGAAAGGTTACCTGTGTTTTGGTAGCACCGGCCATTATTTCGCCGGTCTTGAGAAGCGACGCAAGGTCAAATAAGTCTGGGGCAAGCCTTGCCGGCTCACTTAAGAATTCGTAGCGGCGAGCGGCGCGAACACAAGACGGACGCCGCGTGTAACCTGGTCAGCAAGCTCCAGGCCTACTCTGCAAACTTGAGGTTTACGGCACCTCGACGATCGCCTGTGTGGGTCGGAGGAAATAACGGCCTGGATGGAATCCTGCAAATAGCGGCTCCTTAACACCTGAGTGCAGTTAAGTGTTGTTTTCTTATTTTGAGTATTTGATATGGTAAGGTCATGCCAGTGTTATATAGAATTGGACCTGTTATATTAACGTGCCAACCAATGTTTGATCGCATGGCCATCGGTCAATGTTACTAAATGCAATTTCTAGGCCTCTGTCGTGCAAGTGTAAAAGTATACCCTGAGATAGGTTTCGCCGGCCGCAGTGGCCGAGCAGTTCTAGACACTTCAGTCCGGAACCTCGCGACTGCTACGGTCTCAGGTTCGAATCCTGCCTCGGGCTTGGAAGTGTGTGATGCCTTTAGTTAGGTTTAAGTAGTTCTAAGTGCTAGAGGACTGATGACCTCAGATGTTAAGTCCCATAGTGCTCAGAGCCATACCATGAGATAGGTTTCGTGAAGGGAATAAATTGTGGCAGGATCTGTGTGGAAGGCGAAGTGGTAAATGTGTATGTTTGTGTTATTGTACCAGCAGACGCTAATATGACAACTCGTATATACTACTAATTTTTAGGCAGTGTTAAGTTTAACAGTATTGACATGCGCTTTGCCATTAATACGCCACGGCCGTTCCTTTATTTGCTGAGATTACTGTTCCGTTTTCATGTGACTTGGCAGGGCAGCTTTGCCAGCAAATGACGCTCTCCTGTTCCCTGGCCGCGGAGCAGAAGCGTGTTTTTTTGTTGTCGTGGTGGCTCTCCCGTCGTCGCAAGGCGTCCGGTTTGCCCCCGGCAATCTGCCACCCCTGCCAGTCGCGTCATAATGGCTCAAGTAAAGTAAAGCTGATCTTTTCGTTATAGCCCTGTAACTGTTCTTTTAAAGCTGGCACTCTTATTACTACTTCTCAGCGCGTTAAGCTTAAGACCTGTCACTTATGAACATAAACTGCCGAATATTACCTTGATCTACAGTCATCAGCTACTACGCTTGCTGTGAAGTTTGGCTTCTCATTCCTTGTTGGCTGTGCCAGCCGTCTGGCCGGCCGAAGTGGCCGTGCGGTTCTGGGCGCTGCAGTTCGGAACCGCGAGACCGCTACGGTCACAGGTTCGAATCCTGCCTCGGGCATGGATGTGTGTGATGTCCTTAGGTTAGTTAGGTTTGACTAGTTCTACGTTCTAGGGGACTAATGACCTCAGAAGTTGAGTCCCATAGTGTTCAGAGCCATTTGAACCATTTGAACCAGCCGTCTGCTCCAGCTCTGTTTACTTTGAATTTTGGGCAACTGTATAGCTATTAAAGATTATGTCAAAGTTTTTGCTAGTATTAACCAGTGGAAGTACGTTTCAATTGCATGTACTTAAACTCAGCTTGAATTTTGGGCAGTTGTATACTTATTAAAGGTTGTGTGAAAGTTTTTCCTGGTGTGTATCTGTTGAAGTACATTTCAATTTACCCAATGAGCTGGCGCAGTGATTAGCATACTGTACTCGCATTCGGGAGGACGTTGGTTCAATACCGCGTCCAGCCACCCTGATCTGGTTTTCCGTGATTTCCCTAAATCGCTTCAGGCAAATGGCGGGATGGATCCTTTGACAGGGCACGGTCGACTTCTTTCCCTAATCCGATGAGACCGATTACCGATGATGACATTTCAGTTCCATGTACATCAACTTATCGTGAATATTTGGCAATATTTTAGTTATTAAGGGTGGTTGTTAATGTTTGTTTGCGATATACAGGTGGACATTTATGTTTAAATTTTATACCTTCTGTGTAATACCTAAACAACTAGATCCCAATATCACACCTTTTAAATTTCTCGTTAGCAATTTCTATGAATATTTTCTTTCCATCATTAGTAATAAGAAATTTGTACATTGCCACAAATGGTTCAAATGGCTCTGAGCACTATGGGACTCAACTGCTGAGGTCATTAGTCCCCTAGAACTTAGAACTAGTTAAACCTAACTAACCTAAGGACATCACAAACATCCATGCCCGAGGCAGGATTCGAACCTGCGACCGTAGCGGTCCTGCGGTTCCAGACTGCAGCGCCTTTAACCACACGGCCACTTCGGCCGGCACATTGCCACAGATGACGGCAAAGATAGGCTTTTAAAAGTAGCTTTGAAACAGAAGAGCACTGTCTCAAGATTATTCAATTTTTAACAACTTTTGTTTCAATCTCGCTTGAGAGTGCTTATGTTTAAGATCTCACGCAAATAGGACGTGTAATTTTTACTCGTTTGTCAACAACGTCTATAGTAAATGCAGTGTGGGTATAAAAATGCAAGAAAATATATATATTAAGAGTTATCATAGCCGCAATAATATTTTTATTTACTACGCCAATATTCGTTCACAAGCATAGCTTTTGCCTGCAATCATAAGAACAGGTAGTAATTTCTTCCATCCTGCAAGACATCTTAAAAATATATATGTGCTAATCGTCAAGATTTAGTGGATGGACTGTATGATCGGCAACCACAGAAGATTATAGGTAAATTAATGATATCAGCGTAACCTAATAGTAGCGTAAATTTCATGCCGATTCATACTCTTTGTGGTAGCTGTTCGGCTGCCTCCCAGCGCGATTATTCCAAAACCGACCAACAGACTAACACAACTGGCGACCTATTTTTCAGGACGAAGTCCTAGCTAAACATTAACAGACTTTTTCTAGTGGATGTTAAATGAACATACGTAAAAATTTTGTCATTATTGTGTAAAAGAAAAACAAATTTTGTCTATTTTCTTATTGCATGAGTACGAGTGCAACAAAAGCCATATTATATGAAGACCAGGAGCAGATAATTAAAAAGATCAATTTATAGACCAACGGGAGATGTAAGTGAGCCACTTGACTACACAGAGAAGATAGCAAATTTGCGCGATAGCTGCTATGATTTCGCTTAGTAGAACCTCTCTTGTCGTGGTTAGCTTTTTTCCCTTTCCTCTCCGTTTCCCTAGCAGACGTTTTATTAATCGTAAGGACTCAAAAATCACACCAAACTTTGACTCATCAGTATAGTGTAAATTATTACGAAAATTTCAGTCATTTATGTTGTAATACTCTTTGAGAAATTGACAGGAATGTATCGAAACGCGATTTCATTGAAAATTGCAGGTTTCAAGTACAAGATTTATTTACATAAAAAATTTTCTACTGATTTTTATTAATTTTTTTGTAATTTCTAGGATCATCAAAATGGCTGACCAAACATTACCCATTATTGATCGTAATACAGAAGGTGCAGTCGGTCAAGATGGCTGTGATTTGCACGAACAGATAAATGAAAACGAAGCGCTAAAAGTGCAGCTAGCAGGAAGCCGAAATAAATCAGAGATAGGTATCACAGATGTAACAAATCACAGCACACATACACAGACAGTATGACGATTCCATGATGACTTATCGATGAGACTGTATCACGCATCCCCCGAAGGGATGTATCGCTGCCTAACGAAACAGAGGGACGTGAAACAGCAATGTAGTTTGACGAGATAGATCGGACACTGATTATCTGTTATCCGAATATTAACATGCAAAGAACAGCCGATAGCGACGATAATAGTACCACCAATGCGCTGTTACAGCAATTACTGACAACTGTGAACACTAACTTCCATGATCTGAACACGAAATTCAGTACAGTTACACAACAGCGTAGTAAAATGAACACAACATGTAACGATTTTTCACAAGGTTTTTCAGATTTCAAAACAGAACAATATCAAGTGTTGTAAGATTTCCAAAATAGTGTCACACAAAAATTCGATGATCTGACAGAATATCTTCCACAGAGATATCTGAAAATTTAAAATAAACGAAAAAAAAACAATAGTTCAAATGCCTCTGAGCACTATAGGACTTAACATCTGAGGTCATCAGTCCCCTGGAACTTAGAACTACTTAAACCTAACTAACCTAAGGACATCACACACATCCATGACCGAGGCAGGGTTCGAACTTGCGACCGTAGCGGTCGCGCGGTTCCAGACTGAAGCGCCTAGAACCGCTCAGCCACCCCGACCGGCAACAACTAAAACACGAGGTTACTTCTGACGTTAGGGAAAGTATTGATGTTTTGAGCGAAAAGGTACGTACAATTAGTGACAATCAAGAAAAGGTAGAAAGTGAATTAAATAAAATCACGGACACGAATAGTAATATAAGAGCCAATCAAAACCAAATGTGCAATACTATAAAAAAATAACCACTACTGTCAACAAGCTACCCAAGGACTATGAAGGTTTACCATTGGAAGTAGAGGAGCTGACATTTAGAGTAGAAACTGAATGTGCCAAAGAGAAAGAACTCAGATAGGGAAAAATTTAGACGATGTAACCAAAAGAGCAGAAGGAAGTACCTTGGCTCAAAGTAGTATATTGCGCAAAAGGTAGTATCTGAAGGCAAAGTATTTGCAGAGGTGGTAGAAGAGGCCATTAAGAAAAGGGAAACCGAATCATGAAATGAAGCAGTCAGGCTTCTAATGTTCAACTGCCTGTGCCCAAGACGGATGTGTGTAATAGTTATACACATCTTGTCACAAGCCCGATAGGAGCGCAAGTGAAGGAAGTAAAATTCGTAACTTCCCCGTAGCAGTACCTACAACACATGCGCAATCGCCACACAATGCTCAGCAACAACAAACCGATGTCAGATACCGCCGCATGTTTAACATCCATCTTCGCTGTTGAAGGGTTGCTAGACTAGGCAGTTTCCCACGTATTCGACGGATGGAAAGCGGATGAAACCGGTAGTTTTTATCTGTTAGTTCCGCAACGCATTTCCGCGTAACTGGACAGAGGCTCAAAAGATGAGATTTGTTGTTGGCTACCTCCAAGGTGACGTTCTTTTGTGGGCCACTGAAAAGGCAGAACGTTGTCACAGTTACAAGCAATCTGAACGTGCTTTCTTGGAAAAGTGCTGGTCGGAAGCCGTTCAAGAGATGATCTATTTTATAGCAAGTATGGAAGCTTGTGGGATTATTTCGAAAAGTATTTAAATTAGAGTAGATACTGGACCAATCCCATATCACAGGTGGATGTATTGAAGACATTAAAGAGCCGAATTCCGCCACACATAAGGAAATAATTAGTAACCACACCAGAACACGACACTGAGTACTTTTTGTGAGTTTTGGATTCCACTGACCTGATTTATGAAGAGGCACAATGGCAACATAAAGCGGCAGGTGAACGAACACTCCAGCCCGTCTTTGGAAACCAACCTGTAAATAATAATGTTATTACACAACAAGCATGGCAACCGTATCCGACACAGTACATACAAAAAGGGAATGGGTATGGTAATGAAAAAAGGAGCCCGCATCTCGTGGTCGTGCGGTAGCGTTCTCGCTTCCCACGCCCGGGTTCCCGGGTTCGATTCCCGACGGGGTCAGGGATTTTCTCTGCCTCGTGATGGCTGGGTGTTGTGTGCTGTCCTTAGGTTAGTTAGGTTTACTTAGTTCTAAGTTCTACGGGACTGATGATCATAGATGTTAAGTCCCATAGTGCTCAGAGCAATTTTGGAAAAAGGAAAAACAAAAGATTTAAGCGAGGTTATCACAATAACAGGAACAATTACAACGGACAAGCGGACTACGGTCCGCCAGCACAAGGCTATCCGTTGCCCGTAAATAGCAACAGCCAGTCGATGCAGTCGGCAACAGTCAAATGCCGCATGCTGTGCCTCAGCCAACTTTTGGACAACATAATAGTGCTAGCTATAATTTCGTTACTACCAACACGAATTCGCGCGAAGATGGGTCACGCGCGGCTCATGACACGAATTGGCGTAACAAAAAATGTCTCTGAGCACTATGGGACTTAACATCTTAGGTCATCAGTCCCCTAGAACTTAGAACTACTTAAACCTAACTAACCTAAGGACATCACACACATCCATGCCCGAGGCAGGATTCGAACCTGCGACCGTAGCAGCCCCGCGGTTCCGGACTGATTGGCGTAACACAACATACACTGTACAGCTATCTGAAATTACTCCGGCACCCAGGTCAATGCTCCTGCACTGTCGGAAAACTCCAACCGCTCGCAGTGAGGCTACACGCTGCTGACTAGGTAGGGAGTGGGGGCAATACACTTATAAATTCATGATTTGTGAGATACGACGAACAAGGTGACATGAAAGGTGATTTATTGCGACATGAGGAGGAAGTTAAAGAAAACTTGTAGGAAGAGCAGGTACATGCAGTTATAAGGGTAGCGATATCTGACATGGAAGTATACTTAGTTCTAGACACAGGTGCTATGACTAACTTAATGTCAACTGGATTTTTCCAACAGTTAAACAAAAGAGGTAAAATTCCCACGTTCCCAGTGCGGAATTATAGAATACAACGGCCATCGGAAACAAATCAAAAGTAGTGAAGGTACAAGCACTTATTCCATTGAAAATAGGACACTTTACTGTCAAATGTAATTTGCTCATCATTGACAAATTAGTAGTAAACTGTGTGATTGGGATGGACTCGTTTAGAACTTAAAAACACAAATTGACATAGGAAGTGGTAAATGCTACTTCAGTGGAAACGAATAAGTATTTTCTGTCGATTTAGTAAAAACGTCAGACAAGAAGTTCAAGCAGAAGGAGGAGTCTGATGTGACAGTTCAGTTTGTATTTCCTACTGTGTTATTTCTAAACACTCACTATAATGACAAGTGCCAAGAGTATTTCAATAATATTAAAGAGGCGTTAGTGAGTGCAAATAGACTTAGTCACCCCAATATGGAGGAAGACTTCCGTCCGCGCACAGTCGCCTCCTCGCAGGGTCTGGGGGCATGTCTGTTTCAGACGAGAGAGGAAGACGGGAGGATATTGCCAAAGGTAATTAGTTTTGATAGCCGTACGTTAGCTGAGGCAGAAAGATCATACTCTGTATCAGAAATAGAAAGTTTGGCAGTAGTCTGAGCTTTCAAAAAATTTGAGTACCTTTTGTGGGGTAAGAGTACAAAAGTATATTGAGATCACCAATCCTTTTCATTTTTGTTGACATGCAAATTACTGAATAGGATAATTGGGAAGGTGGTGTTTATATCTGCAAGAATTTAAGTTCGAAATTATTTATATCAAGGGCAATCAGAAAATCACTGCCAATACTCTATCAAGGTTACCTGATGGTCTTGATGAATTTAGTGAATTTTTGGAACAGGATACTGAGATAAGAACTTTGCTTATGCAAGGTAAAATACCGCAATTTGAGTACAGTAAGTTCTGTAAACAAATGAAAATCATGCAACAACAGGATCTAAGGTGGAGCAAGATCAAACAAAAACTAACACAGTAAGGCAACGAACAGGTAAAAATGTGGTACAGGGAATATAAAGGTGTTTTATTCCATCGCATACATCCTGCCCCTGGACAATGGTGCGTTTATCTTCCTGAGAAGTACCTTGAGGAATTCATAGTGTAGAAATTTGGGGACACTATGGGGTAAGTAAATATACTGAGAAGATAGGTAAACACTGCTACTTTCCAATTTTGGGTCGACGAGTACTTCAGGTGCTACGAAAATGTGTAGTGTGTCAGAAGGCAAAACATTCTAACTCTTCCAAACATATCGAGCTTCACCAGATTTTAACTAAGAAACCTCTAGATTTAGTGCCTCTGGATGTGATTGGCCCCTATCCAAGAGGCAAGGGTAGGGTAAGATACCTGCGAGCACTATATGATGCATATTAAGATGTACGCTGTACGTAGTGCAACAGCGATCTCCATTAGGAAGAGGATCGAAGAAAATTACTTGAGGAGGATAGGAAATCCACGAGTGATACTTACTGACAATGCTTCATATTTTATAGGACAGAAATGGAAGCAATTTATGACATCACAGGGTATAAAACACATCTTAGTATCAAGATTCAAGAGCGTGGAAAGAGTATTCAAGGAATTTAACCGGTTCATATGAACATACACACCGAACACAGACACAAAATGGGTACAATATGTCACACCTTCCATGCAGGTCATTAACAATCTTACAAATTCTTCCACTAGTTTCACGCTGAATGAATTAATGTTTTACACCAGACAAAAGGACGAATGAAAGTTACCGCTACCAAAATAAAACAAAAAACAAAAAAAAAAAAAAAAACAGAGGTGGAAATGGCATTGGAGGAGGAAATTTTTAAAAAGCGATAATTACACTGGAAAACAGGGTTGAATGTAGGAAGAAAATTTATGATCGGAAACTGAAGCGTTTTACACAGTTTAATGAAGGCCAACTAGTTCTGCTATGAACCCACCCTATGTCAACAAAAATAGGAAAGTTAAACAAGAAGTGGCAATTATTTCATACAGGACCGTAAATAATTTCCAAAATCCCATATCCTATATATTTACGAGATGAGGCAAAGATCTCTACCCCCACAAGGACTTAAAGGCATTTGTGGAATAAACGTTTTAACCCAAGTTTTTTTACTGAAAATTACTGTACATAGTGTACATAATAGTAATTTAATTCTGTTTTCTTTTGAATATTAGTCTTAAGGAAACACGTGTACATACAAGAGATTTGACTCGTATTTTGATATATAAAGTTGCAGGTAAGTGAAATTCAGAGAGATATTGAACAATACAGCGCTTCGCTTGACGTGAAGAGCGTCGAAACAGAGAACAACTTGCGACACACACTGTGATATAATCGCAACGGTGAGTTACGTCAGCAGACGAGGTGAAAGGAACAACTCGCACACATGTGCATGTAAACACGGCCGCAGGAGGTTTAATTATTAGACAACTGACATGAGAAACGACCGCCAGCTAACGCAATTAACAGCAACTCGCCCACACACATATTTATAAGTATAAGGATGAAAGAAGGAATAACTATATTATAACTGTAAAATTAAGGTGGAGTACATCTAATATATATATGTGCAATATTGAACCAAGGAAATGTACAAGAGACTACGCGTAATATCCAGATAAAATAATAATGTTAGCCTACTATGTACAAATATGTACAGGCGTTTACACAAAGTGAACTACAGGACGTGTAAGATACATTTTAAGGATACGAACGATTACAGCTAAGATGGAAACAGGATACAGTGATGAGGAGCGTAAGTATCTTACGCTGTATAGAACTTTGAAGATACTTTTCTTTACGGGGTAAAGGTAAGTGAAGCTGGTGATGTACTGATCAGAACAGGCGAATAAAACAGTTGCACACTGACGTAAAAGAATGACTGAATCAGTGACCACTGAGCTACTACACATTTAGTTTGAAGTTAGTTTTAAGTTTTTTCTTTTCAGCGACCAGTGAATCGACACGGCGTGAAGCAAGAGATGATAAACTTAGAGAGTGGAATGGTACCATACAAGTTTAATAGGCTACACCTCAAGTGAATAAAATTTAGTTGTAAGATACGTATATATCACAGTGTGTGTCGCAAGTTGTTCTCTGTTTCAACGCTCTTCACGTCAAGCGAAGCGCTGTATTGTTCAATATATATATATATATATATATATATATATATATATATATATATATATATATAAGTGAAATGAATAAATTGTTCAAAGTATACGCAGTAGCAGTCCGTAAGTGACGTCTTAACGATATAGGTTTGATGCTACCGAACACGTAAGGGGCCGACCTACACACAGGGTACGGTCAGTGTTTCAGAAACTCCCAACACCTGTTTTTCTCTTTCTGCACGTCGAATGACAACAACATTTATGGCAATTAAACACATGTCATGAGTATTTAAGTTACACGTCGTCTGAATGGCTCTAATGGCTCTGAGCACTATGGGACTTAACATCTATGGTCATCAGTCCCCTACAACTTAGAACTACTTAAACCTAACTAACCTAAGGACATCACACAACACCCAGCCATCACGAGGCAGAGAAAATCCCTGACCCCGCCGGGAATCGAACCCGGGAACCCGGGCGTGGGAAGCGAGAACGCTACCGCACGACCAACGTCGTCTGAAGTAAACAATGTCTGTTTCATGTAGTAGGAACATAACAAGAATCTACCAGAAACAAAGCTGATTGACAGTCTTCTTGTAACACGAGAAATGAGTTATACGTCTCTTTCTTAGTAATCCTATAGGCCTGTAGTCAAACAGATTCCTTCCTTTGTCCCTAGGGGTAATACTGAGCGTAGTTAGACAAGCAACGCATAGTGTATTTGAAGCAGATGCCGATACTTTCGCACTTGCTCCATAAATAAATAACAATCTCCCATGAATAATGTAAAAGAAATTATCTATAATGTTTCTCACGTAAGGATTTGTGAAATCTAAACATACGGATGTACATATGTATATGGTTATGAATGATGTGACTGAGGTTATGCATGTTTATTCTATAATAGGAACGTAAATGAATCTATTAATTACAAACTTAACTCATATGACTGTTTATGAAAATAATCAAAGCTAATGTACCGTATAAAATATTCCTAAAATGAAACTCAATATGAAGTAAGTGTGAGTGGAATGTCAGCAATAATATGTAATATACGAATGTATTAAAATTTCAAATGTGTAAATAACTAGACCTATTTGCTTAAAGAGTAACAGCATGCGAAAGCAGACACTTCATGCAAACGAAGTGATCAATAGAGTTAGGCGGCAGTTAGGCAAGGAACCTGTATAAAAGTGATTTTTTTTTCAAAAGTGAAGTGTGTTGACGCTTAGTACGCGTGCGCAAACCTACAAAAAATTTTACTTAACTACTCTCAAATGAATGGATGGAGAAGTATTTCATAAGGAACCTACTGTATCGGCGCGTGCTGATCGACGGATTTCCTCTCCGCTGAGTAAGCGCGTTACGACAAGCAAACAATGGGTACCCGGGCAGTAAAATTGGAGGTCTTCTGTCACAGCATGGAAATTGTCACAAGCACGCACAACATTTACAAGAAATGGGCAAATGCTTGTGGAGGAATCCACGGTGCAACACACGACGACTTCGCTGTTTCACTCCGTGTGAGATGCACACGCACGAGTTAAAAGTATTCGACGAGGATGCAACCATTTACGTCCCAGTGCCAGGCCGCCAATTACTTGCTATGCGCATTTGTGCAATAATGAAAGAGACTTGACTAAACCAGCCGCTGCTGAATACGCTCAGTATTTGATACTCATACCCCTTTTTTACCTTGTTTTCCTTTTAATTATTTGTATTAGTGTGTGTAGATATAATAAGGTAAAGCTGACATCTTCACTGAACATTACGTAAGTCTAGCTAAATGACCGAGAAATAAAGGGCTTTGACCTCCCCATATCGGTAATAGATAGAAACAAATTAATCATATGATACTGCCTAGCACTGTACACGTCCGTGCAACGTCAATGTACAGTGAGGGGAATGTGTGTAATACCTAAACAACTAGTTCCCAATATCATACCTTTAATTTTTTTTTTCGTTATTAGTTTCAATGAATGTTTTCTTTTCCTCATTAGTAATAAGAAATTTGTACATTGCCATTGAAGATGGCAAATATAGGATTTTAAAATTATCTTTGAAACGGAAGCGCAATGTCCGGAGAATACACAATTTTTTAACAACTTTTGTTTCATTCTCGCTTGAGAGTACTTATGTTTCAGATCTCACACAAAAAGGACGTGAAATTTCTACTCGTGCGTCAAGAATCTGTGTTTGAAATGCTTATGTGTATAAAAATGCAAGAAAAAATATATATTAAGAGTTATCATAGCCGCAATAATATTTTTAATTGTTAAGCCAATGTTCGTTCACAAGCATGAGTTTTGCCTGCAATCATAAGAACAGGCAGTAATTTCTTCCATCCTGCAAGACACCATAAAAATACGAAGGGCTTATTTCAATAGTGGTACAAGTCCATTACCTCCACTTTTCTGTCTATAATGCTTCTGAAATTAATGACCCAAACACACAGAAGACAGGTTCACCTCTAGGAAGAAGCCATATGCTTGAATATTTCTGATATCTCAACTGCAGATTTTTCAGCACTCATTTAACTTTAAGATTCTGTATCTCAATATGAACAAAAATGGGCTTGTACCGCTATTGAAATAAGCCCTTCATATATACGTGCTAATCATCAAGATTTAGTGGATGGGCTGTATGATCGGAAACCACAGAAGATTAGAGGTTAATTAATGGCTTCTATTATATATATATTACGTAAGTCTATCTAAATGACCGAGAAATAAAGGGCTTTGACCTCCCCATATCGGTAATAGATAGAAACAAATTAATCATATGATACTGCCTAGCACTGTACACGTCCGTGCAACGTCAATGTACAGTGAGGGGAAAGTGTGTAATACCTATTAACTAGTTCCCAATATCATACCTTTAATTTTTTTCGTTATATATATATATATATATATATATATATATATATATATATGTGTGTGTGTGTGTGTGTGTGTGTGTGTGTGTAATAACTGAACAATTGATTTTTTGTTAAGCACCAAGTTTGCTGCAAAATCAGGCATTCTAAAAATCTACCTCAACAGAATAAGAGAAATTCATTTTTGCGCTTTCAATATTTGTATGTTGCATTGTATTTTTCTTACGCTGCGAGGAAGGCTGTTCATGGCACCAATTTAGTTTCAACAAGAATCCATGCCTTAATTCCAGTTCTGCAAGTAGTAATTATCTCTCATTACGAAAATTTCGTGCCGATACAAACTCTTTGTGTTAGCTATTGGGCTGCTTCAAGCATGGTTATTCCAAAATCGACTGACAGACTAACACACTTCCCGTTTGATCTGTTGCTTAGGGGATTTTCTTATTAAGGGTTATGTTTTGCTAAGCGGCCTTTCAACAGCTACAATCAGTGACGTGTCTTATGACCCTTCCGGTATTTCGATGAATGTCGTCCAATTGTGTATCGATTCCCTAAGCTTGCAGTTTGTTAGTACATTTAACAGCTGTTATTGTAGTTCATTTGGTTGATAAAATTATTTGTAGAACCTGCTTGCAACCAAGCCCAGTTAATGTGACTTTTATTGCTTTGAGAACTCTGTACTTCCGATTTTCATGTCCTGCTCTTATGGTGGAATGGTTAAGTTTTTTTTGTCTTTTTTTTAAAGAAATATTTGTGCCTGTTCAAGATTTGGTGGCAGTTCTGATTCTTTTAGTAACTTTTCAATTGTAATGTTAATGTTGTTGTACGATTATGACAAATATGTGGCTCCACCTCCCTTTAAGGCTATCCAAAACCTACTCGTGAGGTATCAGGAATAAAGTACTCCAAAATTTTGTAAATGTTAAATATTGCTTTTGGTGAGCCTGCTATGAGTGAAACAAAATTTTACGTGTGGTGTAAGAGTTTAAAGGAAGGTCGTGGAGACGATGACGTTTCCGCGTGCCTTGAACGCACCAGAACATCATCAACCGGTAACATAGTGGGAAAGAAGAAGGGAACGAGTATAAACATTAGCCGAATCACAATCAGAGAAGTTATTGACGAACTGGCATTTCAGCTGACTCATGCCAAAAATTCGTTCAAAAATTGTTGAATTGGTAATAATGACGCCGAGGAGTGGAAGTAGCTTAGTAGTCACTAGATGAAATCAACAATGGTGCAGAACTACTGAATCGCCTCCTGAGAGGTGCATAATCATGGGTTTACGGATGTGACTCAAAACTAAGGCTCAGTCGTCCAAGGGGACTTATTTTGGATCGACCGCATCGAAAAACGGTCGACAAGTGTGGCCAAAGAGAAGCTTATGCTCACACTGCGTGCGCACTATGAGTTTTTTTACAAGGTCGAACAATCAATAAGGCGTACTACAAACAAGTTCAACGTCATTTAGCGAAGCAATTTCGAAAAAAGGGCCCGAATATAGGGCAAATCAATTCATTGCTTGTTCCTGACGATAATGCAAAAATATTAGTATAACCTTAACCCTCCTGATATTTATTTTCATAATTGTTGTCATATCCGTGTAATGAATGATTACACCCACTACGGATTAAAATGATTGTCTGTTAGTGACCAGAAAATACATGGGGTTGTCCTCACGAGTCAAATCCCTGTCTAGCTGCTCAATGTAAATTGCAGAAGAAAACGTTCAGAGCAATCTCACATGAATTGTTGCCCTTCACTCTTCTTATTTTAATCTAGCTTAGTTCTGTATTTGTGTTAAGTTTGAGATATTTCGTGAATACTTGTTCCCGTGTTGACTCACTATGGCATGACCACGTACAGAAATTGTGGAATTAATATCATCATATTGTTTGTGACGGACGGCCTCAGTAGAAAAATATTAAGTTAAAACAGAACGATTTTCTTTTTACTATCTTTCTTATCGAGTTCACCACTAACGACGTTGAAAGGGAAATTGTATCACTGCTCACACAACACATGCAACAAATTCACAAGAAGGAAGGTATCAAGCAGTCGGGCAGTGAAGCAGAATTAGTTTACTACCTGACGTATTTCTGTTTGAGATCTTCCCCTTTGGTCGTAATTGTTGACGGGGTCGACACCAGCTTCACTTTCAGACTATGATAGCACACATTATAAGCAACTTCACTGTAACACGTACAAACTCCAATTATCTCTCTGTCGTCTCCCAATGAAAGTCCAAGCAAGTGCCTAGTCCACAGCACTGTCAGCACAATGTTCACGTTATCGATAACAGCAGGCTTCATCTGAAAGGAGTGCTTATTCTCCGTGAAGCGGAGGCTTTGTTCAACGGTCTCGCTCGTCGTCTACTTCGACGGAGTATGTGACTGGAAAGGTAACGCCACAAACCGATTTACAACGGCGCACAGCAATGATGGCGGCTGGAGGCAAATTTGCTGAACTGACGGCTGCTATGGTACAGTTTCTGTGTTCACCTTCGATACAGAGAGGGTGGCGTATTTCCAGGCAGATGGAACTCCATCCATCTCCATTAGTGTGCATGTTGGACTCCATGGTTCCATATGCTCCAGCAGTAGAGTGATGCTGTGGTGTGAGTAGAGGTAAAGACAACGCTTGTCTATAGTGACGTCTTGTGCCCGCTGTTCCTGGCTCTTTGGGGCAACACTGTTGGTGCAATGTTTTCCTATGGTTGAGGTGACTAGAGCTACATTTGGTAGGGTGACACACACAGCTCCTCACCTACGATGGTGAACAATTGCCATCCTTTTGGCTATCGGCGCCACCCTGCATCCTGCCCAGGATGCGAGTTAAATGTGAGTTTCATTGAAGCAATGTAGAGCTTCTGTGCAGCTAGGGCAATGTAAATAGCGAGTCTCCTATATCTCCACCTATGAAGCATCTCCGAAGAGCTTTCTGCTGTGGGCGGGAGTAGACGAACATACTGAGAGGCACCTTCCTCGAAAGGTGCCATTGTTATCTCCGTTCACAATTAAGAGCTGAACGGCTTTACCAGTCACCTTACCTCCACACTGGTTTGAGGGGATTTAGGTTGCAGAAGTTAAGTAAAGCAGAAGAGGCTCACAAAGGATGGAGTCTCCGTTATGAAGGCAACAACAACAACAACAACAACGTGCTCTAATATCGTCCTTATCAGGACCGAGAAAATTTTGTATCACAGTAATTTACTTTTTCTAGAAAGTATTGTAGCTCTTGGCCATTTGTTCGAGCCAGAAGTTACTCAGTGGCTTCTGCATATGCTATAGTTGACTGTAATTCCTCTGTGTTAAAATTTTACTCAACCACAGCTCCACTTATTTGGAAATAATGACTTTTTGTCGATGGAATATGTAACTGAACAAATTGTTCACACTTCATTTGATACATTCACGAAACGATTCAAAACGTATGGTAAAATGTTAAGTTTGGTTGTGATGACCACTTGCTGCATTCATGGTACAGTTCTGAAGTGGCCAGTATCGTCCAATAACAAGAAACCAGAAAGGAATGGAATCGTTTTGCGACTGTATAAAACGATCAGCAAGTGCCTATTCTATTTCTTTAATATGAAAATTGGTCCTCATCGATAGATAAAGTGTATTTAACGGCATCTTTAAGTTATTTAAATTCTTCTCCCTTGGGCCTCCTGCAACTATTATTATAGTCTAACTAGATCGCACATTATCGTGTACTAATCCAGCCTTCAGGTTGCCTCGTGCAGTGCGTGTTACAAAAAAATTGTTCAAATGGCTCTGAGCACTATGGGACTCAACTGCTGAGGTCATAAGTACCCTAGAACTTAGAACTAATTAAACCTAACTAACCTAAGGACATCACACACATCTATGCCCGAAGCAGGATTCGAACCTGCGACCGTAGCTGTCACGCGGCTCCAGACTGTAGCGCTCAGAACCGCACGGCCACTCCGGCCGGCTGCGTGTTACAGATTCTAAAATATTAGCTGAACTTCTTCATGAGTTGCTCTAGTTTCCTCAAGTCTTTTACTAATGTCTGCAGAGAAAGATCGGAAGGAATTGATAAAATCAAGGTACCTTTCAGTGTATTGCCGCACCACTGTTCTGGAAATTTGGTGACTTTCTCCGTAAATGAAAACAGTATTCATTTTTTCTACTGTCGTATAGAAAGTAAAAGTCTGCATAGCTTCACGGGCAAGTTGTATAAAAATTGCATGTGTATAACATAATGTTAATCGAGTTGCACCGTTGCCAGCCGAGAGGTTACTTTTCTTTCGTTTTTCTTTTTAAAGGCAAATTAATTCTCGGCCCACGGCCAATCAAATGTGAGCGATAAGTGAGACCTCTCAAAATGTTAAACATACACAGAGAACTGAACTGAGGCGGAAGTGAGGCCCATTGTGAACGCGGAAATCATTTCAAATACTCTGTAGTAGTATATGAACGGCTACTTCTCGATATCACTATCAAAGAATTTCACAAATAGGTTTAGCAAATGGATCTGACATCAACAGTCGTGAACTTTTACGCCTACCACTAATCAGATTATTAACAAAGTTATAAAATTAACTGCCAGTACTACGAGACATTATAGCAAAAGACCATTTAAGGGCGAGGAACTGAAATTACAATAGATCACCTTTGAGGAAACTAAAATAAATTACATGCTCAGTTAGAGGAATTAATAGCTAAAACAGTTAGTAGCTGTCTACAGCCAGCAGTACAGAGATCGAGTACAACAGCTTAACTAACCGACCGGTGTGGCCGAGCGGTTCTAGACGCTTCAGTCTGGAACCACGCGACCGCTACGGTCGCAGGTTCGAATCCTGCCTCGGGCATGGCTGTGTGTGATGTCCTTAGGTTAGTTGGGCTCAATAGTTCTAAGTTCTACGGGACTGACGACCTCAGATGTGAAGTCCCATAGTGCTCAGAACCATTTGAACTAACTTAACTCCTATGGCGCAGCAGAGAAAGACAAACAAACAAGCAACGTGATAATAGCACAATACACGACCTGACACAAATGCAGTAGAACAATAAACAATATAAAACTTATGGAAAGGTACATACATGAAATTAACTGGACACATCTTTTACGAAGACATCAGATGCCTCTGTCCAGTGGTATATAAAGGATTAAACTGAACCGTGAAGTTCCTCTCGCTGCTAAGGTACAGTTTTGCACCACCCCGGTTCCCAGAAATACTGAAGATAGTCGTTTATTGTGGATATTGTATCACAGGCACAGTACCTTTGACTGCTCAGAGTTGCCACTAAAACCGCCCAAAGATGTAAACAAACATGCATGAGCAACGCCTATTAGACGAAATTCCGACAGCCGATCAGTTCCAGTCATTCCACCAGGAAGGAGGTACACGGTTCCTGTTGTCTGTAGTTGAGCCAAGCCTAGACGGTCAATACCGCGGTTCGATCGCGTCCGCAATGTTTCTTTGTGCCAGGAAGCGCTCTCAACAAGGGAAGTGTCCAGGCGTCTCAGAGTGAACCAAAGCGATGTTTTTCTGACATGGAGGAGATACAGAGAGACAGGAACTGCCGTTGGCATGCCTCGCTCAGGCCGCCCAAGGGCTACTACTACAGTGGATGACCGCTACCTATGGATTATGACTCGGAGAAACCCTAACAGCTACGCCACCATGATGAATAATGGTTTTCGTGCAGCCACAGGTCATCGTCTTACGACTCAAACTGTGCGCAATAGGCTGCATGATGCGCAACTTCACTGCCGACGTCCATGGCGACGTCCATCTTTGCAATCACGATACCATGCATCGCGGTACAGATGGGCCCAACAACATGCCGAATGGACCGCTCAGGATTGGCATCACCTTCTCTTCACCGATGAGTGTCGAATATGCCTTCAACCAGACAATCGTCGGAGACACGTTTGGAGGCAACTCGGTCAGGCTGAACGCCTTAGACACACTGTCCAGGGAGTGCAGCAAGATGTTTGGGGGTGGCATTATGTGGGGCCGACTTACGCCAATGGCGGTCATGGAAGGCGCCGTAATGGCTGTACGATACGTGAATGCCATCCTCCGACCGATAGTGAAACCATATTGGCGGCATATTGGCGAGGCATTCGTCTTCATCCACGACAATTCGCGCCCCCGTCGTGCACATCTTGTGAATGACTTTCTTCAGGATAACGACATCGCTCGACTAGAGTGTCGAGCATGTTCTCCAGACATGAACCCTATCGAACATGCCTGGGATAGAATGAAAAGGGCTGTTTATGGACGACGTGACCCACCAACCACTCTGAGAGATCGACGCCGAATCGCCGTTGAGGAGTGGGACAATCTGGACTAAACGTGCGTTGATGAACTTGTGGGTAGTATGCCACGACGAATAGAGGCATGCGTCAATGCAAGAGCACGTGCTACTGGGTATCAGAGGTATCGGTGTGTACAGCAATCTGGACCACCACCTCTGAAGGTCTCGCTGTATGGTGATACAACATACAATGAATGGTTTTCATGAGCAATAAAAAGGGCGGAAATGATGTTTATGTAGATCTATATTCCAATTTTGTGTACAGGTTCTGGAACTCTAGGAACCGAGGTGATGCAAAACTGTTTTTGATGTATATATTCTGGATAAAAAAAAGTAATAATTCCAATTCATTTGTCTCGGAGGGGGACGTCCAACTATTCCACTCTCGCCACGCCAACCCACCCTGGCGTAGGTGGTGGAGAACAACTTCGAAATCTTCAATCGGAACGCCACGTTTTTTATTGCTAATTTCGATTCTACGGCTAAATCTGCTTACGTTTTGTCTGAAGTATTTTCTTCGTTTCGCCACAGATGCTGCTGTAATCGGAGGAATAGAAATGGGCACACATACTTCTTAATAACCAGTGGCCCGTAGGACCTCCATGCTGCGAGGGTAGGGCAGGCCAGTATTTCAAGACTTTCAATTGGAAACCCCATTCCTAACGTTGTATTCCTCCGACATATCAAACAGGGGACTACTCTACGCGCCAGCGTGACCATGTAGTTAATTATCAGGTAACATAACAGGCAGCACACTGCAACCGGAGCTCACGCATCCTAGAGACGTAGAACAGATAGCAGCTACAAACATTACAATACTTGCGCAGTGTTTATTGCCTGCACACCAACCTATCACTTGGAGAACGACGTGCAAGTGGGCGATGAATGTTGCAACTACAGAAGAAAAAATTTAAATGATACTGAGTAACGAAGAATGTAGGAGAAACCTTGAGGTTGCTGTTGCCTTGTATGCCAAGCGTTTTCCAGAGAAAGGTCGTCCTCGTTCGTTCTTTTACAAGATTGTGAACGGCTTTATACACTCCTGGAAATGGAAAAAAGAACACATTGACACCGGTGTGTCAGACCCACCATACTTGCTCCGGACACTGCGAGAGGGCTGTACAACTAATGATCACACGCACGGCACAGCGGACACACCAGGAACCGCCGTGTTGGCCGTCGAATGGCGCTAGCTGCGCAGCATTTGTGCACCGCCGCCGTCAGTGTCAGCCAGTTTGCCGTGGCATACGGAGCTCCATTGCAGTCTTTAACACTGGTAGCATGCCACGACAGCGTGGACGTGAACCGTATGTGCAGTTGACGGACTTTGAGCGAGGGCGTATAGTGGGCATGCGGGAGGCCGGGTGGACGTACCGCCGAATTGCTCAACACGTGGGGCGTGAGGTCTCCACAGTACATCGATGTTGTCGCCAGTGGTCGGCGGAAGGTGCACGTGCCCGTCGACCTGGGACCGGACCGCAGCGACGCACGGATGCACGCCAAGACCGTAGGATCCTACGTCGTGCCGTAGGGGATCGCACCGCCACTTCCCAGCAAATTAGGGACACTGTTGCTCCTGGGGTATCGGCGAGGACCATTCGCAACCGTCTCCATGAAGCTGGGCTACGGTCCCGCACACCGTTAGGCCGTCTTCCGCTCACGCCCCAACATCGTGCAGCCCGCCTCCAGTGGTGTCGCGACAGGCGTGAATGGAGGGACGAATGGAGACGTGTCGTCTTCAGCGATGAGAGTCGCTTCTGCCTTGGTGCCAATGATGGTCGTATGCGTGTTTGGCGCCGTGCAGGTGAGCGCCACAATCAGGACTGTATACGACCGAGGCACACAGGGCCAACACCCGGCATCATGGTGTGGGGAGCGATCTCCTACACTGGCCGTACACCACTGGTGATCGTCGAGGGGACACTGAATAGTGCACGGTACATCCAAACCGTCATCGAACCCATCGTTCTACCATTCCTAGACCGGCAAGGGAACTTGCTGTTCCAACAGGACAATGCACGTCCGCATGTATCCTGTGCCACCCAACGTGCTCTAGAAGGTGTAAGTCAACTACCCTGGCCAGCAAGATCTCCGGATCTGTCCCCCATTGAGCATGTTTGGGACTGGATGAAGCATCGTCTCACGCGGTCTGCACGTCCAGCACGAACGCTGGTCCAACTGAGGCGCCAGGTGGAAATGGCATGGCAAGCCGTTCCACAGGACTACATCCAGCATCTCTACGATCGTCTCCATGGGAGAATAGCAGCCTGCATTGCTGCGAAAGGTGGATATACACTGTACTAGTGCCGACATTGTGCATGCTCTGTTGCCTGTGTCTATGTGCCTGTGGTTCTGTCAGTGTGATCATGTGATGTATGACCCCAGGAATGTGTCAATAAAGTTTCCCCTTCCTGGGACAATGAATTCACGGTGATCTTATTTCAATTTCCAGGAGTGTATGTGATGGCAGCGTACAGACCGGCAAAACGAAGCGAAGCAAACGTGTTACAGGAGATGCTAATGAAATAGCTGTACTAGCGTCAGTGGACCACAACCCACGAATAAGCGCCCTGCAATTAAACTGCGATTCCAGAATGTCCATAGCTAGTATTGTCACAATACTTCATCCTCATGAGTATCATCCATACCACGTTTCACTGTATAAAGAACTTCATGGCGCCGAATTACATACGCAGGTAGTGTTTTGTGAATAGGCAGGTCAACAAATGTAACAGTCTCACATATTCTTTGCCGAGGTTCTATTTTCCGAGGAACCTACATTCACAAGCTGCGGTGGCGTTAATTGGCATTCACGGCAGTTTCTAACTGAAATCTTCCCGTATCACCCGACATTTTCCAGGCAGTTTCTAACTGAAATCTTCCCGTATCACCCGACATTTTCCAGGCAGTTTCTAACTGAAATCTTCCCGTATCACCCGACATTTTCCAGGCAGTTTCTAACTGAAATCTTCCCGTATCACCCGACATTTTCCAGGCAGTTTCTAACTGAAATCTTCCCGTATCACCCGACATTTTGCAGGCAGTTTCTAACTGAAATCTTCCCGTATCACCCGACATTTTCCAGGCAGTTTCTAACTGAAATCTTCCCGTATCACCCGACATTTTCCAGGTGTATCTCCTCCTCTTTTGATTCTTGAACGGAGTATTCGCTATTAGTGGCTGAAATTTATCAAAGAACTCAATTAGTGTTTCTAATCTTGTGCCAAGCCCATATTCTTCTGTGTCTTTTTCTTCTGCTTTTTCCACTACAATTACTTTTCAGTCGCCCATTATTGTTAGATTTCGTGTCCCTCTACGTACTGTATTACTCTTTCAATATCCACATATACTTTCTCGATCTCTCCAGCTCCCACTTGTGACTTCGGCACGTGTACCTGGACTCTCGTTGTCGGTGTTGGTCTGCTGTCGATTTTGATAAGATCAACCCAATCACTGAACTGTACACAGTTCTCCTCTTCGTAATGAATCCTACTCCCGTTATACTATTATTTGTTGCTTTTGATATACCTTATACTCATCCGACCAGAAATTCTTGCCTTCTTTTCATTTCAGTTCACTGATCCCTACTATAGCTAGAATGGGATTTTACATTTCCCTTTTCAGATTTTCTAGCTTCCCTACCACGTTCAGACTTCTGATATGCCACGTCCCGACTCGTAGAACGTTACCATTTCGTTCGTTATTCAATCTTTCCCTCGTGTTCGCCTCATCTTTGGCAGTTGCCTCTCGTGGATCCGAATGGGGAATATTCCGTAATCGTTTGCCAATGGAGAGATCATCATGACACTTTTTCAATTAAAGTCCCCATGTCTTGTGGGTATACCTTATGTGTCTTTAATGCAGTGATTTCCATTGCCTTCTGCATTCTCCATTCATCATCGCTGAGTCTTCCGCCGATGCTGGTTATTAATCATAATTGAAGGTGTGGTGGGTTTCTGACCGGGGTCCGATGAAGTTTTGGTTATGAATCAAAGACGCTACCGCTAGACCACGGATGCGACAATATCCTGGGCATGCATACGTTAAAATCCGCGAGAAAACCAGGACGTATCCACCTCTCGCGTTATTGGTGGGCACAACGTATCCCTGAGTTTGTCGTCACAAGTTCACCTGGTGAGCCAGCCCTACCATTTCGCGGCATCGGCACAAACGTTTTGTCAAAGTCACATTTTCGCGGGGTGAACCTCCGTTATGCACGACGTGAACTGCGACAACGCAAAAAGGAAAGCAGTTCGTCAGCAATTCCGGCGGAATTCCAGCGGCAGAGCCGCCGCGGCCGGTGCGTGCACGTCTGGAATTTTGCCACGGTAATGGCGGGCCGCGGAAATCCGCTGCCAAGAATTCAAATCGGCAGCCGGAACACGTGCGGCCCTGTTTCCACAGCCGGCCAGCCGCTGGTGGGCGGCGCCGCCCCGATCATTAGCCCGGCATTCACGCCTCGTAGCCAGCAGCCAGAGTCGCAACGCACCAAGCGACCCGTACATGAACTGTAATGTGGGTGACTGCAGGCCGCCAGCAGAGCGTGTACTGTCGCGCCACGTCAGAATGGCGGTTGTCAAATTGAACGTCTACAAGCGCTCACAAAAGCTGTTGCCTCTAAATGATTCCGCAACTACTGAGGATTTACAGGTGGCGATGTCACGCACACAAAAGAAGTATGTATTTATGTGGCCTATGGTCGTAACAGTTTTATCCACTGAAAAATTGAAATAATTGTAGCTTTTTTAAATAACACTTTGCATATTAACAGCCTTGAAAGGATCTTAGAAGGAGAAGCATTGCGACGGAGACACATGTTGATATGCAGCAAAACTGATATCAAAATGAAGCGATGAAGTTTTCCAAGATAGCAGACATGGAGAAAACTCCGTTCCAGTATCTGTGCATGGAAGAACAGCTGAAACTCGCTGTTTCTGAGCTTTGATAGTTAGCTTATCCGCCTTCCCTTTTTATGAAAATGTAATTAATGTTATATCGTTAATTATATACTGAAGTACAACTTCCACTATGAAGAAGACACACGCAGGCACCAACTCGTTGCCACTTGTGTTGTGACTGACAATTCCCAATCTTTCACAAACACAACTTTTATTGAGGTAAGTTCACAAGACTGAACAACAAACGAAAAGGTAACAATAACGATGCCAGTAAAAGTTTCCTAATTGAGGCAAATAAAAGTTCACTTCTAATTTTTCACAAAGGATCGTGGTAACACACACACACAATAAGAGTCCAATTCAGAGACGAAGACGTAATCTTCAGCAGTCGAGGTACACAATGTCGGCATCTGGAGTGAACTGAACTTCGGAGTTGGTTCTAGACCCTAAATAGCTGTCTCCAGCCAATCTGGTTCTGGAGTAGTGATACTTCCTGCATGTCTTAGCTCGAGCTCGTCCTGCAGGAAGTAGTGCTCGGAATGTCTGTTTTCGTTATCTTGTATGTAAATAGCCGGTGTTTACCATGGTGCTTTTGGTATGCCTTGGACATAGACAACGCCATCCTCTGTAGTGTAATATGGGTTACCGGCCCGTAGGGGCTACCTTGGCTCCGGCATAACAGTCAGACACTTCTGAAGTTGGATACATATTTGAATTAGATCTAGAATATCCTATAGAACTGCACGATGTACACAAATATATACCATTAGCTCCCAAAAATAAAACTGTACCAGGAACTAAAGAAAAGTCATAGGCTGCTTTGGATTCCAAGTATAACTATGTAGTTCACTACAGAAATCGTAAATGGTACGTGTCTCTAGGGGTGAAGGAAGAAAAAATATAGAATTTTAAGTTTTAAATCTGATTGTTTAAAGGTATATGTAAACCTGAAGACAGAGATGAGGATGAAAGTGAAGAATGATTTTGAGAAAGATTTCTGTATGTTAATAAAAAGTTCTGTGTTTGTCAAGACAATGGAGAACACAAGGAATAGAGTAAATATGTACAGTAAGTGTCAGATGGCGAAAAGTGTGATAAACATGTGACAAAGCCAAACTTTAAAGAAAGAACAATATTTAATGGAAATATTGTTACCATGCACATGAATAAAGCAAAACTGATATTTCAATAAACCAATCTATGAGGATACTTGGTATATCTAAAGAACTGATGTATGATTTTCATTGTAAAAGTATGAAACCAAAACATGTTGTAAACATTGAGCTGCATTATCAAGATACAGAAAGCTGTTCATATAACATACATACCAAATATTTTTACAAACACATGAAATCAGTGATTGACAAATTTGATACAAGTGAATATCCAAAAATAAGACATACAGTATTCCACAGGTAAACAAGAAAGGTTTACCAAAAATGAAAGATAAATTTAATGCAAAAATATTGTAAGAAACAAAGATCATTGTTCAACAATGCAGAACAATATAGAACTATGAACTTGATATTAAGCATTAAACATGAAATTTATTCAGTTGAGATAAATACAAAAGTACAGGACACACATGACGATAAGAGATATGTTTTGGGCAATAAAACAGATACTTTACCATATGGACATTATTGATTATTATCATAAGCAGTATGATCTTCATTGTCTTTAAGAAATAAAATAGTAATAAATTTTTTTCTATATAAATGGAGGCTCTTCTAAAAAAGCTCAATAATGCTAGCAATTTTAATTTGTTCAAAAAGTTATTGAGCTACAGGTAAATTCTTTGTGTAACGTTATTGGCTGTGAAAAATGAGTAGTAGACTTGGGGAGAGATTTTATATGGAGTTTAATAACGAGTTTAAGATTATTTTGCCAAGTAGTTGAAAGAAAGTAATAATTGGATGGAATTTTTAATTTTTTGAAGATGGAAATATTAAACTGAGACAGGATGGAATAAAGATACTTATAATAACAATAAATTTCCTGATGTAGAGTTTCTAGTTTAACTTTTTAATTTTTATTGTTTTATTTATGACAACAGCGTGCATGGAAATAAAAAATGTTGAAGCACTTCAATATACTTTTAGCTACTCGGTTCTAGCTACGAGGGCAGTTCAATAAGTAATGCAACACATTTTTTCCTGAAACAGGGGTTGTTTTATTCAGCATTGAAATACACCAGGTTATTCCCCAATCTTTTAGCTACACAACACTATTTTTGAACGTAATCTCCATTCAATGCTACGGCCTTACGCCACCTTGAAATGAGGGCCTGTATGCCTGCACGGTACCATTCCACTGGTCGACGTCGGAGCCAACGTCGTACTGCGTCAATAACTTCTTCATCATCCGCGTAGTGCCTCCCACGGATTGCGTCTTTCATTGGGCCAAACATATGGAAATCCGACGGTGCGAGATCGGGGCTGTAGGGTGCATGAGGAAGAACAGTCCACTGAAGTTTTGTGAGCTTCTCTCGGGTGCGAAGACTTGTGTGAGGTTTTGCGTTGTCATGAAGAAGGAGAAGTTCGTTCAGATTTTTGTGCCTACTAACACGCTGAAGTCGTTTCTTCAATTTCTGAAGATTAGCACAATACACTTCAGTGTTGATCGTTTGACCATGGGGAAGGACATCGAACAGAATAACCCCTTCAGCGTCCCAGAAGACTGTAACCATGACTTTACCGGCTGAGGGTATGGCTTTAAACTTTTTCTTGGTAGGGGAGCGGGTGTGGCGCCACTCCATTGATTGCCGTTTTGTTTCAGGTTCGAAGTGATGAACCCATGTTTCATCGCCTGTAACAATCTTTGACAAGAAATTGTCACCCTCAGCCACATGACGAGCAAGCAATTCCGCACAGATGGTTCTCCTTTGCTCTTTATGGTGTTCGGTTAGACAACGAGGGACCCAGCGGGAACAAACCTTTGAATATCCCAACGGGTGAACAATTGTGACAGCACTACCAACAGAGATGTCAAGTTGAGCACTGAGTTGTTTGATGGTGATCCGTCGATCATCTCGAACGAGTATGTTCGCACGCTCTGCCATTGCTGGAGTCACAGCTGTGCATGGCCGGCCCGCACGCGGGAGATCAGACAGTCTTGCTTGACCTTGCGGCGATGATGACACACGCTTTGCTCAATGACTCACCGTGCTTTTTTTGTCCACTGCCAGATCACCGTAGACATTCTGCAAGCGCCTATGAATATCTGAGATGCCCTGGTTTTCCGCCAAAAGAAACTCGATTACTGCCTGTTGTTTGCAACGCACATCCGTTACAGACGTCATTTTAACAGCTCCGTACAGCGCTGCCACCTGTCGGAAGTCAATGAAACTATACGAGACGAAGCGGGAATGTTTGAAAATATTCCACAAGAAATTTCCGGTTTTTTCAACCAAAATTGGCCGAGAAAAAAATGTGTTGCATTACTTATTGAACTGCCCTCGTAATTGTTAAACAATTAAGTTTTTAAGAATACAAAGTTTTATAATAAAATGAGTGAACCAGAAATTAAAAAAAGTATGGTAGATATATTCTACAGGTTCAGGCTACATTTTTAAGAGAAAAAAATTCATAAAATTCCGAAGGATTCTTGTGAAGACAAAAAGTAACACAAACAAACTTTTTTTCTTTATCACCAAGAGACAACAACATTAACACAACACAGTTGCTTCATTTACAGTAGGTGTTCAATTCATTGGTTTGTAAACAGAGGTTATACTGGTGGGTCATGATCTGGCAAACACGGTCAAGGTCTGCAGTACTATTCTTAATGGTACAGGACCATCACTGTCAATCCAGTTTTCTGGAAACAGTTGGCTCAAGAGTCAACATACAGGACGAGTGAAATGTGTCGACGTCCTGTCATGCTGGAACCAAATCCGTTGTCTTGTGGTGAGTGGCCTGTCATCCAGCAACTCTGGCAATGCTGTGGCGAGGAACTTTTGGTAGTTCCTGTCATTTAATGATCTGAGTAGGAGATGTGGCCCAGTTAAACGATCATCAAAAGCATCTGCTCATACTTTCACATAGAACCGCAATTGATGTGTGGCATGTGGATTAACTGAACTCAAATCATGCAAATTGTGGATGTTGAAGACGCCATCACGACCAAACGTTGCTTCATCTGTAACCAGTACAGATGATGAAAATAGAGAATCCATTTGACGCTGTTCCAGGTGCCACACCGAACATTGTGCTCTGAGTAGATAATCATCTGGTTCGAGGTTGTGCATACACTGTAAGTGAAATGGATTAAAAACTGCTCATGGATTACGCCCTCTACTGGATTAAAAAAATTGACACAGGTAATCATGAAATTAGAATAAAAATGTTAGTTTTGGTACCCTGTGCCACCTGTCAGAGTTGGTCTGTTTAAACTGTTTTCTCTTTGTATATAAAACAAATAAGGTAATTATATGCAATCAGGGAAAATAAAAAAGTCTACAAGAGAGATCGTTGTAATAAGGAGGGAGGAAATACCCTACTAAAAATGTGTTATATGTGGTGCTGTCACCATTGCCAGAGTGTGTTAAGTTACCACCGGTACGAGCTGTATGCAAACGAGGATACCCATGCTTGCCAAGATGTGCGAAAAGTTTCGTTTTGTCGACTGTACATCCTGCAGTATTACTTTACCAAGCTATATATTAGCTGATTATATTAATACTTTAAGACAACTGAAGGGGATAGGAAACAAGAGAGCCTATTCTGGCACTGCGACTAGTTATCGAAAAGCAATTACAGAAAAATAAACCAACTTATATTGCGTTTATAGACATGGGAAAGGCATTTGATAACGTTATCTGGCAAGAGATGTTTAGAGTGCCGAGGAAAAGTGGAATAAAGTACAAAGACATCCGTGTGATACTCAGTTTCTATAAGAATGAGGTTGCAGTGATTAGGAACTGTCACCAGGAACGAGAAGCAAATGTTAGAAAAGGGGTGAGACAAGGATATGTTCTCTCTCATCTTACATTCAATGCTTACATCCAGGAAGCTATAGACCAAGTTCGAGAAACTGCTGTGGAGGGGATCCAAATTAATGGGCAGAAGATAGACCTGCTACGTTATGCAGCTCATATTGCTATAGTCACGGAGACAAAAGAAGATCTAGAAGAAGTCCTCAGACCAATGGAAAAAATTCTATGCAATCAGTATGGAAGTGAAGCAAAATCTCAACGGTTGGTAGATGCGGGAAAGAAAATGCGAGCAGAATACAAAAGGCCAAAATTGCCTTTAATCGGAGGAGAAACTTACTCACCAGCAACAACATAAGTCTGAAAATAAGGAAACGTATCATGAAAGGTTTCGTTTGGAGTGCGGCCCTGAAAGGTTTCGTTTGGAGTGCGGCCCTATACGGATGTGAAACTTGGACAATTGGAAGAGAAGAGAGAAGACGGCTAGAGGCCCTGGAGATGTGGTGCTATAGAAGGATGTTGAACGTCAGCTGGAGAGACAAAGTAACAAATGAAGAGGTGCTTAGAACACTACAGGAAAGAAGACCTCTGTGGAGGCATATCCAAACAAGAAGAGACAAAAATGTAGGACATAGCTGGCCGTTGTGGCCGAGCGGTTCTAGGCGCTTCAGTCTGGAACCGCGTGACCGCTACGGTCGCCTAGAACCGCACGACCACACCGGCCGGCTGTGATTGAGTTACTTTTGGCGTAAAACCAGAGCGTCGCAGATATTCATAGGCGCTTGCAGAATGTCTACAAAAACATGGCAATGAACGCAAGTAAGATAAGTCGTTGGGTGGAGAGTCTTTGGACATAGCAAGAAGATGGCGCAAATCTGTCCGATCTCCCGTGAGTTTAGCAGCAGCCGCCGAGCCGCGAGGACGCGCAGCAGAGCAGCAGCAGCACTTGTATGATAAACTGTAAATTAATTTTGTGCTTCTGCAAAGAAGTAAACTGTACGGGTGTATTTTACTGTGTAGACTAGTTGTCAGCAAATTAATCAATTAATCTTAATTTTTGTTTTTTGCGAAGTCTTGAGAATGTCCTTGTGTAGGGCGCATTCCTAGTGTAAATTTTCCGTGTAGAGAAATTTATTTCTGTTTAATAGTTTGCGGTCTCATAGTTCAGTGAGAAATCTGCACACCAACTTTTAGTGTTACTTTATTCTCCTTTGGTAGATTTTCAAACTCAGTAGCGCCATTTGAGACCTTACATCTATTTTATACACAGTACGATATGGCTAGGGACTGTGCTTGTTGTGAGCGGACTCAAGGATAGTTGGCTGCTGTCCGGAAATAGCTGGAAGCTGCGGTGGCTACCGTCGACAAGCTTCTAGCTAATGCTCGAAGTTGCGCTGACGTCGGCGCGCCAGTGACAAGACCTGCGACACCTTTGGTGCCACTGGAATCCCCTGGTGGCCCGGACGGCACTGCGGCTTCCGATACGCAACATCTGACCGGTCCATCCTCACTCTAGAGTGGGTGGCAGACAGTGGTGGGTTCGCGTGTCACTGGGTGAAAGGCGAAAGAGGGAGCAGGCCGTGTGGCTGGCTCCCTACATCTTAGCAACAGGTACGAGGTGCTTACCAGTGTTAAAGACAACTTTGAGCCAGCACGGGATGCTTCTCCCGTTGGGCCATAGGTCGATTTTCCTGCCCAGTCCGGACAATTACAGAGGTTGGGTTGCTTGTCATTGGGAGCTTCAACGTTAGGCGGATGATGGAGCCCCTCCGGGAGATAGTAAGCAAGGCGAGAAAGAATTCCAGTATGCATTCGGTTTGTTTGCCGGGAGGTCTCATCCGTGATATTGAGGAGGCCCTGCCGGCGGATATCGAGCGCACTAGGTGCAACCGGCTGCATGTAGTGGCACATGTCGGTAGGAATGACGCCTCCCGCTTGGGCTCTGACACCATCCTCGGCTCCTTTCGGCGGCTAGCTGATTTGGTGAAGGTAACGAGCAACGCACGTGGGGTGCAGGCTAAGGTCTCTATTTATAGCATCGTACCCAAGGTTGATCGCAGCCCTCTGGTTTGGAGCAGAGTGGAAGATCTAAATTAGAGGCCCAGACGTCACAGCGACGGTACTGGATGCGAATTTCTCGAACTACGCTATCGGGTGCAGAATTGTAGAGTTCCCCTTAATAGGTCAGGCGTGCACTACACTCAGGAAGCCGCTACTAGGGTAGCGGAGTACGTGTGGCGTGCACATGGGCCTTTTTTAGGTTGGAGGACCCCTTCCTTGGGAGAAAATACTATTTGCCTCTTAAATCAGCCAAAGCGACCTCAGAGAATCTTGCTCCTCGCAAATCAGAAAAGATTAATATGATTTTAGTAAACTGCAGGAGCATCTAAGGAAAGGTCCCTGAATTAGTATCGCTTATCGAAGGTTATAATGCACAGATAGTATTGGGAACAGAAATCTGATTGAGGCCAGACGTCAATGACAGCGAAATCCTAAGTTCAGACAGGGTTGTTTATCGTACGGATAGGTCAGTCGCCAGCGGTGACGGCGTGTTCATTGCAGCAAAAATTTCGATAAAATCTAGCGAGTTTACCACGGATTCCGAATGTGAATTAATCTGGGTGAGACTGAGTATTAAAGAACAGTAAAAAATGGTGATCAGATGCTTTTATAGACCACCTGGGTCAGGATCTGTAGTTGTAGAGTGCTTCAGACAGAGCTGGCAGAATTTCATTAGTAATTTTCCTGATCATGCCGTTGCAGTAGGGGATGACTTCAACTTGCCAGGTGTAGATTGGGAGTGTTACGCCATCAAAACTGGTGCCAGAGACAGGGAATCGTCTGGCATTGTTCTGGATTGCTTGTTCGAAAATTACCATGAGCAGATAGGTAAACAACCAGCTCGTGACGGTAACGTTTTAGACCTCCTGGCAACAAACAGACCTGAACTTCTAGAACCAGTTAACGTAGAGGAAGGTATCAGTGATTACAAGTCTGTGACAGCATCTATGACGACGAACTCTACAAGGAATGTTAAGAAAGGTAGGAAGATATATTTACTCAGAAAGGTGACAGGATACAAATTTCAGAATATCTCAGCAATCACCATCAAATATTCGGTGATGAGTACGAATACGTGGGGAACAAATACAAAAAATTCAAAGGCATCGTTCAATATGCCCTAGATAAGTATGTTCCGAGTTAGGTTTTAAGGGAAGGGAAAGATCCACCATGGTTTAAAAGCCGTGTTAGAAATGCACTACGTAAACAAAGAGCACTTCATCCCAGATTCAAGAGAAGTAAAAACCTAACTGATAAACAAAAGCTGAACGAGGCAAAATTGGGCATAAGGAGAGCAATGAGAGAAGCGTTCAATAACTTCGAAAGTAAGACGTTCTCAACCGACCTGAGTAAAAACCCTAAAAGATTTTGAAGTGATAATGAAATCAAGAACCTAAGCTGTCGACAGGCGTTGATATACATCATCGGGACGGGTGAAAATATGTGCCCTGACCGGGACTCGAACCCGGGATCTCCTGCTTACATGGCAGACGCCCTAACCATTTTAAAAAATTTTTTTTAATCGTTGGGTTTGGTCGTTGTGGACCTCTCATGACATGCTTTAAAGTTCGTTTGTTGATCCTTCCACTCAGTTTTTTTATTACAGAGGCCAAGCAGCTCTCTGACTGAAGACGCTGAGCTACCGTGCCGGCATCCATCTGAGCCACCGAGGGCACAGAGGATAGTGCGATTGCAGGGATTTATCCCTTGCACGCTCCCCGTAAGACCAACATTCCCAACTTAATGTTCACACACGACATTCGTAGTTCTCCTGCCCATTACACTCATTACTTGCGGCAGAAAATCTTACCGAATCCCGTAAGAGTTCGGGCAAAGCGTGTGCATTCAGCACAAAAGAAGAAGGTCAATGGCCGGTTAGCCTTAACTATATGAAGATGGTATCTGTTCTTTCAGATATGTTCGAAATAACAGATACCATCTTCATATAGTAAAAGACTTTGGTAGTATGTAAAATCAGTAAGTAGGTCAAAATCATCTATTCGTTACCTCAGCGACCACACCGGTACCGAAACAGAAGATAACAGAGAGAAGGCCGAAATACTGGATTCGGTCTTACGAAGTTGTTTCACCGCGGAAGATTGTAACACTGTCCCTCCTTTCAATCGTCGTACTAACCTTGAAATGGCAGATAGTGAGATAACCGATCGCGGAACTGGAAAGCAGCTACAATCGCTTAGTAGTGGAAAGGCGTCAGGACCAGATGTGGTACGTGTAAGATTCTATGAAGATTATGCGAAAGAACCTGCTCCCTTTCTAGCAGTAATTTACCACACATCGCTTGAGCGACGAAAGGTACCTAACGATTGGAGAAAAGTGCAGGTTGTTTCCGTTTTTAAGAAAGGCCGTAAGACAGATACACGAAGTTATAGACCTACATCGTTGACGTCAATCTGTTGTAGAATTATGAAATATGTTTTATGCTCAAGAATTATGACGTTTTTGGAAAATGAACAGCTCTTCTATAAAAATCAGCATGCATTCCACAAACAGAGATCCTGCCAAACTCAGCTCACTCTGTTCCTCCATGAGATCCACAGAGCTGTGGACAACGGCGCTCAGGATGATGCCGTATTCCTTGACTTCAGTAAGGCATATGACAGCGTCCCGCATAGCCGTTTAATGAGTAACATACGATCTTACGGAGTATCGGAGCAGACCTGCTATTGCATTCAAGACTTTCTTGCAGATAGAATTTAACACGTCGCTCTTAACGGAACTAAATCGGCAGAGGTAAAGGTAATATCCGGAGCACCACTGGGAAGTGTGATACGACCGTTGCTGTTCACAATATATAAAAATGCTCTTTAAGGCTATTCGCAGATGATGCAGCTGTTTATATCAAAGTAGCAACGCCAGAAGATAGTAAGAATTTGCAGAACGACCTGCAGAGGATTGCTGAATAGTGCAGACTCTGGCAGTTGACCATGAACGTAAATAAATGTAACATATTGCGGGTACATAGGAAGAGAAATCCACTTCTGTACAGCTACACTATTGATGACAAACAGCTGGAGACAGCGTCTGCCGTAAAATATCTAGGTGTAACTATCCAGAGCGACCTTAAGTGGAATAACCGTATAAAACAGATAGAGGGAAAAGCAGACACAAGACTCAGATTCATCGGAAGAATCATAAGGAAATGTAACTCATCCACGAAAGAGTATTGTTAATGTGTCAGGTATCCCTATTAGGTAGGACTGATAGAGGAGATAGAGAAGATCCAACGACGAGTGGCGCGTTTCGTCACGGGATCATTTAGGCGGCAAGAGAGCGTTAAGAGGGTGCTAAACAAACTGCACTGGCAGAAGTTACAAGAGAGACGTTGTGCAACACGTAGTGAGTTACTACAGAAATTTCGGGACAGCACTTTTCAGGAGGAGTCAGAGAACACATTACTCCCCCCAACATGCATCTCGCGTATTGACCACGAGGAGAAAATTCGAGAAATTAGAGGCAATACAGAGGCTTACCGACAATCATTCTTCCCATGCACTATTCGCGAGTGGAACAGGGTTGAAGGGATCAGATAGTGGTACCGAAAGTACCCTCCGCGACACACCAGTAGGTGGCTTGCGGAGTACTATGTAGATGTAGGTGTCGACTGCCGTACAAAGCGGTGACTCATGGAACGTGTGGATATTCTCATCTGAGATGATCGACAGATAGCGAACAACCAATACGGTGGATTACTCGATGCCTCAGTTGGCCGTGCTGGTACACTCGTCGACTAGTTGGGGTAATCAGAGGCGTGTGTCCACTGAATTTCTCGCACCAAACAAAAGACCATAAAGACCAATAAAGGACCATCTGTGTGGAACTGTTTGCTCGTGACAGTATTTGTTTCACATCGACACAGGTAATCAAACGTGAGTTCGTAACTTCGAAACGGAAACAAAACTGCAACCCATGGACCGACACCACACCACCTCTCTTGTAAAGAAAACTTTCAAAGCCTCACGCTCAGTCGTTTAAGCCGTGTTGACCATCTTGTGGGATCCTGAAGCGGTTATTCTGTTTGAAGTCCTGCCGTCAACTCTGAAGTGTATTGTGCTACCCCCAGGAAACTGAAGAAACGACTTCAGCGAGGTAGTCGCCACAAAAGTGCGAAACTACTTCCCCATCTCCATGACAACGCAAGACCTCACACAAGTCTGCGCACCCTAAGAGGAGCGCACAGAACTTCGTTGTACTGTTCTTCCTCGTTCATCATACACACCAGATCTTGCGTCTTCCAACTTCCATCTGGTGGCCCAATGAAGGATGCTCTGCATGGGCTAGGCATGGGGAGGTTGATGATGCAGCAAGACGTTGGCTTCGACGTCGGCCACTAGAGTGGTGCCTTTAATAAATACAGTGTCTCCCAGTAATGTGGCGTAAGATTGTGTTGACAGGTACGGTTTTGTAAAAAAAAAAAGAGGTGGGAATATTAAGATGCACTGAAATCCTGAACAAAACCTACCTGTTTTCAGAAAGTAAACGTGTCGTCTTACTTTCTGAACTCTCCTCATACTTGGTGTTTGTCCACAGAAATTCTAAAGACCATCCGCAACAGTTAGACATATTCATTAGATCTTGGGCAGTGTATTGGAGGTATCTGACAGTTTTAATTTTTTGAAAGAAGATATGAAATTAAAGCGGGGGAAATGCTGCTAATAACTGCCGTTTATTAGACTACGTACGCCAGAGTGATGTGAGTAGACGCTGGTTAATAAATGGACGTGTTACTTGAGCGCAGAATTGCGTAGCAGCCAAAAGAAAGACGAGGCTGCAAACTACTTTGTACGGGCCTGCGGAGGAGGCAGGCGCGCCGGGCAAAGTAATGAAAACAGGCGTGGCCGGTCATTACGGGCGCTGGGCGGGGGCCGGCGGCGGCAGGCCGCGTGGTGGGCGTGGCCGTTAATCTCTCGCGGGGGCGCCGCCGCTGCAGTTCCGCGAGCCACACCTGCCGTCCGGCCGCCTAGCCGCAGGCTTCACCCTGATTGACGGTAACAACACTCTTAGTGGCTACACCACTCGCAGCAGTGGCGTAGAGGTGTGAAAACACTCTGCGCAAGCTATCCACTTCAGCAGTGCAACACAGTTGTCTTTCTGCATTTGCCTACGAAAAACAGGTGTGGACTTCCTGCTGTCATACTCAGATACACTACTGGCCATTAAAATTGTTACACCAAGAAGAAACGCAGATGATAAACGGGTATTCATTGGACAGATATATTATACTAGAACTGACATGTGATTACAATTTCACGCAGTTTGGGTGCATAGATCCTGAGAAATCAGTACGCAGGACAACCACCTCTGGCCGTAATAACGACCTTGATACGCCTGGCCATTGAGTCAAACAGAGCATGGATGGCGTGTACAGGTACAGCTGCCCATGCAGCATCAACACGATACCACAGTTCATCAAGAGTAATGACTGGCGTATTGTGACGAGCCAGTTGCTCGGCCACCATTTACCAGACGTTTTCAGTTGGTGAGAGATCTGGAGAATGTGCTGGCCAGAGCAGCAGTCGAACATTTTCTGTATCCAGAAAGTCCCGTACAGGACCTGCAATATGCATTCGTTCATTACCCTGTTGAAATGTAGAGTTTCGCAGGGATCGACTGAAGGGTAGAGTCACGGGTTGTAACACATCTGAAATGTAACGTCCACTGTTCAAAGTGCCATCAAAGCGAACAAGAGGTGACCGAGACGTGTAACCAATGGCACCCCAGAACATCACACCGCGTGATACGCCGTATGGCGATGACGAATACACGCTTCCAATGTGCGTTCACCGCGATGTCGCCAAACACGGATGCGACCATCATGATGCTGTAAACAGAACCTGGATCGATCCGAAAAAATTACGTTTTCCATTCGTGCATCCAGGTTCATCGTTGAGTACACCATCGCAGCGTCAAGGGTAACCGCAGCCGTGGTTTCCGAGCTGATAGTCCATGCTGCTGCAAACGTCGTCGAACAGTTCGTGCAGATGGTTGTTGTCTTGCAAACGTCCCCATTTGTTGACTCAGGGATCGAGACGTGGCTGCACGATCCGTTACAGTCATGCGGATAAGATGCCTGTCATCTCGACTGCAAATGGTACGAGGCCATTGGGATCCAGCACGGAGTTCCGTATTACCCTCCTGAACCCACCGATTCCATATTCTGTTAACAGTCATTGGATCTCGAACAACGCGACCAGCAATGTCGAAATACGATAAACCGCAATCGCGATAGGCTACAATACGACCTTTATCAAAGTCGGAAACGTGATGGCATGCATTTCTCCTCCTTATACGAGGCATCAGAACAACGTTTCACCCGGCAACGCCCGTCAACTGCCGTTTGTGTATGAGAAATCGGTTGGAAACTTTGCTCATGTCAGCACGTTGTAGGTGTCACCACCGGCACCAACCTTGTGTGAATGCTCTGAAAAGCTAATCATTTGCATATCACAACATCTTCTTTCTGTCTGTTAAATTTCGCACCTGTATCACGTCATCATCGAGTATTGATTTAAGCGTTAGGAAGTCGTTTCTGAAAGTATTTGTATGGAGTGTAGCCATGTATGGAAGTGAAACGTGGACGATAAATAGTTTAGACAAGAAGAGAATAGAAGCTTTCCAAATGTGGTGCTACGAAAGAATGCTGAAGATTAGATGGGTAGAGCACATAACTATTGAGGAGGTATTGAATAGAATTGGGGAGAAGAGGAGTTTGTGGCACAACTTGACTAGAAGAAGGGATCGGTTGGTAGGACATCTTCTGAGGCATCAACGGATCACCAGTTTAGTACTGGAGGGCAGCGTGGAGGGTAAAAATCGTAGAGGGAGACCAAGAGATAAATACACTAAGCAGATTCAGAAGGATGTAGGCTGCAGTAGGTACTAGGAGATGAAGGAGCTTGCACAGGGTAGAGTAGCGTGGAGAGCTGCATCAAACCAGTCTCAGGACTGAAGACCACAACAAGAACAAGATCACGTCATCTTCGTGGTGTAGCAATTTTAATGGCCAGTAGTGTAGATGTGTAGTGAGTTCGTGCTGTGTCCACTACACTCTAGCCTCTAAGACACCTGCACAGCGTCAGTCATTGACGAACAGAATTAGAAGACTACACTGACGTGACAAGAGTTATGACATACCTCCCAGTCCATGTCGCAACCTCTTTTGTCAGGTGTAGTGCGGCAGATCGACGTGGTATAGACCCAACAAGGCATAGGAACAAACCTACAGAAATAATGCCCATGGTGGCCCTATAGCTGTCCATAATTGCGAAAGCGTTAGCACGGCAGGATTTTGTACTCGGAACTGATCTCTTGATAACGTCCCATAAACATTCGATTGGATTCGTGTCGGGCAACGTGTATGGCCAAATCATTCACTCGAATTGTGGAAAATATTCTTCAAACCCATCGCGAACAGTTGTGGCCCGGTGCCATCTCGCATTGTTATCCATAAAAATGAGGTCCATGATTGGCTGCGAATGATTTGTAAGTAGCTGAACATAACCATTTTCAATCAATGTTGTCAGTTGGACCAATGGACGCAGTCTGTTCTATGTAAGCACAGCCTACACCATTATGGAGCCACTACCGGCTTACACAGTGCTTTGTTGCGAACTTGGGTCCATGGCTTAAGGTGGTCCGCCACACTCGAAACCTATCATTAGCACTTACCAATTGAAACCGAGACTCATCTGGCAAGGTCACGTTTTTGCAGTCGTCTCGGGTCACGAGACCAGGAGGGGTGCTGCAGACGATATCGTGGGTTAGCAAGGGCACTCGCGTAGGTCGTCTCCTGCCATGGCCCATTAACACCAAATTTCGCTGCATTGTCCTAACGGATACGTTCGTCCCACATTGATTCTTGCGGCTATTTCGCAAAGAGTTGCTTGTCTGTTAGTGGCGACAACTTTACAAAAACGCCTGTGCTCTCGGTCGTTAAGTGAAGGCCGTCGGCCACTACGTAGTCTGTGGTGAGAGGCAATGCCCAAAATTTGGTATTCTCGCCATACTCTCGACTCTGTGGATCACGTAATATTGAAACATTGCATTCACTAACGATATCCGAAATAGAATGTCCCATGTGTCTAGCTCTAAACACCATGCCACGTCAAAGGCTGTCAATTTCCGTCGTGTGGCCATAATCACTCCGGGAATCATTTTCACATGAATCACCTGAGTACAAATGATAGCTCCGCCAGTGCACTGCCCTTTTATACCTTGTGTGAGCGATACAAGCGCCATTTGTATATGTCATGTCGTTGTCCCATACTTTGTCACCTCAATGTATAAACCATCAGTCCATAATGGCTAGGGACTGGAGTAATAAAATACAGCGGAAAGGTCATGACTGTGATTTTAATGCCTCAGGTATTTCTCCCCTCCTCACCCTACCAGCCTACTTAACTACAAGACGGAACGTTCATAGAACCATGAGTAACTGTCAGAAAAACCATTATTTGAAATGTTGTTCCACTCGCGCTTAACACAGTCTTGAATGCCGTCGGTTGCATCGTCAAAGCGTTGACCCCCAGGCAAATTTCTCACTTTTTCTGCTAGGTTCGTATTGATAACACCAATGTCGTTTCACTGATGACTTATTTGCCAGAAACGAATTCTCCGCATTTTACCTTTCAATCAAGTCGCAGCAAACCGTAAATTTCGAGGCTTCTTTATTCACACTATGCCTCAGTGTGAAGTGAATTAGTCTTAAATCCTATAGGCAAATTGTTATTTTGAAAATAAGTTCTGAAAGCAGTCCTTTATAGCTCGCAGGCGACACGATTTTCTTGTCTTCCTGGTTACCTGTTAACGTACTGTCATTGATTTTACGTTGTCCTTGTCTTCTAATTTTCTGTAATAAGTTGGTTAGTGGTGACACTGGATAACCGTTGCTCACTGAAACTTGTTTCATAATAGCGATTTCTTTGTTCCTCTCACATTCGCTTGGTGCTTGTTTTAATAAGCCATCTTAATTCTGCCAGGGTGCCAAGGCCTGGAATCAATAATAAGGCCTGAATATATCTGTTTTCTACATACGCTAAGACGGTGTTGGCACGCCTGTGCCAGCCGCTGTGATCGAGCGGTTCTAGGCTCTTCAGACAGTGAACCACGTTGCTGCTACGGTCGCAGGTTCGAATCCTGCTTCGGGCATGGATGTGTGCTATGTCCTTAGGTTAGTTAGGTTTAAGTAGTTCTAAGTCTAGGGGACTGATGACCTCAGACGTTAAGTCCCATAGTGCTTAGAGGCACTTGAACCATTTTAGCACGACTGTCTTGTAACTGTGATGTCGAGATAGTTGATGGCAACTATATTTTGTGTTCAACTGTAAACTAATTTTTGGGTGAACGGCACTAACTGTCTCCGCTGAGTCACAGACATCGCTTTGATCGCCTCTAACTAACAAAGTGGCATCTCCCACGTGGTGGTAATGGTAGAGAACTTTGCTGGCCACTGCAGGGTTGTTAGTGATTCGTAGAGCCACGCCATGAGAGCCTGTTGAGAGTCCAAGTGAGTTATGAGCGGCCTGCCAGCTATTTCTTCTCCTATATTCCCATGAGAAGGAAACCAAAATCGGCCCATAATGAGGCTGGTCTATTACGCACTTAATGACATAACTACGTTATACAAGTCTGGAGGCGCTGAAGCTGTATTGAAGTGTGGTATGTGTTATTATCCAGAAGAAACGAGAACGGTAATGCAACGGATACGGACTCAAAAAGCTTTACAGAAGTTAAAATGTTTTGCATACCCGTCGGTAACGTACAGGAACTGAGGGTACCGGATAAATAAAAGCTTCTAGCGTACTGTACGTGATTGCGGTCATTTGTTGACATCCTTGGAATCACAGAACTGGGCCATGTTTTTTTTATTGATGTACGTCTACGTCATCTAAATGAATACTCCACAAGTCGCCTGACGGTTTGTGGCGGGGGGTACTTGTGGTACCACTAACAGATCCACTATTCCTTGTGCTACTGCCGTGGCGCGTGGGAAGAATGATTGTCCGTAAACCGCTGTATCAGCTCTAATTTCTCGAATTTTTCCATGCTGGTCATTTCGCGAGATGTATGTGGGACGAAGTAAAATGTCGTCGACTTTTTCCGGGAAGCACTCTCTGGAAATTTCAGTCGTAAATCTCTCCGAGATGCACAACACCTCTCTTGTAAAGTCTGCACTGGAGTTTGTCAAATCAGTGACGAGGTGTGATTTCACGTTAGTGGATACAGGAATAGTCAAAATAAAGGAATTTGGTTACCAGGAAACGCCCAAATGTCTGCAGAAATCACCTTATGCTGTCTGAAAACTGTGGAGCGGTGTGCCGCATCGCATCGTCGAACAGTGTACCCCTGCTTCCTCTACAACCAGAGTAAAAAGTGTTGTGTAACAGGATGTCATTATGCAGCCTACTTCACTTCTTGTGGCAGATGAACTTTGTAGTTGCGTGCTGCATAGCACTGTCACTTCTCACAGATCTAATTAAAAGACTTCGTAGCGAGCTTTTAAGAGATGGAACAGTTTTTAAAGGATTAAAGCCACACTTTCTCCCGATTTAGAGTTTCCAGACTTTTTCCTGTGGGGCAACCTGAAGGAAGGATCTGCGGTGGCACACTGTGGAGGAACTAAAAAGTAACATAACAACCGGTATTAACAACATCAGTGACAATGTGCTGCACACAGTGGTCCCAGGTATTGTGAAACAAAAACAGGTAAGTGCGTTAGTAACTGAGCAGGTGTCCCCCCGTCCCATCTCTCTTTCTCTCGACAAGTACCTTAGAAGTGCAATGATATACTGACTATTAAATGTGATTGTCAAAAAACGGATTATCTTCAGCAATTTGTATCCACAATGTGTTGCCAGACATGAAAATTCAAAAACTAACTGAGATAGAACCCTTTTTTTTCTTTATTGTGATTTCATTCCCCTACCCCATATGAGCAGGGGAAGGCTGTCAGCGGCACAATCCGCCGCTCTTCAGCCGAGTGACATGACAAATAATACGAGAGTAAAATGTACATATAAAGCGATAAAAAAAGGGGGACATAAACCAGAGTAAGGGGAGATAATGGAGGTAAAAATACACTGATATGGAGACGTTCATGGGGGACAACAAAAAAAGTCGACATAAAGTTAAAAAAACTCAGTTGGCGATTCTTAAAACACAAAGAAGACACTGATGGCACACGGACAGGTTAAAAAGTTGGCCGCCGGTCGTGGTGGCCGACCGGTTCTAGGCGCTACGGTCTGGAACCACGTGACCGCTACGGTCGCACGTTCGAATCCTGCTTCAGGCATGGATGTGTGTGATGTCCTTATGTTAGTTAGGTTTAAGTAGTTCTAAGTTCTAGGGGACTGATTACCTCAGAAGTTAAGTCCCATAGTGCTCAGAGCCATTTGAACCATTTTGAAAAGTCGGTCACAGTATTAAAAACACTCCGGAACAACACACTTTAAACCCACTTGGAGCACTCACGATGAAGAATAAAACTGCCAGGTGGGACCTGCCGAGGGAGAGGCCGGAGAGGCTGGAGATCGAACCCTCAACCTCTGGTGCTTTATTCTGACAACTTCTGGTATCCCTTACGAGTGGAATTAAATATGTGTTCACTTATTCCAATGAATTTATTTTTTACTTGATAGCTTTATATGAAGACCATTCCACTTTATAGCAAAAATAGTACGTTTTATTTGGAACACGCCGCACTCGTCTGTAAAGCCGTCAATCCTTTTTTAACTGTGCCCCACGTAAATAGAACAAACGACAAAGAGACGGATGCGGTATCCGCCAGCGCCTTTCATTCCTCTCCAACCGCGGAGAGCCGAGGCTCACTTTGTTTCGGAATACTCCAGGACGACTCTCGAAGCAACACTGCAAGAAAATTTGACATGTTTTTGCAGACAGCGGTGGCGGCGTCGCCGGCGCAAGCTCTCAGGTGTTTAATTACAGATACAAAAAGCAGGCAGCGCTCACTCGTCCCGTTTTGCCGGCAATTCAAAGCAAAGTTTATTCAGCCAGAGTTCCAGATGGCGAACAGAGCACAAAGCGCGCACCAGGGAATAACTTTTTCCTGCTCTTCTGTGCCCGGCAGCTCGGCGTAACGCCGCGGGAGGCGGCGCCGGTGGCGGCCGTGCTGAGAGGAGGGCAGGAAAAAAAAAAAGGGAAGAGATCGATTACGCGCCCCAAGTAATTGGACAAAGTTTGGCGGCGGCACGGCGCGGCGCGGGGCCGCGGTCGAAACGGGAAGGGACGGGGCGGACGTTCGGCCCTGGTGTCCGCTGCCGGGGAAGCTTCGGCTGGCCACAGTGGAGCACAACAAGGGGGCGGCGAGAGGGACCCCCCTCGCTCCGCCGCATCTGTCTGAGGACGTCGCCGTCCCCATCTGTCCTCAACACAAGGCGGTTCACAGCCGTCGCCTCGAACTGTAGGAGATCGCACGAGGGAAAGTCCTTGTGGGGCACGTTCATCAAACTGGCTGAAAATGCCAGTTATTAATTCATTTTTAATTTTAAGTAGAACTCGCAGGCAATAAGTTCTCAAAGATCACATGATGAAATCGCATGCGAAGTGCCTGAAAAATAACTAAATGTGTGACACAATCGCCGGCCGGAGTGGCCGTGCGGTTCTCGGCGCTACAGTCTGGAACCGAGCGACCGCTGCGGTTGCAGGTTCGAATCCTGCCTCGGGCATGGATATGTGTGCTGTCCTTAGGTTCGAATGGCTCTGAGCACTATGCAACTTAACTTCTGACGTCATCAGTCGCCTAGAACTTAGAACTAATTAAACCTAACTAACCTAAGGACATCACACACATTCATGCCCGAGGCAGGATTCGAACCTGCGACCGTAGCGGTCGCTTGGTTCTAGACTGTAGCGCCTAGAATCGCACGGCCACTCCGGCCGGGGATGTCCTTAGGTTAGTCAGGTTTAATTAGTTCTAAGTTCTAGGCGACTGATGACCTCAGAAGTTAAGTCGCTTAGTGTTCAGAGCCATTTTTGTGACACGATCTTCTTGCCACACCCACTTTTTGAAGAAACTCTTTAATATTATCATGGTAAACAACGAATTCCTTGATTTTTGAGTGAACTTGAGCGAGACGTCTGGAAGGCTGTGATAAATATTCTTTGATCCATGATCTGTCATCTATGATCCATATCATCTGTAGCTTCCTTCCGTATGTTTGAACCAATAACAAACGAGCTGCTTTGTTTATATTGAAGCAATTCTTGGTTCGCCTTCTCGTACTGACGGAGATTTACGCAAGTGTATTATGGCAAGGCCATCAGACAGAACCTATCCAGTGTAAGTGATATGAGATCTACTGTATGACCTACATACTTCCACGTGCTGTCAACAGATGGACATCCCGAAACTTCCTGGCAGATTAAAACTGTGTGCCGGACCGAGACTCAAACTCGGGACCTTTGGCATTCGCGGGCAAGTGCACTTGAGGAAACAATACCCTAAAACCACATTTTCGTCTAATCCTGTTATCAGAATTGGAAATGGCTCAAATGGTTCAAAAGGCTCTGAGCAGTCGCCTAGAACTTAGAACTAATTAAACCTAACTAACCCAAGGACAACACACACATCCATGACCGAGGCAGGATTCGAACCTGCGACCGTAGCGGTCGCTCGGCTCCAGTCTGTAGCGCCTACAACCGCACGGCCACTCCGGCCGGCATCAGAATTGCAACTTATGGTACAGTTCTCGTATTTAATGATGAGAAATTAGAGACGATGAATGTGTTAGAAAGAATGGGCTTTATGATAGAAAATTTCAGTGAAGAAATCTGGAAAAAATAGATTTACAGAGCCACTCTGCAGCAGAAAAGTCAGTTGAAGACCTGGCAACGGAAAGAAGGGAGAAAAAAAGAAGCCAGAAGAGAAGCCTTGAAGAAAAATATGACCTTAAGTATATATCTGGAGCTTTTTCATAGAGTGACAACAAAAAAAGTTTGAACGTTAAATTGTATTTCCTGGAAATTATGTTTTTTTTTAATGTTTGTATACTTTTTCTCAGAATTTATGAAGGCTACAACTAAGAAATTTTTTAGTCTAAATTCTATAAACACAATAAATGTTAACTCAATGGTAAATTTCGAAAGCTGAGATATGGCGCAAAGACCTTGGAATTTTGCATGAATTTTATATTTTACGTACAGAGGTATCGATGTCGGTCGGTGAGTCCTGGCTCGAAATCGGCATTGCAAAACATCCCAAAGGTGTTCTGTAGGATTCAGACCAGGACTCTGTGCAGGCCAGTCCATCACAGGGATGTTACTGTCGTGTAACTACTCCACTACAGGCCGGGTATTATGAACAGGTGCTCGATTGTGTTGAAACGTACAATCGCCGTCGCCGAATTTATTTTCAACAATGGGATGCAAGAAGGTGTTTAAAACATCAATGTAGGCCTGTGCTGTGATAGTGCCACGCAAAACAAAAAATGGTTCAAATGGCTCTGAGCACTATGGGATTTAACATCTGAGGTCATCAGTCCCCTAGAACTTAGAACTACTTAAACCTAACTAACCTAAGGACATCACACACATCCATCCCCGAGACAGGATTCGAACCTGCGACCGTAGCGGTGATGCGATTCCAGACTGAAGCGCCATAACCACGCAAAACAACTAATGGTGCAATCCCTCTCCACGAAAAACACGACCACATCTAACACCACCGCCTCCGAATTTTACTGTTGGCGCTACACACTTTGGCAGATGACTTTCACTGGGCATTCGCCATACCCACACCCTGCCATCGGATCGCCATATTGTGTACCGTGATTCGTCACTCCACACGTTTTCCCACTCTTCAGTCGTCCAATGTTTACGCTCCTTACATCAGGCGAGCCATCGTTTGGCATTTACTGGCGTGATGCGTGGCTCATGAGGAGCTGCTCGACCATGAAATCCAAGTTTTCTCACCTCCCGCCTAGCTATCACAGTACCTGTAGTGGATCCTGATGCAGTTTCGAATTCCCCCGTGATGATCTGGATAGACGAATGCCTATTATACATTACGACCCTCTTCAACTGTCGGCAGTCTCTGTCAGTCAAAAAGGAAAAAAAGAAGGTTCAAATGGCCCTGAGCACTATGGGATTTAACATCTGAGGTCATCAGTCCCCTAGAACTTAGAACTACTTAAACCTAACTAACCTAAGGACATCACACACATCCATACCCGAGGCACGATTCGAATTTTCGACCGTAGCAGTCGCACGGTTCCAGACCGAAGCGCCTGGAACCGCTCGGCCACTGCGGCAGGCCTCTGTCAGTCAAAAGACGAGATCGGTCTGTACGCTTTTGTGCTGTACGTGTCTCTTCATGTTTCCACTTCACTGTCACATCGGAAACAGTGGATTTATGGATGTTTAGGAGTGTGGAAATCTCGCGTACAGACGTGTGACACAAGTGACACCCTATCATCTGACCATGTTCGAAGTCCGCGAGTTCCACGGAGCGTCCCATTCTGCTCTCTCACGATGTCTAATGACTACTGAGGTCGCTGATATGGAGTACCTGGCAGTAGGTGGTAGCAAAATGCACCTAATATGAAAAACGTATGTTTTGGGGGGTTTCCGGATACTTTTAATCACACAGTGTACATTGGGAATCATCTTCAGATTTCTGGCATTAATCATTCACCCATGCATCAAGAGTTGCAGCGAATATATTATTTATAATAAATCACATTGGCTATTGCAGATAATTCTTCTATTATATTAGTAAGTAAGACCAAGAATATTTTTCGAAAGCAAAAGGTAAAAAATATGTGGAAGTAGCTGGATACAAACATTTTGCTTTGAACTTCACAATGCTTTCAACTTTGCTACAGCTTTGATGTGGTTGTAGTGTCTCAGTTATATGATACATACACATCGTACAATACTAAGTCTACAAATGTCCCTATTTGATAAATAACGATGATAAATTTTCACCAAAATGACAAGCTTTTCATGGAACATCACTGTGAAGTAGCTTTAAAACAATATACTATCATAGCAGACGAGTTATAACACTGAGGGCATCAAACACAGGAAGCCCTTAAGTAGTGATATGTAGTTTCCTGCCACTAAATTATAACAAATCGTACTTGAAACGACACGTTTTCGAGAAACTCTTAATGTGTTGAAGTTTTGAAACAGCTTATATTCACACCATGTACTCTGTAACAAAAAACCAGTAAATACAGACGTTAACGCCACACAATATGGCGTCTCCTAAGTGCTGCTTGTGATGCAAAACCAGTGCTGTGTCTCGCTGGCCACGTTTCTCTCCATGAGGAAATAATTGACATTCCAGATTCTTTATTTCACGCTTAATCATGTACTGGAAAGTGGAATTCCACACTGTGACATCACCATCTCCTCATCCACGTATGTTTCCACATCCTGTGAGGGGATGGCTTTAGGGTACATTTAGCTGCAGCCCTGCTGCTGGGTGCACGCTGTTTGCAGCTGGCACACTGCGCCAGGTGTAATTAGTCTGCAGCTATCCACATAGCCAGTAGAGTCAGACGCGGCATTGCTAGAGGACCTTGAAGCAACCAATCACGGCCCAAGTAGCAGGACATACGGCGATGGTCGCGGCGACCAGCTCGGTATCGTCGTCTGGCGAGCATCATAGCGAGCAGCGATGGTGCAGGTTGAACGTGCCCGTAAGTCCCAGTGGGCTTGTTTCATCATCACCGGGACAGTACAGAGAGCAACGAGGTGCCGGCATAAACGCGCACAAGTCTCATGTGACCATCCAGGCAAAAGTTATTAACAATTAATGGACCGGAACACATTCATAAGTTACATACATTGCGAGGTTGATGCTTGCAACTGTGCGGAAGTATGCCTAACTTTCCAGGGCTATCGACATCACCAGAGCACTGTCCTCTGATCATATTACTATCGCGCTGCAGCAAATCTCCACGCAGAAGGTCGAATCATTGTTGCGGTGGTCTCCGGTGCGCCACAATGCCGCCAGTAGCGGCAAAACAGTCACCGAGTCACCAGACTATGCGTTACTTTGTTGTCCCACTCCGCCGCCATGCGGAATCTCATGTCCAACAACGAACTGGAAGTCCTGTTATTAATACAGTAGTTCAACTGTCTTCGTGGCTACACCCTGACCTCTTCGGCTGCCCATCAAACTCAGAAAGCTTGGGCGTTAAGTAACCGCGTCATTCTAACAGGGGGAGAAAGCCTTCACACCACCCGTTTATCTGTGGTCGTACGAGAGTCACTCCAAAAGACATGCACACTATTTTTGTAAAAATACAGTTTTCATTCTGCATGTGAGAAAGTTTTGCAGTCTGTGGATACATCCTTTCCGCTTGTTTTCCCGTGAGTGGCGCCGTCACAGCATGTCCTCAAGATGGCTGCTACACTTGACGTTCGTCAGAAGCAACGTGCTGTCATAGAATTCCTGTGCTGTGAAAACGAGACAGTGGGAAACATCCACAAGATGTTGAAAAAGGTGTATGGAGATGCTGCTGTCGATAACAGTACAGTTAGTCGGTGGTCAAGCAGGTTACGTGATGAAAGCGGGCATGGCAACATTGAGAATTGTCCTTGCAGCGGCAGGCCTCGTACTGCACACACTCCAGACAATGTGCAGAGAGTTAACGAATTGGTGACTGCTGACAGACACATCACAGTGAATGAGTTGTCACGCTACGTTGGGATAGGGGAAGGAAGTGTTTGCAGAATACTGACAGTGGCTCACAAAGAAACAAGAAAAACGGTATGCAGCGAATCTTTGGAACGGTACGAGAATGGTGGAGATGAATTTCTTGGAAGAATTGTGACAGGTGGTGAAACATGGCTCCATTACTTTTCACCAGAGACGAAGAGGCAATCAATGCAGTGGCATCACGCTAATTCACCCAAGCAAAAAAGTTCAAAACCACACCTTTTGCTGGAAAAGTTATGGCTACGGTGTTTTCGATTCCGAAGGACTCTTGCTTGTGGACATCATGCCAAGTGGAACCACCATAAATTCTGATGCGTATGTGACGACACTGAAGGAACTTCAAGCTCGACTGAGTTGTGTTCGACCACATCGGCAAAAGCAGTATGTTTTGCTGTTGCACGACAATGCACGGCCACATGTCAGTCAAAAAACCATGGAAGCGATCACAAAACGCGGATGCACAACACTGAAACTCCCTCCTTACAGTCCTGACCTGGCTACATGTGACTATCATCTCTTTGGGAAACTGAAAGTCTCTCTTCGTGGAAAAAGGTTGGAAGATGATTACTCCCTTGTGCACGCTACCAAACAGTGGCTCCAACAGGTTGGTCTAGAATTTTACTCTGCGGGTATACATGTACTGGTTCCAAGATGGCGAAAGGCAGTTGGGAGGGATGGAAATCATGTGGAGAAATGAAAATATTGTTCATAAAGAATGTATCTGCACACTGTAAAACTTTCAAACATGTAGAATAAAAGATTGATTTAAAGAAAAAATAGTGAGCATTTCTTCTGGAGTGACCCTCGTACAAAATCAATGGCAACATATTGCTCTCTTTGTGGTCATGTCATAACATGCGTGAGATTGATAGGACAACAGCACTAAACTTTACAAATAACTGTTAGTATGTTTAACAGATATGACATTTCTCATTAACTCTCACTCACTCACATTGCCCAAAAATACTGAAACTTGTGTCATGACAATTTACATTTCCTACTTTCACCGGAGAGGAGTCCCATATCATCTGATGGGCTTCTCAGTCACCTATAATACCAATCCCAAGGATGATGATGATGTTTGGTTTGTGGGGCGCTCAACTGCGTGGTCATTAGCGTCCGTACAAAGTCCCAATTATTTAACAGTCCAATTTTTTACACAGTCCAATCTAGCCACTGTCACGAATGATGATGATGAAATGATGAGGACAACACAAACACCCAGTTCCTGGGCAGAGAAAATCCCCAACACGGCCGGGAATGGAACCCGGGACCCCGTGATCCAGAGGCAGCAACACTAACCAATAGACCACGAGCTGCGGACAATCACAACGATGAATCTATGCAGAAATATACACTATCTAATAAAAATTAACTGAATCTCTACGTAATGCGGATTTGGCCACTAGATATAGCAAGAGGCGCATTACGTTGTCTGTGGAAAACCACTAACAGCAGATTGGGTCGCTCAGAAGAGATCAGTAACTTCGAACGCTTACTAGTGATTGGATGTCACCTGAGTAACTGAACGATCGGGGACATTTCAACCCTTCTACAACTGCCTAAATCGACAGTTGGTGAACTGATTCCTGACATGGCCCCACAGGCATTAGCTGGGATAGATACCAGGGAAAACATCAGACAACGTCCGAAGGTCAATACCTTGAATACGTGGAGGCTGTGGGGGTTCGGGCAGGCACCGTTTCTCTAATAAAAGTTTTTTTTACCTTTAAAATTTTACAACTTTATTAACTTTTTAGAAAATAATAGGTGAGCATTCGTTATCACGAACAGTAAGATCCTCAGTATACTTTCTCAATGAAAGTTCCTGAAGCATTATTTTAACAGATCAAATAACAGTTCTCAGAATCAATTTACAACGCTTAAAACTCAAAATCCCTTTTAAGCAAAGGAAAAAAATACAAATTGCAAAATTCAAGGTTAAGTAAAAGGTTCTAACGCCACATGTCAATCCCAAAATTTTCCTAGATATCACCTGTGATATCTAGAGGCAATAAAATATTGATCACAAAATTTTAATTAAAACTACAACTTAAATGCAATAAAATCTGATTACTATCAACGTACACTGAAACGCCGTAGTCTCTGTGATGCGCACCGTATCTCAAAATATTTTCCTTCCTTTTAAACACTTCACACCATAAACCTCCCTGGAAGTGATGCATACTGCACCCAACGACTTATGACAAATAATTAAGCACACATGTTATAATTAACCAGGTAAGTTCATCTTTTACGTTCAAAATAAATCAAAAAGCACACAAATCAACTCTTAAGATCAGTGGTTACATCCGTTAAAAAAATATAATACATATCTTTTGATTTCGTCGTGGTCATTCGCTGTTGTGCACCATGCTCTCCTTCAGAATCACATGCGGCACGGGAAAGATTTTCCACGTTGTACAAAACGTTAGCAATGCGCAACCAACTTACACAATTGCAAACTGAGATTATACGTCGATTCGGATGCGATTCGCAAATCTTAAAACGGGCAAGGGAGTAGATGCGTTACTACTGAACACTTTGACTATACCAACTGCACCAAAGAGCAGTATGGTGGGGAAGACAAGAGACAAATCAACGACTGTTGCAAGACAATCTCAGAAAAAGCAGTAAGAAAATATTTGGGGCTTTAAAAAATGGTTCAAATGGCTCTGAGCACTATGGGACTCAACTGCTGAGGTCATTAGTCCCCTAGAACTTAGAACTAGTTAAACCTAACTAACCTAAGGACATCACAAACATCCATGCCCGAGGCAGGATTCGAACCTGCGACCGTAGTGGTCTTGAGGTTCCAGACTGCAGCGCCTTTAACCGCACGGCCACTTCGGCCGGCTTGGGGCTTTAAACTCTTGGAAGGGACACACCACACCACAGAATGACGTCCCAAGATAAATTATGAAAATACGAGGGGCGTTTGAAAAGTCAGTGAAAATTCCGAGAGATGGCACCACTGGCGCGTATCGAGGTCATGTTTAGTTAGTAGCATCTTTGGAAAGAACGCACACCACGTTTCAGCCATACTGGTCTATTTATTTGTGTTTGGCATTCGTGTGAATCAAGGAAGTCGAGTGATTGTCAAAAAATGGACGAAAAAGAATTTCGTGTGATGATTAAACATTACTTTATGAAAGGCAAAACGCCTCAGGAGACTGAAGAGAAGCTGTATAAACATTACGGTGACTCTGCACCTTCGATTAGAACAGTTTATAAGTGGTTTCAAGATTTTCGGAGTGGCCATATGGGCACAAGTGATGCTGAACGTTCTGGACGCCCTGTGGATGTTACAATTTCAAAAATCGTTGATAAAATCCATGATATGGTGATGGATGATAGAAGAGTTAAAGTGCGTGAGATTTATAGTGCTGTGGGCATCTCGAATGACCGGGTACATAATATATTGCATGAACATTTGGACATGAGAGAGCTATCCGCAAGATGGGTCCTGCAATTGCTCACGTTTGACCAAAAACGGAATAGTGTGAAGTGTTGCAAGGATTGTTTGCAGCTGTTAAGGAAGAATCCGCAGGACTTTAAGCGTCGTTTCGTCACTGTGGATACATTACTACACTCCTGAGACCAAAGAACAATCTAAACAATGGGTTACCAAGGGATAATCTGCAACAAAAAAGGCGAAACCATTCCTTCAGCCGGAAAGGTTATGGGGACTTTCTGTTGGGATTCTCAAGGGATAATCCTCATCGACTATCAGGAAAAGGGTAAAACTATTACGGGTGCACATTATTCATCGTTATTGGATCGTTTGAAAACCGAGCTGCAAGAAAAATGACGGAGATTGGTCGGCAAAAAAGTCCTTCTCCATCACGACGATGCACCAGCACACACCTCAGCAGTTGTGGTCGAAAAAGGTAGTGGAAATAGGATTCCAACTCGATTCAAAACCCCCACCCCCCATCCCCCTATTCTTCAAACACGGCTCCCTCCGACTACTTTTTGTTCCCCAATTTGAAGAAATGGCTGGAAGGACAAAGATTTTATTCAAACGAGGAGGTGATAGCAGCAACTAATAGCTATTTTGCAGACTTGGACAATTCCTATTATTCCGAAGGGATCAACAAATTAAAACAGCGTCTGACGAAGTTTATAAGTCTAAAAGGAGACTATGTCGAAAAATAAAAAATGTTCACCCCAAACACGTAAGTAGTTTTATTTTTGAACAGACTTTCCAAACGCCCCTCCTACTATTGGCGATTTCACCACGACAAGTAGAACCGTCAAATACCGTAAGAAGTGAACTGGAATTAACACGATTCATAAATGTCCGACTGAAAATCTCCACGTTCAGTCTTTCCCTTATTACAAACACTTAACAGTACCTCCAAAGTTCACTCGTGAACACTACCAGAGTGTCAAATTGCTCGTTATAACTGTAAATAACACAGTTTAACACACTGAGGGCCGATTTACGTTTCTTAATAAGACAAGCTATGGTTGGGTCCCTCACTTGAATCAACCATCGATCCAAAACGGTCAATTACTTTAAAGCAGCTAAACACATGCCAACGCCGATATTAACGCTCTCCTCTCAAGCAGCGCTCTAACTGGAGACTGCCGTACCGAAGAAAAGCTTACACCACTCACAAGTCTGATATACGCGCCACCAACGTGAACCTTTTTAAAATTCTTATGTTCAGCTCAGACAACAAACTTGCCGTAATTCTTCGTCGGAATCCAAGGGCAGAACCGAGAAATCACTTGTCAGCCCTTGAATGACCACACGATGACCGCCATCGGGACAACAGCGGCCCTCCACACCAGGATCTTGGAGCCCACGGCGTTCCGTCCCCAGCCGACTGCTTCCGTGGGGCCCACCGACCAAGCAGCCTTGCCCTCCGACTCCGAAGTCGACCCTTACGCACAGTCAAGAGCTAACTCTCAGCAAGCCCCTTCTTCTTCGTTCTGTCGCCTCGCGACGCGCGGCAAGCCAAATGACCAAAGATACGCGGCGACCAGAGACTCCAATCTGATCTCGATATTGACATCGCGGTGAATACTAAGAAGGCAGGGGATTTCAAAAACAAACAAAAAAGTTAAATAGCGAGCCGTACAGCTCAGTTGTGAAGTGGAAACAAGAAGAAAGAACCACAGCTGAACCAAGACGAGACACACCACACGTAGTGACAGGCACGGACCTTGCAGCATTGCAGAGGGCGGTTGTAAAGAAACCGTACGAAATCAGAGGAAGGAATCACTCGTGATTTGCAAAGTGCTAGCAGCAGTCCAGCTAATACAATAACTGCACATATGGAGTGAAAAAGAGTGGAATATAATGCTCAAACAAGCCACATACATCCGTCGTCTGTGCTAAACGACACGTGGTGTAAAGAGGTTAGGTTCGCTTGTTTTGAGGGAGGAGACCAGACAGGGAGGTCATCGTTCTCATCGGATTAAAGAAGGACGGGGAAGGAAGTCCGCCGTGCCCTTTCGAAGGAACCATCCTGGCATTTGCCTGGAGCGATTTAGGGAAATCACAGAAAACCGTAATCAGGATGGCCGGACGCGGGATTGAACCGTCGTTCTCCCGAATGCGAGTCCAGGGTGCTGATCACTGCGCCACCTCGCTCGGTGTGGAGAAACGCCAATGGGCAGTGAGTGACTGGAAACGAGTGATTTGCAGATATTGCTCATGCTATGTCGTATGACAGTCTGATTGAAAGGTTTGGGTTTGGCGAATGCCTGGAGAATGTTATCTGGCATCATGTTTAGTGCCAACTGGGAAGCACAGAGGAAGCTGTGTTAAAGAAGTGGAGTAATTTTCGTGGTGAGATAGTGGTACCCTTAGTAAAGGAGACGCTGTGAGCGGAAGGATACGAAGACATTTTACAGCACTATGTACTGCCTACAGCAGAGGAACAGTTCGGATATAGTGATGTGCTTGGGTCAGCATGACAATGCATTCTGTCATAAGGCAGCATCTATGAAGCGACTGTTTGTGTGCAGTAACTCTCCTGAAATGCACTGGCCTTCCCAGGGCCCCGACCTCAACCCAATGCAACACGTATGGAATGAGTTAGAACGTCGACTTCGTTCCGGAACCCTGCGTCCAATATCACAAATTTCTGAGGTCTCGACTCTTGAGGGATAATGGGCTGCAGTCCTCCAGAGCCTAAATGAAACAAGCTTCGTGCGGAATGGTGAGTGTTATCTGTGATTACAGTGCCACTTAAACGTCTACGGTCATTTAGACTCTGAACCATCATTGCGTATAAATTTTTGTTCTGACACTGCATTTCTGTTACTAGTGTTTTCAACTGGTTTGTGAAATTCGTTCTTTCTTCGGGATAGTGTTTTTATTGCCTTTTTGCTGATCAAAGTACACTCCGGCTGATGTGACGTACGATTCTGATGAGGTCTTCCCTCGAAACTTGTTTACATCCTTGTTCGATTCTGAACGACAAGTTGTAGGAACTCGTTCTGATCCAGTACATTCGTCCCATTACCCTGTGCCTGTGACCAGGTCGACAACTGGTATGTTTAGACGTACTGCCAGTTGGCTAGCTTCTCATATGATACTCTCTTTAACGTTACAGGTGCATCTTTTACTGAGATATTATGGCATGTTGCAAAACATATATATGTCGGCATTATTCATATTCCTGGAATTTCGTTCTCTTTCTTGCATGGTGAGATACGCTGCGTTTTGTAAACTTATCATGTGCGATGTGCAAAGCGCTTAGAGTGGTCATCACCACACATATCGCATCGGAGTTTTCTCTGGTGGTGTTTACTTAGATGACCGAAAGGTGAGAGATTTTCTCCGACAGGATGTTCCATTTGATGACGTCGTATCTTGTTCAATAATTTATATATACTTCGCGATTATTTATCCATCAAAAACAAGTTTGTGGTTTTATTTCGGCTTTGACGTTATAGCGGAAGACTCATAAGATCGATTAAGTTATTCTTCACTCCCTAAGTAGTCTGTCCAATGATTTTACCTATGATTTTACTACATCTAATACTGTCTCAATTTCTAAACGTGTCTGCATGCTGCGTATTTCGGGATTCGTAATATACGCTCGAAATTCCACCTTTACAAGCAAATTTCACCTTTCACCTTCACGATGCTATTTGCTGCTGCCACGTAAGTGGTCACAATTTGAATGCTGTTGTTTCCAGTTGGCTTCATATTAATGAACTCCCCACAGGTTTCTGGCACAGTCTGATGTAGAAATTCTCTAAGCGTCATTAGGTGTACCTTTCCGATATTAGTGTCGAGTCGTTCCAGGCAGACAAAGTACGGAGCTCTGTTTGTCCTTTTACGAAACCACTCTAGTCTCGCGACATCACCAGCACCAAAATTCTCGCTCGGTAACGTGCTGTCTGCTTTTGGCGTCTCCGTGAATTACGCTCTAGACCTTCTGTAGTCCTTTATATTTGTCATTTTCTAGTCTACTGACATTCTCTGTTACCTACATCCCCATTTGATTCCAAGCCACTATGTTTTTACTGGCCGAGTTGGGTTCTACGTTTTGAGCCGTTGCGTATACTGCCGGACTGAATAATAGCGACTTACGTGGCTCTGATGATCACAAGTAGACCACCAACTCTGCTCTAGTGACCGCCATTCGTCGTCAGTGGCAACTAGGGTACCAATATGAAGATCCTAAGTTCTACATTGTGCATTCCATTAAGAACTATTTAAGTGAGCACTTCACTTCTCTAATTAATTCAAATAAAACTATCACAGCATCAAGCTTCGTTTACAACGCAGAAAATCGCAATACTAGTTGTCGACTTGGACCACTGACTTAGTGAATATGCATCGAACGATGAAAGGAACGTGATAACTGTAACATAATATAATTGGCGATATTTTGAAATAAGAACCACACAGACAGTATTGGTATAGAGAATTTACTATATTGGTCAAAAATATTTAGATTTAAGACTATTGTTTTCATCCATCCTATCCAAACGATTTTCCCATTTTTTGCTGTGATCAGTTATCTTGTCATTCAGGGCGAAAACGTTTAGCTCCTTATTTTATCCTGTCTTGTAGATGCCTTTAAAGATTATAAAAACCTCATTTGTGCTGCTCTTATTTGTTTTGATTTCTTTACCCTGTTCCTCGTTGACCCGAGCGCTCTTTTGATACTTTACATAAAGCGCCATAATAACATCTTTCCCTGTAGCTAAGGAGCCACCTCACCTCATCCTTCCAGGGGGAGGCTCCCTCTGACTTGACAGTGGTCCAGAGGAGCTCGAGAACAGTCATTGACCACCGCTTACTAGAGGATGACCATCCAACGGCAGATTCTTGCTGTCATGAGGGACATAGACGCTATAAGCAAATTCCGTAATTGAAAATCACTTTCAGTGAAAAAATGTGCTGTTGAGAAGCATGTTACTCGCATTTGGTGGAGGAGGCCCTGGTACTGCGTCTGCTATTTGGTACCTATAGAAATCACAGGAAAAGTAGAATGGACTTCTTTGATGAGCAGGGTTCTTTATAATTTATGTTTTAGGCTCGGGTTAACCCAGGCGCCTAAAGGGAATTTACCAGTTTATCTCACTGTTATTTCTGTCTGTCTGCTCTGAGCCCTATCGATAGATTATGAATATTATTTGAAGTGCTTCCTTAATTTATGTATGATTTCAATTTTCCTGCCTTAGCTATAGGCATGTGGAGGTTCTCGTTTTAAATTTATATAACCTCACTAATCCAAATTTAAAATCAAGATGTACGTTATTGAAGGCAGTTGTCTGTCTATTCTACAGACATTTCCATCTATCAGGTTCGAACCTGATTTGTAGTTTTTTTCAGTACTGCTTGTACTGACGTTAATTTTACTACTTCTTGTTGAATCCAGATGGCATTGTTCTTTAAAATTTTTTCTCGTATCACACAACTAATAATCACGTGCAGTTTCAATTCATTATTCACTGTTCTTTCTTTTCTTCCAGTATTCTTTCAACGAGTTCACTATGTTTATTCTTACTGTCTTCTGACCACTTAATAACATGTTCTTTTTTTCACTTTTCTGCTTTGGAAACCTTCTATAGTCAACACTTTTTTCCTACATACTTCCATGACCGTTGTTTCCTCAGCTTTTTTGTTATTTTGTTCAAAATCCTTTTTTAATTCATGAGTACAACTTGTTCACTTCTTATCGCACAAATATTTGAAGATCTTTTCCGTTAATCTACTGTCTTGCATTGGATAGAAATGTGCAAAAAATTCCAGCCCTCTTTTTCTCATTGGTTATGTTTTGATAAATTTCATCACTACTATGGAATTTCGAAGCTGCCATAATTATTCGTTGGTCTAATATTTTCCTAACGATTTTCATTTCTACTATTTCAAGTTTATCTAAATTATATTGTAGTTTACTGCAAGGCATTCACTTGCATATAGGCGTTATGGCTTCACTACTGTACTGTAATGCTTAATTTTTGCATTTTTAGACAGGCATTATTTGTTGGAAATGTCTTTGGTTACACCATATACCATTTCCATTTTATATATCCTTCCATATCGCGACTTTTTCCAAATCATGTTCTTGGATTATCTCCATAGAATGTTTACATTTAGCAATCTTCTAAGCATGGAAAACATAGGTTTTCAGAAATTTCGGTGCATTTTTTATGTTTGTAAAAAATTGGTTTTATCTGTAGAAATTCATAAGCCGGTCATACTAGATAGTCCTTCTAAAAGATTAATTTGTGTTTCAGCGAGTGTCACATTTTCAGCAAGTATAGCAAAGTCACCTGCAAATGTGTGACAATTTATTTCAATATTCTTTTCCGTCTTCCCAACGTTATTGATGAAATCTTTTCAGCCCAAATTTCCACTGTTTTCTCTAGAACACAATTCAAAATAATTGGTGATGGACCATTTCCTTCCGGTACACCTGTGTGACGTATTCCTCCCATAAATTTCATTAGATTTGTGATTTTTGTTTTATTTTATTAGATAGGGCTTTACCTTAGTTTTAGAGAGGTCATGATCAGAACCAAATTCGTCATACCTCATTATTTTCACATTCATAATTTCCTTAGAATTTTTTTGAGCAACAGCTAATGATCGAACTAAGATTCCCCCAACATCGTGTTTGCAACATTCATGTTTTGGCTTTTCTTCGGGATTTCCTCAAGAACGTCGACATTAATTTCAGGTGAGAATTTGGCACAGACTGATCAGTCTCAAGTCATTAGTGTTGGTTCTCTAGTGGGCTGGGTACTACCCACTGGGTTTCTAAATTTTTTTCTCTAAATATTTGAACACTGAAGGCATTCGAAAGTAATATGGTGTTCATCTTCGGTAATTTGGCATTTCGTTTTCTAAAATGTCCCATAATTTTTCTGTTTTCATCCGATTATTTCTGATGTCTTCATTCATCAGTTCATGGTACTTAACAAGTTTGTAGTTTTTGGTTTTTCATTTAATTCAAAGAACAGGTGCCCTTTCTGAGGCAGATTTAAATTCTGTTACAATCCCTATTATACTTTTATTAAGAAGAAAGCTGTACACTGTAATGGGCATCCAATTCATAATTCTGATTGGTGATTTTCCTTTAAAGATTCTGTAGTTACAAGTGTCTGTTATATTTTCTTCAGGGAATCCGATTTCTCGAACTGCTAAATTTGAACTTTCTTTTTCTCTAAAAGTATTTGCAATTCTTGGTGGCCAGTTCTGAATATAGAATTTACATGTAAAGTACCTAAAAAGAATTTCATTGTAAGCTTTCTTTGGGAGGATTCAAAAGTTTCTCCAACTCAAATGTATGACTAGAGTTGTTGAAACTCTTCTGAAATTTGGGTCCTGAGGCACTGCATGACACAACGTTAGATTTTTCTTTCCAATTACCACATGGGGTAGTGCATTCGCTAGCGGCTTCAATATTGTAACTGAAACCTCTTCAAATACAAAGTTAGGATTTAAATTCCAGGATAAAATCGGAGTGTTAGTCCGAAATTTATTTTTTTGTTCGTGGTTTACTCCACTGCCTTTGAGACCATCGGCCAAATTTCACCTGTAACCCTATGCAGCCACCATCCCCCCCCCCTTCACCCCCAAGGTTACTACTAATCTGGAGCCATATGGAACCACACGTGCAAGAAGAGATTGTTACTCCTTCCCTTCCTCCTTGCCCCATCACTTGCGAGATGGAGTCCCGGGCTAGGGACCGATAGGTTTTTTTTAATAGTGGCTCATTGCCTGTTCTGATCGGATGTCTACATCTTTCTTCGTTTGGATTTATTATTCAGGAAATGTTTTAGTTCATCCTGTGCTTTATTTAATCTACCCTCGTATCTTGGAACAGAAACTCCAGAGCGGGGAGAACCTCAAAAGATTGAGAGCTTCAAGTTAATTGGTCAATTTATAATTTTAAATTTGTGTTGTTTATTTCCCTGCATTCACTTGAGTTTTTCAGACTATACATAACCGTCTAGAAACAAAATTGTCTTTTCTGCTTTAAATGTTACGGGTTGTGACTGGCACCATACCATTCCCAACTCCTCGCTTGCTATGGCGTTTCGCTTTCATATACTTAACTAGGAACTGTCGTTGATATGCAAAACCTCATTGAAGTCTCTTTACGAACTTCGTTCTTTAATGTTCTTCTTGTTGTTCCACACGTTAGTACGGAGTTACTCAGCTTTTCCTTAACTTCAGCGTCTCTAAAATATGATACAGCACAGCCAAGGTACGCACTTAAAATGGCTGTTTGCTGTATTATTTTTCCACCAATGACGATCTTAGTTATTAAATGATTTTTTCCCATGAATGCCATCACTTTCTTTCATTATGTAAAATGAAGAAACCGCACAACAGTTGCTTAGTCCACATTCTGCTGTTCTGCACACGAGCAGTCACGGAACAAGTAAAGTTCCATCATTGGGTGTAAAAAATAAAATCACTTAACGATCTGAGGTTGTTGTTAAGGAACCTCAAATGGTTTAAGTGATTTTATTTTTTAAACCAAATGATGGAGCGTTAAGTGTTCCAGAACCGGTCGTGTACACGATAGAAGACTATTCTGCGGTTTCTTCATTTTACGAAATGACCTGTAAGGAGAACTCTTTCTGCTTCGCTCTTGCTTGTGGGGGTCTTCAAATTACGTTTTTTGGAAATTTGAGTAAGACTGTGTACCATAATCTGCAATTCAGCTTCTGTTTTCCAAAGATTACTTGGTCATCCGCAAATGAAAGAGTGGGTAGACTTTTATCACGTCCCATTTTAAAACCATAGTGTTTATCCATCCATTCTCGTAGTACGTTCTCAATATAAATAATAAACAGTGAAGGTGAAAGACTGCAACCCTGACGTATGTCCTCCTTGACATTTATCGATTTAGTATTCCGTTGGTCCATATGATAATGTTTGTAAGATTATACAGATTTTTAAGATAATTAATTAACTGCCTGTGGTAGCCCTCTTATCCTAAAACCTTCACAAATCCCTCTATCTCACATTGTCAAAAGTCTTGTCATCGTCTGTAAACACTAGATGCGTTTCTATATTTAATTCTCTATGTTTCTCAGTAGTGTGGTTCACTGTGAATACATTATCAGTGCAAGAGCGGAAGAAAATCGGCTACACAGACCGGCAAGATCCTATTTAGCGAAGGGTAGAAGAGAAGTTGGCCGTTTGTGGAGAAGATGAAAGTAGACCGGAACGGGTCATTGACCCAATCCTTGAAGGAATGAAGAAGAAGATAAAAGTTATTTTGATCGATAACATTTAAATAAGAGAAACTTTTCTTGGAATGGGAACGAATCGCGTGTCGTAAAACCATTTTCTGCAGCTGTAATGGAATTCATGGCACACAGAACTATTTGAAAAGCTATTAATCGTAAGTAGTAGTATCGGGAAATACGCTTCAAGTGTTAGCTAGGCAGCTCAAGCTGAGACTTCGATATGCTGCTTCGAATGTACGTGCTTTTAGCTGTAAACAGAAATCCGTTAAACAAGAAGAACTTTAATTACTTGTTGGAAATTGAAGACCATGATACGCAACGAGAAAAAAATGACATTTGTCGTGCATAAATCGAAGGTAGTATTAGAAGATATTACCTAGCTCTAATGGAGACTGCGATACGCACTTCTGAATGTACACACATCAAAGAAGATTTTGCATCACACCGGTTCCCAGAACTGCTGAACATAAACGTTGACTGCGGATACTGTATCACAGACACAGCCCCTTTGACTGTTCATAGATATCACTAACCCATCCAAAAGATGTAAGCAACCATGCATGAGCAGCGCCTATTAGACGGAGGGGGTCAGACAGCCGATCACTTCCAATCATTCCACCGGGAAGAAGGTACACGGCTCATGTTGTCTGTAGTACAACCATATCTAGAGGCTGAATACCGCAGTTCAGTCGCGTGCGCATTTTTACTTTGTGCCAGGAAGGGCTCTCAACAAGGGAAGTGTCCAGGCGTCTGGGAATGAACAAAAGCGATGTTGTTAGGACGTGGAGGAGATACAGAGAGACAGGATCTGTCGATGACATGCCTCACTCAGGCCGCCGAAGGGCTACTACTGCAGTGGATGACCGCTACCCACGGATTATGGCTCAGAGGAACCCTGATAGCAACACCACCATGTTGAATAATGCTTTTTGTTCAGCCACAGGACGTCGTGTTACGAGTAAAAATGTGCGCAATAGGCTGCATGACGCGTAACTTCACTGCTGACATCCTTGGCGAGGTCCATCTTTGCAACGACAACACCTTGCAGCGCGGTATAGATGGGCCCAACAACATGCCGAATGGACCGCTCAGGAATAGCATCACGTTCTCTTCACCGATGAGTGTCGCATTTGCCTTCAACCAGACAATCGCCGGAGACGTGTTTAGAGGCAACCCGGTCAGGCTGGACGCCTGAGACATACTGTCCAGCGAGTGCAGCAAGGTGGAGGTTCCCTGCTGTTTTGAGGTGGCATTGTGTGCGGCCGACGTACGCCGCTGGCGGTCATGGAAGGCGCCCTAACTGCACAACACGTGAACGCCATCCTCCGACCGATAGTGCCTATAGTGCAACCATATCGGCAGTATACTGGCGAGGCCTTCGTCTTCATGGACGACACTTTGCCTCCCCCATCGTGTACATCTTGTAAATGACTTCCTTCATGATAACTACATCACTCCACTAGAGTGGCCAGCATGTTCTCCAGACATGAACCTTATCGAACATGCCTGGGTGAGATTGAAAAGGGCTGTTTATGGAGACGTGACCCACCAATCACTCTGAGCACTGTGGGACTTAACATCTATGGTCATCAGTTCCCTAGAACTTAGAACTACTTAAACCTAACTAACTTAAGGACACCACACAACACCCAGTCATCACGAGGCAGAGAAAATCCCTGAGCCCGCCGGGAATCGAACCCGGGAACCCGGGCGTGGGAAGCGCGAACGCTACCGCACGACCCCACTCTGAGGGATCTGCGCCGAATCGCCGCTGAGGAGTGGGACCATGTGGACCAACATTGCCTTGATGAACTTGTGGATAGTATGCCACGACGAATACACGCATGCATCAATGCAATTGGACGTGCTACTAGGTATCAGAGATAGCGGTGTGTACAGCAATCTGGACCACCACCTCTGAAGGTCTCGCTGTATGGTGGTACAACATGCAATGTGTGGTTTTCATGAGCAATAAAAAGGCCGGAAATGATGTTTATGTTGATCGCTATTCCAATTTTCTGTACACGTTCGGGAACTCTTGGAACCGAAGTGATGCAAAACTTTTTTTCATGTGTCTGTAATGGGTGGACAAAAATATGGAAACACCAGGAAGACAACACATTAACATTCCCAATGCGGTGTAGGAAAACAGCATGGATGTAAACCAGCTTCCAGCCGTCTCTGAGTGAATAAATGGAAGTCCTGTATGGTTTTCAAAGGGAATCTTATACCATTCTTGATGCAAAATAGCGGCAAGTTTAGGTGACGATTCCTGGAGCTGGATAGCGACCACGCACACTTGTCTACAAAGAAGAACACAACGGCTGAATAATATTCAGGTTCGGCGAGTGTGGTGGTCAGAGTAAGTGCGGAAATTCATCCTCATGCTCACAAAACTTGTCCTGGACGATACGAGTTGTGTGAATAGTGATCCTGTCGTCTTGGAGCACACCACCACTGGATAACAAACGTAGTACCATGGGATATATGTCGGCCACCATCATACGAACAACACCAATTTGTCCACGTTCGAATGCACTGAGTTCGAACATAACGCAATCACAACTAGGCTCTTCTTATCACAACAACTGGCACTTGCAACCCATTGCGGAAATTTCACACATATCGTTCTTGGTCAAATACCACTGTGAAACATATACGCTTACAAGGGGAGGGCGCCAATTGTGAAATTCGGATTCGATTCATACTGCGCATAATAAAAGCTCATGGCCAGAGGTGTAATGTGGCAAAGCACCAAGATGCACTTCTCAGCCGTTGTCGAGAAACTCGACAGTTAAAAGAAACCGTTGGGGTGAAATACTCTCTACGATTAATGATTTTCTACAGGGTCATAGCGCAGCGGTAAGCGCTGTGGTTCGTAATGAGAAGGTCGCCGGATCGAATCTCGCGCCATGCAATATTTTTTTATTATTAGTTTTTTGCAATTCAAATATATATATATATATATATAAACTATTAATGAATTGCTTATGCATGTTGGTGAAGGCGGATCGCTCTCCAATTGTACCGCCTCTATTTTTCCGTTTGTTTAACAGGGTGTACCAAAGCTGTCCCGTCCGCACTGATTTTCGACGATGTTATAAGTTGCGCTAGGGACCGCATCTACCTTCTTTCGAAGTTAGCAGGCAACTACGCTGTTATGTGGCGGCTCGTTTCGGCCCATTCAACATCTGTCCTTCAAGTGTAACGAGCGAGTAACGGAGTTTATATTTCATACCTGCCACAGCAAGTTTGTGTTCGTGGGGTCTCTATTCTAATTCGAATGTTTGACTTATGTTATATGTATTCGTTTCTACGTCTTCCGTTAACTATACGTGGTTAACATTATGAAGACAATTAATAACATTTGTAAAATACAACTTTGTTTGCGGAAAACATAATGATGTTCGAAGTCGCCAGTTTTTCCACGACAAACGGCTTTCAACAACTTACGTATTATATGCATAATTGTTGCAACTGATTGCCGGGAATTATATATATATATATATATATATATATATATATATATATATATATATGAATTACAAAAAACAAATACTAAAAAAAAAGTTGCATGGAACGAGATTCCATCCGGCGACCTTCGGATTACGAACCCGACCGCTTACCGCTGCACCACCACGCTGTAGAAAATTACTACTCGTAGAGAGTATTTCACCGCAATGGTTTCTTTTAACTGTCGATTTTCTCGACAACGGCTGAGAAGTGCATCTTGGTGCTTTGCCACATTACACCTCTGGCCATGAGCTTTTATTATGCGCAGTATGAATCGAATCTGAATTTCACAATTGGCGGCCTCCCCTTGTTAGCTGCATTTATATTCAAGCATGTTTTCCTGTTTTTGTACATTCTCTGTATGTAATTATCAACAGCAAAGAAAAACAGCTATCAGAAGAAATATTTGACTACATGCAGGAAAGGATACGTATCGATTATCTGAAAAGAAGTACTCCAACTTAGTGGTGATCACGACAAACAAAACTAATTAAAAAGTATATGTATCTTAAGAAAAAACTGATAAGTCGACTAAATTCGATAATTTCTTCCGAAACATTACAGACTAAAGATGTATTTTCTCTTGAAATCTACGAAACAGCGACGGGAGACAGCGCTATACAGTAATGAAATTCGAACTGCAGTCGAAGAAGTGTTATCACAGAAGCCATTAACGTTGCGTAACTGTCTAAACCTACCGTTAGTGTCACAAATTTCTCTCGACGTTTTGTTACTTCTATAGCACGGTTCACGGTCGACTGGAGGACTAGTTTCCGCTGCACGGTTTTTGCTCATGCTCGATATTTAAACAAAAAAAATGGTTCAAATGGCTCTGAGCACTATGGGACTTAACTTCTGATGTCATCAGTCCCCTAGAACTTGGAACTACTTAAACCTAACTAACCAAAGGACAACACAAACATCCATGCCCGAGGCAGGCTCGCTTTTTAAACAACTTTAATTGAAGCACACGTTTAAACAGTAATACATGCAAGGAAAATTACAATACAAAATGTACAGGTGGATCATAGTGAATAGCAAAAACTGACACAGGCAAACGTAAACGATAACAGAAACAAAAAAGTTTCAGAAATCATGGACCGGCAGACGAGCCTTTGCGAATGGGTGGTTACGAACCGCCTCTGACTTCAGTATAAAATATTGTCCTGGTTAGTACAAATGGATACAAAATGGCAGCTCTTCCGTTAAGTCCCAAACTAGGCAGGCTCAAATATCACCTACGTCCCATTAGTGGGGAATATGGAACGTCCACTATGGGTCAACGGCACATTTTGCTGCTGTTCTAAAAAGATATCTGGAGCGTCAATATGAGCCAGATCGTTAGACCGAAGCAGGACCGTACCTTGGCCTCCAGAGTCGAATGCCCTGAGTCCCGTGAATTTCTCAGTCTGTGCAGTCAACTGTAAAATGAGAGGCATCAGTACTAATAAGGAAAGCCGAAGGATTCAAACAGAGAACTGCACTGCCTTCACGAGATGATCCCGAGGTATCTGAAACAATTCGAAACTCCGTGCAGAGGCGAATGCAGTATTGCTTCCAAATGCGAGGTTCGCGCATGCAACGCCTCAATTAAAGGGAACAGGAGTACAGTAATTTGTAAGGTATAGTGTGCAGAAATACCATTTTATTTGAAAATAATTTATGATCGTGTGCAATCTCACTAATTTGGAACGAAGTAGCCAGTTACAGTAATTGCATTGAACCACGATGAGTGTCTTTGTCTCTTATCCGAGGGAGGCCGAAGCCGCCCGAAACCGATCACACCGGTCATTAGATCTGAAATTAGTGTCACTGTGCTGGCCAATAAATTATTTTCTAAGCAATCAAAAATGGTTCAAATGGCTCTGAGCACTATGGAACTCAACATCTTAGGTCATAAGTCCCCTATAACTTAGAACTACTTAAACCTAACTAACCTAAGGACATCACACACACCCATGCCCGAAGGAGGATTCGAACCTGCGACCGTAGCGGTCATGCGGTACCGGACTGCAGCGCCAGAACCGCACGGCCACCGCGGCCGGCTCCAAGCAATCACTGTACGTCTTCAGTCCCACTGCAATATCTTTCTTTCCAAGTACTATATTTCTTGTGAAAGTGAGCTCTGGGTGAAATTCAAGTTAAATTAAATGCGAACGTACGGTAACTTGTGGGCCGGCGGGTGGAATTATTTGTTAATATATGTGTGTAGAGTGTAATGTAGAAAAGATACCGAGCGAGGTGGCGCAGTGGTTAGACACTGGACTCGCATTCGGGAGGACGACGGTTCAATCCCGCGTCCGGCCATCCTGATTTAGGTTTTCCGCGATTTCCCTAAATCACTCCAGGCAAATGCCGGGATGGTTCCTCTGAAAGGGCGCGGCCGACTTCCTTCCCTATCCTTCCCTAGTCCGATGAGACCGATGACCACGCTGTCTGGTCTCCTTCCCGAAAACAACCAACCAACCAACCAACCAACCGTAGAAAAGATGCATTTCCCGGCCGATTAGCAACATATGTGGGGCGGCGGGTGGAATAATTGTTATATGGTTTGTATTTATACTGTTGTTTGCCGTTCTCAACACTGGCTCTCTAACTACAATATTGGCAACCAGAAACTGATTAACAAAACGTGAAGCCTGTAATTAGAATTCCTAGTGCCCACTTCAATGAGAAATAAATTTATAACTACAGCTTATAGCTCTGAGGAATTAGGAGATTGTCTGGGATTCATAATCAAAAACGAGTCTCTAAAAATGTTCACTATATTCTGAACGTCACAGACCAAAAAGAATCCACACAATCCAACTACCAGAGCAGTTCAGAGTCTAATGCGCTGATGCAACTATAACTGCTCAAATTAAATGTTTAAGTGAATGCTCACCATAATTTGATGATAATGTTCATCAAACGCCACGCTAAATAATGGTAGAATATCTGTGCCGCGGCGGCACGTGAAAATACGACATACGCAAACTGAAGATAGATCATTGAAGTCATCCCAGAATTAACACTTCACTTGAAAATGATTTCATGGTTACTCGTATCCCGAGTAACTTATTACGGCATCCGAGGCTGTTTATAGCAATGATACCGACGCGACGCGACTCCCGGCACAGGTGGTGTGCTATTCAGCGTCTGGAGAGAACTGGGGCCTTTTTCTCTGGCGCAGCGGTCTTATATATAAAGCCGCGGTGCGGACGGCTAAGGGAACGCCTGATCAAAATTGCTCTCCCGACTAGCCGCTGGGCTAGTAATGCACCGCTTTAAGCTATTGAATAAATATCGCTTCCTTTGCTGATGGCCGATGAAGCTCTCAATTTAAATGTGCAATCGGCACACAGGTAAGGAATCATAATAAAAGTCTGACGTGGCTATGTCGAATATTTTGGGCGAGAGAATTAATTTAATTACAATACACGCAGTAGACGAGCTCTGAACTTGCCCTTTGGAGATACACTATCGCTATAGTTTTATAGTTATTCAATTGAAACTTCTCACATCTTTATGATTATAGCGGATCTCATTTCTACTTAAATTTAAATATCCTAGCCTTATTTATTAGCCTACTTAATCTATCTTGCTTCCTTAATTTTTACGACAAAAACCAGAAAATCACGAATTTCAACTAAAATTTTAATTTGTGAGATCCAGAATACTGTTTCTACTAAATTATTATGCAAAAGGAATCTATATACAAATTTTTAAGTTTCTAGCCCTTTTCTGTTGCGCCAATGATTTTTACAGAAAAACGTCCAAATTTCGAAAATGGTTAAAGTTATTGAACTGACATACAACACATATTGATTTAGTATTACTTCTGACATGCTAGGAACGTTTCAGTATTGCGCAACATTCATGACGTCAGAGCTAGTTACAGCGGATTAGGCTGGCACACAATGGAAAGACTGATGTGAATTTTATACGGCGTGAATAGGCTGCTTCCCTACAAACTGAATAGTTTAAATTTCAAATAAATCAGTGTTTCATACTGAAGTCAACGGAGGGCCATAACTACAGCTTCTCAGTCATCTCGCAAACGGCTCGTTTGCAGACTTTTGTTACAGAAATGCTTTTGCTTGTTATTATCGTATTCTTTCAGCCTTTTCAGTTTTCCCTATGACTTATGATACATCCTGAGTAGGCTTGCTAGTGAGTAGTCTATACGGTCCTGTCACTTCTCTCTCGTTGAAGTAACATTTTACCACACAGCGTCATAGTAAATAAAACAACGTGCTAAGCTCATAAAAAATACACCAACTCTAACATTTCCTGATACTAAACAAAAGATTAACATGCAATTAATGTACGCTGATCAATCAAAACATTATGACCACCGACCCACTGTCAATATAAATTCGTCCAAGGGACAACAGTGTCACCTGGCGAGGAATTGCTGCCAATGAGATACATGCACCGTGCGTGTACACTGAAGAGGCAAAGAAATTGGCACACCTGCCTAATATCGTGAGGACCCTGCGAGTATGCTGGAGTGCCGAAACACGACGTGGCATGGACTCGACTAATGTCTGAAGTAGTGCTGGACGGAACTGACACCATGTAGCCTGCAGAGCTGTCTATAAATCCGTAAGAGCACGAGGGGGTGGAAATCTCTTCTAAAGAGCACATTGCAAGGTATCCCAGATACACTCAATAATGTGCATATCTGGGGTGTTTGGTAGCCAGTGGAAGTGTTTTAACTCAGAATAGTGTTTCTGGAGTTACTTGGTAGCAATTCTGGAAATGTGGGGTGCTGGATTGTCCTGCTAGAATTGCCCGTCCGTTAGAATGCACAGTGGACATGAACAGATGCAAGCGATCAGACAGGATGCTCATGTACGTGCCACCTGTCAGAGTCGTATCTAGACGTATCAGGAGTCCCACATCATTCCAATTTCACAAGTCCCACACCAGCATGAACAGACCCCTGCTAACATGCAGGGTCCATGGATTCATGAGGTTCTTTCCATACCCGTATACGCCCATCCGCTCATGCAAGTGCCCACGTCAACACCACGAAATCGGCAACTTCGACTGAAATTGGCACGTGACCTTCGGCACTGGACGTTGCGGCAGTGGCAGAACCTTGCATGGTATAATGAATCCCGATAACTTCTTCATCAAGGCGATGGTTGTGCGTGAACGCGTCGACTTCCAGGGCAGCTGCTCCTTGACACCTGTAGGCGGGATGGAGCAAAGCTGGTGGTGGCTCCATATTATGCTCTGGAGCACATGCACTTGGGCATCCATGGGTCCAGTAGAGCTCATACAAGACACCATGAGAGCAAGGAGTATCGTACACTGGTTGCAGGACACGTAAACCCCTTCATGACCATCATCCTTCCCGACGGCAGTGGCATTTTGCCTCTTTCAAGAAGATAATGCGTCATGTCATAAGGGCAGGAGCGTGATGGTGTGGTTAGAGAAACACAGCGGCGATCTCCAATTGATTTTCTGCCCCCCTCCTCCCACCTTGCCTCCACCTACTAGCCACATCAGAACCCAATCGAACACATCGGTGATGAGATTGGACGTGACATCAGAGCTCATCACACCTCTTCCCGAAATTTACGGCAGTTAGGTAACGTTTCTGTGCAGATGTGGTGCCATCTTCCTCCAGCGACTTACCAAGGCGTCATTGCTTCCATGCCGCTAAGCGTCGCCACTGGTATCCGCGCCAAATGTGACAATAAAGGCTATTAGGTAGGTGGTCATACCGTACTGACTGGTCAGTGTACGTACAGTCATACTCAAAAGTATCCGAACGACCTGAATTGTATTTCGCCTGATTCGGATGCAACCGGCATAACGCAGCTGTCTAGCAGGTCCTCTAATCGCTCCTTGGTAGAGCCGTTTGACTATTGAAAATGGTTCCAACAAGTCAGCACTAGACAACACTGCTCTGTATCGCAGTAGCTCATGATGTTAAGTAATACCACGATGCTACAAATATCAGAGAACATCTTATCACAGATAAGGCTGTCCTTAAGGCTTGCAAGCTCACATTTATTACAATAAATGACATACCTGAAATGTTACCACTCTCATTATTACGACAGATAGGCAATGTACGTCGTAAGTTCGTCGTATTCATGATCTCCTCTTCAAAGTAACATACAGTACTTATTATTTAACACAAAATAATATAAAAAATTTAAGCTATCCACGAGCAGCTAGTTGAGAATATGCATCAACTTCAAATGACACGACGAACCGTCTCGTTCTGCATATGGATTCAAACCCAGGTCAGGCAGACTAAGCAAAGATTTCGTGACTGACGCAAACTAACAGTCATTCCGGATTAGGCATACGGAAAGTGATATACCTCGATTTTAGACAGTATCAGTTAGCAAATATCAACTTTAAATTACATAACACAAACATTTTTAACGGACGCGAATTTCTCTCCACCATCTCTTGTCCCTGTTAACGAACTACGAGAGATGTTCAATATTGCTTCCTCACAAGTAACTTACTTGAAAAGCCGTGAGGTAAAGCTTTGTGTTGGACAGGGATTCGAACCCAGAACCTAGTCGGATTGATATCGAAACACAACCAGCTGTGACATATCGGATTTCCTTGCCAGTAGCTAGATGGTTTAACTGAAACGACGAGAAGAAACATTAATTTTTTCCTTCCTAGGACTCCAACCTGGCACCTATCGCTGTTATATTCTAGAGAAAACGAACGTTAAATATGGGTTTGTTGCACCAGCGGCGACATGTGAGCATGTTTGAACCAGAAATAATATGACGAAGAGTTCAGTGCTCACTGTGAATAGAGCCCCACACATATCGTTGTTGATTACACACAAAGAGACGTCAGCTACCGAATTTTTCTCCACCAGCAGCTCGAAATAACATCTCGAACCTACAGTGATCTCACAAATAGTTCTGTGTCCCACTGGGAGTCAAAAACGTCACATATCGTTAGTGTCGACAACGAATGAAAAAAGATTAAAAATCAAAATTATTATCCACCAGCAGATAGGTGTTCGCATGCTAGAGCTTGATAATACATAATGAAATCTTTAGTGCCGGGCCAGGATTCGAATCCATTCACACGTAATATGTGGAGATGTTGAGGAATCTGCAGTTTTGAACAAACAACAATTTGTAGCCGAGCTGTATTGCCACGAAGGGATCAAATTCGGCGTTAAGGGAAATCTGAGTTGCATTCTCAGTTCAGAACCAATTTCATCGACATACAGAAGCTCAGATAAAAGGTGGAATAAGTGTCCTGTGACTCTACATAGCGTTTGTTTCGTCACTAGAAATAAATAACTAGTATAAGAAAGGCTACTTGTGATAGTGTTTCTACATGTCGCCACTCCCGACTTTATTGTGGTTCAACGTAACGTATACTTGGCAGAGAAGGAATATCATCTTTAATGTGAATTTTAGACCACACTGCCATTATATCTTCTTTACTTGGTGTAGTCAGAAGAGAATGGAATCTTTCGCTCCCTATCTAAAATCATTGACAGAAGCGGAAACCTACCATCAGCCCAACTGACCACCAAACCCTCTTTTCTGTGACTCATTTTTCTATTGTAACGCCGTTGCGCCACACTGGATGAAAATTCTGACACACAGGCTCCCTGTAGTAAATTGCAGCATGTTCAGTAAATTCATTTACTTGGTTGACCGAATCACCATGAACTAGCTGCCTCGGCTAGCCAGTGCGTACATTCGACTCTATTTTGTAATCACAGAAATAAAATCACGTAACTGCCACCTACACAGAACTGCCAACGGTGTAGGATGCAAAAATTTGAATAGGAACTGTTCCTTTCCAGTTGAGCTATTCTACTGCGCTATCTGTTTGTAAAAAAAACGTCATGCAGCGCAAAATAAAAGGTTTAACTGTTTCTCTCATCGTCAGAAGTCCAGACCCGGCCATTTGTATTATCTCGCAGCGTTGTGGTATGCAGAAGTTCTGGAGGAATTGTTGTTCAACTCTGGAGCTGTTTGAGCTATGTGTCAGCTAGTAGCGTAAGGGTAAGTGTCGTGCATCATAGATAAGATATCGCGAGTTCGAATACATTTACTACTAAACTTTTTTAAAACGCAATTCTGCTGTCTGCTGAAGTTACCAATCTAATGGAACTTTGAACATAACTCTCTTCACTTCTCAACCCATAATAGTCGCATGTGGAAAAAGGGCTAACTTCTATGACTTTTGTTCTTTTCAGGTTTAATAGACACCCAGGCAGCAGATGCATCTTGAAGCTTTTGTCATATCTAAGGCGAGTGCACATCGCGCATAAATACGTCAGAAAAGTATTTTGTACATTAGCTGTCATGTGGTAGTGGCATTTTATACTTCTTCAAACATTGTTTGACAGCTTTAACTCAGAATAAGTTTTCTACATGCATGTAATCAATAAACTGCATGTGCAGCGTCAGACTGTTGTAGATAACATCAGAGAATTCGCATATATCGCTGACGATTAATTTCGCTCTCATGTTTACTATTGTTTCAACAACACTAAAGGAAACTTTACAACAACTGTGCACTGTGTTATAAGAAATGAAAAAAACTACCCACGATAACCTTATGACGAAAATCTGTTTTAATAAAACTGAGTATCTGTACACAAGCATGCCTCTATTGACACGAATTAATAAAATACCACTCACTTAGATTTTGATTGAATCTGTGTTTATTGGTATACTATGTCATACGCAAGAGGTATGCAAATGTGGCATTTCATAAATATAGTTATGTATTTCTAGGAACCCAAAATTTGCTTGTCAGAAGCGGAAAGAGGCGTTACCTGTTGTGCAGCAATGTACGTTTTTCACCATTTCACTATGAGCCGAAAGTATTTTCTTGCGATTTTCTCATTGACTTTTTATCTGACTGCTTGTATCTCTTCCACAGAAGGGGTAAAAACGTTGTAGTCAGTGAGATTGGAACTGCAAACCGTAACAGACGCTTTTTCAAAGGTCAGCACGTTACCACAGAGCTACGGAACAGGTATGCGTGTGTGACCTTCCTCTTACGAGGCCAATAGTGGCTAGAACTCATAAACTGCTATTTAAAGGACGAGATTAGTTGCTATTTCCACCTGCAACGACTTTCCTGGGCTGAAAACCGTAAGTTTACAATCTTTTGTTACACCTCAAGCGATAATAACTGAGATTATTCAATGGAAATGACAGGTAAAATCAAGTGAACTTTGAGGCTTAATTCCATGCACACCAGGAAGTAACTCGTCGATCACAGAGTTGCCAAACATACGTTGCCTTGTTGCCAAACCTCAGTTGCAGTACCAGAAGCAAGTAGACGAACCGATGTGTTCCTACAGCGACCTGGGAAGTTACCATAGCTGGTGTCTCCAAGTCGCGGCTGCTACGGCCTGTAATGATAATGCGACTGATTCGCATTTCTGCAACTAGGTTTATGGACTGGAGCGTAGTTACTTAAAATACTGAGAATTGACTGCAAACTAAGTATCAAAAATCAGTAACTCGCATAGTTGTTTTTATATTTCTTTCGCAAGTGTACTCAAAACTAAGACTCCCATTTACAGGAGTTTTCGGCCTCGCCGAAAGTCGAGCACAACAAACAAATAAAAAAAAAAGTGTGTGTGTGTGTGTTTGTGTGTGTGTGTGTGTGTGACAGAGAGAGAGAGAGAGAGAGAGAGAGAGAGAGAGAGAGAGAGAGAGAGAGAAATAAAAAAGAATGAGAGAGAGAGAGAGAGAGAGAGAGTGTAAAAAATTGTTGTAAAGAAATTGAATCATGATATGTAAAGAAATCTTTCATTTAAAATGACACGTTCCACATTATTATGAAATGTCGTATTCTTGATGTATGGAACAAGAATTAATATAGTCTAATCACATCATGTTGATGACTAGCCATGAAGAATCATGAATTACCGAAATTTTTGCCAATACCAGTAACCAAATCTAAACTTGGAAATAAAAGACGACAATTTTTTTAATAAACCGCGACCCCTATCATGAGCCTTTCGTCCCTGTTAGCTAACCACGAAAGATGTCTGATATACTTCCATTCTGAAGTAACAAAGTGTGCATGCGTTTAAAGATGAAGTGCAAGATGTGAAGTTCTGTGACGGAGATACGAACCCAACACGTGATCGGATTGTTAATTAAGAAAAATCAAATGTTACCAATCGGTTTTTCTTACGAGCTTTTAGGTGTTTGAATCTAAAATAAGGATACAAAGTTTTGTGCGTAAGCGACAATCGAATTGCACTCCTATGGTGCATCCACGAATATAGCTTAAGTATCAGTTGCTTACCCACCAACAGTAAGATGTGTGCGTGTTTGACCAGAAATAACGACACCTATTGCGATTGTTGGCAACACATGAACAGACATTAAAAATGCATGTTAATTTTCACTAGCGGATGGGTGTGCACTTGATAAGGCTTGAAACGAAATTATGAATATTTTTGTACTGGTTCCTTTGGAGGAGACCAAGAGAAGATTGCAGTCTTGGGAAATGGAACGAAATGATTGAACTATACTGTTCTGAGAGATTCAGATCCTCGAAAGAGGAGATGCGAATTCGAATCACAGTCCAGCACCAAATTTTTAAACATCTCTAGTTCAATCAAGTACAAGTAAAATAAGAGACCTGTTCCTTTAAATGGCTATTGTTCTTCAAATAAAATAAAATTTTCTAGTGTAAGTGAGTTTACTGGCGACTGTATTTCTGTTTGCTATGACTTCCGCTATGTCATTTCCCAACGTAAACCGGCTCTGCCCAGTTGGTAATGAAGGAACGTGATGTTTAATGCGGATTATGGATTATAACGTCTTTCTCTTGAGGTTACCAGAGGTAAAATAAATCTGTTTCTGCCTCTTAAAAGTAAATTCCTGAACCCACGCAGTGCACCTGTGATAATTCGTTCCACCAGACCATTGTGGCCACATTTCCCAGCCTCAAGAGTGTGCTGAAACGGATGATGTGCTTAGCTTACAAAATTAGTCATGGTGGAAAAAATGCGAGTTTATTAAATGGTTAAGTAGAAGTAAGCTTCTGACGTGGAGGTTATGCTATTCTCATGTCAGCAGAATGTAAAGGCTCTTCTAGGCATCATAGGCTGGAAGTAAAGCCAATTTGAATTTTCACAAATTGAGCAAATTTCTTAGTTCGAGAAAATCCACTGTGAAGTGTGAAGTTAACCGATAATTCGATTATTACCGTCATTATTACCATCATTTTATTCATACCGCTGCTGGAACACACGTGCTTGAAGATAATTTAATGCCTTTTGGTCACAATAGAAGTAGTTTCCCAAGAACAGGTTCTTTCCCTGTCTACGGAACCCTTTTCCTGTTAATGTCAAACATCAGCAATTACTCGTACATTACATTAAAACTAAAGTAATTGATGAAGACGTCGCTTGATTCATTTACTTGCACCTAGAATTGGCTGTCGAGTACTGCCACACCAAATGGCAAGAGATCTTACTGCCTTCCGATTTACGTCGCTGTCAGTTCTTCCATACGATTTGATCGACATGAGCTGTTTCAAGTTGTGTATGACAGACAAAGGTTTAGAAAATCAATTGTTTTCCTTTGTAGTAAACAGAAAGATTTTCATTCTAAGCTATCCAAGTACAAAATTTTCGCAGTATTAGTTCGAATTTAATATCCACTTCTATAATGCAGGAAAGTATTTCACAGTTGAAAAACTCCCATCCGTCTCATTGTCCTTACACTTAGTCGCTGACCATAAGTTCTAGCTCAGAGTGACACCAGTTTAAGTAACCTAATGTAGCGAAGACTGTTTGCCAGTGCTCTTTCTCACCCGAAAACACGCAATTCACTCATTTGGCTCCATAAGTACACTGTAACAGTAGTTTCTGAGTGTATGCAATGCATACGGATTGTATAATTTAGTGGTGCTCTCTCTTCCACTTCTGTATACAATATGCCTGACCTATACGGGCCCTTTATCATTACTGGCGCTGGGCAGTGCAACATCATACTGACAACAGTAATGTGCTTCTACTGACAACCTGACTGTTCGTTTTACCTGATTTTGTAATCATTTAAATAAAACTACATGACCTTCCAGTGGGAGACTTTTCGTCCCCCTTTTCCTTCTGTGAAATTTGTCAGTAAGCTTTTTGCCATCCAACCAGCGAAATGCGGCAGAATACGGTCGGTAAACGATTCACAAACCCCGATTTAGTGCTGTTAAGTCGATTTCTCCAAATATAGTCGTAGATGAAGGAATTTAGTTTCTTCTTAAATCGGCGTAAGCAGCAACGTTCACAGGTATCTCAAATAGGAAAATGCTCATTATCCAGGTACGACGGTTCTAAAACAAACTTCCCACAGTTTGTGTCAGGTTGATCTTTACGTCTGATAACAGTGCGTAAGTATTTTGTCTAAGAGGTATCACAAGTAGTGTTCCTGTAGCTGTGGGAATCATTGGTTGAAAACCTAAAGTGGCGTCACTCTGAGCTAGAGTTTATAGTCAGCGACTAAGTGTAAAGTCAATGAGTCTGATACGAGTTTCGCAACTGTGAAATACTTTCCTACATTATAGAAGCGAATATTAAATTTGCACTAATATTGCGAAAATTTTGTGCTTGGATAGCTTAGAATGAAAAGCTTTCTGTTTATTTCAAAGGAAAACAATTGATTTTCTAAAACATTGTCTGTCATACACAACTTGAAACAGGTCATGTCGACCAAATCATATGGAGGAACTGACAGCGACGTATATCGGAAGGCAGTAAGATCTCTAGCCTGTTGGTTTGGCAGTATTCGACAGCCATCTCTATGCGCACGTAAATGAAGAAAGGCAGCATGTTGTTGTTATCAAGTAGCGTCTTCATCAATTACTTTAGTTTTAATGTAATGTACAAGTAATTGCTGATGTTTGGTATTGAAACGTCCCCTTAGAAAAATTTATGAATTTCTGTGCTGATAAACCTCTTACATTATTTGCTTTTCAAACAGCTGAGCAAAACGGAACGTACTCAAACATTCACTAAAGTGACACACAATACCTTTAGCGCAACGCAATCTGACTTTCAATAATCCCTACAAAAGAAAGGCCCTGACTAACATTAACCTATACCTTTCACAAATCACTTACCTCACAAAAATCTTCGTTACTCGAACTACTGCAATACAGCGAGCGCCACTACTGCCAGCTAAATAAAAGATGTATCTTTCCCCTTATTTCAACATTTGTTTCCACCAAAAAAATTCTATCCAAGCATGCTTTCTGTATTTATATGTTCACACATTTCTTACCTCATTATTTATTTTCCATTATCTTACCTCATCATCTATTTCCAAGAAAATCCTACCTAAACCTGTTGTCCCTAAACCCTACTTTTTTGGTTCATGTCCACTTTCAAAACACTTTTTTGGCCAAACCATTTTCTTATAGCTTCTCAATGCATTTCTTCCAATTCATCGCAACTTGTTCTCTTATATGGCCTACCCCATCTTAAGCTAACTTAAATCTACTGTGCTCAGACGCTAAACTAAGGGACGAGGCAATGCAGCAGCACAAAACAATTAACACAAACAGCAATGACAAAAAAATGCAAACTGGCAAAGCAAACAGCAACATTACAACTAATATAAGCCAATGAGCAGCAAACAAGAAAAATAAATCAGTAGTGCAACTAGCTTAACAGAGTAATGTAAAGTGAAAATTAGTAGCACTATGCCTGGCAAACAGTAGCAGCAAATGCAATAACTTATACCTAAATATGACAAAGCTCAAGCAGAAAGAATATTACAGTAAAGGTGGCCATGTCTAATACCTATTTTTTATATATTTGACTCCTTGGTATTAACGTTATTATTTTTTATATATTGACTCCTTGGTATTAACGTTTGTTACGTAAATTACGAACGTTGTACTTTTGACTTCCCACGCCAGGTGGTGGGTGTTACGTTTTTTAAGAATGACCTGTGTTGCGCCTCTTTTTATGTTGTTCATTTATTATTCTTTGGCATTATCTTTTGCTTTGTATATGTTCTGCACTCTAACAACTTATCATCGATCTATTTTATGTTTTATAGTTTATAAAAAAGCAATATGCCAATGTATTTCAGATATTCTCCTGCATCTGCTATGTGTTGTACGCACATTTTAAATTTGAATTACTACACCATTCATAAAAGTACAAGAGTTATTTAGTGTTAATAATTCGCAAAACCAATAACACTATGTCTTCATGTGACACATGTCACATAGAGGGCGTGTCAAGCCCCGTCACGCCGAGGTCTGCTGAACAAGTGCAGGTAAACAGCGACCTCAGTCTATGTGATTGCCGTAAGTTTAGTGACAACAGTGCATCCCAATTTAAGTTATACAATATAGGTTTGTTTCTAACAAGTGTTATGTTCATATGGAGATGTAATTGTGATTTTCTATGTTGTACTCTCTGATCGTAATGTGAAAAAAATTTTTAACTTCTAGCACTGAAGATGGTCACTCAGTGACAGAAAATCGATTTTGCAATAGTAAAAAATATATGACCAATGCTGTCTCTTTTTTCAAGTATATCTAATACCTATGTCCATCTTAACACTAGAGTGATGCATCACCTTGACTTACTCTAGCAGATAAGTTACCAAACTGCTAAAAAATTATTTTTGCAATTCCTGTGAAGGGAAATGTCTATTTGTGCTCTCTTTTCTACGAAAGTACATCACAAAATTATTCTACACTGGGTCTGTAGACAGAAAATAGTGATATTAGTACATGTATTAAATTTTATTTTAACCAATACTGCTGCAACTAGCAACTTGATATTAAACAAAACGAGCAAATATATATATAAAGCAACATATGAAACGTCATTCACTAGGCAAGTGGCGTCTCCAGAGGCAAAAAAATTCTCTCAACTAGAAAAACAATAGATGTAAAATGTTTCTCATCATTTCATTACGTATTTTAGTAAATATCATAAATTAAGAGCTCCACAATATAATCATATGTTTTCAGGTTTGAGCGTGTCGTATTTGCGATGCTTTCTACAAAGGAATGTCAATAGCGAGGATAATGGCCTCTTTTTTTCCCACCTGTGCCTCTGAAAGGCACACACTAAAATGACTTTTTTCCAGGCAACTGTCGCGCAGCTTGGTGCCCATGATGCATTACGTGAAGGTCACTTAACTTTCTTACCGAAATATTTATGATACCAGTTTGCACTACAGTGACAGTCTCATTTAAAATTTCACAGGTCGAGAATTTGCGTTACAAATGTGTCCAAAAAATTTTCCGTTGGCATTGTGATACATTCAGGCATTTACACACATTTCATAACTCTTTAAAGTACGATTCTTGGTTTCCATCATCCTTTTTCACAAGGCAGACTCCCTAACCACTACTCATTATTACTTACCTTATTACACATACGCATATTCGTCGACACTTCTTCAGTATTTCATCATAATAAATACATATCATAATAAACATTCCTCAACAGCGTAATATACATCGTCATCGTAATAATAACATCATAACACCTCAGTCAAATCTCAAAAACGTCGTAGCTTTCTGCAATAATTTCAAAACCTAAAAAAAATTATCTGCTCATTTCAATAGTGTTATCTACCTCAATTGTACTTTAAAATCATGCTCCCTTCCCAAATACATCATTCAAAACTCTCATAGTATCACATTGATTCTGAAAAAATATTAACAGTTCACAAAGTACAGACAAAATACAATTTCATAAGTGTGAAGTTACCCAACTGTGTAATTGCGTAAACATGTGTCACTGATGTAGTAAAAAAAATGTTTATCTCTCAGTTAAATGATCAGATAGCTGTGTAATTTGTGTGTTAGAGAAATATGGTACCGGTGCGTAAAGTTGTAGAAGCACATACCATATTAGCTAGGGCTTCTTGTGCTTGTCAAACACATGGTACACAAAGTAGGCGTGTACCCCCTGAGGATTAATGTAATTATACAGTCAGGTGTTACAGATTACAGCAATGGAATGAAATGTATCACGGAAAACCTTTGTATCATTGTACTTCAAACATCTTTAAAAATAAATGATTTAAGTACAAAATTAACAACTCAAATACGTGTCCTGTAGCGCTAAATGTGCGTCTTGCTGTAAGATAATCTCTGTGGAAGTGTCGTGGTTATTGTCCTCCGAAAGCTAAGTTCTACAGAAGCCAATGTACTTACCTCATGATAAACAAAAGTGAAATGCTTTGCGTATAGATATCTTAGTTATTACGCTTATTGCCGTGATGAAGAAAGTACTGTGCTGTAACGTATTGTTGTGCTACAGAAAAGGCAGTCTCATTGTAGCTATACCACAAAAGTTACTACTAAAACATGTTTTACTTTCCAGAATAATACAAAAAAACTTTGCAGATATAAAACAGAAACACTGAAAAAGCAACATTGTAAATTGTCACTCATTAGTAGCGTTGTGATAACGTGTAGCTGTCACATAAACTAACCACTGTGTCATCTGGTATCTCACTGAAAGTACTTTAAATCCAGAATGTATTTTCAAGTAAACCAAAATGTTGCATTAAAATCTCATTAGCAGTACCAGTATATGTTGTAAGAATGTAAGCCTTATGGTCGTTACGTAATCGTGCAACTAACAAGCAAGAATGTACACACACAATAACACTGTGACGTCTGTTCCCTATAACAATGCATTCCTAATTTCTGTTTAAATAAGTTATTTGGTTCTTGATTGGATATTTAACTTCAAACATTGTTGCATGGTAACAGTTTCTAAGTCTGACAATGCATACTAGAAATGTGAAGTGAAAAGGTTTATGGAAAAGACAAAATTAAAAAGCAGATTATCTTTCAATAAACGGTTTTACACGTGAAATGTGGTGCAATCCTTTACTCTTCCTAGTACACAGAGTTTCAACCTGAACGCAATTATCATGCGGTATACGTCGATAAAGAATACTGGAATTTTTCTCAAGGTTAACGTCTATGTTATTTTTCTCTGAGCTAGCCGGCGCACGCGGCTGCCTGCGGTGCGAGTCATTGTCTGTCTCTTTGTTGGCGCACGTCGTTATTAGGATTAGAAGACCTAACTTTTGCAAATTCACCTTGTCGAGAAGGCCCTGCCCCGTTTGATGCTCGCCAGTTTTGATGGAATTCAGGTCTGTCGTTTTGTCGGTAGTTTACATAGTTTCTTGTTTGTTGGTCATGTGGTGGAGAATTTCTCCTGGAATCGTAACTGCACACTGAACTGTTGCGTCTGAAGTTATTCTGTCTCCCTTGATTATAATCGTTTTTGTTCCCACATTGTCTGTTTCTGTGGTAATCTCTGTCATATTCATTACTACAGAAATGCGATCTTTCTCTGTAACTATTATTCTGCCAACGGTTTTCATAAGGGTGGTGTCTGTTTTGGTCACGATTTACGTTGTAAGAATAGCCTTGTCGTGTCCAGTTATTATTTCTTTCATCGCGGAATTGTGACGGATGTGACCTGTAATTGTTGTGTTCCTGTTTTCGCGTTCTGCAATTGTCAGTGTCAATTTCTAATTCTTGTAAGAGTCCCTGAAAAGCTTCAATGTCGTCTTTGCAACGTCCTGCCAAAATAATATGTCGTAAATGTTCAGGTAATTTGATTGAGCAAATGCGGATGAGTTCTGAGCGGCTGTATGGGTTTGACAGGTACTGATTCTTGTGCAACATGTCTTCAAAATATCTCATAAGACTGGAAAATTCAGATTGTTCGGAATGTTTCATCATTATGATGTTGTGTTTTACTCGGTCTTGTGTAGCTTGAGACCAATATGCTGAGAGGAAGGCATGATAAAATTCTCCTTCACTGTGACAATCGTGAATGACCGATCGCTTTCTTTCAGCTGGTTCATTCTCTAAGTAGCCACACATAAATTCTAATCTGTGCTCTAATTACCAGTTGGGGGAAAACAATGAGAGAATTGATGGAGCCATGCTTGTGGGTGAATGTCGTTGCCAGAATTCTTAAATGTTTTAAATTTACGTGTAGTAATGAACAGCTTATAGTCAAAATCATCATGTCAGGGAGTCGCATATCGGTCATTGTTACGTCATTTCGGCGGTTCCATTTAAAATTCGGTGCACCTTGCCAATTTCTTTCATAATTTCCGAAATGCGCTGTGTTATTATTTTGTGGCTGTTCCATATTTCTATGTCCCTCATCCCGTATTGGGGCGCGAGTGTCCTTTGAAATACGTAATTCTTGTGTTACCTGTGTCAGCTGATGTACTTCCCGGATTTCTCTTTGGTGTTTCGTATTAATTTGATTCTGATTTTTTTTTAATTTCCGAATTTGTTCGCACTCTTCTGTGTCATTAAAGACTACCTGTTTTGTGTCATTCAGATTATCATCTACCTTCTTAGATAAATTATTTAGCAGATCCGAAAGTTCAACTACTCTCTCTGATAATGAACTAATTTCCTCCATGTGTCTTTCTGAACCAATTTTCAGAGTATCTACTGTGTCCTTTAAGTTTTCCTGAGTTTTTGCAAGTTGCGTAACCGAATCGGTAGATGCAACTGAGTCAATTTTAGCTTGCAAGGTATCATGATTGTCATGAACAATAGTCTGCAGTTCTTTTATGGCTGCTTCGTGATTCTGTAATGCATTTTCATGCCGCGAAAAAATAGGTTGAAAATGCTCACAAATTTGTGTTTTTACGTCATTACAAACTTTTTGAGATTTCGATTCAATGTTATGTAACTCAGTAGGTAAATCTTCACGTGTTTGTTCAAGCGTGGTGTCTAACTTCCGAAGATTTTGTTCCATTGTGTCTAATTTTTGAAGCTTTTGCTGTGTTTGTCTCTGATTTTGTTCCACTGTGTCTAACTTTCGAAGATTTTGTTCCATTGTGTCTAACTTTTGAAGCTTTTGTTGTGTTTGTCCCATTTGTTGTATTAATTGTAATAACAATGCACTGGTGTCTGAAACATGTTCCTCAGTGCTGTTCGGCAGCGAATTTGCACCGGCAACATTCACATTTTCACAAGCAGAAAATGTGTCTTGACTTATTTGAGAAAACGGGAGGACCCAAAACCTAAGTCTACAGTATTTGAAATATTGTGTTCTGTCATTTAGGATTCCTGAGGCGAGCTGTTGCCGACCGATCGATGGATAATGCTTCACTGTTCACTACTTGTTCCATTGCCTACACCATTATATGCAGCCTGCTCCATTTCCCTATGCACAGTTACCAAATTACTACTTTGAATGTCTGTTAATTCATTACACAGTGGTGCTGATAAGCTACGCTCGTCGTCACTATTATTTCTCAGTTTACTTTGGAGCCTAGTTTTACGTTTCTCACACGCCATTATTGACACGCTATTTCACATGATAACACAGAAAAGCACAATTTGAAGAGCAAAATAAGAAAACACATTAACATAGCCCTGAAAATAATATCTAGTTAATTGCAAGCGCAGCTGCGAAATACTTGGTGCAAATCTACATGCATGTCACAACAACAATGAAAGACTGCAACTACAAAGGAGATTCTCTCTACAATTACGCACTAGCAAGAAACAATAGCTACAGTAATTACACAAACTACTAAGGGTCGACACATGAAACGTCTCCTGAGAAAAATTTATGAATTACTGTGCTGATAAACCTCTTACATTATTTGCTTTTCAAACAGCTGAGCAAAGCTGAACGTACTCAAACATTCACAAAAGTGACACACAATATTTTTAGCGCAACGCAATCTGACTTTCAAAAATCCCTATAAAAGAATGGCCCTGACTAACATTAACCTATACCTTTCCCAAATCACTTACCTCACAAAAATCTTCGTTACTCGAACTACTGCAATACTGTGAGCGCCACTACTGCCAGCTAAATAAAAGATTCAAACTGCGGAAGGCACTAACTACTGATAGGCATAGTTAGCAAATGAAAGATTTTAATAGAGAACAAACAATGTATTTACCTTAATAGTGTTGAAAAATCATAATATACATAGCAGTTCATGACATCCAGTCTTACAAATTTCAAAACTCCGCCATTGCTCTCCCCACATCCACCACCGCTGGCAGCTCACCTCCAACTGCGCAACGCTACGCGCTGTTAACATCCAGCTGCCCAACACTACAATGGCAGACAACAATGCAAACTAGCCACAGACTGCACACAGCACAGCCAGTGATTTTCATACAGAGCGCTACGTGACGTTGCCAATAAGAAAACAAACAGCCCAGTACATCGGAAGACAGTAAGATCTCTTGCCTGTTGGTTTGGCAGTATTCGACAGTAATGCGAATGCGCAAGTAAATGAAGAAAGGCAGCACGTTGTTGTTATCAAGTAGCGTCCCCATCAATTACTTTAGTTTTAATGTAATCTACAAGTAATTGCTGATGTTTGATATTAACATGAAAAGGATTCTGTAGACTGGGAAAGAACCTGTTCTTGGGAAACTACTTCTATTGTGACCAAAAGGCACTAAATGATCTTCAAGCACGTGTGTTCCAGCAGCGGTATGAATAAAATGTTGGTAATAATGACGGTAATAATCGAATTATCCGTTAACTTCACACTTCACAGTGGATTTTCTCGAACTAAGAAATTTGCTCAATTTGTGAAAATTCAAAATGGCTTTACTTCCAGCCTATGATGCCTAGAAGAGCCTTTACATTCTGCTGACATGAGCATAGTATAACCTCCGCGTCAGAAGCTTACTTCTACTTAACCATTTAATAGACTCGCTTTATTTCCACCATGACTAATTTCGAAAGCTAAGCACATCATTCATTTCAGCACACTCTTGAGGCTGGGAAATGTGGCCACAATGGTCTGGTGGAACGAATTATCACAGGTGCACTGCGTGGGTTCAGGAATTTACTTTTAAGAGGCAGAAACAGATTTATTTTACCTCTGGTAACCTCAAGAGAAAGACGTTGTAATCCATAATCCACATTAAACATCACGTTCCTTCATTACCAACTGGGCAGAGCCGGTTTACGTTGGGAAATGACATAGCGGAAGTCATAGCAAACAGAAACAGTCGTCAGTAAACTCATTAACATAAGAAAATTTTATTTTATTTGAAGAACCAATAGCTATTTAAAGGAACGGGTCTCTTATTTTACTAGTACACTATTGAACTAGAGACGTTGAAAAATTTGGTGCTGGACTGTGATTCGAATTCGTATGTCCTCTTACGAGGACCTTAATCTCTCAGAACAGTGTAATTCATTCATTTCGTTCCTTTTCCCAAGACTGCAATCTTCTCTAGGTCTTCTCCAAAGGATCCAGTGCAAAAATATTCATAATTTCATTTCAAGCCCTATCAAGTGCACACCCATCTGCTAGTGAAAATTAACATGCATTTTTAATGTCTGTTCACGTGTTGCCAACAATCGCAATAGGTGTCGTTATTTCTGGTCAAACACGCATACATCTTACTGTTGGTGAATACGCAACTGATACTTAAGCTATATTCGTGGATGCACCGTAGGTGTGCAGTGCCATTATCGCTTAGGCACAACACTTTGTATCCTTATTTTAGATTCAAACACCTAGCAGCTCGTGAGAAAAACCGATACGTAACATTTGATTTTTCTTAGTTAACAATCCGATCACGTGTTGGGTTCGTATCTCCGTCACAGAACTTCACATCTTGAACTTCATCTTTAAATGCATGCACACTTTGTACTTCAGAATGGAGGTATATCAGACATCTTTCGTGGTTTGCTAACAGGGACGAAAGGCTCATGATAGGGGTCGCGGTTTGTTACAAAAATTTTCGTCTTTTATTTTCAAGTTTAGATTTGGTTACTGGTATTGGCAAAAATTTCGGTAATTCATGACTCTTCATGGCTAGTCATCAATATGATGTGATTAGACTACATTAAATCTTGTTCCATAGATCACGAATACGACATTTCATAATGATGTGGAACGTGTCATTTTAAATGAAAGATTTCTTTACATATCATGATTCAATTTGTTTACAACAATTTTTTACACACACACACACACTCTCTCTCTCTCTCTCTCTCATTCTTTTTTATTACTCTCCCAAACCGCCACCCCCACCCCCATCCCTACCACCACCCCCACTCCCAGTCCCTCCCTGTCTCTGTCTCTGTCTCACACACACACACACACACACACACACACACACATACACACACATACACATTTTTTTTTTATTTGTTTGTTGTGCTCGACTTTCGGCGAGGCACGAAAACTCCTGTGAATGAGTTTCTTAGTTTTGAGTACACTTGCGAAAGAAATATAAAAACAACTATGCGTGTTACTGATTTATGATACTTAGTTTGAAGTCAATCCTCAGTATTTTGAGTAACTACGCTCCAGTCCATAAACCTAGTTGCAGAAATGCGAATTAGTCGCATTATGGATTCCAGGCCGTAGCAGCCGCGACTTGGAGACACCAGCTATGGCAACATCCCAGGTCGCTGTAGGAACACATCGGTTCGTCTTCTTGCTGCTGGTACTGCAACTGAGATTTGGCAACAAGGCAACGTATGTTTGGCAACTCTGTGATCGACGAGTTACTTCCTGGTGTGCATGGAATTAAGCCTCAAAGTTCACTTGATTTTACCTGTCATTTCCATTGAATAATCTCAGTTATTATCGCTAGAGGTGTAACAAAAGATTGTAAACTTACGGTTTTCAGCCCAGGAATGTCGTTGCAGGTGGAAATCGCAACTAATTTCGTCCTTTAAATAGCAGTTTATGAGTTCTAGCCAATATTGGCCTCGTAAGAGGAAGATCCCACACGTACCTGTTCGTTAGCTCCGTGATAACGTGCTGACCTTTGAAAAAGCGTCTGTTATGGTTTGCAGTTCCAGTCTCACTGACTACAACGTTTTTACCCCTTCTCTGGAAGAGCTACAAGCAGTCGGATCAAACATCAATAAGGAAATCGCAAGAAAATACTTTCGGCTCATAGTGCAATGGTGAAAAACTTACAATGCTACACAACAGGTAACGCCTCTTTCTGCTGCTGACAAGCAAATTTTGGGTTTCTAGAAATACATAACTATATTTATGAAATGCCACATTTGCATACACCTTGAGTAAGACACATCATACCAATTAAACACAGACTCAATCAAAATCTAAGTGAGTAGTAGTTTATTAATTCGTGTCGATAGAGGCATGCTTGTGTACAGATACTCAGTTTTATTAAAACAGACTTTCGTCATAAGGTTATCGTGGGTAGTTTTATTTCTTTCTTATAATACAGTGCACAGTTTTCGTAGGGTTTCCTATAGTGTTGTTGAAACAATAGTAAAGATGAGAGTGAAACTAATTGTTGTGTCTAGACAAGACAGCCTAGACACAATGAGAGGAAGCCGAAAGGCACGCGCTAAGCCAAAGCAGGGTGCGTGAGGTCTGAAACAGGATACGTTATGAATGCTATAAAGAAAAGTACGTAGCTTCTGGAATAGTTAACTTTAATCCATCCTTTTGGTACATCTGGAGATTGTGGCGATACAAGTGAGACTCTTTAGATACATGCAATGTTACTAACGGCGCCTTGCTAGGTCGTAGCCATTGACTTAGCTGAAGGCTATTCTAACTATCTGCTCTGCAAATGAGCGAGGCTTCGTCAGTATAGTCGCTAGCTACAGCGTCCGTATAACTGGGGAGAGTGCTAGTCCGTATCTCGAGACCTGCCTTGTGGTGGCGCTCGGTCTGCGATCACACAGTGGCGACACGCGGGTCCGACATGTACTAATGGACCGCGCCCGATTTAAAGCTACCACCTAGCAAGTGTGGTGTCTGGCGGTGACACCACACTAATCATCAACGATGTATGCGAATTCTCTGATATTACCTATAACAGTCTGACGCTGCACATGCAGTTTATTGATTACATGCATGTAGAAAACTTATGAGTTAAAGCTGTCAAACAATGTTTGAAGAAGAATAAAATTCCACTACCACACGACAGCTAATGTAGAAAATACTTTTCTGACGTATTTGTGCACGATGCGCTCTCGCCATACATAATACAAAGGCTTCAAGATGCATCTGCTGCCTGGGTGTCTATTAAATCTGAAAAGAACAAAAGCCACAGACATTAGCCCTTTTTCCACATGCGACTATTATGGGTTGAGAAGTGAAGAGAGTTATGTTCAAAGTTCCATTAGATTGGTAACTTCAGCAGACAGCAGAATTGCGTTTAAAAAAAGTTTAGTAATAAATGTATTCGAACTCGCGATATCTTATCTATGATGCACGACACTTACCCTTACGCTACTAGCTGACACATAGCTCAAACAGCTCCAGAGTTGAACAACAATTCCTCCAGAACTTCTGCATACCACAACGCTGCGAGATAATTCAAATGGCCGGGTCTAGACTTCTGACGATGAGAGAAACAGTTACAGCTTTTATTTTGCGCTGCACGACGTTCTTAACAAACAGATAGCGCAATAGAATAGCTCAACTGGAAAGGAACAGATCCTATTCAAATTTTTGCATCCTACACCGTTGGCAGTTCTGTGTAGGTGGCAGTTACGTGATTTTATTTCTGTGATTACGAAATAGAGTCGAATGTATGCACTGGGTAGCCGAGGCATCTAGTTCATGGTGATTCGGTCAACCAAGTAAATGAATTTACTGAACATGCTGCAATTTACTACAGGGAGCCTGTGTGTCAGAATTTTCATCCAGTGTGGCGCAACGGCGTTACAATAGAAAAATGAGTCACAGAAAAGAGGGTTTGGTGGTCAGTTGGGCTGATGGTAGGTTTCCGCTTCTGTCAATGATTTTAGATAGGGAGTGAAAGATTCCATTCTCTTCTGACTACACCAAGTGAAGAAGATATAATGGCAGTGTGGTCTGAAATTCACATTAAAGATGATATTCCTTCTCTGCCAAGTATACGTTAGGTTGAACCACAATAAAGTCTGGAGTGGCGACATGTAGAAACACTATCACCAGTAACCTTTCTTATACTAGTTATTTATTTCTAGTGACGAAACAAACGCTATGTAGAGTCACAGGACACTTATTCCACCTTTTATCTGAGCTTCTGTATGTCGATAAAATTGGTTCTGAACTGAGAATGCAACTCAGATTGCCCTTAACGCGGAATTTGATCCCTTCGTGGCAATGCAGCTCGGATACAAATTGTTGTTTGTTCAAACCTGCAGATTCCTCAACATCTCCACATATTACGTGTGAATGGGTTCGAATCCTGGCCCGGCACTAAAGATTTCATTATGTATTATGAAGCTCTATCATGCGAACACCTATCTGCTGGTGGATAATAATTTTGATTTTTAATGTTTTTTCATTCGTTATCGACATTAACGATATGTGAAGTTTTTGACTCTCAGTGGGACACAGAACTATTTGCGAAATCACTGTAAGTTCGAGATGTTATTCCGAGCTGCTGGTGGAGAAAAATTCGGTAGCTGACATCTCGTTGTGTGTAGTCAATGACGATATGTGTGGGGCTCTATTCCCAGTGAGCACTGAACTCTTCCTCATATTATTTCTAGTTCAAACATGCTCACATGTCGCTGCGCGTGCAACAAACCAATATTTAACGTTCGTTTTCTCTAGAATATAACAGCGATAGGTGCCGGGTTGGAGTCCTGGGAAGGAAAAAATTAATGTTTCTTCTCGTCATTTCAGTTAAAACATCTAGGTACTGGCAAGGAAATCCGATATGTCACAGTTGGTTGTGTTTCGATATCAATCCGACTAGGTTCTTGGTTCGAATCCCTGTCCAACACAAAGCTTTACCGCACAGCATTTCAAGTAAGTTACTTGTGAGGAAGCAATATTGAACATGTTTCGTAGTTCGTTAACAGGGACAAGAGATGTTAGGGAGGAATTCGCGTTCGTTAAAAATGTTTGTGTTATGTAATTTAAAAATGGTATTTGCTAACTGATACTGTCTAAAATCGAGGTATATCACTCTCTGTATGCCTAATCCGGAATAACTGTTAGTTTGCGTCAGTCACGAAATTTTTGCTTAGTCTGCCTGACCTGGGTTTGAATCCATATGCAGAACGAGACGGTTCGTCGTGTCATTTGAAGTTCATACATATTCTCAACTAGCTGCTCGTGGATAACTTAAATTTTTAATATGATTTTGTGTTAAATAATAAGTGCTGTATGTTACTTTGAAGAGGAGATCATGAATACGACGAACTTACTACGTGCATTGTCTATCTGTCGTAATAATGAGAGTGGTAACATTTCAGGTATGTCATTTATTGTAATAAATGTGAGCTTACAAGCCTTAAGGACAGCGATATCTGTGATAAGATGTTCTCTGATATTTGTAGCATCGTGGTATTACTTTACATTATGAGCTACTGCGATACAGAGCAGTGTTGTCTAGTGGTGACTTGTTGGAACCATTTTCAATAGTCAAACGGCTCTACCAAGGAGCGATTAGAGGACCTGCTAGACAGCTGCGTTATGCCGGTTGCATGCGAATCAGGCGAAATGCAATTCAGGTCGTTCGGATACTTTTGAGTATGACTGCACATAATGGCCAAACATTCTTTTTGTCTTTACCTAACAAACATGTGAACCGTTACCACAAAGCAATTAATGTTTTTCTCTCTAAACAAATTGTAACATATCACAAGATTATGTACCAGAATCTCGTGTGATAGAAAGGGTTTATGCAATCTTTACATACTCTGTGTCCATAATTAAAGCTCCAGCTTTAACAAGCAGTAGAAAGAGAAACACTGCTCAGAATGAAGTCAATCTTGAACAGCGTATAATACGAGGTGCGACAATAAAGTAATGAGACTGATTTTCTTTGTAGGATGTGGCAACCCTGCAGGGTTGCGTACGCACAAAATCTTTGACCTTGGTCTATAAGCTCCTTCTAGTCCAAGCGGCACATCAATGCAACTGCTCAGTCGTGAGTTGTGCTATGAAAAGTTAACACGTGTGAACAAAAAATTCCAAAGCGAACGTTGGTGTTGCTGGGATATCAGCAGAAGACCACTCCTGAGCATGGGTGATTTTGTACGTATAACAACGTAGGATGTTTCGTCGGATTTTATGCACCGTGCTCGCAGGCATGTGCAACGATCGGGCAATTCCACCACCGCTCGACCCGTCCTGTAAATGCTGTGGCCACATCTTCGATGGGCGTCGAATCAACTGCTATCCTCCCTCTGCCACACTGCACTTTAAAAAAACAGACCGATGCATTTTTCCATACCATACAGCAACTTCTGCAGGGCTGCTGGCACACAGTCACCGTTCTTGTAAAAGAGCTTCACCAGCAGCACGCCATCCTTCATGGAAGCACCGGTGCTGAGCTTCTCGGACGCAACTGAGGGACGGTTGTGTGCTGCCCGTCTGTTGTGCATATTCTGACGCTTACAGCACCGTCTATTGGTCAAATTTTCGTAAAATATTTTTTGTTCCATGACATTTCCACCTGGTCAGTAATATGCTGCTCAAATCTGACATTCTGAGCAGTGGTTCTCTTTCTACCATTTTTTGAAACTGGAAGTATAATTGTAAAACTATACAAAGGGGATCACCGCGCAGGTCAAAACTCTTTAAAAATTCCACCCCTAAGAGCGTGAAATGACGGATGAAACGTGTCGCTATTTAAGCTATTTTGAAACTGGAACTACGAAAATTAGTATTTGGTTTTCGTTCAGAAAAAAATACGTGTTTCAGCATTTATGCATGACAAACCCCTAAGGGGATGATATTATGGTTGCAAGTCTTTTTGAAAATAAATCATTGTTATAGAACTACTAAAGAATTTTGAAACTACATGTATGAAAATTGGTAATTTCGTTTTCGGTTAAAAAAAAGAAAACAAAATAAAATCGTAAGGAGGGTGAAAGTGGGTAAGAATATTTTTATGAAAATATTTTTTTCTATTAAAACACATTTAAAGCCAAATGTATGTGAACTGGCATTTGACATCTCGTTTACAACTACAGAAGTGTGTGTCATGGGATCAATGTTTCAAAGGAAACATCACAAGAATACAAAACCTCCGACTCCAGCTACCAGAATCCCTTTTTGATCAGAAGAACGTTTGGAAAAGACCATAATTCTGTAGCCTTAATTAGCGAGAAAAGTTTAGGAGGTGTAGCATAAATCAAAGAAACCTATTTAACAGTCACCACGACATATCAGATTTGTCAGAAGTGCCTAAAACAAGAAACGGTTGTCTAATACATTTATTTTCCAGTAGGTCAAATAAATGTTTATACAATTATTTTTGTTGTAATTACTGCGCAAACTATTACCGACGACAAAATAGACACCATTTTTAAATGTGATTCCTTGTATAGGAATATCCGTTTGAGACTTTATCTAAGCTGTTCATTTGTACATGAACAACGGACATAAGGATACACAAATTCAATTAATTTCTGAATAAATGTGCATATATCATAAGAATTCTTTTTTAAATTTTAACACCATGTCTGTGACTTAGTTTGTGCAGACTATATACGCCGTTCTAACAATGGGTAGATTTACACCAGAACAATGAACGGAACAATACATAAGTGCGAAGACGGAGAAATAAGAATTCTGTGCAGACCATACAGTCCACGCGAGTGAAACAGCATACGATAAGCTAGTCTAGGCAAAAAGAAATAAACAGGTGTTGGATCAAATTCAAATGGCTCTGAGCACTATGGGACTTAACATCTATGGTCATCAGTCCCCTAGAACTTAGAACTACTTAAACCTAACTAACCTAAGGACATCACACAACACCCAGTCATCACGAGGCAGAGAAAATCCCTAACCCCGCCGGGAATCGAACCCGGGAACCCGGGCGCGGGAAGCGAGAACGCTACCGCACGACCACGAGCTGTGGACTGTTGGATCAAAAGCAGACAAGTAAGAACATTATATGACAACATCAAAACATAAAGTTATAACCTGCTATTGATTTATTTTTTTCTCTGGGCATGCGAAAAATTTCACACCGAAAAGAGGAAGAAAACAAATCTGTCTGTACTTCAACATCAGAAAAATGAATCAACAAAACTGTAAAATCAAAACTCAGAAGATCATATTACATGAAGGCATAACGAAATTAAAATTTTCATCGGGTTTCACGAGCGTCAAACGAGAATCGTCATCGACAAACAGAGAAATTAGGAGACTATCTTAAGAGAAGGAGATGACGAAAGAGTACACATTTAATTCGAGAAGATGATTTGATCTTTTGGTATCAGTACTTATTTCACACAATTATCGTGAGCTGTTTGTATGGTTCACTTATTAGATGTTAGACTGTGTATAAATTTAAACACATTCCCCTTAAGGATAAACAATAATCAAACTAAGCACTAGTGAAAAATAAAAAACGGTGTCTCCAAAAGCACAAAGTCTATTTGCAGTAACTTTGAACTCTCAGGAAGCAGGGGATCTGATAAAGCAATCTGAATCTGATAGCGCTGTGGAAGACTATCTGATTAAATGGAAGCGACGTAACACAATCTCTTGAGTTCCATTTAAATGTAGATGACTAACAGCAAAGAGGAACTTATTTAATCGTCATGGAAAAGCTATGAGGCCGAAGAGCTTACATAAGTTTTCTGAAACTACACCTTCCCCACCTTACAAGAAGGTACGTGCGAAGAAGGTACGTGGATCGGAAAAAAAAACGATGGCACCATTTACAATACCGTCTACGAAATGAAACAATACAAACGCTAGTCCGCAGTAGACGCACCTTCTGCCGTGCACTGTACTGTGGCTTGAGCAGTAGCTGTGTAGCTGTAGACAGGGGAAAGAAATCCAATGGTTCATTGGACTGGTTTTAGAAAGGATTTACCAGTGAGAATACATTCAGGTATCACTCTTCGATAAAAAAAAAAAAAAAAAAAAAAACCGCTGCTCCCAATCCATTCATCTATTTCCTCTTTAATGTCTTGAACGCATTTACGTGGGTTATGAAACGAGATTAAATACTGTTTGCAGTCTACGATAGGTGATAAAAAGATGTAATATGATGAAATAATCAGTGCGGAATTCCGTTTAAGTAAATACGCGCGAGCAATTTTTCTTCCGTTACGAAGATCGTAACTGTAGAAATTACTACATACAGTATTGAATATGAGAACATGGACAGATAGAAGAATAAAATAATATTTATCTGGATTAAATATCTTATCGGAAGATGTTTGTAAACCGAACTAACGTTTCACAGTTATTAGATTTCGAAAACACAGTGTCGAAGCGACAGGAAATTCTAACTGCTCTTTTTTAAAATACGTTAAGCAACACTCAACAAGACATAATATTTGGAAAACAAATGTAATTTATTGCGCGTGCGATACGTGTGAAGTATAATTGTTCGTTATTTGTCATACTTACCAATATGAGTGTTAACAATTTAGCTGTGATATATTTAAAATTTACCAGAAATAAAAGAGAAAATAGTTTTAATTTTGTTGGCTGTCAGTACATATCAGGAGGTACAATGGAGTACCTATGCGTCACCCTTGCGCGTGTTTTCCAGTTCCCCGTATCTCGTCCAACTTCTCTGCGCTCATTAGTGCCACTTCTTGCTCCTTCCACTGCTTCTGCATTAAGACAGTCTCAACAACTCTTCCAACCGTACTCGGCTCCTGAGCCCTCCAAAGCCTTACTAGCTGCTTCGCTGCTCTCACGTCTGAACAACTTATTTCACTTATTTTACTCTCTACCGCTGCATCCGAAACAAGTTCCGTAACGTTATCATCGGTATCCCGTTGAATGCCTCTTCTACGTTCTCCGGTACATGAGCCGTGATGGCGACTCCTAGTTATCGTTACTAACCCGTTTCTTATCAGACTAATTACTTCTTTTTTAAAATTTTCCGTCGGATATTTTTTGTCTGTAGTTACTTCATACCGAAAAAACAGCCCTGTTGACGGCATGAGATCCTGCTGGGAGTGAGCTGCTACCACTAAATTTTCCTCTGTCATTCGAAGCTGTTCTCTTTCAAAAACGATGTCACTTTTCGTCATCCTTCCTTCCGATGAGGTCGTTGCGGCCGTCGTCGAAGTATGCCACGTTCGTTAGGTATGATGTGATTTGACTCCCACAATATGATACGACGCTATAGCTCCGATGCGAATTATAATGTTTTACTATAAAGACATAGGCCAACTAATTTCAAAGTGTGCACATATACATACGGGTACTATTGCAAAAAAATAGGAAAGACAACTATTTGTTTCTTGACAATGTTCGTGCATCAACTGAGCTGTTTACATAGCACATCTCAGCCAATGTATTTTCCTACATTTTAGTTAGCTGCCAGCAGATCTATTGTTGCTTTGGAAATAATATTCCGTTAATGATTTATGTTTTATGTTTCATCGACACTTTTTTGTAAACTTTCGGTCTTCTGATTGGTTTCATGCGGCCGGCCACGAGCTACTCTCCCATGCCATCTTTTTCATCTCAGAGTAGCACTTGCACCCAACTTCATAACATCTTCTAATCTCTGTTTTCCTCGATAGTTTTGAACCCTCTACAGCTTGCTCTAGTACCGTGTCGTACCATCTTGTCTCTTCTCCTTGTCCGTATTTTCCAAATGTTCCTTTATTTGTCGATTGTGTGGAGAACTTTCCCATTCATTACAATATCAGTCCACCTAATTTTCAACATTCTTCTGTAGCACCACATCTCAGACGCTTAGATTCTCTTCTGTTCCGGTTTTCCCACAGTTCATGATTCAGTACCATATAATGCTGTGCTGCAATCGTACATTTTCAGACAGTTCTTCCTGAAATTAAGACCTATGCTTGGTACTAGTAGATTTCTCTTGGCCAAGAAAGCTATGCTGTGTAGCCGCGCGGTCTAGGGTGCCTTATCACGGTTCACACGGCTCCACCCGTCGGAGTTTCAAGTCCTCCCTCGGGCATGGATGTGTGTGTTGTCCTTAGCGTAGGATAGTGTAAGTTAAATTAATTAGTGTGTAAGCCGAGGGACCGATGACCTCAGCAGTTTGGGCCCATAGGAACTTACCACAAATTTCCAAAATTTGGCCTGGAATACCCTTTTTTGCCAGTGTTAGTCTGCTTTTCCCGATGTTTTTGCTCCGTCCGTTATGGGTTATTTTGTTGCCTTGGTAGCAAAATTCCTTAACGTCATCTACTTCGTGATCCCCAACCATGATGTTAAGTTTCTTCATGTTCTGATTTCTGCTGCCTCTCATTACTTTCGTCTTTCTTCGATTTACTCTTAGTTCATATTCTGTACTCATTAGACTGTTCATTCGATTCAATAGATCCTGTAATTCTTCTTCACTTTCACTTAAAGATAGCAATGTCATAAGCGAATCTTATCCTCGATATTCTTTCACCTTCAATTTTAATCTCATTTCTTTTATTTCCCACATTGCTTCTTCCGTATACAGACTGGGAATACATCCTTTCCTTACACCCTTTTTAAATCGAGCGCTTCATTCTTGGTCTTCCACTCTTATTGTTCCCTCTTCGTTCTTGTTTAGATTGCATATTACCGACGTTCCTCTACAGCTTGCCACAATTTTTCTCAGAATTTAGAATATCTGCACGATTTTACGTTGTCAACGTATTTCTTCGTTGACAAATCCAATCAACGAGTCTTGCTTTTCCTTCACTCTTGCTTCCATTATTAGTGACAACTTTACAATTGCCTCTCTGGTGCCTTTACCTTTTCTAAAGCCAAAATTATCGTCATCTAATGAGTTCTCAGTTTTCTCTTTCATTCTTCTGTACATTATTCTTGTCAGCATCTTGGGTGCACGAACTATTAAGCTGATTATGCGATAATTCTCCCACTTTTCGGCTCTTCCTTTGCTCGGAATTGTGCGGATGATTTTTCTCCGAAAGTCTGATGGTATGTCCCCGCTCTCATACATTCTACACATCTACGCGAATATCCTCCCCGAATGATTTATGGAATGTTATCTATCCCAAATGCGTTATTTGTTCTTAAGTCCTCAAAGCTTTTTTAAATTCTGATTCTAATGCTGAATCCCCTATCTCTTCCCTGGCGACTCCAGTCCCTTTTTTCCATTACGTCACCAGACGAGGCGTCCCCCCTCGCAGAGGCCTTCAATGTACTCTTTCCACGTAGCCGCTCTCTCCTCTGCATTTAACAGGTGAATTCCAATTGCACTCTCAATGTTAGCGCCCTTGCTTTTAATTTCACCGGACTATTCTGAGTCCGTCCTTCTTTTTCGTTTTCTTCACATTTTTCATGCGGCCATTTTGCTTTATCTTCCTTGCACTTCCTATTTATTTCGTTCGTAAGTGGCGCGTACTTCTGTACTCTTGAATTACCCTGACGAGTATGTACTTGCTTCTTTCGTCGGTCAACTGAAGTATTTCATGTGTTACCTATGGTTTCTTCGCGGCTACCTTCCTTGTACCTACGGTTTTCTTTCGAACTTCTGTAATTACCATTTCTAGAGATTTCCATTCCTCTTCAACTGAACTGCCTACTGAACCATTCATTATCAGTATCTTATGCCTCGGAGAAATCCTTGTGTGGCTCTACATTCCTTAGTATTTCCGTATCCCAGTTCCCTGTGCACTGAATAGTCTCTTGACTTTCAGCCTACACTTCATCATTGCTAAACTGTAATCTGAGTCTGTATTTGCTCCTCCGTAAGTCTTACAATTTAACATCTGACTTCAGAATCTCTTCCTCGCCATGGTGTAATGTAATTGCCATCTTCCTGTATCTCTCAGCCCTTTCCACGTATACCTCCACCTCTTGTGATTCTTGAACATAGTATTAGCTAGCACTAGCTGAAATTTACTGCGAAACTCAGATTTTCTCCTCTCCCATTCCTTGTACCAATCCCATATTCTCCTGTAACCCTTTCTTCTACTCCTTCCCCTACAACTGCATACAGGACTACCATATTCTCATCTCCCTTTACGCAATGAATTACCCATTTACTATCCTCATATACTTTCTCTTTCGCTTCATCCTCTGCTTACGACGTCGACATGTATACCTAATGTTGTTTGTGTTGGTTTACTATCTATTCCGATGACAATAACCCTATCACTCAACTGTTGACAATAACTCATTCTATGCTTTACCTTCCTATTCATAAAGAAATGTACTCTCGTCATATCATTTTCTGCTGCTGTTGATATTACCCTACATTCGGCCAACCGTAAAGTCTTATCTTCTTTCCTTTCCACTTACTCATTCTCACGATATCTACGTAAATTGAGCCTCTGCAGTTTCCTTTTCAGATTTTCTACCTTCCCTACGACGTTAAACTTCTGACATTCCACTCCCCAAGTCTTATAACGTTACCATTTCATTGCTTAATCAATCTTTCTCTCATGGCCATCTCCCCCTTGGCAGACCTAAACCCACTTGAAAATTGCTTTGGTGCCTAAAACAGGTCGTTGTGCCAGAAAATAAACTTGCAGTTGGTGCTCAACACAATTGCGGGGCCTCAACTATCGTGCTCAACATACTGCGCAAAAAAATATCGGTAATATCATTTCCGTTACTTCACATTACTTTCGCTTTCAGTATGCGCTTGCTGATTAGTCTGTTAATTATATTCAGCAGGTCCTGATATTCTTTCTGACTTTCGCTGAGGATAGCAATATCATTAGCGAATATTATCATTGATATCTTTTCACCTTGAATTTTATCCCAATTCCTGAAACTTTCTTTAATTTTCGTCATTGCACCTTTGATGCGTAGATGAAGCACTAAGGATAAAACACTGCATCTCTCTCTTACACCCTCTCTAATTTGAGCACTTTGTTCTTAATCTGGCAATCTTGTCTTTTTCTCCCGGTTATTGTGCATATTCTAGTATATTACACTCCTTCTCTACAGTTTACACGAATTATCCTACGAATTTCAAACAGCTTTCACAATTTTACATTGACGAACGCTTTTTTCTAGGTCGACAATTCCCATGGAAGTGTCTTTATTTTCCTTAAGTCTTGCCTCCATTATCAAGAGGGTCAGAGGCACGGTGTCCGTTGGTGCCTTTACCTATCCTACAGCAAAACTGATCGTCGGCTAACAGCGTCTTTACTTTCGTTTCCACTCTTTTGTATGTTGTTGATGACAGGAACCCGGGTGCATCATAAGTTAAAATGATTATCGATAGTATTCGCACTTACCTGTCCTTGCTGTCTTCGAGATTGTGTCGATAAAATTTTTCCGGAGGTATTATGCTATGTCTGCAGACTCATGGATTCTACAAACCAACTTGAATAATTGATTAGATGCCACCAATGTTTCTAGAAATTACGAAGGAATTCTATGACGTCCGCTCATTTGAACGCAACTCTTCGAAATCTCTGTTGAAGTCTAACTCCGATACTGGATTCCCTATATCCCCGATATGGGCATCAGTTTTTCTCCTGTCACGTCATTAGTCAGTTCCGCCCCATCGTAATGGGCTTTGATGTATTCTTTCCACCTATCTACACTCTCTTCTGCATTAACAGTGGATTTCTTCTAGCACTCTTGGTGTTGATACCTTTGCTCTATATTTGATCGAAGATTGTTTTGTTTTACTCGTATGTTGAATCCGTCCTTCGCACGGCCATTTTTTTTGTTTTTGTTTTTGTGTTTCTTGATATCTTTCCCGCAACAGCTTTGACTTATCTTCCTTGCACTTCCTTTTTATTTAATTCCTAAGTGACTTTATACTGCTGTTTTCTTGTTAATTCCGGAACAGTTTATACTTCCCACTTTCTTCATAAATTGAGTGTTTCTTCTCTTACCCAAGATTTCGTCTCAGTTACCTTCCATGTAGCAATATTTACCTATCCAACTTTTGTGGAAATTTAGAAATTTGTGGTAAGCTTCTATGGGACCAAACTGCTGAGGTCATCGGTCCCTAGACTTACACAGTATTTAATCTCACTTATACTAACTTACGCTAAGGACAAAACCCACACCCATCTCCGAGGGAGGACTCGAACCTCCGATTGGGGGAGCCGCGCGAACCGTGAAAAGGCGCCCTAGACCACGCGGCTACAATGCGTGACCAACTTTTGTGGTTGACCATTTTAGAGATGTCCATTCTTGAACCAAACTGCATATTGCGGTATGCAGTATCGAAGTATTCAACATATAAACCCATAGAGACCTCCAATCGCACTTGAGACTTTTCTCAGTACTCTAGTATCCCACTTCTTCCCACACTGTCTCTTCCAGACTATTACTTTAAGCTTAAGTATACTCTTCGTCATTACTAAATTGGATCTGCCTTAGGATCCAACATCTGACTGACGAATCATTTTGGACCATGACGAATCCTTTCAGACCGTGATGTTATCCAATTTAAATCTTCGAGTGCCTCCAGGCCTTTTCCAGCTATACTTCTTTCTCTTGTAATGTTTGAACCGTATATTCACTATGAGGCCAACAGCCTTTCTGAATTAGTATCACTGGTCCCCATCAGATCATCTAAATTAAGCGCAGCTTGACTTGGCTAGCACTTGCATGGGTGATCGTCCAGGTCTACCGAGTGCTGTTGACAAGTGGGATGCACTCAGTCTTCGTGAGCTCAATTGAGGAGATAGCTGATAGAGAAGTAGCGGTTCCAGTCACAAAAAGTGACAAAGGGTGGAAAGTTGATGTGCTGACCACAAGCCCCTCCATATCTGCCTCCAGTGACACCTGCCAGCTGAGGACGACAAAGCGTTTGGTCGGTGCTGCTGAGCCTTCCGATGCCTGTTCGGACGGAGTTTTTATATTCTCTATAACCGGCCTAAATTAACTGCAGTATTGAGACAGTCTTTCTCCATTGTCATTCCTAGTACCAGGCCTACATTCTCCTCTGACTGTCTTCTATTTTGATTACCATTAGAGCATTCCTATCAGACATAACTATTACATTTTCACCGCCCTAGTAGGAATATATGCCAGTGGATTATTAGTTCCAGGTTTGCCTTACGTGTTTGTACTACTCTCTCATGCTGTTTTAAGTAGCCAGTTGTAACTAATGAAAAGAGAACAGCTTTGCAGTGTGCCACATATACCTTTAATCAACCTAAAAATCTTTTTAATTGAACGAACACTACTGCACACGTAATACTTTATGTCGTATTTAATTTGATATACAAGAAATATAATTTTCCACGACAGTGCTCTGCACAGTAGCAATATGGCGAGCGCCCGACGTACGAAAGCTGCAGTGCAGTGTTCACGAGGTAGGAAACCAAAGTACAGTCAGGCAGCCCGCCACACTTTTACGTATAGTACATGCGAGTATATTGACAGAATGAGACTTTTTTGCACATGGCTGAATCGACGGGTATTCGTTATACAATTTACTGCCGTTACCACTTGAGTATACTATGTCATCAAAAGTATCCGGACACACCCAGAAACATACATTTTTCATATTAGGAGCATTGTGCTGCCACCTACTTCCAGGTACTCCGTATCAGCGACCTCAGTAGTCATTAGACATCGTGAGAGAGCAGCATGGGCCACTCCGTCGAGGTCCTGCACTTCCACGTGGTCAGGTGATAGGGTGTCACTCGTGTCATACGTCTGCACGCGATATTTCCACACTCCTAAACATCCCTAGGTCCACTGTTTCCGATGTGATAGTGAAGTGAAAACATGAAGCGACACATACAGCACAAAAGCGTACAGGTGGAACTCGTCTCTTCACTGACAAAGACCGCCGACATTGAAGAGACGTAATGTGTAATAGGCATACATCTGTCCAGACCATCACATAGGCATTATAAACTGCATCAGGATACATTGTAAGTACTATGACAGTTAGACGGGAGGTGAGAAAACTTGGATTTCATGGTCGAGCTGCTGCTCGTAAGCCACACGATCACACCGGTAAATGCCAAACGATAGCTCGCTTGGGGTAAGCAGCGTAAACATTGGACGATTGGATAGTGGAAAAAACGTTGTGTGGAGAGACGAATCACGGTACACAAAGTGGCGATCCGAAGGCAGGATGTGGATATGGTGAATGTCCGATGAATATCATCTGCCAGCGTGTGTAGTGCCAACACTAAAGTTCGGAAGCGGTGGTGTTATGCACCCCTTGTTGTTTTACGTTGCACAGGCATACACTGATGTTTTGAGCACCTTCTTGCTTCCCACTGTTGAAGAGCAATTTGGGCATGGCGATTGCGTCTTTCAACACGATAGAGCACCTGTTCATAATGCTCGGTCTGTGGTGACGTGATTACACGACAATAACATTCCTGTATGGACTGACTTGCACAGAGACCTGACCTGAATCCTATAGAACACCTTTGGGATGTTTTGGAACGGCGACTTCGTACCATGCCTCAGCGACCGACGTCGATACCTCTCCTCAGTGCAGCACTCCGTGAAGAATGGACTGCCATTGGCCAAGAAACCTTCCAGCGCCTGATTGAACGTATGCCTGCGAGAGTGGAAGCTGTCATCCAAGGCTAAGGGTGGGCCAACACCATACTGAATTCCAGCATTACCGATGGAGGGCGCCACGAATTTGTAAATTATTTTCACGTGTGTGTGTGTGTGTGTGTGTGTGTGTGTGTGTGTGTGTGAGTGTGAGCGGAAGGGAGAAAGTGTTCTTACTGGTTGTTTTGATAGCAATTGTGCACTGAGAAATTAGGTGTGAAGTCCGTAGTGGAAACATCAAAAGGAAATAGCTAAGAAAGGTAGCGACGCCGATTATAGGGCGCATCAGAGAACTCAAACAATCTTTCGAAGAAAGTCGAAGTTTCTACCCTGCTGGATAAATCTAGAGACATGGTTCAAATGGCTCTGAGCACCATGGGTCTTAACTTCTGAAGTCATCAGTCCCCTAGAACTTAGAACTACTTAAACCAAACTAACTTTAGGATATCACACACGTCAATGCTCGAGGCAGGATTCGAACCTGCGACCGTAGCGGTCCCGCGGTTCCAGACTGTAGCGCCTAGAACGGGTCGGCCACCCTGGCCGGCTAGAGACATGGTATTCTGACATGTATGCAGTACAGTTCAGCTGCATTCATTATGTATCTGTTACCATGAGCGAAAGAATAAAAACACGAACATGCTATACACTGTACAAATTTATTTGGGATTGACAACGACGAAGGAGGTTGTGGGCCATGGCTAAACGCGCGAGGCGCAGCGGATGTACAGGTAAGCCCACGAAAGCTGTAGCCGCAGGAACCACCCACAGTTGCCAGTTCTTCACTTTTCCCAGTACAACACTTGGTACTGGCATTATGCTTCTGTTTCAGGGAACTTGCTGTTGTGCTTGATGTAGTCTTTGTTTTCTTTCATGAGGGTTATGGAAGTTTGTTTTCACTGTTGTTTGTTGGGTGTTACGTGATAATAAGACATTAATTATGGGATTAGCGATGTTTCCGTAGTGAAGCCAAACGGGTGGCAGTTTGCTCCTTAGTGGCGCGTGCTTGGCATCAACTGGATAATTTCGCTCAAACCACACTGAGGAGCCAAAACATTATGACCACTGGCCACTGTGGATTTGAATGCCGTCTTGTGTTGCCGGAACGTGGGGCGCTAACTTAATTGTACAGGTTGTTAAGGGTATAGGCACAGATATTTTGTTCATTGGTATCAATGGCAGCGTGCAAGTCGTTTTCTTCTCTGCATCTAACAGCCCTCCCAGGAGCATATTACTTAATTTACTACGTGATGTTTTCTGGGCAGTTGTAACTGCACCGTGAAGTGGAATACACCTGTCAATATGATCTATCCTTTTGCCTCCATGCATCAACATTTCAATAGGTGACCTGCTGATCAGGGGAAAATACGCTTTTAATCGCTTCCATCTGCCTTGTTTAGCAACCAACCTAAAAACAAGCACAACAGTAGGAAGGCATGGAAACTGGTCAAAAGTCTCAACAACGACCCAACAGAACCACAATCAAATTACAGTGAAGTTACACCTGATCAGATAGCTCACCAACTACGCATGAACGGAAAAACTAAAAGGAAGATCTGGAATGGCAAAATTAAAAGAAAATTGAACGAGGTGATTAGCTTCCTAGCTCGCCCGTTCTTCATTCAGGAGCTACAAGATGCCAGCAACGATTTGAAAAACAATAAGGACGCTGGCCTCGACGATCTGAGATCTGAGCAAATTAAACATTTTGGACCGGGAGTACAAGCATGGACCTAGAGCTAATGAATAACTGTATCACAACAATGCTGGAGGAAAGCTCGGGTTGTTGCGTTATTAAAACCAGGGAAAGACGCAGCTGAAGCTAAAAATTTCCGGATTGTCTCACTGCTTTGTCATTTCTTTAAAGTGCTGGAGCGAATGATGCTCAAACGCATAGCTGATTGTGTGGACAAAGCCCTCATTAACGAACAAGCTGGATTTCGACCAGGAAAATCATGCTGTGGGCAAATCCTTAATCTCACACAGTACATCGAAGACGGCTATCAGAGAGGAGAAGTAACTGTGGTCGCATTCCTGCATCTCAGTACTGAATATGACACAGTTAACCATAAGTTGCTTACCCAGAAAGTGTATAATGTCACTAAGGACTACACCCTTTCTATGTTCGTGCAATGCATGCTACAGAACAGACGCTACTATATAACCTTACAATCTAAAAACAGCCGATGGAGGACACAGAAAAATGGACTTGCACAGGGTAGTGTCTTGGCTCCAATATTATTTAACATCTATACCAATGATCTTCCCATCAGCCACCAGACACGAATGTTCATATATGCTGATGATGCAGCAGTGGCCACTCAGGATAAAACCTTTGAACAAGTGGAGGAGAATCTCACAGGAGCCTTAACAGAACTTGCTACCTATTACGACGGCAATAATCTCAAACCAAACCCTAGTAAATCTCAAGTATCCGCCTTCCATCTTAGGAACAAACAAGCCAAACGGAAACTCCAAGTCATGTGGCAAGGGGAAGAGCTGAAACATACAAACAGCCCAAAATACCTGGGAGTAACACTGGACAGAGCACTTACTTTTAAGCAGCACTGTCACAACACTAAAAAAAAGGTCTGTGCCAGGAACAACATACTGCGGAAGCTAACAGGTTCATCGTGGGGAGCTCAACCACATGTTTTGCGCACCACGGGTCTGGCGCTGAGTATCTCAACAGCGGAATACGCGGCGCCAGTTTGGAGGAACTCTGCTCACACTAAGCAAGTTGACGTCGCCGTAAACGATACTGTACGTATTGCCACAGGATGCCTCAGACCAACTCCCACAGACATCATTTATCCCATCATAGGCATAGCACCACCCACTATCCTCAGAAAAGTAGCCGCCGAGAATGAAAGATCAAAACAAAAGAATGATCCACGACACCTAATGCATAAGCACCGAAAACAACGTGTCCGGCTGAAATCCCGCAGGAGTTTCATTGAAACTACCGAAGAGCTTGCCACCAAGCCCGTCGCAAGGCGGCTATCTCTCTGGGAAGAAATGGTGCCACACTCCACAATGGAACTACTTGAGGAGGGATCTGCAGGATTTCAACTACATTTTACAACTTGGAGGTCATTAAACCGGCTGCGCACTGGAGTAACTGGGTGCAAATCAAACCTATTTAAATGGGGTTACAGTGATAGCGATAGGTGTGAATGCGGAGCAATACAGGACTTGGACCACTTATTGATTTGCCCAGATATGTCTATAACATGCACTAAAGATGATATTTTGAAAGTCAATGACACAGCAAACTACGTTGCTAAGTACTGGGAAGGGAAGATATAATTGGTGCATCCGGATACGGAAGAAGAAGAAACCTAAAAACATACTACTCGTAATAGCTATAATTATTAGTTTGCAAATAACGTAAATAGTGACGTCATGTTGTTCAGTAAGCTGCCCTCAGTCATCACTAGAAATATCTGCACTTATATACCTAAAACCCTGTATAGTCGCGGAGCAGATGTGAATGGGGAATCGTTCTAGCGATGATACAAGCCGCAAATCGGAGAAATCCACTCACATAAGCGATCTTGACTAAAGACCGAGCGTTATAGCCCAGTGCCTAGGAACGAACATGTTGGAAAGGGCGAAGCTGGTCAGATGTACTCCTGCTACCTCGCGAACATCTATGGAAGGTGGCTGAAGGAACGTGAAACATCGAGTAGGCGACAAACTATTGAATCTAGGAAGAAAGAACATCACCATCAACTCTATTTACTGATTTTGTTCGTACAGGTGATGTTGTTATCCTTACTAAAAATAAGATAACAGTAACAGCTGTTGCCCCAATATCACCAGAAGATGGATGTACTGCAAAGCTGTTGGACGGCCACGCCTCACCATAGGGCTTGGAAGTCGAGTGCTTGTCCGCTGTGTAAAGTACTACGGACTCCGATCTGAGGCATATCTGACGATATACTACAATGCTAGTCCAGGCACGAGTGTTTCGAAAGTCACTATTCAGTACACATTGCTGAACATGCGGCTTCGCGACAAACCACCCTTACGTCTACTCATGTCGATCAAGCCTGCCGGTGTGGCCATGCGGTTCTAGGCGCTTCGGTCTGGAACCGCGTGGCCGCTACGGTCGCAGGTTTGAATCCTGCCTCGGGCAAGGCTGTGTGTGATGTCCTTAGGTTAGTTAGGTTTAAGTAGTTCTTAGTTATTCCGTACCCGTGGTCTAGGGATGCCAGCGCGGTAGCTCAGCGTGTTCGGTCAGAGAACCGGTTGACCTCTGTAATAAAAAAACTGAGTGGAAGGATCAACCACCGAACTTGACCAGGATGTCTTGCGACGTCCGCAACGACCAAACACAACGATCAATAACGAACAAAACGAAAAAAAGGGGTAGCGTCTTTGATTCATAATCAAAACATCTTCGGTCCCGGGTTCGATCCACGACACTGCCTAAATTTTGATAAATAATCAGCATTGGCGGCCGAAGACTTCCGGCATAAGAAGTCAGCCTCATTCTTGTCAAAGAGGGCGGAGGAGCGGATAGAGGTTCAGGGCACTCTCTTGTCCTAGGGGTGGGAAATTGCCCCTAAAGGCGGAAGAATCAGCAACGATCAACGACATGAGGATGCAGAAGGCAATGGAAACCACTGCATTAAAGACACGTAACGTGTATCCACAGGACATGTGGCCTGTAATTGAAGAAGTGTCATGATGATCTCTCCATTGGCAAAAGATTCCGGAATAGTCCCCCATTCGGATCTCCGGGAGGGGACTGCCAAGGGGGAGGTTACCATGAGAAAAAGATTGAATAATCAACGAAAGGATAACGTTCTACGAGTCTGAGCATGGAATGTCAGAAGCTTGAACGTGGTAGGGAAACTAGAAAATCTGAAAAGGGAAATGCAAAGGCTCAACCTAGATATAGTAGGGGTCAGTGAAGTGAAGTGGAAGGAAGACAAGGATTTCTGGTCAGATGAGTATCGGGTAATATCAACAGCAGCAGAAAATGGTATAATAGGTGCAGGATTCGTTATGAATAGGAAGGTAGGGCAGAGGATGTGTTACTGTGAACAGTTCAGTGACCGGGTTGTTCTAATCAGAATCGACAGCAGACCAACACCGACAACGATAGTTCAGGTATACATGCCGACGTCGCAAGCTGAAGATGAACAGATAGAGAAAGTGTATGAGGATATTGAAAGGGTAATGCAGTATGTAAAGGGGGAAGAAAATCTAATAGTCATGGGCGACTGGAATGAAGTTGTAGGGGAAGGAGTAGAAGAAAAGGTTACGGAGAATATGGGCTTGGGACGAGGAATGAAAGAGGAGAAAGACTAATTGAGTTCTGTAACCAGTTTCAGCTAGTAATAGCGAATACCCTGTTCAAGAATCACAAGAGGAGGTATACTTGGAAAATGCCGGGAGATACGGCAAGATTTCAATTAGATTACATCATGGTCAGACAGAGATTCCGAAATCAGATACTGGATTATAAGGCGTACCCAGGAGCAGATATAGACTCAGATCACAATATAGTAGTGATGAAGAGTAGGCTGAAGTTCAAGACATTAGTCAGGAAGAATCAATACGCAAAGAAGTGGGATACGGAAGTACTAAGGAATGACAGGATACGTTTGAAATTCTCTAACGCTATAGATACAGCAATAAGGAATAGCGCAGTAGGAAGTACAGTTGAAGAGGAATGGACATCTCTAAAAAGGGCCATCACAGAAGTTGGGAAGGAAAACATTGGTACAAAGAAGGTAGCTGCGAAAAAACCATGGGTAACAGAAGAAATACTTCAGTTGATTGATGAAAGGAGGAAGTACAAACATGTTCCGGGAAAATCAGGAATACAGAAATACAAGTCGCTGAGGAATGAAATAAATAGGAAGTGCAGGGAAGCTAAGACGAAATGGCTGCAGGAAAAATGTGAAGACATCGAAAAAGATATGATTGTCGGAAGGACAGACTCAGCATACAGGAAAGTCAAAACAACCTTTGGTGACATTAAAAGCAACGGTGGTAACATTAAGAGTGCAACGGGAATTCCACTGTTAAATGCAGAGGAGAGAGCAGATAGATGGAAAGAATACATTGAAAGCCTCTATGAGGGTGAAGATTTGTCTGACGTGATAGAAGAAGAAACAGGAGTCGATTTAGAAGAGATAGGGGATCCAGTATTAGAATCGGAATTTAAAAGAGCTTTGGAGGACTTACGGTCAAATAAGGCAGAAGGAAAGATAACATTCCATCAGAATTTCTAAAATCATTGGGGGAAGTGGCAACAAAACGGCTATTCACGTTGGTGTGTAGAATATATGAGTCTGGCGACATACCATCTGACTTTCGGAAAAGCATCATCCACACAATTCCGAAGACGGCAAGAGCTGACAAGTGCGAGAATTATCGCACAATCAGCTTAACAGCTCATGCATCGAAGCTGCTTACAAGAATAATATACAGAAGAATGGAAAAGAAAACTGAGAATGCGCTAGGTGACGATCAGTTTGGCTTTAGGAAAAGTAAAGGGATGAGAGAGGCAATTCTGACGTTACGGCTAATAATGGAAGCAAGGCTAAAGAAAAATCAAGACACTTTTATAGGATTTGTCGACCTGGAAAAAGCGTTCGACAATATAAAATGGTGCAAGCTGTTCGAGATTCTGAAAAAAGTAGGGGTAAGCTATAGGGAGAGGTGGGTCATATACAATATGTACAACAACCAAGAGGGAATAATAAGAGTGGACGATCAAGAACGAAGTGCTCGCATTGAGAAGGGTGTAAGACAAGGCTGTAGCCTTTCGCCCCTACTCTTCAATCTGTACATCTAGGAAACAATGATGGAAATAAAAGAAAGGTTCAGGAGTGGAATTAAAATGCAAGGTGAAAGGATATCAATGATACGATTCGCTGATGACATTGCTATCCTGAGTGAAAGTGAAGAAGAATTAAATGATCTGCTGAACGGAATGAACAGTCTAATGAGTACCACAGTATACTTTGAGAGTAAATCGGAGAAAGACGAAGGTAATGAGAAGTAGTAGAAATGAGAACAGCGAGAAACTTAACATCAGGATTGATGGTCACGAAGTCAATGAAGTTAAGGAATTCTGCTACCTAGGTAGTAAAATAACCAATGACGGACGGAGCAAGGAGGACATCAAAAGCAGACTCGCTATGGCAAAAAAGGCATTTCTGGCCAAGAGAAGTCTACTAATATCAAATACCGGCCTTAATTTGAGGAAGAAATTTCTGAGGATGTACGTCTGGAGTACAGCATTGTATGGTAGTGAAACATGGACTGTGGGAAAACCGGAACAGAAGAGAATCGAAGCATTTGAGATGTGGTGCTATAGACGAATGTTGAAAATTAGGTGGACTGATAAGGTAAGGAATGAGGAGGTTCTACGCAGAATCGGAGAGGAAAGGAATATGTGGAAAACACTGATAAGGAGAAGGGACAGGATGATAGGACATCTGCTAAGACATGAGGGAATGACTTCCATGGTACTAGAGGGAGCTGTAGAGGGCAAAAACTGTAGAGGAAGACAGAGATTGGAATACGTCAAGCAAATAATTGAGGACGTAGGTTGCAAGTGCTACTCTGAGATGAAGAGGTTAGCACAGGAAAGGAATTCGTGGCGGGCCGCATCAAACCAGTCAGTAGACTGATGACCAAAAAAAAAAAAAAAAAAAAAGTGCTAAGTTCTAGGGGACTGATGACCACAGATGTTACGTCCCATAGTGCCCAGAGCCATTCTCATGTCGATCAACAAACGTCTTCATTACGACTGCACGGGGCTCTGGACCAACAAGATTTGACCCTGGACTAGGGATGGGAAAAACCGACAATTTAACACTAATACCGATATTTAGTACTAAATAACAGGTATTTTTCGTTATTTGTTTGGTCTCAGTGGAATAGATACTTCTGTTTTTTACTGATAAGCAGATACAAAACCGATATATTAATTTTCCTTAACAGTGGTCCAAAAGTGTTTTGTTTTTTGACAAAATTAAAAAAAAATATCGAGTTAGGTAGGTAGTTCTGTAACTTCTTAAGGATCTGTGTCGTCATTGAATACTGGTTCTATTGGAAGTAGTCACAGATCAAGAAATTGTAGAACGGGTATTTATGAACAGATTGGACAGTAAATACTGGCTAATGTATTAAAAATTTCTGGAATTTTACTTTTTGTCTTGTAATTTTTTCTGGTAAGTGTTAAATTTTTTGTACTATCCAGATCGTTCATTTAAATTTTTTGAAAGAAAATTTTCCATTTTTTAGTTAAAAAAGTCATCTGCGTTTACATTTCCTCTAAAAAAGTAAAGACATATAAAAAAGTTATAAATGACTGTGCTTAAACTGACAATATTTTTAGCGCAACGCAATATGACTTTCAAAAATCCCTACAAAAGAATGGCCCTGACTAACAGTAACCTATACCTTTCACGAATCACTTACCTTACAAAAATCTTCGTTACTCAAACTACTGCAATACAGCGTGCGCCAATACTACCAGCTGAATAAAGGATTGTAACTACTGAAGGCACTAACTACTGATAGGCATAGTTAGCAAATGAAAGATTTTGATAGAGAACAAACAATGTATTTACCTTAATAGTGTTCAAAAGTCATAATATGTATATCAGTTCATGACATCCAGTCTTACAAATTTACTGTCTCTGATGGACACACGTCCAGATCATCCGCTCTCAAAACTCCGCCATCTCTCTCCCCACATCCACCACTGCTGGCGGCTCACCTCCAACTGCGCAACGCTAAGCGCTGTTAACAGCCAACTGCTCAACAATACAATAGCATATACTCCAACAATGCAAAGCAACCACAGCCTTCACACAGCACAGTCAGTGATTTTCATATAGAGCGCTACGTGGCGTTGCCAACATAAAAACCTAAACAGCCTACTTACAATATCTGTCAGAAAACGATTTATCGTTCAAAACAATTAAAGAAACAGAAACGTACAAATTTTATGCAAAAGCTTATTATTTGTTTGTAATTTCTATGAACTAGTAAAAGAGAAAGAAAGTTGCGGCAATAGTAATAAATCAAAAAGTTAAAAGTTCATTCATACCTTAGAATAAAAACAGAAATTGTATTATATGGTGCGTGTTCCTAAATGGCATTTAACCGTTTTTAGTCCATGGATACGGACAAATTAACACGAAAAACAGTGATCCCCTACTTTAGTTTTCACGCTTTTGGTGAGTCCTCATTTAAAACATGATTTTTAGTGGAGATTTAAATAATTAGCCCATTTGTGGAGTAAAAATGGACTAAATTTCCTTTCATTTACCTAATTTATTTAAAATTTTGGTTCTGTATATCTTGGAACACATAATGCGAAACTCTGAGGATGTCTTAGAATTTTTCAATCTTTGTTCGACGTGTACGTTTATTGCTGGAAATAACAGCAATAAAAAATCGAAAATCGGTTATTTCAGAAACCTGATACTTTGAGCGGTTTTAACAGTAACATTGCAACGGAAAAGGAAAAGACGGGTATAGCCGAAAATCGGTTGTTGAGCGATAACCACCATCTCTATCCTCGGACAATGGAAATGTGCCCTGGTAGGATGAATCATCTTTATTGTTACACCAGGTTCATTGTCGCATCCGGACACGCCGTCATCCAGGCGAGGTACTGCCCGAAACGTGCACTAACACACGTAGGTCACTGGTAGCATGGTTTTACGGGGGACATTCAGGTGGGCTTCCATGGCACCTGTGTTAGCAACCGAAGCACCTTGATTGCTGTCAACATTATTGCCTGTCACCTGCATCCCTTTCTGCTTGTTGTCTTTCCTGACGGTAACGGCATCTTCCAACAGGCTAATTGTCCGTGTCACAATGTAAAACTCGTGCTACAATGGTCTGAGGACCATGGTAGCTCATGCTGCTGTTTAAGCCCGATTTGACACCAATGGAAGACATCTGGAACGCAATCGGGAGCCGTATTAGCACCAACAATCCACAAGTTCGTTATTTCTGGGAACTGTGTGACCCGTGTGTAGCCACCTGGTGCAACAGACCTTCGGAAACCTCACAAGGAGTGAAATTACAATGAAATCCAGACCTTCAGCTGCTTACAGGCGTTGATAAATATCGACGGGGTCTGTTGAAAATGTGTGCTCCGACCGGAACTCGAACCCGCGATCTCCTGCTTACTTGGCAGACGCTCTATCCGTCTGAGCCACCGAGGTCACAGAAGATATTGCGACTGCAGGGACTTATCTCTGGTACGTTCCCCGTGAGACCCACACTTCCAACGTGCCGTCCACACAGTACATTTGTAGTGTCGCTGCCCACTATACTCATTACTCGCGGCAGTCAATCTACCGATTCCCGTACGAATTCGGGCAATGTGAGTGCATCCTCACTGAAGAAGATCATTGGTCGGTAAGCCTTACCTATATGAAGATGATATCTGTTCTGTCCGAAATGTATGAAACTGACAGAAAATGCAAAGTTATTAAGCAGGAAGGATTAGGCAAATTCACTAGTAGGGAAAAGATAGGTATCGCCTACAGGAATGTTAGAGACCTTTGCAGAAAAGAGAAGCAACTCTGTAATTAAAAGCTCAGATAGAAACCTGGCACCAAGCTGAGAAGTGGACACTAATGGTTAGGAAGATATATGTATGCGCTGTACAAGGGAAAATGAAGGCAATGGAAAGAATGGAAGAAGTAAATGAAGATCAGATGGGAGATATGATACTGCGAGGAGAACTTCATAGAACACTCGAAGGCCCAAGTCGAAACAAGACCCCTTGAGTAGACGATATTCTCTCAGAATTATTGAGATACTTGAGAGGGCCAATCGGTGTGCAGACAGTAATTCCTCTTGCAGAGAAGGCGGGAGCTGACATGTGTCAATACTACGTCAGTTCAATAAGTCATTATTTCAAAATACTGATACGAATTGTTTACAGAAGAATGGAAAGAAGTGATACAAAGCGAACTCGGGAAAGATCAGTTTGGGTTCCGTGAAATGGAGGAACACATGAGACAATACCAGCCCTACGATTCCTCTTAGAATATAAATTAAATGGCCGGCCGAAGTGGCCGTGCGGTTAAAGGCGCTGCAGTCTGGAACCGCAAGACCGCTACGGTCGCAGGTTCGAATCCTGCCTCGGGCATGGATGTTTGTGATGTCCTTAGGTTAGTTAGGTTTAACTAGTTCTAAGTTCTAGGGGACTAATGACCTCAGCAGTTGAGTCCCATAGTGCTCAGAGCCATTTGAACCATTTTATAAATTAAATAACAACAAACTTACTTAACAAGATCTGTAGATTTAAAAGAAGCGTTTGATATCGTTGAATGAGATGCTCTTTTCGAAATTCTGAAGGTACAGCAGTAAAATACATTAGCGAAAGGTTGTTTAAACTTCTTGATAAACTAGACTGCAGCTACAACACTCGAAAGGGATGAAAGGTGAGTAGTGGTTGTCAATGGATTGAGACAGTATTGTAGCACCTCCCCGATCTGATCTTATTCAATCTGTACACTGAGCAAGCAGTAAGGGAAGCTAAGAAGAAATTTAGGAAACTAATTAATGTCCAGGGAGAAAAAATAAAAGCGATGCTGTTTGCCGATGACATTGAACTTCGATCAGGTAACAGCAAAAGACTTGCAACAGCACTTTAAAGGAATTGATAGTGTAGTGAGAAGAGGTTATACGATGAAGAGCAACAAATGTAAAACATGGGCAACGCTATATAATCGAAATAAATGAGATGATGCTGAGAGTATTAGACAAGGAAATGAGACACTGAATATAGCAGATGAGTATTACTATTTGGACAGCAAAACAAAGGACGATACCTAAGTAGAGAGAAATCAAACGCGGAGTTGCTACAACAAGACAAGCATTTCTAGAATAGGGGAACTTGTTTACACGTTATGTAAATTTAAATGTTGGGAAGACTTTTTTGGGTTGTTTGAAGAAGAATCCTGTACGGAAATGAAACGAGGACGATAAATAGTTCAAGCAGGAGAAGAAATGTGGTACTATATTCAAGAATGCTGGAGATCAGATGAGTAAATCGAATAACTAATGAGGAAGTGCTGAATCGAATTGAGAAAAAAGAAACTTAAGGCACAACTTGACTAAAAGACGGGATCGGTTGATAGGACAAATCCTGAGGATTCAAAAGATCAACAGTTTTGTAACGGCGTCATGTGTAGTGGGAAAAATTGCAAAGGGATACTGAGGCACAAATACAGTAAGCAAATTAAAATGCGTGTAGGGCACAGAAATGATGCAGAGCTAAAGAGGCTTGCACGTGATAGAGTAGCGTGAGGAACTGAATCAAACATGTCTTTGGACTGAAGACCCCTGCCACAATAATCAAAATTTCATATTACTTGAATAACAAAAAGTTTCCCTCTTATCGAAAACTCAGTATCGTCATCATGCAGTACATCTTAACAAACTTTCTACATACATTAAAAAAAAAAAAAAAAAAAAACTTGCTGCAATAAATGAAACTGTTAGGAAAACTCAGTGCAGCTCATCCAGAATAGAGGATTCTGGTTTCATCCTTATACAACAAATATCTTGCAAATTCCAGTGGAATGAATGAAATGTAAGGTCACGTATGCGTTCCAAGCACAACGTGGAAACTCTGCTCTGCTCCTCCACGAGCTCCTGCCGAAGTGCCAATCCAGAAGTAATTTTAAACGGCCTGTTGATTGTTTAGAAAGGTGTACTGACAGTTATACGGGGTGTTAGGGTTATAAATCCAGATATTGTGATCATTAGGACCTTAATATATTCCCATTCAGTATTTTGACTGTTTTTTCTCTGCATCTAACAGTCTTACCGCAAATACGACTCATAATTTACTACCTGATGTTTTCTGCACAGTCGAAGCTGCACCACTAAGTGGACTACGCCTGTCAGTATAGACTTACGGTTTTGCGTTCGTGCGTCCACACTCCCAACACCTGACCTGCTTTCTAGAGGAAAATAAGCTTTTGCCACGTTTACTTGAAGGTACTAACCAACTTAAAAACTCACTATTTCTAATAGCTAATGCTATAAGACTGCTGGTTGGCTGTATGCTGGTTGTTTGTACATTTTTAATTTATATTGAACCTGTGTGACCATCTCCTCGCGTTACCTTAGAGAATTTTTCTCGACTTTGCGTCCTGGCTGCTAATATACCAGGCCCATCAGAAATGGTGTCTATATTGTGACCCATATTTGAAATATGCGCAACGGAAACTGGTGCGAGCTTATCTAAGATAACGCGTTCTGGGGTGGTTGAACTCAAAGCCGTCCTATAGCAGCTGGTAGCCTATCTATATTTACATTGCAGGTTATTTCTGTCTTTCATTAACTTTAGAAAATCGAACTGATTAAGATACATCCTACCCATTTCATGTGTCAGGTTACTGGGGGACTATATCTTAACTGAAATGCTGACTCTCATTTAATAGATTTACTTTCTACTTTGATGAAAACTTTAGAAGCCGACACATTACAATTTTTCTTTAGTTACAAAACTTCAGCGTTACCTCTCATGGGTAGGACAATGACAAAACGAAAACGCTACACGAATAATTTCATATACGACACATAATTTCATAATAAAAAGAAATGTAGGACACATAATTTGATAATAAAACAAAAAATACATAAGTGGGCCACACCGTCTTTAGCGGGAAAATCGTCATTCATTCTTTAAGACTCACTTATCGTCATGCATGAATTACACCACTGGAAATTTAAAGTAGGCCACAGCTGAAGGTAGAAAACCTCTATCAGAGAAAAGATTCTGGGCAAAAATGATGCACTATTGGCGCCAAAATGAAGTGCGAACTGAACTCACAAAGAAAGTACCAAAAATAATTAAATTTCGCGACATAAATTTCTCGATCTACCATCCGATACGCAACCTGCACGCATTGAGCTAAAAGTGAAGCTTATAACTCGGGAAATAGCTACATGAACTGATGATTCCTGTTGCATCCTCACTACAACAAAGCAAAATTTCACAAACACATTTCAGAGAAAACTATTGCAAATAAATTAAAACCGTAACCTGTGCCGATGAAGGTATGTTGAATGCGTGCTATGAGTATACTCTGTCGTGAATTTTTAGCCATATTACCTCATTTCTACCTCACCAAATCTGCAAGCTGCTGTGCTCCCGTGTCCGGTCCGTCTCATGGCTGGCCCCACAATGCTCTCCACGCGCCAAAATCTCGACCAACGTTCCTATTCAAACGCGGTGGTGGGGAGACTCACCTCACCCCCGCACCAACTTTGTAACCTGCCCTCGTGCCTGTGTTCATCTTTGCTTGCTGCTCTGGCCTACCTGCCGTTATTCTTGTAATATTGGCAATGACTGCTATTCCCTTAAACTGTTCCCTTTGGTCCATGCTCCCGCTACATTTGACTTCCATTCACACCCATGCACACTCACACAGGATGGAACAAGGAGTGTACATATAAATGACGTGTGACCTCTTTGTGAAATGATGAAAAGAAATAAACAAATGCGTCAAATATTCCTTTCACCCAGCGAAGTATTGAAGCAGCTAGCAATCAAAGAGAAACTTATATCTCGATGTAGAAAACATAATTACTTTCTACTGTAACCTGAGGCGAAACGAAAGTAACGTCCCACTAATAATAATCATTATTTTACAAATGAAGTAAATACTGATGCAATGTTGTTTGGTACAATGTCCTCGGCAACCAAAACAAAAGAAAATTGTGCTTATGCCGCAGACACCTTGTATTTTAGTCGCCGAATATAAATGGTTACTGGTGGTATGAATTCCGCTCTCCCGTGCAGTGTTTACTGGTTTGGGGCCATGTTTGTAGATATAGAAGATTATAAGAAGTTTATTCCCCGAGTAATTAACTTACTCACGGAATGGAAAGCGTCCCACGGTTTTAAGTGAACCTAATTTGCTTGGCGTTCGAGAGGGAAGCCATTAAAGAGACGGGTTTATCAGGCGACGCCAGCGGCGGCAATCACAGGGTCGTCCGCCGGCTGGCTGAATGATTTGTGCCGCGCAGAGATACGGGTGAGCGATCGCTCGCCGGCGCTCATTAGCCTCCCTGACATCCGGCTCATTTACATTCATGAAAATTCAAATCGTGGACGACGTGCGACAACCAGACACAATTAACTTACCCCATGTCCAAACGTACACGTCAGCGTCTCGTGTGGACAGATTAGAGCGCTGTTACGCCAAGTTTTCACGGCCCCCTTGATGCCTGTTACACTGCATATTTGGTTAGAAAAGAAAGGAATAAAAAATTTCGTTGAAGCATTCTACATGGTATGCGTGTAACGTGACGTGTGGTGAGGGTGGGGCGAGAGGCAGGGAATGTAGCACAGGTCTAGCTTACAAGTTTCTGTTGCTCTCACTTACTCCCAAGACCTCTGAGCGACCACGGATGCTGGAAGGATGCATTAATGAGACTGGCACGGTTGATATGCTAGGGACATTCCACTGGCAAAGGTTAAGTGATGTCTAATGACATACAGAGTAGAGAAAAACAACATGATAAGGCTAGCGTAGCGTTAAAGATGTGGAACGGAGCAAAATTTTTCACGTAATCGTAGGTAGGAAATAAACGGTTGTAGAGCTACAGGTGTTAAGCGACAGCAAATCAGCGACGAGGGCGCAACAAGCGAACGTGTGTTTTTGTGAGTCTTGCAGGGCAATTTGGCCGAACTGTGCTTCCATAATTGTTAGAATAAAACATCATTCCTGCTCTCTGTGCATTGGCCAAAACTAAAACATTTGGTCTTTCGATTCCATTAGCAATAAAATTGCCCTTTATATTACGTACCTACGATCCTACTGTGCTATAGCTTATTATCTCAAGAGACTGATACATTACTTCACTTCTAGCGTAACCATTTAAATAGTTGAGCTTTACCCAGAAAACATCACAGAAAATTCACATCTAATGTAATCAGCCAGCAGAAAAAGGTAAAGTTTGTCAAGCTTCGTATTTTCTGCTGACACCATTATCTTCCGGTAATCTAATTGCAGCTGCTCTTTCTAGTCAACAGGTATCAGCTGAGGCAGTTTAGTTTGAATGCACACACTTCTGCGCTTTCGCTTCACATACACTGTCATTATATGGACCTACATAACCGTCCTAATTTTCCTGTATTTCCCGCCTAAATTGCTCTGTTATTTTCAGATAGTCTATCAAATTCGTCTATCTGAATAGCACTTAATAAAGAAATGAAGCTGTTAAAGAGGGACTGGAACACTAAGTTTCTCTTCCGAAATTGCATTACCGAAAAGGTCACAACAGGGCTCTACTTGCAAATGTAGTACAAATGTGAAAATGATGGACATAGAAACAATTGACCGTTGAGCTGGAAAAAGAAGAAACACACTGCTAGAAGTGTTTCACAGAAGAATGGTCACTAGTTGTAATGAGATTCCGATTAGACACTTTAACGAGAAAAATATAGAAAGAAATGACCCCTCTGCTAACAAAATTTTGTACGTGTCTCAAACGTCAGAGCGTCCCACTTAATTGAAAAAAGTCGTTGGTCTTTCCATTTCTGAAAAGAACTTTGGATTTTTGTCATATCTGTAAGATGAGGAATTACAGTATACACACTGGCGTGCAAAACTTAACGACGAAAGTAGCTTTCACCTAATGTGTACATAACTCAATGAAACTTGGACCATATGTAGAAAGAATTACTACTGCACGGTGCAGTACGGTATAGTACAGTACACTACGGTACACTACAGAAGGTAACTCAAAGAAATACGCAATCAAACGTAAATAAAAGTCACTATCATTAAAAGACGATAATTACACTAAAGCCACCGCTATTCGTGATGGTCCCTAGATATTAAAAAAGGTGGCATACTGTTCTTGATAGGGTGTGTGATCATCATGGACGGCAGTGCATGCTCTGCTATGTGCCCCCATGCTGGCCACATGGTCTGTAAGGGGTTCTCGTGTTATGACGCTCCATTCCTCCACCAGCGTGACTGACAAGTGCTTGTGAGGTAACGGGTGAGTCGTGGCGCCGTGAAAATACTCTAAGTTCGGAGTTGGCGTGGCCGCACGGGCCACTCGGCAAACCGGGGCTCGTCAGCTGCCGCATGGTGCCGAACGTTAGTTGGAGCAAGAGGGGTAGCCCCAGCGTGTGGTCCATGCACGGCCGCCTGTATTAGGGGCCGGAGTCGTCAAGCCGACAACGTCGTAGCCTGTGACGTCAGTAGGCCGGCTAGCGTGACCGGCTAGGCCGAGACTGAAGTTTAGATTTCGTCGATTGCAGACGACGTGTCTGATATAAATACGCAATCACTTTCTTTTTTTGTAGATTTGGTCCCTATAAGTAACACAGTAACCTAGAAAAGCTAATTTCTCGCAGTATTACGCCGACTTTATGTCGGAATTACGCATTTTATTCTCGTTTCCTTGCAACGATGAACTTTACAATAACTCACGTGTGCTTCATAGCAGTATATTATGACGTTTCGTACCCGAGATTTGGAGATACAAGTTCAGCAAACAATTTTGTGAGATGCCTACTAACATTATTTGCAGACGTGCAATTATTTCAGTCTGTTATGTGAAATATATTATCATGTTCCTTCCTATATAAATGACAAACTAATATAAGAGTTTCTGACAGCTGCAACATATCTTTCACACCTTTATATACATCTACATCTACATCTACATTGATACTCCGCAAGCCACCCAACGGTGTGTGGCGGAGGGCACTTTACGTGCCACTGTCATTACCTCCCTTTCCTGTTCCAGTCGCGTATGGTTCGCGGGAAGAACGACTGTCTGAAAGCCTCCGTGCGCGCTCTAATCTCTCTAATTTTACATTCGTGATCTCCTCGGGAGGTATAAGTAGGGGGAAGCAATATATTCGATATCTCATCCAGAAACGCACCCTCTCGAAACCTGGCGAGCAATCTACACCGCGATGCAGAGCGCCTCTCTTGCAGAGTCTGCCACTTGAGTTTATTAAACATCTCCGTAACGCTTTCACGGTTACCAAATAACCCTGTGACGAAACGCGCCGCTCTTCTTTGGATCTTCTCTATCTCCTCCGTCAGACCGATCTGGTACGGATCCCACACTGATGAGCAATACTCAAGTATAGGTCGAACGAGTGTTTTGTAAGCCACCTCCTTTGTTGATGGACTACATTTTCTAAGGACTCTCCCAATGAATTTCAACCTGGTACCCGCCTTACCAACAATTAATTTTATATGATCATTCCACTTCAAATCGTTCCGCACGCATACTCCCAGATATTTTACAGAAGTAACTGCTACCAGTGTTTGTTCCGCTATCATATAATCATACAATAAAGGATCCTTCTTTCTATGTATTCGCAATACATTACATTTGTCTATGTTAAGGGTCAGTTGCCACTCCCTGCACCAAGTGCCTATCCGCTGCAGATCTTCCTGCATTTCGCTACAATTTTCTAATGCTGCAACTTCTCTGTATACTACAGCATCATCCGCGAAAAGCCGCATGGAACTTCCGACACTATCTACTAAGTCATTTATATATATTGTGAAAAGCAATGGTCCCATAACACTCCCCTGTGGCACGCCAGAGGTTACTTTAACGTCTGTAGACGTCTCTCCATTGATAACAACATGCTGTGTTCTGTTTGCTAAAAACTCTTCAATCCAGCCACACAGCTGGTCTGATATTCCGTAGGCTCTTACTTTGTTTATCAGGCGACAGTGTGCAACTGTATCGAACGCCTTCCGGAAGTCAAGAAAAATAGCATCCACCTGGGAGCCTGTATCTAATATTTTCTGGGTCTCATGAACAAATAAAGCGAGTTGGGTCTCACACGATCGCTGTTTCCGGAATCCATGTTGATTCCTACATAGTAGATTCTGGGTTTCCAGAAATGACATGATACGCGAGCAAAAAACATGTTCTAAAATTCTACAAGAGATCGACGTAAGAGATATAGGTCTATAGTTTTGCGCATCTGCTCGACGACCCTTCTTGAAGACTGGGACTATCTGTGCTCTTTTCCAATCATTTGGAACTCTCCGTTCCTCTAGAGACTTGCGGTACACGGCTGTTAGAAGGGGGGCAAGTTCTTTCGCGTACTCTGTGTAGAATCGAATTGGTATCCCGTCAGGTCCAGTGGACTTTCCTCTATTGAGTGATTCCAGTTGCTTTTCTATTACTTGGACACTTATTTCGATGTCAGCCATTTTTTCGTTTGTGCGAGGATTTAGAGAAGGAACTGCAGTGCTGTGAAACAGCTTTGGAAAAAGGTGTTTAGTATTTCAGCTTTACGCGTGTCATCCTCTGTTTCAATGCCATCATCATCCCGTACTGTCTGGATATGCTGTTTCGAGCCACTTACTGATTTAACGTAAGACCAGAACTTCCTAGGATTTTCTGTCAAGTCGGTACATAGAATTTTACTTTCGAATTCAATGAACGCTTCACGCATAGCCCTCCTTACGCTAACTTTGACGTCGTTTAGCTTCTGTTTGTCTGAGAGGTTTTGGCTGCATTTAAACTTGGAGGGGAGCTCTCTTTGCTTTCGCAGTAGTTTCCTAACATTGCTGTTGTACCACGGTGTGTTTTTCCTGTCCCTCTCAGTTTTACTCGGCACGTACCTGTCTAAAACGCATTTTACGATTGCCTTGAACTTTTTCCATAAACACTCAACATTGTCAGTGTCGGAACAGAAATTTTCGTTTTGATCTGTTAGGTAGTCTGAAATCTGCCTTCTATTACTCTTGCTAAACAGATAAACCTTCGTCCCTTTTTTTATATTCCTATTAACTTCCATATTCAGGGATGCTGCAACGGCCTTATGATCACTGATTCCCTGTTCTGTACATACAGAGTCGAAAAGTTCGGGTCTGTTTGTTATCAGTAGGTCCAAGATGTTATCTCCACGAGTCGGTTCTCTGTTTAATTGCTCGAGGTAATTGTCGGATAGTGCACTCAGTATAATGTCACTCGATGCTCTGTCCCTACCACCCGTCCTAAACATCTGAGTGTCCCAGTCTATATCTGGTAAATTGAAATCTCCACCTAAGACTATAACATGCTGGGAAAATTTATGTGAAATGTATTCCAAATTTTCTCTCAGTTGTTCTGCCACTAATGCTGCTGAGTCGGGAGGTCGGTAAAAGGAGCCAATTATTAACCTAGTTCGGTTGTTTAGTGTAACCTCCACCCATAATAATTCACAGGAACTATCCACTTCTACTTCACTACAGGATAAACTACTACTAACAGCGACGAACACTCCACCACCGGTTGCATGCAATCTATCCTTTCTAAACACCGTCTGTCCCTTTGTAAAAATTTCGGCAGAATTTATCTCTGGCTTAAGCCAGCTTTCTGTACCTATAACGATTTCAGCTTCGGTGCTTTCTATCAGCGCTTGAAGTTCCGGTACTTTACCAACGCAGCTTCGACAGTTGACAATTACAATACCGATTGCTGCTTGGTCCCCGCATGTCCTGACTTTGCCCCGCACCCGTTGAGGCTGTTGCCCTTTCTGTACTTGCCCAAGGCCATCTAACCTAAAAAAACCGCCCAGCCCACGCCACACAACCCCTGCTACCCGTGTAGCCGCTTGTTGCGTGTAGTGGACTCCTGATCTATCCAGCGGAACCCGAAACCCCACCACCCTATGGCGCAAGTCGAGGAATCTGCAGCCCACACGGTCGCAGAACCGTCTCAGCCTCTGATTCAGACCCTCAAGTCGGCTCTGTACCAAAGGTCCGCAGTCAGTCCTGTCGACGATGATGCAGATGGTGAGCTCTGCTTTCATCCCGCTAGCGAGACTGGCAGTCTTCACCAAATCAGATAGCCGCCGGAAGCCAGAGAGGATTTCCTCCGATCCATAGCGACACACATCATTGGCGCCGACATGAGCGACCACCTGCAGATGGGTGCACCCTGTACCCTTCATGGCATCCGGAAGCACCCTTTCCACATCTGGAATGACTCCCCCCGGTATGCACACGGAGTGCACATTGGTTTTCTTCCCCTCTCTTGCTGCCATTTCCCTAAGGGGCCCCATTACGCGCCTGACGTTGGAGCTCCCAACTACCAGTAAGCCCACCCTCTGCAACTGCCCGGATCTTGCAGACTGAGGGGCAACCTCTGGAACAGGACAAGCAGCCGTGTCAGGCCGAAGATCAGTATCAGCCTGAGACAGAGCCTGAAACCGGTTCGTCAGACAAACTGGAGAGGCTTTCCGTTCAGCCCTCCGGAATGTCTTTCGCCCCCTGCCACACCTTGAAACGACCTCCCACTCTACCACAGGTGAGGGATCAGCCTCAATGCGGGCAGTATCCCGGGCAACCACAGTCTTAGTCCGATCAGGGGATGCGTGGGACGAGCTGGCCGTCCCCGACAAACCCCCATCCGGACCCCCACAGTGATGCCTATTGGCAACAGCCTCAAGCTGTGTGACCGAAGCCAACACTGCCTGAAGCTGTGAGCGAAGGGATGCCAACTCAGCCTGCATCCGAACACAGCAGTTGCATACGAGGGTGGCATAATAACAATATTTTTAATGAGCGTTTTTTTGTGTACTGTTCATTAGTAGGTTAGATTTTTTTTTAATCACAGGTCATACACAATCTACACATCTTTCTGAGTCAGAATGAACTGGGGACCTTGCTGTAGGATTTGCATAAGAAGCATGACTGAAATTTATCGGTGCATTAAAGTTTATTTCATAGTGGCCACCTCCTCCTTGCCAGTACTAATCAGAGCATTTAAGGACTGAGGTTATGGGTAAGAAAAAAGTTTCATAATTTTGTGTCAAAAGTTATGTAATGTTTTTAATTTTCTATTAACTTCCTCCTTCTTGGAACATATTAAATGATCATTTTGGAGTTTGGTGTAATTATTTAACAATATGTTACACATAATGGAAACCAGCTTTCTGTAGATATCAGTAAGTGGCCTTCCACAGAGACATGAATCTGTTAGGGAATCAGTAGGGAATCTGAACACTGAGATGTAACCCTCTTCCTTGCTGGATTTGTAGTTGCTGTTGCAACCAGGAACACATTTTTCTGGCATCTGCAAATAGAATGATGCATTAATTGCAAACATCTTAAATCAACATACTGTTATGTAAAAATAGCAAATGAGGATTTGGGTGGACTGGTTTTTTCTACTGCTTGGACATCACGTAACACAAGTCTACAAATAGAATCAAATGTGTAGAAATATTCATAATATTAACACAAAATCACTTAGGAGAAGATTCTGATACTAAACTTATGAATTCAAAACTTTATTTTCAAATTATATCTAGAATATAGTAGAACTTTTGTTGCAGTTGTATAGACGAAAGTCGATCACGTAGCACAGTTGCACATATACATGTAAAAACGCTACAAACTTCACAGAATTGTATACTTACATTGTGTTATATCTTCGACTGTAGTCACGACTACTTGCTATAATTTTTGCAGCGTCCAGTATAGCATAATTACACTGTAATGTCGGATAAAACAGACACCGCGAAAGTACGTAAACAACTGCTTCCGTTTGCTACCTTATAGCCACAGCCATACGGTAGGCCTTAACGTAACATTGCCACATTTCAGTCCTCCGGCCTCTAATACAGGCGGCCGTGGTCCATGCTGACTGCGTGCTGGGAATTCCATTTTGACGCTGTGTCGAGGACTATGCTTTGTGACGATGAACGAGATTTGTATGCCGGGAGTGCCAAAGATGGCGGACTTTGTCGAAGCATAATGGCAAACATTTCACAGTTCATGTAGAAATTGATAATTGCCAGAGGAATCATGATACCTTAAAAATAAACATGGTTCAAATGGCTCTGAGCACTATGGGACTTAACGTCTGAGGTTCAAATGGCTCTGAGCACTATGGGACTTAACATCTATGGTCATCAGTTCCCTAGAACTTAGAACTACTTAAACCTAACTAACCTAAGGACATCACACAACACCCAGTCATCACGAGGCAGAGAAAATCCCTGACCCCGCCGGGAATCGAAGCCGGGAACCCGGGCGCGGGAAGCGAGAACGCTACTGCATAACGTCTGAGGTCATCAGTCTCCTAGAACTTAGAACTACTTAAACGTAACTAACCTAAGTACACTACACACATCCATGCCCAAAGCAGGATTCGAACCTGCGACCGTAGCGGTTGCGCGGTTCCAGACTGTAGCGCCTAGAACCGCTCGGCCACCCCGGCCGGCAATAAACATGTACACTACCATTATTTGCATGACTATTTTGACGGTGTAATCAGATTTTAAATATCTTTATTAGTTTAAAGTTTAGTATCTGACTGTAAATTATACGAGTAACATCCAGCAACGAATTTCCAAAATCTAAACGGTTCATCCGATTTTGTCGATCGATATGTTTTTAGAAAGCTATTAGTGTAAACCTACATTGGTATGAATTACAGGCATATAACGTGAATAGTACATGAGTTATTGGAGGTCAAAGTGGCCCATTACTAATGATCGTGTGAGGCCATAAGTACTCCACAGTTACACGAAAGCACGGTAGCAGCATGCTTATAAATATATTTATTCGTGTATGTCTTTGTTTATATCAAATATATACTATTTATGAAGAAATTGGTTAAATATTTATTGTGTTTTGGAAAGCACAGAGACGTTAGACTATAGGCCTACCTTTGCTCCTATTCCTTTGACATATGGTTATTTAATTTGGTTATATATTTAATAATGTGTGTTAGAGCGTGTTTGTGGTCCAGCTGTAGGAATATTTATTTAATTTCAAGTTATTTAAATGTAAACCCAGTATTTGATACGTGTTTTAATATGTTTGTGAGTGTGCGTTGGCTTGGAGACATGGCGGGAGCGCTCTAGCCAATCACAGCGCTCGTTATTACGGCAGGCGACTACTGAAGTCAGTGGAGGGACTGTATGGAAGTGGGGGAGGAGCATCAGGTGGCACAGGACACGGAGGGAGTGCTGGACGGAAAGGCGCGACGGATGGTCGCAGGAAATACTTGAAGAGTGTTGAGGAATTTGCGCTTGATCGAGGAGATAGAAACATTTCGTAGTGCCGACTTGTGCATTTGTGAGATTCCTGTGGCTACTGCAGTGAAGATGTAGTATGCGCTTAGAAGTGAATATGTCGTGAGCTGTGTTGCTGCTCATAACTAATCACGTGAAGTAGGAATCTATTGTTTCCATGTTATTCAATTTAGATTTTATTTAATTGCTGGACCATCGACACCAATAACTGTTTTGCAGAAATAAACGGCGTTCTTAAAAGTACTTCTGCTATCGTACTCATCATTTACAGTCGTTAAAATAAGACCTGCAGATTTTATTTAATTGCAATCTTTCATTTATACTTTACTATGTTACATTCAAAATTCTCGATTGCTGAGTGATAGGAACCTTCGACCATTAGATTCATGTGCGTATTCATATTGTATACTGTAGACTCAGCAGTATTTGGTCTGTAATGCGGCAACTGCGTATCCATCCCCTAGACAACGAAACCAGCCAAAGCTTTAAATATTTCAACTCTGAGTCTGAGCGTACGTAGTTAAGGGCCACCATTAATTTTATTTGAAAGCCCGCATGCTAGATTATCAGTAATGCATGTAGGCATGCTGCAAAATGTCTCCCTAACGCATTCCACAGGTGATCGATGGGTTTTAAGTCGGGAGAAGGGGCAGGCTAAGCCATTCACCGAATACAAGCTCGTTCCAAGAGCAAGTCCACCAGCTCTATTCGATGCGATTGCGAATTGTCATCCATGAAAATGAAGTCAGGCCCGAATGGAGCCTGGTAAAGCGTACAAGGGGAAGAAGTACAGTGACACAGTATCGTTGTCCGGTAAGTGTATCTCGTTCACACAGTTGTCTCCGTACGCCGTAACACCTGGGTGACCAAAACGATAAAATTCGACAAGGCTGGAAGTGCCGTCATATGCGGAGGGGTGACTTGACTTGACTTAATTCCTTTGGCCCCTATGGGGGCATAGGGCATCCAGGAGAACTCGCCATCCGTCTCTGTCTTTGGCCATTTGCGTCAATTCTGCCCAGGTCTTGCCAACTCTTTTTGCTTCCCCTTCCACTGTCCTCTTCCATGTGCCCCTTGGTCTTCCTCTCTTCCTTGTTCCCTGGGGATTCCATTCCAATGCTTTTTTCTCGATGGCTCAATCTGGTTTTCTTAAGATGTGCCCCAACCAGCCCCACTTTCTCTCTCGTATCTGGTCTTCTATAGGTATCTGGTTTGTTGTTCGCCAGAGCTCCTCATTACATATTTTTTCTGGCCACCAGATATTCATGATGCGTCGAAGACATTTATTTATGAAGCTTTGTAACTGGGATGTTATCTTTTTATCCATTTTCCAGCTTTCACTGGCATACAGGACAGCCTTCACATTTGTGTTAAAAATACAGATTTTTGTTTTGTACATGATATTTCTATTTTTCCATATTGAATACAATTGTATGAAAGCAGCATTTGCCTTTTTAATGCGGTTTTTCACGTCATCTCCAGCTCCACCATCTTCCGCCACTATACTTACCCAGATACAGGAATGAGTTGACAGTCTACACCCGCTGCTCACCTATTAACAATGGCACCTCCATGTTTCCTGAATTTGCTCTCATTTCCTTTGTTTTGCCTATATTTATCTTGAGGCCAGTAGTCTCTGCTTCTTCTTTCAGCAAGTTTAATTTAGCTTGCATATCAATGCGGAGGGGTGGGAACATGTAATTCACCAGGGAAAATTGTCGGGCATGATGGTTTTAGTGCTTCAAGTGTTACAATTGTGGCAGGTAAAATGTTGCGTGGGTGTACTGACATGTAAATGTTTTTAATTGTTTATTTACCAAAGGCGCCCCGTGGTGTCACGCGTGGTTAAACAGTCACTTACAAACAGTTTTTATCTCTGGGAGGTATTCAGGTGCCAGCCACTTGCGCCACAGCAAACCGGAGGACGTAGAGAAAAGAGGGAGAGAGAGAGAGAGAGAGAGAGAGAGAGAGAGAGAGAGAGAGAGAGAGCTATCCGTCTCTTGTAGGTGTTCCAGTATGGTGCTCAGTACTGTGTGACATGTCTGGTCGTCGATGTCTTTTCTGTCATACAGGGCACTACATTACTCGTGGAGACAGTCCATAATTCCACTCTGGGTATCCACTCGCTGGCCGGAGTCGTTCACAACTTCAGTGATTAGCTGAGATTTCCGTCGGTATACGAGGCGTAAAACATGGAGAAGTGGGACGATTCCTTCCGGCGCTACGTGTTTTGGGCGAGACTGACAAAAGACTCCAGAGAACAGCGTTCTCAATAAGTTAGTGATTTAAGTTTCAAAATACTTGAGCTTTGCGTATGTATAGGATAGTATTTCTCTCGTACAGCTACCTGATACATTGATGGTAATACTATGTAATCGATGGTGTACTCACGGGTCAAAGTTATTACTTTTTCCCTATATGCGTCTTCTCAGCGGTGGTTCGAGAGTGACATCATTTTTATGGATGACAGCGTCGATCACTTCGAACAGAGCAGGTGGAAGAGGTACTTCGTAAGAAACGTTCGGTGTACTGTAAGTTAGTGTGATAGATTCGTTGTGTTTACATCCACAATCGGTATGGCGTTTAGCTCTCTAAGGCTATTCTGAGACGAAGCAGTTGCATTCAGGGTTCGCTTTGTTAGAAAATTCGAAGTAAATATGGGGAGATATAAAGACGATCTTCGCGTCGAGCAAAGCTGAAAACAGAGTTTGATAATAAATAAATGTAGCTTATTGCGCATAGAACGATGGTTGGGCGTGATACTATTTGACTACATAGTGCACGATCCGTAATGGTCGCTTGCGATGTCCACATGTCCGTGCACAGGTGTAAGTGAACGTTTCGTACACAATCGAGCGTTTACTGGTGAATATGTGAGACAGGCTTATTAAAACTGAGATAAAATGACTCTGTGACTGACAGATTGCAAGGGAGTCACTTTCTTGCATTCCTTTTTTTTGAGATATTCGTTTTAGTTTTTACATCTGCTTAAACTGATGTCTGTCACATTTTCTGTGATGAAGTCTTGCTCTAAGTTTCAATTTGTCTTGCACCTACCAGATATCGACTCTAAATATCATGTTTCCACATTACGAGTATGGTGAGTTCTGGCATAAAAGTGATCGACTTGGCGCCTTGTTATTAGACAGATGTCATACGAAGGAGATGTGGATGTCATTCTGCATCCTCTTTTTACTCATTTTCCAGTTCTGCATGTTGGTGGCAACGTTAACAAAGAACACTGCTCACATATAACGACGTGAACCCGTATCACAGTCAAATACCAGCAAGACTATTAAATAGGGAGCCACACTAGACTATGTTTTCAGTAAATGGAGGTGTCCAGCATAGTGGAAAACGTGTTGTTTGTAACGAAATGAATATGTTAGTAACGGAAGAATAATTAATGTAATTAATTATTTCTTACTCAAGAAAAATAATCAAACTTTCACTCCTGAACTGTGTTAAAGAAGTTTTTTGACTAATAATTAATCTCAAACTTCGTCTGGTTATGAATAAATTTTTGTTTCATTAACGCTGAGGATCTGCAGGGTTGTGTAGCTAGGGGCTTTAAACCTTCGGCGTTGGGGAGGATCGGATTGATTTTGGAATTCGCTGCGATTATTGACAAAATGGCAGCCTAATTTTATCTTACGGTAAATTATACCTGGATCTGTACTTAATTCGCCGTTCTATATGTGGCTCTCAGAACATGGTGTACTACATTCAGTTACTCTCTTTCATTGATGATCTAAAAATTATCGCTTACGACAGTAAATTGGATGTTTCCCCTATTGCGTTTATGTTACTGGTATTTAGTTTTCTTTTAGAGGTCGCATATAAAAATAAGTTAGGTGGAAATATGATGTATAATTGGACATGGGAAGATATTATTTATATAAGAATCACTTCTTTGAAGGATAACTAGACTGCGCAACACAATTAAAGGATTACTTTTCGAAACCCCATAGTTGTCTCGCATTGCAAGGAGTAAGTTTGAAATCTAGCTCAAAGGTGCGTACAACCTTCCTCGCAATGATCCAAAAGCGTGGTACCATGTGACGTCACTCGCGGGTTCGACGACACTTTAAACAGCAAGATGTCGACGCATGCAAGAAAAAACCATATCTCAGAAATACATGTGACGTGAAATTTAGGTAATGATGTCACATTGGCACCAAATTTCATCATAATTCTGCCCAGCGCTACCGTGGACCTGTCACACAATGGGAAGGCCGTCACAGCCCCTCTTCTCTTACCCACATTTCACGCCTTCTTTTGACGCCTCTGGGATGGAGGTCAGAACGACGACGCCCTGCGTAGAAATAACGCGGTCTTCTTGTGCGTGGCTGAGACGCACCGCCGCCCAGAACCGACATGAACAGGCCTGAAAGGGCGGCATAAAGTGCGCCAATGAAACCACCTCTTTCCTTGGGATGTTGATTTCCACACATTTCGCAGTCGACAAGGACAGTTCGTAGTGCGATGAGCAACAGGAATACGTTCTTGACAGTCTTTGATAGCGTTGGCATATCCCTGGCGCTTCAACATTCCTTTAAGGACATTGTCGACCAGCAACCCCACTGAACAAGATCTTACCCCTTTAGAGTGCAGTATGATCGTAGTTTCCGCTCTGGTGTCAAACCAATAGATATCGTTCAAAACCATACCCCGAAATTTGAACGAGATCCGAAGCAGCAGAGATGTCTATGCTTTTTCAGTGCTCCTGTTTCATTGTCTCCTCTGACGTGTTTGCAGAGGGATGCGACATTGAAGCATGCATGAATAAAACGGCAAAGGGTCCTTGTAAGGCCGCCAGTTCGGCAAAACTATCGGTGGCACACGCCCACATTAATTTAGAGTTTTAAAAATGTGCCTTTACAGAGAAAATATGGAAAGATGCCCTACGACTGCAAGTAGGTAACTGGCACCGGAGGTGTGTTAAGTGGTTGCATAGAGGATCTGTAATGGCCTTCCCACCGTGTGCCACGTCCACCTTTGCGTTGGGCGGAATTATGGCGAAATTTGATGCTAATGCGACGTCATTTGAAATTTAATCCTAATGTGACATCATTGACCCAGAATGAAATTTTCACTCTGCAACGGAGTGTGCGCTGATATGAAACTTTCTGACAGATTAAAACTGTGTGCCGGATCCAGACTTGAGCTCGGGACCTTTACCTTTCGCGGGCAACTGCTCTACCATCTGAGCTACCCAAGCACGACTCACGACCCGTCCGCACAGCTTCAATTCCGTAAGTACCTCGTCTCCTACTTTCCAAACTTCACAGAAGCTCTCCTGCAGTTTGAAAAGTAGGAGACGAGGTACTGGCAGAATTGAAGCTGTGAGAACGGGTTGTGAGTCGTGCTTGGGTAGCTCAGATGGTAGAGCAGTTTCCCGCGAAAGGTAAAGGTCCCGAGACGGAGACTCGGGCCGGCACACAGTTTTAATTTGCCAGGAAGTTTCATCATTGACCAAATTTACATACTTCTAACTTCTGATTTTTTGATTTTTTGCGCATGTGTCAACATCTTGTTCTCTGAAGCTTTTGCACAATTACAAAGAAGAGCTATAGCCATTTTTGAGCAAAATTACAAACTAATATGTAGCAATGGAAGACAATTATAGGATGTCGAAAAAGTGATCCTTCAATTCTGTTGCACAAAGTATTTGTGAAATATGACGGATGTTACTAATAGTTAACCTTGGCTGTGTTGACGTGTGTCCATGTGGAAGTCAATGCAGTTCACAGATCACATTTTCTCGAGACTGGAGAGAGGTATATATCTCTACCCACGCTTTTTTTTAAATGAAGAAAGATTATAGATCTCTACCCATGTTTCCACCCATGAACCATGGACCTTGCCGTTGGTGAGGAGGCTTGCGTGCCTCAGCGATACAGATAGCCGTACCGTAGGTGCAACCACAACGGAGGGGTATCTGTTGAGAGGCCAGACAAACGTGTGGTTCCTGAAGAAGGGCAGCAGCCTTTTCAGTAGTTGCAAGGGCAACAGTCTGGATGATTGACTGATCTGGCCTTGTAACAATAACCAAAACGGCCTTGCTGTGCTGGTACTGCGAACGGCTGAAAGCAAGGGGAAACTACAGCCGTAATTTTTCCCGAGGGCATGCAGCTTTACTGTATGATTAAATGATGATGGCGTCCTCTTGGGTAAAATATTCCGGAGGTAAAATAGTCCCCCATTCGGATCTCCGGGCCGGGGACTACTCAAGAGGATGTCGTTATCAGGAGAAAGAAAACTGGCGTTCTACGGATCGGAGCGTGGAATGTCAGATCCCTTAATCGGGCAGGTAGGTTCGAAAATTTAAAAAGGGAAATGGATAGGTTGAAGTTAGATATAGTGGGAATTAGTGAAGTTCGGTGGCAGGAGGAACAAGACTTCTGGTCAGGTGACTACAGAGTTATAAACACAAAATCAAATAGGGGTAATGCAGGAGTAGGTTTAATAATGAATAGGAAAATAGGAATGCGGGTAAGCTACTACAAACAGCATAGTGAACGCATTATTGTGGCAAAGATAGATACGAAGCCCACACCTACTACGGTAGTACAAGTTTATATGCCAACTGGCTCTGCAGATGACGAAGAAATTGAAGAAATGTATGATGAAATAAAAGAAATTATTCAGATTGTGAAGGGAGACGAAAATTTAATAGTCATGGGTGACTGGAATTCGAGTGTAGGAAAAGGAAGAGAAGGAAACATTGTAGGTGAATATGGATTGGGGCTAAGAAATGAAAGAGGAAGCCGCCTGGTAGAATTTTGCACAGAACACAACATAATCATAACTAACACTTGGTTTAAGAATCATGAAAGAAGGTTGTATACATGGAAGAACCCTGGAGATACTAAAAGGTATCAGATAGATTATATAATGGTAAGACAGAGATTTAGGAACCAGGTTTTAAATTGTAAGACATTTCCAGGGGCAGATATGGACTCTGACCACAATCTATTGGTTATGACCTGTAGATTAAAACTGAAGAAACTGCAAAAAGGTGGGAATTTAAGGAGATGGTACCTGGATAAACTGAAAGAACCAGAGGTTGTACAGAGTTTCAGGGAGAGCATAAGGGAACAATTGACAGGAATGGGGGAAAGAAGGACAGTAGAAGAAGAATGGGTAGCTTTGAGGGATGAAGTAGCGAAGGCAGCAGAGGATCAAGTAGGTAAAAAGACGAGGGCTAGTAGAAATCCTTAGGTAACAGAAGAAATATTGAATTTAATTGATGAAAGGAGAAAATATAAAAATGCAGTAGATGAAGCAGGCAAAAAGGAATTCAAACATCTCAAAAATGAGAGCGACAGGAAGTGCAAAATGACTAAGCAGGGATGGCTAGAGGACAAATGTAAGGATGTAGAGGCCTATCTCACTAGGTGTAAGATAGATACTGCCTACAGGAAAATTAAAGAGACCTTTGGAGATAAGAGAACGACTTGTATGAATATCAAGAGCTCAGATGGAAACCCAGTTCTAAGCAAAGAAGGGAAAGCAGAAAGGTGGAAGGAGTATATAGAGGGTCTGTACAAGGGCGATGTACTTGAGGACAATATTATGGAAATGGAAGAGGATGTAGATGAAGATGAAATGAGAGATATGATACTGCGTGAAGAGTTTGACAGAACACTGAAAGTCCTGAGTCGAAACAAGGCCCCCGGAGTAGACAACATTCCATTAGAACTACTGACGGCCTTGGGAGAGCCAGTCCTGACAAAACTCTACCATCTGGTGAGCAAGATGTATGAAACAGGCGAAATACCCTGAGACTTCAAGAAGAATATAATAATTCCAATCCCAAAGAAAGCAGGTGTGGACAGATGTGAAAATTACCGAACTATCAGCTTAATAAGACACAGCTGCAAAATACTAACACGAATTCTTTACAGACGAATGGAAAAACTAGTAGAAGCCAACCTCGGGGAAGATCAGTTTGGATTCCGTAGAAACACTGGAACACGTGAGGCAATACTGACCTTACGACTTATCTTAGAAGAAAGATTAAGGAAAGGCAAACCTACGTTTCTAGCATTTGTAGACTTAGAGAAAGCTTTTGACAATGTTGACTGGAATACTCTCTTTCAAATTCTAAAGGTGGCAGGGGTAAAATACAGGGAGCGAAAGGCTATTTACAATTTGTACAGAAACCAGATGGCAGTTATAAGAGTTGAGGGGCATGAAAGGGAAGCAGTGGTTGGGAAGGGAGTAAGACAGGGTTGTAGCCTGTCCCCGATGTTGTTCAATCTGTATATTGAGCAAGCAGTAAAGGAAACAAAAGAAAAATTCGGAGTAGGTATTAAAATTCATGGAGAAGAAATAAAAACTTTGAGGTTCGCCGATGACATTGTAATTCTGTCAGAGACAGCAAAGGACTTGGAAGAGCAGTTGAACGGAATGGACAGTGTCTTGAAAGGAGGATATAAGATGAACATCAGCAAAAGAAAAACAAGGATAATGGAATGTAGTCTAATTAAGTCGGGTGATGCTGAGGGAATTAGATTAGGAAATGAGGCACTTAAAGTAGTGAAGGAGTTTTGCTATTTGGGGAGCAAAATAACTGATGATGGTCGAAGTAGAGAGGATATAAAATGTAGGCTGGCAATGGCAAGGAAAGCGTTTCAGAAGAAGAGAAATTTGTTAACATCCAGTATTGATTTAAGTGTCAGGAAGTCATTTCTGAAAGTATTCGTATGGAGTGTAGCCATGTATGGAAGTGAAACATGGACGATAAATAGTTTGGACAAGAAGAGAATAGAAGCTTTCGAAATGTGGTGCTACAGAAGAATGCTGAAGATTAGATGGGTAGATCACGTAACTAATGAGGAAGTATTGAATAGGATTGGGGAGAAGAGAAGTTTGTGGCACAATTTGACCAGAAGAAGGGATCGGTTGGTAGTACATGTTCTGAGGCATCAAGGGATCACCAATTTAGTATTGGAGGGCAGCGTGGAGGATAAAAATCGTAGAGGGAGACCAAGAGATGAATACACTAAGCAGATTCCGAAGGATGTAGGTTGCAGTAGGTACTGGGAGATGAAAAAGCTTGCACAGGATAGAGTAGCATGGAGAGCTGCATCAAACCAGTCTCAGGACTGAAGACCACAACAACAAGAACAACAACAACCCATGTTTTATTTACTTTTTTTTAAAAGTTATGTTAGCCACTCTTCTTACAGAGAAATATACGATCTTATGTGCCCGAAACATAAATTCATTGCAAAACATTAGAATTTTTCACAATGGGTTATTTAATTCAAAATACCACGACAACTATGTCCATTGACAAAATCATGGATAGGTCACCAGAAAGTTGCATTAATAAGCTGTAAGGGGCAAAAGCATAATTTTCTACCCGAAAATTTGCTTGCAATCGTTTGAGAAAGATTTGAGAGCACTGTATATCCGCCCACAACTGTTCTGCCAATGCAGCGAGTCCGCTGCTGCCTGTTCTAAAGCGAAGAAAGAAACGTTTCTTTTGGTCCAGATAGCGAGCGGGTGCCTGTTACCAGCACATTCTGAATTGTGCTGTTTCCAGGCTGCTATAACAGTTGTAACCAGTACGCAGTAACGTATCTCATTCGTGTGCGTACGTTTTACCTGAATCCACAATGGCCGGCCGTATCGGCAAGGTGACGTGTCGCAGTGGCCAGCGCCTAACCGGCTGAAGCCACAGTCCAGGGTGTTCACAGTGGTCGCCGGACCAAGACGTTCAGTGGCTATCAGGATGATGTGTGAATAATTAAGCCACTTTATCAATTTTGATATTCTAAAAGCATCTCTCTCTGGACTTGCTTTTAAGAAAGGGTATACCGGTACCTCATTTGTGATAAAAGAACGTAGCTTTTTTCATTTCACGTGATTTTTCTCAATTTTCTGACGTTTCTCAGTCGATTTTCAGGAACCTATTCGATTAAGAAATAACCTTCATATGTGGTAATGCAGCACCTTACCTTCGTTAGTAACTGGTTACCTTTTCAGAAAGCACAATGGCCATTTGGAAACGACGACATTTGTCCAACATGTGCACTTGGTGTAAAAATGTTGTATCGAAAAAATTCGTTCGCCTGTAATTTACCACTTGCTACGTTATAAACCATACGTTAGTGCGGATGAAATGTAACAGACAGCACAAAGGAATTTTCAAAGCAGTAGTGAAATTGATTCCTAAACAGGTATCAATTTAACTACCTTCTGAAGCAAATGGAAGCGGGTTCAGTGCCGCCTTAAACACTGCAGGATAGAAAGACGAATTACTATCAGTGATATATGTGTCTAGTGTTCGTCCTCTGTGTGCTGTTAATCGGCCATGGACAGGAGACTCTTACACTTTATGAGCTTTTTTACATCGTGACGACCGTTTAAATTGTACAGTCAAGTGTGATGATCGTGAAATACACTCCTGGAAATGGAAAAAAGAACACATTGACACCGGTGTGTCAGACCCAGCATACTTGCTCCGGACACTGCGATAGGGCTGTACAAGCAATGATCACACGCACGGCACAGCGGACACACCAGGAACCGCGGTGTTGGCCGTCGAATGGCGCTAGCTGCGCAGCATTTGTGCACCGCCGCCGTCAGTGTCAGCCAGTTTGCCGTGGCATACGGAGCTCCATCGCAGTCTTTAACACTGGTAGCATGCCGCGACAGCGTGGACGTGAACCGTATGTGCAGTTGACGGACTTTGAGCGAGGGCGTATAGTGGGCATGCGGGAGGCCGGGTGGACGTACCGCCGAATTGCTCAACACGTGGGGCGTGAGGTCTCCACAGTACATCGATGTTGTCACCAGTGGTCGGCGGAAGGTGCACGTGCCCGTCGACCTGGGACCGGACCGCAGCGACGCACGGATGCACGCCAAGACCGTAGGATCCTACGCAGTGCCGTAGGGGACCGCACCGCCACTTCCCAGCAAATTAGGGACACTGTTGCTCCTGGGGTATCGGCGAGGACCATTCGCAACCGTCTCCATGAAGCTGGGTTACGGTCCCGCACACCGTTAGGCCGTCTTCCGCTCACGCCCCAACATCGTGCAGCCCGCCTCCAGTGGTGTCGCGACAGGCGTGAATGGAGGGACGAATGGAGACGTGTCGTCTTCAGCGATGAGAGTCGCTTCTGCCTTGGTGCCAATGATGGTCGTATGCGTGTTTGGCGCCGTGCAGGTGAGCGCCACAATCAGGACTGCATACGACCGAGGCACACAGGGCCAACACCCGGCATCATGGTGTGGGGAGCGATCTCCTACACTGGCCGTACACCACTGGTGATCGTCGAGGGGACACTGAAGTGCACGGTACATCCAAACCGTCATCGAACCCATCGTTCTACCATTCCTATACCGGCAAGGGAACTTGCTGTTCCAACAGGACAATGCACGTCCGCATGTATCCCGTGCCACCTAACGTGCTCTAGAAGGTGTAAGTCAACTACCCTGGCCAGCAAGATCTCCGGATCTGCCCCCATTGAGCATGTTTGGGACTGGATGAAGCGTCGTCTCACGCGGTCTGCACTTCCAGCACGAACGCTGGTCCAACTGAGGCGCCAGATGGAAATGGCATGGCAAGCCGTTCCACAGGACTACATCCAGCATCTCTACGATCGTCTTCATCGGAGAATAGCAGCCTGCATTGCTGCGAAAGGTGGATATACACTGTACTAGTGCCGACATTGTGCATGCTCTGTTGCCTGTGTCTATGTGCCTGTGGTTCTGTCAGTGTGATCATGTGATGTATCTGACCCCAGGAATGTGTCAATAAAGTTTCCCCTTCCTGGGACAATGAATTCACGGTGTTCTTATTTCAATTTCCAGGAGTGTAGTTCATACATCACATTACAAGGCGGATCCTATTAATTGTGTCCATATTCTTCTATTATGGAGAATGTAATTTTTTTACCTGTAACGAAAGGGGAGGACACTCCATAAATAAATTATTGTGAGACGAGAGTAATCTGTGGATAGCGTACAAGTCTGTGATGTTCTACTTGATTGCTTTCTCGTTGGAGATAAAAAAAAGGAGATGTAAAAATATAAATACGTTTGTAGATATCTCCACGTGTAAAATAATTAAAGCTAGTGTTCTTTTTGAAATTTTCGCTTTTGCTGTTCTCGGAGGGTGTGGTACTATAGGCTGTAAATAAATAAATGCTATAAATTGGCGCCATCGCCACTTTCAAGGACGTGTGCAAGGCTTTTGGGAATCATGATCTTTCATCAAATTCATATGATGCACGCACGTGGAACCGTCTTCAATAGACTTCTTCCTGGATCACATGGTTCTACCTTCATACCTGATGTCACAATGTCTCTGGAAACCAAGACTGCTATAACTACAATGAAGAGAGACATTCTCTTGCTCATTTGGTGTGTTCTATTTGGATAATGAGTTTCAGTCTATAACAAAGGTCTTCTTCAGATCCACCTAACTATTACTGCAGAGGACAGCAGGGTGACAAGTCACTGAATGCTATCTTCTGAGTAACAGTTATGTGGATTTGATGATCACCTGTGTTCCACGTCGAAAATGGTTATTCAAATAAAACAAACCAAGTTCCCCAGTTCTTCATTAAGATCTCACCTTGCTACGTTTTAACTGTAGGAATAATAAAATTGCTTAACAAAATGCGGTTGTTTAGTCGTCTCTTGCTACAGGAGACAAAGTAAAAGTCTTTCCATTAACAAGGCTAAAAAATGTTTAGACTCATCCACTTCTGAATAATAAATCTAACGACTTTTAACTGAACTTTCCGTCGGTGCTGATAGAACATTACAACAGTATTATGAAGTGTTTCCTATTTAATATTACTAACGATGTTTATGATAGATTTTGGTGTGCTTAGATGTTCAACTATGCAATAGCATCATAATTTCGAGTGGGAGTATCGAGGGACCAATAGCAATGAAGAAATTAGAATATCAATATGGGAATCATTCGCTGCAGTTCAAGCACCACATCAGTTATTTCTAGACTTTTAGAAGTTGCCATGAAATGAATCTAAAACAGAGTTTCCCAAAGTACTTCGAACTTATAAATGGTAATACACTGGTGTGCAAAAATTAGGAACGAAAGTCACTTTCGCATGATGTGTCAGTGCCAAGTAACAGAGTTTGATGGAACTTGGACAATACGTAGAAACAACTGCTGCGGTATAGTACAGATAACCGAAATAAATATGCAATGAGGCGAATATAAAGGTCAGTTTTATTCAAAGATAATAATTACGCCATTGGTTAAAAACAGTCTTGGTTGTAATTTTAGTTTTTTTATTTTTCAGCTGCGTGTTTCGCTTTATTTAGGCATCTTCAGGTTATCTTAATTTAATGATTATGCTTACTACCTGAGACCCCGTCTTATTCTGTTACTCGGTCCTGTGAACGGGAACGCGTTATGCAGATCCTGGTGTCACTCGCGTCCACCTAGAAAAGTTTTTATTGAATTTAACGAAGGCGACGTTAGCCTGATATATTCGACGATGCCCTTTGGCTACACTGACTAAAGGATCCTTCTAAGAAATACCAATTTCAGAAAACCTGAAGATGTCTAAGTAAGGCGAAACGCGTAGTTGAAAAATAAAAAAAACTAAAATTGCAAACAAGACTGTTTTTAACCCACACTGTTAAGCACTGGTTTTCTGTATGCCACATATGGATTGGAAGAATTTCAATAATTACACTGATGTCACCACAATTCGTGATGATCCCATGGACATTGCAACGGTGGGATAAGCTTCTTTATACGGTGTGTGATCATGGACGGCAGTGCACGCTCTGCAACGCGCTCCCACGCCGGCCACAATATCGGTAAAGAGTTCTTGTGGTGGGGCGTCCCATCCCTCCACCAGCGCCGTTATCAACTGCTGGATGTTTCTGTGTGGACGTGGCACAATACGTCGCCTCAACCCATCCCACACGCTCCACTTCTTTCGCCGAATACACTCTCGTTTCAAAAGTTCCTAAACTTGCATTATTTAATGCAGTTGTGCATTTCATCCATAAAAATAAAGTTATTAAACCCAAAGTTCAGTCTTGCTAAATGATCATAAAATCAAACATTTGTATGAATCTGAGTAAAAATTGGGAAATTTGAATAAACATTTCTACTGTGAGCACTGCGCCGGAAACAGAAAAGAGTCAATATCACACATCTGTGCTTCGCCGGCTGCTGTGGCCAATCGGTTCTAGAGGCTTCAGTCCGGAACCGCACTGCTGCTACGGTCGCAGGTTCGAATCCTGCCTTGGGCATGGATGCGTGTGATGTCCTTAGGTTAGTTAGGTTTAAGTAGTTCCAAGTCTAGGGGACTGATGACCTCCGATGTTAAGTCCAATAGTGCTTAGAGCCACTTGAACGATTTTTTTGAACATCTGTGCTTCATAGTTCCAGAAGAAATGGAAGTGTCGCGAACGCTACACACGAACTGTACTACTTTACAGTAATGTTTGGCTATCCCACAAAGCAGAAACTTCAAAACCACCGACTGGCTGTCATACATTTCATCTCCAGTTACGTCAAGAATTTTGCTAGCTCTCTTCTTAAAGTTTCAGAAGAGATACTGATATTAATTTGAGTTACATACGGACGGTATTAAGTTACAAGAGTGCGTTATCGCTCGCCGTCGAAAGACTATGTTAGAAACTTTCAACTGGCTTTCTGTCTGCCACACAATAGTAGGTAGTTGTATTTTATTAAAATAAGCTAAATGACCAATCGTTAAAATATTATAGTGTCAGCGACAAACATAAATACATATACAGCGGCATATTACAATGCTGATCATTTTTATATCACACTCGATATTCTGTTTTCAATAATGCTTAACCGGCTAGAGGAATATTTTCACAAGTGCTGGTATTTTGAGTTTTGACAAACTGCCTATTGGCTTCTGTCTCGGATTCTTCGGCCGACGTTCATCTAATGATTTTACTGACGTTTCGCCAGCACGACTGCCTAGCATTTTCAAAGCTTCACCCTACATTGCCCGTGGTGAACTGTAGCCGAGCTCGCGGCCGCAGACTATATGTAAAGCCTTAAGGTAAACGGATCCTGGCTTTCCGTACTGCAGCGAACGACCGTCGCAGGTAGCAAGAGGAGAACTGCACCGGAAATGACCGCGGAGAAGCCCTCGGACGTTGGCGCGCCAGGTACATATTATCTGCGGCCGCGACCTCGGGTCCAGTTCACCACTGGCAATGGAGGGTGAAGCTTTGACAATGCCAGCCACTCGTGCTGGCGAAACGTCAGTAAAATCATCAGATGAAAGTCGGCCGAAGAATCCGAGAAAGAAGCCAATAGGCAGTTTGTCAACAAGTGGCCTCGAGCATTAACAATTTTGTATTTTCAGTTTTGTAATTGCATGCATAAGTTATTAATTACGATCGTTTTACTAACTTCTTTTGCAGAAAGCATCAGTCTTACCTACTTTAAATGCCACAGATATCACTTGTGAATAGTAAGAAAATGTGTAGGATGTGTACAACTATCACATGTGTCTTTTCATTACGTGTAAGAATTGTATAATCAAGATCTGACTTAATTTACGTATTGTGCAATCATATTTATTGCTGTCACAGTCGAGCCACACTGCCCATCCGTACAGAAAGATGAGAGTTCTTGTGTGTGCAAATAGCTCTTCAGTTATATACAGCATGTTTCTGTGTCATGATGCACCAGGAGAAATACAAATAATTATATTCTATAAACAAACCGATTATTAAAATTTTTTGTACCTTACTGAGTTTGTGTTATAGAAATAATGGCATTGTTTACGTTGATCATTGCTATCAGATGCTCATTTCGATGTGCTTTGAACTGTCATAACTCTCTTGGTTTATTAGTGCCTCCCATGTGACTCTTGATTGTTTACAATACAAATAAAGCTATTGCAGTTACATCTTACATTTGCTATATGCTGGAATTATGAGTGTAGCAGCCCCTTTCCTGTCATAAGGTGCACCCAAATTCCCGTGTTAGCACTTCAGCTTTACCATTGATGATGTCTCTATTTCTTGCTCATTGTCATCTTCGAAGGCGATTTAATAGAGCAGGTATTTGCTGTGAAAAATAACGCTGGTTGAAACTGCAAGCTTCATATCAGAAGCACCTTGACTGAACAGTACCAAACAGATACTCCATTACTTCCACACCTGTTTCATATCCAGATAAAAATTTCATCCGTACGTGGTGATGTTTTCAGTGCAGAAGAAAAGCTATCCATTCAAGTAGAAAAGCTTGTCAGTACTTGCTGACTACTCTGTGTTTCTACAGATTTGTAGGTATATATAGCAACGTAACATGCACAGAGCACTTGGATGTACAGCTGATCGCCATCTTTCAGAGTTTCAGAAAGGTCGAACCATTGGCGCTAGAGACAGGGGAGAATCATAACTACAGACAGAGCAGACAGATGACTGTAGTGCAATGACTGCTAAGCGAGAGGTGACGTGATAGGCTCAGGACAACAGTGAAGCAAGAAGACTAACCTCGGATCCTTCCAGGAGGACTAAACCACAAGATGATCGCAGAACTGTCCTGGATATGACGAACAGACGGATGGCAAATGCTGAAATCCACACAGAGGTTAAGGCAAGTTCTGATCCCAAAGTGCCGGGAAGGGATAACAGAAAGCTGGGTGGAGATCTCGCTTACTGCTGAAACCACACCGCAGACAACAGAGACTTGCGTGGTGTACAGCCGGAATCAACTGTGACACAGTCTTCAGCAGAGTCCAGCAGTAAGTCTCGCTTCTGTTTGTTGCGGCCCTATCCACGCTAATGAATCTGTTCTGGCGAAAAATCACATGAAGCAGCTAAACCCGAGACCCACACTTTGCCAACACCTGGAATCAGTTTGTGGCTTGCTGTTTGGTATGACAAAAGAACTGATTTTTTTAAAAATGTTTTTCATCTCAATTTATTAGTTTTCGGTTCGTGGTCATACAGTCGTCTCTATGGTGGAAAGATTATACGACAAAGTGTTTAAATCGACTTTCGTGTCAGTTAATGACGATACGATTGTAAGGAGAACGCAACAATCAGTCCCTGTGAGAAGAAATCCTCTGACGGGGCCAGGAATCTAACCTGGGCCTCTTCGGTCAGCAACCTGCCCCACTGACCACGCAGATACAGAAGCGGCGAACAAGAGTTATGTGGCAGTTACTGAAGAGAGGCAGAGTGATCGATAGTATGCGATAAAAGAGTTAAAGCCTGTTGCATTAAACTTCTTCACGAGAGTTCCAAACGCCTTAATACAGCAGCATAAATTGAACTACATTTCACACTACACGCACCGTGGGGAATATATACTCAGGTAACAAAAGTCATGGCATACTTCGTAATATCCTGTGGGACCTCCTTTTGCTCAGAGCAGTGCAGCAACTCGACGTGGCATGGAAGTCTCTTGCAGAAATATTGAGCCGTGTTGCCTGCTTCCCGCGCCCAGGTTCCCGGGTTCGATTCCCGGCGGGGTCAGGGATTTTCTCTGCCTCGTGATGACTGGGTGTTGTGTGATGTCCTTAGGTTAGTTAGGTTTAAGTAGTTCTAAGTTCTAGGAGACTGATGACCATAGATGTTGAGTCCCATAGTGCTCAGAGCCATTTGAACCATGTTGCCTCTGTAGCTTTCCATAATAGCGAAACTGTTGCCGATGTTGGAGTTTGTGTACGAACTGACCTCTCAACTGTTTTCCATAATTGCTCATTGGGATTCAGGTCAGGTGATGTGGACGGCCATATCATTTGATGGAACTGTCCAGAATGTTCTTCAGCGTAGCTCGGTGAAACGACAGATTGGCATCCATAAAAACTCCATCGTTGTTTGAGAACATGAAGTCCATAAATGGCTAAAAATGGTCTCCAAGTACTCGAACATAACCGTTTCCACTCAGTGATCGGTTCAGCTGGATCAGAGAACCCAGTATATTCCATGTTAACACGGCACACATCGTTATGGGGGCGCCTTGAGCTTGCACAACATGGGCCCCAGAATTTGTGTGGTCTACGCCACGCTCGAACCCTACCATCAGCTCTTACCAACTGAAATCGGAACCCATCTGACCAGGCCAGCGTTTTCCAGTAGAGTAGGGTCCAACCGATATGGTTGCGAGCCCTGGAGAGGAGCTGTGGGCGTTGTCGTGCTGTTAGCAAAGACACTCGCGTTGCTCATCTACTGCGATGGCCTATCAAAGTCACACTGCGCCGCACTGTCCTAACAGATACTTTAGTCGTACGTCCCACACTGATACCTGCTGTTATTTAACGCAGAGTTGCTTGCCTGCTAGCACTGACAAATTTGCGCAGACGCCGCTGCTCTTTGTCGTTAAGAGAAGGCTGTCGGCCACAGAATTGTCCGAAGTGAGAAGTAAGGCCAGAAATTTGTTATTCTCGGCACTCTATCGACATTTTGGATCTCTGAATGTAGAATTCCCTAACGATTTCCGAAATGGAATGTCTCATGCTTCTAGTTTCAACTACCACTCCGCGTTCAAAGTGTATTAATTCCAGTTGTGTGGTCATAATCACGTCGGAAACCGTCTCACATGTCTCACCTGAACACAAATGACCTCTCAGTCAATGCATTGTCCTTTTATACCTTGTGTACGCGATACTTCTGCCATCTGTATATGGGCATATGACTGTTCCATAACTTTATCTCCTTACTGTTGAAACGTCCCCTTTGAACAATTATACAAGACTGTGCTTATACTGACACACAATATTTTTGGTGCAACGCAATCTGACTTTCAGTAACCCTTCAAAAGAATGGCCCTGACTAACATTAACCTATACGTTTCACAAATCACTTACCTCACAAAAATCTTCGTTACTCGAACTACTGCAATACAGCGAGCGTCACTACTGCCAGCTAAATAAAAGATTCAAACTACTGAAGGCACTAACTACTGATAGGCATAGTTAGCAAATGAAAGATTTTGATAGAGAACAAACAATGTATTTACCTTAATAGTGTTCAAAAATGATAATATATATACAGCAGTTCATGACATCCATTCTTACAGATGTACTGTTTCTGATGGACACACGTCCAGATCATCCGCTCTCAAAAATGCGCCATCTCACTTCCCCACATCCACCACTGCTGGCGGCTCACCTCCAACTGCGCAACGCTACACGCTGTTAACATCCAGCTGCCCAACACTACAATGGCAGACAACAATGCAAACTAGCCACAGACTGCACACAGCACAGCCAGTGATTTTCATACAGAGCGCTACGTGGCGTTACCAATAAGAAAACCTAAACAGCCTACTTACACTGTGCATAGGTTCTTGACTGGCCTGCCCAATCACCTGATTGTCACACGTTGAGCTGTGATGAGTGGACATATGATTTCATACCAGCAATCGCGGCATGTGCTTCGAGCTTGGTGAGAAATTCTTTACGACGATATTCGGACGCTGTTTGCATCCATAATGCTGATGGTCATGGTGGGTACCAGTTCAGAATGGAATGAAAGTGTACTTATTTAATACGTCTTATGTGATGAACATCTGCACAAAATGTGATAAGTATGGGTTAGTTGTTTCACGGTACAAGCCTCGCCATTTACGTACGTATACGGCGTTTTATTTCAGAGACGCAGAGACTTAGAACTTGATTGTGGTGTAACTTCACAGTATAACATGATATTTTTAATCTGTTCATTAATCGATGAATGAATAACAGAATCAGAATTGTCTCGTGTTTTCATTGCGTTTACAGACGTAAAAAGAACTTACTGCGGCGACAGTGTGTCACGGCATTCTTATTCACATAAATATAGCCTACTGGGCAGAAGCAAGTTCTGACATGGGCTGATATATGTTATAGTCATGTCACGTCATTCTAGTTGTCGATTACTCATATATTAGTACGGAGTCAGTCGCAAGCTGCATACAAGGCACAACACACTTGTCACGCTGCGCATCATATAAAGTGTCACATGTCAGAGGGGGGAGTGCTGCTCCATCCCACTCTCTCATTTGACACGCACATATACTGCAGAGATGGAACTGAACTGTCAGTCATTTTTTTATAAATCCGACAGTGAAACATCCGTTATCACCATTCTCATCAGACTCGACAGAAACGCGCTGTTCGCTAATAGCTCAGCTTGACAGTATGTTATACGCTTTCAGATTTTTTTCAGTTTATCCGTGCAGGTGACTCAGAAGCTATTAGTACAAGCTGGGAAGGTCAACTCTGACAGGAGAGCGACAGGTTCGTGTCTTCCCATTAAACAAATTGACGCACCGACAGCGAAGGCACAAAGCAGTGTCAAAACGTTGGTCGCTGTAGTATTAATCAGCGGTCGTGCGAGGAATGGACCATCCACCATCCCGCTGCTCCTTCCTATACAGCGGCGGGCAACTTCGCTTCTGGAATGGTAGCTGAAACGAAGAAACTTCATACTGTGTCACATAACGTCAATAATAAACATTCTAGACATTATAGGTTAGCCGGCCAGGGTGGCCGAGCGGTTTTAGGAGCTACAGTGTAGAACCTACGACCGCTACGGTCGCAGGTTCGAAGCCTGCCTCGGATATGGATGTGTGTGATGTTCTTAGGTTAATTAGGTTTAAGTATTTCTAAGTTCTATGGGACTGATGACCTCAGAAGTTAAGTCCCATAGTGCTAAGAGCCATTTGAACCATTATAGGTTCACTCTTGGATTCCGTTATTTTCCGTGACTCTAAGGAACACATAGCACATTATTACGAAGGTGATTCAGAGCGTAGCGTAACAACTGCTTCGATCACTTTTCCTGTATGAAAAAATGGGACTTATTGAGTTCTAAAAAGGAAATTTTAGACAATCACCAATATTAAATCTGCACTATGAAGTGCTTGTCCAGGATGGGAGATAAACTGCACATCAATGTTGTTCCATGCGGGTCCCTGAGTACAGCTGCGTGACACATCACAGATGTTTGTTGGATACATGAAAGAAAGGTCGGCTCCCATGAAAGGCAAGAGGTATTATTTCCTTACAGGAACAGATGTTAGTCTTCGTTCTCTTTCAGCTCTTTGGGGCCAACTGTGATGTTGTAAAGTTAGCTGGCAGTTTATAACTGCTACTCCACGTCTCGATGTGTTGCATACCCGCTCACCAATGTGGACACTTCGTTGGTTAATTCTGGGATGAATGGTCAGTGGCGAGTGAAATTAAACAGTTAATAAGGAGCTTCTAAGGTGTGCAGCCCCTTTTAATTCGTCAGGATCCCCTCTCCAGTACGTTCTAGGGCATTACTTCCTCTACTAGGCTCCATTTCTCAGAACCAATGATAGGAGCTGTTACTGCTCTTTCAGACTTCTCAGTCTATCCCTGTTTATTGCCGGACCTCTTCGACCATAGTGTCTTCAAAACAAGACTCGGCAGGGGTTTCCATCGGTTCGCAGGCATCACGTATCTTCTAGTAGAGAAGGGCTGCATCCTGGGTCTGGGATTTAACGGCACCCCACTGCGCCTTGCGTCCTGTTGTCTGCTCACAAGAAGCAGGCGTAAGGAGGCAGGCACTTTGTACCGATGCGCGATACAAAATATTAAATCGTGCGACGACAAGTCGGATACAAAACGAAGTAAAATGAAAATTATAGACCTTTTAAGTACTGAAAATAACGCGCGGGGACTCTGAAAATGCACTTCTAATGAACTGTCAGAACGGTAATTTGTAACGAAACGAAATAATAACGAAGCATAAGACTCTCTAAGATAACTGTATAGAATCTATGTAGCAATGTAATCGTTCTTTTACTCGCTGGTTCAGGAAACCAAAAACACCAGCGTTATTATACTCACTCCCTGTGATAGCCTTGAAGAAATCGCACGCTACGACGGCCATTTCGCATTTAAGTTGTGCATTTTAAGGAATATATTGTAATTTAATCTAACTGCGCACTGTTCCGTCATGTTTATAGTGACTTTTATGCAGAAATAAAAATAAGTTTTATTTTTCAAGGTTTTCAGTACCCTGGATAAACAATAAGAACAGTGGAACAATTGACCTTCTTGGCATACATCTTGCGTAGGAATAATTCCATTACAATTTCATTGGGTTCCGTTATCAACGGACGCTTTAAAAGACTCGCAATCATAATTAGTAAAGAAAAGAAAGTGCATAAATTAATATATTTCATATTAAAGTAAAAACTAAAAACTTTCAGTTCAGTATAGACATTGACCGCTACTCGGCAAAACAAAGATTATTTCATCTCGTTTTCTGCCGGATATCAGCGTCTTCCAAACACGATATTTCGACGTCATCACTTGACGTCTTCATCAGGTGTGATATCCGGCAGAAAACCCGATTTCCACGAGATGTCATCAAATCGCTGGGAAAGTCTAAGAAATTACATCACAAGACTCTACGGAGAGGAAATGTGGTGCAATATGAAGAAACTGGACAAGCTGCGACAATGCAAAGAGAGGATGGTGGGCTCACTCAACTTCCTCCTCAGGTGCAGAGGTGGAGATGTGGTGCCTGTATTTGCCAAAATCAAACATCATATTACGTCTAGGGTGGCCAACACGATCAAGCACCGAGCCAGCATCGAGCTGCAGGATAACGCGACTCGCGGGCGCAGACCGACTAGGGAACGGCAAACAGAACACCAGGCACTGGGCAGGCATAAATATGCGACCCGGTCCAGCAAGCAGCCAGTTCCTCGGCACCCATGACTCTGACGATGTAATCACCCCCGTCACGGATGAGGAGGTCGCCCGGGAGCTTCGGTACCTCCATCCTCGAAAAGCTGGCGGCCCCGACACCATGACCAACCAGCTTCTCAAACAGCTTCCCCCACCCTCCATTCCCATCCTTACCTCCGCCTTCAATTCCATCCTCTCCACCGGGCAATTCCTTTCCACTTGGAAACATGCAGAGGCGATCGCTATCCCTAAACCTGGTAAAGACCCTCGCTCCCCTTCCAATTATCGTCCCATCAGCCTCCTTCCCTCCCTCTCCAAGCTGTTTGAGCGGCTGTATCTAAAGCGAGTCCTTATCCATGTCGCCCGAGAGCGCGTGCTCCCTGACGTTCAATTTGGCTTACGCCGTGGCCATGCCACCAGGCCCCAGCTCCTCCGCCTCGTCGAGGAGGCACTGGACGCCATCGAGCGTCGGGAGTACTTCGGGGCCATCTTCCTCGACGTCTCCCGGGCGACTCAGTCTGGCATGAGGGTCTGCTGTGTAAGCTCTTTGACCATGGCTTCTCCACCTCCCATGTCCTTGAAGGCCGCACTTTCCATGTCCGAATCCCGGGAGGTACCTCCACCAGGAGACGCATCAGGGCAGGTGTTCCGCAGGGGAGTGTGCTCGGCCCTATCCTCTACAGCCTTTTCACGGCCGACACGCCCACCGTTCCGCGGGTTCATCTCGCCCTGTATGCCGATGATACGGCAGTCTATGCTCGCTCCTGGAGCAAGGCCCTCCTCCGACAAAATCTTCAATCTGCCATCGACGCTCTCATGGAGTATGCCAAAAAATGGCGCCTCGCCTTTAACCCTGTCAAAACGCAGGCGCTCATCATGTGTTGGCGCCGGTGGCCCATCAATTACCCCCCCCCCCCCCCACTGTCCTTGGTACCCCCGCCCCATGGACAGGGACCGCCAAATATCTGGGGGTCACCCTGGACAGGGCCGTCACCTAGCGTCCCCACATTGAGGACATACGGCGCAAGGCCTTGGGGCGCCTAGGTCAGCTCTATACTTTCATCAATCCGTCTTCCTCCCTTCCCCAGCATCTTGGCATCCTCCTCTACATGTCCCTGATCCGCCCCATCCTCGAATATGCTTCAGTTGTGTGGGGCAATGCCGCCCCTACACATCTCCACCGTCTGCAGACGGTGCAGAACCGTGCTCTCCGGCTTGCCCTCCGCCTCCCGTACCGTTTCCCCACCCGTGAACACTTGCTTGCTGGTATCCCCCTCCTTCACGACCATGTCTGCTCCTCTGCCATTTCCTTTTATCACCACTCCCGCCAACCTGCCAACCCTCTCATCCTATCCCTTGGCACCCACCTTCATCGCCTGGCCACCACCCAATGGCCTGACCTCCTTGCCCACTGATCCCTGTTCGCCCCTTCTCCCCTCCCCTCCTCGCTCCCCATGTTCCCTTCCTTTCTTTCTTCCCCCTCCCTGCCAGCTGCTCCACGCCTCTTCCACGTTCTCTCGTCTTTCTTTCCCTCCTTGTTCTAGTCCTCCACTCCCTCCATAGACTATCCCACCGGGAACGGTCTCCCACCCCTCATTCTACTCGTGTCTGCCTCGCTGTCCGTGTCAGCGACTGGCTAGGTTGGCCTTCGTTTTTCTGATTTTCTTCTCTTCTCATTCTCTCCTCTGCTCCTTCTCTCCAATCTCATTACAAGACCGGCTTGTCAATTGAGCCTATCGTCTTCCTGTTTCTCTTACTGTCCCTTCTACTATCCGTTTCTCTTTAAAAAAAAAATACCCATACCCATCACCGGGCCAGCCAAATGAGGCCTTTCGTTTTCCTCCATTTCTACTGTCCCTCTCAAACTCTCCTGTCTTCTTTGGGTATTAAAAAAATAAAAAATAAGAAAAGGTATATGCGCACCGCCATGCCGTTCCCTACCGCCACGACTCCAACGCGACTGCGCGTGATCAGGAAGGCGAAGCGCACGAGCGCTAGAATTTCCTGATCACGCCGAGGGTCCACCCTCGCCTGTGCAGCGTCAGCGTCAGCAAGCAGCCAGTCTCGGTGAACACCTGATGAAGACGTCAAGTAATGACGTCGAAATATCGTGTTTGGATTTCCACGAGATGTCATCAAATCGCCGGGAAAGTCCAAGAAATTACATCACAATGATTATTTCATTTAAAAAGAAAGTGCTTTCTTTAATTCAAAGGTTTTTTAAATTAATTTCGCTACGGTAAAGATATGCTGCAGCAATATTTTAATGTCATAACACGAAATATAATCTCTAAGATTACGTCTGCGGCCGGCCGGTGCGGCCGAGCGGTTCTAGGCGCTTCAGTCTGGAACCGCGCGACCGCTACGATCGCAGGTTCGAATCCTGCCTCGAGCATGGATGTATGTGGCGTCCTTAGGTTAGTTAGGTTTAAGTAGTTCTAAGTTCTAGGGGACTGATGACCTCAGATGTTAAGTCTCATAGTGCTCAGAGCCATTTGAACCAAGCCATTATGTCTGCGTTTTTGTCTTTTGTCTCTATGGACGCTTCACGTAGACTGATGTCTAAAAGTGCCTCACACAATCCTGTATTAACAAGGCGGTGAGTCGCGTGCTGTTAAACAATCAGAGCTCACAAAACTATTTTAAGAAAGTACAGATCCCAGTCCCCCATATTATCATCATTCTTTCTTGTGTCCGCTCCGCCAAATAAGTGTTATATTTACGCTCTTGCCGTGCGTAAATATCAATAAAGTTAGGCGTTAAGACTTTTTACACTATTTTCGTCACATTCATTAAGGTTATCGCAAGTATACTTGAGACGGTGTCCGGACCTGGGCCGTAGCGGTACAGCTCTTGAAAGTTGTGCCGACGTTTCGGTATCGCGGAAGGACCCGTTGCGGACGAGGATTTTCTCGCTGCCATTTTGAAGGTAAGTGTCCTGACAGCACCAACACTAAAGACAGTTGCAAGGAGACGAACGTACAGAAGTAAAATCAGGTCTAACACAACAGTGAAATGAAACTATATGGTTCCATGGATCTTCTCAAGTCTCAAACAGCTGTGATGTACATATAGTCTGAAGCGACAAATTTGTGCCGAGGCCAGGTTTCGAACCCGGCACAGTGGCTTTGAGTAACTGCATGGATTGTCCTGCCACGCCTCCCTTCTCAGTCCATATTCTCATTCACGACAGAGCCTACGTGTGCAATGCTGGTCTAATTCAGACGATGCAAGTGGGCTGGGGAGTGAATGGGAATTCTGACTGGGGAGGGAGGCGTGTTAGGGTAATCCATGCAGTTACTCAAAGCCACTGTGCCAAGGTGGCGCCATGGCTAGCGCATCTGCCCAGTCAGCAGCGGAGGTGGGTTCAAATTTTCGTTCAAATTTTCGTTCAGTCTGCATATGTACTAACAAAACAATTAGGGGCAATAATGTGATAGAAATAGCCACAGAAGAGTAGCTGTTCTTTAATAATGAATGAGATGATTAGTACTTTCATGTAAGCCTTTGGAGATGTTGAGTACGTGGTAGACGAATTGTGGTCAAGAAATGTCTTGTAATGTATTTAATGGTTTTATATTTATACCATCAACATAAATGTAGGTTGCGTTCGTCTTTTTATAAAGACGTGAATGGAATGATCTTTATTGGAAACTTCTATGAGAAACAGGAATACCAATGAATGCATCAGGGAAAAGATAGGTGTAGAACATGAAATTGTTACTGTGATTAAAATGAAATGGAGATGAGCAATATATGTAGCCAGAAGAATGGATGGTAGACAGACGAAGAAACCTCTTGTACGATTCCGAGTAACAAGAAAAGATGGAGACAACGAACCAGCTGAAGATGGACAGAATTCTCAGAAAAAATATAAAAGAAAGTACTCGTATACGTGAAATACATGGACGAGCTGGTAGTGGTGATGATGATGAAATACACGAAAAGTTGTTCGCCATTTTCTTCTAGTTGACACCGAATGAGGTTGCGCAGTGGTTATAACACTGGAATCGCGTTCGGGAGGATACGGGTCAAATCAGCGCCCGGCCATCCAGATTTAGATTTTCCATGATTTCTCTGAATCCTGGTTCCTTTGAAAGGTTATGACCGAGATTGTGCTCCGTCTCTAATGGATTCGTGGTCGATGGATGTTAAAGTCTAATCTTTCTTCGTTCCTTCTTTTACTTCTCCTATTTTCTAGAAGCAACTGGAAAATGATGTTCTGACACTGTCCAGTTTGCAACGAGACGATTGTACGGAGTTGAAATCGAATAGCTGCGATTGGCTGCATGGAGATTCTGTGAACAGCACATTGTTGGTCAGAGAGCAGTCTTGAAAGGAAGCAATAAAGTTTACGGGTTACCATACAGTCGACTATGTGGTCAGTGGAAGGGCGGAAGGCAGGTTAGGATTAACTTCTCCCGTTGACATAGAAATAATTAGAGACATAGCTCAATTCGGACTGTCTCAAGAATGGGGAAGGAAATCGGCAGTTCCCTTTCGAATGAACAACGCCGGAATTTGCATGGATCGATGGGCTGGCGCGGATCTGAACACTCGTCCTCCCGAATGTAAATTCAGTGTGCTAACCACTGCGACACCTCACTGGTTGAGTTCCATAGAGACGGAGCACTGGCGCTGACTGGACAAACATAAGGAAGGAAATCGACTATAGCGTAGTCACAGGACTTGCTACTAAATTAACTGATAAACGGAAACCACGGGGATGTCAAATGTGAATGCCCAGACGGTGATTTGAACTTCGTTCTTCTGGAAACCACGTCCATTACACACAGTCGTACTCTTTGGTTTAGCTGCCACCCTCGGTTTCAGCTCTAGAATTTAAAATCTGGAATGGTTATGTTTCGACTGATGTTGATAAAGTAACAGTTCATCAAGCACAGTTGTATTTTCGAGTGATCTAAAGAACATGTTGAAGAACGAAAAATGTTATGTGATGAAGTATACAATTACATTAAAATACTGTTGACTTTGATCCATTATCTGGCCAGAATACACTGTGGAGTTCTCGATAAATTAACACTGCAATTGAAAGAAATGCGTAGCCAACTTAGGCTAAAAGATACGTGTTAGAAAAGTCTGTGCGTTGCTTATGTCACAGAAAATGCGCGAAGACAATATAACTTGTCAACATACAAATTTGCACTTAACTTTCATGCTAAAAATTTCTATAATTTTTCTCGGTCAAAATTGTAATTCTGGAGGATTTCCGCCATACTTAAGTATATTAGCATACACAAAAAAGGGCGATGAATCGCAAGTGAGAGCAATAAATGTTGGGAAACCTTGTCTGACAGACACAGGTAGAAAGACACCGTATATATATCAAAAACCTGGTTAGAAAGCTTCAAGAATCGTCTTACAGGACATAAACTGCCAGTTTTCTTCAGCCCCCTATGTACAAATAAAATGTAGCTCGTGGAACATTACACATATAAGAGACTAGCTGCAGTGCCCAGCGTTGCTCAGAATGTTTAATATCTGTCACACAAAGTGATTGATCCTGTGCCTTCTTGATACTCATAGCGAATCCAAGTCGTAGGTGAACTGCAATCGCTTAAAATCGAAGGACATATTTTAGTTACTGTATGGCAACAGAATGCGACGAATGGGTACGTCTTCATCTGTATAAAATATCATTAGTTGCGCTATCTTTTGATACATTTTGTGATAAGTATCTCATTGTGCTTTGGAGAATTCGTCTTCTAATGTTCCATCACGGCTTTGACTGTTTGAGCGCGACTCGAAATGTTTGAACAGTTTACGTCACAGTTCGGCAAATCTTTGGTTCTTTTCGATATTTTGATGGGCCCGCGCTCTAGTGAGTTTTGTTGGTACTATATCCAAGACCTGCGTTAGTGTCTGTATGGCACTGAGAATTTTAATAATAAAAATAACTCTGGAAAACGGGCTAAAATATCTCCTAGTGTATATGTCATGTGTAATAACTGTAAGTAATCGATAAATAAGAGTTTGTTTCTGTTAAAATCTCGAGCTTTTACTTACCTCACGATTTATTGATGTCTGATGGTACTGTGTCCGAGACGGGTATTGCTGTAGTATGTTATTCTCGCTACAGCAATTACAGTCAGTTTACCACGATGTAATTTGTTTGTCAGGTATTTAATGTTTAATTAATTTTCTGAATTCAGAAATGTGAAGTAAATCGGCAAAGAACTTTGAAATAAATCGGTCAAATACTTTTCGAGATGATTGGTAACAACGTGTCTGCTTCATATATTCCATATAAATATTTATATATTGTGCATATTTAAAAAATATATATAGACTTTGTCCAACAAAATGTTCATTAGGATATCGTGTAGAAATCTGAAGTAAATTAGCCAAGAAGTTTTAGAGATTTTTGGTAATAACCCTTACCATTTATGTATTACATACATATATGTTTGAATTCAGATTACGAAATATTATGCAGACAGTGGTCTTATTCTCGTCTTGAAGGCAAAGTTTGAAAAATTTCATAAAAATAGGAATACAACTGTAGATTTGTATGAATTACATACAAACAAACAAACAAGCAAACAACCGGACATACTTCTTTTTATATGTAAATGTACAAGTATAAAACACTCGTTCATCCTACACTGCATCGTCAATGAATAGAAGAGATATGATAGTAAACAGCACAATAAATAGTACCCTCTGCCACGAACTTCACAGTGATTCGCGGAGTAGAGAAGTCTTGAGACGAAACTCCAGTGGACTAAGCAAAAATATTTTACAGTTTTTCGGCTACACAGACAGGTCACCTTATTTGCAACAGTACTATTATGTCAAAGGTAACTCTCCCATCCATCTAGGTCTTGGAGCACAATTTACAAAAATTTTCTGGAATTTGCTCAATCAGTTTCACAGGGTGATTTTAGTGAATAGGTGCAAACTGCAGGAAACGATTCCTGAAAGAATCAGCAATAATGGTCATATGAACGTATGACCGTAAGTTCGTTGCAAGGTAGGTACTAGAGTCGTTGATAAAATACAAATATATCGACATTTTTACTAGAAAATATCGATAATTACCACAGATATCTTTTCCTTGATATAACGATATATCGACGTCCAAACGGCAATATAGAGTGCCGATATTTCTAGTTTTTATTATATTTTTTCACAATTTTCGGTACTTATTTGAATTTGCTCTTTTGAAAATGTAGCAGAACGTAATTTACTTTCACTGTGTGAAGGAAGCTTTTCAATGAGCTTTCAACAAGTCCAATCTTTAACTTTGTCTGTGTGAAGCACTTGTTTGATGCACGAAAGAAGCAGCCCGATTGCACTGGGGGCTGGCGATGTGAACGGAATAAGATTTCCTATGTGAAGAAATAGCAAACCTTTTGCGTTAGAAAGCAATTTTTAACACTACTAGTGTTCTATCTCATCACATCGGCATTCTTCAAAAACAGTTGTTGAGGATGATGAGCAAAAATCTAAATGACAACATTGGCCTTTGCGGAGGACGGAGACGTGTGAGGGGAAATACTGACGTAATCGGTGCTTGGCGCTACCAACAGAAACTGCAACGCTTGTCTTCGCCATGCAGTTTTGACCTACAACTGCTGGGTCGCTGGCACTGGGAGGAATGAAAAAACAAAACATAAAAAATAAAACAAAAAAGACCAGGGAAGTCGACATGAAGTGTTCCGGACAAATCCGATATGTGATGAAACTGAGCGACGGACCCATCGGACTCTTTTTATTGTGCCGCTTAAATGCAGTTACCATTGTTAGCAAAGTGATTATCGCCATGCGTGAACTTGCATCCTTTCAATTCTTCCTCTAAAGGGGATGGGCAGGCTGCTAGTTTATTGATGTAAAGAATATCTAATAATTCAATACTTAAATATACGGCTCTACAACCGGCAGTATGTTTACAGTGTGAAGCCAATGTTTTTATGGGCCGGTGCGTCGATATGTTTCCCTTCAATTTATCGGTACTTCGATATTTTTCTCGATATGTTGAGAAACGACGTTGACATATTTTTGACTATCGATATATAGGATTCCCGATATTTTAAAAGTGTCAGCATCCCTACTAGGAACGCCCGCTTGAAGGTTGATGTCATAACCCCGTTGCCTGTATGTTAGGTGTGTTGCATGCCTTGTGGGCGCCACCTCATAACGATCACTTCCTCTACATATGTGATCAGTGTCTTACTCTATTCCTTTAAAATCTGGAAGCGGTAAACAGACTAGAAAGTGCCGCTAAAAGTACAGAACATTTTTGTTATTCATAGTTATCCTCCCCTCTATTTCTTAAAAATACATAGTATTTAAAGCAAAAATGAACTTACCAATCTTTAAATAAAGTTGTATTCTAAAATTGTTGAGTTGTACCGTGAAACAGAGTATGGGCATAGTAATAAAAATGAAGAAAAAGTACAGGTTTATCATATAGCCCTAAGAAACGTGATTTCCTCAACAAAACGGCAAAATAAAAACAAAAAAAGAGAAAAATGTATTAAACGTTGCTTCAATACATCGTTGAATTTATATAAAACATGCTTCTATTACTGATAAACTACTTCCGAATATATCAATAATGACAAGATTCTTTTGCCTTCTATCATGATGAAGAACATTCTATTGATTACAAAATAAAAACAATAGTTGTATGTATTTTTTATGTTTGTGCATGTAAAGTGTACTTGTCTCAAAAGTAATTGCTTTGGTTACATGAAATTGCAGGAGTTACGCAATCAAATGATTTTTATCATTTATAAACTGCAATTTATATTCTATAAGAATATAAAATACACAGTGGACTGACATTGGATGATGTGCTGTTCTAGCTATCTGCAAAACAAACAACCAGACAAACAATAAACCAAAGAGAAATCGTCAGCTCCCTGTTTCTCTCTTACACATTCACTTACGTTTCTTTCCCTACCGATGCTACCGGTAATTGTACCATTTACTACGCTATTCAAATAGTATGCCAAAACTACTGAACAACTACCAAAACTGGTAGAGTGCAACTTGAGCTAGCGCACTTCCATCGTGGACAACGTTACTGTCCTCTTAAGCGTGGAGCTAAAACAGAAGTACAGACAGAACACTCCTATTTTCCTGATGTGCCATCATGTATGCTTTCAATCATTGAAACCTACACTGTCGAAGATCTCCACTTTCAGCTGGCTGTATCTCTATTGGACTGCATTTGTGGTCATAAGCCTGCGGAACAGCCTCATTCAGAGGCTCTGCAGCACTAACTGGGGAGCAGCAGCAGACACACTACGAACCTCTGCACTCGCCTTAGTGTACTCTGCAGCCGAGTACTGTGCACCAGCGTGGTTAACCAGCAAGCATGTAAACAAGGTGGACAGCCAGTTCAACGATGCTGTGAGAACAATAACTGGATGCATAAAGACTACCCCACTATATTCGCTTCCAACACTTAGTCATATAGTACCACCCTCCCTGCGAAGGCAGAAAGCTCTGATGAAGGAATACATAAAAATAATGAATAACCCGCTACTTCCTATCCATGATGTCCCGACGTTGGAAAGGATACGACTCCGCTCCAGAAATCCCCTTTTAAGACTGGCCCAACAACTGTCAGCTGCCAACTTCAGCATGGATACTAAATGGCACGAGAGCTGGAGTGATAGTACCTCCCCTGACAACCGTGAACTTATCTGTCCATCAGAGGAACCTAAGGGCTTTGAACTTCCACGACAGCTATGGAAAAGCCTAAACAGAATCCGAACAGGACATGGACTATGTGCACACAATCTACACAAGTGGGAAAAGCTTCCCAGCCCTAATCACACAATACAGCACATCACCCAGGACTGAGAATTAAGGAGCCTACCAAGGTAGTCGGAATGCTTCTTCAACGTCACACCGCCTTGCCTCGAATGGATCGCCAATTTGGACGTCAGAATTTGAAGACTTGTGTAACGCAAAATATCTGCTGTGATGTTACTTTTTCTTTTTATTGTGTTTATGTATTATATTATATCTGAATATATATGCTTCACTTATGTATTTTATAGTGAATTTTGTCATATAATTTCATAATGTAAGAAGTGTAAACCATGTGTGTAGGGCCATACGCTAAATAAAACAAATAAATGTGGTCATTTGTCCACGTGGCCTTTTTTGCTCCTTATCCTCTCAGGAATCGTTTCCTGCATTTTCTTCCTATTCAGCAGAATTACCCTTTCTACTGACTTTTCAACGTTGTTTACTAAGAGATGGTCACTCGAGGGAAGAAGCCCAGAAATAAAATGGTGCTCTAAAATAGCAGGATTTGCTGACTGCTCACCGTCGTCTGGATATTAAACATTAATCATCCTTCATTTTGGTGCCGTTTTTTGACATATGTCATTCCCCACTTAGGTGTAATATAATTTCCATCCACTCTGTTATTAGGGATGCACACGAACATACAGTAATAGAGTTGTCAGTGCTTGCTGGTCATCAAACCCGGTGTCTTCACACTGACGGACATAAAGTGGTAGCAGAGCGCGGAGTGCCCAGGGCTACCGCCGTGGCAGGCAGCTGGTGAGGGGAATCCCTGCTCTATTACCACCACCCCACCCCACCCACCCCCAGCAGGAACCTAGTGCCACGTGGCAAACGCGTGCGGTGAGCGCGTTAAGCCGGCCCCTGTGGGGACCTTATCGCCTGATTTGTTGGCGCCGCGCATCCGTTGTTACGGCCCTTCCAACAAACGCGCTCTAATTTATTGTTATGACTTTTGGAGGCAGCCGAAGGGTACCGCTGCCATGTCTTGCTGCACGACCAAGCTGCCGCAGCCACGACGGCCGACGGCCCTATGGAGGGCTTAAGGGAGCACTTTGCATGCCCGCGCCCTGTCCGTATTTCGCTGGGATGGCTTTGCTTAATTACGGTACCGTCCAGCGCAAGATTTTCTCTACTCGTACGTCACGTTATTTAGCACTCTTCGCGAATAAGCTTCAGATTATCATCCCAGCGTATGACAAAACGTATCTGCTCAACATTGTCATTTATTACAACGTTGGTACATAATTGACAGTGACAGTTTTCTTCGGTGTACTCACCTATAGCTTGGTGCACATGCTCCATCGCTGCAAAAACTTTCTAGGAGCCTCAAAAAAAAAAAAAAAAGTTGAATGGGAAACCACATATAGACCATTTCCCTCACTTCGTAATAGTAGGGGAATCTACGACCTTTTAAATGATTTTTAAGTTGAATTAAATCGCGTTATGCTAAGGGAATTAAATTAAGAGTCGAGTCACAAAAAATTGTAGGTTAGTTTTCCTAATTGGGCAGCAAAGTAATTGATGATGGCCGAATTAGAGAGGATATTAAATACAGATTGCCACTGGGAAGGGAATCGTTTCTGAAGAAGAGAAATTTGTTAGCATCTAATATAGATGTAAGTGTTTGCAAGTGTTTTATGGGGGTATTTGTCTAGAGTGTGGCCATATATGGAAGTGAGAGATGGACATGAAACACAACAACACAGTCTCTAATAATATTTTTGCATAGTTAGTTCTAATAACATAATGTAACTGTCATGTAATTTCTACCATATGTGCCTTTCATTAACTTGTTAATGCTGTCATACAATTAAATGTCAGACAATTAATTCAAATAAACAAGAATATTCTAATTATGATGTAGTCATGAAAGTTTTCTATTGCACTGAATCAAAGGAAACGTTTGAGTAAGAAGTTTTGCAGCTGGACACGTAAGCAGGGAGTCAGGCAGAAGCACAAAGTAGTCGGCGAAGAGTTGTCAGCGAGAAGTGGTCAAGAGCAGACGTGCAGCGCATGAAGGTGAGGAATCGACTGCAATAATTATAATATTTGGCCATGCATATTATGTGTTTTTAAATGGGTACAGTACATAATTAATATTGAAGAAGGGTCTGTGGGCCCCAACTTTTTATGTAGAGCGACAATAAGGAAGAGCCTGTTGGCTTTCGTTGTCACGAATAACGCCTTCGGCCGCGCCAGCACCAACTCATCAGTTTCATCTTTAGACTGTGCAAGTCTAGCAGCATAGTAGTTTTTCTTAATTGAATAACAAAGTGTTTAGTGCAGCAACCGTTATAGCGTGAATGTACTTACCCTAAATAATGTACCTGATAAGGTTCTATCCTATCACCATTATTGACACCGAGAATACCACCAGTGAAAGAATAGTAAAATACTGAAAGTTATGAGCCTATTTAATTTCGATAACTAATATAAAGCAGTGACACTTACAGAACTGCGAACTATCTAAAACTGTCATTCATCCGCGTGAACTTTGTTGCTTGATAGAACTATTAGTTGAAGCGTAATGACGAACAGCACAAGAGTAGAAGCATAATTCAAATGAATGTTGACAAACTATTACTTCAGAATAATGTATTTCATGTTTCTTATATGAATTGCAAACTTTGCGCGCATTTCCAATTTACATAACAGTTTAGTGCAAAATTGCGTCTTCTTCGCTACATGAAACACTATGAACTCTCGAGAAACAACTTACGGTAATAGAAAACAAATGTTTATGAACATTTGCATTTATAAAATAAGTAATATTTAGCATTACAGTGAGTAACGCTAAGCTATTCATTATGCGAACTGTTTTCCAGACAGTTAACGTTTACGTGCTAGTGTTCAGGAAAAATTATTTTGCTTGTTTTCTGATTTGTGTTAAATCATGGCACTGACTGTGATTTTTACACCTCAGCTCGAGTCAGCACTTTTGTTTCCGTTCTCACCTGATTACAATTCAATAATTAGTTCATAACTACAGTTTATATACAATTAATATTCATACAGTAACTTTTGCCACTCAGTGAGCTGGCAACCATTATTATGTAATTTGTTATCTAAAATTATAACAGATTCAATTTATTTATTCCAAATTTCACTAACTAGTTATTATTTTTACCTTTATTGTCAAAATATCTTTCGATCGCTATCATGCGAAAATAATCGCACGATAACGATTCGTTTACATCTGTATCTGTACTTATCCGAATTTTCATTATTCTTCGGAACAGATGCCTTTCCCAAACAACAGGAAATATTAGTTGTGCATGTACATAAAAATCTTAATTAACCGGAAGTGTCAGTCCGTTACAGACGATAAACAGTTTAGACAAGAAGAAACTAGAGGCTTTTGAAATGTTGTGCTACAGAGGAATGCTGGAAATTTGATGGGTAGATCGCCTGATTAATTAGAAAGTACTGAATGGAACTGGGGAGACAAGAACGTTGTGACACAACTTCACTGAAAGAAGAGTCAGTTTGACAGGACATGTTCTGAGACATCAAGGGTTCACCAGTTTGTACTGGAGGGAATTGTGGGGGGTAAAAATGTAGAGAGAGACCAACAAATGAATACCGTAAGCAGATACAGAAGGATTAGTCAGCCAGTCAGGCAGCAGGAGCGGGCCGAGGCACACGCAGCAACATGGAAGGAGAAGCACTGAGGTTGACCCCTCACCCGTGATGGAGTGAGAGCTCGCCTCCGGGCGTGGCAGGCGGCGAAAGGCTTCAAAGGGGAGGGGCAGGGGTGAACGTAAAGGCTCCCCAGTGCCCAGTTAGTCTGACAAAAAGGTTCCAGGTGCTGTTTGTGGCTCACACTGTCGCTCAGCCACATGCTGTCGCTTCTCCTGTTTGAGTGGAAACCTCTCAGCCTGCAAGATCCGTGCAATCACAGAGGATGTGATTACTGGTAGTTGGAAGCTGCAATGTTAGGAGCGTTATGGGCCCCTTACGGTCATGGCTGCCAACTAGGGGAAGGAGGCCAGTGTGCACTCCGTGTGCATACCGGGTGGAGTCATTCTAGACGTGGAACGGATTCATCCAGATGCCATGAAGAGCACGAGGGGCAGCCAACTGCAGGTGGTGGCTCACCTAGCGGCAAGACACAATCAGTGCCTTTTCTGCGCCATAGCAATGGATATATTATCGACGACAGTGCTGCCAAAGCTGAGTTACTGAACACAGCCTTCCGAAATTCCTTCACCGAAGAAGACGAAGTAAATATTCCAAAATTCGAATCAAGAGCAGCTGCCAACATGAGTAACTCAGAAGTAGATATCCTCGGAATAGTGAAGTAACTTAAATCACGACATTAAAGCAACCGTCCAGACAGTTAGATTCCTTTCACATTATATGGATGCAACAGTACCATGCTTAACAATCATATACAACCGTTACCACGACGAGAAATCCGTACCCAAAGACTGGAAAGTTTCACAGGTCACATGAATATTCAAGAAAAGTGGTAGGAGTAATCCACTAAATTACAGGACCATATCATCAACTTCGATATGCAGAAGGATTTTGGAACATATATTGTGCTCGAACATTATGAATTACCTCGACGAGAACGGTCAATTGACTCACTGTTAACACGTATTCAGAAAACATCATTCTTGTGAAACACAACTATCTCTTTACTCACACGAAGTGTTGAGTGCTATCGACAAAGGATTTCAAACTGATTCCGCAGCTCTAGACTTCCAGAAGGCTTTTGACACTGTACCTAACAAGCGGCTTGTAATCAATTTACGAGCTTATGGAATATCGTCGCAGTTAAGTGACTAGATTTGTGATTTCCTGTCACAGAGGTCACAGTTCGTAGTAAGTGACGGAAACTATCGAATAAAAGAAAAGTCATTTCTAGCATTCCCCAAGGTAGTGTTATTGGCCCTCTGCTGTTCCCTATCTATATAAATGATTTAGGAGACAATCTGAGCAGCTGCCTTAGGTCCTTTGCAGGAGATGCTGTCGTTTATCGTCTAGTAAAGTCATCACAAGAACAAAACCCAATGAAAAAGGATGTAGAAAAGACGTCTGTATGGTGCGAAAATTGGCAGTTGATCCTAAATAATGAAAAGTGTGAGGCCATCAGCATGAGTGCTAAAAGGAATCCGTTAAACTTCAATTACATGCCGGCCTCGTTGGCCGTGCGGTTCTAGGCGCTCCAGTCCAGACCCGCGCTGCTGCTCCGGTCGCAGATTCGAATCCGGCCTCGGGCATGGGTGTGTGTGATGTCCTTAGGTTAGTTAGGTTTAAGTAGTTCTAAGTTCTAGGGGACTGATGACCACAGCAGTTGAGTCCCATAGTGCTCAGAGCCATTTCATTTACATGATAAATCAGTCAAATATAATGATGGTAAATTCAACTAAATAGTTAGGAATAACAGCTACGAACAACTTAAATTGATAAGAACACATAGAAGATGCTGTGGGGAAGGCGAACCTAAGAAGAACGCTTAGAAGATGCACAAGATCTACTAAAGAGACTGCCTACACTACGCTTGTCCGTTCAAATGGTTCAAATGGCTCTGACGACTATGGGACCCAACATCTGAGGTCATCAGTTGCCTAGTACTTAGAACTACTTAATCCTAACTAACCTAAGGACATCACACACATCCATGTCCGAGGCAGGATTCGAACCTTATCGATCGCGCGGTTCCAGACTGAGGCGCCTAGAACCGCCGGACACAGTGGCCGGCGATTGTCTGTCCTCATTTGGAGTACTGCTACTTGTTGTGGCATCCTCGCCATACCGGATTAACGGAGTGCACCGAGAGAAGAGCAGCGCGTTCTCCATTATCGAGAATAGGGGAGAGAGTGTCAAGGACATGATACAGGATTTGGGGTGGACATCATTAAAACAAAGGCGTTTCTCATTGCGGCGGAATCTTCTCACGAAATTTCAAACACCAACTTTCTCCTCCGAACGCAAAAATATTTTTTGACGCCAACTTGCATAGGGAGAAACAATCATCATAATAAAATAAGGGAAATAAGAGCTCGCACGGAAAGATATAGGTGTTCGTTTTCTCTGTGTGCTGTTCGAGATTGGAATAATACAGTATTATTTTGAAGCTGGTTCTATGAGGTCCCTGCCAGGCACTTAAGTGTGATTTGCGAAGTATCCATGTAGATGCAGATGTAGGTTGCCACAGTTATTCGAAGATGAATCGGATTGCGCAGGATAGACTTGGAAGGAGAGCTCCGTCAAACCAGTCTTTGGACTGAAGACGACAACAACAACAACAACAACAACTAGTTGACCAAACGGAAGTCGGACTGTTAGACATTAGACTGTCTGCAAGGCGCTCCAACACTTTAAAAAACATTTTAAGAAAAAAAATTCTGCTACTAGACCTTGGCGTTCGTTACAGATTCCACTTTTCAGGTAACTGCAAAGCATAACACTGTACCACTTACTGTTGTTGATCCTTTTTCCTGAACTGGGCCTCATTGCTCGTATAGTCCTGTGAACCATATTTCTCCTGCAGATGGCGGACTTTTGAATTTCTTTTCACCTTGATAGCCGAGATGTTTCCATTCCATGGTTTGTGCGTTTACTATCTGTTGCAAAGTGATCAATCCATGTTTCATCTCCAATGAAGATTTGCTTCAAGAACATTGCACCTTCATTAACAAGAAGGTCCAGCATCTACTGGCATATTCTTGTAAGATTGCGCTTCTACTCTGCATTGAGCTGTCTTGGGACTCTTCAGGGTCAGACTCTACGGAAGTTGAGGCTCTTATGTATGATATCATATACGGAACCATCTCTAATGTGCATCTGGTTTCACATTATCAAAAGTTCTTCGTTGATTATTCGAACTTGCTGAATGTCCATCTGTAATGACGCAGCTGGATGTCCACGCCTTTCTTAGTCATCGCTTGTTCGTTCGTTTGTGATGTGCTCAACCAACTGGTGAACAGTTAGTCATAGTAAAACATTGCCTCCGCATTGTGCCAAAAATCTTTTTTGTATTTCAGGTTCTAACGCACTTTTAGATCACAAAGAAATCAGATTGCAGAACAGTCTTCTTGATTGGTGCAAACGGAGAATGGGGCAGCCATTTAACCTGCGCAGCAGCGCAAAGAGGATTGCTGTGACAACGCCACTAGCGACGTGATCAGTTCTGTCTGGTGACTGGCAACCATATCAAGGCGTACTACCAACCTAAAGAGGATTAAAATACCGTGGTATGTTTTTGCTGTCAGTTTTAAACAAATGTCGGGATGTATCACAGGACGCAGGTAGAAACCTCAAACAACAAAGGAACAACATAATTGATTATGGTGATCTTGAGGGTCACTTACGTATAAGTAAGTTAGAAAATAGGGAAATTTTTCAGGCTCAGCAATCCGCAAGGCGGAAAATGTGTCTCCCAACAAGCGAGCAGACAGACAGAATGATACCTGTTATAGGTAATCTGCCAACCGACGATCGTGAGCTCTCCAGACTCTTTGGGCAGGGACGCACACGAAGAGTTGAGGATTTAAACGTGGATAAAGTTTGTAAGGACTTCGTGAGGGCACGTGGGCGCGTTTATTACGTTCGTAAAGAGACAATACCTAAGTGCTGTGGCTTCACTAGAAATCCCCATCTGTGAAAATCTTACAACTAAATTGCAATAGGAGCACTTTAGTTGGAGTAAAACTGGGTGGACTTCTGAACGAAGTACAGGCAGATACGATCTATCTCCAACAGTCATATATGCTTGGCGGGAAACTTACAGGCCTTCCCAAATATTTCATAACAATTGCTGGGACGAAAATACCAAGGCTGCGATTGTAATGGCGAATTTACACAATTTACACAGAGTTTACATTTTACAAACGGCCAATTTAAATTTCTGTCTCAAAAACAGCATAACTTTGTTTTGAATATGAAGCCGCAGCTGAAATTAAGCATGGACGAAAAATTTGGGTTATTACCTCCATGTATACACAGTATTCCTAAGACATAGAGCCTTTTACTGATCGAATAAGAGATACAGCACAATTTTCTAGGTACAAAAGACGACTCATACTTGATGATTTCAATGCACGGTCGAATCTATGGCATGCAAACAGAACAGACGGTCTGGGACAAAACGTTGTTGACACAATAAATGAATGCAGAGTCTTTGTTCTAAACAAAGGCAGACATACATCTACATACTGCAATAATGAAGGAGTAACCAGCAATATTGACATCTCACCAGCAAATACAAATTCCATAATATGCGTCAAGAAATGGGTAGTATTAGAAAATACCACACATAGTGACCAAACTCCACACTCATCCACACAGACACATACCCAAACATGAACTCACGAACTTCACATCAACAAAAACATCGACTTTTTCTAAATAAGGCTTACAGGCAAAAGATAGGGGACGTGGTTGAAGAATTTTCTCTCCATACAGTCAGTGGCAGCATAGACTATAAAGCACCCATTCCGACGTACCTGCTTCAAATAGCACAGCAGCCAGCTATCCCAGTGACCAACCGTGCACCGAAACAGAGACTCCGTGGTCCACTAAATTAATAAAACGAAGGGAAGACGATAGGGACAAAAGGAAACCACGCCGAAAAACAAAAACAGCGCAACAGAGGGAAGTAAGACTTGAACTATACCGCTATGCAAAGCAAAAATATCAAAACGAACTACAAACGACCAGAAAGGATCACTGGAACAATTTTTGTCGAAACTCAGCAACAAAACAATGTATTGGAGACACCATTCAAATTTCAAACAGATAAGGTAAAGATGCTGAGAGGACGGTCAAAGGCGGCCGCGGTGGTCTAGCGGTTCTGGCGCTGCAGTCCGGAACCGCGGGACTGCTACGGTCGCAGGTTCGAATCCTGCCTCGGGCATGGGTATGTTTGATGTCCTTAGGTTAGTTAGGTTTAAGTAGTTCTGAGTTCTAGGGGACTTATGACCTAAGATGTTGAGTCCCATAGTGCTCAGAGCCATTTGAACCATTTTTGAAGTACGGTCAAATCTTAGTCGCACAGACGGCGCTATTACAAGGGGCTGGAGAGGTTCAGCAGACTACCTACTGAGCAAGCTTCTCGATGACGACGAAAAGACGAATGACCAGCAGCATCACACAGACTTACGACGACAAGAGGATGACACCTAAACAAATGGCCCCGTTACTGTCCCATTTGCCCATGGGAAATTGGACAGTTGAAGAATAAGATTGGTTGGTTGGTTGATTTTTTTTGGGGGGGGGGGGGGCGGGGGGGGGCGAGGGGGGGGCGATCAAAGTCATCGGTCCTATCGGATTAGGGAAGAATGGGGCAGCAAGTCGGAAATGCCCTTTCAAAAAAACGATCCCGGCATTTAAACAAATTTAGGGAAATCACAGAAAACCTAAATCAGCATGGCCGAACGCAGGTTTGAATCGCCGTCCTCTCGAATGGGAGTCCAGTGTCCCAACCACTGAGTCACCTCGCTCGGTAAAAAATAATACCACCGGTCCGCATGGCATATACTCAGATATACTAAAAAATACAGTTGCACAGATCACCACTTTTCTTACAGAGCTACTGAATGAAGCATTACCGCAAAAGATGGAGTGTTCTCGCCATATGGAAAGCTGCGGACGTAGTAAACACAAAAAAAGTCAGAAGATTGGGACCCAACAGTCCCAAAAACTTACAGACCAATCTACCACTTGAACACTAGGGATAAATTGCAGGATAAGCTCCTCTGTAATCCACTACACTTACACAGGAAGATCTTCGGAATTAGTCCACAACAGTATGGCTTTAGATCCAAAAGCGTAATAGACGATGCAGTTAACCGTGTACTGGAAATAATATAGGGTACACAAGAAAAATAGGCAGTAGCAGTAGCAATAGACATTGCCGGCGCTTTCGACAATCTCTGGTGGTCTGCCTTGTTCACAGGGCTACAAGAGGTGTAGATACTAACAGCCCTGTATAACAGCTTACTTGACTGCTGCAAGATAAGGTTGCTCAATAGCAAGGAGGAAAACAAAAGGCTATCAAGGAAATAACTGAAGGACACCCTCAAGGCTCAACATGCCGGCCAATTTTCTGGGATATTGCCATAGAACCACTCTTAAATAATCTGGACGAAGACGGTAGGGTTAAGGGTATAGTGGCCTATGTCGACGGCTTGCTAGTAGTAAGTGAAAACACGAGAAAGCAACTCGATAGCAAGACTTCACAACTTATTGTATACATAAGCTCACGAGTGCAGCAAACGATACAGTATATTTTCTGATCAAAGGAACACTGCTGAGAAACCCGACCATTAGAATGAGCAACACTAGCATACAGACAAAAATAGCAACAAGATACTTAGGCATGTACCTCGACGAACGATTAACATTCAGTGAGCACATAAGATTCACAGTTGAGAAAGAAAGACCAATGCACAAACTCGCCAACCTAGACTCCCTGCAGATTACCATTGCAGACACTATGAATGTATCATACTGCCGTCTTTCAGTCTATTACGTGCTTCGCAACAAGTGCCTTGCCGGGCGCGGTGGCCGAGCGGTTCTAGGCGCTTCAGTCCGGAACCGCGCGACTGCTACGGACGCAGGTTCGAATCCTGCCTCGGTCATGGATGTGTGTGATGTCCTTAGGTTAGTTAGGTTTAAGTAGTTCTAAGTTCTAGGGGACTGATGACCTGAGATGTTAAGTCCCATAGTGCTCAGAGCCATGTGAACCATTTTTGAACAAGTGCCTTGACACATCGACTGTCGCTCATGACCCGCAACACCGCTTGGAGGCGTGGACAAAGAGGTGTATTGCTTAGAATGTGAGGAGCATTTGGCACCATGTCCGTAGAAGTCCTATGCGTTGTACTTGCATCCCATCCCATAGACATAGCCATTAGCCGGATGGCAGCAGCATACTGGACCAAACAGGGAAGACTGGACAAGATACAGGAGATAACAGAGGAGCAACTTACAGAAAAATGCCAATTAAATCTTTGGGCGGTTGAGACATAGCAAAAAGAATGAGAAACATCTGAAAAGTGTCGTTGGGTCTTCTCGTTCTTCCCAAACACCCGGAAATGTTTGAGGCTCAGACTTGTGGACCCAAGTCGCGGTATGGTGCACTTCCTAACGGGCCATGACCCTTACCCTACACACAACCACCGCTTTGGCCTAAGCCGCCAAAGCGGTGCATGTTAGTGTGGGGGACATGGATCTCCCGAACACGATACACTAAAATGTTGCCATTCACAAACGTAAGACCGATGACAGAAACTGAAGACATAGGGCAGGCTTTAAGAGAGCCAGATAAATGGAGCATGCTTAACCAGATCACCAATAAAATATCAAGAGAGATCCACAAGACTTATAAGCAGAACGACCACGTAGAGGATCACGACCAGACACAAACGCTGTATCACAGCGTGATACATGGGAAACAGAGTCTCAGACACTGGTATGGAAACAGATGATGACATTACCACACCAGTAACGCCAGATACAGATACATATATGTCATAGAAGATCACATGACTGCGATGTACTACAAGTAATATGTATATATTACTCCCCATCAATATGGCTACATATCCAAATACATACATTTTCATTTGTAAGTCTTATGTGCTTGCTGAATGTTAACCATACCTTAGTATCTTGTTGCTATTTTTCTGTGTATGCTAGTGTTTCATTCTAATGGTGGTGTTTTTCTGCAGGGCTCCTTTGATCAGAAAAAGTACTGTCATATTTGTTGCAATCGTGACCTTCAGATCCAAATTTAGAAATAAGTTAGTAATAAGAAATGGACAACGAATTTCCCTTCTTGTACAAAGTAGAACAAGTGATTCTTTAGTTTATTATTTTCAAACTGTACGTGTGTATATGCGAACTGTATCAAACGTAAAATATAAAACATTTGAATATATATATATATATATATATATATATATATATATATATATATATATATATAGAGAGAGAGAGAGAGAGAGAGAGAGAGAGAGAGAGAGAGAAAGAGAGAGAGAGAGAGTATCATAAGAATTGGCTACACAACCACAAACGCACAACAAAGGTAAGAAGCCCCTTTCCGAGAGCTGAAACTCGAGGTCACCCTTCCGAGGCTCCTCTCCCGTTTGTGGCGCTGGAAAATGGAGGGTGTAATTGTAGTAACACATAGAACTGTTAAACCACGAAGAGTTAATCTCAGACATATGTACACACAGTAGAAACCGTAGTAGAATGGAACATGGTAATTCAGGTGAGACAGGCTCTAGCTGTTTACCGAAGCCCTCCCATTTGAAACAGCCAAGTAAAGGAAACTTTTCTTCGGTTATTAGCTAAATCTTTCCTATCTTCTATTATTTCTTCTTAAGAATACAGAAAAAATATTTTCTTTTCCAAAATTTACTTTATCTATCGCAAGTTTTAATTAACAATGTAATTATGTGAAAGACAAGAAAAAGAAGAGTATTGAGAGAAGCTGTAGAAAAAGACGAAGAATCTGTCTCTGCAACTTGCTACTGATTTTTAGCAGCAAACTACCCATTATAGTTACAAAGGTGGAGGGCCAAAAATTTAAATTTCATTTTGTTTAGGATCTAATCTGTGTTTAACATGCCCATCTGACTCCGTGTTGCATACTGGTACACCATAGAACAAAACAAGAAAACACGAAAGAAGATAATTATCATAAAAACTGAGGCGTATCTCTTTGGACTCTAGGCTGCATTTGTGTAAGCCTAGCAGGGAATCGGGAGTGTCTGTTTATGCCAAACGTGGGAAAAGTCGCCTTGCACGGTAGTTACGTTATTACCCTACTTCTTTGTGCATGGTGGGATCAAATCATTAACAAAGATAGTTCGTAACCTCCAACGCAGGGAACCGCACGAAAATGTGCTTAGAACATAAATTATTGATTTCAGAAACAGTGGTATGAGCAATTCGCGTCCTGCTACGAGAGGGATGTAAATGATCACCTGTTCAAGGCCTAAAAGGGGAGCCTAAGAGGGGACCTCCGGAAATACGATGAAGCAAAGTATCATTATAATAGGACATGTCGTTACCCATGGCAGCATTTCCCTCTGATGAAGATAACATCGCTATCTGAACAACAAACATTTTCTACTGACTTGATGATGTTGCACAGCTACTCAGTCTTCAAAGGGGAGGTGTGGGATTTGAATGAAGTGGTCACAGAGAAGGGGAGAGGAACAATATGGACATCTGACTAAGCCCACTTTTTCACATTTATCACTATAATTATATTCAGACGGTATAGTATCAAACGCCACACTGAATACATTTTCAAGTCATAATATTGGTCTAGCAGTGTCGGAACCAGCCTTTTGCCGAGCATATTGCAACGTAGGCTTGTACTTCGAAGCAGAAAGCTGACTGTATAGCACAGAGGGAACTCTCTGATGTGTCAGTTTACCTGTGGTTTTTCACTCTGAAGTCTTATAAAATTATTGATCCTTTACATGCAGAGCTTATACTGAATAATGAAGTACGCATCAAGAGGTTGTTCGGAATACAAGTGCGATCATTATGATCTGAAAAGGAATGACACAGCAATAGGCTCTTCGCATTGTCAAGTACATGTCCACCAAGGACTGTTGTCAGAAAATTTTTGACGGTACACACGCATAAAATGTGCCGAATTTATCAGTTTCTGTAAATTAATACCTAGTCATACAACCACACTACAGCAACAAGGAAGGACTGAAATGAAATACATGTGTCCATTGTGCAACAACCTCATTGTTGGCGTGAATATTTTTAAAATTCGTTATGGAAATGCTTTATAACCTTGTTTATACCCAATTATTTGCTTTAAATGTACTTTTTTTAATTTTTAGTACTTTGTAACGTTGATTTGCCTTCATTCCTTCTTTCTATCATTGTTTTACCTATTGTCATCTTTACGAATGTGATCTGGATTAGTTTTATTCGTTCATCATAATACTGAAACATTTGTAATTGGCGATCTACCAGTTAACAATAAAAATACGAAACAATCTACACTCCTGGAAATTGAAATAAGAACACCGTGAATTCATTGTCCCAGGAAGGGGAAACTTTATTGACACATTCCTGGGGTCAGAGACATCACATGATCACACTGACAGAACCACAGGCACATAGACACAGGCAACAGAGCATGCACAATGTCGGCACTAGTACAGTGTATATCCACCTTTCGCAGCAATGCAGGCTGCTATTCTCCCATGGAGACGATCGTAGAGATGCTGGATGTAGTCCTGTGGAACGGCTTGCCATGCCATTTCCACCTGGCGCCTCAGTTGGACCAGCGTTCGTGCTGGACGTGCAGACCGCGTGAGACGACGCTTCATCCAGTCCCAAACATGCTCAATGGGGGACAGATCCGGAGATCTTGCTGGCCAGGGTAGTTGACTTACACCTTCTAGAGCACGTTGGGTGGCACGGGATACATGCGGACGTGCATTGTCCTGTTGGAACAGCAAGTTCCCTTGCCGGTCTAGGAATGGTAGAACGATGGGTTCGATGACGGTTTGGATGTACCGTGCACTATTCAGTGTCCCCTCGACGATCACCAGTGGTGTACGGCCGGTGTAGGAGATCGCTCCCCACACCATGATGCCGGGTGTTGGCCCTGTGTGCCTCGGTCGTATGCAGTCCTGATTGTGGCGCTCACCTGCACGGCGCCAAACACGCATACGACCATCATTGGCACCAAGGCAGAAGCGACTCTCATCGCTGAAGACGACACGTCTCCATTCGTCCCTCCATTCACGCCTGTCGCGACACCACTGGAGGCGGGCTGCACGATGTTGGGGCGTGAGCGGAAGACGGCCTAACGGTGTGTGGGACCGTAGCCCAGCTTCATGGAGACGGTTGCGAATGGTCCTCGCCGATACCCCAGGAGCAACAGTGTCCCTAATTTGCTGGGAAGTGGCGGTGCGGTCCCCTACGGCACTGCGTAGGATCCTACGGTCTTGGCGTGCATCCGTGCGTCGCTGCGGTCCGGTCCCAGGTCGACGGGCACGTGCACCTTCCGCCGACCACTGGCGACAACATCGATGTACTGTGGAGACCTCACGCCCCACGTGTTGAGCAATTCGGCGGTACGTCCACCCGGCCTCCCGCATGCCCACTATACGCCCTCGCTCAAAGTCCGTCAACTGCACATACGGTTCACGTCCACGCTGTCGCGGCATGCTACCAGTGTTAAAGACTGCGATGGAGCTCCGTATGGCACGGCAAACTGGCTGACACTGACGGCGGCGGTGCACAAATGCTGCGCAGCTAGCGCCATTCGACGGCCAACACCGCGGTTCCTGGTGTGTCCGCTGTGCCGTGCGTGTGATCATTGCTTGTACAGCCCTCTCGCAGTGTCCGGAGCAAGTATGGTGGGTCTGACACACCGGTGTCAATGTGTTCTTTTTTCCATTTCCAGGAGTGTATTTATAACGACAGTGCAGTGGCGTCAAAAATGTATTTTTCTTCGCAAGATGTGGCTGTTGTGGCATGGTATTCGTCATACAAATATTTAAAACAGAAGTTCTTACTGTAATAAGGAAAAAATAAATCAGATGAAGATGTAAACGAAAGGAGGGATTATTAATAAACCGAATTTCAACCACAATCAGAACGAAATGAAATTGACGTTACACACTAAAATAATAAATACCACATGAACAAATATCACAAATCAAAAAAGAATGATTGGAAATTACAATGAGAGTAGATGAGGAAGTTCATACAATGATTACAAAGGAATAGAAATAAAGCGGTTACGTTTAAGGAACTAAATGAGCAAATATGATGATCAAATAAAAAAAAAGTGTCAAAGAATCCAACACGAATCAAACCCACAGCTTTCTGTACGTGAACAATATTAAGTTTAGAGCACTTCGGTATCACACGAAATTAAGAAGGTTTCAAAACGGAGTCTCACACCTGGGGACCTCTCTTCGTTAGTCAACATTGAGAAATGTAACAAAACAAGGAAAAATAGTGGTAATGGTGCAGTCAATACGTTTTGTGATGTCGTTCATGTAATAACAAAAAAATCAGGAACGAAAAGTAACAATAGATATCCACAATAGCTGTTCAAAATGTGCTCATCTAACTTGAATGCACGCGTTCCAACACAGTGTCATGGAGTCCGTTAGTTTTTCGACATCGAAGCTTTTCCTAATTTCATCACAGGTCACGATTTTCCTCGCAAGAAGCTCTTAGATGGTGTCTGTTGGAACCCTGTTTTCTTCATAAGCCCTTACAAATATAAATTTACAGGGAACAGATATGGCTAACGCGCTAGACAGGAATTGGACTACTCCGACCAAACCCCCTCTACGGAAACAACGCATCTAATTGCTCCCATAACGCTACAGAGAAGTGTGGCGTAGCACCGTCATGTTAGTACCACAGCCGGCCGATGTGGCAGAGCGGTTCTAGGCGCTACAGTCTGGAACCGCGCGACCGCTACGGTTGCAGGTTCGAATATGCCTCGGGCATCGATGTGTGTGATGTCCTTAGGTTAGTTAGGTTTAAGTAGTTCTACGTTCTAGGGGACTGATGACCTCAGAAGTTAAGTCACATACTGCTCAGAGCCATTTGAAACACTTTTGAACCTCCAGAGGAACGTCTTCTAAATGCAGCAGAAGTACGTTTACATGGAAATCATCTTACGTTCGTCCGTTTCAACAAGGAGGAAGTAGGACGGGACCTAACAATCTGCCGCCTACGATACCTGCCCAAAAGGTGACGCCAAATTTGTGCTTATGTGAGTTCACATACGTGCCCCGCGTATTTTCGTCGTTCCAAACGCGCCTGTTTCGAAAGTTGAATGGGTCTCCTCTGGTGAAGCATGCCTCGTGTATCGACAACACTCTCCTTTGACATCTGGAATTTTGATGCATTGATTTAAGTACCATAGGGAATACTGATTCTAAGAATTTTAGTCCTTTTCCACCAAATCTCGCACTTTTTGTATGTGGTACAGAAATAGGTTTCCGTCGCGTAGGACGTCCAGTGCCAGAGCGTGTGAAACCTGTAGCGACAAGCAAACGGATACATTTTACCATGGTTAGTTATCAGGGATAATTGAAGAACATTAACTTTACTTACACCCGACGAATTACCAGCGGTCCTCGAGGTGTTAGTAGGGTTTTCAACAACAATATCAAGAACGTTTTCGTCAAATTGAACGGTATGCACGTTGCGCTGTCGTCCAATGACAACTTTGTCCACAGCAACACTACTGGTCTTCCTTCATCGTATATTAACTGCTACAAATGAATTGCCAAATGGAACAACGCTGTTCAGAAATCTTGCGTTGTAAATTGTGGGGGCCTTCAATGCATTTTGACCCACAGAACCGTAGACAAAATGTTTGACAGCATTTTCGTCGAAGGAATACGGTACTACTACGTTCACAGCTGTGGAAGTGTGTGTCACTCCTCCCTCCGTCGTTGTACGATCGCACCTCACTCTTTGCACATTCGCAGCTAACGAACACTTCCAAATAACTATCGACTGCCCCAATACGATTTGCAAATGTCACTGAATGACCAGCGGATAAAAGTGATTTTGCACAAGCTGATACGAGTAATGCCAGTTGTTTTCATAGCATAGATGGTAGCGTACGAGGCTCCTGAGGCGCTGACTCGGGTTCAACTCCTGCTACCGTCAGTTGTTTAATATTTGCACTGCTCCCTTGTCCAGTTTGAGGGAACAAAACAAAGAACACATTTGGCGCGCAACGACCACATTGGCTAACTTCAGTTTTAAATAACTCTGAAACGGCATAACGTATCGAATGTTTTTCTTAATAATTATTCCTCAGCATAGTCTCCCCTGTAACATCCTTACAAGTTTTCAGATTGTTCATGACCACCGTACGTAAGCACAGACGCATAGGTAAAAGGTAAGTGTGACAATCGTGTCTTTCCAACGTGCGTGTTCCAAACGTGGAAACGTGCCTCCAAATACGACTAACGTGCTGTTATTTTATTCTTAGTTGACGAAGGATAAACACAGGTAGAAAGCCATTAGAAAGCGAAGAATCGGGCGGCATGTCTACCGTGCACTACCGTTGTGGAATGGCATGTCGAGTTCCGAGCTGGTCGGAATTCAACACAAGACACAGTCTGACCTGCGAGACCAGCCTCATCCATTAGGAGACAGTGGAGCACCTGTCCCGTAGTCCTGATCCTTCCCCATGCGATTAACAATTCTTCAGTTCCTTAAAAACGGCCTTGAAGGTTAGACTAGTCCTGTTGGACATGGATGTACAGCAGGCAGTTACGGACTTACGGACTTCTTATGCATTAGGACACGGTGTTTTACCAGACTGTTATCTTCAGCCTGGTGTGTAGTTGAGATGATTGCTTCACTGCTCACAAAAAATTTCGCCTGATTGACATACCGATCCTGAACTGTACGGCCTTCGAATGGAAACTTTTTGATTGGCCCATGTATAGTATCATCTTCATCTACATCTGATGTCCAGCCCAAATCCTCTCACCCATATTTCGCGATAATACCAAACCGGCTGTCTCTTTTTGAACTTTTCCGATGTACTCCGTCAGTCGTATCTGGTAAGTATCCCACACCGCGCATCAGTATTCTAAAAGAGGACGGACAAGCGTAGTGTAGGCAGTCTCCTTAGTAGGTCTTTTACATTTTCTAAGTGTTCTGCCACTTCTCCACAACATTTTCCGTGTGTTCCTTCCAATTTAAGTTGTTCGTAACCGTAATACCTAGGTATTTAGTTGAATTTACTGCTTTTAGATTAGACTGATTTACCGTGTAACCGAAGTTTAACGAGTTCCTTTTAGCACTTATGTGGATGACCTCACAGTTTTCGTTATTTGAGGTCAACTGCCACCTTTCTCAACATTCAGATATCTTTTCAAAATCGCTTTGCAGTTTGTTTTGATCTTCTGATGACTTTATTAGTCGATAAACGACAGCGCCATCTGTAAACAACCGAGACTGCTGCTCAGATTGTTCCCAAATAGTTTGTATAGATAAGGAACAGCAATGGGCCTATAACATTACCTTGGGGAACGCCAGAAATCACTTCTGTTTTGCTCTACGATTTTCCGTCAACTTCTACGAACTGTGACCTCTCGGACAGGAAATCACAAATCCAGTCACATAACTGAGACGATATTCCATAAGCACGTAATTTCACTTCAAGCCGCTTGTGTGTTACAGTGTCAAAAGCCTTCTGAAAATCCAGAAATACGGAATCGACCTGAAATCCCTTGATAATAGCACTCAACACTTCATGTGAATAAATAGCTAGTTGTGTTTCACAGGATCGATGTTTTCTAAACCCATGTTGACTGTGCGTCAATAGACCGTTTTCTTCGAGGTAATTCATAATGTTCGAACACAATATATGTTCCAAAATCCTGCCACTTGTCAGTAAGACATTGAATGCACTTTCGCCTGGATGAATGCACTGATTTGATTGGAAAGGACATCCTGAAATGAGTCAAGACGGCCCAAAACTGATGTAACTGGCCATCGAAGTCCTGGATACTAGCTCAGTCATGCTGGCCACGAGAGTACCTCAGTATCATGCAGATGTTTCATACAGACAAGAACCAAATGTGGACGAGCATTGCCCTGCAGAAAATGGCACAACGATCCTGCCACCTGAGAGGTGACACATGAGGACGCAGGATGTCTGTGACGTATCGTTGTGCCATCAGAGTTCCCTCAGCGACTGCCAGCCCTGACTTGAAGTCAGCTCACCATGACGTCAGGAGTATCACTGCCGTGATTCTCATAAACTTTGGAAGAATTGGATCTCTCATTGTAGCTGCCATGTTCGCCAACGATAGAGCACAGGGTAGTGCCGAAATGTGAGTCAGAGATGCCCGCATCTCGTGGTCGTGCGGTAGCGTTCTCGCTTCCCACGCCCGGGTTCCCGGGTTCGATTCCCGGCGGGGTCAGGGATTTTCTCTGCCTCGTGATGGCTGGGTGTTGTGTGCTGTCCTTAGGTTAGTTAGGTTTAAGTAGTTCTAAGTTCTAGGGGACTGATGACCATAGCTGTTAAGTCCCATAGTGCTCAGAGCCATTTTTTTTGAGTCAGAGATAACACAGTATGACGTCATTCAACTGCATTCCCTCGATATCCGTCACGTTACTACTTCAGATGCAGCAAGGTGTGTTGTGCTATCAACGGCAGTCTGCCTATGGGACGGCAGTTTCTTAGTCCGGCTGCTGCTAGTCTTCGACCAATGGTTTGAGATGAGTCGTGATGTTTCAGGGAATGCACTACTTGTTCCCAGATCGTCTGTGCTGGTGGGAAGGTGTTAAGACGTGTTTGGTGCACAGTACGGAGATCCTTCCTTGCGCTGGTCAGACTTGGTCGACGGGAATGTTGACGTCGAGTAATCCTATCCTAAGGACCCCATAAAGTCTAACATCAAGCCACTGCCACATACGAATGCGCCACAATTTGGATATTCTACCTTTCGATCAGCTGGCATAACTGAGACCCACAATTAGGCCTTTTGCAAAGTTTGTCAGGTGCTGAGTACGCTGTATCAGACAAGTACGTGGAATTACAGTGTTCTTCATGGTGACATCTCAACATATGACGCTGTGCATGCCATTTATATACAGACCAGATCTGATAGCAACACTAAAAACGAACACTAATGCACTCTGGTGGCTTTTCTACCTGGCACGGAAAATTGGAGCTCTAGTTATTTGCAGTAGTAAAGCCGCTTTGTAAAAAGGGAGAAAGGGATAATGTTGATAATTTTAGACCTTTTCTACGCCATCAGTGTTTGCAAAAGTTATTGAAAAGGCTGTGTATGTAAGGATAATTGATCATTTTATATCATACGATTTGCTATCAAATGTACAGTTCGGCTTTAGAAGTTGTTTAACAACTGAAAGTGCTATATTCTCTTTTCTCTGTGAGGTACTGGATGGGCTAAACAAAAAGTTTCGACCGCGTGGCGTATTTTCTGATTTAACTAAGTCATTTGATTGTGTTGATCACAAAATATTGCTCCAGAAGTAGGATCATTACGGAATACAGGGAGTAGCTCACAATTGGTTCACCTCTTACTTTGGCAACAGGCAGCAAAAGGTAATTATTCACAATGTTGATATCGGCTGTGATGTGGGATGTGAGTGAGGTACTGTCAAGTGGGGGTGCCCCAGGGATCAGTGTTGGGGCCGCTCCTGTTCCTTATTTATGTAAATGATACGCCCTCTAGTATTGTGGGTAACTCTAAAATATTTCTGTTTGCTGATGACACTAGCTTGGTAGTAAAGGATGTTGTGTGCAACATTGACTCGGTTTCAAATAGTGCAGTACATGACATCAGTTCATGACTAGTAGAAAATAAACTAATGTTAAATCACAGTAAGACTCAGTTTTTACAGTTTCTAACAAAAAATTCAACAAATCCTGACGTTTTAATTTCACAGAACGGGCATATGATTAGTGAAACTGAACAGTTCAAATTTCTAGGTGTTCAGATAGATTGTAAGCTGTAGTGGAAAGCCCACGTTCAGGATCTTGTTCAAAGACTTAATACTGCCATTTTTACTATTCGAACGGTATCAGAAGTGAGTGATACTTCAACACGAAAATTAGTCTACTTTGCTTATTTTCATTCACTTATGTCGTATGGTATTATATTTTGCAGTAACTCTTCTCATTCTGCAAGCATATTTTCGGCTCAGAAACGGGCGGTTCGGGCAATGAGTGGTGTGAGTCCACGAACCTCTTGTCGACCTCTGTTCCCGAGTCTTGGTATTTTGACATTGGCCTCTCGATATGTATATTCCTTATTGTCGTTTCTTGCTACCAATATTAGTTTATTCACAAGAATAAGCAGCTTTTATTCGGTTAATATTCGGCAGAAATCAAACCTGCATTTGGATCGGACTTCATTAATTCTTCTGCAAAAAGGTGTGCAGTATACTGCTGCATCCATTTTCAATAAGCTGCCACTCGAATTAAAAAAACTTAGCGCTAATCCACGAGCTTTCAAATTGAAACTGAAGTTTCCTCATGTGCCACTCCTTATATTCTGTCGAGGAGTTCCTTGAAAAATTAAGCTGATTCTTATTGTATTCCTGATAGCGTTTACTTAAACTTTTGGACTGACTTTTTTCAGGTTCATGAAAATTTATTTTTATCTGTTATTACTATTATGCTATAATTTCAAGTACTGACACGTTCCATGACCTTGGAGATTTGCTCTTCAATTTGGTCCTAAAGAACTTGACGTGTAAATAAAAATAAAAAAATAAAAGTACATACGCGCCAGTGATGTGTACGTGTGCGAAGTTACATTGATATCCTACCATGTCTTGCGAGTGTTTTACCCTTTTGGTCAAGCAGTGTTCTTTGTGGACCATTGACCACTAATGCAATAAATTGTGAGAAACCAACCTGTACTATACGAGCTTCAATCTATACCCAACCGTCCCGTTACGTCACAATACTTTAAAATTTGTGCTATTCTCATTCAGTCGTTATCTGAAGTTGAATACAAGTCCACAAGTAATTGTACCGCTATTCTCATTTCAACAAATGAAGTAGATCCTAGCAAAGTGTGGATTACTGTTATCAGTTATATGTGACAGGCACATCTAAATCCGGATGAGAGGACACGGAACAGCGCTACTTACAAACTTGAATCCAGTGTCTTAACTCATACACCAACTCCGCCTCTAAGTCAGTATTAATTAAAAGGTAACGGTGCCCTCATATTTTGTGTCACGTAGATTCAAAACACAAGGACAACATTCAGGAACGTGAAAAGAGTAAAAAAAAAAAAAAATGGACAATAACAGGGAGAAGCTTTGCAGTGAGAGCTTCGCATCAGTATGCTGTCTAGTCTTTCACGAACACTATAAGGCGTGATGGTTACAAATCAAGGACTTGACAAAGAGCGCCACTAAAATATAACGACCACATTAACTTTATCGTAAACGTTGGCCTTCAGCACTGCATGAGACGGGCAGACGCCGGTATTTTATGGCGACATTACATTTGCCATTTAAAAATAGTCCTTTCGTTTACGATATTCGCACCGAGTATCTCGCAAGACAACGTATTCAGAGGGATAATATTCGAAACAGTAACGACCGTTGTCGCTATCCTTGTCGTTATGGCTGATATTTGTAGTATGGTACCTGCAGTAGACAAAAAAAGTGAAGAACTCCAGCAAAAGGAAGAGAGCCGACTGAATGGTTGATGTCATTGCTGCAACCAGACAGTTTATGCGATGTTACAGCACCTGTGTTATTCTGATTACGATGCGAAGTTCTTCGGGCATGCATCTACGTCCAAAGGAACTTTTCATCGTAATCTGAATAAAAGAGGCGCTGTAATGTCGTATTTATCAGCCAATATCGGGCAAACTACTTTGAAGTACGTCTGACCCGTACGGGAATATACATAATGGATGTACGAGTAAGGTCGTAGACGCATGGTTGACCATGTATCCAAGTTTGGGTCTGGCCTTGAATCGTGCGCGGATAGCCATCGGTAAGGCGACCGCTAGCGATAAGCAGGAAATCCGGGTTCGAGCCCCGATCCAGCACAATTTTCGCGAATTCATTTAAAGTAAATCAGACAGCTTAGTTTTTACTTACGGTGATTGCAGTCTAGGGTTCGATTCCTCGGTTTTTCTGTAATGAAACGGTTTCGGTGTGTCGGCCGACATTTGCAAATGAAAACTGCCTCAGTAAATATAGCTTCGAAATGGCGTTACATATAAAATACATTCACCTGCTAATAAGCGATACGACATTTTACATCTCCTCTTCAAATGGCTCTGAGCACTATGCGACTTAACTTCCGAGGTCATCAGTCGCCTAGAACTTAGAACTAATTAAACCTAACTAACCTAAGGACATCACAGACATCCATGCCCGAGGCAGGATTCGAACCTGCGACCGTAGCGGTCGCTCGGCTCCAGACTGTAGCGCCTAGAACCGCACGGGCACTCCAGCCGGCCATCTCCTCTTCCCACAAGAAAGTAAGTACAATGACCCTCTACAGATGACTAGCGAAATGGAGTGAGCACGTTTAACTGGGCTACCGTAGTTGGTCGCATGGAAAATCGGTATAGTTTCAGGGTATGAGAATAACATTTCAGAAATAAATCGGCGTTTACGTAGCTCTTTTCGCTGCTAAACGATACCTATTGCAAGTGGATGGATATTTAAATGTCAAATGCGAAAATATTGTTCCAGGGTAATGTAGAATTTACCTTCGAGATGCAAATGAATCGTTAAAAATGCCACGTCCAGCAATATTCAGTTATATCTATAATAACGCAAATTATTCTGTCAAAAAACTTTCTGCCGGTCAAACAAGCCTTGAGATTCATTAGACTAGGGAAAAAAATGTGAATTTAAATTGGCAAAGAACAATACACACAACATACAACAAATTTAATAGCACCTATAGCGACCTAGTAATACTACTCTCTCTGGCGAGTGCTGAATGACAAGTTTGAGGATATTGAAGTGAAATAAAACACAGTGGAATGTGATAATATGTCCTGAATCTAGATCATCAGTGATGTTGCGTCTCTAGCTGTAGACAAACAGTAGTCGTTGCTGGCGAGACCATAAGGCAGATATGACAACTGTTAGAAAACGCTTTAGAATGTTCTAAGCCAGAGCACGACTCAGCTAATCTCCATTTAAAAACTAGTAACTGAACTGGTAGCACATCAAAGGGTAATTCAAATTTTTTTTATTTGCAGTGCAACTGAATCCATCTTTTCCTGAGATTTGTATTAGAGTACCTTCTAATAGTTACCATTTTGATGAACTATTTCAGGGCTACATTACTTACCTATAAGAAAATAGAACTAAAACCGAAATAGAACAGATCCTTTTTGAAACAAACAATAATATGATGGCGAAAATCATAATAATGAAACACACAATAATATGATGGCAAAAATCATAAGGAAAAAAAAGAAAACGATCAACGAAATGAAAGCACTACGGAATAGGTACATGAACAATCAAAGTATACAGTTAAGTTAATGTTTAAATGCTATAAATTTTTATAGTTCTTGAGTGAGATGTAATCCATGTAGTTAGAAAATGTTCTACAAGAGATAATTTCATGTCACGAATTTTTCACAACAGCCTATGAATATAGTGATTTACACGGCATCGCAACATTCTAACAGACCTACGGCAGCGATGTGACACTATAAGGCCTCAGAAGTATATAAATTGGATATGTGTTTCCATTTACGGAGACTGCACGATCTCCTCGCAGGCTAGTGTAACATTTGATACAGATAAATCTGCGCTGACTAAGATGAGCTTTGATTTCACCAGAAACAATGAATACTGTGTTGAAAGAAAAATAATATAGGCTGATGATAATAGCGACAGATGAAAAGAAACTCCCACAATTATCTGTTAATTAGGGTATTGAAGGGAAGGTCTAGGTAAAACAAAACCAGCTAATTAATTAACTGTTCGGTGTATAGTGTGTCTGGATAAAGTGTACGGCTATTGTGATTCGTAACGTTATACAGTTCGAGAGACTATCCAAAGATTCAAGGTGGCTGTTATTCACTTTGAACGTCCGCAGACGGGAAGTCCTGTCTTTTACCGATCTATCTTTAGAAGTTCAGTTTCTGCTTCATCATTAATTTCTGCTCAGCAACTTGCTTCTGGTACAGGTGCATCTCAGAGTTTCAGAAAGATTCGTTAAATGAAAAGAGGGTCCCTCCCTGCGTAAGCGATCAGATAGCGCTGGATTAAAGAATAAAAGCCCAAAGGGAAGACGAAAGCAGTCGGTTGATTTCAAAGGAACTCTCGTTATAAAGCAAGTCTCTCAGATAATTGTGAAAAGCTGTTTCCCGTGGCATTTAAAAGGCTGTGCGCCAGATGTCGATCTTCAGAGTTCTTGGAAGCGGGACGCAGCAGCGCCGACGGCCGCAAGCGCGGATTTTTTCATCGATAAGATATGAACATCCTACGAAAGGACATTCATAAATCCAGGACGGACTCTCTTTCAGGTATGTAATGAATGAGAGTGACGAAAATGCGTGAGACGCCTTACAAACTGAACAGCAAGAAAAGACAGATTAGTCTACATTCTCTGGCTAAAATTGCACAGAACGAAATAAATAGCTGTATTTAGTGCATTGAGAAATTGTTATTCTTCTGTCTGGAAAAGCTGAGAACCAGATTCACATGAACATCTATGAAACACAACAACTAAACGTTATTACTAACAGTAGAAAAATAAAATCGTAGTTCAGGAAACTACTGATTTGAAATTAACATTTCTACCATTATTCATACGTATAAATTACTCCCATATAATCTTTTGTAGGACAAGTATTATTATTGTTTGCTTCCAGCATGTATTCCTTTCTCTACATCAAAGGATATCAGTCACACTCTGCGGAAGAATAAATTTTTGTTTCTACATCTACATCCATACTCCGCAAGTCACCTGACGGTGCGTGGCGGAGGGTACCTTGAGTACCTCTATCGGTTCTCCCTTCTATTACAGTCTCCTATTAATCGTGGTTAGAAAGATTGTCGGTATGCCTCTGTGTGGGCTCTAATCTCTCTGATTTTATCCTCATGGTCTTTTCGCGAGATATACGTAGGAGGGAGCAATATACTGCTTGACTCCTCGGTGAAGGTATGTTCTCGAAACTTCAACAAAAGCCCCCACCGAGCTACTGAGCATCTCTTCTGCAGAGTCTTCCACTGGAGTTTATGTATCATCTCCGTAACGCTTTTGCGATCCTGTAACGAAGCGCGCTGCTCTCCGTTGGATCTTCTCTAACTCTTCTATCAACCGTATCTGCTACGGATCCCACATTGGTGAGCAATATTCAAGCAGTGGGTGAACAAGTGTACTGTAACCTACTTCCTTTGTTTTCGGATTGCATTTCCTTAGGATTCTTCCAATGAATCTCAGTCTGGCATCCGCTTTACCGACGATCAACTTTATATGATCATTCCATTTTAAATCGATCCTAATGCCTACTCCCGGATGATTTATGGAATTAACTGCTTCCAGTTGCTGACCTGCTGTATTGTAGCTAAATGATAAAGGATCTTTCTTTCTATGTATTCGCAGCGCATTACACTCGTTTCTTTCCATAAGAGAAGTTGCCATCTCTGGTCATGCATTCAAGAGTCCAGAGCAGTTTCTGTTTGGAATTTGTGGGACTACGGACCAGCGATGGCCCATTACAGTTTGTATCTCTAATTTTGAGGAGGTTTAGCTCATCGATTTCAAAATAATGTTGTTGTTCTTCTTGAAAGCTATGACTGATGCGTATTCTTCGTCTTGCTAGTCGACGTCGGTACTGAGAGCCTTTGGTCTGTTTCTTACCTTTCGTCTATGCCGTAACGTCCATCTTTGTAGTATTTTTTTTTTTTTGTAATAAACCAGATTTTCTTTAAAGTCACGAAGGAAAATAAGAAAATTGTTGTTCTTTTCTTACATCAGCATCACAAAGAACTCCGTTATATTATTATTGAGGTAAACTGAGGGCCTTACTAGAGCAATTTGAAACAAGGTACGCTGAATTTCAAAACCAAAACTCTGTATTCACTGAATTTGTTCTTCTGGTATATGCTCGAGTACATAACACTCCACTTATACACGGAATTTACTGAGTTTCAGCTAAATGAAGCAATGAAAATCGCAACGTCTAATGCGTTTCACAATGTTTTGGCGATTTCTAATTTGAATAACAAAGTTACTAACCACGTAATAAGGTTGAACATTTTGCGGAAGGTGCAACAGTTATTGAAATTTCCTTATGAAATCAGACAAATGACGACCATTTGCGGCTACATACTACTAGAGGCGTTTCACCAAGTTCTTGAAAACATCTTTCGTAACAACTAGAGGAATTCAGGAAATTTCAATGTGAGTTCCATCTTCTAACAGTTGCAAGCTTCTCGGCCGATCGTAGTACACTCTCGCCTTCAAAGAACCCCTTAGGTAAAAGGCTGTCACTGTTAAACCAGGCAAGCGAGGAGCCGATTCGACACAAGCGCGTTTGGAAATTACGCGGTTACCAAACGCGTCACGGAGAACTTTCAATGTCTTGTTGCATGTGTGGCTTGTCGCACCATCCTGTTGGAACTAAGTTTTAGTAGCAAACGACGAGGGATTACGTATACATTGCTGCGTACATGTTCTATGTTCTCTGGAGTTCGAACGGTTTTACGATGGCGGTTGACTTTCTACAAGATGCGTTGATCGTTGCACCAAAGTTTCTTAACCAGATCAATAGTGTTTCACGAGTAGGAATTGGATATCGCGGTTGAATCTTGCAATGGTTGCGAAAGGTACGTTGCCAGCCCACAAGAGATTCACCGTAGCGAAAATAGCACTCCACCGCGAACTCACGATACTGCTCTGACCAGTACGACGTGATGACTGACTTGTACGTGGGATAAAACTTGACTGCGCTACTAATAGACGGCTCCACCGTCGCTGTATCTTGTTTTTAGCGTGCGCTATTATTTGAAATCGTCAAAATATTTTGAAACACTCTGTGTAAGACGTGATCAAAAAGGCAGCCGTGCCGCGCCGGATTAGCCGAGCGATCTCATGCGCTGCAGTCCATGGACTGTGCGGCTGGTCCCGGCGGAGGTTCGAGTCCTCTCTCGGGCATGGGTGTGTGTGTTTGTCCTTAAGATAATTTAGGTTAAGTAGTGTGTACGCTTAAGGACTGATGACCTTAGCAGTTAAGTCCCATAGGATTTCACACACATTCGAACATTTTTTTTTAGAGAGCCGTACAGTCCAGAATAAGTATCTCAGTCAGGTAAAATCGCCGTGAGCATTGAGGCAATCACCCCACCGAAGCACCAGGCTGAAAATACTCGTTTGGTACAACACCTTTTCCAGCTGCGCGGAGAAGTCCATAACTGACGCTCGTCAGACAAACAAAATGGTTCAAATGGCTCTGAGCACTATGCGACTTAACTTCTGAGGTCATCAGTCACCTAGAACTTAGAACTAATTAAACCTAACTAACCTAAGGACATCACACACAACCATGCCCGAGGCAGGATTCCAACCTGCGACCGTAGCGGTCGCTCGGCTCCAGACTGTAGCGCTTAGAACCGCACGGCCACTCCGGCCGGCGCTCGTCAGACAGGAATCGTCAATCTGTCAAGGCTTTTTTAAGGGACCTGAGGCGTGATAATTGCATGGTGAGGGATAAGGACAATGCTGCGGGTGTTCGAGTGTCTCCCACTGGCGTCTTGCGTCGAACGGCAGCCAGCACGGAATTTAACGTATCATTCCACAACGGTGGTTTTCGAGACACATGTGGTCCACAAATTCACCATTCTGCGATGGATGTCTACCGGTGTTTGTCATTCGGCAGCGAAGAAAAGAATAACAGCAAGTTGGTCCTGTTTGGACGCATTTGGTAATTAATTCGCTATAGTTCACGTTTCTGCATTTACCGCACTCTCGTCGGAAAGACGCAAATGCCACACTAATCCCTTGCCCAGATATCGGTCCTTATATACCCGCATCGGAGTCGCTTTACGTTGCATATACGCTGTAGAACGCCCTCAAACGGAAACTTTTAATATATATTTCAGCTCTCGAAGAATGAAATAACAATGAAATCCAGACCATTAGCTGCTTACAGGCGTTGATAAATATCAACAGGAAAAATTGGATATGTGTGCGCCGACCGGGACTCGAACCCGGGTTCTCCCGCTTACATGGCAGACACTCTAACAGACTGAGCCACCGAGGACAGTGCGACTGCAGGGAATTATCTCTGGCATGCTCCCCTTCAGACCCACACTTCCAATTTACTGTTCACACACTACATTCGTAGTGCCCCTGCTCACTATACTCATTACTCGTGGCAATCAATCTACCGATTCCGGTAAGAGCTTGAGCAATGTGAGTGCATCTGCACTGAAGAAGATGATTGGCAGGTAAGCATTATCTGTACGAAGATCGTATCTGTTCTTTCGGACATGTTGTAGTGGAAAATCGACTCAGAGATTGTTATGTATTTCACACCACTGCTATGTCAAGGAATATTACGAAGCAGATATTAAGCCTCCTGGGCAGACGAATCGCAATAAGTGGTACAAGAACGTCTGAAAGCACATGAGGTGATGGCCCTCTCTTGCAAGTGAGCACCGTTCGGTATTTTATGTTAGTGTTCTTATGCGTACATAGTATGAAAGGCGTGCCGTGGTTCGCCACTGACAACGATGTCCAAACTAGTGCGTTCAGTTTCGCTCCCTCAGGACTCTCCAAGCTAGTAGCACTTTCAATAAGAGCGAGCTCGTCTTGATCATTCCGACATATTGTCCAATCAGAATAGGTTGAGGAAAAAATCATATAAAGCATCTAATCCCTGTATTACGATGTGTCTAAGGGGGTATGTTTAGCACATAGGCACCTGTGGCTCCTGAACCACTCTCTGTAGTCATTCAATTATCCGCTTCTCTCAAAGCTCCGAAATTACTAATGCCCTGTGTTGCCTGCCGCAGACAATGCTGTGAGTAGATGTAGATGTTCTATGTTTTCGTATGGGTTATCGTAGTATACATACGCCAGAGGTATAATATTTTGTCTGTTATGCTGTCAATACCTTAGTCTGCACTATACCTTTTAAAACACTTTCAATAGTATTATTACTTCTTACTTTTAGAGTCTTTTATTCGTCCTTTGGAGTCATCGTCTTTCCTATGAGCATTAATCATAAGTAATATTTGAACATATGCTTGCTTCTTTCCTTCTTAGATACTCGTCAGGGGCCGGCCAGAGTGGCCGAGCGGTTCTAGGCGCTACAGTCTGGAACCACGCGACCGCTACGGTCGCAGGTTCGAATCCTGCCTCGGGCATGGATATGTGTGATGTCCTTATGTTAGTTAGGTTTAAGTAGTTCTATGTTCTAGGGGATTGATGATCTCAGAAGTTAAGTTCAAAAATGGCTCTGAGCACTATGGGACTTAACGTCTGAGATCATCAGTCACCTAGAACTTAGAACTACTTAAACCTAACTAGGGACATCACACACATCCATGCCAGAGGCAGGATTCGAACCTGCGAGCGTAGCGGTCGCGTGGTCCCAGACTGTAGCGCCTAGAACCGCTCGGCCACCCTGGCCGGACAGAAGTTAAGTCCCATAGTGCTCAGAGCCATTTTGAACTTGTCAGGGCTTGAGGTTCAGAAGAATATTAGCTTCAATAAACCCAATGTTCTCCTAGATTTCATATTAACAATCTGTATCACATCCTTAGTTAAATGTATCTAGTGGGTACCTAACATATGTGGCTTGTCCCTGCTGACTCCGTATGGTCTGTAACTCTCTATCCCCGTACTCGTTAATGTAATCGATATTATTGTTTCCTTCTTCTTCTTCTCCTGTTCTTCTGCCTCCATCCTTAGTGTGAAAGAGCCTCTTCAGACTTCCTGTTGCTGTCTTAACACGTTCCTGAGAAAGACTGTTCTCCTTGCTACTGCCCTAATTCTAGTAATCGTAGTTTCCGTCAATCTTTCATGTTATGATCACTTTACGCTTTGCCATCGAGATGATTTCCTGTACTACGCCGTTGTTCTAGGTGGTGTATGACTTATATACACTCTGGAAATACTGGGTATGTTGGGGTGCAACTTCTGTACCAACTGCGTGGATAAAGCCTAGCATGTCCCTTAGTTTTCCCTTGGCTTCTTCAGTTCCATCTAGCTGCAGCCCTGGTAAGATTTTCTAGTCCATTAACTTTATGTTGATGACCTCCATTTTCCTATCACCTTATAGACACAATTATTTCACGCACTTGGAGCGAGCGTATGATTGCGTGTGTGAATTTATTCATAGCCTACAGTATACTGATATAGTTGCACATTTGTACACTAATTTTTACGCATTACCTCTTGTAAATTTCCCCATTCTATCAGTCACCAGAAAGGTATAGTGTGCGTCATTCCAACATTTCCCATACATGCTAAAAAATTCAGTGAATGTCATGTTGTCACCTATAAGCACTTTGTAAAAATGTTTTAAATTCATTTGGTCCTGTTCGAATGGGATTATAACATTTACATTATCTCCCACCCACTGCTTTGGAATCCTGGAATATGTCTGGCTCAAATACATGACATCAGTTTTCATACGACAACCAAAACAAAAGAAATTTGTGTATCTCATCACGGACTTCTACTACAGCATCACTGAATATGAACACACTGTTTGGCTTTACTTTCTCAGGTGGTGGAATGTCACTTCTCTCGCTAAAAAAATGTTCAAATGTGTGTGAAATCTTATGGGACTTTACTGCTAAAGTCGTCAGTCCCTAAGCTTACACACTACTTAATCGAAATTATCCTAAGGACAAACACACACACCCGTGCCCGAGGGAGGACTCGAACCTCCGCCGGGACCAGCCGCACAGTCCATGACTGCAGCGCCTGAGACCGCTCGGCTAATCCCGCGCTTCTCTCTCTAACTCTGCGGTAGATTACTCCATCGACACTGTGTAAAATCTTTTGCAATAAGTGATATTTGTGTTAAAACAGCGTTTCTGAATATGTATATAGATGTTCGAAGTGAATTCCTCAGAGTCTTTTAACTGTGATAGTATGAGAATAGTCTTCCTGTAATCACTAGGCCCAACAGCCAATGTACGTATATTACTCGATAGTAGAGAAGCACTTCTCATGCTCTCCTGGTTCCCAGTATCACTGCAGGACAGTCGGATAGTACAAGGCTCTTGTGGAGGGGTTGCTTGATCCACTCAGTCACAGTCATGAGAATGCAGTAGAATTAGTATGAATGGGGCTCTTATAGCTACACGTCTTTTTTGTTTATGTACTCCCTCGTATAGCAAGGTATGTGAATACACTTAGAAAGGATTTTAGTTCTCTGCCTACATTTAATTCGTCTCCTTCGTAGATCGATTTGCAACATGAACTCATCAATGTGACACTGATGTCATGCCAGTGTAACACTGGCGCCGCACTGCCCCTCCCAACGATCGACTGGATTATTTTTTTGAAATAATAACTATTCTGGAGATACTAGAAGATATCAGATAGATTATATAATGGTAAGACAGAGATTTAGGAGCCAGGTTTTAAATTGTAAGACATTTCCAGGGGCAGATGTGGACTCTGACCACAATCTATTGGTTATGAACTGTAGATTAAAACTGAAGAAACTGCAAAAAGGTGGGAATTTAAGGAAATGGAACCTGGATGAACTGAAAGAACCAGAGGTTCTACAGAGTTTCGGGGAGAGCATAAGGGAACAATTGACAGGAATGGGGGAAAGAAATACAGTAAAAGAAGAATGGGTAGCTTTGAGGGATGAAATAGTGAAGGCAGCAGAGGATGAAGTAGGTAAAAAGACGAGGACTAGCAGAAATCCTTGGGTAACAGAAGAAATATTGAATTTAATTGATGAAAGGAGAAAATATAAAAACGCAGTAAGTGAAGCAGGCAAAAAGAAATACAAACGTCTCAAAAATGAGATCGACAGGAAGTGCAAAACGGCTAAGCAGGCATGGCTAGAGGACAAATGTAAGGATGTAGAGGCCTATCTCACTAGGGGTAAGATAGATACTGCCTACAGGAAAATTAAAGAGACCTTTGGAGAAAAGAGAGCCACTTGTATGAATATCAAGAGCTCAGATGGGAACCCAGTTTTAAGCAAAGAAGGGAAAGCAGAAAGGTGTAAGGAGTATATAGAGGGTCTATACAAGGGCGATGTACTTGAGGACAATATTACGGAAATGGAAGAGGATGTAGATGAAGATGAAATGGGAGATACGATACTGCGTGAAGAGTTTGACAGAGCACTGAAAGACGTAAGTCGAAACAAGGCCCCGGGAGTAGACAACATTCCATTAGAACTACTGATGGCCTTGGGGGAGCCAGTCCTGACAAAACTATACCATCTGGTGAGCAAGACGTATGAGACAGGCGAAATACCCTCAGACTTCAAGAAGAATATAATAAATAATTCCAATCCAAAGAAAGCGGGTGTTGACAGATGTGAAAATTACCGAACTATCAGTTTAATAAGTCACAGCTGCAAAATACTAACGCGAATTCTTTACAGACGAATGGAAAAACTAGTAGAAGCCGACCTCGGGGAAGATCAGTTTGGATTCCGCAGAAATGTTGGAACACGTGAGGCAATACTGACTCTACGACTTATCTTAGAAAATAGATTAAGGAAAGGCAAACCTACATTTCAAGCATTTGTAGACTTAGAGAAAGCTTTTGACAATGCTGACTGGAATGCTCTCTTTCAAATTCTAGAGGTGGCAAGGGTAAAATACAGAGAGCGAAAGGCTATTTACAATTTGTACAGAAACCAGATGGCAGTTATAAGAGTCGAGGGGAATGAAAGGGAAGCAGCAGTTGGGAAGGGAGTGAGACAGGTATTAAAGTCCACGGAGAAGAAATAAAAACGTTGAGGTTCGCCGATGACATTGTAATTCTGTCAGAGACAGTAAAGGACTTGGAAGAGCTGTCGAACGGAATGGACAGTGTCTTGAAAGGAGGATATAAGATTAACATCAACAAAAGGAAAACGAGGATAATGAAATGTAGTCGAATTAAATCGGGTGATGCTGAGGGAATTAGATTAGGAAATGAGACACTTAAAGTAGTAAAGGAGTTTTGCTATTTGGGGAGCAAAATAACTGACGATGGTCGAAGTAGAGAGGATATAAAATGTAGACTGGCAATGGCAAGGAGCCCGCATCTCGTGGTCGTGCGGTAGCGGTCTCGCTTCCCACGCCCGGGTTCCCGGGTTCGATTCCCGGCGGGGTCAGGGATTTTCTCTGCCTCGTGATGGCTGGGTGTTGTGTGCTGTCCTTAGGTTAGTTAGGTTTAAGTAGTTCTAAGTTCTAGGGGACTGATGACCATAGATGTTAAGTCCCATAGTGCTCAGAGCCATTTGAACCATTTGAATGGCAAGGAAAGCGTTTCTGAAGAAGAGAAATTTGCTAACATCGAGTATAGATTTAAGTTTCAGGAAGTCGTTTCTGAAAGTATTTGTATGGAATGTAGCCATGTATGGAAGTGAAATATGGACGATAAATAGTTTGGACAAGAAGAGAATAGTATCTTTCGAAATGTGGTGCTACAGAAGAATGCTGAAGGTTAGAGGAGTTTGTGGCACAACTTGACAAGAAGAAGGGACCGGTTGGTAGGACATGTTCTGAGGCATCAAGGGATCACAAATTTAGCACTGGAGGGCAGCGTGGAGGGTAAAAATCGTAGAGGGAGACCAAAAGATGAATACACTAAGGAGATTAAGAAGGACGTAGGTTGCAGTAAGTACGGGGAGATGAAGCAGCTTGCACAGGGTAGAGTAGCATGGAGAGCTGCATCACACCAGTCTCAGGACTGAAGACAACAACAACAATAACTATTTATTACAAAAATGGATCAAGCATTTTTTTTCACAGAGGACAGAACTCTACTGATATGTATTGGATGTGAGCAATATGGGGGTGGGGAAGATTCGATTCTGATTGGAAGGTCTCCCACCCACTTTCCCCTCCCTGCCCCTCCCCACCCGTCCGCTCCACTCCAGTCCCCTCCTTTGGGTGACCTTCCCATGTGCTTGCAGTGGCCTTCAATAAAGCTGTAATATGACCCCGCTCAAAAACTCCTGATGGATGCTGATCAGTGATATGAACTCGTTCTTCCACTGCTTCTGTACTTACGCGATGTGTTGTATTTTTATTAGAACACTTTGTTTCACTTTAGGCACATTTTCTGATCTATGCAGCACAAACTTCCGACTTGTACAAGATCTATTAACATAACACGTGCCTGGAGTCCGGGCTCCAGAATGGTTTAAGCAACTACCTGCCTATAGAGTAACAATAAGCTACAAAACACCACTGTTTCGGAACAGTAAAATCCATATCGTGAATTCAAATGAAATAAGGAAGGAAGAGAGATATTTGCCAATTTGACCCGCCAGGGTAACCGAGAGCGCTAACGCGCTGCTTTCTGGACTCGAGTAGGCGCGCCGGCCCCGGATCGAATCCGCCCGGCGGATTAACGACGAGGGCCGGTGTGCCAGCCAGCCTAGATGTGGTTTTTAGGCGGTTTTCCACATCTCGCTAGGCGAATACCGGCATGGTCCCCACGTTCCTCCTTAGTTACACGCGTCGGAGACATTTGAAACACGTCCGCACTATTTCACGCTTTACACTAGACGCAGACGTTTGGGGTACACTGATTCTGTCCTGGAGGGTTCGAGGTGGCAGCAGGAAGGGCATCCGACCATCCCTACAACTAACATTGCCAAATCCGTTGTAACCACGCTGACCCTGCGATCGCTGCGGGACTATGGCATATGCAAAAGAAAGAAAGACATATTTGCCAATCTCCAGGAAGCAAAGTTAGATGCACAGTTCTGAGAAATTGGACACAGATGAAGAGTGAGAATACAACGAATATAACAATTTACTTACTAAATCATGCTCTATCAGAGGTATATTTAACTTAACAAATTCCAGTAATTCATACAGTTCTTTTATAGCAAGCATTTATATGTACTTAAGGAAAATGTCAGTCTTCCCGAAAAATATGTACAACATCACAGATATCCTAGCCCTAGATAGGAATAGTTTCAGATGTAAGTACTTACCTAATATTGTTCGAACTGCAGTGTTAATTTGTAGCTACTTTTTGGAATTTTCAAGCTGGAAAGAGACAAGGGGAAAACAAGAAAGGGACAGTATGTGTGTTGTAATAGTTGTATATTGATGTGTGTTGTAATAATGAAACAGAACGTGACGCTGGACCTAATACTCCGTTGCTTCTGTGACGTCAGGGAGGAGTGAGGCAGATAATACCGCGCGGTAATGACGGGAGTTACGAGAGCGGCGTCGAGTAATGAAATGAACGCCGACACAGAAGAGGTAAATTCCTGTGTTTTAGCATGCAAATGAACCCACAGTTCGGGTGGGATAATCAGGAAAATGCAACGGCAATGGATATTTTTTGATCTGTAGTATCTGTCCGAATATCATCCATGAATTGCTAGTGGTGCCACCGGCACGTGAAATCATTCATTTTCAAATTACGGCAGCTGTATTTCGGGAAAAAGGATCCATTTTTAAGTTATTCCACTCCGGAACTCTGATACCTCTATGCACACTGTGAATGTGATATAGCGTGCCGTCAACAGGATTTTGTTTTAATCGAAAACCATTTTGTCCCACCAGCACGTTTTTATCGTTCAGATACGACGGATGTTTGACGTGTGACACGATCATTGTGTCCGATGAGTGCAAGAAACTGTTATAGAGGAGGCAGGCACCGACCGTCACATACTCCTCGAACTTAGGTAGGTGGCGTATCGCGCTTTAGGCTAACCAGACGAGCTAGGGGTGGCCTTGGAAATAAGACCGAGAAATTCGTTGCGCTGTTTGGCGAGGCAGTAGCACATGCTGACATACTTGCACATATTTAAGTTGAAACCTCGCAAAGAAACAGTAGAGCTTCGATTATTCAGATACTGTTGCTTGACATCAGGACCACAATAAGATAGTTCCTATCATCATAGACATCACGGAATATTGTCGTAGATGCAGTGGAGGTGCATTCTTTCATTGTCTAGCGTGAAATAACAGTAATTATTTTCGTTGTTTGTGTTCAGGTCGACAGGCCAGTCAAGAGGTCATCGAGAATTTTTGTTATTCATTCTAAATTTTGACTACTAAAACATTCTTCTGTAGTGTTCAAGTACCAAATGTTACGGCCTACGTCGTGACTAGAAACATGATCTTAGCAGTGGCTGTTTGTTCCTGTAAAATACGCTGACCAACAATTCCTTACGCATCACTTTTAGAACAGTAAATAAGTAACATGTGACAGAAACTACGTGTCGGTTGCAGGACGCAGCCAGATCCTCTGTCTCTGGTTTTGCCTCCAAGTAGGCATTACGTGCAATCTCTCCTCTCCCTCCTCGTTGCGCTTAGAATTTTCTCTGATACTAAACGGCCTCTTAAGGTGATGAGTTTGACTGGTTAGTGGTCTGTCATTCTGACAGGGGTGCGCCCAATTCTATTCCGTACTGGGAGAAAACATAACTATGATTTTAAATCCTTCGTCCGTTTCTAAAATCACTTCCTTTGTACGCTCACATTCTTAAAAATTCTGACACAATTTCCAAACAGTTGCATTTTTGTTAGATCACTGAAAGAAATGGTGTGGTGCATTCTTCATAAACGTGTCAGAAGTTATGAAACTTTGTAAAAAGATCGGTCCACTAATTCACAGTGCACCACACTCTAGTTTTCTCAACGTAGGTAGAATCTTGATGTAGCTGATGAGAACTTGCAGAACTTGAATGACAATTGTTCTGCGAGTTCGTGTAAATGCAGGTGACTACTGATGGGTAGGGAACTCTTATTTCCCAGCAAGAGAAATGTGAAGAACTGCTAATCATTGCGAGTACTTTTCTTCACAGCTGCACCGGCTCTCCTATCATCCGCTGTTGAATGTTGATGTTATGGATCGTTTGCTCATCCTCATCGATTCCACTGTAACATATGACTTGTATGACACAATTCCACATTACAACTGAAAAAAGCAGCATTTCTTCTGACATTTGTGGATTCTGATTTGATGGGTTTTGGAATACTGTTCGATGTTGCTGTTGCTTTAGTTTTCGGTCCGAAAACTGGTTCAATGCAGCTCTCCACTCTACTCTTTACTGCACCAGTCTCCTCATAACTTCCGCGACCCACATTCATCACCTGATTGGTGTCCCTCAAAAAGTTTTACCCCCTGCACACCCTTCCATTAACAAATTGACAAATCTTGATTCCTCAGGTTGTGTCCTGTCAAGCAAACCCTTCTTTTATTTGTGTTATAAATTTCCTTTTTCTCCAATTTGATTGAGAGTCTTATCATTTGTTAGGCCACCTACTCTTCAGCATTCTCCTGTTGCATCATATTTGAAAAGCATCTGTTCTCTTCTCTGAACTGCTTACTATGCATGTTTCACATCGATACAAGGCCACACTCGAGACAAATATCTTCTGAAAACCCTTCCTAAGAATAAAAGTGATAATAGATATTCACATGTGTCCGTTTTTCAGAAATGCTTTTCTTGTTATTACCAGTCTGTATTCTAATTTCCTTCTATTTCAGGCATCATCAGTTATTTCCTGCCTAAGTAACAAAACTCATCTACTATTCCCAGTGTTTCATTTTCTAATATAACTCCTTCATCACTGCTTAATTCAGTTCCACCACATTCCATAACCATTACTTTACTTCTGTTGATGTTCATATTATCCCCCATCAACACACCAATCATGCCATTCAGCTGCTCTTCCAAAATTCACGGAATTACAGTGTCATCAGGAAACAAAGTTTTTATTTTTTCTCGCTGATCTTTAATTTCATTCCCAAATTTCTCCTTGTTTTCATTCACTGTATGCCCACGGTACAATTTGAATAACATCGGAGATAAGCTAAATTTCTTCTCATTTACGGCGTCCCTTTCATGTCCTTCGACTCTAAAAACTACAGTCTGGATTCGGTGCAAGTTGTAAACAACTTTTCGCTCCCTGTCTTTATCACTTCCACATCGTAAGAAGCATTCTCTGAATCTTCAAATGTTACGCAACATAGATTTGTTTTTCCTTAAGATATTTTCTAAGATAAACCTTATGATTTGTATTGCCTCTCGTGTTCCTACATTTTTGCAGTACCCAAAATCATCTTTCATTAGGTCGCCTTCTACCAATTTTTTCATTTCTCTATAAATATTGACTTATTATATTGATAGTTCAGTATTATCACAGCTGTCAGTACCTTTCCTATGGGAATTGGAATTCCTGAAGTCTCTCCCAAGAATCTCAGTAATTCTAACAGATATCGTGTACTCCACTGGGTTTGCTTCGACTTTGATCTGTCGGTACTCTATCAGGTCCTTCTCGGAGTATTACATCTCCCATCTTATCTTCACCTACTTTCTCCTCTCTTCCTACGACATTAAGCTAAAATGTATTTCTCTTATACAGATTATTTACATATTCCTTTCACCTTTCAGCTTTTCCTTCTTCCATATATTTAAATACGGTCACTTACTGTGGAGCACCTTTTCGTTCCTCAAGAATCTGTGACATGCGCTGCGGCTGTCACTTATTTGTCGACTGTCGACCAGCGTGCTGCTCGCAAAATGTAGGAGTAACGTATCTTTGCTGGTGTGAGAATATCGCGGTCTCTCTGGGGCTCTAAAGTATTTGAAGCCTAGTCAGCCAGTCGGAACACAGAGAGAGTACTTCACTTAACACCTCGGCGCCGACAGGCCATGGTCGAGATGTAAAACTTTCCCTTAACGTGTCGCCCCCATCTGCGGGGGATATCATTGAAGGCGAAACGACCGGGAAATTTTAAGTGAAGTAAGTACTGCCTGTGAAAGCCTACATTGGATGAACAAGGCGAGTAGTTTCTCTTATTTCGCGCATGCAGCTCGTAGCACACAAGGCATTCTACTCTACTTCTTGGCTGATCTTCGTTCTGTGGGGCAGGTGAGCTGACTCTTCACTGGTCATCGTTTGCAGCACACATGTCAATGAGTTATTTAGACGTTTGTATAGTGAACAAGATAGAAGCATTTGAGCGGAAGACTTCGATGTAAAATGCCTTTAGTTTCATTTCGAATGAGCTTTACAGGATTGTGGTGTTTGTAATTCCGTATGTTAAATGTACGTCTTAGTACTTGTCTTGAAGTATGTATAATCCGAAATCCATTTGAGTGATAGTAACTTTAAGCCTTAAGTGAGTTGTGCACATATCTCCAACTCAATTTAAAAAAAAAATTGTATTTGTGGGGATCCAGAGCCTCCAGATGCTTAATAAGCGAAAACATAGTCTCTAGAAGTCTACAATGCGATGTTTATTTAATCCTGCTTTTAGTTAATTTCAACTAAGCGTCATTGTTGAGCACATTTGTAACATCTAAATTTCATGTCCTCAATTAAGAGCGATTTGAAAATGACATGAAATACAGATGTTACAAATGTGCTTGACAATGACGCTTAGTAGAAATTAGCTAGTCGCTCGATTAAATAAACATCGCATTACAGCCTACTACGGATGATGTTTACGCGTATTAAGCTTAAAAAATTGTTTTCATTTCACATGAAATATAATTTTGTAATGCGGTTTTGAAATATTTCCAAGATAGCATTTAAAGATGTGGCTTGATATCCATATTAGAATTTTGAGAGAAATCGCTAAGCAAGCTCATATTATCCGTAGAATCTAGTACATAAGGACACTTCATAGTGGTGTGTTTACTCTGAACGTCTTATGTAAGTGTATTTCAGGTCTCAAGGTACGTTTAATAGTGTCGCAGTTTTGCCGAGGCCTTCAGGCGCCGGAGATGAAGAACTTTCATTTATTATCATCTATATCCTGGGGCTTATGTCCTCCCGTCGAACAGCCCAGTCTGCCGCGTTGCCTACTCGGCAGACGGCGCCAAAGTCGCCACAGGCGAAGCCGTCCGACACTTCTTCCTTACGCCAGTCACGTGTACGAAAACAGAGGAGGACCAGTAACGTAGCGCTCGGATACTGTTTGAATGGCTGGAAAGCTACACACGAGCCACTTCCAGTTAGGGAGCTGGTTGGATTGTGACCTCAATGAAGTGAAGCGGTCAGCAGTTACCTACCAGTTCTGCAAGCCGTTATCCTAGCGTTAGCCCTCGAGTAACATTCTTGTGACCTTCCGGATTTCTGCTCTGGCCTACGAGTATTTACGGACTGGACTATGTCCGGCACGATGGATGGCCTGAATTGGACGTTGGCTGAGGCACGTAAAGGTCATCCAGTTTGGACTTTGCTTCTAAGCAATTTTTAGTGAACTTGTGTACTTTATCCAGTATCCTCATACGATTCGAACTGTTTGTATTGTGCGTTGAATAAACGCGATCACTTTTATTAATACCGTCATTTACAGGTACATGAACACTTTGAAGAAATTGGCCCTCACAACTGGTTTTTATTTCCGACATGTCCGGTGGATTTTCCAAAAATTTTCTTTAATACAAAATCTGCCCTGACGGTAATGAACACAAGAAAAGAAAATCAATCAAATCGGACAAGCCATTCCCAGGTGCTGTCTCATACATTCGACACCTAATTTTTATTCATATAGATTTAAGCTGCTTCGCTGTACCGAGGATTTGTACATCTCCAAGCAACGTCAGTGTAGTCAGCCTAGTAGGAGCGACTGGTTGTAATACATTTTCATCGTCTGCTAACGCCGCTGGCACTCGGGCGCAGGTTGCAGACTCCCTCGCCGTATGGCTGGAGACGAGCGCGGCCCAGCTGGGCGGGAGAATCACACCCCGGCACCGCGCCGCCGCCACTTAGCACTGGTCATCAGCACCGGACAGGAAATGGAGGCCGCCATCAGCGCCGCCGTAATGAGAGTGTCTGCTCTGGTCTGGTCTGGCGGCTGGCGGCGGGCGAGGTAGGGGGCGGAGAGGGTGGGAATGGGGCAAGAGTGGGGAAGGGACAGGGGCAGGCAGCCGCCGAGTTACGAGCTCAGCCTTATCGCTGCCCGTAACGTTCATTACCGGTCCAGCTTGGGGCACGTACTTCACTAAAGCACCTGATAACCAATGCTGTAAATCTGCGAGGCGGAAAACATTTTTGGATTTATTTTCACATAGATTGAAGTCAGTTGGTGTCTTCGCAACGTTAACTATCACATACACTGAATTGACGAAAGTCTTTCGGTGTCTCGTGCCGGACCTAATTTTTTCCGGTGTAGTGCAGCAATTCGACGTGGCATGGGTTCAACAAGTTGTTGTAAGTCCCTTGCAGAAATATTCAGCCATGCTGCCTCTACAGCCGTCGATAATTGCGGAAGCGTTGACAGTGCGGGATTTTGTGCACAAACTGACCTCTCAAGTACGTTCCTTAGATAATCGATGGGATTCATGTCGGGCGATGTGTGTAGCCAAATAATTCCCTCGAAAAGTCCATAATATTCTTCGAAGCAATCGCGAACGGTTGTGGCCCAATGACAGGGTACACTGTCATCCAGAACATAAAGTCCGTGAATCACTGCAAGTGGTTTCTAAGTTGCGGAGTGTAACCATTAATTCAGTTGCGCCAGAGGACCCAGTCCAATGTATGTAAACACAGCTCAGACCACTGTAGAGCCACCACCAGCTTCCACACTGCCTTGTTGACAACTTGGGTCCATGGATTCCATGGGCTCTGCACTACACTCGAATAATCAGCTCTTACCAGTTGGAATCCGGACTCATCTGACCAGGTCACAGTTTTCCAGTCATCTAGGGTCAAACCAATATGGTTACGAGCCCAGAAGAGGCGCTCCAAGCAGTGTCGTGCTGTTAGCAAAGGCACTCCCGTCCGTGGTTTGCTGCTATAGCCCACTAACGCCAAATTCCGCAGCACTGTCCTCACGGATACGTTCGCCATACATCCCACATTACTTTCTGCATTTATTTCACTCAGTGTTGCATGTCTGTTAGCACTGATAATTCAATGAAAATTCTACTGCTCTCGGTCGTCAAATGAAGGCCGTCGGCCACTGCCTTGCCCGTGGTGAGAGGTAATCCCTGAAATTTGCTATTCTCGACACACTCTTGACACTGTGGGTCTCTGAATACAGAATATACTAACGGTTCCCGAAATGGATTGTTCCATTCCGCGTTCAGACTCCCTTAATCCCCGTCGTGTGGCCATAATCATGTCGGAAAAATTTTCACATGAATCATATAAGTACAAATGACAGCTCTGCCGATGTGCCGCCGTTTTATACCTTGTGTACGACATACTGCCTCTACCTGTACACGTGCAAATCGTATCCCAGGACTTTCGTCACCTCAGGATAGGCTCAAAATGGTTCAAATGGCTCTGAACACTATGGGACTTAACTTCTGAGGTCATCAGTCCCCTAGAACTGAGAACTACTTGAACCTAACTAACCTAAGGACATCACACACATCCATGCCCGAGGCAAGATTCGAACCTGCGACCGTAGCGGTGGCGCGCTTCCATACTGTAGCGCCTAGAGCCGCTCGGCCACCCCGGCCACCTCAGGATAATTCTATTACGAAAAGGTTTCTCTAGGGACCTTTAACAGACACTATGGTTCATTTATCTTTTAGTGGTACCTTCTGTATCTGCTAGGAATGGGCTAAATTATTAATTACAAGCAATAGGTTTCAACATCTCAGTGTCAAAACAGGTAGTAGATCAGAGAAACGTACTAATAATTTGATGAATTTCGTGTCAGCAGTGAAGGACACAGAAACCAGCGAAATTGTTAGCACTAGCGCGACACTTTCTCTGTGTATTGGTAAACTTTTGTCTTCATAGCACACTTTTTCTATAACCGTAAAAAACTACACACCGAGGTGACAAATGTCATGGGATGGCGATATGCACATATACTGATGGTTGTAGTATCGCGTACACAACATATAACACGGCAGTGCATTGGTGGAGCTGTCGTTTCTACTCAGATGATTCGTGCGAAAACGTTTCCGACGTGATTATGGTCGCACAAGGTAAAATAAGAGACTTTCAACGCGGAATGGTAGTTGACGCTAGACGCATTCGACTTTGGTTTGTTGGTTGAATTTGGGGAAGGTAAAGGGACCAAACAGCGAGGTCATCGGATTAGGGAATGATGGAGAAGGAAGTCGGTAGTGCCCTTTCACAGGAACCATGCCGGTATTTGCCTAATGCGATTTAGGGAAACCACGCAAAACCTAAATCATGGTGGCCGGATGCGAGATTGAACCATAGTCATCCCGAATGCGAGTCCAGTGTGCTAACCACCTCGCCGCCTCGCTCGGTATGGGACATGCATTTCGGAAATAGGTAATTCAGTATTCCGAGATCCACAGTGTTGAGTGTGCTGAGAATACCAAATTGCAGGGACTACCTCTCAATAAGGGCAACCCAGTGGCCGTCGGCGTTCACTTAACGACCGAGATTAGCGACAGACGAGAATGTCTTTTCTGACACCACTACATCGCCTGCAGCCCCCGCCCCCCCCCCCCCCCCCTTTCTTGGCTCGTGACCATATCGGTTGGACCTTAGAGGACTGGAAAACCGTGACCTGGTCACATGAGTCCCCATTTCAGTTTGGAAGAACCGATGGTATGGTTCGAGTGTCGCATAGACATCACGAAGTCATGTATCCATGTTGTCAAACAGGCACTGTGCAGGTTGGTGGTGGCTCCATGAAGGGTGTGGGCAATGTTTAAATGGGACGGACTGGGTTCTCTGGTCAGGCTGAGCCGATCATTGACTGGCACTGTCTATGTTCAGGCCACTTGAAGCTCTTCATGAAATACGTGTTTCCAGACAACGATGAAATTTTTTATGGATGACAAAGCCGCGTATCGCAGGGCCACTATTGTTCACAGTTGGTTTGAAAAACATTCTGGACAGTTCGAGCAAATGAGGTGGCCACCCATCGAGCATACATGGGACATAATCGAGATGTGAGTTTGGGCACAAATTCCTGCGCCGGCAACACTGACGGAATTATGGACGGCTACAGAGGCAAAATGGCTCAATGTTTCTGCAGGGGGCTTCCTACGACGTGTTGAGGGCGTGTCACATCGAGTTGCTGCAGTAAGCCCGGCAAAATGAGGTCCGACACGATATTACGAAATGTCCCACGAGTTTTCTCACCTCGGTACATTTCTTTTCTTCCATTGTTGTTAGCAACCACGCACAGCTTCACAGAATACGGCATGTCATATTTCTATACTTTCCGCACAATATTACATAACGATGTGCATAATATGCGAGTGCAACAATGCAGTCGAGAACGCACTACATGTATGGAACTGTAAACGTGACAACATTCCACGTTCGAACGGTGGCAGCAGTTTCTTACTGGAGCGACTATGAAGTCAGAACTCTGCCCCTGTTTATAGTTTAATTCCAGTACCGCTGTCTACCAGAGGTATGCACATTCCGCTTTTGACCAGCCCAAGCTTGTCTCTTAGCCAAGCAGGGAAGCTGCCGCACGTTATCAGCTGAACGTGCAGGCTGCTTTACTCCTATCCAACCCGTCCTGTGCCCAACCCAAGTTGGCTATAGGAATTTTGCTTGCCTTTCCGCCCTCCCGCTGTGCTGCGCTACTAAGCGGTTTATTCTGTACGCTTGTATTGTAGTGTCATGAGTAGGGTTTGGAAGTTGACGGGATGTCTTTTTTTACCCGAGTATCACAAGAAAAAATGTATATTCATTTTGGGTGAGTGGAAGTCAGAAAATGGTGGATTTCATTTGTCCTTTTTTTCCTCCTCGGCGTACTTCGGGTTTACTTATTTCGATATGAACGATTTTCTCTGCTGCTTCACACTCTTTCGACTGGTACTGGCTGTTCTCAGTTCAAACCATCATCAGGTCATCTCTGATACATGTTTTCTGTAGTAAGCAGATCTCTGAAAGTTGTGATCCTTTGCATCTGAAAACGTGAAGGTGTCTATTATATTGCAACGCGAACTAAAGTAAGATTTGGGGAGTCATTTCCGTGTAACATTAGTGTGTTTCAGACAAATATGACCCCATTTTATGTAAACTGAAGGACGACGTGGGAGAAAAGAAATAGAAAGAACTATTGATATATCAGGCCTTTACAGCATCAGCGGCAACGATTGAAAATGTGCGCCGGACCGGGATTCTACTGAGGGATCTCCTGCTTACTAGGCAGTTCCGTTAACCACTCATACACAGTGTTTATCGCCATTGTGCGGACTATCTCGGCGTGCCTCTTGGCTGACTCACATTACCACCCAGCGCCACCTGTCCGAAACCCCTATCCATGGCCTCCATGAATGCTACATACAAGGGAAACTCCCCATCGAACACCCAAAGATTTAGGAGTAAGATGGGCCACTGGATGGCCCGTCAAAAACTGAACACAACTTATGCATGAAAACAAGAAGACGGTTACTGAACTGTGTAAAAACATGCAAAATCGAAACAAGGTGTACAACATGAAGCTAATTTCCGTAGCCACTTCATCTTGGCTTTGTGGTCAAGATGTTGGACTGCGAAGGGGCAGATCTGCGTTCAACTCTCCCTGCTACGCTATTTTTTTTTTCAAAAAATTGTAAGCTGTACAGCCAGTCACTGACGTATCTGTCGGCTGTATTAAAACTTTTGTCTGTGTCGTGGCGTGACGTACGTTTGTAGCAGCGACGTGTAAGGCAAGGACCTCTAGATGTACATATCTCCTATTTGTTCTACACAAGTGCCACATGTTATGACTCTTGTGTTCCGTTTTGGAAGTTTTGACTCTTAAATTCCTTTCTTGTAACATAATTCATACCCTTTTATTTTCATTTCTGAGAGAGATCTATGCGGCATCTCGCCTGCTCCCCTATTCATCACATTTACTTGCGACAGTAAAATATTCTCACAACATGACTCATATTTTATAACCAATGCGTGGTATAACAACTGCCAAGATTGCAGTAGCCACGTTAATGACCAGACGGAAAGTTTGTAATTTTGTGAAAAAAGAATGGAGTAGGAGGGAGATTTGAGCATAAATCTTCCACTATGCAGTCCAATACCGTGACCATACAACCACGCTGCCGTGATTGTGGCAATTCGCTCGACGGTACAAGTTTTGAGCTTGGACCGTTCCTTTCCTAACAGTATAATAAACCTTTTTCCTATGCTTGATCTGCGTTCAGTTTTTGATGGGCTAACGACTGGTCCATTTTATCTGTATATCTGAGGGGTGAGGTGGGAGGGGGGGGGGGAGGGTGTTACGATGAGGAATTTCCCTTGTTAGAGATTCCTGCAAGCAGTCGGACGTAATTGTGCATCCACACTCAATTGGTGAATTCATTGTCCATCAATTATACGAATGTGTGGTGTCTCTTTTTTGGAATATGTCCTAAAGAGCAGATATCACGCGGAATCCGTAGGTGTGATACATGTTATGTAAATTGAAGAAGGAGGGGGAAAAAGAAGAGGAAAGCAAAAGAACCATTGATATCAGCTGCATCACGACTTTCTGCGGCATCAGCGGCACCGAGAAATTGCGGTAAGTACTGAGTCCTGATCGCGCAGTGTTGAACTCAACTGCTTTGAAAGCAGGAAACCACGGGTTCGAATACCACTCTGGCTCAGATATCACTCGGCGCCGCTGATACCGCACAAAGTCCTGATGCAGCTTGTATTAATAATTCCTTTTCTTTTCTTTCTCCCTCCTCCGCCTTCGATTAACGTAATATTTATCACAGATACAGATGTCGCATGGTATCTGTTCTTTCGGACATCTCGTAATGAGCAGACGCCAGGTATTCATACAAATTAACTCCATTTGTACCAGTCTCATATTCTTGTTTCAGGATGTGTATTGCTTGTTTGCTGAAATCATTCTAAGTGGCCAAATTCGTTCATTTGAAACTAGCTAAAGCATTTTAGCAAACGCAGAGTTCGTTTTCATATTATGTAAATGTAAAACGCACATGACTGAAGTAAGAAGTTTTCCGTTCATGCTAAGCTTACTTAGCGCTACGTTACGTACCAATAAAACGTGATTTTTAATGTCCACTGAGCCATATTTTTTTCCTGTTTCAATTAATGTCTGCTCTAAATTTAGAAAGCCTATGTACTGATAAATCACCTAAAGCCCTTGGCATAGATTTCCTTTTATATCTACAAGTAGCTGATGAATCTTACACAAAAATGACGGACACGAATCAGAAAAGAATGGTGTTTGATCGGCAAAACATGCATTAGGGTGGAAGCTATACAAATTCTCATCTGAATTAATCCCTTTTTTAACGCAGTTTATCTGAATCCACTGTGATGCCCCAAAATTAAATCAACTACGACCAAGTACACCACAAACTACGGTTCACCTGAGAACAGGAAGTTGTTAATAACATTCAGCAACCCTACTCTGGAGCAGCAATATTTTACCCCTTCAACTTGATTCAGGCGGCAGCAGAAAACGGCGCGCTGAAGGCGAGGAGCGACGCGCTGCGGCAGCTGTAATGTTCTGATCGTCGACGAAAATTTCAAACCATTCGGTCTAGCGTACTGATTATGAGAATGCAGAAAACTTTCCTAAAAAAAATGTGTGTGAGATCTTATGGGACTTAACTGCTAAGATCATCAGTCCCTAAGCTTACACACTACTTAACCTAAATTATCCTAAGGAGAAACACACACACACCCATGCCCGAGGGAGGACTCGAACCTCCGCCGGGACCAGCCGCACAGTCCATGACTGCAGTGCCTAAGACCGCTCGGCTAATCCTGCGTGGCAAAACTTTCGTATCAGAGCCTTCATATCCTGGTAGATTGCTGTGTGAGGTGCGCCCGTTCTGTGGTCTGGTTAAACCAATTTGACTGACATGCACGACAGTGTGTGCCGGAATTGTCAACGTCAGATGGTCCACTCAGGACGAATAAGTTCACCATCGTGACACACGATATATCTTATACGATATGCAGTTCCATTGTTGATACAGACCGCCAGTCTCTGCCACTAGGGAAAAAAACTTTAAGTTCTCCACCAGGGAAGGACCAGAAGACGACGAAGCAAGGAATCACAACCACTTTCCACCAAGCCTGCCTCGGTACAGGAGCCGAATTAGCAAAACCAAAACCGCCCCTACAGCGCACAAATCAATCGAACTGTCCTCTACTCATTAAGTCTCTTCTTTTGACTTTTCTGTTGGCGTGGTAGCCAATCCAGACACAGCACGGGGTTCCCACACTGGGGGAGCAAGACTCCACTTTCCATATCTTGAGAGGAGCCAACCAGCGATTCCAAATTTCTCTCGCCTGAAAAAAAGATTTTACACTATGGATGTGTCAGTCTCACGGTAAGTATAGCCACGCATGGGCAAAAAACGCCTATGCAGACGGGATCATAGTCCCTCATTTACCTAAAGATATAATTTTTCGGGGCCACCAATTTCTAGTTTCTGAAAAAAGCTGTTAAGTTTCCGTGATAGTCATCCCCATGAAATACATATCCTTTCCGCTGGCTAAAGGAACCTGGTGACTTCCTGAAGCCAAGAAAGGACATCTATGCAGATTGGATCACAGTCCCTCATTTATGTAAAGATTTAATCTGTCCGGGCCAACAGTTTCTGAAAAAAACTGTTGAGCTTCTCAGACAGTCATTCCCATGAAATATATGTCCTTTCCGCTCGCTAAAAGAACCTGGCGACTTCCTGGCGCCAGGGTATAGGGGTTACAGTCTTTCCTCGACTAACCAAGTAAACCAGCTACTCTGTCTATATCATATCAGTTTCTAACACGAGAATGCACAGTTTCATGACTTTCCCACCATTTGCACAAAAGGTCAGTTTACAGCAGTCTCTCTTAAATGGCTTCCTCCACCCACTTTCTGCCAACTGGCTGCCTTCCCAATGGACTGCCATCTGGTAAAATGTTTTGTGAACCAGCGCTCTTCTCTCTGACTGTAAACGGGAAGACCGAGAGGGCTATGGCCAGAAGACCCTCTGCAGGTACGATCCACTGGGCGTTGTTTCCCAGAATCACTAACACAGCCAGCTCGCTTCACTCAGCGTTTATGGCCCCAAATTCATCCTTCCCATGTTCCCCGTTGCCTCCACTACAGCCCTCGCATACAAGTTCTGTACAGGCTACACATGCAGTTATATGGACATTCTGCCCACATTTTTGTCATGTAAAAATGTCATAAGCCGCACATACCAAACGCAGTACTGGCAAACACTGAGATCATGACATAAAATATGAATGTTAATCTGACTGGCGATATTGTTAAAAATGAGAGAGTGACATGCCCGCCATCAGCGTTGCCTGCGTAGGATTTTGTGCACAGACTGATTTCTTCATTGTATTCACTTCATGCGATCTTGGTGGTCAAATCATTTGCCCAGAATTGACCAAAATGTCTTTCCAACCAATCATGAACAACTGTAACCCAGTGACATGGTGCATTGTCATCCGTACAAATACCATAGTTGTTTTGGAACATGAAGCTCATGGATGTGTGCAACGGTAAATTATCGGTTCAGTTGAACCAGAGGTTCCAGACCATTCCGAGTAAACACAGCTCACACTATTACAGGTCCAGCACCACCTTGCACAGGTCCTTGTTGACGACCGGCGTCAGGGCTTAACGGGATCTGCGCCACACTCGAACCGTATAATTAAATCTTACCGGCCGAAATCGGGACTCATCTAACCAGGCCACAGTCTTCCAGTCGTCTAGGGTGCAACCGATATGGTCACGAGCCCAGCAGAGGCGCTGCAGGCGATGTCGTGCTGTTAGGAAAGGCACTCGCACCGGTGGTCTGCTGCCACAGCCTGTTAACACCAAGTTTCCCCACACTATCCTAACGGATACTTTCGTCATACGTATGACGTTGACTTCTGCTCTTAAATCACGTGGTGTTGCTTATCTGTTAACACTGAAAGCTCTACGCAAACGCCGCTGCTGTCGGTCGTTACGTGACGGCCGTCAGTCGTTGCATTGTCCGTAATGAGACGTAACGCCTCAAGTTTGGTATTCTCGGCACACTCTTGTCACTGTGGATCTTGGAATATTGATTGAAAAACTTTTCACGTGAATTACCTGAGCGCAAATGAGAGCTCCACGAATGCACTGCCCTTTTACAAGTTGTGTATGCGGTACAGTTGCGATCTGTGTATGTGCATATGCTATCCTATGCACCTCAGGGTAACTTGGATATGCCTTACAGTCCAATATGTGATTTCGGAAACTGTAACCCACCATGACATAATCAATTTAGTATCTTTCTGTCTCTACTGGCCTTTCCCTAGTGTACCTCCATGACGTTACTTACGTTGATACAGGCATTTCTGGACTTGTGAATACCGCAGGGGGCCAGCAACCGAGTTGTTAGTCGGTTCTCCAGTGCAGCTGCGGGGGTATCCGGTGAATTGCCGCCGCGACGAGGTAAACGGTCGTATAGGACCACCACTGTGAGAAACAGTCCAACTGCATTGTGCATGTTCTGAAATGACTTGTTCAAATTAATACAAGAGATAGAGAGCTTCACAAGAGGTAGTGAACATGAAAACAAATCTATCTGAATAAGGGACATACATGCGAATTTAGACTTTCTCGGCGAATCTCGACGATGAAGTCTTCTTGGGTTATCGCCCTAGTCAAGGCGTCGTTGTGCGGCAACATTTCAACAAGTTTCCTACTTGATACCATCAGGCGAAGTGTTCAGTCTTCACCTGAAGATCACAAGTAGGGAACTTGTTGAAACGTTGCCGCTGAAAGGCACCTTCACTCGGCAGATAATCCGAGATGATTTCGTATCAAGGGACATATAGTCTCTGAAGTCAACTGAAGTCTGGAAATTTTGTTAGTAGTGTTGACACAAGCTGTTGTGTCGGTGTTGCTGACTGGAAAGGTGTACTGACATTCAAAACTGCTCTGTGTACGGATAGTTGGCTTCGAGGTCTTCTTGGACTCATTCGTAAGCATCACTACCTTGTGACAACAACGGTAACTTCTTTCTAAACACACCGATACAGTCGCAATCATTACCGCCTTGTGGCAACAACAGTGACCGTGGAGCGGTTTGCGTATGCTGAAATGACTGACGTGCACCTAGTATACGGGTCTGTGAAAGAAATACGACAAAGTGCAGACAAAGGGCAGTTAGAGAGTATCGACAGCGCTTTCCCAACAGCACAGCAGCAGAAATTCGGACGTCTGCATCGCCTGCTACGTGAAACAGGCACTTGCCTGGCAAGTATGCATAATGCAGGTCGCAGTGCAACAGGGAGAAGTTCCGAAATGGAAGACGAGGTTTCGCGACACTCCATCTACACGTACACGACATATTGCACACGTCCTTGGCGTCAGACACAGCTTTTTGTGGAATGTATTGTATGATCAGCAGCTTCATCCTTTCCATCTTCAGAGCGTGGCAGCACTAGCACCTGAAGATTTTCTCCAACGCATGCAGTTCGCACAATGGTTTTGTCAACAGACTACCTTGCACCCCTTGTTTCCGACCGATGTCGTGTACACCGACGAGGCTTTATTTACTGGTGTAGGCTGTTTCAGTATGCACTATTGGCATGTTTTGGTGCATGTGAATCCACAAGGTACTCGTCCTGGTGCTCGTCAACAGCGACTCGGTGTTTGAGCCGGAATTCTCGGTGATATGATGATTAGACCATACATGCTTCAATTCCGCTTCAATTGACGGAGATATAGCACCTTCGCCCTACATATGTTGCCAGAACTACCGTAGGATGTACCTCTGAATGTTAGACAAAGGATGTACTTCCAGCACGATGGGGTGCCACTATTTTTCAGGATTGCTGTGAGGAATCAACTGAGAGTCATATTATGGAATCTATAGATCCACCGAGTTGACCCTATCGCCTGGCCACGTAGGTAATTTAATCTCTTCGGCATATGAAGCAGCTGGTGTGTGAAACCGCTGTGGAAACAGAAGACCACCTCGTCACTCTTGGTACATTACGGACTGCCAGGAATCTTCGAATGGATGCGACAGTCGATGGTCCGTCGATGTCCTGCGTGCTTACAGGTCAATGGTCGCACATCCGAGCAGTTCCTATGGATGCCACTGCTGTAATTAGCGTGCAAAGGTATGTTGTGCGTAAACTGCCATCAGGACAATACGTACCAACTAAACATATTTGTTTCGATGTTCTGTATCATCTGTATTAATTTGAACGAATGGCTTCTGAGAACATGAATGAAAATTCGTAGAACAACTGAAGGTAGGCAAAATCTAGATATATCCATTCCACGCTGAAATTAGCTCGTAATGAGTCCTCCTCAACACATGTAATATTTCAGAATTTTCTTTTTTGTGGAATTACCGTATTCACTAAGATTTATATTATCATAGCAACTGTGCAGAAGTAGATATAAGACTTTCTGAAGTGTTCTTAGGTAGCACATAAGAAGCACTACCGAAATATACTGGGTGAGTCACTAACTATTACCACCAAGAATAACTCTGAGACGGCCAATGTGGCCGAGCGGTTCTAGGCGCTTCAGTCTGGAACCGCGCGACCGCTACGGTCGCAGGTTCGAATCCTTCCTGGGGCATGGATGTGTGTGCTGTCTTTAGGTTAGTTAGGTTCAAGTAGTTCTAAGTTCTAGGGGACTGATGACCTCAGATGTTAAGTCCCATAGTGCTCAGAGCCATTCGAACCATTTTGAATAACTCTGAAAGTATGATAGAAGCTGAAAAGTTTGTGGGACCAAAGTTGCATGGGACAACGGGGGCCATAATATGAGTTTGGTTTTTCGTTGCTAGGTGGGGTCACTTCAGAGATATGAAGGTCAATTTTTTTTTAATGGGATGCTCTAATTTGGTACTGATTTTCTGGTAGTGGCTATCGAGACGCATCCTGTGAAGTTTAACAGTAAGATTTTTGAAGGTCAACGAAGATCAATAAGGTGGCACGAACGTCCATTTCCAGAAGGTGTTCGAAGTGATGACCATTGGTATGCATGGAGTGCTGCAATCTTATTATCATGGATATGGAAGTTGAGAGCAACTGATTCAGTTCTTTGACAACAGTGCGGAGCGGACAGAAGCTCTACTGTATCAAGGCTGAATGAAACAACTTCACCTACACATGACATAAGAACGCATTTCAGAAATCAGACATAACGAAAGAAACTCTCTGAATCTCTAAAGTTATATACTACAACAGCTGTAAGCGCTGACAGACTCAGGAAACTAGAGCACGTTCGGACACCATTTTATGTGTGTGTGTTTGTGTGTGTATGTTGGGTGGGGGGCGGGGGGGGGGGGGGGCATCACGTCCTCAAGGTCATTCTCAGAGTGAGGCAGTTCCATTTGCAGCACGGATATCAGTGGAAGGTCAGCTCTATTAAGTTGCAGCTCCGTTAAGCGTCTTCAGGCTGACTCCAACTTGGAGTACAGTGCTGTGAGTGCACAGCAATCCGGCCACGGATAGGACTTCTGAGCTGCAAGCCACAGTCCTCCCGTCACAGTGGTGAACGACTGAGGATGGAGAGAAGGCTGATCAAGAGTGCTAAGGCACTGACAGAAGTGTACAGCCTCACTGCCTTGTGGAGTCGCACGGCTGCCGCACACTCCTACAGGCGATGGCACTGACCACAGGCAACGTCAGGGTCTGTTTTCAGCAAGTTCCTCTACGGGCACTGACTTGGTACCTCGCGCTTTCAAGCAGTGCGGACTGAACACAGTCACTGCTCGGCAATGACAAGACAGAGCCACTGTAAACCTCTCGCCAATAAATGACTGTTAAATGAATGGCGTTAAATTAGCGCCCTGGAACTCAACAAGCTCACTCCCACGTGTCCTCCAAATAACAACATGTCCCCAGCTCAGATCGTAACATTGGTATCAATAAGCAGCTATCGGTATCTGTCATCATATGGTGTGGTGAGCGACCATTTTCTGTTGGCCTGTTTACTTTTTTGTTTTGTTTTGGGGCCATTTTGAGTAGGAAGTAACTGCAAAGTAATTCCGAAAGTGACGTTGTATAGACCACAAGAACAAGAAGATCCGTCACAGCTATAGCGTAACTTATGGAAGAGTACTTACAACGGACTAGGTGCCAGTTTTGTAATTTGTCTGGCATGACTTAGGATGTACTAACGCAGTGCCAGTAATATGTGAAACTAGTAGATTATTTATATTGAAAATGAAGAAATTCCTCCAGCTGTGTTTAAGGTGTCGATCTTATTTTGGCAACTAGTTCCAACGTTGTAATAACGTCATCGTCATGCCCATACACCTGCTGACGTCAACTGCGTGCGGCTGATACTAGATGTTAGTGGTGAGATACGGACGTGACGTCAACACGGAGTTGACGTCAAGAAGTGTATGGGCCTGAAGATGACGTTGTTACAATGTTGAAACTAATTGCCAAAATAAAATCGACACCTTAAAAACAGCTGATGTAATTTCTTCACTTTTAATATAAATTTATACCAGCTGACGTCCCACTGTCCTCCATTTCAACTACGGATGTACGAAGTAGACGATTTGGTCGCGAAGCACGACATTGTACTGAGTCGTGCTCGGTTATGATACAGAGAAAGATTTGTATAGCTATTTTTGTTTATTGATATTGTATGTTACAAAGCGATCCGTCTTATTATGAAGTGTACTTCGAAATGGACGTTACACAACGAACGAAAACGCCTTCGGTAACTTTGATTGAAACCATTGAATTTTTTAAAAGTAAGGTAGCCGCGTTATTTCGGGATCCAAAACGGAGTCGGTTAGCGTACTAGAAGCATTACATGCAGGAACCGGTCTGACGTAAGCACGAGGAGGGGATACCTACACCAAACATCTGAGGATGCGTCAGCTTTTTGGATGACATTAACGAAACAGCTGGGTTAGGGAAATGGTCTGATGCAACATATCTTTCTATGGGTAAGTTACGATAACAGGTGACGATGGAATGCATGAAAACCTTAGTGGGGAACAAAAGTTTAACCAACTGGCTGAAGGACTAACTCAGCGCTATCGTAAGCAAAACAGTACTAGATTTTACAGAAAAAATGGTAATGGGGTTAATGCAGAAACGTAGTGAGTCAAAATACATATTCTCTGAGAGCTGATTTCCAGACTTAATAATTAACGCATAAGGCAGAAAGGGATAGAGTTCTCTTGCGGGATGCAGAGAATAGCGACTTGGATGTATTCGTGAGGGGTATTTCGTAGCATATGTTGCAAAGGATAAGAATGGAGAATCCCACAGATATGTCCTCTGCCATCAGAATTCCCACACGTTTAGAGCAAATAGAATTTGCGACTCGGAAATGGAGTGACAGAAGTGTTTTATCCTTTGATGTTAAATGCTACAGATGTGGAAAAATGGATCAGATGAAGAGGCAATGTCGTCAGTCACAGTGCTTTGAATGTGGTGAGGTTAGACTTAAGGTGGATAACTGCAGAGAAATTCAATAAGAAGAAGCGCTGTTAAACGTAAACAAGAGTACCTTGAGCGTCAGAGATCATTCCCAGCGAAGCAGAACACCGCAAGGACGAGTGAAGAGATGCACTATTGCCTTGATTCGGCATCAGAGCATAAACTCTTGGTAGACGTGGTGCACATATGTCAGTTGTTAGTCTGGACCTCTTTGGTAGGAGGAGACTTGAATCTCCACGATATAGGTTACGTGCAGTGGGTACCAATGAATCACAATCATTGTGGACAACACTTTTCACTTTTAGCGCCGGGACTGAAAGTTTATGGGGCATATATAGGTCTTGCCATACGTTGTTGACGGGTACTGTGTAACTGAAACAATTTTGAAAGGTGCTCTTGTCGTCAAGGTAGTACCAACTAAACTGCGTACATGTGCACTAATGCGTAATTTGTGGGATAACATACCAGCAGGTACAGGAAAATTCACCAGGGTTAGTTTAGGTACAGACTAACTGAGGGAGTTCTTATGTGTGGTAGAACCATAGGAATACAGCAAAGAGATGGATAAGTAAAGTGGTATGGAGCACCGGAATTAGTGCACATTGTAGATATGGATCGAGAATTTATAGTTTCTATTTATAGTTTCCATGAGTATGCCAAAGAGCCTAATGGTTGCCAGTTTGAGTGTCTTGAAAGAAGACGATATTGACAGGTCAGATGATGACCACAGCCACAAGCATACCGTTACCAATTCTGCACTATGTGATGAAGTTAAACAGTTATACGGGAAAGTTAAAGAAGACATGGAAGATTTATTGCTTGGATTCACATATTTGTTCAGTCCAGTGGGTCTGCTACTGGTGACACTTATTACAGAGCATTGGATACCAACAACATGTAAGGCTCCAGTACATTAGAAACCCTACACGGAGACAAAGCAATTACAACCGCTAATAAAGAAATTCATTGACCATCAATTGACTGATGGAAGCATTGAGGCTACTGACAGGTCCTGGAGTGTAAACGTTGTCACTTTGTCCAAAAAGTCATCACATGATACCAAAAAATGCTGATTTTGTTGTGCTTACCACTTCTTAAATGCAGAAAGTGTCACCAGTGTGTATCATATTCCAAACATCACAGAGGCACTCGACAATCTTCACAGTTTGTGAAGGATGTCTGTTTGCTGTGCGGTAGTGCAAAGTGCAGACCATGCATGGTGGTTCCCGCATCATTTAGAAATGAAGAGTTGCAACAGGCCCATCATCACTTATTGGCGGTTCATGGAGGATCTAGAATGACAGATAGACGTGTAAATGAAATGGTTTAATGGAGAGCCAGAAAGCATGCTGTTGACCGGTACATGAAAGACTATACGCCATGTGCATAAAGAAAACATTTGAATCACCAACACGTGCCATTGCAAAGACTGTCAGAAGTTACTAGTCCTCTTCAAATGCTTCGTTTTTTTTGGACCTTTCAATAGGAAAGCAGCTGGTAACAAGTATATTGTAACGATAACAGATCATTTTTACAGGTTCACAGCAATGAGTGCAGTTATGGGCCAGTGAGCAAACACGGTTGTGATACAATGGATAATAACTGGATACTAACATTTGGCCTCCCTGATAATGTAATTATAGATCATTGAAGTAGTTGTGTCACCTGCTTTGCTCCTAAAAATAGCCCACTAGTCCTTTCCATCCACAAGCCAACAATCTTACTGGACGTGTTCAATGTACAATTTCGAAGAAGGTAATCCATTATGTAAACAGTAAACATGATAATTGGGATACATATTTGCAATATGTCATCTCAGCATATCATTCAAAAGTCCACAATAGCACAGGTCTTTCACAATATATGGTTGTATACAGTAGAAAGATGCATCTCCTTTAAAGGTTCTGAATGCTACGTTAGGTACTAATGTGGACTCAGAGAAGAAGTTTGCAGAACGGTTAAGACAAGTTTGGTACAAGATAAAATGAGTAAATACAAAACAACATGAATGTCAAGAAAAGATGGTCCAACACATGGGTGAAGTGCTGCATTATCGAGTAGGTCATTGGGTTTTGGTAGCTAGCCCATACACACCAAACAGAAGAACAAAAAGGTTTTTGCTAAGTACCAGGGTCCATATCAAGTCACAGAGACGACACTGCCAGTGAATTTGAAGGTACAGTTACCGATAAAAACATCAATTATTCATACAAGCAGACTGAAGGCCTTTCGTGGAGCTGTAGACACTTTGCAGCAGATTACAGCATCACAGGTGGTAAAGCATAAAACTCTAGGAAGGCGAAGAAACCAGTAGTTAAAACTGTTTAAGCTTCAGGCAGCATACCATATGCGTTAAGACCACATGTTTATTTTTCTTTTGTTAATTGTCTACAGTTTTTTTGTTTCAATCACTGGGGTTCATATTGTTTTTATGAGTTTTGTTCTTATTGTTTATGCTAGATAGTTTGATGAGTTCATATTGTGTAGTATACAGTAGTATTTTGTTGTGAATTTCAGCTTTTGGAAGGAGGGAGGGAAAACAATGAGAAACTCTTTTCCCTCTGGTGGTGAGGTGTCACAGGCAGCCAGGAAGGATATGGTAATTCTACTATGCCAACGCCATCTACTGACAGGAATGGGGAGTGAATTACGGAAGCAGCTGAGGGCAACTAAGCATTATTTTACCACTAGTCAGTAGTTGAAGTGAGAACAGATGGAGCACAACTACATGTGTCAACATCTTTCTGGTTTTAATGTTAAACATGTGATGTCAGTGCTTTGTTAAACTTTATTAAACTCTTTCAGCATTTCCAAGGAATGGGTGTGCATTAGATACATCCGTTACACACTCCGTAGATCATATTTTTGAAATTTTATCAGAAAGGAAACCCTTGAGCTATTTCAAATATAGAGGTAAAAATAATGAAATCTTAATAAATGGAACAGTTTGAGAAGTAGCCACAACAACATTTCACTTACCAGCAACAGCTGTGGCTACAACAGTAATCAAGTTGACAATCCCTATGCTGCCTTGGCCAGAGAACCCATTAGAAATACCGCCATTCCAAAACCTAACATTTTTAAATGATACTCTAAACCCAGATATCCTTCACTTGGTAGATCAATTAACAGCATCACAGAAGAGGTGGATTTCTGGAGAACAGATGTTACAACGCATCCAATAGTACTGAGAGAATCAGTGTAATCAGGTTCTAAAACTATGCAGCACCCGATATTACCTGCACATAAGTTACCTATTGCTTGGTTTGGCAGTACTACAAAAAATACTTCAGTTTAGCGAATAACAGGTCAAAGCATTAAGAAGCAGGAATAAGGAATTGATTAGGAATTAATACAAAGTTTTAAGAGGACTAAGATTTGTACGATTTACTTCGGTTTTTATAATGGATATATTCCCTGAAGGATGTATTAATGAGACCTGTAGACTAGTAGGAAGGCTTGAAAACTAAGGACGAATTTCATAAAGGATGGGAGAATGCTACATAGTATAATAGCAAGTAAGTGCAGGAATAACATTTTGTTAGTAACAGACTGACACATAACTAAGTGGGATGGAGCTGATAGGCACGCAATGTTATTGCAACCATATGTCACCATGAGAGGCCCAAAGTAACAATAAGCTGGGAGCTTGTTTCATGAGACTACGCAGGAGAGAAGCAAAGAACAACTGATTCAGCACTTTGCCAACATTGTTGAGTAGCCAGAACGCTTTATTGTATCGGGACTAGATTTAGTAACTTCATCTACGCATGACGCAAGAACGCGTTTTAGGATGCAAACTTTGGATAAAAGAACGCCCTGAAACCCTGACACTAAATAATAAACGAGCCGAAATTGCTGACAGGTTCAGAAAACGAGTGCATGTTCGGCCACCAGTCTGAGGGGGAGGGGGGTGGAGGGCGGGGGGAACCATGTCATCACCTGCTATAAACCCTCTTCCTCCTAAAGCTCATTCTCAGAGTGAGGTCATTTCATTTGCATCATAGACACCGATAGACGATCACCTGTATTAAGTTGCAGGGTGTTCTGGTGAATACAACATGTGTCTACAAGCATACACCAATTTGGATTGCATTGGAAATGAAACGAGTGTATGGCATCGTTGACCGGGAGACCCCATCCGGGGAAGTTCGGCCGCCAAGTGAAAGACTTATTTCAGTCGACCCCATCTTGGGCGACTTCAGCGCCGGTAATGAGTATGAAATGATGATGAGGACAGCACGTCACCCACTCCCTGAGTGGAGAAAATCTCCAACCCGGCCGGGAATCGAACCCGGGGCCGCTTGCATGGGAGGCGAGCACGTTACCACCCTGCTAAGCAGGTGGACTGGATTCCACTGCTGTGAGTCGGGCCGTGGAGAGGACTTCTGCAAGCCGCAGCACTGCCAGTCACAACGGTGATTGACTCAAGATGGGTTCTGGGGCGATCTTCCAAGGGTTAAAAACCGATCTGGCCATCTGTAAGCTGTTAAACGTGGGTTCTGGGCGTCTTTCTCGCACCTACTGGGGCGCTTCAAGTATCATGATACCGACTGTATGGTGGAACCGCCACCCGTGCTGCTGTTCAATTTTCCACATTTACGCCATCTCAATAACCGATATCCAAAGGGATGCAGAATTGTGGGATCAATCACAGTTTCCTTCATCAAGAGTGCTGAGACTCCGACAGACTTCCATAGTCACGTTGGGTTTCGGAGATGCGCAACTATCACACCCTCCTACAGGTGATGACACAGGCCACAGGCAACGACAGGAATTGCGCTCAGCAAGTTCTTCACTGGGCAGGCTATCACTTTCAAGCATCGCGGTCTAATTCTCAACATGGTCACTGCTAGGCAATGCCGAGAGGAAGAAGGAGAGATTGTAAAACTCCTGCTAATAAATGAGTGTTAGTTGAATGATGTTTAATTAGCACGCCAGAGACCTCCTGATAACTGCAAGACCCTGTTTTCACGTAAATAGCTTAATTTTTGTCGATAAACAACTTGTATTAAACATGGTCAGGTCTAATAGAAAATGTAGAGATTACAGTTTCCATTATTTGAAGTTTGGCATAACTAAAGAAAAACTTGAAAAGTGACTGACAGTAACAGTGTGTTCACTTAGGCACCACAAAAAAGTGATCTTGATTTGCCATCATCATCTTATAATATCTCGCTGCTTGTAGCACAATCAAACAGTATATTATGGCATAAACATTAGTTTTGTCAGTTATTAAAGATATTTTGAAAACTGTTGCACACGAATATGCTTGTGATATACTCAAAAGATCTGCTTTACAACACAGTTCAAATATGCATTGATGACATGAGTTACGATATTGAAAGCACCTTTTTTAACTAACTGTAAACTTGTCCATGCAACTGGATGAGGCAGCTTGACTTGGTAATGAAGCTTTATTATTGGTATACGTTCGTTTTATTACAGACCGAGAAATCCACGAAGAACTGCTTACCGTGAGAACTATGGCAACATACATTAAAGTGGAATCAATATTTAATGTTTTCAAAGTTTATTTAATCGATAAAAGGGATCAGTTTATCAAGTACAAAATCAGCGTTGCAACAGACAGGTGCAATCGCGGATTTATAAGCCATTTAGGACAAAGTTTACCTGGGGTGTTGGCAACAAACTGTGTCATCCATCAACAAGTCTAGAATTTGAGTGGTAGACTGGATCATTCGCTTCAACTTGTCATTAGCGCAATAAGCAGAATTCAAAGCAAAGTGTTAAATTCTAGATTATTTACGCAGTTATGTGACGAAAATAACTGAAATTTGATGGTTTACTGCTTTATACTGAAGTTCGCTGGCAGTCAAAAGGCTTATGTTTGGTAAAATTTTCTGGCTTTTTGGAACTGTTTTAGAATTTTTGATGCTAAAGATCAAATTTTAAAAGAAAATTAGATAATTGGAAACAAGTCATTTTTATTTAACAGTCTTTTTCAAACAAATTTAAAAACGTTAACCCGCAATTAAAAGGTGACATTCTAAATTTGATATAAACAAAGCTCATTATTTCAGATTTTCCCAGTTTCCCAGAGAAACTGCTAGGATAATGACGTCTCATCCAATGTGCAAAATTTAAATAACCTTCATACATGCCTTGAAAATAGGTTTGAGGATATTTTGCCTATGGAAATACCACAGTGGAGTATCAGTCTGTATAGTGATACTGAAGAAACGGATTTCATATTATACTCATAACTGACAGGAATAAGTACTAACAAAGAACTTAAAGGTTTTAAGTTTTTGATGCGTTTTCTAGCTTAATGCCTCGTGTAAAGTAGTTTCAGCACGTTTGCCGCTTTTCTTACCAACATGAAAAAAAATGGAAAAACTACCTGATGAGAATTAAAGTTAAACCGATCTCGACCGAAGCCAAACATTGAAAACTTGTTAATAACGCATCAGGCTTACCCTGCCCATTGAATTTTGTGTCGTTTAAAACAGCAAGTATGCACAATGCTACATATTTTCAATTATTTCATTGCGCACTACTGCAGTTAAACTTATCAAAGTGAATAGCACTGTAACAGCTATCAGAAAAACCTTTGAAGTTGCTGAAGTTAAAAAAATTTAGTACATGAATGCCATGGAAAACGAGAGGAACCTTGGCTATTTTCCTCCAACTGTGGTACATTTAATAATGTTCTTGGCTTCAACTATTGCGTAATGAGATATCGAAAAACAAAGAAACATAGTGTGTGGACAATAATAAACGGACATTAATGGTCCAGACATTATTTTTGGTCGGATAAAAAACCCTATATTTTCCAAATGCTAGAACTTTCACGGCTGATTTTGACTGCTTCAGCTGATTGGCCTCGCAGATAAAGTAAAATTTCGGTTCAATGCATGTGTCTGATGATTGCATACACGTGTAGTGTTACACAATGATTAGCCTCAGACATAAAACGATATTTTGGTTGTGTGCATGTGACTGATGCCTACATATACAGTGTTTTACTCAAGCTTTTGAAAGATGAAAAACCCAATGCTGTTACATAAATTGTTTCTTTAGAGTAACAGTATGGGGACCCACATCTTAGAAATATTGCTGCTGATGTTTCTCTACAATCACAGTCATCGTCTTGAAATACAACAATGACCTCTCCTCGTTGAAGACACCGGTTTCACTTGAGATCAGCGAAATTAAACAACGCCAGGCGTGGAGAGTACGTGGATGGGTAACTACCCGAGTATGTCCAGCATTTTTGGCAATTTTCCCTTTGCCACCTGTAAAAGGGAGGAGGGGTTGTGGCGTAAAGTTACTTATCATCAGACTTGGCGTCAATGTCCTGGATTAAATTCCCAACCATTCCGCAGTGTCTCATGGAGTGATATCATGCGACACTGTTAATGGCGATCCATCCGTCAGATGGGGACGTTTAACTCAGCGGTTTCCTTTCGAAAAGGGTAGGCTGTGTTCCAGTATTAAGTTTCGTCCTCTCCCTTTTCTCACCATCATTCATCGCAGACATGACACCAAACTACACACACACTACACCAAATACACAAATCCCGCTTCACTTAACACTCAAATCTCACACTTCGCAGAGAAAATGTACCAATGTGTCTGAAGGATAGGAAAAACCGTCCCAGATAGGTGGCTAAACCTGCCCCTTGGGGTCTTCTAGTCCATCATGATATACGACTTAACTCTTGTATATTCAGAAACAGAGGTTTGGACTTGAAATATGGTTACTCACCGTAAAGATAACAGGCATCTTTGCAACTCAGCGTATCATCTTTACGTTGAGTAGCAGTCTATCTACCTCATAATCTCTATATGCTCATATAAAAGGCAATGTGCCGACTGACTGACTCACAGAATCAAAATTGCCTAGACGAAACCACAAAAGATAGAACCTTAAAATTTACCGAGGGTGTTGATCTTATGCTGTAGGTGTCGTTTAAGAGGGAATTTTTCTAAATTCCACCCCTAAGTGGGTGAAATAGGGGATGAATTGCTTTTTGAAAATGTTCCGTTCCAGTTCACAATGGAATTAAAAGAAAATGGGGACCTACCCTTCCTCGATATAGTAATAAAGCCGAAAATGGACGGCACACTGGGACATTCATTCTACCGAAAGAAAACACACACGAGGCTGCACCTCAGGGCCAACAGCTGTCATCACCCAGCACAACGGAAATCCATGCTCACTAGCCTTGCCCGCTGAGCGCATGACACAAGGTACAAAGACAGTTTACCTACTGATTGTGAGACGCAGCACCTGAAGAAAACCTTCAGAAGAATGGCTACTTTGAAACACAGATTAGACGCTCACTCAAGACGAGCAAGAAAAATAAGGAAGACTTTCAGGAAGAAGAGGAAAACGAGGGCCTGGCGTTCCTCCCGTACGCAGGGTCGCCCACGGCAAAGATTTCCAGGATACTGGAGAAGAAAAAGATCAGAACCATCTTTCGTCCTCCAGACAAAATCAGGAATATACTGGGCTCAATGAAGGAACTCGGGTTTAAGAATACCGGGTGTATACAGCATTCCCTGTGCATCACACAATGCCTCTATGAACAACTGAGAAGCGTTCGCCTCGGGCAAAAGTAAAAATCCCCTGTAGCGGAGCACAGCCTCAGGGAAGAACAAACGTTTCAATTTGAACAAGCCAGGATGCTGTGTAGAGCGAACGGTTTCTGGGACTCTATTATTAAAGATACAGTGGAGATACGAGTCAAGGCAACCAGATCAATTGGGATAGCGGCTTCCAATTCAGCTTCGCGTGGGACACAACATTAGCAAGAATATGACGAGAGCCCACCGGTGGAGGCAGGACGGTGGCGGCTGATGGAAACAGGCCGCAACGAGACGAGACGTCGAGACCCGCCGCCCTCACGTGCGTCTCCCTCCCCCCCTTCCGCCCATCGTGGCCGCTCTCCCCCCTCACCCCCCCCCCCCTGTTACCCCCGCGCGACGACGCACCGATTCCACTCACGCCTGATTGGGCCAGCCGGTGCCGAGGATGCAGAGAAGTCCGTGGTCCAGCGGCTATAAAGATCCGGACGAGATGTAAACCCGACACTACGTCGGAATAGGGCAAGTAAGAAACTTGCTGAGACGTCGCCGGAGAACGACGCATTGAGTTGGCTGTCAACCCGAGATGATTTTATCATCGAGGTTCGCTGAGAAAGGCTGCATTCTCATATAAAGAAATATGTGTTCGGAATTTTTTGAAATTTAGTCCCTGTGAGTGAGAAACAGTAGGTGAATTTTTTTAAAAGTAAACTGTTGTTAAAGAACTGATGGTGTATTTAAAAGCTACATCTATGAAATTGATGTTTGACTTCTCGGTTACAAATAAAAAAAGATGCATGTTTCAGTTTGTATTGAAATTCAACCAATAAGAGGGCAAAATATGTGACGAAATGTTTTATGAAAATGTTTTATTACGAAAGCATTTTCAAAATCTATGAAAATATAAATTTGGCTTCTCTGTTAGATATAAAGAAATGAGTTATACACTGTTTTTAGAAGCTCATCCTCGGTGGGGGTGAAATAGTGGATGAAATTTTTTATGGCAGTACTTCATTATTCAAGCATTTTTGAAGCTAAGTGTATGAAAATACACTGGCTTCTCTGTAAAAAATAAAAAAATACACATTTAACTGTTTTTGGTAGTTAAACCGATAAGGGGGTGAAGTAGGGGTTGAACGTTTCATGAAAGTTTTTCATTGTGAAAGCATGTTTAAAGCTAAACATTTGTGGGATAGTATTTGGCTTCTTCTTTGGAAATGAAAAATATGTTTTTCACTGTTTTTGAAAATGCAACCCCCTAAGGGCGTGAAATACAGCCAGATTGATTCACTGACTCATCATCCCCTATCTAAAACCGCTAAGGATAGAAGCTTGAAATTTGCAAAAGGTGTTCGTCTTGTACTGTAGGCATCGTTTAAGAAGGGATTGCTCGAAATTCCACTCCTAAGGGGGTGAAATAGGGGATTAAGGAAGTTTTGACAATGTGTCGGTATCAAAACATTTTTGAAGCTACACCTACGAAAATTGCTATTTGATTTCTCTTTCAGAAATAAAAAGAAGCACGGGTGTCAGCATTTTTGGAAGTTCTAGCTCTTAATGGAGTAAAATAGGGGGCGAATGTTTTTGAAAATAAATCATTATTGAAGAACGACTAAAGCATTCTTAAAGTTACATCTATAAGAATTAGTATTTGGCTTCTCGCTTGGAAACAAAAAATGTGCGTGTTGCTCTATTCCTGGGAATTCAACGTATAACGGGGTGAAACAAGAGACCAAATTTTTAAAGGAAATGCATCGTTGTATCAAAAAAATATATTAAAGGAAAATCTATGAAAACTGATATTTCGCTTCTCGGTTAAAGATAAAGAAATATGTGTTAACGGGGTGAAAGTTTCTATGGGAAAACCACCACAAGAACGCAGAAAGCATGATTAACAAAAACTTTGTACTACAGCTACGAGAACTGCTTTTTGGTCAGGAGTACATTCAGAAAAGACAATGCTTCTATGACATTAATTGGCGTGGAAGGATTAGAAGGTGTTGCAATCTATGAACGACAAGAAATTGATTTAAATAATTCTGTGCAAAAACCATACGGTGTACGAGAGCAATGCGGCGGACGGTGAGTTACTATTATTAATTTTCCAGTTTAACTTTCCATTGTTTGAAGTTGAAATAAGCATTTTAAGCACAATCTGCTAGGGGTCGTAAGTTGTAACATTTGTTGCTGTTTCAGCCGATAATGTCCTAGTATACGTTTTCTTTAACCTCCACAATACGAATCGATAACTCCTGGATCACTGCACTATCGCAGGTTAGGAACCTTGCCCAATAACGAATATAAAAGTGTGACAGAAGATACAGTGTAATTATATAGTTAGTACTGATTTTGCGTTTAGCATGACTAGTGATGGAGAGTGAATTAACATGCACATCTAGAAGTAGCAAAATATGGTTTTTGGGAATAGTGAAATATCTCGCATACAAGACAGTATACAGGGTGGTCTACTGGTAGTGACTGGGCCAAATATCTCACGAAATAAGCATCAAACGAAAAAACTACAAAGAACGAAACTCGTCTAGCTTGAACGGGGAAACCAGATGACGCTATGGTTGGCCCGCTAGATGGCGCTGCCATAAGTCAAACGGATATCGACTGCGTTTTTTTTTTAAATAGGAACCCCCATTTTTATTACATATTCATGTAGTACGTAAAGAAATATGAATGTTTTAGTTGGACCACTTTTTCCGCTTTGTGATAGATGACGCTGTAATAGTCACAAACGTATAAGCACGTGGTAACACGTAACATTTCGCCAGTGCGGACGGTATTTGCTTTGTGATACATTACCCGTGTTAAAATGGAACGTTTGCCAATTTCGGGAAAGGTCGATATCGTGTTGATGTATTGCTATTGTGATCAAAATGCCCAACGAGCGTGTTCTATGTATGCTGCTCGGTATCCTGCACAACATCATCCAAGTGTCCGGACCGTTCGCCGGATGGTTACGTTATTTAAGGAAACAGGAAGTGTTTAGCCACATGTGAAACGTCAACCAAGACCTGCAACAAATGCTGATGCCCAAGTAGGTGTTTTAGCTGCTAATCCTCACATCTGTAGCAGACAAATTGCGTGAGAGTCGGGAATCTCAAAAAAGTCGATGTTCAGATTTCTACATCAACATCGATTGCACCCGTACCATATTTCTATGCACCAGGAATTGCATGGCGACGACTTTGAACGTCGTGTACAGTTCTACCACTGGGCACAAGAGAAATTACGGGACGATGACAGATTTTTTGCACCCGTTCTATTTAGCGACGAAGCGTCATTTACCAACAGCGGTAACGTAAACCGGCATAATATGAATTATTGGGCAACGGAAAATCCACGATGGCTGCGACAAGTGGAACATCAGCGACCTTGGCGGGCTAATGTATGGTGCGGTATTATGGGAGGAAGGATAATTGGCCCCCATTTTATCGATGGCAATCTAAATGGTGCAATGTATGCTGATTTCCTACGTAATGTTCTACCGATGTTACTGCAAGGTGTTCCACTGCAAGACAGAATGACGTTGTACCTCCAACATGATGGATGTCCAGCACATAGCTCGCCTGCGGTTGAAGCGGTACTGAACAGCATATTTCATGACAGGTGGATTGGTTGTCGAGACACCATACGATGGCCCACACGTTCACCGGATCTGACGTTCCCAGATTTGTTTCTGTGGGGAAAGTTGAAGGATATTTGCTATCGTGATCCACAGACAACGCCTGACAACATGCGTCAGCGCATTGTCAATGCGTGTGCGAACATTACGGAAGGCGAACTACTCGCTGTTGAGAGTAGTGTCGTTACACGTGTTGCCAAATGCATTGAGGTTGACGGACATTATTTTGAGCATTTATAGCATTAATGTGGTATTTACAAGTAATCATGCTGTAACAGCATGCGTTCTCAGAAATGATAAGTTCAAAAAGTTACATGTATCACATTGGAACAACCGAAATAAAATGTTCAAACGTACCTACGTTCTGTATTTTAATTTTAGACAACCTACCTGTTACCAACTGTTCTTCTAAAATTGTGAGCCATATGGTTGTGACTATTACAGCGCCATCTATCACAAAGCGAAAAAAGTGCCCAACTAAAAAATTCATATTTCTTTACGTACTACAGGAATATGTAATAAAAGTGGGGGTTCCTATTTAGGAAAACGCAGTTGATATCCGTTTGACCTATGGCAGCGCCATCTAGCGGGCCAACCATAGCGCCATCTGGTTTCCCTCTTCAAGCTGGACAAGTTTAGTTCTTTGTAGTTTTTTCGTTTGACGCTCATTTCGTGAGATATTTGGCCCGGTCACGATCAATGCACCACTCTGTGTAGTACGAGTAATATGTTCCGGAATTTAAAACAGTTTTTGATTCAGCACGAAACTATTTTATACCTGAACCTAGCGCTCGAGATTTCCTCACTTTCCTAAATCATTATTGGATCTGTCACAGAAGTCATTGCTGCGCCAGCGTGTTTGTTGCGAGACTTTGCCGTCTGCGAGTTACACACCTCGATTTGGGGCAGGCGGCTCCTTTACAGTCCAGGAAACAGTGACGTCGACGTTAGATTATGCTGGTGTTAGCGTCTACGGAAATTGCCACATCAATTTGATAATTACGGTCAAACGAACTCTTGGGGCGGCTGATACGGCGCCGCCGTGAGGTAAGCCCCTCGTTTGTCAGAGGCCGTCGACGCTTGCTCGTTTCATTACACTTAATTATCGGCAATCGATAACGAGAGCGCCGGTTTATTTGTGGCCGTGATTATCTCTGCCGGCCAGACTGCGCGCCCGCATTTCCGCTGTGTCGAGTGATGCGCGTTCCACCGGATCAACATTGAGAGGCCCCTATAGTCTGGTCTGCAGCACTTGGCGGCTTCAAGTAACTGCACTTGGTAGGACGGCAGGGTGTTCCAAATGCTTCGGACGACATCAAATAAGCACCATCTATAATCATTTATCGAGGTCAAACTATGTATAGTTCACACGTTATACAGTTTAAACAGACCACTCGCAAACTGCCATTACACAGTTTCATGCCTATAGCGAGACAAAGTAGTTTCAGCAGTTTCAATGGTAAATGATGCAGTGAAACTATCCACATTTAACCGTGATTTTGCCTAATATTTAACTGAACTTTGTGATGTTGAGAAATCACAAGAGCAATCTGTCTTACTTGGCAAACACTGTCTAAAGGCAAGATCACATAAATATTTATTTACTACAACCAGTTTCGACAGACTTGCTGTTATCTTCAGGCCTTCAAAAATTTTTGTTTTAAACGTGTTTGTTTTGAGTTGGAACCTCACGCCAAGTTGCCATGTTAGTGGCTAAAATGTAAGACATTATTCGAAGGTTCGTCAGAAACAAAACATTTAAAATCAAAAAGCCCTTTTGCATACAGCCATTTTCATATATGTAGCTCTCACAGATGATAGGTACGTCACAAAAATTACAGCCCACAGTTTTGCCTAACATTTAATTATTTTTGATACCAACGTCACTGTAAAAATCACGTTCATGCCAAGTATACAAAACTCCAAAAGAATACCGTAGGAATGTGTAATACCGTACGGAACTTTAATATTCCTTGAGGCAGCAGGCGACAAAAAGTGCGAGTTATTTGGGACGATATTGGAGAATAACATAATCAAAGAACATGAACCGAAAATTTTATTTAAGTAACCAGATGCAAACAAATAAAACTTTCGGATGTTACCCTAAACAATACACATAAGTTTAGAAATTCTTTTTATATGTCTAGAAATTATTTTACACATCGTAACAAAATATTCTACATTTGCAATACGCAGCCCTTAAGGTATCATGGACAAGTGAGTTTTCTTCAATTGTGCTTAAGACACAAGACTTTCCAAACATTTCAAGGTTTGTACAATTAACTTCATTCTCTAAGATTGAAGGCGGTGTGCTAAATTTGATTCGAGCCTTTATTTCCGCCAGTTTTGCTTATCTTACAGCAGCAGCAGCAGACTTTTAAAGATTTTGAGGGTAATACTTGCACTTGGGTAGAGAATTAAGCTTTATTTTATAAGTCTGCGGCATTGTATGCTATTCCCACAACGTACGTAGATATTTGTAAACTGATTAGTGCATATTAGTGCATTCACGTTTCCTTCTTATCACTGAACTAGGTAGATTATACCGAAATTAATCTTGCCACTATTTCCTCTTGTAGTAGAATGACGAAAGCATTTTCATATAGATAACTAACAACTGTACATTGCACTGAAACCTCTACACTACACGCCGGCCGGAGTGGCCGAGTGGTTCTAGGCGCTACGGTCTGGAACCGCGCGACCGCTACGGTCGCAGGTTCGAATCCTGCCTCGGGCATGGATGTGTGTGGTGTCCTTAGGTTAGTTGGGTTTAAGTAGTTCTAAGTTATAGGGGACTGATGACCTCAGATGTTAAGTCCCATAGTGCTCAGAACTATTTGAACCATTTTGAACTGTAGTCAAACCGCTGAATGTACAATGCAGTAAACTACGGGTAGTATGGATTGAAATACCTCCATTATTCAACGACCAAACAAGCCACCACAACTGTAGCTGAAGGGAAAACCATGCAAACATGTTAATAAAACGTCGAAAGCAATAAAATAGCTTACCAGCACAGAAGGAACGTTTTCCACTATTGTCGCTACATCTGAGCCCTAAGCGGCAAGAATCTTCACCACAGACGGCTTTGAAGCACAAGTAATTACATTTACAGAAATATTTGGGTGTTAAAATTCAAGTGAAATGTAAGAATTTGCGGAAGTACTTGGTATACGTTTTATTGTGACTCGAAACGGAATCGATACTATCTCTGTTTTCACATCCTTTGTCCGACTCTTCGACTACCGATATATCAATAGTTCTCTCCTTCTCATACAACAGTTCAGTTTCGTAGTGCTTTACAAAATTTACATGAAACTGAAATATTAAACACCCAAAAATAAACCTGGTAAGAATAAACCCGTACGTAACATAAGTAGTGCACGTTTATATTTTACTACAGAACAAAACAGGAGAACCAGCAAACATATGCAAAGTATTCCTGTGCTGCCATAATGTAAAAATGGAAAGGAAAAGAAGAAAATCATGTCGCTTAAAATCATTAGTGTGCTAAAAAGGAAAGAAAAGCATCTAAAACAATGTGTACCACTCCCTGGTATGCAGGCTGTAACCGAAACAGTAATTCACTGTGACAGGTGTTTGTTGACTTTGTACAAGGGTAAAGAATTAAGGCAGCACTAATACTTAATGCAGTCAGCTGTTGTAACAATAAAATGGTATGCGTATAATCAGGGGAAGAAGAGACGATAACTGTGCATGTGTAACAAACGTTACATCGTCGCTTAGGACTGTTGTTATTTATTTATTTATTTAGCGTATGACATTACATATGAACAGCGACTAGCAATTTTGAATTACATAGTTTCACAAAATTTTACAAAAATATATTAATTTCATTATTTAAAATTAAAAAAAATAATTCTTTAAATTTATATCTAATTTGTCGATCCATTCAAGGGCTGCATCTGTCACTTCAAAGTTCTCATGGTAGGCTCTTCTGCTACAGCTTGTTACAATGTGATGGATCTTCTGGTGTTCGTTTCCACAGTCACACTGAGAAGATGAAGCCCTTCCCCATCGGTAGAGGTTTTCAGCACAGGTGCCGTGGCCTGTGCAGATCCGATTAACTGTTTTCCAGGCACGTCGCGTTTGTTCCATATCGGCTAGTCTTGTGTCAGGTCTTTGGAGGGTCTGATGTTCCTCATGGGCAAAGTGTTCCACTTTTATGTCCACTTTTTGTCGGTACTGACAGTAGCTGCCTGTAGCGATTCTGCCAATAGGACAGATGGCTGCCTAGATTTGAATCGGTTCATTCGGAGTGCAGGAACGTCAGAGTGCATTGGAAGCTCGGGGATTTTAAGTAATTTTTGATATTCCTTGAGGAGGGCGTTCTGTCTTCGGAGGTCTGGTGGCGCAATGTTGCTTAGAGGTGGTAACCAGTATAGAGGAGTAGAATTGATGCAGCCTGTTATTGTCCTCATTGCTTTTTTTTGAGCTCCACGTCAATTTTTCTCTCATATTGAGCCACACTGGGTCACAGTATTTAGCAACAGAACAGACCAGCCTTAAGGCAGCGCATCCCAATGTCGTAGCTCTTGCGCCCCATGAGGTACCACGTAGCTTCTGTATGATGTTATTGCGTGATCTCAGCTTCGCTGCGGTGTTTTCTATGTGCTTCCTGTAAGAGAGGGTTCTATCAAGAGTCACTCCTAGATATTTTGAGGAGTCTTGGTGGTGAAGGGCCTGTCCATTAAAGGTGACATTCAACTTCGCATTGATCATTCTGTTGTTGAGGTGAAAGCAGATGACTTCAGTCCTCGTTGGATTTGGTATCAGCATAGGACTGTGCTTTCCTGTCACTGTATTTAACACGCTCTGATTGTCAGAATCATAATGATGTACTGTCAATTTGTACGCAGCAGACGTGGGAAAACTGAATAAATAGCTTCACATATTTGCTCCTGTACCACGGAAACGACATAGTTTTGTGCACGATATTCTGTTTGAAATGATACTTACACTGAAAGCGAACGTAACACAATGTTATTACGTTGGACACAGTGTTATTGTTTAGCTTCGTTTCGAAGTTCGAGACTTTCCTAAATATTTGTCTAAGTCTGGATATCGTATTCCTTTTTTCTACTGATTTATTTTTATTAATCGTGCAGCATATCTAGAAAAACATCCCTTTTTTCCCAAAATTAAGTGGAAAAGTATGTAACAAACCTGGCGATACTCTTCTCCGCAATATCTCATACGTCACGTTATGATCAGGAAAGTAAGGCATAAGTTGTATCTCCAAAGACTTAAAGTTCTTATGTGATGCCAGCTTGGCATTATCTTACGCATGTTACTCTTGTTACTTCGTACCTATGTTTGATTTCAACGCATGATTTGAACTGGTGCTAGCAACTCGCGCTTGAGATAAGAGAGGTAATGACATGGGCCTAACGCTGCAAATTTTGAATATGATTTACTTCTTGATTTCGTTGTGTTACTATATACTTTTAGTTAATGGTAAACAAGAACTGCTGTGAAGGAAAGACAAATAAAAGTACCGCACGGAAATGCTGTAAATATTGCCGGTTGGAACTAGTGCAAAAAATCAAAACAAAGGTACATTGCATCGCAAATATTTCTCATACATAGCTAAACTTAGAGTTGAGTGAGTGTACGGAATGATTTACATGAATCATTGCCCATTCCAATACTAATAACTGAAACAATCTGCTATCTAAGGCAGCTCTAGGTATATATTCTTGACATTCATGCACGCAACAAAGACATTTCGTTGATGTGTACGTGACCCAAAACTAAAGCTTCTAGATGGTCTTGTGAAGTAGCTTTCATCTTGTGTATCATACTGGAAATAGAAAAGTAGACTAAATTAATTTTCAGATTAGTGTTCAGGATAGAAAAGAACCACAGTCCACGAACTACATCTTACTCTTTATTGCTTAGGTCTGTCTGATAGTATTAGGGATTATTTACACGAACCACGTCACACGTTCTTATCTACAGACGGACGGGAACATTAATGTCATAAGGAAAACAACAAGACACACAAGTATGTTTTGATTTTATGCATTGCTGTCAGTGTTTCATGCGGAGTTTCGCGAAAATAGAGAACAACCGCCTTGAGTCACAATCGTGATTTTATTTCAGTTCACGATGCATTTCGAGCCCTGAGGCCTAACGTCAAGTGCTTTGAGAGTCTGCGTCAATTTTTTCCAAATGTTTGTTAATTTTGGTCTCTCTGCAGTAATGGATAAATGGCTTTCAAGTACAGTATGAGTAGACATATTTCTGTATACATATCCACTTCGCATTATATAGAACACTTGTGATGAAAGTAAAAACAAATCAAAGAATTTCTGTTACAAAATATTACAGTTTACATGCAATGTGTCAGAATGGAGAAAGGCGCTTGTGACTGCTGTAGGTATTGTATTTTAATTGTTTTATTTTCACCCTTAGATATACGTTTAGTTAGTTTTTAGTCGAAACGCCCCAGCACAATGTTCTGAAACAGTGTTTTTGTTTCTCCACTAGACAATACCAAAATCGTAACAAAGTACACACATGCAAATCTACCTGAAGGGGGACAAGTGAGACAGGGGTCGGAATTGATCGCTTGGTTAACGACCGCTCGTATAGTTGACTGGGTGACCCATGTAGTGTTTTAGACTATGTCACAGTCACTCAAAAAAATGGCTCTGAACACTATGGGACTTAACTGCTGAGGTCATCAGTCCCCTAGAACTTAGAACTACTTAAACCTAACTAACCTAAGGACATCACACACATCAACCCCCAAGGCAGGATTCGAACCTGCGACCGCAGCGGTCGCGCGGTTGCAGACTGTAGCGCCTAGAACCGCTCGGCCACTCCGGCCGTCGCAGTCGTTCCAACAAATTCTGGGATTGTCCTAAAAAATCTTAAAATTAGACTCATGATACTCAAGTAATAAAGGAACAATAACATGCGTAACAAAGTTTACAGAACACACAGAAAGATGGTGCACACGCCTTCCCCTCTCTGCGTTAAGTGGCGATGTTGACAGCAGGAGAAACATATGGCAACAGACATAAAATAATTAACAATTAAATGAAAGTATATGGTTAGTGAGACCTTTTCAAGTCTCAAATCTCTATGATGCATATATGCATACTGAAGCAACGAATGAAAATTTGTACCAATGCTCGAATTCGAACTAGGGTCTCCTGTTCACCAAGCATACCACACAGTGGTCTTGCACAACTGTATGGAATACCTACCCTACGACGCCTTCGTCCTCAGTCCATACCCATTCACACCTCAGCCCACTTGGTAGTCCTGCTAAACTAGAACAGCAGAGGCTCTCCAGCTGTTTGGAATAGCGTCTTAGCAGCGAACGAAATGGAGGATTCTGCCCGAAACTGAGGCACAGGTGCTTCAATCGAATGAAACTATTTGGTTCCACAGACCTTTTCAAGTCTGAAACATCTGTGACTATAAATGTAGACTGAAGTGACAAATGCAAATTTGTACCAAGGTTGGGAAATTATGCTTGGGTTTCAGGCGAGACCTGCGTCTCGTTCGATGCTGAATTGCCATTCTAGTACAGTTGGAGATCCTGTGCAATACTGTTCGAGATTAGGGGAAGTACCAAGTAGGCTGAGGCGTGAATGGAACTTGATATTGAGGAGGGAGGCGTGCTAGGGTACTCCGTGCAGGCCACTTTGTCGCTGTACAGCAGTAGTTTGCGCATCTGCCTTGTGGGCAGGAGAACTGAGTTAGAATCCTGGTCGTGGTACATATTTTCATTTGTCTCTCCAATATGCATACATACATCATAAATAATAACTGCCAAGTCATGAAATACAAAGTGACAAAGCAAAACACGTGATAACACCAGAAAGAGGTAGGTCAAGGTTATCTGGTGCTACGCTAGTTGTCTTCAATGTAGAGAAGCATTAACTCTCCATGCCGAGATCACTTTTAACCATTCGCAAACAATATTTTCTCCATATATTGTCACTAAAATTACATGTATATAAGGCAAAATTACATGTAGCACTTCTTCTTCTTTATTAGTAGGTTACTGGTTTCGGAGCACTAGCGTTCATCTGCCCTCTTCTTAAAAATCCCAGGCTCCTCAACCGAAACAACAATACATAATTGGAGTATGATGTTCCTTGAAATTATCTATTCACATAAAAGAGTATCGGCCGAAAAATTTGACACTCCGAGAAGACATCACGCTAATTAGGTGTGAAACAGCTTCTAGCCTTTGATAATGGCCTCATTTCTGGAAAGAAAAAGTGTCTACTTGCTTTCTCAGGTACGTCACATCCAAGTGAAGTCTATCACTGATGATCGTATCCCGTAAGGCTACTAATGGTGGGCTTGCTGCCTGCTACGTTTCATCTCATGTTCGAAATAATTCCACACAGTTTGCGCTGTATGGCGATTGGGCGATTTAGCTACCAGTCGAGGTACGAGAGTGGGCCTAAGTGTTCATCAAACTAGCGAAGTATGCAGATAGCCCTGTGAACACAGCTGTTATCATCCCGGGAAACAGAAGTGTCCACAGCTCACTGGACGTGGAGATGTAGATGAAAGTGCAAAACGTGGTAGCTGAGAATGTTGAAATAAGACTTTTGGTTCGTGGTAATGGTAACCTGAATGAATGGGCGGAAGTCACGGAACAAGGAACTCCTCCAAAACAATCGTATAGCCACCTGCAGCCTGAACAACGTCTTCCACACACTGTGAATTTAAATGCCTCATTGAACCATCGATGCATTCAACAACCTGCATCATTTCTTAAAATAGGTAGCATCGGAACTTGTATAATCTTAATACAAGACTCAATTCAGCTACTCTCCAGTTTCCAAGTTGTTTGGGCAACTGAAGACATGCAGCTTTATGTGTCATCGTGAGAAATGGACTTTAGCGAGGTACCCGACACCTAATGTCCATGGTAGGCGGTTCTGTTCGCAATGCTCGCTCGGAAACTAGCTCAATCACTCACAGCATGCTCTCCTCTTGCGTTTGAAACGGAATGGTAAATGGTATTGACAGGGGGTGGCGCTCATATCCAGTTCCTGTCGATTAGGGTCTCCTTACGACCATTTTACCATCGCTCTGTTATATGGATACGAATGATATACTGTTTATATACCATGATATACTATATAACACGTTGGATAGTTTGTCATGATACACCAGCGAAACAAGCAGCTTCATTCACGGTATCGTTTTGTTATATGTTAATGTCGACCCCTCTTACTGCGCTGATTCAATATAACTGACTGGCACATACACATGACTTGACGACCATTAAGCTGGACGGCCAGTCGTCTTTGTTTGGACTGGTCACGTCAGTATAGCAGGGAATTAACATGCCGACCAGTTGGCAAAATTGGCTACCGGCACGCCGACTTAGGATATTGGTGTCCCAGAACTGGACCTTCGGTCGACTCTACACCATCAATTATTAGAGATCTGTATCTCAGTATTGTCCGTCCTGAACTCTCAAAACTAACTGAGGCCAACAGTGGGGAGTACAACCACTTACCAGTCTTCTCTTCTTCTTACTCGCAGTAAATCCGACGTCCTTAGTCGGTTAGGCATTGGCCACACTGTGTAGACCCATGGCCACCTTTTCCGACGTGAGAACCCACCATTCCAACAATGTGGTGCCCACCTGATGGTGGCCCACTTCCTAATAGATTGTCCAGATTTTGCTGCTTTGTGGTGATACCTTAAACTTCCTGACACTCCCTCTGGTGCTAGTGGCTGATCTGGTCTTACATTTTACTCGCGAAGGTGGTTACTGTTCATTGTCAGTTGGGGCTCTTTTGCCTCACTGACCGCCTGAGGAGTCTGCTCTGGCCCAGGACGCCCACGGCGGCACTTGCTCGGTCGTCCATCCTGGATCCTGCCCTTCCCACCTTTTTATTCTCCTTATTCTGTTATAGTTACCGTTTTTAATGTTTTATCTTTCCTAAAAGCTTTTCTTCTTGTCTGTGCTGCTCATTCTATTGGGATGATGAGGCGCGAGGTAGTGCATACCGTGCCCTTGGGGTCCTTAAACTGCATTCTGGGAGGGTTGACTCGCCCACTTTACTTCCTGTCATTCCTTCTCCTCGCTTTTATCTATGTCTTACTGTACCTTGGTTATAATCAGTGCTGTTTTTCTGGGGGAACGCTGGGGGATGCGTACCCCTAAAATTTTTCGTCGACAAAGTAATTTTTTTACGATGTTGAGAACTTGGAAGAGTGCCAAAGATTTATTTCACGGACGTAAACTTTTTATTTCATTTTTTTGTGTTGGTAATTGCAATGCGAACGGTACCAGTGCAGTTTTTGGTGGGAAAAGCGATGCCATTGACTCTTTCAAGCGTTTCTAAGCTGCGGCAACCGTTCTCGACAACTGAATCGCTGGCTGCCAGTTCCACAAGCATGTATTGCCCTCGCCCCCTATTAGTGGGCGATGGTAGTGCTAAACGGATATGCGTTCGCTCAAACGCGGAGCTACCGATAGATGTCTCTACGGTCCCGCTACCATCATCCTTCGCGATTTATTGCCCTCTTTGTTTTGTTATTTTTCATTCTTTTGCGTTTACTGTTCCGTTCTTGTCTGTTGGGCGAAGTTTTAGAGTGTGTCCCGTCTTTCGTTGTAACTTGTAAGTTAAGTTGGAGGTGAGAGATGAGCAGAAAACTAGGGGTTGATGGGAATCGCATGCTTCATTTGAGGTGATTTAAACTGAAGTGTTCGATACCACATTCTCTTGTATGTTTGGATGTTTCTCGGTATCGCCTGTTTCATTTGAACAGCATTTCAACTGAAGATTTTTTTTTGTAGTTCGTCATGTTGATGACGTTATGGCTAAAAGCAGATGGGTGGTATTCTATGCTTCAGTTATAAGTAATTTTCGCTGCATTATATCCAATGTGGGAGTACACTCAAACTATTTTTTGAAAAAAAAAGCACTGGCTATAATTGGGGTTTCCAAGATTTGCCTTTTGTATCCTTCCTCTGAGGATTATTCCTGGTTCTATACATATGAGAGGAAGGGCCTGATGACCTCACAGACTGGACTCTAACTCGGAAAAACCAACCAACCAAATTGACTACCTGGACTTGTTTGTTATCCATTCAGTCACATGAGCACCTTGCACGAGCTGAATACCACCGAAGAGATCAGTATCACCTATTAAGAGAATCACTAATACGCCATCTGGTAGGCTTACATGTCATAACCGAATGCGGTCTCTCTGGAAATTCTCGATTCACATATGCATGCACACGCCGCTACCATAGCCGTCATTATCTTTCAGTGTACCTCAAGGAACTCCTCAGACGCAACGCTTTTCGCGAATCTTGTAGCAGCAGAAAGGTGGTGGGGACGGGCTGAGCCCTCGGCTCCTCGGGCAGGGCCCTGCAGCAGAGTACAGTAGTTATTCAGCAGCGCCAGCCAGGCACTAGGCGGCGCCTGCTCGATATTCCTCGCCCGGCTGGCGGCCACTGAATATTTCAGGGCGCCGCGGCGCGCCCTTTGTTAGCCTGCGGTCTCCTGACGTCGCAGCTGCAGCTCCACCTGAATGAGCCGACCCAACACGTGCCAGCCCTCGCCTTACTTGACGTCGCCGTCACACAACTTGCGCGAGGGACTGCTGGGTCCCACCCACAAGGAGCGCCGTGTGGCCAACTCGGTAGAAGAGTGGCAGTAATTGTGATGCGGGGGCTGCTTCCGGTACTGGGACTGACACAATTCCAGATTGTATTAACTCGGAACAAAAATAAACTTAAGCTCGTATTATTAACTTATTTCCTTTTTTACCATGGCCAGATGACAGCCTTCAGTCCATCTCTTACTTAGAACGAAAGGTCATACAGTTTACTGCGGAGACATTCTTAATATTACGTTTGGCTAGTTTGCAATAACTACTTTATGTTACAATAAGGAAAGCTGAGACAAAAAAGTCGGGGAACACCCAAAATATACCAGTGCCAGCCAGTGCCAGCTAACATACAGAGAGGCAGCTGTCGTTATAGCAGACAGTGTGCCACAGTTTTACGTGTAAGACTTTCAAATTAAGACACCAGGTTCGTTTCCGTAATGAAACTATACACTTTCTTCTCTGAGATTTAACAAAGCTTTCGATGAGGTTCAAAATAGTTCTGAGCACTATGGGACTTAACATCTGAGGTCATCAGTCCCCTAGAACTTGGAACTACTTAAACCTAACTAACCTAAGAGCATCACACTCATCCATACCCGAGGCAGGATTCGAACCTGCGATCGTAGCTGTCGCGCGGTTCCAAACTGAAGCGCCTAGAACCTCTCGGCCTTTCAAAGAGGACTTCAACAAAATAACATGTGGGAAACTTCATCACCTCTTTACAAAATAATACAAAATTCTCCATATCATCCAAATTACCTCAACCAAAACCACAAACCAGAGAATTTACTTATTCTGAATGGCCTCTCTTCGCTGCTTCATTCTGCCTGAAATGTCTCTTGGAGTCAATTTCCTCATCTGACAATAGCGCTTGCAACCTGCGTCCTCGATTATTTATTGGACGTATTCTAGTCTCTTTTCTCTACAGATTTTATCCTCTACAGATCGCTGTCGTACCGTGGAGGTTAGTTATTTCATGATGTCTTAACACATGTCTCATCATCCTATCCCTTTTACTTGTCAGTTTTTTCCATGTTCCTTTCTTCAACGATTTTACAAGGAACCTCCTCACACCTTATTTAATGAGCCCACCTAATTTTCAACATTCAGATGTTGCAATACACCTCAAACACTGTAATCTTTTCCAGTTTCCCTACAGCCTGATTCACTACCGTGGAACCCTGTGCTCCAAACGTAAATTTTCGGAAAATACTTCCTCAAATTTACTCTCATTTCTGGTGCTAGCCAGGGATACCCTCTTCGCCTGTGCTAGTCTGCTTTTTATGTCCTGCTTGCTTCGCTTCTCACGTGTTTGCTTTTTCTCCTAGGTAGCGCAATGCCTTAAATTAGTCTACTTCTTTGATCGTAACTCTGATGTTAAGTTTATCTCCAATCTCATTTCTGCTACTCCGCATTGCCTGCGTCTTTCTTCGGTTTACTCCCAGTCCATATCCTACACTGAAGCGCCAAAGAAACTGGTATAGGCATGCGTATTCAAAGACAGAGATATGTAAACAGGAAGAATAAGGCCCTGCGGTCAGCAACACCCATATAAGACAACAAGCGTCTGGTGCAGTTGTTAGATTGATCACTGCTGCTACAATAGAAAGTTATCAAGATTTAGGTGAGTTTGAACGTGGTATTATAGTCGGCGCACAAGTGATGGGATAGACCATCTCCAAGGTAGCGATAACGTGGAAATTTTCCGGTACGACCATTGCACAAGTGTACCGTGAATATCAGGAGTCCGAAAAAACATCAAATCTCCGACATGGGTGCAGCCGGAAAAAGATCCAGCAAGAACAGCACCAACGGCGACTGAAGGGAATCCTCCAACTGGACAGGAGTGTAGCCCTTTCGCAAATTGCTGCATACTTCAATGCTGGGCCATAAAAAAAAGTGTCAGTGTGCGAACCATTCATCGAAACGTCATCGAACTAGGCTTTCGGAGCCGAAGGCCCACTCGTGTACCCTTGATGACTGCACGACACAAAGCTTTACGCCTCGCCTGGGCCCATCAACAGCGACATTGGACTGTTGATGACTGGAAACATGTTGCTTGATCGGACGAGTCTCCTTTCTAATTGTATCGAGTGGATGGACGTGTACAGGTATGGAGACAACCTGATGAATCTATGGATCCTACATGTCAGCAGGGGTCTGTTCAAGCTGGTGGAGGCTCTTTAATGGTGTGGGGAGTGTGCAGTTGGAGTAATATGGGACCCTGATACGACGAGATACGACTTTGACAGGGGAAACGTACGTAAGCATCCTGTATTTTCACCTGCATTCATTCATGTCCATTGTGCATTCCGACTGACTTGGGCAGTTCAAGAAGGAAAATTAGACACCCGACACGTCCAGAATTGCTACAGAGTGGCTCCAGGAACACTCTTCTGAATTTAAATGATTCCGCTCGTCACCAAACTCCCCAGACATGAATATTATTGAGTATATCTATGATGTCTTGCAACGTGCTGTTCAGAAGAGATCTCCACCCCGTCTTACTTTTACGGATTTATAGACAGCCCTGTAGGATACATGGTGTCAGTTACCTCCAGCACTAATTCAAATATTAGTCGAGATCTTGCAACGTCGTGTAGCGACACTTCTCCGTGGTCGGTGGGGCTCCACACGATATTAGGCAAGTGTGAAAGTTTCTTTGGCTCTTCAGTCTAGATTCACTAGACCGTTCATCCCACTGAACACGTCCCGTAATTTTTCCTCACTGAAGGTGAGGAAAGCAATGTGCTTAGCCAATCCTGTCACTGATATCCTATCACCCTGATATTTAATCTCACTCTTGAACCTTTCATTTATTACTGCAATTGCTTCTTTTATATCTGCACTGAACAGTTGGGGCAAGAGAATACAGGCCTGTCTCTCACCATTTCTAAGCCGAACACTTAGTTCCTGGGCTTCTATTCTTATTGTTCCTCCTTTGTTCTTATACATATTGTGTATTGGCCGCCTTTCCATATAGCTTACTTCTATTTTTCTCAGCATGTCGACCATGATGCAACATTTTACGTCTTAGAATGCTTTTCACATGTCTACAAATCCTACGAACGTGCCTTGCTTTCTCATAAGTGTTGCTTACATTATCAACAGCAACGTGAGAACTGCCTCTCTGGTGTCCTTACCTATCCTGAAGTCAAAGGGCTCGTTATCTAACAGGCCCTCAATTTTCTTTTCAATACGTCTGTATTATCTTTGTCAGCAATTTGTATGCTTGGGCTGTTAAAGTAATTGTATGAGAGATTGCGCACTTATCTGCTTTACTGTCTCAGGAAATGCGTGGATGACATTTTCCTGAAACACTGATGGCATGTCTCCGGACACACAAATTCTACCACTAACCTGAATAATCGAGAGGCTGTACTTCCTATAATAATTTCGATTGTACCGATGGAATTTTATCCATTCTTTTTGCTTTATTTGATAGTAAGTTTCCTAAAGGCTCTGTTTAACTCTGACTCTAACACTCGACTGTCCATATCTTCCACAGAGATTCCCATTTCTCCCTCAGTCACGTCAACAGACAAACCCTCCCCCTGAAAGTGTCCTTCAGTGTACACTTATAATCCTGCTACCTCTCCGGCTAATTAGGATTTCTATATGACTGTGTACATAAAGTCCATAATCTTCGGGGAAAAGGAATCTACCCTGAAGAATAATGCAAAACCGAGAGAAGTAGATGAGGTTATAATCAAATCGCCACTGCTCAGTATTTTAGCAATGACAATTAGAAACAAAGTTCGGCTACCGTAACTTTATACACTTATAATTACATAAACTAATTCTTTAATTAACAGTAGTAAGTGGAAAATTTGGAAGAAACATTTTAAAGTATGTCATTAATTACAAAACCAACGGTCGCCAGTTCCTTACTGGAACAAGAATAATTAAACTGAAACTGAAGTTTACTCTCGTAAGCAATCTTAGGTAAAAATAGTTGCTGGTGTCATGACGTAGCAACAGTACCTAACTCACACTTTCAAGTACTTCACACCACACATGTCACAGAAATCAGATAATAATTAAATAGTAAACATATACAACATACCATATTAATTTTCAAAGATCAATTAAAGTTAGATTGTTTACTGACTGTGGTCAGAAACTTTTTGCTACGTTACTCACTGTAATACCGACTGTCGTAATTGTAGAAAGCAGAAAGATTGTTTGAATTTAGAGGTTGCTTCGATATTTCTTTGTAATAAGAGTTACAAATTATACCACATGCTATAAATTAAAACTGTGCTTTGACAATGAAATTCAGTGTCCAAATTACGTAAAGTTTTACTATCAATTCTTTATTATGATAGTTACTCTGTTTTAGCAAATGAATTAATACTGGCTTTTGCATCATTCCATTTCTGACATTATTCATACTACAACCAACGATTACACTATTACGTAATTGTCCAAGAGTTGGAAAAATTACGCTTTGATAATCTAATAAATTAGTGTTTACTTCCTTTTCAGTTCATTTTTTGATTGTCTTGGTTCATACAGAGGGATGGGATGGGTACTACTTGGATGATGACTTAGGAAAATTATTTACGTGACAATGTGTGTGAAAACAATGTTAATCAAGCAATAAAATTCCAACTACGCTGGTCAGTCTATTACACTTCTAGTTACAAAAAGTCTAAATCTCACTTCACTTTAATATGCCATTAGTGTGTTGAGTAGCTTCATTTGGCGATAAATACGGCACAGGTTGATCTTCTTGCCATACCATAGCCAATAACAAGGCCCATTGTACTCTTGATGTTATGTGAATTCTCTTGCTGCAGTTGTACTGTGCCCAATAAATGCCATAGCTTGCCCATATTAAACATCCGCCAAAACAACCAATTCAGTTTTCGCTGCTCCGCATTTCTGAAACAGACTTTTTGTCTCCGCACTGTTTGATAGCCACACCGGCGAATACACACAACCAACGTCACACATCGTCTTCCAGCGATTCCCAACTGCTACTTTTTTGGCGTGCTCGCACGCTCAGCGATAATGCATTTACAATTTATTATACTCTTTGACAACAGCTTTTCCCCGACGAGGCCAACGTCTCTACTAACAAAATGTTAACTTTCCATGCGTATTCTCTTTCTTAAATACCAAATACTAGGTGTAGGCCCAACAACTTTGCTGCCGCGGTTTTTCCCCAACATTTGAGTCTTTAATGAAACAAGTTGGTTAGACATGTATCATTCAAAGCATTTTCCATCGCAGGCCACATCTTTCTGCCATCTTTCGGCAGTGTACGAATCCCGTGTCGAAAAAATTGTTCATCTTTCGAAGCGATCCACGAATCAATCCAATTTGTGACTTCTTCATGAGATTGGAAGTGCTGGTCAGCCAGACAATGCGCCATTGATCTCAACAGGTGATAGGGAGAAATGTTTGGAGAATGATGCGGGTGGGGAAGGACTTCCCATTTTAACGTTTCCAAGTACGTTTTGACTTCTCTTTAAACATGGGGTCGAGCGTTGACGTGCTGCAAAATCACTTTATCGTGCCCCTCGCTGTATTGTGGCCGTTTGTCTTTTAATGCTCTGCTCAGACGCATTAATTGCGTTCGATAACGAGCACCTGTGATTGTTTCACTTGGTTTTACCACCTCATAGTACACGACGCCGAGCTGGTCCCACCACATGCAGAGCATGATTTTGTAGCCGTGAATATTTGGTTTGGCCGTCGACGTGAAAGCGTGGCCGGGATATCCCCATGATATTTTGCGTTTAGGATTATCGTAATGAGCCCATTTTTCGTCCCCGGTCACAATGCGATGTAGAAATCCCTTCCGTTTTTGCCACTGAAGCAATTGTTCACAAATATAAAATGTTTCAAATGGCTCTGAGCACTATGGGACTTAACATCAGAGGTCATCAGTCCCCTAGAACTTAGAACTACTTAAACTTGACTAACTTAAGGACGTCACACACATCCATGCCCGAGGCAGGATTCGAGCCTGTGACCGTAGCGGCCACGCGGTGCCAGACTGTAGCGCCTAGAGCCGTTCGGCCACTCCGGACAGCCACAAATACACAAACGCCATGCAATATCTCTTGGTTTCAGCTCACACGGGATCCAGGTTCCTTCTTTCTGAATGATGCCCATATCCTTAAGACGTTTTGAAGTGGCTTGCTGTGTCACTGCCACTAATCGTGCCAATTCTTCTTGAGTTTGATGCGAGTCTTGACTCAGCAATGTCTCCAATTCTGCATCTTCGAAAACATTCTCTCTTCCACCACTAAGCCGGTCTACGACGTTAAAATCACCGTTCTTGAAGCGTTGAAACCACTCACGACACGTTCTTTGAAATGGAACCACTTTCTTATTTCCATCCTTCCCATTACTATTGCAGATCTTAGTATCTACTTTCGGTTTTATGCAAATTATGCGCAGATCTTAATTACTCATTATTAAGTTTGTTATTCAAATAACTTTTATAGTCTGTGTAGATCTTAATTATCCATTTTCTGGTGTGACAATTATTTACATTAATTTTAGTTGTTAGGGAAGATGGAACGCAGTTGAATGCACGTCGCTGGTGTTGGAGGAACGATCAGACAGTGAAAATGTTTTGTATTTTTCGTGAATAAATGACGGTGACTCAAAAATTCTGCAAATTATTATTGCAACGCACACATATAGGAAGACAAACTGCAATAAGACCAAGGACTCTCTTTCCTAGCGGAGCAACCTACATCCAAAGGAATTTAGGTTAATTATTCCTTAACCAGCAACAATGAAGCATGTGCTTCATTCTGTAAGTGCCGATATTACTATTTGACGCAATCTTTAACATGTGAAAAACTCGCTCATCACATCCATAGTAGTTGGAATACTTCCCAAGATAGCGGGAACATTTCAAATGGGTTCAAATGGCTCTGAGCATTATGGGACTCAACTACTGTGGTCATAAGTCCCCTAGAACTTAGAACTACTTAAACCTAACTAACCTAAGGACATCACACACATCCATGCCCGAGGCAGGATTCGAACCTGCGACCGTCGCGGTCGTGCGGTTCCAGACTGTAGCGCCTTTAACCGCTCGGCCACTTCGGCCGGCGGCGAACATTTCAATGTGGTGCAGAAAGTCCTGGGATTGCACAAAGCTGGTCGTTAATATGTATGTATGTTTGCAGTTAATAGTGAGTGTTGCCTTGAACAAAATTCGAGCAAGGATTTGCTGATAAAAGAACGTGATAAGTGAAGGGTGACAAAATCATCACTGGACTGCCACACAAAAGATGTGTACGATAATTTGCAGTAACTTTCTCATCAATTCCTTTTCGTAGTGTTTGCGAGTGAATATATTGTAGGCAGACTAAGATGTGAAATGCGTGTGACGAAAGTCGAGGTTAGGATTTGTTTTTGTGTGTACTGTGCCTTGCTATAACAATCACCATGTCTAGTCTCGAGAATATAGGCGTTACAGGAGAAACATCTACTCCACCACAACAAATCCACATGTCGGCACCAAACCGGCTGCTCGGAAAGCCCGCCATTTTTGGGATCTGGACCAAGAGAGCAAGTGTCTGGTTTACTAGCTAACTTAGCAGAACTATAAAACAAAATAACAAGGATCTGCAACAAGGTTTACAAAAGGACATTAAAGACCCGAAAGAGGATGTTGATAGCAGATTTGAAGGTTTAAATTGTACTGCTGATAACCTGAATGAATCTGTTAGAACAATTAAGCAAGATATTAGAGACACTAATGAACGTGTAGCAGTCACTCTGTTAGAAATCAGTCAGCTACGCGAATCTACTGCCTTAGATTTTCAAACAGTTAATGACAGGCTGGAAAATGTAGGATCCCCACTAATAGCGTCCTTATCATGCGTACTTGAGAGCATTCGACGAGACTCAGCCGCTGTTTTCTTCATATTGAAACAAAACAGTAACACCTCTCGCAAATGACGAGAATTAGGCTCGTAAACTGACATTTTCAATCAAGAACAACTTTATGATGCAGCACAAATAAACTAACGTTTGAATGAGGTTATGTTGACCGAGGTCCAAGCTAACTGCCTGACGTCTGCGATCTGTTTCTTTCAACCGCTACGTACAAATGGGCTACGCTGTCCATTGCTCGTCGTTTTACGAAAATTATTTCTGCCAACTGAAAGCCCAGGGATTGATTATAAGTGGATTCCTACTGGTAACCTTAAAAGAGAATATACGAATTAAAATACCTTAGCCGGCCGGGGTGGCCGAGCGGTTCTAGGCGCTACAGTCTGGAACCGCGCGGCCGCTACGGTCGCAGGTTCGAATCCTGCCTCGGGCATGGATGTGTGTGATGTCCTTGGGTTAGTTAGGTTTAAGTAGTTCTAAGTTCTAGGGGACTGATTACCTTAGAAGTTAAGTCCCATAGTGCCCAGAGGCCTTTAAAATACCTTATTATGCGTGATTCTGAAAAAAGTATTTCGATTTGTAATAGAACATTATAGAAAAGAATCCAAAGCCTTCCAAGATATGAGATGATGCGATTTTTGTTTTAAAACAACTGCTATGTCCCACTCACTTCTTCTTGTGTCACTTACTTGTCTGCAGGAATAGCACAAGGTGATACTATTGCTTGGTGGACGCCGTAGATTAATTACATATGATCTAAAACTGAATTACTTTGGCTTAACATTACAAATATTTCTTATCCTGACCTTGTTTTTATACGTGTTTTCCAGTACCCTGGTATCACTAATGCGATGGTGCTTTTGATAGGTCACCATTGCTGCAGCCTCAGATACGTACTGTAAGATCAATAAAAGAATCTGCGTTTATCGAAAATTTGTTTTATGAACTCCGATCTCTTTAACAGGGAAATACTTCTTTCCACGATCACGAAACACCGTATTAGCAGCGGACCAACAATCGCTCACTGTGCCGACTTTTAAAGCCCCTCCTCTCATTATGATATTTCTGTCTTTTCTTCTTGCTAATCACATAAAACGTATAAAATTTAATTATTCACGAAAGGGAAGGCGTAATTATAGATTGACATTTACGAATGAGAATTGTCGACCTAGCTGTTTGATCAGACAGTTTAATTAGAATCTTGGAAAGCTATTTTCAGAGGTGTCGTGGACACTGTAAGTACAAGCCTTTCTTGGAAATTAATTTGCAATCCCAAATTTTTCCTTTGTCTTTCCTTTTGAAGCCATTCAGAAAACTATTAATACAAACAATACATCGAGCATAATTTCGGTTCATTTGCAGGATAAAACTGAAACTGAAAATAATAAATAAGTTCAAGCACGGCACTCAACTCATCGACCTTTGGATTACCGTCCCGCAGTTTTTCCGTTGCGCCAATCGATTCCTGGATACTGCGTTAACATAAGTGGATCAGGCCTCGCCCGATCTGCCCCGAAAATGCTATCACGCGCCTGTTACTTCATATATGGACAAGCCCTATAAAAATATGTGTGAATTCCTAACGGGGCAAACTGCTGAGACCATCGGTCCCTAGACTTACACTGTACTTAAACTAACTTATGCTAAGAACTACACAAACATCCATGCCCGACGGAGGACTCGAACCTCCGGTGGGAGGGGCCACGCAATCCGTGACAGCTAGCTCTTTATTCCCATGAAGTAATGAGCGCTGTCGGCAATGGATCTCAGATTGATTCCATATTCATAGATTTCCAGAAGGCTTTTGATACCGTTCCTGCCAAGTGACTATTAATCTACTTGCTTGCATATGGAGTATCGACTCAGTTGTGTGACTGGATTCGTGATTTTTTCTCAGAGAGGTCACAGTTCGTAGTGACAGACGGTAAATCATCGAGTAGAACAGAAGTGATATCTGGCATTCCGCAAGGTAGTGTCATAGGCGCTCTGCTGTTCCTGATTTACATAAATGATCTAGGTGATAATTTTGAGCAGCCCCCTTCCATTGTTTGCAGATGACGCTGTAATTTTCCGTCTAGTAAAATCATTAGACCATCAATTCCAATTACAAAATTATCTAGAGAGAATTTCTGTATGGTGCGAAAAGTGGCAGTTGCCACTAAACAAAGAAAAGGGCGAGGTTATCCACATGGGTACTAAAAGAAATCGCCGGCCGAAGTGGCCGAGCGGTTCTAGGCGCTACAGTCTGTCACCGCGCGACCGCTACGGGTTCGAATCCTGCCTCGGGCATGGATGTGTGTGATGTCCTTAGGTTAGTTAGGTTTAAGTAGTTCTAAGTTCTAGGGGACTGATGACCTCAGAAGTTAAGTCCCATAGTGCTCAGAGCCATTTGAACTAAAGGAAATCCAGTACATTTTGGCTATACGATAAATCGCACAAATCTAAGGGCTGAAAATTCGGCTAAATACTAAGGAATTACAATTACGAGCAACTTAATTTGGAAGGCAAAACAAAGACTGCGCTTTGTTGGCAGAACACTTAGCAGATGCGACAAACCCACTAAAGAGACAGACTACATTACACTTATCCTTCTTCTGCTGGAATATTGCTGCGAGGCGTGGGATCCTTACAAGGTAGGATACTGATATGATACGCGAATTGATGGTGGCAGTCACTGAAACAAAGGCGGTTTTCTTTGCGGCGACATCTATCTACAAAATGACAATCACTAACTTTCGCTTCCGAATGCGAAAATATTTTGTTGACACCCACTTACAGGGCAGCAGCCTTTTCAGTAGTTGCAAGGGCAACAGTCTGGATGATTGACTGATCTGGCCTTGTAACAATAACCAAAACGGCCTTGCTGTGCTGGTACTGCGAACGGCTGAAAGCTAGGGGAAACTACAGCCGTAATTTTTCCCGAGGGCATGCAGCTTTACTGTATGATTAAATGATGATGGCGTCCTCTTGGGTAAAATATTCCGGAGGTAAAATAGTCCCCCATTCGGATCTCCGGGCGGGGACTACTCAAGAGGATGTCGTTATCAGGAGAAAGAAAACTGGCGTTCTACGGATCGGAGCGTGGAATGTCAGATCCCTTAATCGGGCAGGTAGGTTAGAAAATTTAAAAAGGGAAATGGATAGGTTGAAGTTAGATATAGTGGGAATTAGTGAAGTTCGGTGGCAGGAGGAACAAGACTTCTGGTCAGGTGACTATAGGGTTATAAACGCAAAATCAAATAGGGGTAATGCAGGAGTAGGTTTAATAATGAATAGGAAAATAGGAATGCGGGTAAGCTACTACAAACAGCATAGTGAACGCATTATTGTGGCCAAGATAGATACGAAGCCCACACCTACTACAGTAGTACAAGTTTATATGCCAACTAGCTCTGCAGATGACGAAGAAATTGAAGAAATGTATGATGAAATAAAAGAAATTATTCAGATTGTGAAGGGAGACGAAAATTTAATAGTCATGGGTGACTGGAATTCGAGTGTAGGAAAAGGGAGAGAAGGAAACATAGTAGGTCAATATGGATTGGGGGACAGAAATGAAAGAGGAAGCCGCCTTGTAGAATTTTGCACAGAGCACAACATAATCATAACTAACACTTGGTTTAAGAATCATGAAAGAAGGTTGTATACATGGAAGAACCCTGGAGATACTAAAAGGTATCAGATAGATCATATAATGGTAAGACAGAGATTTAGGAACCAGGTTTTAAATTGTAAGACATTTCCAGGGGCAGATGTGGACTCTGACCACAATCTATTGGTTATGACCTGTAAATTAAAACTGAAGAAACTGCAAAAAGGTGGGAATTTAAGGAGATGGGACCTGGATAAACTAAAAAAACCAGAGGTTGTACAGAGATTCAGGGAGAGCATAAGGGAGCAATTGACAGGAATGGGGGAAAGAAATACAGTAGAAGAAGAATGGGTAGCTTTGAGGGATGAAGTAGCGAAGGCAGCAGAGGATATAGTAGGTAAAAAGACGAGGGCTAGTAGAAATCCATGGGTGACAGAAGAAATATTGAATTTAATTGATGAAAGGAGAAAATATAAAAATGCAGTAAGTGAAACAGGCAAAAAGGAATACAAACGTCTCAAAAATGAGATCGACAGGAAGTGCAAAATGGCTAAGCAGGGATGGCTAGAGGACAAATGTAAGGATGTAGAGGCCTATCTCACTAGGGGTAAGATAGATACCGCCTACAGGAAAATTAAAGAGACCTTTGGAGAAAAGAGAACCACTTGTATGAATATCAAGAGCTCATAGGGAAACCCAGTTCTAAGCAAAGAAGGGAAAGCAGAAAGGTGGAAGGAGTATATAGAGGGTCTATACAAGGGCGATGTACTTGAGGACAATATTATGGAAATGGAAGAGGATGTAGATGAAGATGAAATGGGAGATATGATACTGCGTGAAGAGTTTGACAGAGCACTGAAAGACCTGAGTCGAAACAAGGCCCCCGGAGTAGACAATATTCCATTGGAACTACTGACGACCGTGGGAGAGCCAGTCCTGACAAAACTCTACCATCTGGTGAGCAAGATGTATGAAACAGGCGAAATACCCTCAGACTTCAAGAAGAATATAATAATTCCAATCCCAAAGAAAGCAGGTGTTGACAGATGTGAAAATTACCGAACTATCAGCTTAATAAGTCACAGCAGCAAAATACTAACACGAATTCTTTACAGACGAATGGAAAAACTAGTAGAAGCCAACCTCGGGGAAGATCAGTTTGGATCCGTAGAAATGTTGGAACACGTGAGGCAATACTGACCTTACGACTTATCTTAGAAGAAAGATTAAGGAAAGGCAAACCTACGTTTCTAGCATTTGTAGACTTAGAGAAAGCTTTTGACAATGTTGACTGGAATACTCTCTTTCAAATTCTAAAGGTGGCAGGGGTAAAATACAGGGAGCGAAAGGCTATTTACAATTTGTACAGAAACCAGATGGCAGTTATAAGAGTCGAGGGACATGAAAGGGAAGCAGTGGTTGGGAAGGGAGTAAGACAGGGTTGTAGCCTCTCCCCGATGTTGTTCAATCTGTATATTGAGCAAGCAGTAGAGGAAACAAAAGAAAAATTAGGAGTAGGTATTAAAATTCATGGAGAAGAAATAAAAACTTTGAGGTTCGCCGATGACATTGTAATTCTGTCAGAGACAGCAAAGGACTTGGAAGAGCAGTTGAATGGAATGGACAGTGTCTTGAAAGGAGGATATAAGATGAACATCAACAAAAGCAAAACAAGGACAATGGAATGTAGTCTAATTAAGTCGGGTGATGCTGAGGGAATTAGATTAGGAAATGAGGCACTTAAAGTAGTAAAGGAGTTTTGCTATTTGGGGAGCAAAATAATTGATGATGGTCGAAGTAGAGAGGATATAAAATGTAGGCTGGCAATGGCAAGGAAAGCGTTTCTGAAGAAGAGAAATTTGTTAACATCCAGTATAGATTTAAGTGTCAGGAAGTCATTTCTGAAAGTATTCGTATGGAGTGTAGCCATGTATGGAAGTGAAACATGGACGATAAATACACTCCTGGAAATGGAAAAAAGAACACATTGACACCGGTGTGTCAGACCCACCATACTTGCTCCGGACACTGCGAGAGGGCTGTACAAGCAATGATCACACGCACGGCACAGCGGACACACCAGGAACCGCGGTGTTGGCCGTCGAATGGCGCTAGCTGCGCAGCATTTGTGCACCGCCGCCGTCAGTGTCAGCCAGTTTGCCGTGGCATACGGAGCTCCATCGCAGTCTTTAACACTGGTAGCATGCCGCGACAGCGTGGACGTGAACCGTATGTGCAGTTGACGGACTTTGAGCGAGGGCGTATAGTGGGCATGCGGGAGGCCGGGTGGACGTACCGCCGAATTGCTCAACACGTGGGGCGTGAGGTCTCCACAGTACATTGATGTTGTCGCCAGTGGTCGGCGGAAGGTGCACGTGCCCGTCGACCTGGGACCGGACCGCAGCGACGCACGGATGCACGCCAAGACCGTAGGATCCTACGCAGTGCCGTAGGGGACCGCACCGCCACTTCCCAGCAAATTAGGGACACTGTTGCTCCTGGGGTATCGGCGAGGACCATTCGCAACCGTCTCCATGAAACTGGGCCACGGTCCCGCACACCGTTAGGCCGTCTTCCGCTCACGCCCCAACATCGTGCAGCCCGCCTCCAGTGGTGTCGCAACAGGCGTGAATGGAGGGACGAATGGAGACGTGTCGTCTTCAGCGATGAGAGTCGCTTCTGCCTTGGTGCCAATGATGGTCGTATGCGTGTTTGGCGCCGTGCAGGTGAGCGCCACAGTCAGGACTGCATACGACCGAGGCACACAGGGCCAACACCCGGCATCATGGTGTGGGGAGCGATCTCCTACACTGGCTGTACACCACTGGTGATCGTCGAGGGGACACTGAATAGTGCACGGTACATCCAAACCGTCATCGAAAACATCGTTCTACCATTCCTAGACCGGCAAGGGAACTTGCTGTTCCAACAGGACAATGCACGTCCGCATGTATCCCGTGCCACCCAACGTGCTCTAGAAGGTGTAAGTCAACTACCCTGGCCAGCAAGATCTCCGGATCTGTCTCCCATTGAGCATGTTTGGGACTGGATGAAGCGTCGTCTCACGCGGTCTGCACGTCCAGCACGAACGCTGGTCCAACTGAGGCGCCAGGTGGAAATGGCATGGCAAGCCGTTCCACAGGACTACATCCAGCATCTCTACGATCGTCTCCATGGGAGAATAGCAGCCTGCATTGCTGCGAAAGGTGGATATACACTGTACTAGTGCCGACATTGTGCATGCTCTGTTGCGTGTGTCTATGTGCCTGTGGTTCTGTCAGTGTGATCATGTGATATATCTGACCCCAGGAATGTGTCAATAAAGTTTCCCCTTCCTGGGACAATGAATTCACGGTGTTCTTATTTCAATTTCCAGGAGTGTAGTTTGGACAAGAAGAGAATAGAAGCTTTCGAAATGTGGTGCTACAGAAGAATGCTGAAGATTAGATGGGTAGATCACATAACTAATGAGGAAGTATTGAATAGGATTGGGGAGAAGAGAAGTTTGTGGCACAACTTGACCAGAAGAAGGGATCGGTTGGTAGGACATGTTCTGAGGCATCAAGGGATCACCAATTTAGTATTGGAGGGCAGCGTGGAGTGTAAAAATCGTAGAGGGAGACCAAGAGATGAATACACTAAGCAGATTCAGAAGGATGTAGGTTGCAGTAGGTACTGGGAGATGAAAAAGCTTGCACAGGATAGAGTAGCATGGAGAGCTGCATCAAACCAGTCTCAGGACTGAAGACCACAACAACAACAACCCACTTACGAAGGGAAAAATGATCATCATAATAAAATAAGAGAAATCAGAGCTCGAACGGACAGATTTAGGTGTTCCTTTTTCCCACGCGCCATTCGAGACTGGAATGGTAGAGAAGTAGTATGAAAACGGTTCGATGAACCCTCTGCCAGGCATATAAGTGTGAATTGCTGAGTAACCTTGTAGATGTGGATATAGACATGGTACCTCAAACCACGAGACCACTGCACATCACAAACCCTACATATACTATAAATTTGGACGAAACTGATGATGACGAGTAGGTGGCTTGTAAGCAAAATATCCCCTGTAACCTACGGCGCAGACAGACCAGTCATCCGTTTACATGGTTAGGAAATAAACTAAAATAAAATAAAAGTTATTTTGACAGGCAGTTGCTCTTGACGTAGGCGCTGGTGCAGTTGGTCAGAAACCCGAGCTTTTAATGAAATACAGTAGGCAACGAACACAAGAAATATTTTCTGCATAGTCATATTTTGGCCAGCCGGAGTGGCCGAGTGGTTCTAGGCGCTACAGTCTGCAACCGCGCGATCGCTACGGTCGCAGGTTCGAATCCTGCCTCGGGCGTGGATGTGTATGTTGTCCTTAGGTTAGTTAGGTTTAAGTAGTTCTAAGTTCTAGGGGACTGATGACTTCAGAAGTTAAGTCCTATAAGGCTCAGAGTCATTTGAACCATTTTTTTGTTGTATGACGAGTGTTGCCGCATTGGTGTAAGATTTATTTGGCGACAAAAATCTTACACCAATGCGGCAACACTCGTCATACTACAGACGTTTCCCGCTGTGTACAAGAGCAGTTTTTAGGTAATACGTGAGGTTCTCAATGCGCTGACCTCCATCGTGGAAAGTGATGAGGATGTAAGGGCGCAGAGGTTGGCGGAATGAATATCTAAGCAGAGTGCTGCTGCTGCGGCAGAGTGCCCGGCAGGTGCGAGCTGCGGAGCAGGGCAGCCAACTGCCTGTGAGCGGGCGTGGGCGCGGGCCAGCCACGCAGCGGAGCCGCCTTTATGGAGATAAGCCGAGAGCCGCATCGGGTGCCATTTTTGCGCCGGTGTCCCGTTGCTAGGAAAACCGTAACGAGCTTAGTGTCCGCGCCGACTGCTGCGACCGTAATGAGTTTACACGGCCTAGCAGGGAGCCCATTGTGGTTAATCGCCGCTACTTTCCGGCCACTTGCTTTAATGTGACTTCTGGCGCTGCGTTGCGCTGCGACGCGGTATTCAGAGTTTGTGGGGAAGGGAGGAGGTGGAAGGGGGGAGGGGGGGGGGACGCCGTTCTGATAGGGCTCGGGGCTCTGCTGCTAGCGTTAGCTCCTGCCTCCCACAAAAACATTCCACTTCGCCGGCCTACCGTTCCCAATGTTCGGTTTGCGGTCGACTGTGCACTAACTGCGTAGTAATGAAACGCAATAGCCCGCAGGCTAAGCTCGGATTCGTGTAGCTTCCATTTACCTCACTTATCTCAGTTGCATGGAACAAGGACTAGAGTACTGCTTACATACATTCATTCCTGTTAGAAACATTCAGATTTCTAAGGGTGATAAAAAGACAAGATGTTTGATGCTGCTTGAAGCAGGCATCATGTGCCTACTGGCTTCTTCCTGTTTTACAATTAAACGTCTAGTTGCAGAACCAACGAAAAAAGCATGCCAATTTCAGAAGAACGCAAAATCCCCAAGACTGGCTAAGTTTCACGGAAGCTCGAAATGTAGTGTGGACGTCAATGCGAGATGCTTTTAATAATTTCTACAATGAAACATTGTCTGAGAATATGGTAGAAAACCCAAAGAGATTCTGGTCGTATGTAAAGTACACCAGTGGCAAAAAACAGTCAATACCGTCATTGCGCGATAGCGATGGAAATGTTACCGATGATGGTGAAACTAAAGCGGAGTTAATATAGGTCTCCGTAATGTCTTCATGAAAGAAATCGAAGTAAATATCCCAAAATTACAAACAACAACAGCTGTTAGCATGAGTGACATAAAAGTAGATATCTTAGGTGTTGCGAAACAACTTAAATCACTTAAAAAAAGCAACTCTTCCAGTCCAGATGGTAATCCAATCATGTTCCTTTCACAGAATTCAGATACGATAGCACCTTCCTTAGCAATCATATACAACCGCTTACTTGACGAAAGGTCTGTTCCTAAAGACTGGAAAGTAGCACCAATATTCAAGAAAGGAAATAGGAGTAACCCATTGAATTAAAGACCCACATCACTGACCTCAATTTGCAGTAGGATTTTGGAACATATAATGTACTCGAACATTATGAACCATCTTAAAGAAAATGACTTATTGATACATAACCAACACGGATTCAGAAAATATCATTCTTGAGCAACACAGCTAGCTCTTTATTCCCATGAAGTAATGAGTGCTGTCGACAAAGGATCTCAGATCGATTCCAGATTCATACATTTCCAGAAGGCTTTTGATACTGTTGCTCACAAGCGACTATTAATCAAATGGCGTGGATATGGAGTATCGTCTCAGTTGTTTGACTGGATTCGGGATTTCCCATCAGAGAGGTCCCAGTTCGTAGTGATACACGGTAAGTCATCGAGTAGAACAGAAGTGATGTCTGGCGTTTCGCAAGGTAGTTTCAAAGGCCCTCTGCAGTTCCTAATTTACATAAATGATCTAGATGATAATACTGAGCAGCCCCCTTAGATTGTTTGCAGATGACGCTGTAATTTACTGTGTAGTAAAATCATCAGACGATCAGTTCCAATTACAAAACGATCTAGAGAGAATTTCTGTATAGTGCGAAAAGTGGCAATTGCCACTAAACAAAGAAAAGTGCGAGGTCATCCACATGGGTACTAAAAGAAATCCGATAAATTTTAGGTATACGATAAATCGCACAAATCTAAGGGCTGTCAATTCGACTAAATACCTAGGAAATACAGTTACGAGCAGCTTAAATTGGAAAGACCACATAGATAATACTGTGGGGAAGGCGAAACAAAGACTGCGCTATGTTGGAAGAACACTTAGAAGATGCGACAAACCCACTAAAGAGACAGCCTGCATTACAGTTGTCCGTTCTATACTGGAATATTGCTGCGCGGTGTGGGATCCTTACCAGGTAGGATTGACGGAGGACATCGAAAAAGTGCAAAGAAGGGCAGCTCGTTTCGTGTTATCGCACAATAGGTGTGGAAATGTCACTGATATGATAGTCGAGTTGGGATTAGCAGTCACTGAAACAAAGGCGGTTTTCTTTGCGGCGAGATCTATTTACGAAATTTCAATCAGCAACTTTCTCTTCGGAATGCGAAAATATTTTGTTGACACCCACGTACGTAGGGAGAAATGATCGTCATAATAAAATAAGGGAAATCAGAGCTCGAAGGGAAAGATTTAGGTGTTCTTTTTTCCCACACCTCATTCGAGAGTGGAATGGTAGAGAAGTAGTATGAAAATGGTTCGATGAACCCTCTGCCAGGCACTTAAGTGTGATCTGCAGAGTAAGCATGTAGATGTAGATGTAGGTGTAGAAAATGCAGATAAAATATCTTCTGCATCAATGAAAATTTTACGCCGTTTAACATCCGTTGATTACTTGTACTGTACTTCTGATTATGAATACATCAGTTTTATTACAAGAACTGTAATTAATATGTAATGGATGTAAAAGTGTATTTATTTCTGACTGTATATAATTGGTTGAAATTATAATGTAAATGCTATAAAGTGTTGGGTAATAGCCGAGGGAACTTTATTTTAATATATCGATAACGAAGATGAAATGGCCGTAGCTGTGCCTTTGTTTATCTTTGCGTATCTCAAGAAGGCTAGCAGAGACGAAGGCAGAGCAGCTTGAGTGATGAAAGGGTGCGGAAGTGTTTGTCGGTCGCTCTCCCCAGACGCTGTGCTATGGTCGTGGCAGTGTATGCACACCTAATTAGTTAACCCGCGAGTATTGAGAGCACGGTAGAAGTGGACAGGTGGAGGGAGCTCCAGTTCTTACTGTTGCCTGTCCCATAATTATCTGTGGACCTGGAGGCGACTCGCGGTTCTCAACCAGCACCAAAAGCAATAGCGGCATCTCAGTGTTGTCGTCGGCTACATTCTTCATCGTCCGCACGGCTACGACATCGTGAGGCTGTTAAGTGAAAAAATATAGCCTTGTAGCGGTTTTACGCAGTGGGATACCTTCCACTAAGTATGAGCAACTTGAATAATAACCTGCAATAGTTAAAACTTGTAGGTAATCTGTGCTATCATTGTCCTCAGACATTATAACCAAGCAGGGTCCCTTTGCTTTCCACGCAGTCACCGAATGTCGTAAATGTATGAAAATTGATTATTAACTATTTACTGCCAGTTTGTTTCTTTGCTAATGACCAGCTTCAGTCTAAATTTTCTGCCACAGTAACCGTTCATTCTTGTATTGCATAACAGAGGCTTAACTAATTTTCAGTTTTGAGTATTAACTTGATTCAAAACTCGATTAAAGTAACGTAAAATTTCACTAGCAAAATTAATAACTAAAGATACAGCACGAATTGAGAGTGCGCAATTTCATTTATTCCGTATTTAGCTTAGGGTGCGACTTCTGCTGGCTTGATAAGTATTTTGTTTTTATTATATTAAAAGTAAAATCAGTTGCTCAACTAAGTATTTCAATAAGTAAATTTGGTATTACGCTATGCTGAGGTTATTGAAAGTAATTTTATTTACATAATAAAAATTTTAGTCAGATTTGTTTAACCAGGGACTTAATTTAACTTTATTTTCAAAATTTAATGTTTCAGAATAAGTAACTGCAAACTCAGTGCTTTTTGATTCACTTATTTTCTCGTGAACTGTTGTGTTGTGGAAAAGCGTGACAATCTTCCATTGCCATGCCAGTGATTATTTGGTTAAATTTCATTGCCATTACCTTTCCTAAGAGTCTGGAGATTCATTGCTCTAGTAAGAATTACGTGGTAGCCTTTTCCCCTCTGTGTTTCGTGAGCGATTGTATTATACTTAACCCATTCAAAAAATTATCATCAGAATTTAGATTAGGTTTAGAATAGATTCTTTCTCCAGAAGGGTCTGTTGTACACTTTCCTCCTACTAACCGGTATTATGCTACTGGTCATTAAAATTGCTACACCAAGAAGCAATGCAGATGATAAACGGGTATTCATTGGACAAATATATTATACTAGAGCTGACATGCGATTACATTTTCACGCAATTTGGGTGCATAAATCCTGAGAAGTCAGTACCCAGAACAACCACCTCTGGCCGTAATAACGGCTTTGATACACCTGGACATTGAGTCAAACAGAGCTTGGATGGCGTGTATGGGTACAGCTGCCCATGCAGCTTCAACACGATACCACAGCTCATCAAGAGTAGTTACCGGCGTATTGTGACTAGCCAGTTGCTCGGCCACCATTGACCAGACGTTTTCAATTGGTGAGAGATCTGGAGAATGTGCTGGCCAGGGCTGCAGTCGAATATTTTCTGTACCCAGAAGGGCCCTTACAGGACGTGCAACATGCGGTCGTGCATTATCGTGCTGAAATGTAGGGTTTCGCAGGGATCGAATGAAGGGTAGAGTCACGGGTCGTAACACGTCTGAAATGTAGCGCCCACTGTTCAAATTGCCGTCAATGCGAACAAGAGGTGACCGAGACGTGTAACCAATGGCACCCCATACTATCACGCCGGGCGATTCGTCAGCATAGCGATGACGAATACACGCTTCCAATGTGCGTTCACCGCAATGTCGCCAATCACGGATGCGACCATCATGATGCTGTAAACAGAACCTGGATTCATCCGAAAAAATGACGTTTTGCCATTCGTGCACGCAGGTTTGTCGTTGAGTACAGCATCGCAGGCGCTCCTGTCTGTGATGCAGCGTGAAGGGTAACCGCAGCCATGGTCTCCGAGCTGATAGTCCATACTGCTGAAAACGTCGTCGAACTGTTCGTGCAGATGGTTGTTGTCTTGCAAACGTCCCCATCTGTTGCCTCAGGGATCGAGACGTGGCTGCACGATCCGTTACAGCCATGAGGATAAGATGCCTGTCATCTCGACTGCTAGTGATACGAGGCCGTTGGGATCCAGCACGGCGTCCCGTATTACACTCCTGAACTTACCGATTCCATATTATGCTAACAGTCATTGGATCCCGACGAACGTGAGCAGCAATGTCGCGATACGATAAACCGCAATCGCGATATGCTACAATCCGACCTCTATCAAAGTTAGAAACGTGATGGTACCCATTTCTCCTCCTTACACGAGGCATCACAACAACGTTTCACCAGGCAGTGCCGGTCAACTGCTGTTTGTTGGTTGGAAACTTTCCTCATGTCGGCACGTTGTAGGTGTCGCCACCGCCGCCAACCTTGTGTGAATGCTCTGAAAAGCTGATCATTTGCATATCACAGCATCTTCTTCCTGTCGGTTAAATTTCGGGTCTGTAGCAAATCATCTTCGTGGTGTAACAATTTTAATGGCCAGTAGTGTATTTTCCTTGCGTAACGATGGTGTTCCTCACAGTAAAATTTCGTTAGGCATACGCGATCATGGTCAATTATAATGCAATCCAGTAGGCCTATTAGGAAGGTGGAGGTTAAAATTTTCGAAAAATGTCTTAAAGGAGGACACTAATGCATTCCTGCATAGTGGTGAGGGCGGCCTTAAAGCGGTAGTTTGGTTAGTGTCCTTGGAAGAAATTTTCGTTATTTAGCTGCAAATAGAAGGAGTGATGGAGCTATGTAGATCTGTAGTAACAGGCGTCAAGCAAATACCGTCCTCCCAGCGTTGTAACATTTTTACTCTCTTTCCATGTGAAACTGTAGATGGTGATAAGTGCGTCAGATATAGACATTAAGCTCAATGATCCCCTTGGTGGTATCCGAGCAAGAGTTGACTAACTGACTGCTCCAGGTGCCACCATCTCCCTTCTACTTTCGAGCGTCATACACAAAATAAACACGGCAGTACTGTGGTGTTTTATCAAGTCTATATCAATAGGTAATTAAATCCTGAGAGTACATAATATTACATCGCAAATGCACATTTGTATTTCGTTGACAATATACATGAAGTGCAGCTGGCTGTAGTCCAGTTTTATTTATTGTCAAATTATAGACCTGTTACCTGATGTTTAAAAGAGGTCGTACATCTTACAATTTACAGATTTCTTTTCTTTTGTTTTATCTACAGCATTTACAAAGAATGATACTTTTCAAAATAACAATAATTTGAGATTGAAATATAAATAAAATTTTGTTGTTTTTTTTAAGAAGAGTGTAAAAAAATGATAGGATAGAGGAGAGATTTGTTAGTACCATCACCGAATGTGACTGACGGTGAATACCTCGGAAAGATTTCTTCGCGCCGTTGACCGGCAGTCGCACACACACAGAAACACACGCGCGCGCCCACACACACACACACACACACACACACACACACACACACACACACACACACGAATGGTTATTGTGTTGATTATCCTATTTATTACTAATCTTAAGTATTAACTACTTTAGGTGCCCATCCATGTACAGCATTTGGTGATTTCTTGGCTAGATCGCCAGCACCAAATGCTTATTTATATAACACCTCAGCTTCCTCCTCCTGTTCCTCCTCATTGCCACTATTTTCGCTGTCACTGTGGGTATCGCTGCCAACCGTCTGGAGATTGTTGTTACGTTGCACATAAGCATGTCTGTTATGTTGTGTCCGCATGTTTTTGAAATACTGTTTGTCAGTGCGTTTAATTGTGCCCATTGTTCTTCGTCTCTTAGTCTCTTAGTCCAGTCCAGGAGTTTTACATTTACTATGTACACTCAGTTCTCATACACAGTCACAGTATGAAAAGGCATCAGCAACGTTTTTCCAATGGTGCGAACCTAACGTTCAAAGGCAATCACGAAAATACAGGTATTTTCATTCATAATGGTCTATCTCAACATTAACTCATACTGAACTGCACCGGACGTCTTTCAAAATCTGTTTATAACATTGCCATTCCCCACCAGTTTAAGGGATGTGTAGTCACAAGAACAGAGTATAAGTACATACGCCACAGTTTAATTAAGCTGCCTGATGGCCAGCTCTATTTTATATTAGTTTCTTCTTTGTTCTTTGTGTACTAAATTAATCGTTACATACTCGTATATTATCGTGGTAGAAACAGTATTTAAGTCATGTTTTCCTTTCAAAAATCGTTCCGCTATACTAACAAGAATAAAATAAATCTTTTTGTAAATTTTAAATGTTGAGTAAAATGTCTCATTATTTTTGTGCTAATTCCAGAACTGGCCTTAGATTCAATATTCACTAAATTATGGAGAGTTTAATACTATGATTAATACACTAAAAGACAAATTAAAAGGAATTATCCGAATCGACGGAAGTCGGTAGATATGTTGTACATGTACAGACAAAAATTCTTGCAGAGTAAAAGGATGATTTATTTAATAGAAATAGCTTCACAAAATAAATACGTCAGTAAAGTGTTGGTCCACGTCTGGTCCCTGTACAAGCAGTTATTCGGCTTGGCATTGGATGTCAAAGTTGTCGGATATACTCCTGAGAGGTATTGTGCCAAATTCTGTCAAATCGGCGCGTTAAATTGTCAAAATCTCGAGTTAGTTAGGGGGCCTTACCTGTAATGTTCCTAACATTGACAATTATGGAGACATCCGGCGACGTTGCTGGCCAAGATAGGGTTTGGGAAGCACAAAGACAAACGGTAGAAACTCTCAACGTCGTAGCCGGGCATTATCGTGCTGAAAAGTAAGCCCAGAATGGCTTGCTACGAGCGGGAACAAAACGGAGCGTACAATACCGTCAACGCACTGCTGTGCTATAAGGGTACCAAAGATGACAACCAAAGAGATCCTACTATGAAAAGAAATGACATCCAAGACCATTACTCCTGGTTGTCGGGACGTATGGCAAGTGATTGTCACTTTGGTATCCAACCGCTATCCTTGGCGTCTCCAGGCACGTCTTCGCTGGTCACCCGACTCATTTTGAAGCGGAACTCATCACTGAAGACACTGTTACACCAGTCGTTGAAATTCCAGGTTGAATGTGCCTGTCACCACTGAAAATGCGTTTGTTGGTGTACAGGGATCAATGGTAGCACAAGGGCTCAGCCCGCTTTCTGTGAGCCGCCTATTAACGGTCGCTGTGCTCACCGAAGGACCAGTTGCACATCGGATCGATGCTAATGATGGACCCGGGGCTCTGAGTATCTCTTTGACGATTGCTTGGTCCTCATATTTTGTCGCCTCTCTCTAGATCGACTGCTTGTGTGTATTAATGACCTCTCGTCTGTCACATTGCCAGATGAAAAGTTTGTTTTGTTTGCAAATGATATAAACATTGCAATACGTAGCAAGTCAAGTAGAGATTTAGAATAGCTTCTAATCAAATTTCCATTAACATTACTAAATGATTTAAATCTAATTCACTATCAATAACCGAGCGAGGTGGCGCAGTGGTTAGCACACTGGACTCACATTCGGGAGGACGACGGTTCAATCCCGTCTCCGGCCATCCTGATTTAGGCTTTCCGTGATTTCCCTCAATCGTTTCAGGCAAATGCCGGGATGGTTCCTTTGAAAGGGCACGGCCGATTTCCTTCCCAATCCTTCCCTAACCCGAGCTTGCGCTCCGTCTCTAATGGCCTCGTTGTCGACGGGACGTCAAACACTAACCACCACCATCACCACTATTAATAAACTTAGAAAAGACCCGCAGCTCAGAACCTGTACGGATTTCCGTCCACCATGTGTATAACATTTGAAGACATTGAGACTGAAGGGGCTGACAGTTTTTAATTTCTGGGATTACAGTTTCACAATAAATTCAGTTGGGAAGGGCATACCGCATAATTTTTGAAGTGCCTAAAGAAGTCTGTATTTGCAATGAGAATGACGTCACATGTAGGAGACATAACTATAAAGTATGCTTACTTTTATTCTATTGTATCATATGGAATCATTTTCTGGGGTAACTCATCAACCTAAGCAAAAGTTTTTAGCGTGCAAAAGCGTGTAATAAGACTTATTTGTGGTGTAAATTCAAGAACAGCATATAGAAACCTGTTCAAGAAACTTTGTGTTCTGACCACTACTGCTCGGTACATTTATTTCCTAATGAAATTTGTTGCAAGTAATATGTCTCTGTCTGCAGCCAATAGCTCAATACATAGTATCAATAGTACGAATAAGAACAATCTACATAAAAACCTAAAATCACTTACCTTGGTCCAAAAAGGGGTCTAATACTCAGGAACACACATTTTCAATAAATTGCGAGCAACCATTAATAAAGAGATTGAAAGACCTTTTGATAGGCCGCCTCTTCTATTCTATAGATGAATATCTTAACAGGGACTGTTAGACCAGTTTAAATAGCCGATCGCTGTGGCCGAGCGGTTCTAGGTGCTCTAGTCCGGGACCGCGCTGCTGCTATGGTCGCAGGTTCGAATCCTGCCTCGGGCATGGATGTGTTTGATGTCCTTACGTTAGTTAGGTTTAAGTAGTTTTAAGTCTAGAGGACTGATGACCTCATATGTTAAGTCCCATATTGCTTAGAGCCATTTGAACCATTAGAACCAGTTTAAATAATAATGTCTGTTAGAGTTCAGTTTCGAAAGCACTTGGTCACAACAGTCAAAATTAGGTACTTTGTGTGTGATACATTTATTAAAAGGGCATAACTATGTTTCGTTCTGACAGGGTATTAATTCTGTAAATAATAGCAGTCCACTTCACTGTAATGTATTCACATATTTTGACAATCTGCTGACAAAGGATCAGGGTTGTTGTTGTTGTGGTCTTCAGTGCAAAGACTGGTTCGATGAAACTCTCCATACTACTCTATCCCGTGGAAGCCTCTTCATCTCTGACTACCACAACCTACATCCTTCTGAATTTCTTATGATTTTTACCCTCCACGCTTCCCTCCAGTACTAAATTCGTGATCCCTGATGCCTCAGAATGTGCCCTGCGAACAAATCCCTTCTTCTAGTCAAATTGCGCCATAATTTCCTCTTCTTCTCCCCAATTCTATCCAATACCTTCTCACTAGTTACGTGATCTACCCATCTAAGCTTCATCATTATTCTGTGTCACCACATTTTCAAAAACTTCTATTTTCTTCTTGTCTAAACTCTTTATAGTTCACGTTTCACTTCCATATATGGCTGCACTCCATACAAGTACTTTCAGACAGGACACTTGAATCTATACTCGATGTTAAGAAATTTCTGTTCTTTAGAAACGCTTTCCTTGCCATCGTCAGTCTACATTTTATATCCTCTCTACTTCGACCATCATAACTTTGGTGCCCAAATGCCAGAACTCGTCTACTACTTTAAGTGTCTCATTTCCTATTATAACTCCCTCAACATCACCTGATTTAATTCGGCTACATTCCATCATCTTCGTTTTGTTATTGTTGATTTTCATCGTGTATCCGCTTTTTAAGACACTGTACATTCCGTTCAACTTCTCTTCCGAGTCCTTTGCTGTCCTTGACAGAATTACAATGTCATCGGAAAAGAGCTTAAGGTTTTTATTTCTTCTCCCTGGACTTTAAGTCCTGCTACAAATTTTTCTTTTGTTTCCTTTACTGCTTGCTCAATTTACAGCTTAAATAACATTGGGGATAGGCTACAACCCCGTCTCACTCCGTTCTCAACCAACCTACTGATACCAGATCTGGGCTTCATGCCGGAACGTAATGTCAATGTAGCGTGTGACATCATCTATGCAGAAACAAATAGAGCACATAGAACGTAGAACATTTCTTTTAGACTAAATCAGTTTCTCCAATGTGGATTGTAGTGAATGACGGATATGTAGCTTAGTCTGATGTTTAGGTTAGGTTGGAAGGTGAAATTTGGTTGTGAGTTTGAGAAGCTATATCAAATGCTTTATTTGATTCTCGAAGAATTCTTTGTCTATTACTGTCTTCCTGAATGCTTACTATGATATATAAAGCACTCTGTAGGTCGTGAATTCGCCTTTTTCTTATATTCGTTCCAGAGACCCAAAAATGAGATCATTCTCTTGGGTGTGGAACAAGACAAGAGATAAAAAAAAAACAAAAAAAATCTGAATGTAATACTCACTACCAGTATGAATATCAAGAGCTCAGATTGAAAACCAGTCCTAAGAAAAGCAGGGAAAACAGAAACATGGAAGGAGTATAAGAGGGTCTATACAAGGGCAATGTACTTGAGGGCAATATTATGGAAATGGGAAAGAACGTAGATGAAAATGAGATGGGAGATATGTTACTGCGTAAAGAATTTGACAGAGCACTGAAAGACCTAAGTCGGAACAAGGCCCCTGGAGTAGCCAACATTTCGTTACAACTAATGATAGCCTCCGGAGAGCCAATATCAAGAAATCTTCCATCTGTTGAGGAAGATGTATGAGACTGGTGAAATACCCTCAGACTTCAAGAAGCATATAATAAATCCAATTCGAAAGAAAGCAGGTGCTGATAGGTGCGAAAGTTACCGAATTAGCAGTTTATTAAGTCACAGTTGCAAAATACTAACACTAATTCTTTACAGACGAAGGAAAAACTAGTAGAAGGCGACCTCGGGGAAGATCAGTTTGGATTCCGTAGCAAAGTAGGAACACGCGAGGCAATACTGACTGTACGACTTATCTTAGAAAACAGGTTAAGGAAAGACAAACCTACTTTTGTAACATTTGTAGACTTAGAGAAATCTTAAGACAATGTTGACTGGAATAGTCTCTTTCATATTCTGAAAGTGGCAGGGGTACAATGCAGGGAGCGAACGGCTATCTACAATTCATACACGAACCAGATGGCAATTATAAGAGTCGAAGGGCACGAAAGGGAAGGTTTAGTTGATCCCTGACGAAACTGCGGATGACAAATAGCTGGTGATGGTGACATATTTAAAAATTAGGATGTGTGCGGGTCCGCTCAGTGTGTACAGGATTTTACTTACGCCGATGAGCATTAATTTCAAATTTTTAAAATTTCCGGTTATTTGTTTTTACACGTCTAACTTACTGGGCAGGGCGGTCTTAGTAGTGTTCTGGGTACTTTGCAGCCGAATCACAGCAAGCTGTGAACAGGGACTGGCGATTTCCACTTACAGATATCTGAGAAGGGTTTCGCAGTTCATGAAAACCGACTGAGAATGAAGGGAAGCTTCCAAACAAGGTTGGACGCAGCAGACTGTAACTACCTTTAATTTGCGGTCGGGACAACATGACTCCGGAAAAAAATATGTATTGTCATGTAGTGTAATTACTACTGTCCATTGTAATAGTACTGAACTTCCGTCACGTTTTCTTCCCTATTCAAATGGGTGACACGGGCGAAAACACAACATTGTAATATTACTGTCCAAGAAATAAATTAGAAATAACATAAATTCTCCAACTATTATGAAGGCTTTAGTGATGTTTCATTTAGTTGTCAAGCAAATCTTGGAAATTGTTTTTCCTTCCATACAGTCCTAATTGTGAACCACACTCCTTGACCATCCTGTCCATTTAGATAGATAGTTCCCGGCCCACTAGTACCTTTCACAGTAATTACATATTGCTGGGGGAATGATCACTCCTACTGCGTGTGACGTACCGACACTCGAGAATGATAAGGGAACCTTTCCATTCATAGTCGCTGTCGATGAATCAGCAGTTGAGTTTCTTTTCCTAAAAGATTGATTGCTGCAAAGTAGTTACCTACCAAGCTCCAGAAGGTAGAGACCGTAAAGCAGGAACGCTTTTAAGTAGATACCGAATCCTACCTGGAGTCCAGCCGCAGGTTTATTCGCCCCAATGTTTCGCGCGGGTGCGAGTTAACCTCCGAGCGGACCTTCCGCGTGGTGGCTGGTCGCTTAATGGCAGCTGTGACGTGCTCTTACCACGACGTGTGCTCGGAATATATTAGGGGACGCCGCGCCGCCGTCACCCCGCAATAAAATACGGCCTCGGAATAACAAGTGTGTCCCGGCTCCCTTCCAAAAGGGACAAGTGATTGTCGGCAGCACAACGCGCTGTGTATTTTAAGCCGAATAGCCGGGGGAACTCTTGTTTTTAAATACATGCATCTACATATACAGTAGGCATGTCGTTCTACAGGGCGTGGCGGGGGTTACTTCCTACTGTCGTTCTTTACTCCTGTTTCTATTGGCGAACGGAAAGGGAGAGAAATGGCTATCTGTGAGGATTTGCTCGTTGCTTAGCTGTCCTATTTTTCTCTTGGGCGAAGTTTTCAACGGAATCAGTACATTAACATTTATATCTGTACTCAGAAATTCACCTTGCAGTGTGAAGTGGAGGGTACTTCCGGTACCATTGTCTTTCCACTCTTGCCGTGGGAAAAATGTATCAGTAACTAATGGAACACATTTTTTCTTGGCCAGTTTCGGCTGTAAAAATACAGAATTTACTGTGGGACGTCGTGGAATATTCCCTTTCAGCCCCTATAGTTTCATGAAGTTCCGATAGGTGGTAGTGCTATAAGCAGACTTCAAAATGGTGTCTATAACGGAGATGCGTCCCAGGCAGAGGGCTGTCATTGACTTTCTTTTGGCGGCAAATCAGATCATCGCAGGTATCTATAGACGCTTGCAGAATGTCTACGGAGGCCTGGAAGTGAGCAAGAGCACGTTGAGTCGTTGGGAGAGGCGTCTGTCATCATCGAAACGAGACCACGCAGGCGTGTCCTTCTGACGTTTCAGTCCTCCTATAGACACAGCATCGCCCGTGATATGCCTAATGGAGCTTCCGAAGTTATCCACCGGACGATTTGCGTATATCAGGGCTCCACAGAAAACGTGCTCCACGAGCAGACGCCGAGTGCGGGCCCGCGAGCAGTAAGCATTGTACCCTCTCGGCCGACACAGGGAACAAGGATGGGGAACCGTTTGGAGACTAGAATAGACGAGGAAATCGATCAATCGCTTCGAGCATTAGAGCTTGGTACGGGAAGATTTGTCATTTTTCAGTCAGTTGCGGTGCGAATCGTGATTTTTACACATCATGAATGGCGCTCCGTTTGAAGACGCATAAACTAATAAATTCCACTAGAGTCCTAAATTTTCTTTAACTTTAGCAATATCAATGCATTTTCCATATCGTGCATTATCAACGGGGGTGGCGTAAGGAAAGGAGTAGGGGAGATTGAGGGGGGAGGACTAGAAAAACGTAAGCAGGGAAACAAATGTCTTCAGTTGTTGGACTCTTTTATTAACAACTCACTTCTCAGTGAGGTACTTACGTGTGAGTAGTGTCCAGAATGCGAAAATATATTTTAGCACACTCTCAGCAGTATCTACGCATTTCCAAGATGGCGGTACCTTATGATCACCACAAAAATGCAGATTTCATTAATTGTTGTTAACTACTACCGGAACATACTTTTTAAAGAGTTGTTGATGTGTAAGTAAAATCCCGAACCAGAAAATATTGAGTATGACATTCATTGTACAAAGTGACATCACTAGTAAGATTTAAATTTTTGTTTAACTGAAAAAAAAATTAAAGCAAGGAAATGGCTCTGATTCAAAATGGCTCTGAGAACTATGCGACTTAACTTCTGAGGCCATCAGTCGCCTAGAACTTAGAACTAATTAAACCTAACTAACCTAAGGACAATACATACATCCATGCCCGAGGCAGGATTCGAACCTGCGACCGTAGCGGTCACGTGGTTCCAAACTGAAGCGCCCTTAACCGCACGGCCACACTGGCCGGCGCAAGGAAATGCCTTACAATAATTCACTGTAGATGAAAGTGTACATAAAATGGAGAGAGCTAATGGAATAAATAGGAACGTCTCCAAAACAAGGTGCCGGTCTAGAAATTTGAAGATACAGCACTACAACACAGTAGTAAAGCCAGAATGTCTCTATGCAAGTGAATGTTTAGCACTGAACCACAAATTACACGGACTTGAAGTCCTAGAAAGAAAAATTATTCGAAAAATACTTGGGCCACCAAAAAAAAAAAAAAAAAGATGTATGGAAATTAAGAAGCAATGAACTAGTTTATCGCAACACAGAAAACATAAATGAAACAATACGAAAGAGGCAACTGTTATTTATTGGACATTTATACAGAATGAACAGCAACAGGTTAACCAAACAGATTTTTAAATATCTTTTGGACAAGAAGTCAAAAATAGCCTGTATTCAAGAAGTATGGAAAGGTTTGGGAAGAAACAACATAAGTGGTAAAGATGCTACAGAAAGAGAAACTTTCAAGAGGAAAGTGTTAAAAACAGGAAAGATTCCAAAGCAGAAGGGAGAAGAAGACAGGGTCAAAATGGTCCGAGGAGGGAAAAAGGGTACAGAGTAAAAGGATGGAAGAATACTGGAGGAAAAAGAAAGAAAAACAAAGAAGGAAGCACTGAAATTGGTACGTGGTTGTTAGATGATCCAAACGATGAAAGAAGAAAAGAGTCTGATAGAAAAATGGAATAATGGAATACAGGGCGTACTAGGGTGCCTGGTAGACAGATCTTGATGTCCTTGGTACGTCCCACCCTTTTACACAAAATGCCTTTCCTGATAATGTATTCATCCAAACGTTCCCCCGCCGAAAGCCGTTTCTTAACGGGTCTCCATGTGGGGTCCTGATCATGATGGTCGACAATGTCACTAAACAAATGAGGAATACCGCCTAACACGACACAACTAAGATTGCCTTCTCCGGCTTCTTGGGCGCGCTCACTAGATGGTTGTTCAGTAAACATACGGCTGAGGACGTCCGCGAGCACATTGTCAGTGCCTCTAATGTGCCTAGCCTCGAACTATAACGCCGAAATGCGTACCGCCCAACTCGCGATACGGTCAAAAGGCGGCCTGGCTAGTACCCAGCTTAAGGCGTAATTGTCAGTCTCTAGCTGAAATACTCTTCGTTCGAGATAAAACCGGTATTCTTCCAGTGCGAACAAGACGGTCAATGCCTCACATTCGTAAACAGAATATTTAAGCTCAGCGCTGGTCAGCCGACGAGACGCGTATGGTAATGGTTGCCTTTGGCCCTAGAATTCCTGAAGGAGGACTGCCGAAATTCCCGCATTAGATGCGTCGGTTTGGACAGTAAATTTCTTATTAAAATCAGACACTCCGAGGAGGATTGACTATAGCAGCCCTAATGTGCTCAAACGCCGCCTGTTGAGCAGGTCCCCACTCAAAACGCAACTCTTTTCGGCGCAGTTCATTTAAAGGAGCCACCAGCTGAGCAAAATTAGGGACAAAACGCCTAAAATAAGTCGCCTTCTCTATGAACTTGGCTATCCCTCGCTTATCAGTGGGCGGCGGAAGGGCTCTCAAGGCCTAAGTGCGCTCCTGATAATGCGAATACTCTCCCCTGATACTAGGTGACCTAAGAAGGATACCTGCTGCCTGGCTAATGTCACCTTATTGGGCTCAACAGTCAAACTGGCCCCCTGCGACCTAGCAAAAACTTGCTGGATATGTTCCAAATGCTCTTGAAACGAACGACTATAAATTACCAAATCGTCCAAATAATTGTAAACACAGACTAATTTCAAGTCTCCAAGAATATTATCCAGCAAACGAGTAAGGACGGCTGCGACAGTAGCGAAACCAAAGAGGACCCTATTAAACTCAAACAGATTCCAATCAGAACCAAATGCTGTAACGTGTTTACGTTCTTCGGCTAAAGGAATCTGATAATAGGCTTGATTCAGGTCGAGCACAGTAAACAAATTAGCCCCGGCATAAGTAAAAGAGTTATGCAGTTCAGGTAAAGGAACCGATTCAACGACAACCTTTATAATTTAGGCGACGGTAGTCAACAAAAGGCCGAATGTCCCTCCTCTGATCCTTAGGAACGAGGAATATAGGGGAGGCATAAGCGGATGTAGAAGGCCTAATAAGTCCCTATCAAGCATTTTGGAGATCTTTCCCCTAGGTGTCTTCATCTTAGACAATGAGAGACGATATGGGGACTGCCTGACGGGAATATGGTCAGACAGACGAATATGGTAGTCAAGAACATTAGTAACTTAGAGTCTATCACAGAGAAGCTCTGGGAGCCTCTCCAACAAACCCCCTAGTTCAGAGGCCTCCTGGGAAGAAAGATGGGGACTAATCTTATCAACCAGAGCCAGCATTCCTGCATCTCGATGCACCTTACGTTTACTACACTCACAGAACCCAAATTTTTGATCAGAAGCGAAGTTAAAGAAGGTGTACCACTGTTATTCCAAGACAAGACCAGTTTTACCGATAAGATCACATCCCAAAATCAAATCGACCGGCAGTACCTTAACCAAGGCCAAAGACAATGGCCAGGAGAAATCCCTAACCGAGATACTCCCTCGGATCCAACCATGCAGAGGCAACAACTGCCCGTTGGCAACCTGACATCTCTGCACCGAAGAAGGGAACGGCGTAAGTCTCGCAAGATGACAAAATTCAAGAAACCATTCCAAGCTCAACAATGAAAAGGAGCTAGCAGAATCCAAACGAGCTCAGATAGGTTCGCCACCTACTCGAGCACAAATATAAGCCAGTGGGGGTGATGATCGAGCATCGACACGGGCACACCGGGGTTTAAAGGCTCGATCCCGAGGTCGCTGCCCAGCCGGGCGGCTTTTATTGACTCTGGATGTCCGCGGCTGAACGCAAGTACGAACTAAATGCCCTGTTCGACCGCACCTGAAACAACGCCACGATTCCCCTCTAGCAGACTCTGCTGATGTTGGTAATCTGGAGTTCCCCTCGACGACGCCCACGGGCTGAATTTTAACTCCACGGTGTCTATCGTTCGAGAGCGACAACGCGGATATCGCTACAACGGCAGCACGAAGTTCTTCCCAAGTGGAGGGATGACCAGGACAAGTGAAACAAACCCCCGTTCTGGCAAGTCGACTAACAAGGCCAAACAGGCCATCTTAGCTCTTTCCACGTATTGGTGCAACTCCTCCCTATCTTGCTGCACCTGCCAAATACAGCGATACTCGAGCTGTTTACGAACTCCCGTGGTCAATCTTTCGGTGATTACAAGCTCCCTCAACTGCTGCAATGAAAACCCTTCTACCATGGCTCTGGATACCAGAGTCCTCAATTCGCCTCTATTTAAAGGATACAATAGAGTCAAAATTACCTGACGGGAAACACCAAACGCATCAATGTGTTGCTCAAAGCGAACCAACAACCATAACAACCTTTCAATTTCCTCGAGTCGGTCTCTAGCTAATTCTGTGATGTCTTGAAACAGATGCACCAGGGGACTAGGCAATTGAGCAACCGCCCCGGCTAATCCCGTGGAGGTTATATGGGAGTTATTCCCGGGCTCGCTAGCGCAGTGCCCGGAAGATAACAAATCCTGCTCCCCCGTCCTCTTCCCATCAAGCTCCAAACATGTGACCTTAAACTGTAATTTATCAACCAAGGACCCCAATTCAGCGGTTGATTCCTTATCATGATCCTCTAACTGTAATGCCCTTAAATCAGATATCTGGTTGGTTAAATGCATCAACTGTGCCCGCACCCTGTCTAACTGACAGCCACTAGGTTGAATGCCCTCTAGAAAGCTGATGTTGTCCTCAAGACTCCTAACAGCTTTAAACAAAAACTCAATGGCTGCCTTTGTCTCACCCTCAACATCCGGGATGACATCAACCAGCTGAAGGACGGTAGCACGCAAGCGGTCTGCTAAGTCTGGAACACTACCCTGAATAGGTTGGCGTCTTATCACCAGCTCATAAGTGAGGTGGTCCTTCCTCAATAGGCCGATCCCGGGGCAATGCCTGACCGCCATTACAGAGTTGATCACCTGAAACAGAACACAATACCAAAGGCAGAAATCATACAACACTAACAGATTTTAACAAATGAGACCAACAGTAACTGAAATGGCGAAATTACAATAGAAACCACGTTCTGCTACCAGTTGTGATCTGGTGGTCAAGGGAGGGCAGGACTCGGTTACGACTGTGAAGAGGGCAGTAATCAGTTACTATTGGTTGCCTTTTACAGTTACACACATTTATTTTTAAAACAATAATTCCAGACTCAACAATAAATAAAAAATATCACGCATTATTAATGAAGGAATAAACAACTGTGTAAATGATAGTGTTTTCTGTGCTTCGCAATTTAGCAAATCACCACAAAATACAGATACAGACAATGTTTTAAAAAAATCAAGCCACTGTGATCACGGCTGAAGGCCTTACACGCCAAGAATGGCAAAAAATTAAGAATGTTTAAGAACTCGCTGCAATTACAACTTACAGGTATTGAAAAATTTAAAAATCAGTGATCACAAACACAGCGGAAGGAATCAGACGCCAGGAATGGCAGTAAATAAGGTTTTAAGGCTTATTGCTAAAATACAAATATCGAATGTTTTTTCAAAGCAAATGACCACAATCATGGCTGAAGGCTTTTCACGCCAGGAGCGGTAATTATATACAAAATTTGGAAACCTACTGTAAAACAGCAAATACAAGCAAAGGTTAATTAAAAGAAAAAAAAACAACCGACCACCAAACGGGCGAAATAAGTTGATGGTAACCATGTAACACAATCTTTACACTGCCAAATTTACTCCAGAAGGCGACGGAACTATTAACTAGACATACATAACCTTTAATGTAGGCACTACAACGTATGGTAATAAATAATACAATAATAAAACACAAGGACCAGTCACAGACGGTGCTCCAGGAATCGACCTCTGAGAAGGTACGGCAACAAACACTTTCGCGAGCGATGAGATATGCAGCCAAGCGTTGCATTCACTGCACAAGATGGTAACTCAGACTAGTGGATGTCCAACGAATTACTAATGATAATCTTTCTGAAGCTACCTGACGTCTAATAAACCAAATACAAGAATGGAACAACACGCCAAAGCCGGAACGGGCGGACTGCACTGTGCCCCCAGAATACTGTGCTTAGAGCGCCCAGAACGAGAAAGAATCACTGACACCAGAGTAGAAGAATCACAAACGGCCTACAATCAAGAAAGCTGTCAAAACTACACTCCTTACCAGACAACAGCGGCAAGACGAGGAAACGTACACTGTCGTCACGTACACTAACCCCCAGGGCAGGTAACTGGCGCGTTAGCGGTCTGCAGGCAGGGAAAATACCGCTGGCTGAACTTCACAAATTGTAACAAGCTGAACGCAGTAAATAGTAATGAGACGCCGAGGAAAGCTAATCAGATCTGCGTTCCTCAAACACTCCACTCGCTGCTCTTCGCCTCGGCGATACTACGAGTAGTAACACGAACCCAAGACACTGGAGAATCGCGAGATGTGACAATGGTGGTGGTTACTCTACTTGAATGGAAATGCACTCATCTTAAAGCCTGCAGGATCTGGTTTACGACGAGGTCGTGCACCCTCGTGACCACAGCCCTTCCATCCGGCAGTGATGTGCGCCGCCACTGGTCCCGGAGTGTTCTGGCACCGAACACGTGCACTCACACGACACGGAAAATCAACGACGTCGCCCCAAATATAGGGCAACAGTTACTACATATCAATAACCGCCGCAGTTGCAACTAGCGGACAGGCAACGCTTTCGAAACCGAGTAGCGCCAGTCAACACGAGAAGAAGACAAACAAGTGCAACAATGCCAACTAAACGATACCGTCTAGTCTGCAACAGAGGGCGGAAACCTACAAACAGCACCAATGTGAGCCGGCCGATGTGGCCGAGCGGTTCTTGGCGCTTCAGTCTGGAACCGCGCGACCGCTACGGTCGCTGTTTCGAATCCTGCCTCGGGCATGGATGTGTGTGATGTCCTTAGGATAGGTACGTTTAAGTAACTCTACGTTCTATGACCTCAGATATTAAGTCCCATAGCGCTCAGAGCCATTTGAATGATGATCAGGATCTGAGATCTATGCAAAAATTAATTTTGGAAGAAGTAAAAGTAATAAGTATTAAATTATGTAGCGAATTAAGTAAAGAACTAAAAGAAAATAAGGAGGAATGAAGTAATAAAATAGCTAAGGAATTAAAAGAAAATAGTGAATAATTAAAATAAATTAAGGTAGAAATAGCTCAAATTATCACCAAGTTCGATGGTTTGGAGCAAACGGATACGAATCTTGAAGCTAAAACTGAGGGACGTAGCAAGAAAAAAGTCCACAAATTAAATATACATCAAAAGGTTGACGATGAAATTGAAAAGTGGAGTGAGGATTTGCAGAATCCAAATGGGGTGATGGCAACAACAATTAATGACAAGAGCAAAGCAAAGTTATCATGAGTAATTTACGTACCCTCGAATATGACCAGGAAATACTTAGTTGCAACATTTCACACGTACAATTCTCGTGTAAAGGCAACACAAGCGCGGTTCAGAATAAACTGAGAGAAATAAAGCAGAAAGTGCTTCCTGAGATGCAAGTGACGTAGAAAATCACACAAATGTGTGTAAATCCCATCATTTCTCTAGTAATGGAACTAAAAACGCAGTAGCCTTCATTGGACAGTTTGAGGGCACCATTCCTGAAAACATGACTGAACAACAAAAAATTGAAATCGTGGCTACTAGGTTAGAAGGAGAAGCTAAATCATGGGGAATAGGAGTCAGTAACTCATAAAAAAACGCGTGAAGAATTTGTTCAAGCATTCTTGGATTAAGACTGGTCTTGCAGCACACAAAACAAAGCGAGAGGTGAAGAAGCTAAATTGAGAGCAATTGGGAGAAACTTAAGAAAATGTTGTTCAAAAATGGTTCAAATGGCTCTAAGCACTGTGGAACTTAACATCCAAGGACATCAGTCCCCTAGACTTAGAACTACTTAAACCTACCTAACATAAGGACATCACACATATCCATGCCCAAGGGAGGATTCGAACCTGCGACCGTAGCAGCAGCACGGTTCCGGACTGAGTACTAACTACTACAACCGCTCGGCTCCATACGATCATTTCACGAGTGTACCGTGGACACCAGGAATCCGGTGAGACATCAAATCTCCGACATTTCTGCGGTCGGAAAAAGATGCTGCAAGAACGGGACCAACGACAACTGAAAAGAATCGATCAGCGTGACAGAAGCGCAACGCTTCCGCAAATTGCTGGAGATTTCAATGCTGGGCCATCAACAAGTGTCAGCGTGCGAACCATTCAACGAAACATCATCGATATGGGCTTTTGAGTCGAAGGCCCAGTCGTGTACCCTTGATGACTACGTGACACAGAGCTTTATTCCTCGCCTGGTCCCGTCGACACCGACATTGGACTGTTGATGACTGTAAACATGTTGCCTGGTCGGAAGAGCCTCGTTTCAAATTATATCGAGCGGATGGAAGGATACGGGTATGGAGACCACCTCATGCATCCATATCAGCAGGGGCTGTTCAAGCTGGTGGAAGCTCTGTAATGGTGTGGGGCGTGTGCAGTGATATGGGACCCTTGATACGTCTAGATGTGACTCTGACAGGAGACTCGCACATAAGGGTCCTGTTTGATCACCTGCATCCATTCATGTCCATTGTGCTTTCCGACGGACGGGTAATTCCAGCATGACAATGCGACACACCACACGTCCAGAAATACTAGACTGACTTCAGGAGTCGGAGTTTAAACATTTACGCTGTCCACTAAACTGCCCAGACATGAACATTATTGAGTATTCTGGGATGCCTTGCAATGTGCTGTTCAAATAAAAAAAAAGTTCAAATGTGTGTGAAAATTTGTGGGATTTAATTGCTAAGGTCATCAGTCCCTAAGTTTACACACTACTTAACCTAAATTATCCTAAGGACAAACACACACCCATGCCCGAGGGAGGATTCGAACCTCCTCCGGGACCAGCGGAACAGTCGATGACTGAAGCGCCTAAGACCGCTCGGCTGATCCCGCGCGGCAACGTGCTGTTCAAAGGGATCTTACGGATTTATGGACAGCCCTGCAGGAGTCACGGTGACAGTTCCCTCCAGCACTACTCCAGACATCAGTCGAGTCCACGTCACGACGTGTTTCGGCACTTCTGCGTGCTCGCGGGGGTCTTGCACGATATTAGACAGGTGTACCTCTTTTGTCTCTTCAGTGTATAAGGTAGCTTCATCAACCCTGTGATAACAGGTTTCGCCTCTGTTATTTTAACATTTCCGCGAATTACTCCAGTTTTATTTCTATCTAGATTGATGGATAAAAGTGAATGAACAAAATATTTCACAAATAAAAATATCTAAAATACGGTGAAATTAGATGCCCACAGTGACGACAACATTTCCGTAAAGGCCATCAAAATTTAATCTCACTGCCTGAGTCACTTCGAGAGCTAGATTCAGAACACGCGTCCCAGAAAGTAGTCGCCAAAAATATCTATTGGAATTCCCTCGACTGCCCTGGCGGCGCTATTGTGTCAACTGCCGCTCTGGAAGTATGTCAGGGAAATTTGGTCACCGGCTGTGACGCAGCTGGCGGGCCCGGCCGCGGCGTTGCGGCGTGGCGGCGCGGCTGGTCGATCGTCGCTTGTTTGCTCTGGCACTTCGATCGCCGGCGACGTGGCCCGCGCGGCGTGGCGTGGCGTGGGAGGAGCGGCTACTCGTCGCAGCTGTCCGTCCGTCCGCCCGCCCGCCTGCTGTTTGCTCGGCGAGCGCCGCCCGCCGCGTGTCTTCTGTTGCCCGTTAGTCGGCGCATCGGGGACAGACTTATAATGAAGTGTCAATTAATACTGTTGACAAGGAACATCGTACATCGACAACAAACAACAAAACGTGCGTCCTAAGCCAATTGTCGCAAAAACAGACCAAGTAATAATTTTTCACAAGTTTTGCGTATTAGGCTAATGGTACGCTCTGTATGCAAAAATATCACTCGTTATAGAGAAAGCTCTCGAATGTGGAATCGTTTCTTGCTACACTGCGCTGCAGATTCCCCGTCATTCTATATGAGGGGTAGTAACAGAGTTTTAACTGTCACCTAAAGAAAATGGAGATACCAAAATTTGTTCGCAGTTACGTGTGTGCCATCACTATACACATTGAAACACCTCTCACAACGCCGGCCCGAGTGGCCGGGCGGTTCTAGCCGCTACAGTCTGGAACCGCGCGACCGCTACGGTCGCAATTTCGAATCCTGCCTCGGTCATGGATGCGTGTGATGTCCTTAGGTTAGTTATGTTTAAGTAGTTCTAAGTTATAGGGGACTGATGATCTCAGCAATTAAGTCCCATAGTGCTCAGAGCCATTTTCAACGGGCCGGCCGAAGTGGCCGTGCGGTTAAAGGCGCTACAGTCTGGAACCGCAAGACCGCTACGGTCGCAGGTTCGAATCCTGCCTTGGCCATGGATGTTTGTGATGTCCTTAAGTTAGTTAGGTTTAACTAGTTCTACGTTCTAGGGGACTAATGACCTCAGCAGTTGAGTCCCATAGTGCTCAGAGCCATTTGAACCATTTGAACCATTTTCAACGTCTCACAACAGTACAGCAACATGCCCCTAGAGGAGCGAAAACAAAAAGGTTAGAGCGGCGCTCTACCAAAACTATAGCTTGGCCGCTTTGGTACAGTATATAAAACACGTAGTGAATGGTAGGGTTACCGAAAGTATTGGTAGCAGTGGTAGAGAATGAGTTATGAATGAATGTGTAAGAGAGAAACTGGGAGTTGGCGACTTCTCTTCGTTTTTTGTTTGTTTTGTGCATAATTAGAACCCACATCTTTCAGTGTTAATCCACTGTGTATTCTATATTCTCACAAAACATAAATTGCTTTTCATAAATCATAAAAATTACTTGATCGAGTAACTTTTGCGCTTTTATCCAACCAAAGGAGTTGCTTCTGATGCAAGTACACTTTACAGGCGCAAACATAAAAATGTCTATATTATTATTCTTGTTGTTTTGGTATTCTACAGAATGTTCTTAGTCGTTATTAAATACAATAGTGGCTCTGAGCACTATGCGACTTAACTTCTGAGGTCATCAGTCGCCTAGAACTTAGAACTAATTAAACCTAACTAACCTAAGGATATCACACACATCCATGCCCGAGGCAGGATTCGAACCTGCGACCGTAGCGCACGCCCGGTTCCAGACTGTAGCGCCCAGAACCGCACGGCCACTCTGGCCGGCTAAATATAATAGTTCCTTGTTATTATTGATAAGTGCGAAAATCATTTGTGAATGACAGAAACATGTTTTTTATAAGCTGGACGAAGTACTGAAAACATATCCGATAGTTTTTTGTTTCTTTTTGGGAAATTACATTTTCTATATTGTTATTTATTTGTACTATAACGTTCTCCTACTTAACGTTACAAATCAGCAAATTTCGAACAAGGCCTCAATTAAATATTCGCAATTTCAGTTTCGTTATACATACTGTTTATGTTTAAGTAACAGACATGAGGATAGTTACGCAGAACAAAAATGTTCCGAATGTTACTCCATCCATAATACACTCAGGCGCCAAAGAAACTGGTATATGCATGCATATTCAAATACAGAGATATGTAAACAGGCAGAATACGACGCTGCGGTCGGCAATGCCTGTATAAGATGACAGGTGTCTGGCTCAGTTGTTACAATAGCAGGTTGTCAAGATTTAGGTGAATTTGAACGTGGTGTTAGAGTCGGTGCACGAGTGACGGGACACAGCGTCTCCAAGGTAGTGACGAATTTGAGATTTTCCCGTACGACCATTTCACGAGTGTACCGTGAATATCACGAACCCGGTAAAGCATCAAATCTCCGACATCGTTACGGCCGGAAAAAGATCCTGCAAGAACGGGACCAATGACTGCTCAAGAGAATCGTTCAACGTAACAGAAGTGCCACCCTTCTGCAAGTTGCTGCAGACTTCAATGCTGGACCATCAACAAGTATCAGGGAGTGACCCATTCAACGAAACATCATCGATGTGGGCTTTCAGAACCGAAGGCCCGCTCGTGTACCCTTGATGACTGCACAGTACAAAGCCTTTAGCCTCGTCAACACCGACAATGGACTGTTACAACTGGGAACGTGTTGCCTGGTTGGACGTGTCTGGTTTCAAATTGTATCGAGCGGATGGAAGTTTACGAGTATAGAGACGACCTCATGAATCCTTGGACCCTGGCCGTGCAGGGTAGCTGCGAGGTCTAGAGCGCCTTGCCACGTTTCGCGCGGCTTCCCCCGTTGGGGGCTCGAGTCATCCCTCAGGCATGGCAGTGTGTGATGTCCTTAACGTAAGTTAGTTTAAGGTAGATTAAGTAGTGTGTAGGTCTATGGACCGATGACCGCAGCAGTTCGGTCCCATAGAAACCTACCACCACCACCATGGACCCTGCATGTCAGCAAGGACTGCTCAAGCTGGTGGGGGCTCTGTAATGATGTGTGGTGTGTGCAGTTGGAGTGATATGGGACCACTGATAGGTCTAGATACGACTCTGACACGTTTATAAGTATCCTGTCTGATCACCTGCGTCCATTCATGTCCATTGTGCATTCCGACGGACTCAGGCAATTCCAGCGGAACAACGCGACACTCCTCACGTCCAGAATTGCTCCAAGTACACTCTCCCGAGTTTAAACACTCCCACTGGCCACCAAACTCCCGAGACATCAACATTATTGAGCATATCTTGAATGCCTTGCAACGTGCTGTTCGGAAGAGATCTCCACCCCCTCGTACTCTCACGGATTTATGGACTGCCCTGCGGGATTTGTGGTGTCACTTCCCTCCAGCACAACTTCAGACATTAGTCGAGTTCATGTCACGTCGTGTTGCGGCACTTCTGGGTGCTCGCGGGGGTCCTACACGATATTAGGCAGGTGTACCAGTTTCTTTGGCTCTTCAGTGTAGATTAATTCAAGTACCGTTTTGAGGTTTGTGTTTCTAAAAGATTTTAAGCAAGAGATGCACGGTCGACCTTAATGTTATTGTAGTTTGAAGTTGCATATGCAAAGTAGTAACTCAGGCGGCGTTTAAAGTGAAGCGATTTAACGAATGATTTTCCTGTTTCACGATTGTGCAACCAGTAACTGCGACCATCAGTTAGCTCGACATTAAATCGTGCATTCCTGATTTCCAAATTGCTACCACTGAGTTAATTTACAGTTCATCACCTGTCATTGTAAGCAAGCGCCTGAAGAATCCTTACTACAGAGTGTTACAAAAAGGTACGGCCAAACTTTCAGGAAACATTCCTCACACACAAAGAAAGAAAATATGATACGTGGACATGTGTCCGGAAAAGCTTACTTTCCATGTTAGAGCTCATTTTATTACTTCTCTTCAAATCACATTGATCATGGAATGGAAACACACAGCAACAGAACGTACCAGCGTGACTTCAAACACTTTGTTACAGGAAATGTTCAAAATGACCTCCGTTAGCGAGGATACATGCATCCACCCTTCGTCGCATGGAATCCCTGATGCGCTGATACAGCCCTGGAGAATGGCGTATTGTATCACAGCCGTCCACAATACGAGCACGAAGAGTCTCTACATTTGGTACCGGGGTTGCGTAAACAAGAGCTGTCAAATGCCCCCATAAATGAAAGTCAACAGGGTTGAGGTCAAGAGAGCGTGGAGGCCATGGAATTGGTCCGCCTCTACCAATCCATCGGTCATCGAATCTGTTGTTGAGAAGCGTACGAACACTTCGACTGAAATGTGCAAGAGCTCCATCGTGGATGAACCACATGTTGTGTCGTACTTGTAAAGGCACATGTTCTAGCAGCACAGGTAGAGTATCCCGCATGAAATCATGATAACGTGCTCCATTGACCGTAGGTAGAAGAACATGGGGCCCAATCAAGACATCACCAACAATGTCTGCCCAAACGTTCACAGGAAATCTGTGTTGATGACGTGATTACAAAATTGCGTGCGGATTCTCGTTAGCCCACACATGTTGATTGTGAAAATTTACAATTTGATCACGTTGGAATGAAGCCTCATCCGTAAAGAGAACATTTGTACTGAAATGAGGATTGATACATTGTTTGATGAACCATTCGCAGAAGTGTACCCGTGGAGGCCAATCAGCTGCTGATAGTGCCTGCACACGCCGTACATGGTACGGAAACAACTGGTTCTCCCGTAGCACTCTCCATAAAATGACGTGGTCAACGGTACCTTGTACAGCAGCAACTTCTCTGACGCTGACATTGGGGTTATCGTCAACTGCACGAAGAATTGCCTCGTCCATTGCAGGTGTCTTCGTCGTTCTAGGTCTTCCCCAGTCGCGAGTCATAGGCTGGAATGTTCCGTGCTCCCTAAGACGCCGATCAATTGCTTCGAACGTCTTCCTGTCGGGACACCTTCGTTCTGGAAATCTGTCTCGATACAAACGTACCGCGCCACGGCTATTGCCCCGTGCTAATCCATGCATCAAAAGGGCATCTGCCAACACCGCATTTGTAAACATTGCACTGACTGCAAAACCACGTTCGTGATGAGCACTAACCTGTTGATGCTACGTACTGATGTGCTTGATGCTAGTACTGTAGAGCAATGAGTCGCATGTCAACACAAGCACCGAAGTCAACATTACCTTCCTTCAATTGGGCCAACTGGCGGTGAATCGAGGAAGTACAGTACATACTGACGAAACTAAAGTGAGCTCTAACATGGAAATTACGCTATTACGGACACATGTCCACATAACATCTTTTCTTTATTTGTGTGTGAGGAATGTTTCCTGAAAGTTTGGCCGTACCTCTTTGTAACACCCTGTATATCACTGTCTTACCAGTGCTGTGTACATTATTGTGTATTTTTCTATTATAGAGGCTACCTCTTGTGTGTCTGTATTGAAAGGCGCGCCTGCTCAGGGCGTGGGTCATCGGTGTGTTTTCCTCTGCATGTGACTTCAGACTGGTACGCTGCCACCATGAACAGTCGACTTCCCTCCGTTTTCACTAGCGGTTTCTATAGTAACGTGGTAATTGCAAATCCTGTATGTGTGTGAAGGTTACGACGCTGCATGTTGGCCAGCGTCCTGGGTATACGTCAGTTGTTTTCGAATTGAATCAGTTTGTCAGTTATTGAAATTAAAGTTTTGTAGAACCCTTTTTAACTAAGTGAATTGTTGCTAAATATTAATTGTCAATGTTGTGGTCAAGTTTTAACTAACTAATTTAAGAGTCTACAATCATTAGTGTTAAGTTTTTTGTAATTCATATATTCTTTCGTTTAGAAGTTCATTTGCTCTATCTGAATTGAAAATATTACTAGTATCAGCTGTCAAAGATTCAGTATGTGAGGAATTTTACTAGTTTATTACGTCAAGATTTATAGCTGCAGTTGCTGCATTTCTTTGTGTTGTTAAAGCACCAATGTACGCAAGTATTTTCTGTAACTTCTAATAAATGATTATAAGTGCAAATCTTAAAGAAAAGACAAAGTGGCTTATCACCCAAGGCTCCCCTTATCCAGTACTGTTCAATCGCACTTAGTACATTTGCAAGGACGGCCGGTGTTACTATCCAGTGCGCTGTTCTGGCCGTTACTGCTGTCGTTTTTGACCTTTAGTCAACATGAATGAAATCAGTAGAACCTAGAATAGGAATAAAATGTTCTAGATTCTCTTCTCCGTAATTCATAATATGTTTGCGAGAAATGACCTCTCCCAGTAACGAGTTTTGTTCAAATATTTCTCAGAGTACCTGCGCAGATTACCTTGTTTGGTATGGAATGGTTCAGTGTTAAAGACATGTTTCCACATTCTCTCTTGATGACCTCTTTAACAGTACTAAGATAGAAATGCCCTGTCAGACCGCTTGCAGACAGAGTTCAGCTATGTCTGTGGCCCAAGGGGCCCCATCAACTTGTATGTACGCTGTGATGAAACCGATCTTTTGTTGCTCAGACTGTGGTAACACGCCTTTTAATGCTCATATAAACACAATTGTCTGTGTAGTATTTTCCTCTGGTATAAAAACTTGGAACTGTCTATGATTGAGGAGACTTTCCTCTAACATAACAGGCAGGGCAAGAACCACTGAAACTATGCGCTCCACTGGTACTAAGACTTTAGGTCCGTAGAAGTGCATTCAATTTGTGACCCTCTGTATCTGTATTTAGTACATGAAACCTTAACGGAGTCATTTTATTTGATGGTCAATAAGTGCTTCTTCACAATATCAACATGTAGCCTAGCGCCAGAACATATGAGCTTGTTTCTAAAAAACAAAATAACAGCTATTAATAATACCAAACAGCCATCTGGCGGAGCTATGTTGAATTAGATAAAAGAGTAACTTTTGTCGCAGACGACAGCTCTGATATAAGTAGTTTATCTATGAACTGCACATGTTCTTTACTTATAGAACATTGTAAGGATTGCAGTGTTTAGGAAAGCCCTTTTAATACCATGACGAATGTTTTCTTCCGTGACAAGCTTCATGCAGCCCTAGCTATGTTAGTTTCCTTCACTTTCAAAAGTCAGTTGCACTTCAGATGTACAAACATGTTTCATTTTTATGCGTCGATTATGACGACAGTACCAACTAACAGACTTCTGCTGTCCCTTGACTATAAATGGATGATTACTTTCAGCATGATAAGTTAAATTGAGCCCTTTTTCCACGTTATTATTAGGTCGGTTTCATGTCTGTCTTTCTGTACCTACAAATCCTGCAATTGTTATTAAGTCAGCTTCCAGATGACCAGGAGATTTGAAATTTTAAACATACAGTAGGTGACCAAAAGTATTCGGACACCCACAAAGACATACATTTTTCATATTAGGTGCATTGTGCTGCCACCTACTGCCAGGTACTCCATATCAGCGACCTCAGTAGTCAATAGACATAGTGAGAGAACAGAATGGGGTGCTCTGAGGAACTCACGGACTTCGAAGGTGGTCAGGTGATTGGGTATCACTTTTGTCATACGTCTGCACGCGAGATTTCCACACTCCTAAACATCTCTAGGTCCACTGTTTCCGATGTGATAGTGAAGTGGAAACGTGAAGGGACACATAAGGCACAAAAGCGTACAGGCCGACCTCGTCTGTTGACTGACAGGGACTGCCGACAGTTGAAGAGTGTCATAATGTGTAATAGGCAGACATCTATCCAGACTATCACACAGGAATTCCAAACTGCTCCAACATCCACTGCAAGTACTAAGACAGTTAGGCGGGGGCTGAGAAAACTTGGATTTCATGGTCGAGCGGCTGCTCCAAAGCCACACATCACGCCGGTAAATGCCAAACGCCGCCACACTCGGTGTAAGGAGCGTAAACATCGGACGACTGAACAGTGGCAAAACGTTGTGTGGAGTGGCTAATCACGGTACGCAATGTGGCGATCCGATGGCAGGGTGTGGCTATGGCGAATGCCCGGTGAACGCCATCTGCCAGCGTGTGTAGTGGCAACAGTAAAATTCTGAGGCGGCGGTGTTATGGTGTGGGCAAGTTTTCCATGGAGGGGGCTTGCACCCCTTGTTGTTTTAAGTGGCAGTATCACAGCACAGGCCTACGTTGATGTTTTAAGCACCTCCTTGCTTCCCACTGTTGAAAAGCAATTCGGGGATGGCGATTGGATGTTTCATCACCATCGAGCACCTGTTCAGAATGCACGACCTGTGGCGGAGTGGTTACACGACAGTGACATTCCTGTAATTGACTAGCCTGCACAGAGTCCTGACCTGAATCCTATAGAACCCCTTTGGGATGTTTTGCAACGCCGACTTCGCGTGAGGCCTCACTGGCGGACATCGATACCTCTCCTCAGTGCAACTCTCCATGCAGAATGGTCTGCTGGGCTGCAATTCCCCAAGAAACCTTCCAGCACCTGATCGAACGTATGTCTGCGAGAGTGGAAGCTGTCATCAAGGGTAAGGGTGGTGGGGGGGGGGGGGGGGGGAGGCAACACCATACTGAATTCCAGCATTACCGATGGAGGGCGCCACGAACTTGTCATTTTAAGCCAGTCCTTCACACACTTTTGATCACATAGTGTGGCTCATAAATGGATGACAATGCAGTACTAACTCGCTTTCTCTCCTGGTGTGTCGTGGAGGGTACTTTGCGTACCAGTGCCATTTCCCCCTTTTTCCTGTTCCAGTCGCGAGTGGTTCGCAGGGAGAACGGTTACTGGCAAACCTCCGTGTGAGCTCGACTCTCTCTAATTTACCTTCACGGTCTTTTTGTCTTTTTGCGTGACGTACGGAAGATGAGGCAAGGTATTGGTTAAGATAGATTAAGGTAAACTGATATAGACCTGAAATGTATCGCGTGTGTTTGTTGTAATCTCATCAGAATTATATCTCTGTCGTAATCTCATCAAATTATTTGAAATAGATCGAAAAATTTCACGCACACAAGCCTACAAAGCAGAAAATAAATATTTAAATAAAATGGGTTTTTAGATCGAACTAAAAAGTGCAAAATATTTTCTCATAGCCTCTTTCAGATTCCTAGCCCAATACAGATAGTCCTAAACATTTGTGATTATAACTTTTCAGTAGCTATGAAAATACTCGTAAGATTTCAAACGAAAAACGTGAGGTGCACGCAATACATTAATGATGGATGAATAATTCACCTCCTCACTGTTACACTACTTATTAACTGATGAAAGATCAGTTCATATCCTTGATATTATCTATTGCAAGCACCTCACGTTTCTCGTTTTAAATCTAACAAGTATTCTCATATAGTTATTAAAAATTAACTATCACAAATTTTCGGCATTATCTGAATGAGGTTAGGAATCTGCTTGGTGTTGGGGGGAAATTATTTTATACTATTTACCTAGATTTTAAAATGTTGTGTATTTGAAGTATATTTTCAATCAATTAATTATTCTCGCTGATGTTAAAAAGTTGTACATTAAAGCTAATTTTTAATTAAATCATGATTCTCGGTCTTGGTCGATAGCTTAAGTGCAGCCAGTCCCTTTTCAATACATTCAGGTACAGATCTCGACCGTATTCCCACATGGGGCGTAGTGATTAGCAAGGATGTCGGTAGTGTTTCTAATTTTTTGAAGCTGTGTGCAATTTTCAGCTCTGTGATCGAACATATAGCAACTTCTCGTCGGCGGTGCCTGGTCATTCACTCAGCTACCTGTTACTGCGAGTGACAGTCCTCTTCGTGTTTTTGCCGCTTGGTTTCTGTACACAGAATTACTTTCATGTCATTCAGTTGCGACTACCAGCCGTGGACAAAGTGCTTCTGCGCTTTGTGGTTAGCGGGGAAGGTCCTCGACGTCGTTGCAGTGACTGACATGAAAGCCTGGCTCTTCAGCCGCTGCTCGCTGCTTGACCTCACGTGGAGGCCACGTGCTGCCTCCGCGCCGTACCCGTTCTGACAGCTGTCACCTGAAACGACTGCTGCGTCAGGAGATAAGCCAGCCGCCAGTTCGCTCGGATGAGACGCTGCTGATTTGACATGTTGCGCAAAAGCTGACGTAACAGCGCCCTGCGTTACATGTAGTACTAGTAGCACGAGTATCAAAGGAGATCATTACATTACGCAGAACTATATTTACATCTGTGCTCTACCATACCTAAAAGTATCCCAACCATCTGAAGTGTGTTTCGCCTGATTTGTATGCAGCCCAAATAGCGTAGCTGTCTTGCAGGTCCTCTAGTCGCTTTGCAGTGCAATTGTTTCATTGAACGAAATGGATAACACAAGAGATAATTAGAGAACACTGTTCTTTAGTAATCAGTCCAGATGTAAATCAACACCCCGATGTTGAAATACTAGTAGAGATGAGACAGTCCCTGATGTTTGTAAACTCTGCTTTATTACAGCAAATGGTATTTCAAAATAACTAACACTCATCAGTAATAGAGTCAACTAACTCCCTCATGTAAGTTATTCCAGCACCTTTCGGCAAAATCAAATATATTTATGAACAAAAGATCTCTGGATACCTAAAGTTCTATGACAATAAGATGTATTTCTGGTCTATAAAAAGTTTTTCCACAGCTGCGAAATATCGATCCTTACAGGAGTGTTTTGTCATAGACTGGGTGTTGAACTAACAGTTAAAATCAGAGCCATTAACAGAGGAAATTGCTTTATACAAACCTAGAAATTAAAACTGTATCATCAGTAACTTCTATGTACTTATGACCGAGCAAATATTTGTGCACGTGTTCGAACTTTCAAGGACATGAAAAAGTCTTTTGTTCTGGGAGTGGACTGAAACCAAGCACCTTTAGCCACTATAACTACACAAAGCTTCCGTGCCTGCCCGAGAATTGATCACAGCAACGTTCGTCGTTGATGACTAGGCATAAAGTGTCGTGAAATATCGAAGTTTTTCACCAGCGTCAGTTAGTAGATCTGAACTTGAAAATTTTTGTATTTTACCTGGATCTTTTACCCGGATCTTTATCTCCTTGTTAACTAACCGTGGAAAATGTTTAATATAATTTCAGGAAACAGAGTTTGCTCTCGTTTAAAATTAAGTGCACCTGATGGAAAGCTCTGTGAAGGGAACTCGGACCCAGCACGCAAGAAGAGTCTTCACTAAGTAAAATAAGATACTCCATATCGAATTTTTAGACCTATAGCGAGATTTTGAGTTTGAAATGAGGACAGAATTTTTGGCGTGACCGGGAGTCGAACCGCAAACTTACCGCCATTGTTTGCCAACCACGAATTCTTCGCTCACCAGTTGTGAAATGTGTGCATGTTTGAGTAGAAATAACGGCACCTGTCGTTATTGCTGACATGATACGAACCGACATTAAAAATGAAAAATGTTTATGACAATTTGTTCGGTGTGCATATACTGGCGCTTGAAATGAAACCATTAGTATTTTTGTCCTGGACTGGGATTGAAACCGAGATATGTGCCTTTCGTGGAAACATAAAGGAATTTCCAGCTTTGGAGAAAACGACGAAATGATCGAACTCTGTCGTTCCGTAATGGTCGGTTACCACAAAATAGAAAATCCAGATTTGAATCCCAGTCCAGCATCAAATTTTTGGACATCTCAAGTTCAAATAATCAAGAGCTCAGTGACCTTAAATGACCACTGGCTTATTAAATAAAATAAAGTTTCTAATGTAGGGAAGCTCACTGGCGGCCGAGTTTCTGTTTGCCACGACCTCCGCCTCTACTACGGCCCAATCTGTATCGTCACTAGAGGAGATCTATTCGTGTGTGTTTAAAATACGTACCGGAAGTGGGAATCGATCCCATACCCCGCATAAAAGAAACTGGGAGCAATCCAACAGACCACCGACACCCACATCAGTTGCAATCATGATTGTGGCGTAACGTACGATGCGCTCAGCTTACAAATTAGACGCGGCGAAAAAATTCATTTTTCTATTAAATGGTTAATTTTCAGCAGGCTTCTGGTACGAAAATAATCCTTGTCTCAAGTCACCGGTATCTAAGAAAGCTTTTAACCTGCACAGCGTCGGTTCGAAGCCATTTTTAAATCTTCGCTATTTCATGACATGTCTTAGATCGAGAAATACTATTGTATAGTATGAAGTTACCAAATACTTCGATTATTACTGCCAATATCGCCATAAACTACTTCATTCTGCTGCTGCTACATGTGTGGCTGAACGAAGCATTTAATGCTTCTGGTCATTTTCAGAAGCAATTGTCCAAAAACTGGTAAACATTTAGTTCGCAACAAATGGTTTCTGCGTTCTGTGGCATCTGGACAGCAACAAATTGTTGTTTAGTTCTTTTCAGAACTAGCGACTACTTTTCAAGTTAATATTGGACATCTCCAATTGTTCGTAGATTTCATTAATACTACATTAACTGATGAAGATGTTACTTCATAACAGGAATTGTGCTGCATTACTTCATTTACTTGCGCTGAGTGACAACGCCTATTAAATGTTAAAACTGGTGGTAAAGACCACTTTCAAAGCTAGAGGATATTAATGTGTTTTGTTTAATATCACGATCTTTCTCCCCAGGTGACTTAACCGGCGGCACCTATTTCAAGTACTACTAGGAAGAAAATGTTGCAGAAGGTGAGCTGTTTCCCGTTGCAATAAACCCATTCTAAGTGGTCCAAGTTCACATTTCTGCGGAATTAATCTAACTGTAGTATCAATTTCAACAATGCAGAAAAATATTTCAATATTGCAAAACTTATATCCGACTCAGAGACCTTGCACTTAGTCACCAGTAAAAAAAATCTAATTCTGGGGACACGCGTTTCAGTAAACTAATCTAGCGGAGACTGTTTACCACCGCCCTTTCTCATCGTAAAATACCCAAATGACTTAACTACATGACTATACTGCAAAAGTTGTTTTGTGTGCGAGCAGTGCACACGAATTTCACAATTCAGTAGCATCGTAGCTTCCAGTTCTGTTTATTCCTGACCTAAAGTGGTCAGCACCCTTTCAGGTCTCAGGTACTGCAACGTCATACTGACACCAACAGTGTGCTCGTTCTACCAACTTCACTGTTTTGCTTTCTTGATTTTGTAATCACTGAAATAAAACTCACACGACTTTTCATCATGTGAGGTTTTGTTTAATTTCTCCCTCCCTTCTGGGAGATTAGTTTTCCACTCAGTAAACTTCCCCTCTTCTAACCAACGATATGCTGCAAAATGTGGCCGCTAATTGCTTCAAAAATCGCTATTTAGTGCTGTTCAGAAGATTCCTTTTGAGGTTGTCGTAGGTAAAGGTATTTACTTTTCTCTTAAATCATCTTAAACAGCAGTGTACACAAATGTACCAAAAATAGAAAAGCTTATTGTTCAGACAGGAAAAGTATTAAAACCAAAGTCTGAACAGTCTGGGTCTGGTCGATCTTATCGTCTGATAGCACTGCATTATAGTTTGCCTTAGAGGTATCACATGTTTTTTCCTGTAGCTGTGGACATCATTAGCTAAAACCGAGTATAACATCTGTGAGTTCGGTATTGTTAAAAATACAAAACGATTACCAAACGAAAGCTGAGTTCATGCTCAAACAAGAGTCGAATACTGTATGAAGCGCTCATTTTACACCACGTAACCTGAAGTAACGTAATGCACTAAGATACGATAGCCGGAGGAACATGCAGTACATCACAACGTTTATTTCCCACAGAGCAATTACCAGTAGAGATGGAGAAAATTATTGGATGTAGAAGACCAACACCGACAACTAAGTCAGTGGTGTCCAAAGAAGTTTATGTCGTGAGTTAAGAGTTGCCGCAGAATACCATATTTATGTGAAAACTTGTCGCATCTAGTGCCCGGCGGGTAAATGCAATTAGTTTTTCGTAAGAAAAAAAAAAAGAAGAAGAGCAACAGACTATACACAAAAACTGGGCTGCCCATTTCTCTGTTTTTATTCACTTAATAGACTCTTGACTTTAAATTATTTTACGACAGTTGCTCAAAAAGACTGAGACAAACAAATTTTTTTGTTACGTGGTGCATATGTCAATGCCTATGAAGGCATCAAAAAGAAAGTAATTTTTTACGTCCGGAAAAAGTATCATATTAATTTGTGCACGCAGGCAGAATGCAAATACCGACGAAATCACAAAGGAAATATTATTTTCTTTTAATTCCAAGCAGAAAACACAAAACATAAAGACGAAATGTGGTGAACATCAGCGGTGTAAACGTAAATTAGAGAGTTGAGCCCGCTGCATCCCCAAACCTTTTCTGTGAAAAAGAAATGTTATACCGACTGAAAGAGGCGCAGTATCTCTTCGACGAAAATGAAGGCAATCCATCTGACTTTTAATTTCATGAACGGAGTTATGAAGAACATAGGCTAATTGAAAGAGGGACAGTAGGTATTCCACTAGGTTTCATCAGATCTGCTTGTTTTGGAGACGCCTTGTGTGGAAGAGTATGAGAACTTAGCAGCTGCAAACACAAGTGTCATAAAATATCGGCACACAACAGCAATGTTGTTCATGTGGCAACTGCTCGTGAGAAAATGGCTTTAGGATCTGTGAAACATATATTATATTATCATAGTTGAAATGTATCTGAAAATGCAGTTGCATTGTAGACTTATCATAGCTATGTTATGACAAAACTTTGATGTAATGCAAGAAAACTGTTCGTTTCATTGATAGTTGTGAGGTAATTGAAGTTTATCATACAATAATCAAAATTCATGTTTGCTGGATGAATGTATTTGTTCTTATGCAGATGGAAAAAGAAAGATACGGAAAAGTTTGCAGTTCTGCTATTCAATATGTTTTTCACATCCAGACATACCTCATTATGTCCATCGCTTCCGTAACATTTGTCTCGCGTTGTGATTTCCTGTATGATAAACAACTACAGATTACTGTCATTAATGGTCCTTGGAGCCATTTCTGAGCCTTTCTTCTCAAAAAGCTCAATGTTTCCAAAACAGACACTTCTGCTCACTTCTTCATTGTACTGAATAGACACCGTGTGATGGAAAATGGTGTCTATCTTGTCTTATGATATAGTCACTGAATTTCGTTGCGGTCGTTGTAGACTGAATGAAGAAAGCGAGAAAAGGTCTTTCATACAACATTGTTTGTCAAGCGATATCCGAATCGCCTCTTATATCAGCCACTACGTTGAAAATCGAACGGTTTACCACTAGGCTATCATGACACTGTTTCTTAATATATATTACTCAGAATGTGACATTAGAGAGCAATCTTACTTTACGTGCCGAATGCCAAACCTGTATTCAATATATAAATTTTACTTGCTCAGTATCACATCTTAAATGGAGGCCATTCAGAATATTTTATCAAGATGATAAAAAGGCACAGTAACATGGCCAAAAGCTGGCCAGTGCAGAGATCAAGTCGTAGTCATTCACTTAAAGCGCCCATATTCCCGGACACCCTTTAGAATACCGGCCACATGCACCATGTGGCAACACCGTATGTTTCGGCAGTGAATGGAGGAGGATCTGTCAGTCTTCTCGAGCTGTTATGGAGACGCACCTGGTCATGACCCAGTGGTAAGTTTCGTGCTTTATCAATGGTCGTTTCCTTAAAGGTTTCGTATATTTCTCGCCGTTACAATTTGGATTTTGCATGGCTGAAACTTATGAACGTTGTTCAAATGTGGTAAAATGTAGTTGCATTTGAAAAACGGAAAAGGGTCTAACATTTGCGGCATATTGTTCGGTTTGGGTTTACTGGAGGGATGAAGGTAGTATAAGCAGCTCTGAAACTTTGAATTGTGTGTGGGCTGAGTGCATTTGGGCAAAACAAGTCAGAAAAAGAAAATGTTGCTTCTAGAAGGATCGCTCTGGCATGAATGATTTTGCACGTTCATGAAGCATCGATGACAGACATATGTGATGAAGTGCGACCATTCAGCTGTCCTGCAGCATTTGTATTCTACAGACTAAGCTCAAAAGACGGGAGCAGTAGTTCTAATGCTCTAATTTAAAACAACAAAAATGAAAGGGTTGACTATTAATGCATTTTTGCTTGATCGTCTTCACTTCGTTCATTAAGAATTCCAAAGCAATATTTCTGTTGGTGACTAGTTGTAATGAACTTAGATTTCTTCTTAAGAAGGATAAATGGCTTAGCCCTAAGAAAAGACACACATCAAGCGAAGGGGCAGTGTGAATATAACGTTTCTCGTCTGATGGCTCAGAAAGGGTGTTGTGCCTTACTAAGATTTCCCCTGTGGATAGTGTACCGCAGCTCTTATCTTTTGCGAACAGCTAAGATACGTATTAGTCGCAGTGTACAAAAACTGATCTACCAGACTTCATCCATCTTGATACTACACGACAATGCACTCTATAGTTTTCGATAACAAAACTATCCAGCAATTCGAAAAGTCATCTATCATGCTCTTATTCTTCAGATCTTATGGCCTAAAACGTTTATCTCTCAAGCTCCTTATCGAAAAACAGTGAAGAAACTTCCTTTCTGGACGAAAATACGCATCAAACCTGCTTTGATGACATCTTTAACTCAGATCGAGTAGGTTTATACAGGTGTGGAACCGGTAAGCTACCTGAGCTATGTCTGACTGTTTTAGATAATGCAAAAGAATATACTGTTATAACTTCCCTCTCATGTTTGCTGTTGTGTTCAACAAAAAATCGATAACGCTATTAAAATACGAACATTATTAATTCAAATGAAATTCAAATTACAATGATATTCTGGTACTAAAAGTCTCTTTTAATTAAGCATACAGCACCTGTAACAGGAGTATGCCTATATCAGCGAGACATAGTACGATATTACTCATTCTGGGCATAAAACAGTCTGTGTTTACTTACTCTCCTGTCTCACAATGAAGTAGAGAGGGCTAAATTTTTTTCTTCAGTGAGATTGGAACCAGGAACCAAAGGAGACATTACTTCACAGACATCCACGTTACTTCACTGTTAGTGTAATACAGCAGCATTGTGTTCTCCCTTATTTCTCCAGTGCGGCTAGCACAGGTAAGCTGACAACGAAAAAGACGAGATTAATTCCAATTTCCACATCGAATGACTTTCTTTGACTCAAAACTATAAAGGGAAAAACTTTGTTTCAACCTTTATGTGAAAATCACTGAGAATATTTAATAGATATGTTACGAGTAAACCAATGAATTTTGTATGCTAGTTGTCATCCAGGAAGTAATTAGTCGGTCACAGGGTTGTCAAATGTATCCTGCGCTGTTGCCAAGTTTTAGTTATACCTATAGCGGAAAGAAAACCAACCTTGAGTGGTCTAGGAAGCGACTACAGTTCGTGTCTAAAAGATGTGGCAGACGAGTGGCGAAATACCCAAACTATATATCAATGAGTCTTATTTGCTTTTCTGCAGTTGGGCTTAGAGACTAGAGCGTTGTCACTAGTAATACTCAGATGCGCCAACTTCAAACTACACAACACAGAGCATTAACTATCACAATTTTTCTCTTTCTCTCTTAAGCATACTGAAACTAAAAAGCTTGTCGCCAGACTTGCTTCACATTTTTAGAACCGGAACATCTCCAGTAATTACCCAATAAACTTCATGTGTAATCAACACATAGTAGCAGACTAGGAAAATGTTTTTCTTGACATCGATGTCTATCCATGAAAGACAGGCACACAACTGAAGAGACAACAACACTGCATCAGTTGCAAAACGTAACATCCACAGTGAGACTTCGTGAACTATGAATAACATGAAGTTTCAAACTAAAAGAGGCAAGGAAACATAAGAAATGACAGAAAATGCAGGTCAACAATTCTGTTGAAAATGAACCTAACAAAAGTATGCAGTGCAACATCGATTCCAGCTTGTGTTATCGCGAAAGGAGAAGCAGATATTATCAGAAGTGGAATAAGGAACACAAAACGCTGACAGTAATGTCTATATTAAGTCACCCTTAAGTAAACGTGTCAGTCTGTCCATAAATACTGAAAGAAAGATGCGTTCAATCTACTTCATTATGACTAAAATATATTAGCTACTGAGTTTTATTAGTAAAAGGGAAAAGCGCATATTTTGAAGAGCTTTTCAACGTGCAGTATGATTAAGACAGAGAGAATCCGAAATAGCGACAAGTTCACCAAGCTAAGCGTAGTGCTGAGATTCTATGCACCATTTGTGCAGAGTATTATTAATGTAGCCCCCAATTTTTTTAATGTTAACGACGCATCTTGGCTACAACAATAGTCTTGTGAGAATTATCAAGTTCTATTGTGGCGGCAAAAGCAACAAACGATTCTAGAATTTTTGGAGACTATCCATATGCTTCTGAATCATAACGGCAAACTACCACTACAACAGATTTAGGCCTTACTTAATAACTGCCTGTGAAAGAATTGCTCAACAGTGAGTGGACAAAATCAATGCCACTAACCCCCCACCCTGCACACAGCACTGTCGCAATATATGCCAGTTAATTGCCGCAAAACGCTCTACGCTTGCATTTTTTTGCCAACGACTTAATTTCTGTCCCAGAACCGTCACACATACCGAGCCGATAAACTAGTGTTATGGCCTAACACACTGCAGTTCGCACCCACTCCCTTCCCCCAACCACTACACTGACTGTGGATGTCTCATAAATTACGACACTGAACACAGATTTTTATCTACATAACCAGCTTCTTATCAGTTTTTTTGATGTTATACTCTGCCACTGTTCTCAAAAGCAATGCTTAAGGTAAGTACGAATATTCTGTACAGCGTTCATCCAAGCTTTCAATTATTCCAGGTCTATTATTCGAAAAATTGTGAAAATAAGCAACAGAGAACCTCCTATGAATTAATAAATAATAATCGGTGAAATTTGGCATACTACATCATTCATCGGACGATGATTAGAAACCACTTTTTAACATATACAACACTACAGTCCCAATGAACCATGGACCTTGCCATCGGTGTGGTAGCTTGCGTGCCTCAGCGATGCAGATAACTGTACAGCCACAATGGATGGGTATCTTCAGAGAGGCCAGACAACGTGTGGTTATCGAAGAGGGGCAGCAACCTCTTCAGAAGTTGCAGGGGCAACAGTGTGGATGACTGACTGATCTGGTCTTGTAAAATCAACCAAAAGGGCCCTGCTGTACTGGTACTGCGAGCGGCTGAAAGCAAGGGCGAACTACAGCTGTAATTTTTCCTGAAGACTCTACTCTACGGTTAAATGATGGTGACATCCTCTTGGGTAAAATATTTCGGAGGTAAAGTAGTCCAAGGTGGGGCTATTCAGGAGGATGTTGTCATCGGGAAAAAGCAAAACTGGCGTTCTATGGATCGGAGCGTTGAATGTTAGATCCCTTAGTCGGGCATGTAGATTAAAAAATTTAAAAATGGCAATGGGTAGATTGAAGTAAGATATAGTGGCAAATAGCGAAGTTCGATCTCAGGAGGAACAGGACTTCTGGTCATATGAATTCGGCATAATAAATACGAAATCAAATAAACTAAAGCAGAAGTAAGTTTAATAATGAATAAGAAAATAAGGATGTAGGTAAACTACTAAGAACAGCATAGTGAACACAATATCTTAGCCAAGATAGACACGAAGCCCACGCCAACCACAGTAGTACAAGTTTACATGTCGACTAGCTCTGCATATGACGAGATTGAAGAAATGTATAGATGAAAGAAGTTATTCAGACAGTTCAATGAGACGAAACTTAATCGTGATAGAGGACTGGAATTCCGTAGAACGAAAAGTAAGAGAAGGAAAAATAGTAGATGATTAAGAACTGGGGAAAGTAGTGAAAGAGGATCCGTCTGGAACAATTTTGCACAGAATATAATCTATCATCGCTAACACTAGATTTAATAATCAAAAGAGAAGGTTGTATACGTGGAAGGGACCTGGAGACACTGGAAGGCTTCCAACTGAGTATATAATGGTTAGAATAGATTTAGGTACCAGGTTTTAAATTCTAAGACATTTACAGAGGCGGAGATGGACTGCGACCACAATTTATTGGTTGTGAACTGTAGATTAAAACTGAAGAAATTGGAAAGAGGTAGGAAATTAAGGACATGGGACCTCAATAAGTTGAAAGAATCACGACTTATTTAGAGGTTCACAGGGAGCATTATACAATGGCTGAGTAAAACATGGGAAACGAATACAGCAGAACACGAATTGTTAGCTTTGAGAGATGAAATAGTGAAGGCAGCAGAGGATCAAGTAGGTAAAAATAAAAGGCCTAGTAAGAATCCTCGGATAACACAAGAGATATTAAATTTAGATGATGAAAGGACAAAATTTTAAAATATAACAAATGAACCAGGCGAAAGAAAATGCAAACATTTAGAGAATGAGATTAAGAGGAAGTGCAAAATTGCGAAGCAGGAATGGCTAGAGGACAAATGTAAGGATTTAGAAGTATATCTCACTAGGGGAAAGATAGATACTGCCAACAGGAAAATTAAAGACGTCTTTAGGGAAACGAGAAGCCTCTGTATGAATATCAAGAGCTCAGTTGTAAGCAAAGAAGGGAAAGCTGAAAGATGGAAAGAGTATTTAGAGGGTCTGAGCTTTTGGCAATGTTGACTGGAATAGTCTCTTTGACTGAAGGTAGCAAGAGTAAAATACATGGAGCGAAACGCTATTTACAACTTGTACAGAGGCCAGACGGCAGTAACAAGAGTCGATGGGCATGAAAGAAAAGCAGTAGCTGAGAAGTGAGAGAGACAGGATTGTAGCCGATCCCCAATGTTATTCAATATGTACACTGAACGAGCAGTAAAGGAAACCAAAGAAAAATCTGAAGTAGGAATTAAAGTTCAGGGAGAAGAAATAAAAACTGTACATTTGTCGATGATACTGTAATTCTGTCAGAGACAGTAAAGGGACTTGTAAGAGCAGTTGAACGGAATGGTCAGTGTCTTGAAAGGATGATATAAAATTAACATCAACGAAAGCAAAAGAAGGACAATAGACTGTAGTCGAATTGAATCAGGTGATGCTGGGGAAATTAGATTAGGAGACGAGGTGGTTAAAGTAGTCGATGAGTTTTGCTCTTTCGGCAGCAAAACAACTGGTGATGGCCGAAGTAGACTGGCTACAGCAAAAAAAAAAAAAAAAAAAAAAAAAAAAAAAAAAAAAAAAAAAAAAAAAAAAATTGAATAGGAGAAATTCTTTAAAATTCAATATAGATTAAAGTGTTTGGAAGTTTTTCTGAATGTATTTGTCTGGAGTGTACCCATTTCTGGAAGTAAAATATTTACGATTAACAGTATAGATAGAAAGAGAATAGAAGCTTTCGGAATGTAGCTACAGAAGAGTTCTCAAGATTAGATGGGTCGATCACGTAACTAATGAGGTCATACTAAATAGATTTGGGGAGACGAGAAAATTGTGGCAAAACTTGAACAAAAGAAGGGATCGGTTGATAGGACACATTCTGAGACATCAAGGGATCACCAGTTAGGTATTGGAGGGACGTGTGGGTGGTAAATATCATGGAGGAAGACCAAGAATCGGAGATGAAGATTCTCGCCCAAGATATAGTATGGTGAGCTGCATCAGCTGCACCAAATCAGTCATGGGACTGAAGACCACAACAACATCAACAACAACACTGCAGTATAAACTTGTGGTGTTCGTAGGAATCCCTTACTTAAATTTGTTGCGGTCCTTATCAGGTAAGATACAGGATGAAGAAAATGTCTGTCTTTAAATATACTACTCCAGCGGGATTTGAGTCTATAAGTAGAGTGTACTCAGCTACTGAGTGTACTCAGCTACTGAGGAATCAAGAATATGGTGTAATACTAAGGCGGAGACAAGGAGTTTAATTACTCTTTTATGTTTAATTTAACATATTGTACCACATTTCATGATGATTTTGTTCACCATCTGGTGTTTCCACAAACAGAAAAATATTATATAAAGGACAACATCTTAATCTAACTTAACACAGGGCTGTCTTTTTGATTGTTCGCTGCTGGAGTGGCTATTGGACTATTTGGGAGAGGAGGTGACATCGGTTGGTCAGAAATGAACGTCCATTGGGGCCTTCTGCTGGCGTGGCCCTCTGTCTCGTTGTGACCGACGCCATAGCTTGTGTTCGAAACAGATAATTTTGTAGCAGTTATCGTGCTGTGGTATCATGTAATGTACTTTTTATTTATCAGTTGTTTACTTACTATTTAGGTTTACCAAACTCAATTAGCTTTTTTGGTACTCTGGAGGAGCTGTGTGGTAACGTAACACTGTCGCACTGCTTAATCTGACACTGTTTTGGATGTCAGTATTCTACAAAATCATGCGTCCTAAACTTAAAAGAGCGAACGAAGAATGAAGCAGATTTCCCACAAAGTAAATGACGAGAGACATTGTCATTTTCCCTTTAAAAAACGTTCTTGAAGTCCAAAACTTGACGTTTTCAACCATTGTTAGTATTACGCACGAATTGTTCAGAAAATTTCATCAAAATTAAAGGTAAATATCTAGCGAACTAAAAAATAATAATTTAGTTTGGGTCTTGGTAGGCTGTCGACTGTCACTGAGTGGTCAAATATTTTTCGGATTGCATTTTACATGTAACAGTCTGTTGAGACAATACAACTGATTGGCGAACATTTGTTTCGCTGCGTGATGGAGCTTTAGTGAGATATTTTCCTTAGACATTGTTCTGTGATCGTACTAAAACATGTCAAAAATGTCAAATACATGTGACCCATGTATGGGCCCGACGAACACGCAGAAGTGCCGCAACACGACGTGGCGTGGACTCGATTAATGTCCGAAGTAGTGCTGAAGGAAAATGACACCATGAATCCTGCAGAGCTATCCACAAATCCGTAAGAGTACGAGGGGTGGAGATCTCTTCTGAACAGCACGTTGCAAGGCATTCAAGATATGCTCAATAATGTTGATGTCTCGGGAGTTTGGTGGCCAGTGGGAGTGTTTAAACTCAGAAGATTGTTTCTGGTGCCACTCGGGCTGTGTGGGTTGTCGCATTCTCCTCCAGGAATAGCCCAAGTCCGTCGGAATGCACAATGGACATGAATGAATGCATCTTTCAATTCAATAAATTTTACCTACAGCCGTACACTTTAAGATATTTGATTTTATTCTGAAAGCAACCGGTTTCGGCAATTCATTTTGGCATCTTCAGGCCCCATACCCTTTTTTCAAGTCAACGTTCTTATCGTATAGTACCACAAAACTGGACATCGTGAATTCCAGTCGTTGTGCAGCTAATTCACATGAAAGCGTGACAGCAACTCACTTGATGTCACGCTTTCGTATGAATCAGCTGCACAACTATTGTAGTTCAAGACACCCAGTTTTATGGAGCTACACGGTAAGTTTGTTGATTTGAAAAAAGCGTATGGGGACTGACGATGGCGAAATGAATTGCCGAAACTGGTTACTTGCGGAATAAAATGAAATATCTTAAAGTGTACAGCTGTTGGTAAAATTTATTGAATTGAAAAGTACGTACCAGCCGATGTCCCCCGCCCATAATGGACCAACAGAGATTGAATGTATGTAGGTAATCAGACACGATGCTTATGTATGTGTCACCTGTCAGTCGCATCTAAACTATCAGAAGTCCCACAATAGGCATTTTAATAAAAAGCATAATTGAAGACGACATTCATATTGATGCTAATGAAAAAGTGAAGTTTGTTTTTGATTCATAAGAACTTACGTAAGAGGGTACTATAACTTTATGAATTTAATTTGTGATAGGTGATAAGATCAACGTGATAATAGATACTGAAATATTCATTATTTAGAACAGTCTAAAAGCTAAAGTGAGCGTGTAATTTCAAAGCCGCTCCGCAGGCTACATCATTCAGCTTCGTGGGGGTAGTCATAATCTGTGATAGAAAAAAATTGTACCGATCATAAATCAAAAGCGTGAATGCCTGAAGTCTCATGAAATTACACGTCCACACAGCTTCTACACTGAAGCGCCAAAGAAAATGTTATAGGCATGCGTATTCAAATACAAATTGGTTCAAATGGCTCTGAGCTCTATGGGACTTAACATCTGAGGTCATTAGTCCCCTAGAACTTAGAACTACTTAAACCTAACTAACCTAAGGACATCACACACATCCATGCCCGAGGCAGGATTCGAACCTGCGACCGTAGCAGCCACGCAGTTCCGGACTGAAGCGTCTAGAACCGCATGGCCACCGCGGTCGGCTTATTCAAATACAGAGATATATAAACAGGCAGAATACGGTGCTGCGGTCGGCAACGGCTATATAAGTGCCTGGCGCAGTTGTTAGATCGGTTACTGCTGCTAAATGGCAGGCTCAATGCGTGGCAAAACTCACGGTTCAAGAAACGCCCCAAAACACTACAGAACTGTCACGGCCTGGGCTGCTACTTCCACATAATGCGAGTTATCATTCGAACGGTCTATATCGCTTGAGGAATGGTGAAATTACGACTGGTCGAACAACATTACACTCCTGCGGTTTGTGTTGTTTGTCCATTGAAGATACAATTACAATTTTATGTGTCGTTGTAAGCAATAGCCCTTCATGAAGTACCCCACCCCCTCACGCCCCTTCTTCCCAAAACCGTGTACTTCACTTCGCAATGTTGGCTCGAAAAATGATTGAGATGGACCTGCATTCATTATTGACAGCATCAATTCCTATCGTTTTCTGAACCGACTTTCATTGACAAAGCGCACCACCTGACTCTGGTCCCTCCCAATTGATACCTATTTACCCCTCCCCCCCCGGCCCATCATTCTGCACTGTGTTACTTGGCTACGACTAGTACACCATCCCCTGTAAATACCTTGCACCGTCCGAGATGACACATTAACGAATACTGGCAAATTCATTCATGGCTTGACCATGTATATGCCCAAAGATAGTAGCTTCTTCACCAGCTCCTTCAGTAGCTCCTTCACTAGCTCATTTCTGCCATTCTGCCACGTGTCCATGTCGATCCATCTTACTAAGCAAATTACATACAGCCGACAACATACTAACGCCACTTCCCTGCCACGTGAAGGCGACCTGTGGATTTGGTTGCAGGGGATGCTGTCTGGCGCCAGTAAAACAGCCAAAAGTTCCCAAAATGTCTTATTACGGCTCTCCGCCGTGGTTTAGTACTGGAAGCAGCAGCTGAGGCATTCAGCGGCATCCTGTGTTTTGTCTGCCAATAGCGCTGGCGGAGTACAGCTTCGACGTAGCAGCGGCTCTTTCCACAACCGTCTCTGTCAGTGATGACACCAGTGCTGGCATCCTATGTCGTGGCATGACTCACCCTGAAATGCTGTCCCTCTGTCAGTGACGACACCAGTTCTGGCGACCTATGTGGTGGGATGACTCACGCCTGAAGTGCTGTCCAGAGGCGCTAGGCAGGTGACGTAATGGTAGTGACCCAATGCCCCACGTTGTTGGCTGGCTAACTGCTTCCCAGGGCACTTGGTGGCCCATTGTGGCAGCGGCTCAAGCTCCCATGATTTCTAGATGGACTGCCCTTTCTATGGTCCACGTACAGCGCTCTTCATGGTGGCCTAAGCATCACAGCCCATAGTAGTAGAGCTGAGATACTAACACAAGTGACTTACGTGTAAAATGGGTAGGCATTCAGATGCTTTCTGGCTGCACTTGCTTTGCTTTTGCTGCGACTTGTGTCATATATGCTGACTGTTTCAGCCTTTGCAGATCTAAGTGAATGAAAATATTGGATCCTTAGTAGAAGTCTGAAGGGAAGTGCCGGTGTTTCCATGAGAGTGAGATCTAATGGGAGAAAGTTCCATCTGCTCAGTCTGCCGTACTGCAGCCTTATGGCTCATGTGTTATACTGCTAAGACAGTGATGAATGTATAACGTATGAATCAAGTGAGTGAAGCAGGAATGTACACTACGGTAGGAGCTGCTGGAGCGTGCGATGCGACATCAGTGTGGGTCACAGTGGATCATACTGCTCTGATCACAGTGTTGCCTCCTCGGTGGAAAATGTACGTCACGATTTTGAAGCGTCAGACCAGCGGTGAAACCGCTTCCACGCCACAAAAAACATTATAAAACGAGAGCTGATCAACAAAGATTGAGAGTAATCTTTTCCTGTAGCTTCTTAACAGTTTCCTAACTTTACCCAGAAAATTTGAAAAGGGCGGGTTTTTATGTGTAATGTTTATAGGCGGCAGCTCTCTCGTATCGGTAGATTGGTAGTAATCCTCGATTCATTAGCTGCTCTTTGCATTTTGCTTACCAAACAATGGAGGTGATGCGAGAGGAAAAGTACGGCGCAATAAAATTGTGTGAAACTTAACAAAAAGCTGTAGCAAGCGTACGGTGAAAATGCACTACCTAGTGCAACAGTGTTTAGGTGGTTTAAGGACTGCAAAGAAGACCGACTTGTCGGTGCTAAGCAAGGTGGCGTGGTGTTTCGGCTTCTTTTGTGACTGAAGCCAACATAAACAAGCCGCTGTGATTGTCCGTGAGGCTTTCCGGATAACATTATGTAACTAACTTCAGTGAAGTGTTGAGAAGTTCATATGGCAGTGCGTTTACGGGTTATGCATGATAATCAATATATGACCCATGTTGGTCCCCGTTGGGTACCATGTATGCTGACTCCCAAATCAAAGGCCGTGTGAATGGAGACAAACAGTGAAGTGTTGCGTCTCTGCCGACATAGGGGATGCGTTTCTGCAATCGATTATCGCTGGTGGTGAGTAACGTCTGCGTCATTATGATCTTGAAGAAAACCGAGACAGCGGAGTGTGGAAATCGCCAGATTCCCAACGACGAAAGTTTCTCCATCTGCAGAGGAAACGATGGTGACCACATCTTTTGACTATCATGGAATGATTTACCAGCATATAGTTCCCCCTCGCACTGCTCTTACAGCAGCATACTGCACATCAGGATCGGCTAAACTGAGGGAGCACATTGCAAGGAAACGACTGAAACTTTCTTGGTTAGGGTGGCGACTTTCATGACAGTGCGCAGCCTCAAGTCGCAAATCAAGTCACGTAGTCTCTGACCTACATACCGCATACACATTTTAGCCCCCATCTTGCACCCTGAGACTTTTTTATTGCCATTACTAAACGCAAAGCTTCAGCGAATTCGATTTAAGAATTTCGAAGTAATGCTGAAGAAAAGTGAGATATTCTCAAGACTTGACAAAGAATGCTCAGAGGACTGGCAGAGACGCTATAGAAAGTGCATTCAAGTAGTAGCGGAGTACATTGAAAAAGATCATGTAAACATTGAAATTAAATAATAAACACTTGTGAAAAAAATCAGTCTCTTTCTTTGTTGATCTGCCCTCGTATTTCGTGAAGCGCCTGACAACGAAGTAAATGTATGGTATATAGCGATTACTGCCAACGGCCCTGCCGCAGTGGTAACTCCGGTTCCCGTCAGATCACTGAAGTTAAGCGTTCTGGGATAGCACTTGGATCGGTGACCTTCGGGTCTGCCGAGCGCTGTTGGCAGGCGGGGTGCACTCACAAGGGAACCTCCCCATCGCACACCTCTCGGATTTAGTTACAAGTTGGCACAGTGGATAGGCCTTGAAAAACTGACCACAGATCAATCGAAAAATCAGGAAGAAGTTGTGTGGAACTATGAAAATAATAAGCAAAATATACAAACTGAGCAGTCCATGTGAAAGATAAGCAACATCACAGGAAATTCTGAGCCCAGGAGCGCCGTAGTTCCGTGGTTAGCGTGAGCAGCTGCGAAACGAGAGGTCCTTGGTTCACGTCTCCCCTCGAGTGAAAAGTTTAATTTTTTATTTTAAGGCAATTATCACAGTTCAGGCACTCACACATGATCAACTTCGCTCTCCAAAATTCCAGGACATGTTCAGATTTGCTTGGACATATGCAGGATTTGACGGTCTACGCACGGAAAAATTTGAAAGCGTTAAAAACATACGTTTTGACAGAACACGGAAAACTGTGCGACTGTGAAACTGTTGCATTCATTTGTTGCAGTTTATGTGACAAACTCTTATGTGTTCATCACTTTTGTGGGAGTGATTATCACATCCACAAGAAAACCTAAATCGGGCGAGGTAGAAGTATCTTTTTACCCATTCGCCAAGTGTACAAGTTAGGTGGGTCGACAACATATTCCTGTCATGTGACGCACATGCCGTCACCAGTGTCGTATAGAATATATCAGACGTCTTTTCCTGTGGAGGAATGCAATCAAATGTTTTCGGTTCCCATTGGAGAGGCACGTCCTTTAGTCTATTAATCGAACGGTTTTGCGATGCGGTCGCAAAACACAAGCACTAAACTTATTAAAGTGAACAGAGACGTCAATGAACGAACGGACAGATCATAACTTTGCGAAAATAAAGAAAGAAAATTTCTTCACCCGATGGCAGACTTGAACCAAGGACCTCTCGTTCCGCAGCTGCTCACGCTATCCACGGGACCAGGGCGCTCCTGTTCTTAAACTCTCCTTGATGTCGCCTATATAGCGCATGGACTATTCAGTTTGTATATTTTGCTTATTTTTTTCACAGTTCCACACAACTTCTTCCTCTTTTCTCGATTGATCTCTGTTCAGTTTTTCAAGACGTATCCACTGTGCCAACTTATAACTAAAACTGATGGGGTTGCGATGGGGAGGTTCCCTTGTCAGTGCACTCAGCCTTTGTGAAGCAAACTGAGGAGCTACTTGAAGACAAGTAGTGGCTCCGGTCACGAAAACTGACAGCGGCCCTGACAGCGGTGTGCTGGTCACATGCCCCTCCGTATTCGCATCCAGTGATGCCCCTGGGTTGAGAGGATGACATGGCGATCGGTCGGTACCGTTGGGCCTTCCAAGGCCTGATCGGACGGAGTTTAGTTTTAATTTTTATACAGCAATTACTAAAGCCATGATATTGTATGTTGCTGTCAGCCGAGTAGAATCACAGCAATTTGAGCGAATTGTGTAGTGAAAAAACGTTAATACTCCAATTTGCAGGTAGGGGCTACTGACCCCTCACGCTATCTGCCCTCCCCCTTCCCTCCCAACCCCCCACCACCCTCCCAGCCTCCACCCCAGTCACCTTTCCTTTCCATCTGGTCAGAGACTGACTCTCGCTTCAAAACGAGTTTTACGTCGAGCTCCAAGTCAGTCTGTTCTTCGGTATTTGCCGCACGCGTCCGCATAGGAGGTAACGGCTTTTCGCAACCAGTATTTTCGAACCGCGGAGTGGACAGTCGCCAAATCTGGTGCTACGGTGCGCCTCTGGAGGCTACGCACTCTCATGTAATGAAGGTAAACTGAGCAGTTGCCGCTACTTCAGGGAGGTTTTTGAGCCATTGTTGCCGTCCTTCTTTCAGGCAAGTGTACGTCAGCAGCACAGTACACAGCCACATACAGTGTGGAGGCCCTTTTCGTAACTGAATGGGGAACGCTTCTTCCCAGGTTTGACAGTGGTTCCACATTTCGTTCATATAACATCTACATCTACATCTACATTTATACTCCGCAAGCCACCCAACGGTGTGTGGCGGAGGGCACTTTACGTGCCACTGTCATTACCTCCCTTTTCTGTTCCAGTCGCGTATGGTTCGCGGGAAGAACGACTGTTTGAAAGCCTCCGTGCGCGCTCGAATCTCTCTAATTTTATATTCGTGATCTCCTCGGGAGGTATAAGTAGGGGGATGCAAGATATTCGATACCTCATCCAGAAACGCACCCTCTCGAAACCTGGCGAGCAAGCTACACCGCGATTCAGAGCGCCTCTCTTGAAGAGTCTGCCACTTGAGTTCGCTAAACATCTACGTAACGCTATCACGGTTACCAAATAACCCTGTGACGAAACGCGCCGCTCTTCTTTGGATCTTCTCTATCTCCTCCGTCAACCCGATCTGGTATGGATCCCACACTGATAAGCAATACTCAACTATAGGTCGAACGAGTGTTTTGTAAGCCACCTCCTTTGTTGATGGACTACATTTTCTAAGGACTCTCCCAATGAATCTCAACCTGGTACCCGCCTTACCAATAACATGTTTAATGTATGCCTTGTTGACCTATAGTGCGTTACGGTTTTCTGGAAATTGCAGTTGATTTGTCGTAAAGGTATGCGTACAAAATAGAGAACCATGCCACATACAAACAGGCTCTCTTTCACTACATATTTATCAATAAGGTACAACATGTAAGAGAGCTGCAGAACGTCTGGTATCTCTAAGTAGGCCGCATCTTCATATACTCCTATATAACAGCTTCATCATTCATAATAATTAACATCCTGAAAACTTCTGTTTGGGAATGACACTTATCTTGGTATTTAACAATTTTTAATGCATGTGGGGGTAAAAACGTGGCCGGCCGGTGTGGCCGTGCGATTAAAGACGCTTCAGTCTGGAACCGCGTGACCGCTATGGTCGCAGGTTCGAATCCTGCCTCGGGCATGGATGTGTGTGATGTCCTTAGGTTAGTTAGGTTTAATTAGTTCTAAGTTCTAGGCGACTGATGACCTCAGAAGTTAAGTCGCATAGTGCTCAGAGCCATTTGAACCATTTTTTGTAAAAACGTCTTAGTTAAAAACAACTAAAACTACACATGACAATGCACATCATTGACCCAAAAAAACATGTTTGTCTATCACAGGTAAATTGTGCTGTCTTGCGAAAAATAACTAAAACATTTCGGCAAGACCCACACTGAAATCAGTCAGCAAGTAATTAACTTAATGTAATCAGAAAAGAAAACAAATCTATCAATGCAGGAGTGTCGTTCACACGTATTCGGGAAGACAAAAGCAAATATTTAAGCGTCAAAATGCCTAAAAGGATTCAAAACGAGAAAGCAAGGATGAGCAGAAGAGATCGAGCTTGGAACTCACGTCAAGTGAGACGAAATTTTTTACTTACGTGTGGAATATCCTGGTGTGGATAACTACGTTTCAAATGTTACATCACAGAACAACGGTAGAAGTTACTTGAACGGGTAAGAAATGCAATGAAGTGTAATTAGGCGGAATAAGTAGAAACAAAAGTCTACAGGAACTCTTACCAGAGGAAGAGATACCTTGGTGTCGGGTATTGTGAAGGTCATGAATAGTGAATATGACAATTTTGTAGAAAGGTGAGATACAGAGAACTGCGTAAAACTACGAATGATTGATAGCTTCATGGTCATAAAAATTGCATGTAGGAGACTGCCGTATTCCATCGCAGCTTACGATATCACCTTGGCCATTCTTTATTTCTACGAGGACAGACGTATTGAAGAAGTAAGTACAATCCACTACGGTAGGTAAACAAATGAGAAAACAAAGAATTTCTTTGGTTCCTGTTAGCAGCAGAAAGGAAAAAAAGAAGTCAGAAAGTGAATGACACAAACATGTTGTGAAACATGAGAAAGTAGTTCACAAAATGACTTGCAAGTACAATATTTTTCAAATTTTTGTTTTAGAGATTAGTACAGAACGTTTAGATCGCAATTAAAACAAATTAAAGCGTAAAAGTATCGTCCCATCAGAGTGCTACTTTATGCTTATCAAATGCTACTTTCCGCCGAACTTAGGGGCAGAGAGGGGGAGAGGGAGAAACGGCCAGTTAATCATCTCCTGCGAAGAGGCTGTCCTCCGATCTATCACCACGCTGAAGGCTACATGTAACTGTCTGACGTCCGATCCTTCTCCTCCGTGTTAGTTTGAAAATTAGAGCCCGTGCGAGCGAGACAGCCGACAGGCGTGGTTGCACGCAAATCTGCAGTTGCAGGAAGCCGTCCACCACTGTAATTCCATTAGTTGTGGATGGAATTATTGTGTCAGATGGATGGAATGTATTGCCCAGTTGCCGATTTCGTGTCAGTTCTTCTCTAAAGTGCGTTCCTCCACAACAGGGGTGTCCAACCTTTTACCTTACCTGGGCCACATTAGAACAACACTAGTATTTTTGAGCCGCACCTAACGTAACGCTATCAACAACTGCTGCAGAGAAAATAAAAAGTTCGAAGGTATACGATTAGATCATTTAAGCAATTTAGAGTTGGTCATTATTTATTCTAAAGAAGCAAAATGGAATCAAACTGTCATTTTATATATAAGATTTCTGAGATTTCATTAATAATTTTGTATGTAATTAATTACGAATAGAAGAATTAATGTGACATTTCACTTTCAATTTATGAAACTAATGCATCAGTATCGAATTCTAAAGAAGTGGTTTGCAATTCTCAAGGTATTCTCAAGAGAATTTCGTTCCATTTTTACTGTTTGTGTGCTTAAATCTTGAAAATAACTGTTCAGAAACATAGTTGCTTTCAAACAGAGATGACATATATAATGTAGGACAGTGCATCAGTGAATATTTGTCTGTGGGCAGGTAATATTTGTAAAAGTCCAACTAAGTTACCCAATCGAAATTCCCTTTCAGTTGGAGGTAAGACTGCAACAGTACACACTACATCTCCTGCCAACGTAATTATACTTTTTGTGATAGGTTTCGCATAACTAGGAACATTTTGATTATTTTTTCGAAAGATTTTCAAATGCTTGCATCAGACAGAAAGTTATGGCTGTGTACCTCATACAGTCTTTAGGATTATGTTTGGTCAAAGTGCCGAAACGAAAAGAATTGTTTGCATTCACTTTTACTTGTCATAATTTCATTTTCGTTTGAAACGCATTTATTTTTTGAAACATTGTACTGATAAGTAGCTTTCTACCTTGAAGATGCCTGTTTAAGTCACCTAAATAACCAGTCACCTCTACCAAAAATGCTAGATATATCACCCAGTTGGTATCGCCAAGTTCTGGCACTGTCCTCACTTTTGATATCGTGTACGATTTGATTTCATTAATTATAGTATAAAACGTCTTTAACATCAGGTCTCCATTGAGCCACCTTAATTCTGTGAAATATACGATTTCATGATACTCAGCATCCAAGAGTCTGAGGAATTCCTGGAAAAGATGATTTAATTATGTAGGAAGCCAGTGCGTGGGCTGTCGAGAGAAGAAACTGAATTGAACTGAAGCTCATTTTTTGCACCTATCATCTGCTATGGTAGAAATTGCACACGAAAGTAAAACTATTTCGTGAAACCCTTTTAAGGAGGCATTCATGTTAAAATGCGGCTTCTTATTTGTAGCGATGGGTATGATACCAAATTAAACCTGTTATAAAATTACGGGACTGTTAGACATCGAACAATGGCAGTAGTTACAATTCACGTGACGATTTCTAAGTTCTACCGACTTGCAGTGATCAAAACTATGGCGAAAAAGGTTCTTTTATCACAATTGTACGGAGATAATACAGAATTTTCTTGTATATCCACAATTAATTTTATTATACGTCTTGAAATCCCTAGCTTAGTAGTCGCAACTGAAGTAGCCGTACAATAAGACCAGTGCGTCTGACAGATCGGCCAGTTATAGCAATGAGACCCTGGGGGTTCAAGTACAGTATGGGCGGCAATGCTAAGGAGGGATGGACCAGTGAGGAAATAATAGGTCAAGTACAGTATGGGCGGCAGTGCTAAGGAAGGGTGGAGCAGTGAGGGAATAACATCATGTGGCAGCAATTTCAGAATGAAAATATTCAATTTCTAGAAATTTTACAGTAGCGGAATTTTATGGATACATATATGTTTTTACCGATCGTGTGATAGATGCTCACTTGTTGGGCCGGATTGATACTAACTTTGGACAGCATGCGGCCCTCAGCCCTTCAGTAATGATTAAGAGTAACTAAAAGCAACTGATTCCCACGATTAAGTGGTGTTCCACAATCTTATCATTTACAAACTTCTCTAATATTTCTTTTTACTGTGTTATTAACACAGAGAGGACGCTAACAGGCGTAGGTCATTTAGAATATTTCAGGGAAAATTTGAAAGTATAATTCGTATACTGAATCGATATTTAAGCAGCGAGTTCAGAAAGCACACAGCATTTCAAAATCCTGAAATTTCGATTTGTTACGTCAAATACGGGCGATATGATCTTTGACTACAGCCTTAACTACTTGTAAATATATATAAAAGAGATACAAAAATTTTGTCTAAAACAAACAGAAATCCTCCAGCCAAAATATGTATAAAACGTTATCAGCCAGGACGAAATTGTTGCCTTTAAAGTCATACACTTCATCACACATTTAGTTTGCTCCTTCAAAATGTTGCTAAAGAAGAGTTTCTTCAAGGATACAGTACAGAAAGGAAAACATTTTGGTGGGGCACTTCATCGACGTTTTGCAAGTGGTGTAAGAAATGCCAAAGGAAATACAATACTCAAATGGTAACTGGCGCCCTACAGAAGTTAATCTTGGAGATGCTATTATAATTTATCATTAGTTTCTCCACATTTTGGGAGCGGTTATCCCGCAATTGTTTATCAAGTTAATGGAAAGATGCACCAGTTACTGATCTTACTTAATTAAGTCCACGACTGGTTTTGGCCTTCGCTTGTAACCCATTTTCAAGTGGGTGTGATCGTTTGGTGTTGCTTCACAACAACAAAATTGCTTCCTTCTTGGACGGAACACCATTCTTTCGTTTAGAGGTATAGTAGCAAAAGATGCCACTGTCTAAACAATATGACAGCTAGGCTGTTTTGTTTTTCAGTGACACACATGGTCCTGCCGAGGACGCAGAGCCACATCTGCTCGTGGATCACAATTACACATTTAATTTGGATATCACGCGTTGCGTATCGAACTACATTCATTAATTAATTGACAAAACCTATACGTAACTCCAGTTCATATATTTCTGTTTTTATCCATTTATCCACGCAGTATTTTTATTCGATGTAAATTTATCCAGCGGGACGTGTGCTGTCTGCAGATAATTGCTATTTACTGGTGTGTGATCGTGAGTAATGATGTATGCGACACGCAGGCTTTCAATCTGAAATCCCCTCATGCGGCATTTCGGACTGCAGCTACACGATCAGAGAACGAAATATCATTACCGTGCACTCTAAAAACACCAACTGAATGTTTTCACAAGGCTATCAGGTTAACTTCAAAGTTTACATGGGGGTGTTGAAAACATTTAAGATGTTGCAGGTTTCTGTCTCACACGTGTTAAACGGAACGAAAAATCGAAAACACGAGACGTAATTTTTTCTCCGTTATATTCACTAGGTTCTTTCATGTGACCTGGCTTGAGTTGCGGAGTGGGGAGGTGGGGTGGGGGAGAGAGGGGGGAGGGACGTTGCTGAAACTGACAGAAAATGTCAGTTTTCAGTTTATTTTTTATTTATTAGTAGAACTCATGAAATGGTGAAATTGCATCCTATGTCTCCGAAAAATAATTAAATGTGTGATGTGACATTCATGCCACACCCACTTTTGAAGTAACACTTAAGTACTAACTCAATGAACAACAATTCCGTAGAATATCTTGAAGCGAACTTGCACGTGAAGGCCGCGATATAAAATCTTTGGTTTTATAGGTCTTTACGACTCTGTTCCATATCTCCGTATCTCTAAATTCACTCATGTAGAAGCGATGTCCTGAAGCCACAGTTTCATCTGCTACAGTTGCCAGAAATGCTCTTTATGATACAGTTCTTGTATCTAATAATGAGAAAGTAGCAAGGATGAAGGTGTTAGAGAAAATGGGCTATAAGACAAGCAATTTCTCTCATGACATTTTGAGAAATACGGATTTACATTGCTTCTCTGCAAAGCCTGGTAAGGGAAAGATGGCAGAAAACAAGAAACGAGGAGAAAAACTTGCAGTGAAAAAAAACTCTTTGTGCCAATCTTGACCTTCTGAAGGGAGACATAGGAAAAAACGTTAGGTTGAACTTTAAACTAAATTTACAGAAATTTATGGTTTTTAAAGTTTGTGTAACTTTTTACAGTTATTTCTATAAATCTAATAAAAGTTCGTCTCGAGAGTAAATTTTGTACTTCTGAGTGTAAGCTGAGATATGGGGCAACGTACTTCGAATTTTGTATGCATGTTATATTATACTTCCAGAATTACAACAGAAAAATTATTAAAATTCCCTTTTTCGAGATAAAAAACCTCAAGAGAGAAACTTACTAAATGGAAAGAAGTTAAACTGAGAAAATTTTGTAGAAATTTCTTGAATAGTTTCTGAGAGAAGACACAGCACACATATTATTCCTTGAAAATAAAATTTTCAAATTGTATAAAAAAGTTGAATATATGTACTCCAACTAACTGAACAGCAAATGCGCTAATTTCTCGCAAACCATGATTCTAAATTTCATTGCCATATCTTCAGAATAGTGAATTTGGTACTTCTTTTAAACAGTGTGTGTTTTTCTTACGCCATATTTACACGTAACACACTTTTTTCCGCCGACCGCGATGGCCGAGCTGTTCTAGGCACTTCAGTCCGGAACCGTACGAGTGCTACGGTCGCAGTTTCGAATCCTGCCTGGAGCATGGATGTGTGTGATGTCCTTAGGTTAGTTAGTTGTAAGTAGTTCTAAGTTCTAGGGGACTGATGACCTCAGATGTTAAGTCCTATAGTACTCAGAGCCATTTGAACCATTTGAACCCTTATCTCTATCCACGAGAAATAGCAACTTTATAAATGAGAACAGACACAGTATCACAAGATTGGTTGTTGTTGATGCGCCAAAACAAGACTCGTCCGGATGCTAGTCGTTAGCAGCCAGTGTAATGAACCGTATTTACTAGGCTAGGTGACCCGAGTGAAATACTGAAGACAGCAACTTGTAAGTAACTTGATTTAGCTCATTATGAAGTCATACATTCGGAGAATACGTTGAGGTTTGGATTTCCATTGGATAGTCTAAACCGAGGATTAGTGAGGTAGATGAGTGACTTGTGACGTCTGCTGGTCTTACCTCTGCAGATTATCGGGATTACAGTTTCATTTCTTCCAAAATGCGTTATTTCTGAAGATGAGTTCCAAAATAACGTGTTAAAGAGTCACGGATCATAAAAAAGGAGAGGTCGATATGAAGAATTCGTTGGAGCAGGTGATAAAAATGGTTCAAATGGCTCTGAGCACTATGGGACTCAACTGCTGAGACCATTAGTCCCCTAGAACTTAGAACTAGTTAAACCTAACTAACCTAAGGACATCACAAACATCCATGCCCGAGGCAGGATTCGAACCTGCGACCGTAGCGGTCTTGCGGTTCCAGACTGCAGCGCCTTTAACCGCACGGCCACTTCGGCCGGCGCAGGTGATAAAAGTGAGTGTGTCAAGCACTGGGCTGAGTTTATGCACTGTTCCCATTTACAGGTTTCCGTAAGAAATTCCTGATGCGCAGTCGCAGCTGGCACTGATAAATTATAGCAAAGTGTTTCAAGTTCGACAGGAGTAGGAGACAAGGAGCTCTCACTTTCACGTTCCTAACGGGGCTAGATCCCTACGAGGCGATTTTACTGATCATGTTACGTCATATATAAATGTTGTGGGATACCGCGCTCTTTTCACGATTGACAAGCAGCTGTAGACATGCACCTAATGCTGTCAGACGGGTCACCTGAGAGCACGATGTGATTAGCCACTAATCGGTTATCGCGAATCAACACTGTAGGCAAATTTTAGACATCTCCCCCCACCTATGAACCATGGACAGTGCCGTTGGTGGGGAGGCTTGCGTGCCTCAGCGATACAGATAGCCATACTGTAGGTGCAACCACAATGGAGGGGTATCTGTTGAGAGGCCAGACAAACGTGTGGTTCCTGAATAAAGGCAGCAGCCTTTTCGATAGTTTCAGGGCAACAGTCTAGATGATTGACTGATCTGGCCTTGTAACATTAAGCAAAACGACCTTTCTGTGCTGGTACTGTGAACAGCTGAAAGCAAGGAGAAACTACGGTCGTTATTTTTCCGGAGGGCATGCAGCTTTACTGCATGGTTAAATTATGATGGCGCCCTCTTGGATAAAATATTCCGGAGGTAAAATAGTACCCCGTTCGGATCTCCTCCGGCGGGGACTACTCAGGAGGACGTCGTCATCACAAGAAGCAAAACAGGCGTCTTGCTGATCGGAGTGTAGAATATTATATCCCTTAATCAGGCAGGTAGGTTAGAAAATTTAGGATGGGAAGTGGATAGGTTACAGTTAGATATAGTGAGAATTAGTGAAATTTAATGGCAGAGGGAGCAAGACTTCTGGTCAGGTGAATACAGGTTTATGAATACAAAATCAAATAGGAGTTTAATAATGAATAAAAAATAGGAACGCTGGTAAGTTACTACGAACAGCATAGTGAATGGATTATTATAGCCAAGATAGATACGAAGTCCACGCCTACCACAGTAGCACTAGTTTATATGACAACTAACTCCGCAAATGACAAAGCGATTGAAGAAGTGTATGGTGAGATAAAAGAAATGATTCAGACAGTGAAGGTAGACGAAAATTTAATAGTCATGGGGGACTGGAATTCGATAGTAGGAAAAGGAAGAGAAGGAAAAGTAGTAGGTGAATATGGAATGGGGGTACGGTATGAATGAAGAAGCTGCCTGGTAGAATTTTGCAATGGTGTAAGAATCATCAAAGAATGCTGCATACGTGGAAGAGGCCTGGAGACATAGGAAGGTTTCAGATAGGTTATATAATGGTAAAAAAGAGATTTAAAAACCAGGTTTTAAATTTTAGGACATTTCCAGGGGCAGATGTGGACTCTGACCACAATCAATTGGTTATGAACTGTAGATTAAAACTGAAGAAACTGCAAAAAGGTGGGAATTTACGGAGTGGGACCTCGATAAACTGAAAGAACCAGAGGTTGTCAAGAGTTTCAGAGAGAGTATTAGGGGACGATTGACAAGAACAGAGGAAAGAAATACAGTAGAATGGGTATCTTTAAGAGATGAAATAGTGAAGGCAGCAGAGGATCAAGTAGGTGGAAAATACAAGAGATATTAAAAACCCTTTGGTAACAGAAGATGTACTGAATTTAATTGATGAAAGAAGAAATTATAAAAATGCAGTACATGAAGCAAGCGAAAAGCAATACAAACGTCTTAGGAATGAAAGGGACAGGAAGTACAAAATGGCTATGCAGCGATGGCTAGAGGACAAATGTAAGAATGTAGAGGCATACATCACTAGGGGGAAGATAGATAATGTCTATAGGAAAATTAAACAGACATTTGAAGAAAAGAGAACCACTTGAATGAATATCAAGAGATCAGACGGAAAACCATTCTAAGCAAAGAAGGGGAAGCACAAAGAGGAAGGAGTATATAGACGGTTTGTACAAGGGCGATGTAGTCGAGGTCAGTATTATAGAAATGAAAGAAGATGAAGATGAAATGGGAGATATGATACTGCGTGAAGAATTTGACACAGCACTGAAAGTCCTAAGTCGAAACTAGGCCCCTTGAGTATACAACATTCCATTAGAACTACTGATAGTCTTGGGAGAGCCATCCCTGACTAAACTCTACCATCTGGTGAGCAAGATGTATGAGACAGGCAAAATACTCTCAGACTTCAAGAAGAATTATATTAATACCAATCCCAAAGAAAGCAGGTGTTGACAGGTGTGAGAATTAATGAACTATCAGTTTACCAAGTCACAGCTGCAAAATACTGACACCAATTCTTTACAGAAGAGTGGGAAAACTGGTAGAAGCCGACCTTGGGGAAGATCAGCTTGGATTCTATAGAAATGTGAGAAAACATGAGGCAATACTGACCCAACAACTTATCTTAGAAGACAGACTGGGGAAAGGCAAAGCTACATGTCTAGCATTTGTAGACTTAAAGAAAGCTTTTGACAATGTTGAATGAAATACTCTCTTTGAAATTCTGAAGTTGGCAGGGGTCAAATACAGTGAGGGAAAGGCTATTTGCAATTTGTATAGAAACCAGATGGCTGTTATAAGAGTCGAATGCATGAAAGAGAAGCAGTGGTTGGGAAGGGAGTGAAGCAGGGTTGTAGCCTATCCCTCATGTTATCCAATGTATATATTGAGCAAGCAGTAAAGGAAACGAAAGAAAAAAGTTTAGTAGGAATTAGAATCCATAGACAAGAAATAAAATCTTTGGGGTTTGCCGGCGACATTGTAATTCTGTCAGAGACAACAAAAGACCTAGAAGAGCAGTTGAACGGAATGGACACTGTCTTGAAAGTAAAACACAAGATGAACATCAACAAAAGCAAAACCAGGATAATGGAATGAAGTCGAATTAAATCAGGTGATGATGAGTAAATTAGATTAAGAAATGAGACATTTAGAGCAGTAGATGAATTTTGCTATTTAGGGAGCAAAATAACTGATGATGGTCGAAGTAGAGAGGATATAAGTGTAGACTGGCAATGACAAGAAAAGCGTTTTTGAAGAAGAGAAAGTTATTAACACTGAGTATAGATTTAAGTATCATGAAGTCCTTTTCGAAAGTATTTGCATGGAGTGTAGCCATGTATGGATGTGAAACATGTACGACAAATAGATTAGACAACCAGAGAATAGAAGCTTTCGAAATGTGGTCTCTACAGAAGAATGCTGAAGACTGGATGAGTAGATCACATAACTAATGAGGAGTAACTGCACAGAATTGGGGAGAAGAGAAATTTGTGGCACAATTTCACTAGAAGAAGGGATCCGTTTGTCGGACATCAAGGGATCACCAATTTAGTATCGAAGGGCACGTGGAGGATAAATATCGTAGAGGGAGACCAAGAGATGAATACGGTAAGCAGATTCAAAAGGATGTAGGGTGCAGTAGTTACTTCGAGATGAAGAAGCTTGCGCAGGATAGAGTAGCATGGAGAGCTGCATCAAACCAACCTCTGGACTGAAGACGACAACAAGAACAACAACAACATGCGACACCTGTGTCAAACGGTAACACTCAGTCAATAGATGCACCTGAAGCTTTAACATGTCCGAGATAACATACTACTCATATCTAAGAACATGAGGTCTTAGAGATCTCAGCCTCGAGTATTGTCGGAAACACGTACACAACGCCCCAACTAGCAGAAAGGCCGGATTCTTAATTTGAAATGGAGCATGACCTCTCCTAATCACAGTCGTCTCAACATACGTATACTGAAATGAACCCATCTGGAATGACGTAGATATGAACGTAACTCAAACATCCGAACAGCCAGTAGTGCCAAAGACCATTAACGAAATTAAGGTACCTCACCGATGATGAAAAGAGACCAGCATCTTGAGCGAAAGTGAGATGTAGTAGTATATGCGAGGCAACAAGAAATATATTCATTAATGTCGCGATATTTGAAGCTACAAAGGTGTAACAGGAAGTGGATAGGTTAAACAAAGATCGGTAAACGGTGGACGGCAAAGTGGGTGCGTTTACTTTGAGGTCGAATGCAGGCTGGGCAGCTTCGGAGATTTCATATGGGCTGTGATGACGTTCAAAAGAACAAATATCACCACGTGTTCACCTGTTGCACTAGGACAGAGAAGATGATTGAGGTGGACTGTGGTACAAATACCATTTGGAGGGATGAGGACACTGAGATTAAGATTCCTGCGAGGATATTTAGACTCGTTCTTGTGTTTGTTCCTCGGATGCCTCTCAATGCAGGTTTTAGAAGTTAAATTATTTATCAGCATACTGTTTGTGGTTATGATGGGGAGGTTTAGCTTTTATGCACAATGATTTAAATGACGAAAACGGAGTTGTTTGTGTGGGCATCCGCAGCAGAGACAGTTCAACATTAAAGTAGGAGACTGGTACTGCAGACCACTCACATCGATTAAATCTTCACAAGGTGTAGCTCTTATTCAGGATAAGCATCGAGCTTGGCTCCTGGAAGAGACCCTCTTCTTCATGGCCACATCAGTTTAGAACAACTTCCGGCGTTTGTCCTTGTCCAATATTCGTTCGTTCTTACACTTTGCAAATTTTTTCTCTCTTCTGCCTACGTAGCTTCTCTCCTGGGCCTAATTCTGTCCTGGGAAACTATAATAACTTAATTATTATTATTTCAGGGTCTCCCAGTTGTAAAACCCTGTTTTCTGTATTCCCACATATTCGAAATTTCTCTGCATTTCTTATACCCTTAGTACTTTATATTTTTCACAAGAAACTGCGTTATCTAGTCCATTCTACGGATATGTCCGAAGAACATTGTCTTTCTTTTCTGACAGTGTTTGAGATCCTCTCTGGCTGGGTAAAATGTTCTTCAATTGTTCATCCTAATATTGGCCGCCTCTTGTTATTAGAGGTTCCAATATTCTCTTGAGAATCCTTCGTTCTACGAATTCTAGCTTTTTAAGTAATCCTCTTATGAAGAGGTTCAGGCGTTCAACTGCATATAAGGATTCAGAGTGGATCACTTTCTGGTAATGTCTGACTTTTGCATCGATCGATAAAATCTTCTTATTTTAGATTCCACACTACATTCACTTTGTTAATTCGGGCTCTTCTAAATTTTCCCTATGACTGATCACTTCTTTTTCCTTCTAAATATTTTAATGTTATTGCCTTCCGAATTTGCCTTCCTCATATTGTCATCTGCCTTAAATCTGTCATCTTGTTTGTCGCAGAATGTGTCTCTTGAGTGATCTGTAAACAACCTGTAGGCGCCTGTCTCTGGAGTTGAGCTGTTTGAATTGTCGCCTCTTCTAATGATTCTGTCACTGTCGTCCACAAATGTAGACAATGAGCTCGTATTCATTTTTCCATGCATCGAATTCGTATACCGTCCATACCTTTCACTTTTTGTCGCCGATTGCCTTTGCTCTTTACCTGTAAGGTAATCGGGAAATCTGTCTCAGTCTCTCACTCCAGTTATGAAGGACTCTGGAAGATTTTTCCTAAACTTGACTTTATATGTCTTCTTGGTTAGGCTCGGTTTAATTAGTACATTGGAAATTCTGTCAAAACTCACCTCCTCAAAGTTTAGAACAGTGCTCGTCTATCTATTCAATCATACACTGATGTGACACAAAAATATTTCCATCGTCCACCACGAGACTGAATGATCCCTAGTAGTTTTGTGGGGAAATGATACACTAACAACATTATATAAGCACAGGAGAGACGATTGAGGGATTGTCCAAGCGACGATATGGTTCAGAAAATAATGGGAAAATACATTAACTTTAGCGACTTTGGCAGAGGGTAGATTTTTTAGACCTGGTGCCTAGGAACAAGTATGTCAGTCACAGTGAAGTTTTTCGCATGCAACTGACGTGACATGTATGCAAAGTATCTGACGAAAAGTAAAGCCATGAGTAGGCGACAAGATGTTAGTCGTGCACGCCTCATCACAGAACGTTTAAGTCAGACGCTTCCCCACTCTGTAAAGCAGCGTAGGCGACGATCTGAAGAAAATATGACGAAAGAGTACAACACTTGTGGGGACACAAGGCTACAGAGCATACAGTTCAGCAGATATTGTAGAACATGGAGATCTGCAGTAGACAAACCCTGCGTGTTTCCATATTGACTCAAAGACATCATTTTGAGTTGCAATTGGCATGGAATCACTGAGATTGGACTGTGGATAAATGAAAACATGTTCCTACGTCGCATGAATCACATATCTTGATACATCACTTCTGTAGTTGTGACCGTAAGGGCTGTCACAGGAAAGTGTGTGTGTGTGGGTGGGTGGCCAGGGGGGGGGGGGGGATGGGGCAATGGAGGGAACGGCTACTCGAAGCATGTTCTCAGCCACAGATGGAGGTATTACCTAGTATGCTGTGGGGATACTCAGCTGGAGCTGTAGTAGTAATCACAATGGCACGTGACTGTGTGGGTATTATTTGTTTACTGCATCGCTTCATGTTTGATATTGTCCTCAGCAGCAATGGCTTCTTCGATTAAGATAACAATCCGTCTCATTAAGTCACAATCGTAGTACAGTGATGCGAGGAGCGTGACAGTGACCTCGCGTTGATTTCTTGGCTATCAGTTTCACCTTATTTTAACTCATGGAATACGTCTGGAACGTTATGAGTCGCCAGCTCTGCGTTCACGAATCACCGGCCCGCAATTTACGGGATTGAGTAAAATGCGCGTAGACATCAATTTTCATAAACTACACTGTACAGCCCAAGATTAAGTAGGAGATTCCTGCAGCACACCGATGTCATCGATTTAGCCTGCACACTGAACGGTTCCATACAGGATAACTATCCAGCTCGGCGGCTGGAAGAGGTCCTCTTATTAATGGGAGGAATCTTTCGCCATGGAGGGTGTCATAAAACCAGGCCGCGTCTGGAGGAGGACGCAGCGCAGAGTCACTGGACCGCGGAGGGCCCAACAGTCGGGGGCAGAGGCCGGCGCCGCGCACTGTGGCGCTGACAAAGCGCCTGCCATAAATTGCGCGGATGACGCCATAAATCGCGACCCGCGGACGGAGGTCAGCGTAGCGCTCGCGGACGCAGCGGCTGCCAGCTCGGCAGACCCGCACTACAGACCATCCCCCCCCCCCCCCTCGCCACGCCTGCTACGCAGGCAGACCCGCGGCACACGCTTTCCTCGCTGCCCGCACACGCCTGCGATGCAGGCAGACCCACGCTACGGGTGGCTTCGCCCGATGAAACTTCTGAATGCCTCCCACATTCGACCTCCGCGCGCCTTGCAGTTTCCCAGTAGTATTGTTGTTATTCTATGCGGCCAACGTCTGGCTCGAGTCTTCTGTAAGTTTTGCTAGAGCAAAGTATCCGCAAGTTCTTCGGGTGCACGGAAGCGTGAATTCTGTGAGTGCTGCATCTGAAAGTAGGCTCAAGAGAGATCATTTATAGACTTCGATAACTTTGTTTCTTAACACAGAAGATGACATATTATTTTCGCGTAAGTGCAGTTCACTATAATCATAGACTTGAAGAAGGGATGATGTTAACGAAGACTTCCTTTGTAGCCAACAGTGAAACATGCGCATGTAATTATAAAGGGGTCAGTGGATAGCTGCTCGTCTCTGACACATACAGAAAATACAAAACCCTCACTAAGTGAGGTTAGCGCACTAGCCTTGCACTCAGGAGGATGACGGTTCAATCCCACTTCAGACCATCCTGATTTAGGTTTTCCATGATCTCCCTAAATTGCTTGAGGTAAATACCCAGACGGTTCCTTCGAAAGGGCACGGCCGATTTCCTTCTCCATCCTTTCCTAATCGATCTCGTTGTCTACGGTACGTTAAACTCTCATGAAAGCTAGTGGTTATCACGATTCCTGAGGGATGATGATGAGCTTTAAGGTAATATGTAAGATGTATGAAGTAAAAAATGTAGGCTTAGAAATACACAAATAACAATCACTTGGCTGCCTCTTAACTCGTATTCCATTATATTCCTGTTCACTGATTCTTAGTAAGTGCTTTTGAATGATGCAAGAGAGCTGTATGGCTTAAATGAATCTACATATGAGGGAGCATGTGCCTGAAAGAATACTACATAAATTACGAAAAGAAGTCCAGAAACTTAACCAAAGAAAGGAATGGAAGCCAGTGACATAAAGAAAAGTGTTTACTAATAACATGTTCTCGCCTGTTCTGTGGCTACTATCTGAAGTTAGAACCAAGAAGTAAAGGTAAGGGGCGGTGTTGAGCTTTGGTATATTTTCCAGACTTTCACCTGTAGCTACCCTTGTAACACAAGATTTTCTCTTATTCCATTTTAAATGATGGAATTCACTTTCTATCTGCTGGAGTCTTTTTCTGAAATTACGAAAATCACTCCAAAATCAAGGTTTTTTCTAAATGTGAAAAAACATGTTCCAAATTACAAAATAGTCATGTACCTGCGTTGTCATCGACAAAATCCTGTCAATACTACGTTTAATATTCAGTTTGTTATGTCAGTACTCCAGTACAGACCAACAAACAATAAGTAAAATCATATTAAGCAGAAGTATTTTCGAAAACGTGTTACATGTTAAATCAATTTTGGAAAAGGAACCATTTAAAACTGACACATTTCTTCTGTTTCAAGACAGAATTGTTAAGATATTTAAGAAATAATTTCATCGCAAGTATCACATATTTCATGGTAAAATGTCTTCTTCTGTTTCGAAGTAGAGGATGGCACGCTGCTGATCGGGTGTGGTTTAACTGTCCACATGATATATAAATGGTTATGAAAAACATAGCATTTTACTCACCATAAAATTCTGTAGTGAAGAGACTCGAGTGGACTACATCTTCTCACAGCTCTGTTTCATTTTCGCTACACAATAACCTTGGATATGATGGGGAGTACAGATAATTAAAAATATTTACATATATCTGCAAAGTCATGATGAACATTTACCCATGTATGAATGCTTAACAGTTTAGCCTTCTTAACACGCAGCTTCCCTAGGCGTTTAATGCTGCGACACGTTTCCTCGCCGTAGAGGTACGTCATGTATGAATGCATACTTTCGCGGCGATATGAATTAATAACATTTTCTCGGGCTTCCAGCCGCGTCAGGTGGTTAAAATCCCACAAACTTTCGACCGAGCTCTCCTCAGTCATTGTCAAGTGGTAAGACTGACTGTTGTGTCGCCGTCGATGGAAATCGAGACAGATGGTGCATTGCCCTTCCGTCACGTCCTCGTTCGACGGAAAACCACAGTGTCTACAGGAAACCGACACACACAGATCGGTATCTGCTCGCTCTCTGCCACCACCATCTGGCACAAAAACTTGGCGTTCTGAATACCCTCGTCCATCGTGCTAAAGTCGTCTCAGACGCAGAAAGTCTGCCACTCGAACTGAGCCACCTACGAAAAGTCTTCCGGAAAACGGGTACAGCCACGGACAGGTGTCACAGCCTATATCTGGTATGACACGCAAAAACACACAAACAGAAAGGATAACATCACCGAAGAAGTAAGCAAGAAACTTGTGTTTTTGCCTTTCTGTGGTACAGTATCGGGAAAGATTGACCGGGTCCTGAAGAGATATAACATTTCATCGGTGTTCAGACCCCCAGCAAAAATTCGACAGCTCATGAGGCCTGTGAAGAGCGATCTAGGGCTTAAAATGCCTTAAGTGTGCAAGATACCACGTCAGTGTGGCTGTTACTTCGTCGGACAAACAGAACGCACTGTGTAGCAACGCCTGACGGAACACGAAAGATTCTTACGCCTACGCTATCCAGAAAAAACAGCCGTGGCAGAACACGCCTTAGAAAATGAACACCGAATTCTATTCGACGAAACATCTGTCATTATGAGGACGAAGGGATTTTGGGATAGCGTCATAAAAGAAGCTATTGAAATAAAAACCTCTGAAAATACCATCAACAAGGATGACGGTTTGCAGCTCAGCACAGCCTGGGACCCGGCCACCGCGAGGTTAAAACAGGCGCGACGGACGCGGGATGAAAACATTCCCATATATAGCGAGGAAGGGAGCACTAGTGACGTCACAGCCAGCAGTGTGGCTATATAACGACGCAGCCACGGCGACACAGCAGTCAGCCTTACCACTTGACAGTGACTGAGGAGAGCTCGGTCAAAAGCTAGTGGGATTTTAACCACCTGACGCGGCTGGAAGCCCGAGAATATTTTATTAAAACATTTACACATTTATTTGAAATTTGGTAAAAGGTGGGAACTGTGTTTCATAAGGTGTTTATCAACAGGAAGATATGTTACACGCACAGCCAACAGAATTAGGAGCGTAACGAAAATACAAATTTTGACATCTCATGGTTATAAAGTTTAGAAAAACCTTCATTGCGGAAATAGAAAGATTAAGCTATTTTGAGATCCATATCACGTGACTACTTTGTTCCCGATTACGGCACATTATGTTAAGGTACAGATAAACGAAAACTGAAATTCAAAATACCTACGTATTTTAAGAACATCTGCGACAATCTATTGTATACCTAAAACCCGCCAGTGCATTAAGAGTACTCAATAGGTTTGTTGTCTACAAAGATTTTACCCAAAATGATTTCTCAGTTTAAGAGGTCGAAAGAAGTGACGCCATGGTGTGGCAGGTGGACATTGATACCAGAAGTGTGAGATTCAGGATTTCCTCATTTAGGTTTTCCATGGATTCTAATAACCTCAGTTCAACTGAACGTCGTGATGTATCCTTACACAGCCACGCAACTGCGACAGGTAGGGGTCTCTAATAAACCTGTTTACTACTGAAGCAAGCAATCCCGACCCTATAGCTGCGAAAATGGCTATAAAATGTAATTCTTGACAACTGACCCCAGTTTCACACCGCAGAACAGTGATCCGGAAATAAACTATCACATGATGCCCTTAGTTAAATATCGTTACAATGCAGCATCGATGAAACCCGCAGATACGCCACGAGGGAGGGTTAATTTTTAATATAAAGTGATGTACACAGCCCCGTACGTTCTTCCATCAAACACTGACTTTTCAGAGAAACAATAACGAATCTATTAGGTCGTCACGTATTACAACTAAACAGTGACCAGCATCTGAACTACTTTTCCGAGACGATACTGCCGTCTTATAATGGGCATTTGATTACCACCAGCCACAGGAGCTCCACACCTAAATAAGGTAATGACCAGCAAGATCACGAGATTTTAATCCTGTTCAGTACATATGGGGTGACAATTATTGAACATATAAATTAAAATCGTCATAACTTCTGAACTATTTATGTTAGGACGTTGAAACTGCACCCTAGGCCGTGGGGCATGACGGAAATTAGGATGTGTATGTATGATTTGGTTTACCGACGAAGCCCACTTTCATTTGGATGGGTTTGTCAATATGCAAAATTGGTGCATCTGGGGGGATTATCCAAAGTGACTCTGATTTCGACAAGATGTGGTTCATGCAAGACGGAGCTCTACCCCATCGAAGCAGTAGAGCGTTTGATGTCCTGGAGGAGCATTCTGCTCTGGGGTACCTAGAGTCCACTGGCATGGGCCTCGATTGTCCGACATGTTCTCCGGATCTGAACACATGCGACTCCTTTTTGTGGGCCTGTATTAAAGACAAGGTGAACAGCAAAAACCCCAAAACCACTGCTGAGCTAGAGACAGTCATTCACGTGGTCATCGACAGCATCGATGTACTGAGACTTCAGCGGGTCATGCAGAATTTCGCTATTCGTCTGCGCCACATCATCGCCAATGATGGCAGTCTTATCAGACATGTCATAACCTAAATCCGAATGTGTATAGTGACGTTTACTTGTTGAATAAAGTTTGTGCACGCCGTAATTTAGGTTTTCTTCTCATATAGTTCAATAATTGTCACCCCGTACAAATATTACCTCATTCAAAGAATCGCCAGACTTGATTGTCATTCTTGAATTTAGCAAGAATTACGAAGGATTCTATGTATATGTATAGGAAACCTGTGTCGCAGTCTTACCAGGAGTATGTGCTGCTGCTTTGACTTTAGCGTATTGGGTCACACTATTCTTTTTCGTATTAGCAGCTGGGCGAAACAATCTCTTTTGAACGACACGACAAACCTGGTTTCTTCTTTCGAAAACGTCATAGCCGTGAACCTTAATGAAACCGACAAATTGCAGGGACGCTTTCCTCACTGGAAATGGAGAAAAATGTCGCATGAACAAGTTTGCGGAAATGAAATGGACAGTATGTGCAACGACAACATATCGTCCCGGAACACAGTACAGAACTGCATCGCATCCACATCATAACAGATGTTGAAAGTGGCCCCCATGGGGTGCAGTGGAGGCGTTCACACGTTGGATCATGGATTGCATCACTCCTTCTCCCGTTCTGGCCTCTCTCTGAATACCATCAAAGGCGTCGTGAACATGCCGTTTGAAGGGTCTGCATCTCAGTGTCTGGTTCAGCATACAGAACACTTTTCAGGTGCCCCAGAAGCAAAATTCCGTGGGGTATAAGTCCGGTGATCTAACAGACGATGCTGCAGCGGTGTCAGTGTACTGTGATGCGGAAGTGGGGTGGTGCTAAGTCATGCAGAACCCACATAACCTGTCGTATTGTCAAATGCATGTTCTCACGTAGGCCAGGCACAGTATTCCTCCGTCGAGGTGTTGTGGAATAATAACCGGCCCAAGTATGTTGTTGCCAAGAATCCCTGCCCACACATTGATGCTGAACCAATGGTGATGGGACGCCTCAACCATAGCCCGAAGATTTTCCGTAGCCCAGAGATGACAATTATGCAGATTGATGATTCCAATTCTGGTAAAGGGTATTTCGTCGGTAAACAAGACTACTGACAGTAATTCCACGATTGTGATGACCTGATGCAAGAATCATAGACAAAATCTTCCTTATAGAGGGAAATCCGCAACTGATAATCCTTGCACTTGTTGCAGCGGTTGTCATGCAGGATACCCATAACTGTACTTTGGCTTACGCCAAGATGGCGCGCCACTTGCCTGGAGCTTGTACTAGGATTCGTCTCAATATTCTGTAGGATTCAGTCCTCTAAATCTGGTGTACCCATAGTCCGCCGTCTTCCTGCACGTTCGTATGTCTGAAAGGACCCATGATAACACAAACTCCCAAAAAAGACTTGAAATGTTTTGTGATGGGGTTGTTGTCTGTGAGGTTACTTGTTTTGGTTCAGCCATTATCCCTCTCCTCTGTTTCAATCTGCTTGACAGTACACAAACCCCATCTGGCTTGTCCCCGACAAGAATGACGGACCATTCTGCTGCTTACAGTACGCTGTGTCGATCATAGAGCTTGCAGCACACAAGGGATACATGCACATGCCACGTGTTAAGAGGAACTTTCGTTCGTTAGCGTCATCTATCGCGGCGACGTTGCATTCACAGACACATATTCATAGGGCCTTTCTTCTTCCATTTCCAGTCAGGAATCCATCCCTACAGGTTGTCGGTTTTATTAATTTTCGGCTTGTATCAGTTTATATAATTGATACAATGAATAAATTGTCTGTTAGTAATATTTGTTTTGTTTGAACAGATAGAGCAAATTATAAATGATGAATCTGTAATTTCATTTTTTAACTCTAAATACGTGCACGCAAACACTAAAGATCGTCAATATATATAACAAACACATTTTCCTACGATTAAAATACAGATTTTTGAAGTATGAGGACAAGGTATATTTTAACTGATATCTTCGTGACCAATATGGCAGGGCAGGTTATTTTAAGACACGCATGGCGTCCTGAAAGCATTTACGGGGTACGTAGAAAAAGACACAAGCTGAATAGGATGAATTTTCTCGGAATGACGAGGTCATACTTTGCCCTAAAACGGTGCTACCTATTTCACTTTACGTTCCACTACGATCGTCTGGAGGAAACCAAATTACTTTTTGTGATGTACGAGGTCGCCTGAACTTCGAGCAGTTTTGGGCGCATTTCTGTATGTAGTAAAGTACGATGTAGAACGGAATCTCAGCAATTTCTGAAAGAGGCTGTGTAACTCACCATGCCACCAGGACGGGAGGTAGTTATAAAAGGATCCGCGTCACAACGCCCCGATCCATTGTCACCGCAGCAGGCTGTCCACATTCAGATTCGGCGAGAACAGAACACAGCCGGCCGCATGTTGTAGTTCCTGCCTTAACTTACAACACACGAGAATCTAATATCATAAACAGCACAGCTGCTGATTCCATTTTTATGCGCAACGTTGCGACGAACGACTGACTCAGCTTCTTCAGGTGCTGTAAACTGTGTTGTTATGAGTACTCGCTATACTAAACGCCATCAGAATGTTTGTCCAGCTACATTCAAGTACTAGGATACGCGACCGCCATAGCAAGTTAAGACGAGTAAGCTGAGAGTGGTCTCGACATATGCTATGGGATATACACTCCTGGAAATTGAAATAAGAACACCGTGAATTCATTGTCCCAGGAAGGGGAAACTTTATTGACACATTCCTGGGGTCAGATACATCACATGATCACACTGACAGAATCACAGGCACATAGACACAGGCAACAGAGCATGCACAATGTCGGCACTAATACAGTGTATATCCACCTTTCGCAGCAATGCAGGCTGCTATTCTCCCATGGAGACGATCGTAGAGATGCTGGATGTAGTCCTGTGGAACGGCTTGCCATGCCATTTCCACCTGGCGCCTCAGTTGGACCAGCGTTCGTGCTGGACGTGCAGACCGCGTGAGACGACGCTTCATCCAGTCCCAAACATGCTCAATGGGGGACAGATCCGGAGATCTTGCTGGCCAGGGTAGTTGACTTACACCTTCTAGAGCACGTTGGGTGGCACGGGATACATGCGGACGTGCATTGTCCTGTTGGAACAGCAAGTTCCCTTGCCGGTCTAGGAATGGTAGAACGATGGGTTCGATGACGGTTTGGATGTACCGTGCACTATTCAGTGTCCCCTCGACGATCACCAGTTGTGTACGGCCAGTGTAGGAGATCGCTCCCCACACCATGATGCCGGGTGTTGGCCCTGTGTGCCTCGGTCGTATGCAGTCCTGATTGTGGCGCTCACCTGCACGGCGCCAAACACGCATACGACCATCATTGGCACCAAGGCAGAAGCGACTCTCATCGCTGAAGACGACACGTCTCCATTCGTCCCTCCATTCACGCCTGTCGCGACACCACTGGAGACGGGCTGCACGATGTTGGGGCGTGAGCGGAAGACGGCCTAACGGTGTGCGGGACCGTAGCCCAGCTTCATGGAGACGGTTGCGAATGGTCCTCGCCGATACCCCAGGAGCAACAGTGTCCCTAATTTGCTGGGAAGTGGCGGTGCGGTCCCCTACGGCACTGCGTAGGATCCTACGGTCTTGGCGTGCATCCGTGCGTCGCTGCGGTCCGGTCCCAGGTCGACGGGCACGTGCACCTTCCGCCGACCACTGGCGACAACATCGATGTACTGTGGAGACCTCACGCCCCACGTGTTGAGCAATTCGGCGGTACGTCCACCCGGCCTCCCGCATGCCCACTATACGCCCTCGCTCAAAGTCCGTCAACTGCACATACGGTTCACGTCCACGCTGTCGCGGCATGCTACCAGTGTTAAAGACTGCGATGGAGCTCCGTATGCCACGGCAAACTGGCTGACACTGACGGCGGCGGTGCACAAATGCTGCGCAGCTAGCGCCATTCGACGGCCAACACCGCGGTTCCTGGTGTGTCCGCTGTGCCGTGCGTGTGATCATTGCTTGTACAGCCCTCTCGCAGTGTCCGGAGCAAGTATGGTGGGTCTGACACACCGGTGTCAATGTGTTCTTTTTTCCATTTCCAGGAGTGTATATGCACCCTTTCAAATTTCAGTGACTGAGTGTCAATCCTACAGTTAGCCAAAGCTTACTGCACATCTGTAAGAGTACATCGACTATCGTGATGATTTATTACGATACCTGTTAACCTTCCCAGTCCTACCTCGGTTACCATCCTCTAATTATTGTTACGCGGATGTAGTCATTGAATGCAAATTTACTGTTGGTACGCATGTGGTGGATATGCCTTATTACAGTTCCCAGGTTCCAAAGACGGTTAGTCTGTTGTGACGTCAAACTACCAACACTCAGAACTTACCTGATCTGTACCTCACCGCTTGGTTGCTGGATGACCATCATTCATTTTTGTCCTTTAGCAGAGAGAAATTTATTCTTCTGAAGGGATTCGGACTCTCTGCCGTTTCTTTTTTGGGCTAAGTAGTGAAAGGTTTCACTTACACTCCTACTCTCTTAGCCGGCCGAAGTGGCCGAGCGGTTAAAGGCGCTACAGTCTGGAACCGCACGACCGCTACGGTCGCAGGTTCGAATCCTGCCTCGGGCATGGATGTGCGTGATGTCCTTAGGTGAGTTAGGTTAAGTAGTTCTAAGTTCTAGGGGACTTATGACCACAGCAGTTGAGTCCCATAGTGCTCAGAGCCATTTGAACCATCCTACTCTCTTGCAGTCTAGCTCCGAACAAATACAATTAAATTATAGGATTAAATTCACTTATGGCCTTCAAAGAGCAACAGCTTCAATGTGACATGCTGCAAACGTCACAATGGATTAAAGTATATTAAATTCCTTAATATGCAAATCATTGGGCTCTTAGTGCAACCGTACAATTTAAGTACGAGCGACGCCATCTACGTTTCATATATAAAGGAAAGATTGTGCGGCAAGATTTGAGATCACATTATAATGTTAGTTGTACGTGAGAAGACCATGTAGTGCCTCATGTAAATAGGAGAAATGAAAGCCAGCGTAATTCAGGCAAGATTGTGGCCTGTCGGGACTGAGTTTATTGTTACGCGAGATTGCTACTTCGGGAATCCATGACTGTCATGCGATCATGGAATCGATAGGTTCAGAAAGGCCATAAGAGGATCAAGTACCTACACGACATTCTTTCCTTTAACGTGCTGCCTTTATAATCGACAGGGTCCTATTTTCTACAGTTGTTCTCTCAGCAAACACATAGATCACCGAACAAAATTCAAAATCTGTCACTGTAAAATTTTTTTGTTTATTATAGACGCACTCACATTCTTATGACACAGTCATAACCGGGTTCAGCCATACAATGACCATCTTCACATGCTAAAGGCAGCATACACTGAACACAGCGTCATGCGTTGTCAAACTAGCTAGTTTGGTTATGACTGTATCATAAGAATGTGATTGCGTGCATAAATAAACAAAAAAGTTTTACAAAATAATCAATCACTCACTCCATTGACAAAGTGTCGTTTTTCCCTCTTTCATTGTCTGTGTCTCCCTCTCCCTCTCCCTCCCTCCCTCCCTCTCTTTCTCTCTCTCTCTCTCTCTCTCTCTCTCTCTCTCGCTCACACACACACACACACACACACACAAACACACACGCAGAGAGAGAGAGAGAGAGAGAGAGAGAGAGGGGTAGGGGGGATATCACACCCAGGTATACTCATTTGAGTGCCTGATATTCAGTTTCCAGTTCCAGTCACTTGGAGGCTGCTTTGTTAGCAGCATTATGACACGTTATAAATTAACATATAAACATATTAACATATAAAACCTACACGGACACTGCGATCAAATCTGGAGCACAGTAGACCACCAGTACAGTGATAACTGTTGCGGCTTCCTTCGACACTTGTGTATGAAGATGCGCGTCGACAGGTCTGCAGCCAGCAACACTGGTCGCAGGGACGGCACTATGTGGACTTTTCAGACGAAGACCTGTTCTGTGTAAAATACATTGAGGTGATACAAGTCATGCGATACCACCCAACATCGTGTCGGACCTCTTTTTCCCTGCGTAGTGCAGCAACCCGACGTGTCGTGGACTCAAGTCGTTGGAAGTCCCCTTCAGAAATACTGAGCGTTGCTGTCTCTACAGCCGTAATTGCTCGATGGGATTCATGTTGGGTGATCTGATTGGCCATGTCATTCGTTCCGATAGTCCAGAATCTTCTGAAAAGGCGCATTGTCATCCATAAAAATTCCATGGTTGTTTCGAAACATGAATTTCATGAATGGCTAGAAATGGTCTCCAAATGACCAAACATTAACATTTCCAATCAATGACTGGTTCAGCTGGACCAGACGACCCAATCAATTTATGTAAACACAGCCCACACCATTATGGACCCACCACCTCCTTACACTGTGTCTTTGACAACTTGAGTCCACGGCTCCATGGGGTCTGCGCCACATCCGAACCCTACCATCAGCTCTTACCAACTTAAATCTGGACTCATCTGACAATGCCACGGTTTCCCACGAGCCAAGGAGAGGTGCTGCACGCGACGCAGTGCTATTAGCGAAGGCACTCGCGCCGGTCGTCTGTCGCCATTGCCTGTTAGGGCCACATTTGGTCGCATTGTCCTAAGGGATACGTTCGTCGCACGTCCCACACTGATTTCTGCCGTTATTTCACGCTCCGCCGTTTGACTTTTAGCACCATCAACTTCATGCAAACGCCGCTGCTTTGTGTTGTTAAGTGAAGGCAATTGGTCACAGCGTGGTCCGTGGCGAGTGGTGAAGCCTGAAATTTGCTATTCTCGGCACGCTCTTGACACTGTAGATCACGGAATATTTAATTCCCTAACGATTTCCGAAATGGAATGTCTGATGTGTCTAGTTACCACCATCATTCCGCGTTCACTGTATATTAATACCCGTCGTGTGGCCATAATCACGTCGTAAGTCTTTTCACGTGAATCACGTGAGTGCAAATGATGGATCCACCAATGCGCTGCTCTGTTATATCTCGTGTACGCCATACTATTGCCATCTGTATATGTACATATCACTATCCCATGACTTTTGTCACCTCAATGTATGACAATGGACATATCCGTATTTTGATTCTCGGAGAAGAGCGAATATTTCCTTACTGCACTCGTTGTCGACATGTATGGCCCAGCTTCTGACATGGTGGTAAGAAATGCTTATCTATCGTGGGTATAGCTGGTAATGTGGACAGCAGGCGTTTCATTTCCGACATTTTAAAGCCGGTGCATGTGCACTATGTTCGATGCCTCCGTAACAATATCTTTCAAGAAAATATTTCAAGACCACATATTTCTTTTGCTGTCTGGCCAACCTTGACATGGTGGGTGTTCAATTGTATCTTTGTTCAGCACGTTCTCCAGACATCTCCACCACTGAAAACATCTAGTCATGTGTTACTGAGAGATCGAGACCTTGCCACTAGCCCGTCAGCATAGCTGATGAATTCTGGCACAGCGTTGCAGCAACATAAAATGATGCACCCGCACTTGTCACTTAAGCTGAATTCGACTTGAGACACAGATGGCTAGAACTTCTGTTGCTGCCATAGCAGGTAGCTCTGTGCACTAAATTTCACAACCTGCATACCTCCAAATTACGTACTAATTTAATAATTTATTCCTCCTGCTGTACTGTATACGATCAATTAGTAAAAGTTCGTTATTTGGTATAATTCCTGTTGCTGCAATGTTAATGGCCAGTTGTGTACTACTTTGCCTTCAAGAGTATCAGTTTTATCGTTGCTACTCCTATTAGTATGTTCATGAAGATGTCTTTGGTTTATGAATTTTTACGTATCAATTTTCGTACTCATTATTACTGCTTGGTAGATTTAATGCACACGTCAGTACTTAAATTCTCTACTACAACAAATTACACAAAAAACAATCGATTGGATGTTGACAGTTCCAATACACGATTTTTCATGTTCACTGAAGCAGTACTTACATGAAAATGTTGCTAATAAGCTAAGGACCATGAAGAAGGGAAAATGGGATATGAGGGTACAACATTACCCGGATGGGACTGTGAGTACTGCCTGCAGTTATAAGTGCTGAGTAAGGGAACTGTATCTGGTCATTCATTACTAAGCTGGGCAGATGGACATACATTTATTACTTTCCGTCGTTTAAAAACAGTTTATCTTCCTTCCTTTATGGATGTGACGTAATACTTCACGTTGCATCTTGCAACTGTGGTAGGTGATCTGTAAAAGTAGAGAGTTCTTTTCTGTTTCCAAATTATATGGTGTTCCTCCAAGCAGATGCATATTTCACTGCCTGCCTGTAATTGATTTACAAAATAAGAGGCGTACAGAACGCATCTGAAAGACTTTAAAACGTGGGAACAATAAGGATGATCCAGCAAAACCTTTAAGACTAAATATACTAACCAGTAAAATTCATGTATTCTGGAGCACACGTTAATCATTACCTACTGCTGGTTCCTATGAAGAGAATTAACGTACACCAATAAAAGATGCTTGCGTTCATTTGCTATACCATCTCTGAGAAGTATTGTTCAGCTTCAATTAAGAATTACGGATGCTAAATACGGATTTTCAATTTTACCAAAAAACAATAAAACTCATCCCGTTTAGTCACTCTTGGATGATCACACTAACACTGTGTAACACGGTCTCTAGTCTTTATGATAATGGCCTCGATTTAGACAGGAAGAGAGTCTACAAGTTTCTTCACGTTCAGCATAAAGCCACTCTTTGGTGATTAGATACCCGTAGCTCACTGAAACTGCAAGGATAGCGATTTCTACTTTCCACCTGTTTTCCCAAATTTTCCCAGGTAATTTTTTAAGTGATTAGGGTCGGGTAATTTAGTGGGCTAGTCGAAGTGCGATAAGGCGCCTTAGTTTTCTTCGAACCAGGAACGCATTTGTGCAGCTCTACGAGCACTGCTGTTGTCATCTTCAAAGACGGGAGCGTCCACAGTATACTCATCATGATGATATAGAACAAAAGGCAACACTTGGTCACAGACAATGATGAAATAAACACCATGGTTCAGGTAGAGGAGGCTCGCCTAACGTTTGGAGCAAATTTTGGAGGAATTAGTGATGAAAAACTATGGAGATAAATTAGGAACAGTTTATTCAAACATTTTTGTAACAAAATTTGAAAATGAAGGTAATATAAAATAATGCATTTCGCTTCTTATATCAGTAAACTAAATAAGTGTCTGTAAATCCTTTCTGCCCCATGCACAAGAAAGTATGGACTCTGTCTTTTTATCTGATGACATACACTCCTGGAAATTGAAATAAGAACACCGTGAATTCATTGTCCCAGGAAGGGGAAACTATATTGACACATTCCTGGGGTCAGATACATCACATGATCACACTGACAGAACCACAGGCACATAGACACAGGCAACAGAGCATGCACAATGTCGGCACTAGTACAGTGTATATCCACCTTTCGCAGCAATGCAGGCTGCTATTCTCCCATGGAGACGATCGTAGAGATGCTGGATGTAGTCCTGTGTAACGGCTTCCCATGCCATTTCCACCTGGCGCCTCAGTTGGACCAGCGTTCGTGCTGGACGTCCAGACCGCGTGAGACGACGCTTCATCCAGTCCCAAACATGCTCAATGGGGGACAGATCCGGAGATATTGCTGGCCAGGGTAGTTGACTTACACCTTCTAGAGCACGTTGGGTGGCACGGGATACATGCGGACGTGCATTGTCCTGTTGGAACAGCAAGTTCCCTTGCCGGTCTAGGAATGGTAGAACGATGGGTTCGATGACGGTTTGGATGTACCGTGCACTATTCAGTGTCCCCTCGACGATCACCAGTGGTGTACGGCCAGTGTAGGAGATAGCTCCCCACACCATGATGCCGGGTGTTGGCCCTGTGTGCCTCGGTCGTATGCAGTCGTGATTGTGGCGCTCACCTGCACGGCGAGAAACACGCATACGACCATCATTGGCACCAAGGCAGAAGCGACTCTCATCGCTGAAGACGACACGTCTCCATTCGTCCCTCCATTCACGCCTGTCGCGACACCACTGGAGGCGGGCTGCACGATGTTGGGGCGTGAGCGGAAGACGGCCTAACGGTGTGCGGGACCGTAGCCCAGCTTCATGGAGACGGTTGCGAATGGTCCTCGCCGATACCCCAGGAGCAACAGTGTCCCTAATTTGCTGGGAAGTGGCGGTGCGGCCCCCTACGGCACTGCGTAGGATCCTACGGTCTTGGCGTGCATCCGTGCGTCGCTGCGGTCCGGTCCCAGGTCGACGGGCACGTGCACCTTCCGCCGACCACTGGCGACAACATCGATGTACTGTGGAGACCTCACGCCCCACGTGTTGAGCAATTCGGCGGTACGTCCACCCGGCCTCCCGCATGCCCACTATACGCCCTCGCTCAAAGTCCGTCAACTGCACATACGGTTCACGTCCACGCTGTCGCGGCATGCTACCAGTGTTAAAGACTGCGATGGAGCTCCGTATGCCACGGCAAACTGGCTGACACTGACGGCGGCGGTGCACAAATGCTGCGCAGCTAGCGCCATTCGACGGCCAACACCGCGGTTCCTGGTGTGTCCGCTGTGCCGTGCGTGTGATCATTGCTTGTACAGCCCTCTCGCAGTGTCCGGAGCAAGTATGGTGGGTCTGACACACCGGTGTCAATGTGTTCTTTTTTCCATTTCCAGGAGTGTATCTTACAAGTAAGATGGGCTTCATCGCCCTAAGTATCTGTGTCAATACACGAGTTGTGTGCCACTGCTTGCACAGTTTCCTGCTGCAGGTCGGCGAGCCAGAAGTCCATGGACCAAATTTATCCAGCCACTTTCGTTTCGTTATGGAATGGATGCGAGCATCCGTTTGGTTCTGTGTGTTGATATGCCGACTTGTGCAGTTCTTTCACAGTCATACGAAAACTTCGCTTTTGCAGATCTTTAAACCATTTGACAGGTTCTAACTCTTGTTCCTTATCGAAAACGCACAGATATTTTCCGCACGTTTTATCAGTTATTGAAATAAGAAAGTCATTCTCATTTTTATGCGTCGTTTTAAAATAATTGAACGCACGACAAATTGTTTCGACTCTTTTTCGTTGGTCGTCTTTTCATTAATTAACGAGTCAACACTTTGTGGCATATTTTTCATGAACCAGTTTTGTCTTCCCAGTTTCCGAACACAATGACGTACCATCTGCAAGCGAGAAAGGGTAGCGATGCTGTAGAATTCATCAGAAGCACAATAAAAGGTGACCGGGAACAACGGGCTGTAGCAGTAGACAATTCCGCCCCAAACTATCTCCAAAATATCGCTGATCACTTTCAGCGGAACAATACCTTCCACACACTGTGGGGTTCAAGTACTCAAGCCGGCCGGAGTGGCCGTGCGGTTCTGGGCGCTACAGTCTGGAGCCCAGCGGCCGCCACGGTCGCAGGTTCAAATCCTGCCTCGCGCATGGATGTGTGTGATGTCCTTAGGTTAGCTAGGTTTAATTAGTTCTAAGTTCTAGGCGACTAATGACCTCAGAAGTTAAGTCGCATCGTGCTCAAAGCCATTTGAACCATTTTTTTCAAGTACTCGTTGGCCCCTCGGCGCCCTTGGATTAATTTGAACACAGGCGAAATGTCGACTTGTCGGACCACTCCACATGTTTCCAGTAATTTTGTGTGCAGTTTCTGTGTTGTTTAACCGATTTAAGACGTGCAACTCTATGTGTTGCTCTGAACATTTATTTTGCGTGTAAACTGACTCTAAAGTTTCGCTACGTGCAGTTCCCTTCGCAATGTTTATTCGCAAACTGACACGGATTCCTAGAACCCTATCAGGTTTCAAACTGACTGTCACTCTCAAGACATTTCACTTTGTCTCAGGTCAACACCGGTTGGGATGTTTTTAACGACCACTGTTCTTACACATGGTTGTCAACGGTACTCTATTTGTTGTAGACACGTTGGACGGTCCGCTTTAATACAACTACAAATCCGTCAACTTTATCACGGTGTATTCAATGGCACATCTAAATAGGATAGCTTCTGTGGCTCTTCTTTTGCGTCTCCACGTCATCCCATATGACTGTGCTGATTCCATACAACCGACTGGCACGTACACACAACGTCACTACCATGGTAGACTCCAGGAGATTAGCGTCTCATCTTTGACCTGTTCCAGTTCTACACTATCTGCAGCTAATATTTCATCTACCACTTCTTTCTCATTCTGAGAAATTCATTGTGTTCCTTTCTGACGAAATGTCAATTTTGGCAACTATTGTTGTTGATATAATGCAATGACCAGTTTTTTTATCGTTTCCATTGCTCTGCTTGGTATCAGCAACACTAGCACTACAGCACTGCTGTGAGATACTCGTCGACTAAGCAGTTCAACTACTCTCCGCAGCCCCGTGCTGTACTCGCCACTTGATACCTCCAATCTCCCCGCCCCCTCTTTTGGCATTAGCAGTTAATACCGCGGTTGTCTGGTCGACAATATGTGGGGCGTCGAATGCCGTAAACATCATCGGCCTTTTGCGACTTGCCACTGAGGGTGTTCCTTGTTTGCAAAGCTCCGTCTTCTGTATTTAGCTGTTGTTTTAAAGAACTTCGTATATCGTATTATAACTGCGGTATAAAATAAAGGGCAAAGATATTTAGGATGTTATTGAGTGCATGCTGATCAAACGATAAATGCTGTGCTCAGTATAAAACACGAAATGAGAATTTTTCCCTTCCCTTGTTTATCTGCCTCAACTAATCTCTCTCAGCTTTATGTTCACAGAAGAGGCTGCTAAGCAGCAACATAAGTAAAAAGATCAGTGCTCTTATGCACAGAGAAATGTATTTTATTTTATTCATTAATGCTACACGTTTTTAATTAAGTTCTCCGAATCATGAAAATATCTTGATATTTTTGGACAATCTACCAAATTTTTTATCCTCAGTCGTGGCTAAAAGCTCTTCTCACGCTAAATTTATTTACCATTTGTAATCATACGGATCCTGTCTATATAACGAGACGATAAGCTGCAGCGAAGTCAGGGCGATTCGGCTGCTTCATACCTGGAAACTCGTTTTCTTGTAGCCAGATCGCTTCGCCTTTATCACCGTTTGTTCAGCCATGGATCATAATCACATCTGCCTGCTAATAAGGCGAATGCCTCGGAACGGTTAAACGGAATTACTTCTAGAAACGTGAAACAATTAAAAGTAACTTGATATCTACTCAAATGTCAAATTGAAAGTGTGTCAATAGTAACACATCGCCACTGAGGGAAAAACAGAATTATATCGATATATGGTTCGAGCATCCAAAAGTGAATTCTGGTTGTTGGTTACAAACTGTATGATTGTGTTTTACTTCGAAAGCCGTTAAACTAATTTGATTATTAATCAGAAAGGTGTGAAGGTTAATCTTGATTTGATGTGAACAATCCACCCACAATATTGGTAGAAGTATTTGCGACTTATCCTTTACTTGCGGATGAAAATTTAGACATGTCTCTCAAATTCCAAGAACAGCCCGTAACTACAGCATGTGCCTAAAGTTGCAGTAGTGTTACAATAAATTAATTTAGAACAAATTTTTAGTACACCGCACCAAACGCTGCAACCCCTTTCGTTACCTCAATGATCGTCTGACGCATATCCATGTAAAACTTAACTGGCTGCGTCCTACGTACTACCAGGTTTCAGCGACGATCTGCTTCACGCCATGCTCTAGTGAAGCAAAAGTATCCTCGTTTCCCCGAAGCAACGAATAGAAGAAGCAGAATATAGAAAAAATCAGCGATGCGGCAGATCGGACCAGTGGGGCGAGAACAATTGCAGAAAACTCGGAAGGCGGGTTCGCAGAAGCGAATGTCTGGTAGTGCAGGCGCTGAGAGTGAGAGCTTCCAGGAAAATACCTGCGACGTGCGGCAGGGTTCCTGTCATCTTGCTTATTGCTGTAAAGTAATAATTCAGGCTCACTAGAAATTCATGCGGTCCTTTGTATTTCACATTTATTGAAGTTCACAGGGGTGCACGAATAATTTTTCTCATGTACGTATTTCCTGTTATGGAACCTCGTTTATCCGACCCTTCTTCATCTCAATTTCCTATTCATCTGGATCTCTTTTCTTACTATGGCAACTTACTCCACTTGACACTCCGAAGTAATCGGGGCAGCAACCGACGGCGACAATCATTCAGTTAAAATTCAGCCAAAGACCTTACACATATCTCGGGACGTCATCAGTTATCGAGCTAATGCCGAGCTGTAGAGAACAGTACTACCTACCTTTGTTACGAGCGTAAAATGACATCAGAGAGAAAGAAGGTGGTAGTGCCCCTAGACTGAATGATGCACTGCATAGACGGCGAACGATTTTTTTACCATGACGTTATTAGAGACGGAACGTGTCCAGCTTTGAGCAGGGTGAATCCTTCTATACTGTGACATTTCTGTTCGGTTCCGCTCTCTTTAACAGCAAAAGATCGACCACAAGCACTTGATAATGATCATCTGGCCCATGATTTAATCTTCAAGCTATTTGTTTCCCTTAATATAAATTTTCAAGCCCGTTGATCGTGATATTACACGATACACTCTTCCGACTGCATCTAAAACTTGCTTAAAATTACCTGTCTTTTTCATATCAATGATTTTATAGTTCCGCTGGCTCTAAGCACTATGGGACTCAACATCTGAGGTCATCAGTCCTCTAGACTTCGAACTACATAAACCTAACTAAGATAACGACATCACACACATCCATGCCCGAGGCAGGATTCGAACCTGCGACCGGAGCAGCCGCGTGGTTCCGGACTGAAGCGCCTAGAACCGCTCGACCACAGTGCCGGCTCAATGATTTTACTTATATTTATCAGTTATGACAATGTGATTAAATTTTTTTGCCTTAATATCTAAAAATTGTACCTAACACTAAGAACATTTGTTTAAAGTTAGAATCGCATAATTATTCTCAGTGAGCCTACAGCTGTCGTGAATTATAGCCTCCAAAAGTTAATCCAACAAAGTCTGATACAAGAACACTAATTCACTCTTTTTAACACTTTCTTGATAACATTGTTTTGAAAAACTGGGCTATCTCAGTGGACCCAGAGGATTAAAAGGCCTCTACTCAGGTGACACATTATACATACTGGAGATGAACATAAGTATGGGAACACCGCAAAATGTGCATGTTTCAACATACACTGGTGTCTAATTAAAGCATGAAACTGCTATTTCCCCGTCCTGTGACTAAGACACGTCATAATCGTTCAAACTGTCAACAGATGTCGTTACGATCGTGTTCATAGTGGAAGACGGCATCGGTTCTAGGCGCTACAGTCTGGAACCGCGCGACCGCTGCGGTCGCACGTTCGAATCCTGCCTCGGGCATATATGTGAGTGATGGCCTTAGGTTGGTTAGGTTTAAGCAGTTCTAAGTTCTAGGGGACTGATGACCTCCGCAGTTGAGTCCCTTAGTGCTCAGAGCCATTTGAACCATTTTTGAAGATGGCATTCCGATCAATGGACAACCACGACAGCAATGACGTCAGGGCACCTACCAAGCGGGGTAGTGTTAACAGGGTAGTCCCACACCCAGAATCGCTGTGTACACAGTCACAGATGATGCAGTTTGGCACAGAGAAGACTCCTACAGATTGTCTACTGTGGACGGCCGTAGGAAGAATGGAAGCAGGAGAGTCGCAAACTGATGTGGCCCGATGGCTTAAGGTGAAAAATTCTGTTGTTTCTCGGATGAGCCGACAGTTTATAGAGACCGAAACTGTATCCCGGAGATCAGGACAGAGCCGAACACTTATGACATAAGAAAGAACGAACCGTTATTTGGCTGTACTGCACTGCAACTGGCAACTTACCCCAGAGCATCCCCTGGACGTGTTGTATAGAGGCAAATGGTGCACAGAAGGTGGCCTTTATTGTTGCAGACCTGCTGTCTGTTTCTCTCTGGCTTGTCTTCAGACAAGGGAACGACTAGAAAGGAGCCGTCAACATTCCAGCTGGACCGTCGAGAGATGGGCCTGTGTTCTTTCCACACATGAGTCTCGATGTGGTCTGGAGAGTGATGCCCAACAGATTCGCATCTGGAGGCACGTGCACCACGATTTCGGGACCCAAACATTGTGGAAAGAGACCGATGTCGAGGTGGATCCCTAATGGTGTGGGCAGGTATTACGGTGACCACTCAAACACCTCTTTATGAAATTGTATCAGCAAGATTTAACTGAGTCAGTAAGATTTAACTGCTGTCAGGTACGGTTAGGAGATCTTGGAAACTCAAGTGTGGTTGTTGCGAGGTGCTGTGGGCCTAGAATTCGTACTGATGGACGATAGTGAACGACCTCATAGATCACGGGTGAACTGATGTTGTTTTGGAAACGGAAGATATTGCATGCATGGTGTGGCCTGGTCGCTGCCCAGATTTGAATCCTAAAGAGCACGTCTAGGATGCATTAGGGAGACGGGTTGCATCACGTCAGCATTGTGAGCAGCTCTGTGGGAAGAGTGGGCGTTATTGCCTCAACATGAAATTGATGACATCATTCATAGCAGGTCCCGTCGTTGTCCGGCCTGTATTGGTGCCAGAGGTCGTCACACCCTATACTGAGAACATTAACCAGTTGTCAAAATGTGTGTGCAAATCCTTAAAGTTGGAAAAAATCAAAAAAATGGTTCAAATGGCTCTGAGCACTATGGGACTTAACATCTATGGTCATCAGTCCCCTAGAACTTAGAACTACTTAAACCTAACTAACCTAAGGACATCACACAACACCCAGTCATGACGAGGCAGAGAAAGTCCCTGACCCCGCCGGGAATCGAACCCAGGAACCCGGGCGTGGGAAGCGAGAACGCTACCGCACGACCACGAGCTGCGGACTGGAAAAAATAGAAAAACATTTTTGTCTACCGCTATGCATGATGCACTTGATTATGTTCTGTATTCTTTACATTGCTTCTACTTTAGTGCCACCTGTTTGTACAATTTTGTGACAAAATAAACGCAAACTTACAAAATTTCCGTTTGTTGTTTAATTTCGGACACCAGTGTATATGGAGATATTAGCTAAGCCTGCAGGTCGTGATACTGTGTGTGACAGCGAACAGCATCTGTATAATATTCCCACTACGTTGGAGTATGATTCGTGGTCGAGAGTGCTATATGTCGTAGATAATTGAATTCGAATGTAGGCAAATTGTTGCTGCTCTTGTAGTGGATGCTTCACTGACGTAAGGAATTCAAGACTTTACTGTTTCAACAGGCACTGTATCTAAGATTCATACCGCATACGGGTAAAGTGGAATAAAAACATCCAATGAGTCATTACACGGACGGAAGTGTGTGTTGAGTGATCGTGACGGATTGTCATTGAAGAGGATTGTGGCCAAAAACAAGAGTCCAACAGCTGCAAAAGTTACTTCAGAACTGAATGTTGCTCTCGTAAGCCTTGTCAGCACCAAAACAATAAAAAGATAGCTTCATAAGCAGGGAATTACAGGGAGAGCTCAAATTACAAAAGTGCTCATCAGTGACGCAAATGCCCGTGACAAGAAAACGAGGTATCGCAGACATAAAACCTGGATTATGGAGTGATGTAGTCGAATGAGTCTTGTTGCACACTGTTTAGAACTTGTGGCTGAGGTTACGTCCCAGATGAGTAACATGGTTGGCGTTCTGTGATGTTTCCGGCAACCGTATCATGGTATTCCACGGGCCCTTACTGCCAAAGATAATGTGACCTTTTTGTCTGATCAGGCCTATCTCATGGTATAACGTTTGTTCCCCAATGGTGATGCTGTGTTCCTAGACAACAAGGGAAGAGTATGAGGGAAGAGTATGTAGTTGCTATCCAGCTTCATCATCATTACCAGAAATTACGCTATTTTGCAGGAAGAATGGTATACGATTCCCCTGAATACCATACAAGACCTGATTTTATCCATTCCGAGACGGCTGAAGCTGTTTTGAATGCAGACGAATTTCTTAAAGCATATGAAGCATGTGTTGTGTTTTTGGTGTGTATTTTTCTCCAACCCCTGTCGAAGATGTTGTTTTTACTAATATGAACTATTATCGATGTATCCTTATTTATATTTTAATTCTTATGTAGTTATTAAAAACATTAATAAGAGCACACTTACAACTACTCAAGTGCATTACCTCAACAAAATCTGAGTCTTGATACGTAGGAGAGAGAGTTGTACCTTGAACATACCTTGCCGAGGAACATATTATGCGGAACCGCGCGACTGCTACGGTAGCAGGTTCAAATCCTAAATCGGGCATGGATGTGTGTGATGTCAGGTTGGTTAGGTTTAAGTAGTTCTAGGTTCTAGGGCACTGATGACCTCAGATGTTAAGTCCCATAGTGCTCAGAGCCATTTTGAACATATGTTTCCTGGTCGGTGTTTTAATCTAGTAATCGATTTTAGAACCACATGAAGGAATGAGAACTACAAATCGTCACAAGCAGTATCTGAAATGAAACTTCCTGGCAGATTAAAACTGTGTGCCGGACCGAGGCTCGAACTTGGGACCTTTACCTTTCTCGGACAAGTGCTCTTCCAACTGAGCTACCCAAGCGCGGTCACTAACCGCCCTCACAGCTTCAATTCTGCCAGTACCTCGTCTCCTACTTTCCAAACTTCACTGAAGCTCTTCTACGAACCTTGCAGAACTAGTATCTGACATTTTCTACTGTTTTTGTTGTTGTGAGACAGGAGGATGTGTTTTTTGTAAATATTGTGAGTTCTACATACGGAAGTGGTGCATACTATATTAAAGATATTTGGAGAACATTGTATGTTCTTGAATGACAGAGTTTTCTGGTAAGTGAAAATTCAGTGTATTTTAAAACAAGCTGTATAGCGTGTGGACGTTTAAACTGAACTTCTTCGGTCGTGCACCATCTTTTAGCTTCAATCGGAAGTAGGTCGTCTACCGTGGATAACGTGACATTTGCGAATGAACTGAGTTTCTTTAATGTGTTAACACGATTTTGCATGTCTGGAAAATGAGAATAATTGGGAGATGCCGACAGCTTCTATTTCAAAATGTTTTTAACTTGTAACTTGCTTTTGACAATACTTCTTCTTAATTCGATTTCACTTACCAACGTATTAATAATGTACAGTATTCACAAAATTTTCTCGATTGCAAGACTGTTAAATTTGAATGCATTATTTGTTTTTAGATACATGATCATGCTGTGCCTTGGAATGGTTTTCAGCATTTGGTATAACATATCTTTTGTGAAGTAATTTTTGTAATTTCAAAAACCAATGCAGCACGCAAATAATTTTTGTAATTTCAGAGGCATACTGCAGCACGCATAAAGTAAATTCTGCGATTTCGGAATGTTATAATAGAATATTTTAAACTTCTGCTACCAGGAACAACACTCTCCCCTACTCCACAAATGAAACACTCTTCGTTGATACACACTACAGTGTAAATATTTTATTTTGCCAAATTCATAGTTCACTATGTGATCAAAAGTATCCGGACACCACCTAAAACATACGTTCTTCATATTAGGTGCATCGTGTTGCCATTTACTGCCAGGTACTCCATATAAGCGACCTCAGTAGTCATCAGACACCGTGAGAGAACAGAATGGGACGCTCCACGGGACTAACGGACTTCGAACGTGGTCAGGTGATTGGGTGTTACTTTTGTCATACGTCCGTACGCGAGATTTCCACTCTCTTAAACATCCCTAGGTCCACTGTTTCCGATCTGATAATGAAGTGGAAACGTGAAGAGACGCATACAGCACAAAAGCGTACAGGCCGACCTCGTGTGTTGACTGACAGAGACCGCCGGCAGATGAAGAGGATCGTAATGTGTAATAGGCACACATCTATTCAATCACACAGGAATTCCAAACTGCATCAGGATCCACTGCAAGTACTGTGACAGTTAGGAGGAAGATGAGAAAACTTGGGTTTCATGGTCGATCGGCTGCTCATAAGCCACACATCACGCCGGTAAATGCTAAACTACGTCTCGCTTGGTGTAAGGAGCGCAAACATTGGACGACTGAAAAGTGGAAAGAGGTTGTGTGCAGTCACGAATCACGGTACACAATGTGGCGATGCGATGGCAGGATGTGGGTATGGCGAATACCCGGTGAACGTCTTCTGCCAGCGTGTGTAGTGGCAACAGTAAAATTCGGAGGCGGTGGTGTTACTGCATGGTCGCGTGTTTAGTGGAGGATGCTTGCACCCCTTGTTGTTTCGCGTGCCACTATCACAGCACAGGCCTACACTGTTTTAAGCACCTTCTTGCTTCAGACAGTTGGAGAGCAATTCGGGGATGGCGATTGAATCTTTCAAGACCCTCGAGCACCTGTTCATAATGCACGGCCTGCGGTGGCGTGGTTACACTACAATAACATCCCTGTAATGGACTGGCATTCAGTGTCCTGACCTGACGCCGAAATCATGCCAGGCCTCACAGACCGACATCGATACCTCTCCTCAGTGCAGCAGTCCGTGGAGAATGGGCTGCTATTCCCCAAAAAACCTTCCAGCACCTGATTGAATGTATGCCTGTGAGAGTGGAAGCTGTCATCAAGGCTAAGGGGGGGGGGGGGCAACACCATGTTTAATTCCAGCATTACCGATGGAGGGTTCTACGAACTTGTAAGTGATTTTCAGCTAGGTGTCCGGATACTTTTGATCTCATAGTGTATTTATTAGGTAAATTACAACTTTTGACATAAAGATACGTCATTACTGATGAAATATGGTTAAGTTGGCACCATTGCGATGATATTACAAGTCACCATTTGAGACCATGCTGTTTCAATTGAATGAAGCAGTGTGTTGCTGGCAGCGAAAAGGAGAAGTTGACACACATTATATCGGACGCGTTGTTGTAGTAGTTTCGTTGTAAATAATTTTGAGATGGCAGAGGTGGTGAAATTCTTAATAAATATGTATGCTATTCATTAGGTATTATATGAGGGCCGGCAGCGGTGGCCGAGCGGTTCTAGGGGCTTCAGTTCGGAATCGCGCGACTGTTACGGTCGCAAGTTCGAATCCAGCCTCGGGCATGGATGTGTGTGATGTCGTTAGGTTAGTTAGGTTTAAGTAGTTCTAAGTTCTAGGGGACTGATGACCTCAGATGTTAAGTCCCATAGTGCTCAGAGCCATTTGTATTATATGAGGTGCTGGTGTAAAATAAACAAATACTACATAAAGCTTCTTTGGCTGTTCGTTGATAACACAACAGTAAAACAACTTCGGACCTTGAAAGAGCTGTAAGTATATTCTTGGGAGATCATGTACTTAATAGAGATTAGCACATAGTAAATAATCAAGTGAATTAGGAAACCATGCAAAGTCTAAATCACATTCAATGGATGGGGCATTATGCCTCCCTTCAAACAGTACGAGAACAAAAGCGGTTTCTCAACTATTGGTTCTACTCTTTTGATCAGAAACATGGTCTGTGGTTACTGGTTTTCGTATACTGATCCGATAACAGTTATATAACTCTGTTATCGTTATATGTGTAGGTAGAATGTATTAAATTCTTCTAATCTCCTCAAGGAAATGTAATAGTTTTCCGAAACGACATTTCATAGAACACTGTGTTAAAAATCGAACATTTTATTTGAGAGTCGAATGATGATAGTCTTCTATCTCCCAGCCGCACTAAGGCAGCTTGTTATTAACATGGCCATTTCATTGACGTATGTAGGGTATTTTGAAGGAAATAGTTAATCACAACGAAGATTTTCGCACACTATTATTTCATTCGTATGCTACTTTTGATTTTAATTGAATTAAACTGTAATTTAAACTAATCCTAGGAGGAAATAGAAATGAGCTTTCTTAGTTGGGGATGTAACAGGTACGCAGAGCTTATGTTTAAAGTTCCAATTCTACTATGACGTTTGATCCATTAACTTTCCAGGAAGAGTGCATCTTTAATATTTCATGAAGTGTTATACACTGACGTGATACAAGTCATGTGACACCTCCTAAAACCGGGTTTGACCTTCTTTCGCCTCTCGTAGTGCAGCAACGCGTGTCATGGATTCAACAAGTCACTAGAAGGCCCCTGCAGAAATATTTGCGATATTTTGTCTCTATAGCGTGTAATATCCACGACACTATGTTCTCGCCACAAGATGTTAAAATGGACTAAGTGAACAAACTTCAACAAATATTATCGATACTTCGTATAAAAGTACTGTATCGTGTAAAAATGACGATAATTAATTCATTGTTTCTGTAATAATTTTATTTCTATGTTAATGAAAATTATTATCAGAGAACTACACTCATGGACAACGACAATTATAATGTTTTTTTCGTTATCTGTGATAATTGTGGTTCAGTTGTTCTTCGTGTGATAACCGATGAACTGTTCGGGCGTGAGACGTGTGGGTCTGTAAAGAGTAAACATGTAATTACATATTGTTAATTATTATTTGAAGAATAGAGTCGCTATTGTCTGGACTTGAATTTGTATTTATTTCAATTGTAATCCAATCTAATTAACGTTTTAAGTGTTACTTTTCAGCTCCGCAATTAGGAGCGCAGCCGTTAGCGCTAGTAACTTACAGCGGAGTTTACTAGTAGCTGGTATAAAAAATATGTCGGTATTTATTATTGAAAGTGATTTTAAATGCTAAAGAATAGAGATAAAAGGCTTAAAGAGTTTTATCTAATTATGTTACCTTGATATAAACGGAATGGAAAATAACAATAGACAAATCTTCTATCGTCTGTCTGCCGCCATCTTAGCAAAAATATCTCCGCGGCAGTTTTGAATCGAGAATTTTAACAAACATAAATGTTGTTAGATGTAAATCAGTGGAAATAAATGTGCATCGGCGGTCCCGAATCTACTTTAAAAGATTGAATCTTTAAAAATAGTTACGTAATATCAATTTCTTATTTGCTGATGTATGAAGGCTAATTATTTCGGACGACTTAGAAGAAATAGTTTAATAGGAGGCATAGCTCAGTGTTGTGCGCGGGTAGTATTTTGTGACTAAATGTTCCTTTGGCTTGAGAAAAGTGCTTCCATCTTAAGTAACAGTTGTGTAAAATCTGGTAAATGATGTGCAATTTAGTCCCACTCACACGACTTTACAGACAGCATTTCTACACAACGTCAAGTGGCGATTTCATTAGCGGAGTGACAAATATTAACCGGGATAATAATTTTTGAGATCAAACGAAATGTTACGCTGCCAATAGGTTTTATATATTTTTTGATGTGCCTGAAATATCATTTATAAGTAATTAAAGTCACGAAATACTATAAGCCGGTTGCGCCACAAGCGGTCATGAATTTCGAAAGTGTTGCCTGTGCAGGATTTTGAGCATGAACAAACATGTCGATTATGCCCCATAAAAGTTCGACGGGATTAATATTGGGCGATCTGGGTGACCAAATCATTCGCACCAATTGTTCAGAACGTTTGAAAGGTGGCTACACTGAGCCACTGCGCCAGAGATTGCGCCAAAGAGTATTATTAAGCCGCCTCCACAGTGCTTGTCGAGAGCTCGTAGCAGTCAGTGCCTGTCGAGGACTCGGGGTAGTCAGTACTTGTTAAGAACTCGTAGCAGAGAGTGTTTGTTGAGATGTGCTAGTAGGCAGTGCTTGCTGAGATGTGATACTGAAGAGTCTTGTTGAGATGTGGTAGTAGAGAATCGGTGTAGAGATATATTGTAAGGATTAGAGTGATTTTCATCAATATAAATGAGGTAACTAACTCCGTTTCTTTTTATTTCAGTGTCCTAAATAATGCGTCATTACAGGTTCAGTCAACAAAGCATCTGGCGTGTGTTCTTGTATTAGAGTTTAATTCTGCTTTCCTTACGCAATTATAGTATTTGTAATCTTCTTTTATCACGTCAGTATAAATGGTATTTGAAATTTCTTGTCTTGTTGAAGAAGAACCGTGCCAGATGTGTACGTTGAGTCACACTCCCACACACAGAACAATTACATTTGTGCTTTGGTTTTGTAGGTTTTATAGTTGCTGGGGACTTAATTAATTAATTGTGTTAACGAAAATTTTCATTTCATTCTTTGTTGTTGTTCTATGCAGTCAGATTGCGTAATAGTACTAGTCAGGGCCAACCGATTACGAGACACAGCGTAATCGGACTTACAGCTACAAAAAACTAAAACTATTTTCAATCATATTTAATTAAGCCCCCATGCACGTGGCGACCGCTGCTTCGGATCGTCCCTTGGATTCTTCTGATTGTAAAAATAGTAGACGGTAGTATTGTTGTAGTAATTTGTAGTTAGTAATTGTAGTCTATTTTGCATGTGTAGATTCTTCTAATGGTATTTTCCAAAATTTAAATTTGTTGTCTTGTCTATTGGTTTGACAATTTAGTGCAATTATTTCAATTGTTCGATTAATCGTGTTTGAGTGAAACATTTCGTGTAAATGGTATTGTTGGAGATAAGGAGTCATTGTGTGTAATTTTCGTACAGTGACGAATTTTTTGTGTTTTGTAAATGATTACGCGGTCTATGAGACAGGCAAAAATGATGAATAGTCAGAATAACGAAATTGTTGACATGGCGAACTCGCCAACACAGGACAACAGTATGATGAATAATGGTGTTGAAAACAATTTAATAAGCAGGGAAAATAGTCCGGAAACAGTTCAAAATTTTTCACAATCGAAAAATTCTCAGATTGCGTGGTTAACGACAGAAGAAATGGAGCAGTTAATGAGTGCTATATTAAATTTGGGATCACAGATGGGAACTTTGCGATCTGAATTAAAAACACAAATAGGAACAATTAGAACTGAGATGAAAGCAATGACAACACGGTTATGCTCATAAATAGGAACAATTGAAACAGAAATAGGAACAATTAAAACCGAGATGAAAGCAGTGGGATCACAGTTACGATCTGAATTAGAAACTGATGTGGGAACAATGGAAACACAGTTAGGCTCACGAACAAGGACATGTTTCAAATACATGAAAGACGAATCAAATAAAGAAATTAGAGAAGAAGTACAACCGATTTTGAAGGCTCACAGTAATAGCTTAATTTCAACAGAAATCAGACAAGAGGAACAGGGCAGGGAACAGGAAGAAAAAGATCGCGTGATAGTACAGAAATTTTCAGAGTTAAATTTACAATGTGCACACGATAAGGAAGAAATACTTGAGAGAATCGAGGAGTCCGTATCAAATGACAGATTAAATAACATAACACAACAATATGAACAGTTAACTACCAAATGTGTCAATACTGAAACCCGAGTCGCGACACTTACGGAAGACGTAAATAAACAGAAAGAACAATTAAGTGACTCATCGGAAAGAGTTGAGGAGATCTCAGATAAATTGACAAGTCTTAGTTTAGCAGAGGGGTTTGAAGAAATTAATTTATTTCATTTACGGGATGCAATAAGAGAGCGCCAGGCGCGTGAACTTGGCACTAATCGACAATGGAACTGGGACAGACGCGGTAGGTCTTTGTCGCCACGAGGCGAAAACTTTGACTATAAACACTTTTTGACTGTCCGGAAATTTAAGACCTTCCGCAATTCTAAGAATGACATACATCCATGTGCATGGTTAGATCAATTTATGTACGCACTTCCGCCAGATGTGCCACAAGGTCACAAACTGGAAATTATGTGCGGCTATTAAAGTCCTCAGGGGATTCACTACTCTAAGTGAATATGTGCCGTAGCGAGCATAGGGCCCCGAGCTGTAGTGGTGCTATTTCTCTTTTAGTTTTCTGTACCGCTGCCTACTCTTTTACCATTCTTTGCATCTGTCAAACCAACTCTTCGACTATCAATCTATCTAGTGAGTAAGTAAACAATAACCTGATATGACTATTTTACCCAAAACTGATTTCGGAAATTACCATGTGGACTTACTGTATCTTCATCAGCATTCATTCGTAGCTTAAATGAAATTTTACCTGTTTATCTTCGTGACAATATTACTTCATATGTTGACGATATTCTTATTGCTAAACGTTCTTGGAGTGAGCATAACAAAATTTTGGATTCATTATTACGTATTTTTGCAAGAGTTGGCATTACAATGAACTTAGAAAAATCTGAATTTGGTCGTTCTCAGGTGAAATTTCTCGGTCACTTTATTTCTACAGAAGGTATTCTTCCTGATCCAAAAAGAATTAGACGCTATTCGTAATTATGCTGTACCTACCACAAAACGTGAGGTTCGTAGTTTCGAAAATTTTTGTGGAATGATATACTTTTAAAAAAATTTTGTGGAATGACATACTTGTGAGAAAGTAACAGCTACATGTAAACATGCGGAGAATACAAGGATACCGCGCTGTGTTTTGGCGGCGGCATATACTCAAAGCAACAGTCAAGTCTGCACGCCGCACAAAGCAGCCGTTGACCGCGAACAATTGCTTCCTACGTCACGCGCCTACAGCTGATCGAGCGCTCAGTGTGAATGCACTGACAGCCGTAAACAAATACACAGTTTACTTTCTCCGATTAAATACAGGAAAAAACCATAGTGATTTGATGAATTATGTTATTAACGTTCAGTATTTTTCAGGATACGGTTCTGTAAAATATTTAAGAACTTCAGGTAAATTCTGTGCGTGTCCGACGTTAAGACGACTTGCTATCGAGAAATTTTCAGGAAGAATGTAATTTCGACGAAGAAACTAATAAACTAAAAAAAGGTAACTATTAATTGAGTTTATTTTTCAGGTAACATATTTCCACTTAGGTACGTACTTTAGACGTAATTTGCTGCTCGCGATTACGTGATTCATACTTTGTGCTAATTTCATGTTCTATGAATTTACTTGTGAAGCGACGTGCTTGCGTACGTTAACTGATTTTGACAATGATTATTAATGAACTGGGTTTTAGCTTGTGTATATTATGCATCGCTTGGCTGCACTGCTTTTTCACTGATGTCATATGTTTTTATTATGTGCCTGCTGTGCTTATTTATTTAAATTATAATTGTCACCTGATTAATTGTGCTGATATATATGTAAGTTATACTTTGTGATTTATCTGCTTGCGCCTTCATGTTTACTTATTAAGATGACATATGAACATTTATTTGCTTATGCTGATATGATGCTAATGACCTGTTTGCTGCTATGCTTATGGATTGCATATTTACACATTTCTGTTTTGTTGTCATAACTACTCTTTAATTTGGTATATAGAAATGCTGATATACAGTGTACGAACATAGAGTTTAGGTTACACTATGGTATAGGTTACAGATTGTTTGCTTGGCAGAGCCTCGTTGTAAGAATTGTGCTGCATCCACTTGTTGACATTCTGTTCTCTACTGGTATATTTACTCGCTATTGCTTGTTTTGCTTACGCTCAGTGCCTTATATTTTTAAGATAAGAAAATGAACTGCTATAATTCGACGAACAACATTGGTACAAGAAACTTCATAGAAGTCACATGAGCTGAGGTTTTATGGAAGCTGTATAAATTTATGCTAATAGGAAGGAAGCTAGCGACATGACTTACCATTACTAGGTTTAGACCATTGACAATTATTACACTGCATTTTCGTGAGCAATTGAAATAGGAAGTGACACTTGACACAAGAAATACTCCACATGTTTGCTTCTGTTTGCCATAATTCTTGAAGTGGTGTACACACTGTGAAATATTACTATCATTCAAACTCCGTACCCATACTTAATTACTGAGAATTATTCGAACTAAGTCTGTTAGAGGTCATGTATGCATTTCTTTGTTTATAATTCATAATGAGTAGAGGATTTGGCTCAGATGGATTACACAGAGGTTGTGTGTTGACAATGTGTCTTCGGATTGTATGGGATGATGAGGTTTGCATTAGGATTTTATCTGTACTTGTTCGAGGAGACTGACTAGAGGAAAGAGTTGTTATGGAAGTGAAGTGATATTGGTAATAAGGTTTATATGTATCGACGTATTGAAGAGATATTATTGAGGTATTGAGATTATATGAAGTTGATGATTATTGGAGTTTTTGTGGACAAGAGGTAAGGTAAATGATATTGATAATAAGATTTATATGTATCGACGTAAGAGGTATTATTGAAATATTGAGATTATGTGATGCTGATGATTATTGGAGTTTTGGTGTATAAGAAGTAAAGTAAGTGAGGAGCATATTTTTTTTGTTGGTCTTATGGAACAAGGAGGATGAAGATAGCAGACTAGAAGACTAAAGTAGAAGGAAGATAGTCTATACACACACTTTGTTAAATCACTAAGCAGTATATACTTTTTTTTTTTAAGAGAGGAAGTAATTGCATATCTTGGCTCACTGACAGTTGTTCAGCAGCCGTACATTTTGATCTGGCTTGGCAAACATTGGTCTTGACATGATGACTATGACGTTGACGTAACTATTATTGACTGTTATACATTGCTGCCACTACTACTTGATACACATGATGAACATCAGATTTTGACAGAATTGCATTTTCACAGTTAACACTATTCAGTTACACAGTAGTACTTAATGTGGATGAAAGATGAGTGTGTTTTGTGTGTTTTCCTTTCCTAATCTTACCCACCTTTCTCCTAAATATTATTTTATTTGTTTGTTGTGGCTTGCACTGACACCCATAAATATTATAGGTTTACTGATATTTGAGTATTTGTAATAGTTAATATGACAATTATCTGATATCATTTGTGTGTTTATTAGAATTTGTATGTTTAGTGTAAGAGCATTGAGAATAATTTTGTAAAAGCATTTGTATGTGCATTCAAACTATTGCTCATGCCTGAACTGTCTGATTAGTGATGGTGAATATTATGAACTGTTACCTGCACCTCTTCAACATGATTGGTGCCACTAGGACATGTTTGATTTCTGTTGATGAACAGTGTGATCAGTGATAGTGAATATTATGGACTGTTACTTGTACTTTTTCTACATGATTGGTGCCACTAGGACATGTTTAATTTCTGTTGATGAACAGTGTGATCAGTGATAGTAAAACTTATGGACTGTTACTTGTACTTTTTCTGCATGATTCGTGACACTAGGACATGTTTAATTTCTGCTGATGAACAGTGTGATCAGTGATAGTGAATATTATGGACTGCTCTCTGGACCTATTCAACACTGCTGAGTGCTACTGATGGACTGCTTCTACTGAACTAATGTGACTTGTCGCTGTGTGTACCTCTTCAACTTTACTGGGTGCCACAGATGGAACTGCTTCTACTGAAATGCAGTCACTTGTTGCTGTCTGCACCTACTCAACATTGCTGGGTGCCACTGTTAGAACTGTTTCTACTGAAATGATGTCACTTGCCGGTGTCTGCACCTACTCAACATTGCTGGGTGCCATTGCTAGAACTGCTTCTACTGAAATAATGTCAGTTGTTGCTGTCTGCACCTGCTCAACATTACTGGGCGCACAGATGAAGCTACTTCTATGGAAATGATGTCACTTGCCGGTGTTTGCACCTACTAAACTTTACTGGGTGCCATTGTTAGAACTGCTTCTACTGAAATAATGTCACTTGTTGCTGTCTGCACCTACTCAACATTACTGGGTGCTACTAATGGAACTGCTTCTACTGAAATGAAGTCACTTGTTGCTGTCTGCACCTACTCAACATTGCTGGGTGCCACTAATGGAACTGCTTCTACTAAAATGAAGTCACTTGTTGGTGTCTGCACCTGCTCAACATTACTGGGTGCACAGATGAAGCTACTTCTATGGAAATGATATCACTTGCCGGTGTCTGCACCTACTCAACATTGCTGGGTGCCACTGTTGGAACTGTTTCTACTGAAATGAAGTCACATGTTGCTGTCTGCACCTACTCAACATTGCTGGGTACCGCTGATGGATTGCTTCTACTGAACTAATGCGACTTGTTGCTGGGTGTACCTGCTAAACTTTACTGGGTACCACTGATGGACTGCTTCTACTGAAAAGATGTCACCTGTTGGTGTTTTTTTTGTATAAACTAATCATTGAAAGCATTTTATGTGAACATTTGTATAAACTGATTTTTTGTGTGTTGTGTGAACTCTTATGTAAAGTCACATGTATGAAAAGAAGTTGTATTGCTTACTGTATTTCATATATTAGGTTATTGAAAGGTCAGTCCAAAGCCAAATTTTAACTAATTATGTAATATTTAGGTATTAATATTATCTTTCATTTTTGTCGGTATTTTTCTGGACGAATTTGGTGATATTTTCACCACCAATGCTGGCAAAAATACCATCAAATTCTGGCCTGTGGAGGAGGGGCATATGAAAGGTGGCTACACTGAGCCACTGCGCCAGAGATTGCGCCAAAGAGTATTATTAAGCCGCCTCCACAGTGCTTGTCGAGAGCTCGTAGCAGTCAGTGCCTGTCGAGGACTCGGGGTAGTCAGTACTTGTTAAGAACTCGTAGCAGAGAGTGTTTGTTGAGATGTGCTAGTAGGCAGTGCTTGCTGAGATGTGATACTGAAGAGTCTTGTTGAGATGTGGTAGTAGAGAATCGGTGTAGAGATATATTGTAAGGATTAGAGTGATTTTCATCAATATAAATGAGGTAACTAACTCCGTTTCTTTTTATTTCAGTGTCCTAAATAATGCGTCATTACAGGTTCAGTCAACAAAGCATCTGGCGTGTGTTCTTGTATTAGAGTTTAATTCTGCTTTCCTTACGCAATTATAGTATTTGTAATCTTCTTTTATCACGTCAGTATAAATGGTATTTGAAATTTCTTGTCTTGTTGAAGAAGAACCGTGCCAGATGTGTACGTTGAGTCACACTCCCACACACAGAACAATTACATTTGTGCTTTGGTTTTGTAGGTTTTATAGTTGCTGGGGACTTAATTAATTAATTGTGTTAACGAAAATTTTCATTTCATTCTTTGTTGTTGTTCTATGCAGTCAGATTGCGTAATAGTACTAGTCAGGGCCAACCGATTACGAGACACAGCGTAATCGGACTTACAGCTACAAAAAACTAAAAATATTTTCAATCATATTTAATTAAGCCCCCATGCACGTTCTTCAAATAAATCGCGAACGACTGTTGCTCCGTGAGGTGGCGTATTGTCATCCACAAAAGTTCCATCGTTATTCGGGAACATGAAGTCCGTGAATGGTTGTAAATGGTATCCAAGTAGCATAACATAACGATCTCCAGACAATGACCCATTCCATTCCGTGTAAACACAGCCCACACCATTATGGAGCCACCACCATCTTTCTCAGTGCTTTGTTGACAACTTGGGTCTATGGCTTCGAAGTGATTGCGCCGCATTCGAATCCTATCACCAGCTCTTACGAACTGAAATGAGGACTCATCTGCTCGGGCCACGGTTTTCCAGTAGTCTAGCTTCCAAACGATTTGGCAACGAGCCCAGGAGACGTGCTGCAGGCCATGTCGTGCTGTCAGCAAAGTCATTAGCGTCGGTCGCCAATCGGCATAGCCCATTAGCGCCAAATTTCTCCTCACAGTTCGTCGAACCTCCCACTTTGATTTCTGCGGTTACTTCACGCAGTGTTGCTTGTTCTTTAGCACCAACAACACTGCGCAAACGCTGCTGCTCTCGATCGTTACGTGAAGGCCGTCGGACACTGCGTTGTCCGTGATTAGAGGTAATGCTTGAAACTTGGTATTCTTTACACACTCTTGATCCTCAAATGTTCAAATGTGTGTCAATTCTTAAAGGACCAAACAGCTTACGTCATCGGTCCCTAGACTTACACACTATGTAAACTAACTTATGCCGAGAACAACACACACACAACCATGCCCGAGGAAGGACTCGAACCTCTGCCGGGAGGGGCCATGCAGTCCGTGACATGGCGCCTCGAACCGCGCAGCCACTCCACGTGGCGGCACACTCTTGATTCTGTGGATCTCGCAGTATTGAATTTCATAACAATTTCCGAAACGGAATGTCCCATATGTCTATCTCCAACTATCACTCCCCATTCATAGTCTGTTCATTCTCGTCGTGCGGCCATAATCACGTCGGAAACCTTTTTACACCAATCACACGAGTGCAAATGACAGCTCCGTCAACGAACTTCCCAAACAGTATCTGAACAGTGGACGAGCAGCGGTAAACAATGAGCAGCAGTAAACAATGTTATATTTGCAGCAGCCGCATATTTGGCTACCCATGTTGGAATAAGATGTTTTCTTCTGCATCGAATCATTATGAGTAACTATGAGGAACTTGCAGTAGCGACACGTGCGGTCAATTTTCGTATATTGTATATCGTATGATTGATTTGTAACGGAACTGATTAAAGATGTTCTCATTCGGCCAGCAATTCTTAGCTTTTTTGATGCTTTCCAGAATACTTTGTAAACGAAGTCCTAGTCCTGTCGTGGTATAAGCACTACGTGGCTCTTCTAAGTGGCATTTCATGTAAATCAACTGTAATTTTTAGGTTCTAGTAATTACCAAGTGATACGAAATTTGTTACATTCTTTCGTATACATTCTTATCATTAAAATGAAAATATATGTTTTCATAATATTTGTCTCTGACGAGTCATGAGTCTGTGGTGGCGTCCAGCGAAAAAAAATTACATGTACATTATTATATATTAAAGTAAGGATGACTACTAAAATAAGAATAAATAAATCAAAATGTTGTTCAAAGAATACTAATAATAAATATTATCTAAGGGTTGACACCTCTTCTGCTGTGTGTGTATTTATTATAGGCAGGTGTCTTAACAACAGTACAGTTTACAGTCTGAGGACAAAATTTCATTCACACAGTTTACTTGCACACTTGCAGGTCTTTTCTCAGTAACATGCTATGGGAACACCACGTGCAGTCTTTTCTGCTGTGTACTAAACATAGGTTCAGACATAAGAAGAGAGGTAATTGCATGAAAAAAGGTTAGCTACAAATAATTAGTCGAAACTTAGAACTTTACCTTTTTAATCACATTCTTGACAATACTTTATCGTTACAAGCATGACCTGACACTGAGTTAGTGCATTAGCACAGTTTCTTATCTATAAGTGTGCTTATACCAGTATGTGCGATTATGGGAGCAGTTGAAATGTGTGATCTGCTCTGTGAATGGTCAGGATAGACAAGATGTATGTTTGTTGCTCATTGGAAAAGGCCGACTCTAGGCGATATAACATTTACAATACCAGGTTTGGATCGTCTACAATAAGGAAAACACAGTCGTTATAAAAATGACTATAGTAACAAATATTACACTATGCTCTTATGCGTCGTTTAGTAATGCGATCTTGTGCCTTCAGCACGATCATTACTTCTGAGAATTACCTTTAATGTCGCACAGACTTTATGACAGTGTAACATCGGTTGCCATAATCTTAGTAGATTTTCTGCAAGTTCCTGAGGGTAAATTCCCATCAACATAATCAGCCTGGCACTTACTCTGCTATGCAGCATGCAATGAATGTTCTATGAACAGTTAGTATTATCCTGTTCTTTGTAGAAAAGTGTTCCTTATTAGTGCTCTGACCCAAGTATGCTCATAGCACATGTTTTGCCTATAAAATGGGACACGTACAATTTGTCAGATTAATTGTTAGTTCTTTTGATAGCAAAGTTAATTATTATGGATAATTTACCAGTACAGAGGCCCAGTTTAACTGTTGTGCTAGGTACTCATATGTTTGCTTCTGTTAGATTATTCACGAAGTCAACAATCAGAGAGAAAAGGGGATTTTCATATCTGACAGGCAGCTTACACATAATGTTCCAGGTATTTGATCAACTATAAAAAAAGGAAATACCACTAATTACTTTTTGACTCAGAATCCAGAGAACTACTTAGTCTTCAGAATGACAGGATTACTTACATTTTTAATTGCTATTTCTGCACTCTTTTTTGTTTTACACGCACAGTGGTCTTAACCTCTTACATGTTCTTCTCTACTGAGATGGTTCAAGTTTAAGAATTAAAAATAAGAAGACTAACATTGTTCTGCAGAGTTTCCTTGGCAGATAAGAAGGAAGATTGGAATTTCAGCAGCTTTGTTATGTGAGGGATGCAATGACGCAATTTCAGCTGATCTCAAATTATAAAAACATGATCATTTTTCTCTTCAACGACAATGAATCGTCGATAACAGCAGCACAAAGCATATTTTAGGTTTTTTGGTAGGGAAAGGAATTTTTCCCTCTCTTCAAAAGGAAAGGCGTTTTAACAAAATTGTGGTGAAATTGCTTTATTGAACGGATATAGCCACCAAATTTAATAGCTTGGAAACGGAAAACTCTTTCCGAAAGCACCTCGAATGAAAGCCGATGAGATAAATGGCGGCTTGTTGTTCTCTGTGCAGTAACTCTGAGCCGGCTTTGAGTTCATCGTACTGTTTCATAAATGACTATCGATCACTGGCGTGCACGTGGGAATTGCGCACATGGGATCAATGACCTACTCCAGCAGTTTTATCTGGGGTGAATTTTCTCTAAGAACGGTAGTGGAAAATATTCTGTTTCATCGCTGTCAGTATGTCCAATGGTAGAATAACTAAATTTATTCAAAATATGAATGTTGAACGAAATAAAGGAAAAATTATGCCGAATACGTACGACAGTTGATGACGCAGACGGATTTACGATGAGAACTAGATACGAACAAGACGGAAGCGTGTGCATTATTATCTTACAGTCAAAACTTTCTCGTGGTGAGTGGTGTCACTAGCATATAGCAAGCTGCTTGTTTGCCCAGGGCGCTTTTTGTGTGGGAGGGCGGTTTTATGAAGATAAATAAAGTGAGAAAGGGCAAAAGAATTGGAAGAGGAAGGGTGAAGTAAAAGGTTTAGGAAGGCGAAGTGGAAGAAGAAGATGAAGAAGGGAATATATTGGAAGCATCTAGACTGTGAGGGGGGTGGAATATGTGAAATTATTCAAGAGCAGAGTCAGACTGGAATGTGTTCCTCAGGTACACGGACGGTTGTTTCCTGTTTTCTGCAACTAAATTGTGCCACTCTCGTTAGCCATTTAGGTTAACGCAATAAAAGTGTAAAGATTATGTTAAGCGTGTTTTGTTGTGCTTGGCACTCCAACAATAAAACGCTAATTGCAATATTACTGCAGGCATTGCTACTTTGGACGAAGGGTTGTTCCGTGTTTTCATTTCAATAATGTACAGAAATAATTATGAGATTGGTGCTCTCAATAAATGAAGAACTGAGGTAAGTGCTGATGAAAATAAAACAAAAATATTGTAACATTTCGTCTGGAGGCTTGGGGAATCGAGTGTATCCTACTCTGATCACAGCATAGCAGTTCAACGTACTGTCTTTCCTGCGCTTTATCAGTGTCTCGCGAATATATAGAACCTCTCAATCTATAATTTTTATTGATATAATTTTATCCTTACAACCAATGAAGGTTGGAGATTGACGCAATCAGTAATCTTTGTGCTAGTACACATGAAATAGGGCAATGCTACTATTGAACACTGACCAGCAGACACCGCGTTGAAGAATACACAGTGAAATATTTAATTACTTTTTCCTAATGCTCTATTAGGCACATGCTTTCATTTCAGAAATTTAATTCCACCAACATATAATTGGGATCAATTTCTACCAAGAAATGCACTTACGGTAATTTTCAGATTATCTCACTGGTCTAGTAGGTATGTGCATTATGTCTACGGAGCTTAATTTGTAACATTACCTGTTGTACATCAAAGAATGTGTAGCTTTGTATTAGATTCCAGAATGAATTTTTCACTCTCCAGAGGAGTGTGCACTGATATGAAACTTCCTACCAGACGAAATTCGTGTGCTTGACCAAGACTCGAACTCTGGGCAAGTGTTCTACAGGGCCAAGAATACTGAAGTTCGCGTCTCGGTCAGCCCCACAGTTTTAATCAGCTAGTAAGTTTTGTATTAGATTCTTTAATATAATATAAGAACATTAAATTACGTCTCAATAAAATTTATGCAGAGTAATTGGGAACTCTAATGAAAATGTCTTATATTTTTTCGGGGTTGTTTGGTGAGCACATTGATATAGCATAATTTACAATTGTGACTGTGTCGTGCATGGAGTATCCCTCCAAATGAGTTTAATATACAGCATCTGTCACGCCTGTAATAGGAACTTTTACACTGGCTCGTGGTACTTGCAGAGATTCTCCAGCATGTCAGGCAGTCCAGGATGCGTCCATGAGCGGTGTCCAGTAACAATCTCGGTCGATATTTTGACAGCACTAGTACAGAAAGCGCTGTGTATTCTATTGCATGTCTGCAGAGTACAAACAGTTTTCTTTCATCAGCCCTTGTTTATGAAACCTTTGACAGCTATTTCTGTGGCTCATTTATTTCCCATCTGGTTGGAGAACTCTGTTCCTGAAGCAGAAAACTTACGCGTACCTCTAGGTTGCGGCAGTCGTTCTCATATGCCGATTTGCCTGTAAGCGCGTTTAAGCGTAAGTTACTTATTTCTGATTATAAGGAACTGAACTCTCAGATACGGTCAAGACTGTAATACTTAATTAAATGATCCCTGAAACACAAACAGAATAATTGCATCGTATCAGCTAAGAATTTTACGGTGTGTCTTGTAGCTTTCTTTTTGTTAATGTTAAGAGAAAATTGTGGATAATTTATTACATTCAAACTGGGAAAGGGCATATCCTCTCTGTATCCTCAGGAAATTGACAAAGATTTGCAAACACTATTCCTACAATCCACAGTCTCTCCGTTTTCAAAATACGACATGCTGTACCCAAAGCGCAGATCAACTGAGAAAACTCTGCGTTTAATACCGTGATAATACGTTGTAACATTAGCAGTACAACCGACTGGCATGTCTGTTGTTGTGGTGACCATTTATTGCCCAAGGAAGGCTTATGACTGGTCGACGTATGTCAACGTTACGTCTTGCTGCCGGAGATTGTGACTAAGTTCGCATTAGTGAACCAGTGCGCTCGTAGAATGGTACCATCTCTGTATCTTGTAAGGGTCGAAAGCTTGCTTCCTTGCACAACTAAAATTATAGCGACTGTCCCAACTGAAGCTGTTCACGTAAATTCCAGTTTCTAGGCTTAGTCACCAAACTAATCCCTTTATGAAACACCGTGTTAGAAGATCAGAGTTTCATCAAACATTATTCTGTGTTTATCTGTGAAACTGTGCTAAGAAATACCTGATTTATCAACTACTAGGTTTTTAGTGTGGCTTTGGTAGACTGCATAGTTTCGGACACTTGATTTTACGAATTACATGTACTTAAATCAATGCCTAGTGTGATTTGCTATCTTAATAATTGATTTCTGTTGAATTTTATGACCAGTCTTTGTGCGACAGTGTAATATGTAAATAAAGCATTCACTAGGTGATAAAAAGTATCCGGACGCCCCCAAAAAGATACGTTCTTCATATTAGGTGTATTATGCTGCCATCTATTGCCAGGTACTCCATATCAGTGACCTCAGTAGTCATTTGACATCGTGAGAGAGCAGAATGGGGCGCTCCCCGGAACTCACGGACTTCGAACGTTGTCAGGATACTGTGTGCCACTTGTATCATATGTCTGTACGCGAGATTTCCACGCTCCTAAACATCCCTAGGTCCACTGTTTCCGATGTGATATTGAAGTGGGAACGTTAAGGGACATGTACAGGACAAAAGCGTACAGGCCGACCTCGTCTATTGACTGACAGAGACCGCCGACAGACGAAGAGGGTCGTGTAATAGGCACACATCGATCCAGACAATCTCAAAGGAATTCCAAACTGCATCAGGATCCACTGAAAGTTCTAGGCGGGAGATGAGAAACTTGGGTTTCATGGTCGAGAGCTTGCAAATAAGCCACACATGTATAGCGTCCCCAGTGCCATATTACGAAAAGGCTTAAAAAGCTGTATTTATAAAGAAGAGACATATAAAAATTGAGTAATATATTTTTATCATGTAGCCGTAAAATATTAATTTCTCTGGGTAGGTTTCGATTGCAAAGGAATAATTTATAACAAAATGATCTAAAGAGATGACAAGATATGCTCTTTTGTTAATTTTTTAGTCGTCTTCACTTCTTCTCTTGTCTTGATTGTGTATAGACGGACATCTTTCGAGTGCTGGCAAATGTAAGCATATTTTTATGAGTTAAGCAGATAACATATATATTGATTTAATATTATTGTGCACTTTTAATTTGTAAGAGGTGATCCCGATTTCATGTCCGCCTTCCTTGAATTAACCTGCATTCAAGTAATTTACAGTTCAACAATCGCAGCGGCCGATGCAGCCAACGACGCCATTACGTGGCGATATTAACTTATGAAAAATTAGCGGAAGCGAAATACTTGCCCGCTATTAACATAATATTAATTTTTCTCCATAGCCGCACGAAGTTGCAGAAATACGTAGCTTTAAGATTCTTATTTTCAGTACCATAGCCGAGAGCCAGAGCCAGAACTCCGACTACAATACAATGGTTAACGGAGGTAAGAAAAATACTCTTGCGCGTGTGTGGGCCGCAATTGAAATTAATAACTAAAGATTTCTTGCTTTAAAGTGAACTGACTAACCGAGGAAATTAATATGAAAAGTTTATTACATTGTTCAACTTATATGCTCATGTTTTAAGATTCAGCGAGTCTAACATTCATTAACGTAACAAATAATTTGAGATTAATATTGTTAAAAAGGAGAACTTCAGGAAAGCATTTAATCGTAAATCAAAATTAAATGAAATATCATTTTTATTAAGGCCCACCACGTAAGTCGATAACAATCAAAAAATAATAACAACAACAATAATATCTTAAATTACGACGGCCGACGGACGCGAGACATGCCAAACGATGCCTCGCTTGGTGTAAGGAGCGTAAACATTAGAAAAACAGTGGAAAAACGTTGTGTGGAGTAACGAATCACAGTACACATTGTGACGATCCAGTGGCCGGGTGTGGGTATGGCTAATGCCCGGTGCACGTTACCGGCCAGCGTGTGCAGTGTCAACAGTAAAATTCGGAGGCGGTGGTGTTATGGTGTGGTCACGTTTTTCGTGGAGGGGGCTTGCACCTCTTGTTGCTTTGCGAGGCACTATCACAGCATAGGCCTTCATTGATATTTTAAGCACCTTCTTGCTTCCCACTGGTGGAGAGCTATTCGGGGATAGCGATTGCATCTTTCAGCACGGTCGAGCACCTGTTCATAATGCACGGCCTGTGGTGGAATGGTTACACGACTTAACATCCCTCTAATGGACTGGCCTGCACAGAGTCCTGACCTGAATCCTATAGAACAGCTTTGGAATGTTTTGGAACGCCGACTTTGTGCCAGGCTTTACCGACCGACGTTGGTATCTCTCTTCAGTGCAGTACTCCGTGTAGAATAGGCTGCCACTCCCCAAGAAACTTTCCAGCACCTGATTGAACGAATGCCTGTGAAATTGTCATCAAGGCGAAGGGTGGGCCAACACCATATTGAATTCCAGCATTGCCGATGGGAGGCGTCACGAACTTGTAAGCGATTTTCAGCCAGGTGTACGGATACTTTCGATTACATAGTGTAAGTGGTAAAACGTAGAATAAAGTTTCAAAGTCGAGCTACAGGCAAGTTTTGAAACGACAGGGCATGATTGTTATCTTTCCTTGTTTTAGGTCTGAAACAGGTAATTATGTTCATCTTCACTAATCCGTATAATTGACTCAAGTGGGCACATATTTGGAAAGTATTTAATTTCCCGTTCTATCGAAGGTTCGGTTCTCGACTATCTGTAACATGGGGGCCATAAGGTGCAACGGCCAACAGCTGACACTCTCAGACTGCTGCAGTTCGAAATTCGCTTTACGGCCAGAGCAATGGTTAACCACTGTAAATGTGATGGTTTCCTGTTGTCAGATTGAGCCGAGAACAAAACAGCATTTGAAACTGTCGATAATAATAAGTCCCATGCCTCAGTCGAACAATTTTCCGTAAAAAGGGTATCATTATGAGTAGTCGATTGTCCCATGTTGCGTAACGATACCCAGAAAATCCAATAACTGTATGGCAAGCAACTGAAATGTCAGAGTATGTACATTAACTGACCTACTGTTGGACTGACGTTGTTCCGCAAATCCCATAATGAAGACGAGCCTTCAGGCGTTAGGAATGTGTCAAGTTATACGTTTAATGGGACATTGTACGTGACATTCGTTGAAATTTGACATTTTCTATTTTCTACTCCATAATGTACTTTGGACTTTCCTGAACATTTTGATATATCATACATTAAAATCAAACAATTCTGAGACATTCAAATAATATTCTGAATGTTGACGTGTGACTTAAATTTCGCGTCTACGCATATACTGCCACAGTTGAGCAATCATATCTTGGGAATTACAGTCTAAAAGGCTGTGAATTGCTTTGTTTTGTGCCTGCTGCTGCGTCTCAGAAGTTATTACGAATAAACAAATCAGTCCTTTGTTTATGATACTAGTTTTCATTGAAAGTAGTGTGGTTATTGGGTATTTTTGTAGTAAGCTAATTTCTATTGCTTTTTATACGTAAATAAAATTACTAAGCGTAAAAGCAAATTCAAAAAACGCAAATTTACGGGTAACAGATATTTCAGACCTGCCTTTTATTCTGAAGTACTTGAAAACTCGTATGCTAGCAGTGATGGAAACCACGATAATGTTTCTGAAGTGCCCACGCCCCCTTTTGCATCGAAAAGGAAAGTAAGTTCAGAAACGGATGACAGTGGTAAAAGTATTAACATTCACTTCCTTTGGCAGTAATGGAGGCAATAAAACCTATTTACAAAGATTTAGTAAATCCTGAGCTACTAAAGAAGTGTTTACATGGGAAGCCTTATGACCTTGTTGGCCTTTATGACTCTAAAGGTAGCAGTGCTTGGTGCCGTAATAACTTTTCATGGTGGGAACTATGAAAGACTTAAGGTTCTGGAAAAGTTAGGGGTGAGATTTGGACAGAACACAGCTAAAGGACTGTGGGACGTCGATGAGCTTCGTGTACGTGAAGCAGAGTTACTTGCTCAGCAAATGACAAAAGAAGCAAGAAAGAAAAGGAGGAAAGCACTGGGATATTGTGACACTGAAGAAGACACAGACTATGGGCCATGGCAATTCTAATGCATAAAAGACGCAGAAATGTAAGTCTGTATGAGGATTTGTAGTAAAACGGGTTTTAAACCTCAATATTTCTGAACGCAGGATGAAAGGCACAGACAAGCGTCTGTGTGAACAATTTTCAAAATACCATACCACGTAAACGACCGTTCTAGAATCCTACAACAAACAGCACTGACAATCTAACTTACTTTAGTTTCATTCTGTTAATGTTAACAGGCATTCTTCCATTCAAAAAGGTTTGTTTGCACACAAAATACACTCCCTAAGTATTATTATAATCTGTTATTGGCTAACAATGTGAGCCCTTGATTACCAACCCGCACATCAATAGCACTTCCCATTTGTACAATATTCATGGCGCATTTAGGCGAGTCATACAAGAAAAATACAAAGAAAAAAACTATGAGAATGCACTGCTATGTGCGAACGTTGTGTTCTAGCCTCATTTTACCAACTGACGATACTCTTCATTTTGTAGTTATTATGTCAGTGATTTATTTACCTGATTCTCTTTAGAATATTTTCCTGCTGTCAGTTTGGTCATTGTTACCGTACAGTATTTTTCTATTATGCTTATTCTTCCAGATGTAAAGTTAGTGGTATAAACAGCTGGAACTATGCTTTTATCGGTGATCTTGGTTATTGAAAATGTTTGTGACAAATTTTTGAAAGAAAATCTTAAAAAACGAAGTCTTTCACATAATCTGAAAAGAAATGTGGCATCCCGCGAGATCACGAAATCTTGAAAACCAAAGGTGCAACACGACGGCCATACGATCCTCACACTCTAGGAGGTACAGAGCGATACTCTCGACGAAACTCAGGCCGCAGACTTGTAAGCAAATTGAAGCTGTAAAAACGAAGAACGCAAAACGCCTTTGTTGATGTGTTATTGCCATTCCGACATGACGCACGCTGGGAGATGAAGGAACGAGGGAGTTGCACCACACACACCACACGAAGCAGCAGCTTGCAACTAGCGTTAATTTGAACTCCTTGGTTAGAAGCATAAATCAAAATTTTCCTCTAGTTTGTATCTTCATGAGCGAGGAAGATATAATCAAGTGAAATTGGATGAACATCTTTTGAAACAAATTGTGGAATCTGAAGTGTGAACGTAAATGTCAAGAAGAATACGTCCTGATCTATAAAGAACAAAAAAAACACAGTTACATTACACGGTACGTGGGCAACGAGGACCACACGAAATCGCCAGTAATAAACTTAAAGAAGCACAATGTATGTGGCAACCGAACTAATAGAAATTTCATTTAGTAACAGTAACAGAATTTATGTCTTAAGAGGATGCCAACAGTCATTTTGACGACTAATGAACGACAAGAGATCCGTAAAATGAAAACTCTGTGATATTTTCAACGGAAAACTGAAAGCTGTCTGGTATGGACGTCTTTCATATTATGTATCAATCCGCGAATTGTGACTCACTTGCTGGACGCAAAGATTAAATAGTCAGTGCTCTCGTCTGCTGTTGTGGTCTTATCTTTGCATTTCTGCTTGCAGTATTTTGAATGCAGAGCCTTCTCAACCAACTAGGTCGCTACACGCTTAGCTTCGAATTCGAATAGCTCTCGTGTACCCGGGTAAGACACTCTTCCTACACTAGGAGTTACTGGGACACTGTATACATCGCGCTGCATGCTGATGACTTAGCAAAACTACAGATATTTCGTCTTGTGAATGATTTCAGATGAACATTTCTAAATTGCAGATCCCTGGAATGTGTCGGAGGGCGTTAGTTGCTTGCGCTACGTTGGCGTAATTACGAGAACGTGCTGAAATGTAATGCCTTCGAATTTTTTATGTGAAGACTCATAAATCTTTTTAATTACAATAAATGTTATTAATATTCTACATCTTTATTCTTCATGCCTACTTATTTTGTTCTTAACATAGTCACCCTGGCGACGAACACATCCGTCCCAATGAAAGAACAGTTTGTTGATACCATCACTGTACATTTGACTTTGTTAACGGTACCACAACCTCACCTCTGCTTGCGCCGCTTCATTACTGCCAAACTGAATTCTTTGAAGGTGTTATGTTCTGGAAACGAAGAAAATCGGATGGGGCCAAGTCAGGACCGTACGCAGGATGATCTCTGACAGTGAAACGTCGGCTTCGGATTGTTGCAGCAGTCGTGTGTGGTCCAGCGCTGTCATGCTCAAGGAGAGGCTACTCCAAGTGTGGACGAACTCTTCGCATTCGAAACTCGAGTAAAGCACGCTGTTTCTCATGCACCGACATAGCTACGTTACACACTGCCATGTTAAACGCTAGAATTCGAAGCCCTGTAGGAACAGAGGGTTGGATACATACGGACATGAAGAATAAAGATGTCGAAAGTTGATGACGTTTCTTTTATTCAAAAACATTCAAGAGTTATCACTTAAGAAATTCGGAGGCACGACTTTTCAGCACGCCTTCGTATACTGTTTACATGGCTTTCAGGTACAACTGTCGTATTTGAGTGTGCTAGGTTAGATCTCTCTGTTGCGATCGTCGCTTTCTCTGAAGATGTAAGAATCAACACCGGCATTTCATTAAGTCATTCGTAGATATAATTTGACATTCACGTTACGTTTCCACACACAAAATTATACTACAGGGAACTGAGAGTATATGACATTAATCTTCAATGCTGTTTGAAAGCGAGATGCTGTTAGACCTGTAGGTTGTATTGGGAAGAACGAAGATCTTGGTGCTATTTTTGTCTTACTTAAGTGATGTTCGAGGCAAGTCATTTATTCTGTTGAGCTATTGAAGTTCGATTACTTCCTCATATTTCATTAACAGTAGTCAGATTGTCTTGTTGTTCATTCGTGTATGAAATGTTATTCAAAGAGGGGAATATTTTCAAGGCATTTATCACGTAGTCAAAACAGCTATGCACTCTTAAGCCATAATAACTTTGTTACCCTAAACAGGTTAGTTGCGGGTTAACAGTGTATCGGCTGTGAATGTTTTGGAAGTAATACTCGTTAAACAATTGTTTACGAACTGGATTATGGCTTATATCCATAAACTATGTACAGTCAAATATTTACCAATTGTTGCCTCAAACACCTGCCCCTGTAATGGATGGGTAAGCACGGGTAATATAGAAAGTGCACAAAAACCAAGAGCGAAGAGTAAGAAAGAAGACTAAGAGCGAAGTGCTCGGTGTAGAAAGGCTGTAAATGAAAGAGGGAGTCTTTCTCGCCTAGTGTTCTGCCTGTACATCGAGAACCAAACACGGAAATAAAAAGGAGGTAAGTGATAGGATTCGCTGACTGCATTGTTATTTTGCTGAGACCGACGATCAGCTGAATGCAATGAACAATTTAACGAGCACAGATTGTGGATTAGGAGTAAACTAAAGGAATATGAGTGAAATGAGGACTATCAGGAATGATAATAGCGATGAAATTACGGTAACACACAAATGAGGAACTACATAGTAGAGAACGTAAAGAAATTCTTCTATCTTGTATGCAAAGGAACGAACGACAGACGAGCGTATGAGAAACAAATTATCAGGGGTGTACAGGACGTTTCTCTTCGAAAGCAGTCTACTGGAGTCAGGCATAGGCCTTAATTTAGATACGAAAATTTTGAGAATGTACATCTGGAAAGAAGCATTGCATTGAAGTGATTCGTGTTCTATGGGACTAGAGGAGATGTGCCTGAGATGTGATTTTACAGTGTCATGCAGTATATTAGATTTACTGACAAGATAATGAAATGATGAGGTTCTCTACAGAATAGGTAAAGAAAGGAACACGTGGAAAAACGGTGGCTAGAAGATGAAGATGCAGGAGGACACGATATGTATTAAGCCATCGGACCTCCATTATACGTGAGGGGCTGTAGATGATAAAAGCTGTAGGGGAAGACACTGTGACGAATATTATGGTCGGTGGTAAAATATAGTCTCACAGTAAATGAGGATTTGAGCTCCCCCCCCCCCCCCCCTCACATAAGCTACACAGTGGGTAAATAAAACTTCCCTACTAAAAGATATGCCAGTATTAATAAGCGCGGTGGATTTTAGGATGTCTACGATGACTTTCCCTAGCACAACTGGAGGCAACTTGCTCACTTCAAGTCTTGTAAAGATGTCCTGTAGCGGCCGGACGGGATGGCTGGACGGTTCTAGGCGCTACAAATGGTTCAAATGGCTCTGAGCACTATGACATCAATCGCCTAGAACTTAGAACTAATTAAACCTAACTAACCTAAGGACATCACACACATCCATGCCCGAGGCAGTATTCGAACCTGTTACCGTAGCGGTCGCTCGGTTCCAGACTGTAGCGAGTAGAACCGCACGGCCACTCCGGCCGGCTCTAGGCGCTACAGTCTGGAACCGTGCGACCGCTACGGTCGCAGGTTCGAATCCTGCCTCGGGCATGGATGTGTGTGATGTCGTTAAGTTAGTTAGGTTTAAGTAGTTCTAAGTTGTAGGGGACTGATGACCTCAGAAGTTAAGTTCCATAGTGCTCAGAGCCATTTGAACCATTTTTGTTTTGTAGCCGTTGTCCCGTTCGCTCCCTTGTCCGTCGTTCGCGAGCTCTATCGCTTGTGCCATAAACAGTACATAATAAAGTGGCTAGTGGGTAGGATCAAATGCTAAGGATAGTAAGAATCGTAAAATGTTTAGACACCAGAAAATTTTTGTTTTACTTCACTAACTGCAAAATTAGCGAAACGATTTCTTTAGCGTCTCTCGTTAATATTCGTAACAAGATTCCCGGTCATTAATTATTAGTTCCCGGGCACCGAAAAAGTCACAAAAATGCTTTACACGTTGCTAGAATCAAGAACGGATCGCACAAATATTTTTCCGTGGCAACTTTAACAATTCCATCTTTACGCGGAACTGCACGTCGCACACTAGTTCGCGTACTGTCATCTCGATCGAAGATTGCATTAGGTTAAAACAGCAACTTCAAATACGACATTCGAGGCAGTTTTTCAACAAACTTTATTCGAGATCAGATTTTATACACAGATTCATGTATTACCTTCTCAGAAATCGATTGTAGGACTAGCAGTAAACTGTCTTCGCACTTTGTTGCCTGCCCTCTTGCGTGCACTCGTAATTGGTCCATCCTTTCTATCAATAAGTACTGACAGTAAAAAAAAAAAAAAAAAAAAAAAAAAAAAAAAAAAAAAAAAAAAAAACTTGCAGTTATCATTTCCTGACGAATTGAGTGATACTAAAGCTATTATTGACATGTACTGTGGGCAAATAACGCCATCAGCCCGCTTTGAGCCATATATTAATATTTAATCGTTAAACCTAAACAATACAAGATTTGATCCTTGGCTTCCATCGTTGTTGGTGAAACTCCACTGTCTCTCTCTGCTCCAGTACGATACTGCACTTGTTCGACCGGCCGTTTGATGAGTCTGCTTTGTGATCCTACCGAAAATATACCAACAAAATATAATAAATGGGGGCAACAAATGCGGCATAAAGGCCACAACACACGTTGGATTACATATCTAACAAGTGATTGAGAACATTGTGTGCATCTGCTACCCTGCAGTGAAAAGGTTGGCACAGAGAGATACGGAGTCTCTTCAGAAGCAGCCCTCGTAACCCCCTGGGAGAAAGACCACTAGGATAAAAGATTTGTGAAGAGAGGCAGACTTCACCACAGCGTGTAGTCCGCTACTTGCCTGAGCTTTTGTGAGGAGTACTCGTCGAGTTGCGAGACAGCAGCTGACGGGAACGCGGCCTGTACCTGCTGTGGACGTTGAACACTCGGCCCTGTTCGAGTCCTTCAGCACGGGGAGCGGGCTCCTCGCCAGCAGACAGACACACAGGCTTCGTCGCGTGCGGGTCACGTCCTCTGCAGACGGTGAACTTGCCGCAGCCTTATCTACGCGAGGCGCGTTCCGACCATTTATCTTGCTGTACCGACGGTACCGTCTCAAGACCTCGTACACTCTTAGCAAGTGCTGCCCGCGAAGCAGCTGTACACGAATGAAAAACGAACTTTCTTCGGTCTTCTCTTCACCGAGAACAAAAAAAGCAGTCTTACTACGAGTGTAATCCAAGAGGTATTGACCCAGTAGTAGCAGTATTACTAGTAATGGTGATGGTAGTAGTTTTATACATATAGCCGTTTTTACAGGGTGGTCCCTTGATCGTGACCGGGCCAAATATCTCACGAAATAAGCGTCAAACGAAAAAACTACAAAGAACGAAACTCGTCTAGCTTGAAGGGCGAAACCAGATGGCGCTATGGTTGGCCCGCTAGATGGCGCTGCCATAGGTCAAACGGATATCAACTGCGTTTTTTAAATAGGAACTCCCATTTTTATTACATATTCGTGTAGTATGTAAAGAAATATGAATGTTTTAGTTGGAACACTTTTTTCGCTTTGTGATAGATGGCGCTGTAATAGTCACAAACCTGCAGCTCACAATTTTAGACGAACAGTATGTAACAGATGAGTTTTTAAATTAAAATACAGAACGTAGGTACGTTTGAACATTTCATTTCGGTTGTTCCAATGCGATACATGTACCTTTGTGAACTTATCATTTGTGAGAACGCATTCTGTTAGAGCGTGCTTACCTGTAAATGCCACATTACTGCAATAAACGCTCAAAATGATGTCCGTCAACCTCAATCTACTTGGCAATACGTGTAACGACATTCCTCTCAACAGCGAGTAGTTCGCCTTCCGTAATATTTGCACACGCATTGACAATGCGCTGACGCATGTTGCCAGGCGTTGTCGGTGGATCACGATAGCAAATATCCTTCAACTTCCCCGACCGAAAGAAATCCGGGGACGTTAGGTCCGGTGAACGTGCAGGCCATGGTATATTGCTTCGACGACCGATCCACCTGTCATGAAATATACTATTCAATACCGCTTGAACCGCACGCGAGCTATGAGCCGGACATCTATCATGTTGGAAGTACATCGCTATTCTGTCGTGCAGTGAGACATCTTGTAGTAACTTCGGTAGAACATTACGTAGGAAATCAGCATACATTGCACCATTTAGATTGCCAACGATAAAATGGGGGCCAATTATCCTACCTGCCATAATGCCGCACCATACATTAACCCGCAAAGGTCGCTGATGTTCGACTTTTCGCAGCCATCGTGGATTTTCCGTTGCCCAATAGTGCATGTTATGCCGGTTTACGTTACCGCTGTTGTGAATGACGCTTCGTCGCTAAATAGAAAGAGTGCAAAAAATCTGTCATCGTCCTGTAATTTATCTTGTGCCCAGTGGCAGAACTGTACACGACGTTCAAAGTCGTCGCCATGCAATTCCTGGTGCATAGAAATATGGTACGGGTGCAATGGATGTTGATGTAGCATTGTCAACGCCGACGGTTTTGAGATTCCCGATTCTCGCGCAGTTTGTCTGCTACTGATGTGCGGATTAGCCGCGACAGCAGCTAAAACACCTACTTGAGCATCATCATTTGTTGCAGTCGTGGTTGACGTTTCACATGTGGCTGAAGACTTCCTGTTTCCTTAAATAACGTAACTATCCGGCGAACGGTCCGGACACTTGGATGATGTCGTCCAGGATACCAAGCAGCATACATAGCATACGCCCGTTGGGCATATTGAACACAACAGCCATACATCAACACGATATCGACCTCTTCCGCAATTGGTAAACGGTCCATTTTAACACGGGTAATGTATCACGAAGCAAATACCGTCCGTACTGACGGAATGTTACGTGACACCACCTACTTATACATTTGTGACTATTACAGCGCAATCTATCACAAAGCGAAAAAAGTGGACCAACTACAACATTCATATTTCTTTACGTACTACACGAATATGTAATAAAAAATGGGGTTTCCTATAAAAAATATAAAACCCAGTTGATATCCGTTTGACCTATGACAGCGCCATGTACCGTGCTAGCCACAGCGCCATCTGGTTTCCCCCTTCAAGCTAGCCGAGTTTCGTTCTTTGTAGTTTTTTCGTTTGATGCTTATTTCGTGAGATACTTGGCCCGGTCACTATCTATGGACCACCGTGTATACTCAAATTTCTAATTTAACAGAAGCAGGATAGCTACTCCAAATTGACCTTGCGCTGTTTGAAGACACCGCCACCCGGCTGGAAGCCCGAGAACTCTTCGCCAGCTGTATACGCCGGGAAAGCATACACTCACATTTACTATATACACTTCTTTTCGTAATGTGGACACTATACGCATTATCAGTTTATGATATGACTTTTCTCAGACAGTGTGCTGAACAATGCATTGGAATGTCGACTAGTACCTTTAATTACTGATTGAAAAGCTTTTATTATAACTGATGCACGTATAAGATACAGTGCTGCAGCTGACAATAATGGCGTGCGTTGCTGTGGTCTTCAGCACGAAGACAGGTTTGATGCAGCTCTATATGCTACTCTATCCTGTGCAGGCCTCTTGATGTTTGAATAACTACATCCTTCTGAATTTGCTACGATATTCGTCTCCCCCCCCCCCCCTCCCCCATCTATACTATAAATTTTACCCTACAAACTTCCCTCTAGTACTAAATTGCTGATCCCTTGATGTTCTCAGAATGTATCCTGTCAGTCGATCCCTTCTTCTAGTCACGGTGTGCTACAAAATTCTTTACTCCCCAATTATAATCAGTGCCTCCTTATTGGCTACGTGATGTACTCACCTAATTTTTAGCATTCTTCTGTACCACCACATTTCGAAAGTTTCTAATTTCTCCTTGTGTTAACTGTTTATCGTCTCATGATTCGGTTGCATACGTGGCTACAGTCCATTCAGATAATTTCTTAAAACACTTTGTAGCAAATGAATCGATATATATATATATATATATATATATATATATATATATTTGGTGCCCGAAAGAACAGACATTTTGATTCAACAGTCATTATAAATTAAGACACGTAGGAGTTATAGGCATTGGATGCTATGGGGCGCTGATTTATATCCATGGGCAAGTTGAAAATTTATGCCAGACTGGGATTCGAACCCGGGTCTTCTGCTAACTGCTAACTGACCACTAAGCCATACACACACAGTGGTCAGTGCAACTGCGCGGACCACTCTAGCATGCCTCGCGTCATGCCCAAATTCTCAATTTATCCACACACTACGAATGTAGTGTCTCTTGCTCTTTATTCTCATTACTCGCGGCATATCGCCGTTTCGCCTCCAAACCGGTCCTGAGCAAGGTTATGCTAATTGTTTTTGGGACTGACTTGCTGAGCTGCTAACTGATTGTTCTCCTTATGTGCAAACCCTCACAGAAGTGTACTGTTGAAACCTCGTGACGATGTTATGAGAAGCTCTCTAGACGAAGGGTCACGGGTAGCTGCCGAAGGGGATGTTTTTGCACCCTCACTGTACACAGTGGCACACGTTACTTCTTTGGACTAAAAAATTTTGTCTCTCCCTTGCCCCCTCCTTGTTTACCTGAAACTGCACTCAGTGCCTTCTTCCTCATTCCTCAGATGAAGGATCCATTAAGTGTCAGCCATTTCCAGAATGACAACAGTGTCATTTCCGAAATGGAACTTTTTCTGAAAAGCCAAAACGCAGACTTCTTTACAAGCAAGATCTCCGTCAACTCATTCGTCGGTTGCGAAAAAGTGTCAGACTTCAGAGAGCAAGACTACCACCTTTACCCATGGTCACAGCTCCACATGTTCATGGTGATAATTAAAATTTGATAACTCGTACTTAACACGTCGTAAAATGTTGGGTGACAATACCGGTAAACACATCCATTAAAACGTTGCGCACGATAGAAATCCACTTTAGGAAAGGAAAACCGTTGCACCATGAGGGATTTATCCGGATGGGAGGGAAATCGGTAGATGTAATGTACATCTACAGACAAACAAATGATTACTGTTTTAGAAAAAGTGGATGGTAGTTACAAGAGAAAGAGCTTCACAGACTGAGAAAGTTAATAACGCGTTGTTCCACCTCTGGCCCTTAAGCAAGCAGTTCAATGGTTCAAATGGCTCTAAACACTATAGGACTTAACATCTGAGGTCATCAGTCCCTTAGACTTAGAACTACTTAAATCTGACTAACCTAAGGACATCACACACATCCATGCCCGAGGCAGGATTCGAATCTGCGACCGTTAAATGGGGCGTTCCCCAAGGGTCGGTGCTGGGGCCACTGCTGTTCCTTATTTATGTAAATGATATGCCTTCTAGTATTACAGGTGATTCAAAAATATTTCTGTTTGCTGATGACACCACCTTGGTAGTGAAGGATCTTGTGTGTAATATTGAAACATTATCAAATAATGTAGTTCATGAAGTAAGTTCGTGGCTTGTGGAAAATAATTTGATGCTAAATCACAGTAAGACTCAGTTTTTACAGTTTCTAACCCACAATTCAACAAGAACTGACATTTTAATCAGACAGAATGGGCATGTTATAAGCGAGACGGAACAGTTCAAGTTCCTAGGCGTACGGATAGATAGTAAGCTGTTGTGGAAAGCCCATGTTCAGGATCTTGTTCAGAAACTAAATGCCGCTTTATTTACCATTAGAACAGTATCTGAAATAAGTGACATTTCAACACGAAAAGTAGTATACTTCGCATATTTTCATACGCTTATGTCATATGGTATTATTTTTTGGGGTAATTCTTCTGATTCAAAAAGGGTATTTTTGGCTCAAAAACGGGCTGTTCGAGCTATGTATGGTGTAAGTTCGAAAACCTCTTGTCGACCCCTATTCAATAGTCTGGGAATTTTGACATTGCCCTCACAGTATGTATTTTCTTTAATGTCGTTTGTTGTTAGCAATATTAGCTTATTCCCAAGAGTTAGCAGCTTTCACTCAGTTAATACTAGGCAGAAATCAAATCTGCATGTGGAATGCACTTCCTTGACTCTTGTGCAGAAAGGAGTGCAGTATTCTGCTGCATCCATTTTCAATAAGCTACCACAAGAACTCAAAAATCTTAGCAGTAGCCCAAACACTTTTAAGTCTAAACTGAAGAGTTTCCTCATGGCTCACTCCTTCTATTCTGTCGAGGAGCTCCTGGAAGAGATAAAAAATTAAGCAAATTCCAGTGTTACATTCTTGATTTTCTTTATTTAAACTAACGACTTGTTTCATTTTATCTGTTTCTACAATCGTGTTATAATTTCATGTATTGACTCGTTCCATGACCATGGAGACTTCTCCTAAATGTGGTCCCACGGAACAATAAATAAATAAATAAATAAATAAATAGCAGCAGCGCGGTTCCGGACTGAAGCGCCTAGAACCGCTCGGTCACAACGGCTGGCAATGCGAGCAGTTATTCGGGTTGCCATTCATCGACAGCGGAATATCGTGATAATTTCTGTCCTGCTGGCCAATTAAATCGTGAAAACTCCTAGCTGGTTGGAAGGCCCTGTCGACAATGCAGCAAATGTCCTCAGATGAGGAGAGATCCGGCGACCTCGCTGGCCAAGGTGCGGTTTGGCGAGCACCAAAACAAGCTGTAGAATCTCTCGCCGTGTGCGCGTGGGCATTATCTTGCTAAAATGTTAGCCCAGTATGGTTTGGTATTAAGGGCAACAAAATTGGGGCATAGAATACCGTCGACGTACCGATGTTCTGTAAAGGTGCCGTTCATGGCTACCACACAGGTCCTGCTATGAAATGAAATGGCACCCCAGACCATCACTCCTGGCCTCGGGCGACAGTCAAGTTGGAATCCCACTGCTGACTGGGGCGTCTCCAGAGGCGTATTCGTAGGTCATCGGGATTTAGTTCGGAGCAGAACTCATCACTGAAGAGAATTCTACTCCAGTCAACGAGATTCCAGGTCGAAGACGTCTCTGGAGGTGCCCCAGACAGCTGTGGGATACCAACTCGACTTTTGTACGCCAAAAGAGCCAACAACCAGGAGTGATGGTTCGAATCACTATTTCTTTTCATATCAGGAACCCTTTGATTGCAATCTACGCATCTCTTAGACAACAGAGATACGTCGACGATATTCTACTCCCCGTTTTATTTCCCTTCACAGCAATGCAACTGTGCTTGCATTTCAGCAACACAATGCCCACTCGCACATGACCAGAGTTTGTTGGGGAAGGTGGGGTAAAATGGCCAGGACGGTACAGTGACCATTGCATATTTCTTGCCCTGAATAGTGCTGCTGCCTTCCGAGAAGTGGTGACACTAGTTCCAATATTCACCATCATTGTTCTCAGTGCTTCTGACACAGGAAGTTTGTTCCCTGACGTTTTAGTAAAAACATTTCTTATTTTCAGTCGTTTGACGTAATGTAAGTAAGTTATAACAGTCTTGTTACCTCATTTACAGTCAGAGTAGTACTTTTTTACCGTATCAGTGTTTCAACAAAGTCTTTTGGACTACAAATGTAGTTCATTTTTGTTTGTTTCTGTTTGATAAACAAATTTAGAAATTTGTGTAAGTTCCTATGGGACCAAACTGCTGAGGTCAACGGTCCGTAGCCTTACACACTACTTAATCTAACTTACACTAAGGACAACACACACACACACACACATGCCCGAGGGATCACTCGAACCTCCGACGGGGGAACTGCGCGAACCGTGACAAGGCATCTGAGACCGCCCGGCTACTCCACGCGGCGGCTCTGTTTGATAGTTTCATCTGTGAACCACTAATGCTGGCATAATGTCCGATCGTTAAAACTAGCCAAGTGGTTTACCCGAGTAAGAGTTAGTTACTTCCATAAATTGTTCAAATGACTCTAAGCACTATGCGACTTAACATCTGAGGTCATCAGTCCCCTAGCCTTAGACCTACTGAAACCGAACTAATCTAAGGACATCACACAAATCCATGCCCGAAGCAGGATTCGGACCTGCGACCATTGCAGCAGAGAGGTTCGGGACTACAGCGCCTAGAACCTCTCGGCCACAGAGGCCGGTAGTTAATTCCATATACCAAGGATAATACTTCAGGTCAGATTTACTTCTTACTCCTTTTGTACAAAAAGCTGTCGCCTGTTATTCTAGCTTCTGATTTGATTCACGTTATTCTAAACCGTTTCCGTTCTATTATATGTGGTCTAATACAAAAATCCGCTTGAAACCGATCTGGCCAGGATGTCTAGAAAGCAAGACTGAAAATCAGAACAACATTCATGGGTACCTATTGCGACGGAACCGACCACATTACCCCCTCTAGGTAGGAAACAGTGGCTACTTCGTAAGCCTTCAGAAAAATGCATATAGGTCTTATACACTGAAGCGCCAAAGAAATTGGTATAAGCATGCGTATTCAAATACAGAGGTATGTAAAGGCAACAGGTGTGTGGCGCAGTTATTGTATCAGTTACTGCTACTGCTATGGCAGGTTATCAAGATTAAAGTATGAGTTTCATTTCAAATTATATCGAGCGGATCGATGTGTACGGGTATTGAGACAACCTCATGAATCGATGGGACCTGCGTGTCAGCATGGAACTGTTTAAGATGGTGGAGGCTCTGTAATGGTGTGGGTCGTGTGCAGTTGGAGTGATACGGGACCCCTGATATGTCTAGATACGACTCTGACAGGTAACACGTACCTAGGCATCCTGTCTGACCACCTGCATCCATTCATTTCCATTGTGCATTCGGAAGGACTTGGGCCATTCAAGCAGGACAATACGACACCCCACACGTCCAGAATTCCAACATAGTGGTTCCAGAAACATACTTCTGAGTTTAAACACTTCCTCTGGCCACCACACTCCCCGTACATGAACTTTATTGAGCATATCTGGGATGCCTTGCAACGTGCTGTTCACCCCCTCGTACTCTGACGGATTTATGGACAGCTGTGCTGGAGTCGTGGTGTAAGTTCCCTCCAGCACTACTTCAGACATTAATGGAGTCCATGCCACGTCATGTTGTAGCACTTCTGCGTACTCGCGGGGGTCCTACACGATATTAGGCAGGTGTACCAGTTTCTTTAGCTCTTCAATGTATATTATTTTCATCTTCACTTACGAACATTTGGTGATACCATGTAATATGTAAAATTGTAGGCGGTAAGCTTCTATCAGTAAACATAGTTTGATGAAAATTCAATTTCCCTTAGAGTTGCTACTTTACCCTACGTTCCCCTATTGCTTTCCTGCGTGGTTGCCAAACAATACGTTGTCCAGAAAGTTTGGAATATTATGAGCAGGAGCCTCATACCAGCTCAGGATTTCGACGATCTAACGCACCAATTGGACAGAATTTGACACTACATTCCTGAGGAGGATATTCATCAGCTCTTACTAATCAGTGCCAGTGCCTAGCCGAATAACTCCTTTCCTAAAGGGTAGAGGTGGACCAACTTGTTACTGACTTGCTCAAATCGTGGAGCTCGTTTTCTTGAATAAATCATCCATTTTTTCTGAAACTGTAATCATTTGTTTGTCTATACATGAATGTCACACCTAACGATTTCCGTTCCCTTTGGATAATTCGTATGAGTTGCGTCGTATATATATAGTTTAATTGATTTTTGAATTGTGCAACACAGTCATGCACTGACTGATTAATTTGGTGTACTTCTGCAACCTTTCTGGTGGTCTGAAACGATTCGAACGGTCTTGGTAGAGTTGGCAGTCAATTTATCTCCGCGGTTATTGAGGGCTGATATCGTGCTACTTACGTCGGTTGATGCTGTGAACTACCTGTTAACAGCCTCCAGACGGCACGGCGGCCGAACTGAGCCTTCCGTACAGCGATTACGCGCAGACCACGGCGCACAAGTTCCCCAGCGATGCGTGACGAATTCCATTTGGCATTTCTCAAAATTTAATCACACCAGACCTCCGCACATTACAACACATGGACGGCTTAGAGCGGGAGAGAGTGAGTGAGTCGCGGCAGTCTCTGTTATTAAAAGCCGGCAGGTGTCCGTGTCTCCGGCTCCGGTCCTACCTGCCTCCACTGCACTCCACTCCGGCTCGCCCCAACCCATTTCACTTCAATTACAGCCGCGCGGACGCTGGAGGGAGGCCGGCGGCGGGAGCAGTTCTCTGCGCAATTAACATTCTCGCTCCTCTCCGTCGATCGCATCCGCCCGTGGAGAGAGGGAGAGAGTAATCTGGCGACCGGGTATGAATATCAGATTACCGGCGCCGGGGCGCCGGGGGCTGGGTAGTTCCCGCGGCGGCCGCGCGGAGCGCTGCGGACCGCCGTCCGGCCCCGGCGCACTTAATTCCCGTTTCGTTTATTGGCGGCATAACTCAGCCGGCGTGGCGCCGTTGTAATACTACCCACAACCACCTTAGGCGCCGACAATTAAATTCGGATTCCGCGCGCGCGGGCGCGAGGGCTGCGCCCGTACGTCACGGCGCTGTTCCGCGCAATATTTTATCTTTTATTGGAGGCCGCCGATCAGCCTTCCAGGTGATTCGTTCGCTCCCTGGTCGCGAAATACGTGCCGGGTATTCCTCGAAATTGGAGCCCACGTTTCACTTTAGCGTTTTTCCCATCCCGAATCTCTCCTGTGGCATTTCGGCCGCTCTGCAAAACGTCCTCCTTTTCAGAGAAAAGTCTCTCGTAATATAATTATGCGGCTGTTACCCGTCTGCATTTTCACGCATCAGCCCTGCCTTTTGAATCGTAAATCAGGGTGGCGCGGAGGAAAATGCCGTCTTCGTTACGCGAGTCTTTATGCTACCGTTGCAGAGACGAAATAAGTACACTGCAGCCTTCAAATACTACTGCTGACTTGAGAAAATTTATTTCCCTCGGCCTAATTCTCATTTCAGGGTTCTAGATGGCTCTTGTGATCATTTAGGTTCGCACACATTTACAGATCAGACGAATACCAATTGGGGAAGCTAAAATGGTAATGTACTAAATGCCTGCACATTGCATGGACCACGCCTTAACAGTGGAATACGGAGTATCACATTTACACATTTAGCAAACGATACGACAGTAATAAGCCTAAAATCAGAGTGGGGAACCACGTTCCATAAGGTGCAGTGCTCGCCCGTCCTCTGTTCATGACTTTTGTTAATGAATTACTTGGGAGGTTGTACAAGAGCTATAATGATTCCGGGCGACTCAGGTTTACTGAATATAGGGTCCAAAGACGTCGGTACGAGCAACAGGAGAATAATAGAACAGGCTTACAACTGGATCACAGCTAACTGGTATTCTTACAAAACCTCATATTATGTAACTACAGGGAAATGAAATGTATGACTTAGGGTACGAGAAGTAGATGTCAATGAACAGACACCGGATGACGTTTCTAGAAACTGAGATGGATAATATAATGTGGGATCAACATGTGAGTAAGATAACCAAAAAGCTCAGTTTTGTCTCGTATGAACGTATCTCTCTCATTTTGCTCAATTGGGAACAGTAGTATAATTTTAAAACTTTCCTACACTTTTCTCCTATGAAATAATCATCTGGGGCATTGCTTATATGTTCAGAAGAGTTTTGTACTACCGATGCAATATGAATTGTACTGTAAATTTCATAACGAAATATCTTGCAGAAAAGCTTTAGTGCCTAGTGACTGTTGCACTAACGTGGGAATACATACAGCCCTCATGGTTCAAATGGTTCAAACGGCTCTGAGCACTATGGGACTTAATATCTATGGGCATCAGTCCCCTAGAACTTAGAACTACTTAAACCTAACTAACCTAAGGACATCACACAACACCCAGCCATCACTAGCCCTCATGTTTTTTATGTATAACAACAAGAGCGAATTTTTTCTAAACTCTGTAATTCACAATCACATTACAATAATTAAAAATAATTGCCATACATTTGTTGAAAAAAACAGAAGTCAGTTGCGCAAAACGAAATTTCATTTCCTTACCGGTCCTTTAACATGTCTTCATAATATATTAGTATATTTACTATGATCCAGATGACTACAGTACCACGCTGCATATATCTGCTTAGTTTTGACGCTCGCTAAGAATGCTATAATTCTAATGTACTCACGAAGTGCACTAGGTGCATAAACCTGGCAAAAAAATGTAATATATTTTGCTCAACTGGTTGTTGATTTTTCAACAAATGCACTTACAGTTGCTGAAGATGAATATAGTACTGAACTTACACGTAGGAGATGCATCCCTATGAAGGGTTCAGAACGAATTTTGTACTCTGGTCTAAAATAGTGTAATAAATTTCCGGTAAACGTCAAGCAAGAAACAGTAAATCCAGTCATATTCAGAATGAAAGAAAACGAGTGCCTTACTGGCCACTTCTACGAGTCGTCAAAATAGCAGAACTCTTCTGTAATTTATCGGATTATATAATAATCTTTACATTAAATGGGCGCATAACGTTTCATGGATATAGACTGCTATTAGTTTCTGCAGAAAGTGACGTAAATGCTTTGCTGAAGTATTATATAAAAGAGCCATGTCGGCCCGCGGATTCAAGGTCAACATCGAGATATATACAGGGCTATTGCAAATGATTGAAGCGATTTCATAAATTCACTGTAGCTCCATTCATTGACATATGGTCAAGACACGCTACAGATACGTAGAAAAACTCATAAAGTTTTGTTCGGCTGAAGCCGCACTTCAGGTTTCTGCCTCGAGAGCGCAGTGAGACAAAATGGCGACAGGGGCCGAAAAAGCGTATGTCGTGCTTGAAATGCACTCAGTCATAACAGTGCAACGACACTTCAGGACGAAGTTCAACAAAGACCCACCAACTGCTAACTCCATTCGGCGATGGTATGCGCAGTTTAAAGCTTCTGGATGCCTTTGTAAGGGGAAATCAACGGGTCGGCCTGCAGTGAGCGAAGAAACGGTTGAACGCGTGCGGGCAAGTTTCACGCGTAGCTCGCGGAAGTCGACGAATAAAGCAAGCAGGGAGCTAAACGTACCACAGCCGACGGTTTGGAAAATCTTACGGAAAAGGCTAAAGCAGAAGCCTTACCGTTTACAATTGCTACAAGCCCTGACACCCGATGACAAAGTCAAACGCTTTGAATTTTCGGCGCGGTTGCAACAGCTCATGGAAGAGGATGCGTTCAGTGCGAAACTTGTTTTCAGTGATGAAGCAACATTTTTTCTTAATGGTGAAGTGAACGGACACAATGTGCGAATCTGGACGGTAGAGAATCCTCACGCATTCGTGCAGCAAATTCGCAATTCACCAAAAGTTAACGTGTTTTGTGCAATCTCACGGTTTAAAGTTTACGGCCCCTTTTTCTTCTGCGCAAAAAACGTTACAGGACACGTGTATCTGGACATGCTGGAAAATTGGCTCGTGCCACAACTGGAGACCGACAGCGCCGACTTCATCTTTCAACAGGATGGTGCTCCACCGCACTTCCATCATGATATTTGGCATTTCTTAAACAGGAGATTGGAAAACCGATGGATCGGTCGTGGTGGAGATCATGATCAGCAATTCACGTCATGGGCTCCATGCTCTCCCGACTTAACCCCATGCGATTTCTTTCTGTGGGGTTATGTGAAAGATTCAGTGTTTAAACCTCCTCTACGAAGAAACGTGCCAGAACTGCGAGCTCGCATCAACGATGCTTTCGAACTCATTGATGGGGATATGCTGCGCCGAGTGTGAGAGGAACTTGATTATCGGTTTGATGTCTGCCGAATCACTAAAGGGGCACATATCGAACATTTGTGAATGCCTAAAAAAACTTTTTGAGTTTTTGTATGTGTGTGCAAAGCATTGTGAAAATATCTCAAATAATAAAGTTATTGTAGAGCTGTGAAATCGCTTCAATCATTTGTAATAACCCTGTATATATGAATGTTCTATTTCTAGTCGTTCATGGTTTTCTCTTTTTTCTGAACATGAGTATATACAGGGTGCCTATACACCGTGTACAAACTCCAGGGACTGATCGATGAGAGGATACGGAACAAACTATATGTAACGAACTTATGTCTGGAAATTCATGGTTTCTGTTCCTGCGTAAAGCCAAGCGCCGGCACGACGGGCAAGAACGTTAGAGCAGAGAGGGCTGTGGGACGATGTCAGCCAATATTACGCTGACTGACGCCTCTCTAAGACGACAACGAGACAGTGGCGTCATCCACACAAAGAGGACATAAGCACCGCGCCTCAACGCATCTGTGTACGTGCCATAGCATGTCCTGTCTCACATCGGCTAGACTGCATCCGAACAGTGTCAAAGACAGCATAAATATCCTGCTCCAGTGTCTCTACATCTGGAATGGGTTCTGCGTACACGATATTTTTAACATGACCCCATAACCAGAAATCGCACGAGTTGAGATCCGGTGAATGAGCAGGCCATGCAACTGGACTCTCTCGTCCGATCCGTCGGCTACGGAAGTCACCATTATGAAGCGTCCGGACGTCAACGGCGCAGTGGGCTGGAGCACCATCATGTAGCAGCCACATAGCTCTTCGAATCATCAACGGCACTTCTTCCAGCTGTGGAGGCAAAGTCACCCGCAAGAAACGACGATAGTTCCGGCTTCTTAGGCGACGTGGAAGGAAGACTGGTCCCAAAATACGACCGCCAATCATCCCAGCCCACACATTCCGAATGCTCGGATGTTGATGATTCACTGTCACCACACCATGAGGATTCTGCATACCATCTCACAGACGACTGTTATGACAGTTGAAGATATCACTACAAGCCAAGGTGGCCTCACCTGTGAGTGGGATGGATGTCACAAATCCTGGAATCGTGGTTGCCTGGTGAAGAAGCCAGTGACAATACTGCTCCCGGTGTGAAAAGTCTGTCGATAGTAAGCCCTTCACATGCTGACGTCATCAGTCCCATAGAACTTAGAACTACTTAAACCTAACTAACGTAAGGACATCACACACATCCATGCCCGAGTCAGGATTCGAACCTGCGACCGTAGCGGTCGCGCGGTTCAAGACTGAAGCGCCTAGAACCGCTCTGCCACAGCGGCCGGCAAGTGATAAGGGTAGTAACAATTATCATGAAGAATGTTCCACACAGTCGTCTGGTTTACCCTGTACTGCTGGGATAAATGCCTGACACGACGGTCGCCTTCCACAGTGTTAACCACATTTTCCTCCAAGTCTGGTGTCCGATCATTTTTGGTACGTCCTTCGTAATTTCCTGCTTCCTAAAACAAACCCGTCTCAGACAGACAGTGAAACACTGTTGCAAACACTGAACGCTGCGGTTGCCGTCGACTGGGATAGCCCTCTTGATACAACTTTGCTGCCCACCGCCTTTGCCATTTGGCTTTCCGTAAGTAAACACCATGTCGGCAAGCTCTCGATATGAATACGGAACGCCGGCCACAGTGGCCGAGCGGTTCTAGGCGCTTCAGTCTCGAGCCGCGAGACCGTTACGGTCGCAGGTTCGAATCCTGCCTTGGGCATGGATGTGGGTGTCGCCCTTAGGTTAGTTAGGTTTAAGCAGTTCTAAGTTCAAGGGGACTGATGACCTCAGAAGTTAAGTCCCACAGTGCTCAGAGCCACTTGAACCATTTGAACTTCTCGGAAGGCAGCAGCGCTATTCAGGGCAAACATTATGCTATTTATGTCCATAGTCCTCGGAGCCATTTGTACCATTTCAATACAGAACCATTGTGTACAACGCTGTTCATATCCTCTACAAGATGAGTCAGCAAAAGAAGTGAATCGGGCACAACATTACCAGTTTCTATGGCAGGAGAGGGCGCGAGGGCATGACGTATCAGGAACAGTAGCACCATTTAGGAGGAAATCATGCATACTGTACAGTGGCTGCATGATGCAGCGTGTATTAAATCGCAGTCTCTGGAACAATGTATGACTGAATAAATAGTCTCCAGTATGGAAAGTTCTGTGTCGTCTCGTTGTCATTGCAGGCTTGTACCGTGGGAAGCAAGGAGAGGATTTTGTTTGGTGGCCGTTATCCTCTATCTATAACACAACTGTACGCGTGTATTAAAAGGGTTCTCTATTCACAAGAACATGAAGTTACTTACGTTAAGCTAGTCCATGCATTGTAGTACAAGCTCTTCCGTCATAGTCCACGGTAGCCTCACTGTTGGTGATGTACGAAGTCCCGCTGTTGACACTACTCTGGTCGCTAGGTACTGACTGATTCTGAGCTAGAGGCTGAGGTAACTGCGACTGCGGCTCCCACAGGGCTGAGACTGATGACTCGACTCGTTGACTATCTGGCGGCGTTTTAAATGCTAGCGGTCGAGAGGGCGTTATCTCGTTGCTTGCGAGACTATTTTATTTTCAAGTTTTAGGCGATTCACCCTGTGTATTAAAGCGATCCATTGCTTCAGTTTTGCGACGATGACACTTATTCATTTTCTCAGGTGTTGAATGCTTACTGCTCTGTCTAATCGGTATAACCAACATTTTCTTGAGATACACTCTTATACGAGAACGCACTGTGATGTGTAGACTTTGTGTCCCAGCATCATTTCACCGGGTTACATTACGTTTGATTTCGTAATTGGTGTGTGAGTGATCTATTGACATGAGTCCATTTAAAATATTTTTTTCTGCAGTCCGCTCGATCGTTGCTACCGCGAAGAAATTATCTGCTACGTTTATTGTTTCCAGTTTGGAGATGGTTGTACGACCAGCTGAAACTGGCCGCCGTTTACTGTGATTTTACACTGAAGAGCCAAAGAAACTTGCACACCTGCCTAATATCGTGTAGGACTTCCGCAGGCTCGCAAAAGTGCCGCAACATGACGTGGCATGGCCTCGAATAATGTCTGACGTAGTGCTGGAAGGAATTGACACCTGAATCCTGCAGGGCTGTCCATAGATCCGTAAGTGTAGTGGAGGGATGGAGATCTCTTCTGAACAGCATATTGCAAGGCATCCCTGATATCTTCAATAATGTTCGTGTCTTGGGCCTTTTGTGGCCAGCGGAAGTGTTTAAACTCAGAAGAGTGTTCCTGGGCGTGTGGAGTACCACACTGTCCTGCTGGAATTGCCCAACTCCGTCGGAATACACAATTGACATGGATGGATGCAGGTGATCAGGCAGGCTGCTTGCGTACGCATCACCTGTCAGAGTCTTATCAAGACGTATCAGGAGCCCCATATCACTCCAACTGCACACGCCGCACGCCATTAAAGAGTCTCCACCAGCTTGAACGGTCCCCTGCTGACATGCAGGGTCCATGGATTCTTGAGATTGTCTCCATAACCGTACACGTCCATCTGCACGATGCAGTTTGATACGAGACTCATCCGACCAGGCAACATGTTTCCAGTCATCAACAGTCCAGCGTCGGTGTTGATGAGCCCAGGCGAGGGGTAAAGCTTTGTGTCGTGCAGTCATCAAGGGTGCACGAGTGAGCCTTCGACTCCGAAAGCCCATATCGATAATGTATCATTGAATGGTTCGCACGCTCATACTTGTTGATGGCCCAGCATTGAAATCTGCAGCAATTTGCGGAAGGACTGCACTTCTGTCACGTTGAACGATTCTCTTCAGTCGTCGTTAATCGTGTTCCTGCAAGATATTTTCTGCGGCAGCAATGTTGGAGATTTGATGTTTTACCGGGTTCCTGGTATTCACGGTACACTCGTGAAATGGTCGTACGGGAAAATCCCCACTTCATCGCTACGTCGGATTTGCTGTGTCCAATCGCTCGTGCGCCGATTATAACACCACATTCACTTTCACTTAAATCTTGATAACCTGCCATTGTGGCAGCAGTAATCGATCTAACAACTATGCCAGACACTTTTCGTCTTATACAGGGTGAGTCACCTAACGTTACCGCTGGATATATTTCGTAAACCACATCAAATACTGACGAACAGATTCCACAGACCGAACGTGAGGAGAGGGGCTAGTGTAACTGTTTAATACAAACCATACAAAAATGCACGGAAGTATGTTTTTTAACACAAACCTACGTTTTTTTAAATGGAACCACGTTAGTTTTGTTAGCACATCTGAACATATAAACAAATACGTAATCAGTGCCGTTTGTTGCATTGTAAAATGTTGATTACATCCGGAGATATTGTAACCTAAAGTTGACGCTTGAGTACCACTCCTCCGCTGTTCGATCGTGTGTATCGGAGAACACCGAATTACGTAGGGATCCAAAGGGAACAGTGATGGACCTTAGGCACAGAAGAGGCTGGAACAGCACATTACGTCCACATGCTAACACCTTTTTATTGGTCTTTTTCACTGACTTTTTGAAAATATTTAGAACGTTTGTCTCCATCTCCTGATTATGCGAGGAATTGATATGAAGACTCCTTTCATGCGCCTCCCCTTGCCACAAGTCTGTGTAAACTGAGACTATGCGTAGGAACAGCACTGTGTGCGGTGACTCTAGACATGTTCGTAAAAGTATTGTGCGAGACTGACCATGGTCTGGTGCTCTTGGATGCGTCCGGTGGAGAGCACATTGAATATCATTGCAAAGAACATAAAAAATTTGATTATAAATATCACTTATGATACTACTCCAAGATTTTATGACCGTATTTAAAAAAAGATGTGATTAATCACTAGCAAACCTTACAACAGCACTGTGTGCGGTGACTCTAGACATGTTCGTAAAAGTATTGTGCGAGACTGACCATGGTCTGGTGCTCTTGGGTGCGTCCGGTGGAGAGCACATTGAATATCATTGCAAAGAACATAAAAAATTTGATTATAAATATCACTTATGATACTACTCCAAGATTTTATGACCGTATTTAAAAAAAGATGTGATTAATCACTAGCAAACCTTACTCCAAAATTTTGTCTTCGTTCATGTTGTACATATAGCTCCGAGAAAGCGAATGAATTTTTTGAAACACGTCGTACTTTCCGATTTTCAGCAGCATATCTAATCTGAGGTCTAAAATAGCACAAAATAGGCAGCAGTCGTCACGTGGAACTGTGTCCTTACTGTCTGATAACTTTCAGCATGCTGGATAAGCTCGATCAGAACAAACAAGCGGTTTCCTATAAAACTGTTCTTGCTATCGTGCTAAAAAGTTGCGCATCGTGTGTAATATAAATGTAACGACACTGCTGCTAGAAATCTGTCTATTTACAGAATATACTCTCCTAGCACTGGTCCCCATGAATGTAGCGTCCGTTTGAATTCGGTAAAGTCTGCATTCTGCGTTATCTATGGCACAGAATCCTTACGCAAAGAATGTACGATATCCAACTATATGACACGAAGTATCTGAAGTACGTCCTGTTTGCTACACTGCTCTACTATCAACTGCCGGCACGGAATGCAGTAGTGTATTGGACATCGTTTTTGGGGGCGTAACAGTGCTGCAACGATTAATGACCAAAGATGACTTCAGATTGAACGTAAAGAGCGATTGCAGACACCAAATAGTATGAATGCAAAAATCGAACCATTTCAAAATATATTGGAACGTGTCATTCACTGTGAACGTTAAACACAAAGTAGGGGGTAGTCTAGCCAATGCAGTTAATAAGTGAACTAAGAAACCGTGTTAGTCAGAAGTTGGCAATATTGTATTGAAATAGTGGAGGGCTATGATCAGCGTGAAAGATTCCGTTAATGGGCGTTTGGAGGGTAGACACACGTTTTAGCAGACGGCGAAACAGTCTGGCACTCGCTCATGTGAGATAAGGCTAACAAGCGTTTCACTGTTTTCTTTCATTCTCTGAGGTACACGTTTCACACTGAAAAGCATTAATGTAGATGGACTTCAGGGTGGGTACGTTCATACTGTGTATTATTTACCCGTCCCCCCCCCCCTCTTTTCCTTTGTTAACGGATGCCTTATATAAAAAACCTGAAATGAATGTGTTATTTTATAATGATAACTTTGTTCCCATTTTTTGTTAACCGATGTCTTATTTGTCAAATCTGAAATGAATGTGTTACTCTATAATGATAATATAACTATGTTCACTTATGCGTGTACTGCTGAATGTCGTTATAGATGTCATACACAATCCTTTGTCATGTTGTTGTAGAGAAATGCAAAAATGCAAGATGTACTACATAAGATGTCAGAGCATTCTCACGAGCTTACCCATAAAGTTATTTTTTTTTTTCAGGTAAATAAATCTTAGCAAAATTTATAAAGTAATGAGATATCTGGTAGAAAAGGAACAACCTGATATTTGCTAGATTAAAATTATGACGTAATGAGACACGTGGTAGAAAAGGAATAACCTGACATTTGCCATATTAAAATTATGACGTAATGAGATAAGTGGTAGAAAAGGAATAACCCGATATTTGCTAGATTACTGCTTACCTCGGTTGTTGAAAGCACTTCGACAGCTTCCTCATCTGGGCTGATGTTCCAGGAGCTGAAGGAACAGTTTTAACCACTGAGTAACGTAATAAATTTGTGAGTAGCTTCCACAGCAAAACTGGTCGGTGCGAGTAAGCGTCAAGCGTTACCGTGGTTACGTTACGACAATGTACAGTAAATACCGTTTCAAAACAGATGAATGTTGGTGTCTGGAACGCCGATATTTTGAAGCTGCGAGAGACTTGACGTATTGGTTAAGACACTGAAACCGTATTCGGGAGCAGAGGATTTGAAACGACAATACGACTATTCTGATGGCTTAGTTATGCGTCGCTTTCCTCATTCTTTTGTTTTGCAGTTCATAAATCCAACAAACATTAAGCCTCAGAACGAGTGTTGTCAACCTCTCTGCGCTTTATATAGCTGCTGGGAAATGCGATGGAGTAGTAATGCTCATCTAGTTAGTCCCCAAACTTTTGGAGATAAATTTATATGGCTTCCTAACGGAAAATATGTACTTATGAAAGATCAGTGGAATCGAGATAATGTCTGGGCCTTTCGTGAGTTTCATAGAAAGGGATAAACCGGCTGGTCAGGAAGAAAGCAGACTGGTTCATGAAATACAGCGTACGCGAATATGTCGGACGCTGAATAATTAATTCTTATTTGCTTTTCATTAGTCCTGACTTGATTTCTTCGTAACCTCAATGAGAGAAATTAAAAGCAATAGGAAATATTCCAACGGTTTTTAAATATCAGGAGGGCACTCTATAAAAGAGATATGTTATGTGTAGCGTTGCAAGTTAGGTAAACATGTAAAGTTAATGAAATCCCGGGAGAATGAAGCAAGCCACTTTACAAGTATCTGCAAGCACCTAGCGAGGGACTTATTTCCTGTGAACGAACGGGAAATCCGGCATGAATTATTAACGGGCAATTATTGATCCTTAGTAAGACAATAAGATGTTACGTGAAGGTATGTGTGAGGTAGACTAACTCTTCTCCGAAGCTCTAGTCAGGTACCTAGCCACTGTAAAACGGGTAAAGAAGTTGTAGAGTCACTCCTTACGGCAAAAGATGATGATCGGCACCACACGGTGTCCTTCAACTGACTGTAGTGTTAGTTCCTCACAGAACGTGTACTATACAGTATAGCGTAGGAATATTAACTGTTAGCTTTTTGGTAAAAGAAAATTGTGATACAGTTGCATTTGAGTTTTTTGCGTACCTGCTGTTCATTTTGTGTTTCTGTTGTTGTTGTCCTCAGTCCGAAAACTAGTCTGATGGAGCTGTCTACATTAATCCATCGTGCGGGAAATCTCTTCATCTGTATAACTAAAACAGCCTACGTCCACTTCGCCTTGTCTACTGCAGTTGAGCCTTGGCCTCCCTCTACGACTTTCTCCCTGCTCCTTCCTCAGTTAGTAAATTAACTATTCTTGATGGCTCAGGATGTTTCTTGTCAGTCTACCTCTCTTTTAGTCAAAATGTGCTACAAAGGCATTCAGTATCTCTTCATTATTTACCCTGTCTGTTCAATCAATCTCCAGCATTGTTCTGTAACATCATATTTCAAAAGAGCCCGTTCTCTTTTTGGCTGAACTGTTTATTGTCCACGTTTCACTTCCTTATTAGGCTACTTATTAGAAAAACACATTCAGAATAGATTCCTTATACTTTTATTTTTGCCAGCCTTGCTTTTACTTGAGCCATCAGTTACACTGCAAACATGATCTACTAATTCTAGTGTCTTATTAGTCAATCTAATTCCACCAGCGTCGCCTGATTTAATTCGCATGTATACCATTATCGTGGTTTCGCATTTGCTAATATTAATCTTATCTTTACTTTCAAAGACCATATCATCCCACTCAACCGATCATCCAGGTCTTTTGTCATCTCTGAAAAACCGCAAATGTTATCTGCTAATCTTAGAGTTTTTGTTTCCTTTAACTGAATTCTCTTTTCTAGTCTCTCCTTGGTTTCATTTGCTGCTTGCTCATTGTGCAGGTTGAATAATATCGGCGATATGCTGAAACTGCCACTCACTCCCTTCTAAGTTAATGTCTTCCTTTCGTGCCCTTCGAAAGTCTGACCACCATACGAGTAATAGATAACCTTGATCATTTGAGAGTTACAAGAAATTTGTTCTACAGAACACTGACGTAAGTATTCTGATTCTACAAATGCTACAAATGTAGGTTTACCCGTCTTCAATCAGTAGTGATCGGCTAGCAGTGAGAACTTCGACTAGCTGCCAGGTTGGCCGGCTCTTAACACAGGGTGCACGACGATGAGTTGCACAAAACAAGCATCTCGGAGGGCGTGCATTCAGCATAGACTGTAACCTAGACACTTTGGTGAAATGTGTCAGACACGTGGAGAATTCTCGGCAGCTGTAGCGTATGGTCCCTTTACAAAGAAAGAGAGTTAGATAAAATTAAAATCATGCTTCCGCGGAATCAAACCGGTTAAGTAATCGTGAGTTCAATGATGGTAGGAAAATGCCTATAAATAAATCAAATAAAAAGTCAATGAATTTTATTAGTAAATTTACGCATTAAAAGCCATATTTCCCCACCAGCTGAAACCACCGATTGCTCGACTGAATACACAACCATCTGATGGTAGGGACAATGCAATTTTGATGCTCACCAGTTAGTTAATTCTGAAAATACACGGCTAGATATAAAGAGCATTTACCCACAAAAAGTGGAGATGGCACCCGTGGCTCGACATTTGCGGAACATCTAATCCAAATGGCCCATGCCCTTAACCCACTTACAAACACAGAGCTCTTAAACCAAGAAGCTAAAGGATGCAGGCTAAATACACTCAAAGAAATGCAACTTTTCAAACACCTCCTTTACGATAATGACAACTTGCTTAATGATCAATTGCAATTGAAAAATATGAACTTTTTCGAAGGATTTCAGCCTTTACTTCGTCTACCAGGATGATGCAGGGCTTTCTATGTCGTCCGACGCCATTGCTCTCTTGTCTTTATGTTTACATATGCTTATCACGTAACAGTTGTAATTTTCTATACGTTTAAGGCTGTTCCACTGGCTATACTGTCTTCATAATGTTTTGTAGCGTTGTTCGCACCTCTTATCCGATGAATTCATTACTTCATATGTCTTCTTTCTACGTCAATAGCTGGCTGTGACATACAGGCTACTGGTTTTCTTATGTATTAATTGCTAATCACATACTGTATATCTAACCGCTATGAGACAATTGTCCTTATTATCGTTCACAGGCGTTATTTCTTAGCTAAGTGCCACATACTTCAGACACTGTTAACCTTTAATTGCGGCCTTTTCTTATTAAAATGTTCCTTATGGTATACAATGTCATAGCATCTCATAAAACTGTAACTTCAATTATTGTGGTTTTTTTGCCAGTAACATTTTTAGTTGTTGTAACAACTAATGTTATCAATTAATGTTTATTCATACTTATGTACAGTAAACGTTTATATGTCTTTGGCCTTTTATGGTACGACAATTTCAGTGACGTATGGGGCAGATGTGGTCTCTGACCACAATCTGTTGGTTATGAACTGTAGATTAAAACTGAAGAAATTGCAAAAAGGTGGGAATTTAAGGAGATGGGACCTGGATGAATTGAGTAAACCAGAGGTTGTACAGAGTTTCAGGGACAGCATAAGGGAAAAATTGACTGGAATGGGGGAAAGAAATACAGTAGAAAGTGAATGGGTAGCTCTGAGGGATGAAGTAGTGAAGGCAGCAGAGGATCAAGTAGGTAAAAAGACGAGGGCTAGTAGAAATCCTTGTGTAACAGAAGAAATATTGAATTTAATTGATGAAAGGAGAAAATATAAAAATGCAGTAAATGAAGCAGGGAAAAAGAAATACAAACGTCTCAAAAATGAGATCGACAGGAAGTGAAAAATGGCTAAGCATGCCTGGCTAGAGGACAAATGTAAGGATGTAAAGGCTTATCTCACTAGGGGTAAGATAGATACAGCCTACAGGAAAATTAATGAGACCTTTGGAGAAAAGAGAGCCACTTGTATCAATATAAAGAGCTCAGATGGAAACCCAGTTCTAAGCTAAGAAGGGAGAGCAGAAAGGTGGAAGGAGAATATAGAGGGTCTATACAAGGGCAATGTACTTGAGGACAATTTTATGGAAATGGAAGAGGATATAGATGAAGATGAAATGGGGGATACGATACTGCGTGAAGATTTGACTGAAAGACCTGAGTCGAAACAAGGCCCTGGAAGTAGACAACATTCCATTAAAACTACTGACAGCCTTGGGAGAGCCAGTCCTGACGAAACTCTACCATCTGGTAAGCAAGATGTATGAGAAAGGCGAAATACCCTCAGACTTAAAGAAGAATATAATAATTCCAATCCCAAAGAAAGCAGGTGTTAACAGATGTGAAAATTACCGAACTATCAGTGTAATAAGTCACAGCTGCAAAATACTAACCCGAATTCTTTACAGACGAATGGAAAAACTGGTAGAAGCCGACCTCGAGGATGATCAGTTTGGCTTCCGTAGAAATGTTGGAACACGTGAGGCACTACTGACCTTACGACTTATCTTAGAAGAAATATTTAGGAAAGGCAAACTTACATTTCTAGCATTTGCAGACTTAGGGAAAGCTTTTGACAATGTTGACTGGAATACTCTCTTTCAAATGCTAAAGGTGGCAGGAGTAAAATACAGGGAGCGAAAGTCTATTTACAATCTGTGCAGAAACCAGATGGCAGTTATAAGAGTCGAGGGGATCGAAAGGGAAGCAGTAGTTGAGAAGGGAGTGAGACAGGGTTGTAGCGTGTCCCCGATGTTATGCAGTCTGTATATTGAGCAAGAAGTAAAGGAAACGAAAGAAAAATTCGGAGTTGGTATTAAAATCCATGGAGAAGAAATAAAAACTTTGAGGTTCGCCGATGACACTGTAATTCTTTCAGAGACAGCAAAGGACTTGGAAGAGCAGTTGAACGGCATGGACAGTGTCTTGAAAGGCGACTATAAGATGAACATCAACAAAAGCAAAACGAGGATAATGGAATGTAGTCGAATTAAGCCGGGTGATGCTGAGGGAATTAGATTAGGAAATGAGACACTTAAAGTAGTAAAGGAGTTGGAGCAAAATAACTGATGGTTGAAGTAGAGAGGATATAAAATGTAGACTGGCAATGGCAAGGAAAGCGTTTCTGAAGAAGAGGAATTTGTTATCATTGAGTATAGATTTAAGTATCAGGAAGACGTTTCTGAAAGTATTTGTATGGAGTGTAGCCATGTATGGAAGTGAAACATGAACGATAAATAGTTTGGACAAGAAGAGAATAGAAGCTTTCGAACTGAGGTGCTACAGAAGAATGCTGAAGATTAGATGGGTAGATCACGTAACTAATGGGGAGGTATTGAATAGAATTGGGGAGAAGAGAAGTTCGTGGCACAACTTGACAAGAAGAAGGGACCGGTTGGTAGGACATGTTCTGAGGCATCAAGGGATCACAAATTTAGCACAGGAGGGCAGCGTGGAGGGTAAAAATCGTAGAGGGAGAACAAGAGATGAATATACTAAGCAGATTCAAAAGGATGTAGGTTGCAGTAAGTACTGGAAGATGAAGAAGCTTGCACAGGATAAATTAGCATGGAGAGCTGCATCAAACCAGTCTCAGGACTGAAGACCACAACAACAACAACATGGTTTTAGTGCCACTAATACTCCCAACTAATGTAATAAACTATTTTCCATAATAATCTCAGTTAACATTTACTGGTTTCATGTCTGCAACACTCCACACGCGCATGCGCGCGACCACCAGCTGAGCTCGCTGCGTCGCTGCCCGCTGCACCCAGTTACGACTCAGCGCCCGCGGCCCACCTGTCTGGTCTGTTGGTGTGACCTGTCGGCAAAACATCAGTAGAAGCGACGCAGTCTTATGACTAAGTACCGTAGCTCCAACATTTTATGTTTGACAAGGCCAATATCTAGCATGTCTAATTTTAATTTTATTTTGTGACATTCGGAAGAAACCTCGGAAAAGTTTCTTTGCTTATGCGACTGGAGGCTGAAATTTAATATAAAAAACAAAAGATGTCGAAACTCTGAAGTTAGAGGTCGTTACCTTCAGATTGATGCTACAGCCAGGCTGACACTTTATGAAACCAGCTACGACCGCATGTTCACCAACCCGACTGCTAGGAGATGTAGCTGCCCCAGTGACGGACAGCAGGAGCCATTTTACTCTCAGCTCCCTGTCAAGATGGCCACAGCGGTCTTTCTCTGTCATAGGATGCACACTGCTGTGCTGTGTCCGCGTTTACATATGTGTGAGCAACGATCTCCGGGCCCCATTTCGCTGCAGTTCTTGGCTGGCGTCACTTAATTATAGTGTCATTTTATGGTATACACTTTGCCTTATGCTAAACCTACGACTTACCTTGAACGATAGGTTAAGGAAAAAGAAACCTACATTTACAGCATTTCTAAACATAGAGAAAGCTTTCGGCAATGTTGACTGGAATACTCTCTTAGAAATTCTGAAGATAGTAAGGGCCAAATACAGGGATCCAAAGGCTATTTACAACTTGCACAGAAACCAGGCGGAAATTGTGAGAGTCGAGGGGCATCAAAGGGGAGTAGTGGTTGAAAAGGTTCAAATGGCTCTGCGCACTATTGGACTTAACTACTGTGGTCATCAGTCCCCTAGAACTTAGAACTACTTAAACCTAACTAACCTAAGGACAGCACACACATCCATGCCCGAGGCAGGATTCGAAACTGCGACCGTAGCAGTCGCGCGGTTCCGGACTGCGCGCCTAGAACCGCTAGACCACCGCGGCCGGCGGTTGAAAAGGGAGTGAGACATGGTTGTAGTCTACCCCTCCCCCCCCCCCCCCCCCACGTTATTCAATACGTACGCTGAACAAGTAGTAAAAGAAATCAAGGAAAAATTTGAAGTAGGAATTAAAGTTCAGGAAGAAGAAATAACAACACCGAGGTTCCCTGATGACGTTTTGAAAGAGCAGTTGCACGAAATCGATAATGTCTCGGAAGGAGGATATAAAATGAACATCAACAAAATGAAAACAAGAATAATGGAATGTGGGCGAATTAAATTAGGGATGCTAAGGGAATTAGATTAGTAAACGAGACACTTAAAGCAGTAGGTGAGTTTTGTTATTTGGGTAGCAAAATAACTGAAGATGGCCGAAATAGAGAGGATATAAAATGTACACTAATAATGATAGGAAAAGCATTGTGAACATCGCATGTAGATTGAAGTGTTGAGAAGTTTTTTTAAAGGAGTGTGTATGGAGTGTTGCCATGTGTAGAAGTGAAACATGGACGATAAGCAATTTAGACAAAATGACAATAGAAGCTTTCGAAATATGGCGCTAGAGAAGTATATTGAAGATTAGATGTATTGATCACGGAACTAATGAGGAGGTACTGAACAGAATTGTGGATTTAAGAAATTTGTGCCGAACTTGACCAAGAAAAGGGATTTGTTGGAAACTTTCTATGACATCAAGGGATCACCAATTTAGTATTGGAGCGAACCGGAAGCGGGGGGGGGGGGGGCAAAAATCGTAGAGAGAAACCGAGGGACGAATACAGTAAGCAGGTTGAGAATGATGTAGACAGGGAGGAGTAGCATAGCATGGAGAGCTACATCAAACTAATCTTCAGACTGAAGACCACGACAACAGCAACAACAACTTTGAATTCCAGGTCTTTGGAAGCAACCATGCTTAGATTCCGTTAGCTTTACTTAAGATGTTCCACGGTAGGACTCTCAAGGGAGCTTCGGTCGCATTTATCATGTACTATGACTTTTCAGTCATAGTACCGAATAATTTGTGACCCATTTTTAATCATTATAAGCTTTTATTTACAAACGTCTATAATCTCTAAGTTACGTTGTTGAGAACAGCCATGAACAACATGGCAGCTTTTGAGCGTAGTGAACGCAAGATGGTTTCAAGATGACATTCTGCTCTTTCATGCAATAACACCCATCTCGCATAGTTGCATGTTAAGATAGTTTAATCGTGCTTATAGTCAGTAGCTCTTTTCTGTATCATGGCATAATTAATATTAAGAACTTCCATTATAGTATGGCGTGCCCGAGACTGGGAAACAGTAAAAAAGAATGCTGTGGATGAAGCAAGTGCTGAATCAGTAGAAATGAATACTGTGGGTGAAGCAAATATTGAATCTTATGTTAACGGCCGCAGTAATGCTGATCCGACTACGGAGGATATGAACCCCGCTATCTCTGAACAAGAGTTAAATTCGCATCGTTACCCAATGAGAAAATTCCAAAACACAGTGAAAAACTGGATCCGTTCGCAGAATTCCTTAGGACAACTGCAGCTACGATAAATAAGCGTGATCAAGAATTCTCCACGAGAATTTCTGCTCAAATACTACGCTTGACGAGTATGTTGGGGACTTTGCCATGCAAATGAATGCCAGTCTGTCAAATATTTCAACTGACATTTCAGACTTACAGAAAAACTATAAGGGGATACCCGAAGCCACAAAAAAATTAGCAGATGATGGTCACTTACTGCAGACAGCTAATATTACGATTGAAAGTACAGTGCAGCAGCTGTCCAAAGAGTCGAAAATGTAGTATTTGAACCTGAATAAATGTTACAAGAGTACCTTGACGGTCAAGAGCAAAGATTATGAAATGATTTCATGGCGTGGTTAAATGAAAAGGACAAGCATGTCAATGAGAACTTAAAGTGGAAAGATGCGATCAGCAAGCTGGTGCAGAAGCACCTCCAGAACCGGGTACTGGTCAAGTAATTCAGAGTGAGCTGGAACACAGATTGTGATATCTCGGAGCTTCGCAAGTGCTTTACTTCTCAGGTCACCCATATGCATCACGAGGTCCCGGCAATAAATGGCACGCCGCATGATAGGTCACCCATACTTGACTAAACCCATGAAATGTATGAGACAACCAGTGCCCATAACCACGCTTATCGTGATGAGGCAGGGCTAAGTTGTCTGCATACTGAATAATTTCATAATCGCTGTCGGCGACATCTACTTCAACGGTGATGCTTTCAGAAGAAAGTCTTGCGAAGCATCACCTATTCTAAGTATTTTGTCTCGAAAGTAAGTCTCCCAACCCAGTTATCTTGGTGAAAGTTTTAGAGGTGTGCTACCCTAGTCTTGGAACGAAAGGCAAAAGATTAATTCGCCGCTGCTTACATGGAGAATGAGGCAGCCTGTAACATTATGTGATTGCCTTATCATTTTAAATCATTCACTAATCGAGCAGTCGCTCGGCAACAGCTACAGTTAGCAAATAATGTTGCGAGAATGTAAAAGGTGAACGACCTGTGACGTAACTTGTTTATTGTCGAAGCGCCGTCAGAGATGCTGTGAGTTATTGACTTTGAAAACCGCGGCGCGAAAAGCGGACAGAAGAAGAACACTTTTTTTACACATTTTTTTTTGATGTACGAGATATTCTCGATGAACAGTTACTCATTCTTCTCTTGTCTCCTGTAACGTGTGTCGGAAGCGCATGTCTTGCCGCCGTATTATTATTGTTAAAAATAATATTGTTCTAGTGTAAAGTAAATGTGTAATACTAAAAGTGCCTAGCAGTAGATTTATTGTGCGACGTGTATGTGAAAACGTCAAAGGAAATGTTTTCATTACGAGAAGTGCCAGTCAAAACGGCATCCATGTTAAATCCTTCATTGCAGTGTAAGTTCGTCTATTAATTGCCATAAATTCAGATTTAAATGGAACTGGTGTATGGACTATTTATTTAATATAGAATCTATGTCTCACTCGTTCATGAAGTTATTTAATTTTCTTTATGTTTCTTCCAAATAGAGAGTTCACAGTCACGAATTCTTTCGTCGAGTTCGGACGGAAGTTGCATGCGGCGAAATATTTTCTCCGCGGCATATTCTACTGGTAAATGCATGATAAACTACGGTTCCTTAGGAAATTCATGTTGAGCTATCCAAAAATAATTATATTTTGAATAGGCATTTACTCTCTTCCGCAATGCAACTTCCGACTGATCAGACGATCCAACAAGAAACAGCCGCACACGGTCGGCGTTCGCAAATATGTTTCCACCGCTGATTATAGCTATATGTTACAGCACAAAAGTAAATATATTGTTATAATTAGCGGCTACGAACGGGGACATTTATAACTGTATGTTTATGTATACACATTACGTAGACATATCGTTATAAGCCCTATGGATGACTGAAAATGCAGAGGATTGGATGACTTGCGATCAGTTTGAGCAATCGTTCCTGGATAAGTACTGGTCAACATGAGAGCAAGAGAAACTGCGGGAAGAGGTTTTTTCACAATGAAATATACAATTCCAAGCAAGGAAATCTAAGAAAATATTTCAAGCCATACACTAGCAAAACTTGCTATTGGGATGATACCGTAGCCCAAAAGGATGTGTCGTGGAGTTTGAAGGCCAAATTACCTGTCAATATTCGTGAAAAGCTGGTCACAGTACCGGACAATAAGATGCAGTCCTTGGTGCGGCAGATTTCATCTAGGAATACTGTAAAACAAACAGTGGCAACGTGTCGTGTAGCGTCTGAATTCGTGGGCACGCCAACAGTAATGGGCGTAGCAACAGCACGGTGCCGCATGCAGCACCTGAATATCAAAACAGAGATGTAAAAAAACAGATTTTGTTGCATTGCTGCATTTCTACAGATGGCCGAGAAACATTAACAACAGATTCAGCCAGAGGTGCCATGTAAATCGAAATGGACCGCAAAATAATCAATGGCATCCAAATTATGGCAATCAGAGGCATCCAAACACAGCGAATCTGTCGCAACCTCACAATCATAATCATTATAACAGACCAGTGACTAATATGGGACCTGAACGCATTGGTCACCTCCGGGAAACCCCAACCGATCTCATAGTTGAGGTGGAAGGGGAATGTCTGTAACACCTATTTTCAACCTACTCTGTATCTGTATCGATATTTATGTGTCAGTTTGTAGTGTTGCTTATGTAGAGTGTTTTACCCATCACGGAAATTCTTTGACTATGTATACATGTTTGAGTCATGTGAAACTTTTGAACGATGTTTTTTAAATTATGCTTGTGGATTGAAATATCTAATGGAATGATTGTTATGTAATGTACCGTAAATGACTTGGTCCATAGCTAGGAAATAGCCTGGCGGAGTGGAAAAGGTGTGGTTAGCGCGCAAGTGGCAACTCGTCCTTTGTGACGGATAAGGTGTCTGAGCTGAGCACTGCTGTAGTTAATACCTCGCTAGCAGTAGCAGATCACTATAGCTCATATTCCTGGTGTTTTGAGGACAGAAGAGTTTAAGGGCAGTATTTATGGGCCTCGGATGCTGCATTTGGTGATCCCATTATCATGGCATGTTTTTTGGCCCTAAAAACGTAATTCCGACGCCAAGAAGACATGTAACAGGGCGAGGCCAACATTATTGCTATGAATGCATCGCTGCCAGGTTAACAACCACTGCAAATTGCGCCACCTGTGCCACCAGCATTCCACTAAATTGTTCATATTCGGCACTCTAAATGGACCAGATATTTGTGAAATTTGGTTGATTTTAATAATAATCCTGATGTTACTGAAAACTCTATCTTACACCCATGATTATCCCAAATCACAAACCTGGACAGTGTTGTCCTAATTCATTAAGAGAAAGTGGTTGAACTTGAATTTAATGTTGTGTTGTCATTTGCACAGCCAATTATATTTTTGAGTACGTCAGAAGACTGGTTATCGAAGCACATTTGTTATTTAAATAGTTATGATTTGTTGTGCTTTACTTCATTAATAATTAATTATAAGAATACTTACCATTTCTCATACATACCGGTGTAGTTTTATTAATGAGCATGGTTCTTCAAACCATGAAAGTTTAAGGGTCTTCATGTACTAGGCTAGTTAGTTAACGAAGCAACGCAAAGGCTCCTTCAGAGCCAGTGTAGTTAGATTTGCATTCTGTTTAGTTGCTTCAATCGGAGTTTAAGAAAGAACTATTTACTTGTTATCTTTTCCAATGCAAGATGGTTAATGAACAGGCATAGATACCCTGTACTAAGCAATGAAGGTCTAGATTATGATCATTAGCAGACACCCTGAATTAAATTCAGAATAATTTCAAGCTTTACCTTGTTCAGTATTGGTACTAGTCACATGTGTGTCAGTAATTTGCTTTAAAAACTGTTTATTTAAGGTACGTATTGTTGAGAGGCATATGTTATGTTTGCTATCTCAGTGGCCATTTGTTTGTTAGTAGCACATTTATCTGCAAGGTTAGGTTACTGTGTTGTAGTAGGAATAGATGTAAGGAAAGAGTTTCGTGTATGTGTGTGACGAGGAAGGTCAGGTTAGCCTTAGCACTGCCTTCTGCTTTATTATTTTGCTTAACACAAGAATGTTTAATTAGGCTGGTGACGCGTTACAGTACGTAATATTGCAACGTACTTTTCCGCTGGGAGAACATCTGTTTTTGACCTAACGGTTACCGTTGGTTATGCTTTTCTGGAGTGTTTCGGAAACGAATCCCAGTTTGACAGTTCTGTTTCCATTGGGTTTTCTCGCCGTCACGTCTCAAAAATTCCTCGCAGAGGTATAATGCTAGCATGGATTGTCGTTTAAGGCGACTGGTGTTGCCATTACATGTCCTTCAGCCACCAACAAAACATCGAATTGGATGCTTCTTCATGGCGTTCCCTGATGACAGTCGCAGGGTGGGAAGGGGACACAATTTCTAATGAATGTGCATCTTCATATACTGGGATACAATGACGACATTGACGCTGGACAAGAACTATGTGAATATTTTGGATTATATGGAGAACCCACACATGAACTTGTACAACATAGTTGAGGGCGGAATTCCTACAACTGTTTTACTCGATACAGGTGCTAGTTTTAATGTAACGGTCAGTAATTTCTTTAATCGGATTACTGATATTATGGAATCGCCCACTCTGTCAGTGCAAATTGTGCGGTGCCTGGTGCTACAGGTGTCTTAAGCCAAGGCACGAATATGCAGTTGCAATTTAAAGTAGAATTTGAGGACTGAGCCATTAATTGCATGGTTTTCATGCTGAAAAGTTTATCTGTGAATTGGTTGATAGGGATAGGTTTCCAACAAGAAGGGTAAGCAAGAATACACCTTTAGAGCTGCAAATGTCAATTGATAGTGGATGACGGTATTATTATTTTGAATTTAATAAGGGCCAAGACATGTAACGATAAGTCTTCCAAGTGGTTCAAGGGAAAATCATTAAATCTAGGGTGCTGCGTGCGTATAATCACGCAGACTACTCAAGTACTGCACCTGTTTCACAAAACTGTGATGATATAAAGGACGGCGCCTCCCTCATCCACGATAAAACAGTGGAATCTGAATGCCTGACTCAGCAAGAGAGTAAGGAGTTAACAAATTTGTTACCACACTTTACCAGTGACTTCTCCAGTAAACCAGCAGTAATTAAGAGATATAACTAGCACATGGAAGTGCGTCCTCCTCAAATATGTTGTTATGCAGTTTATTTTATCCCATGGGCTAGGGGGAGACAATAAAGCAAGATTTACAATAGAAATTTTGGACATGGATTATAATTTTTTAAACATTTTTCCCGTTTACCTATTTTTTATGTTTCACTATTTATATGTATTTAGCAGGATAAGTTTTGTCTGTTTTGTCTGCTATCTGGATATGCTGAGGATTGGTTACTACAGAGATCCAAACAATAAATGTCTATTATTCTTCATGTCGTACATTGTCATTTGTTGAAGAGAAGGTCACTGACTTTGTAAATAATTGTTTTCTAAATATTGATGTAGGTACTGAATGAGAACAGACAATTGTTTTAGTGAACTTCTTGGCAAATTGAAACTGTGTGCTGGACCGAGACTCGAAATCGGGACCTTTGGCTTTCGCGGGCAAGTGCTCAACCGGCTGAGCTACCCAACCACAACTCGAGAATAGTCCTCACAGCTTTTATTCCGGTAGTAATTTCGTTCTGTAAGTGTTTTAGTCGTTGTACGAAAAATAAATTTGTCATATGAACATCTCTAGTAGGAGTGAAAAATGTTAAGCTTTGGTGTTAAGAAGCCGCTTGTGTGCATGGTAATTATCAATTAATCAGTAATGCCTGTTTCAAATGAAATGTGTCATTTTTGTCGAGTCTCACGAACTTCTGTGGCGTACAAACAAAAGCCTCCCGTATATTTTGACTAGACAGTGCAACTGCAATACACAGAGTGTTGCTTGTTCGAGCAATGTGAAAATATGCGGGTGATATTAGACAAGTTACTTTAGTTTTAAGTCATATCCAGATAAAAGAAAACTGTTTTCAACATGTTATTACGAAGACAAGAAGTATATTTCGCAATTTTCCATCTGCAGTAAGAAAAATAACAGATTCTTGTTGATAATTGTCAAATGAACTTTCAATTTCTGTATTATGAATGGTGCAATATCATGGTACTGAATATAATGTGGGCCATGAATCGTTCAATGTGTGTTTCATTCTAATTTGAGGTCTGGTGCTTGTTTTTTAGCATGATTTTGGATGCGTTTTCTTTCATGTACGCAATGGGATTGTCTTTGTTTATTTCTCCTACCCAATCCTCCAGTTTGTGGTGAGGCATGTGATGATTCATCGCATGTGAGAGTATAACAATGAAAAAAAAAAAAAAAGGAATTTACTTGCAAGTCTCAGGCCACTGATTCTAATCTTCGAAAATACTGCCACAATATTCAGAAAAAAATGTTTTGTATCAAGCCAAATTCAAAAAAACTACTGTCAATGATATCCAACCCTTTGTGTTATAAACAAAAGTTTTATGACCCAGGGGAACAAAAAGACAGAGTCTTCGTATGTTCCTAATTGAATGTAAACAGGAATAGTCATGTGTGTGAACCTGATGATAATCGGTTTCATAATTACCAAAGTGGAAAATATAGACATTCACGTGAGTAATGCTGTTAAACGACAAATAGACGTTCAAAAACAATTGAAAACGCACAGTGCCCTTGTACTCACTTCTGACATTCTGGAAGTAATGTGGAGTAGTGTGGTTAATCCATGGACAGCTCTCGTCTTCGTGAATCCTGTAGTGAATCCTTTAGTGAGATATGAAGCACTTGTAAACTTATGTGAGAGCAATGTGAAGGCAGCTCCAGACTAACGAGTACCCCGTCGGTGGCCATCAATAATGTTGATACAGAGACAGTTGTTGTCACGTGTTAATCTTCGTAGTTTATGCCTAAAAGTATGAAGTGCACGTACAATCGAGTTTACCCGACAGTGACATTAACCTGTTACTTGTGATGAGCCCTCAAGCGATTATTAAACGTTAGTATGTAACACACTTTGGTATGAACTGGGAAGACAGTATAGTTTAAATCAGTATTACACAATTAAGTCGGCAAATAGGGCTACCAACTTACGATCAGTAACAAAAATATAAGTCGCCAACGGATTCAGATCGTACGAGGGTATGTGTACACATATTGAAATTTTATCATAAAATAAATGTACTAAACACACTTTATTCCAAGGCGGTATAACACGTCAAACCTATATGTAAGAGGGATATTGCCCACTAGATTGGTTTTTTACTTCACTGATGAGCAGCAGCCTCTCCAGTCTGCTGTACGTTTGTTGACTATCCTTCACAACTGGTCACCTGGATTTACAGTGGGATGTCACCTAGCAACACCGGAATCTCTTTCCGATCTTCGCTGCCACACCAATCGGATTGTTTATTCTGTACGAAGAAAGAAAATTATGTGTTTAGTGAACAAAGAAGTCCAATGACTCCTGTTGAGCAATGCATATCTAACGAAAATAATGAACAATTTCAATCCCTTATATACAGTCTCCTATCAGTCAATTTTTTTTTTCTTTTTTTTTTTTTTTTTTTTTTTGGGGAGCGAGAGAACGTGAAACCTGATGGTAAATGAGCTATATAAGCTAAAACAGTTATTAAGTTTTCATTAAGCACTGAATTGTGATGTGAATTTTGCAACAGCTAACTTATCTGGCACATAAGCGCTCGTCCAAATTATCTCCAAATAATTCTCATCATCATAAAGGTTTTAAACAGACTGTTGACAAATGCTTTTATTTAGTCCACTATGTGGGGATTCTTGCTAAAAGCGAACATAAATGTGTTATGTTGAAAGACAGGCCGCCCGGAGTGGCCGAGTGGTTCTAGGCGCTACAGACTGGAACCGCGCGACCGCATGGTCGCAGGTTCGAATCCTGCCTCGGGCATGGATGTGTGTGATGTCCTTAGGTTGGTTAGGTTTAAGTAGTTCTAGGTTCTAGGGGACTGGTGACCTGAGAAGCTAAGTCCCATAGTGCTCAGAACCATTTGAATCATTTCTGAAAGACTATTTACCAATGCTGTATTTGAATACTTGAAGTGCATGCTGTTCACGTAATAACTCCAAGCATTGAACGGAGTGATATGACGTTACCTATTTTTATGTTAAACTAATGTTTAAAACGACGCAATATACCTAAAAGCCTGTTTGTTCTTGAATGTATTTGATGAAATAGTTTGCTGGAGTCCTACTTATCTAAAAACCGGCGAAAATTTTTATGAATATAATGAAGATTCATACTTAACAAAGTTTCTGGAACTGCGTAGGATGAAAGTTTTATGTCTCTAAGAACGAATGATAAATATTACTTTATTTGTCTTCTGCCTGCTTCCTTACTCTTTCTGGTGTTTGAGCTTGTACTGACAAGATGTAAGCGAAACCCGTATGTATTCGCTGAGTTAATATTTACTTTAGTTACTATATTTAGCCCTGTTAATTACTTAAAAATGATTACCATCCTATCTCTTTGTCATAGAAATAACATTTTTTGCGCTTTGGATGTTTTTCAGCGGCCATCTGGAGGATTTAGACAGAGATTGTTCTAAGGTGAATGATCGAACGTTGTTCGTGTTCTTTCATTAAATGCTTCCTAACTTAGTAACATTTTTTCTTAAGAATTGTACTGATTTGATCTGCCTCCCACCATCAAACAATGACGCCAACTAACCTACTTAATGGCTTCACACAGCCTCACTTACAAGAAATTAGATGATGGACCAATACAGGTAAAGTATAGATTTACCAGTGTGCTGCACTGCACGGTGCCCTTAAAACGAAACTGTTCTCATTTACCAATGTGGCTTGTCTTCTTGTCGCGACTGTTAAATTTCGTAAAGTTATATATTTCATTCTGACACCGTCCATCTTGAAACTGTTAGTTAAATATGACACTGCGTGACAGAAGGCAACGCTACAAGTATTCCAGCCCGGCACCAGGATTCGACAAGCAGGTATCTTGCTCGCCTTGCCACTTGTATTGAGGTCTGGCTCAACACTATCTTCTAAGATAAGTCGTAGGAGCAGTATCGTATCGTGTATTACCGTATCTAGTCTGAGATCCAACTCAGTTTTCTGCAGAATACCTTATATCAGTCGTTCCATTCTTCAGATAGGTAGTTAATGCTTTTGCAGTCATGACTTTTTAAACTGATTGTTCGGTATTACATGTTTCCTTTAGTACTGACATTATTAGAATTTTCTTAACGTCTGTGGGTATTTCTCCTATCTCACATGCTCAGGGTACCAGGAGGAACCAATCTGTCATAGCTGATTTGCCGAAGGATGTTAATAATTCTGAGGGAATCTCATCTTACTCCAGGTGTCGTGTAACTATTATAATCTTTGAGTGCTCTGACACAGTATCGCATCAGCTGTCTCTGATCATTAAACAACGTATTTTATCTCGTACGTTAGTACATACGTTGTGAACATCTCCTGGAATGTAGACAAAGTGCCAGATTATCATATTTCATTTTCCCGTATGAACCACATCTTTTCTGGATGGTAGTGTAGTTCATGAAGACAGATAAACTTAGTGCTAAAATGCATAAAAATTAACGGTTGCTTGAAAGGTCACACGCTTTTGTTTTGGGTTTTAGTGAAGAACATCACTGGTCGAACGACCGGTATGGGGGAAGCGTACAAATGGACACGGAGTTTGTGAACCGTGAGGTTGATTCACTTAGGCGGCAGGAGACAAATGGCGGACGGGGTAACAAACAGACTTGGTCCGCCCCAAGGTGCCGTCTCCAGTTGATCGTGGTCAACTTGCTGCAATTACTCATCGGCGCGAACTGCTGGGGGGACTTAACTGGCGCAGCGCGGCCGCGCGCCACGCAAGTGGATGAGAATTCCGCGCCTCAGCACGCCGGCCAGAACTTGGTGGGGAGGGGGGGGGGACAGGGTAAGGCGAGAGGACTTAGGTGGCCAAGTTTGCGGGAATTAGCCAACTTGCACCGGCCAGGGCAGCGATATCCACTTGGTGTGGGGAGGGAGAAGGAGAGTATAGAGAAAGTGAAGGGTGGGAGGTGAAACAGGATTCCACGGACTGACGTCCGGCAACCGAAAACAATTATGGTCTCAGCCCAGGAATATTGGAACAAGGTGTCCAACCTGTTAAGCGTTAGATGTCAGTTATTCTGCTACTAAAAGCCTTGTATTTGTAGTTAATTTCAACCAAGGTGTGATGTCCGTGATGTCCGTGACGTGGCACTACATTGGACATTGAATGGTTGTACTCTTATAAATATAGCTAGCTGAATCAGCAGAATACATAAGAATCCAAACGCTTAAGCTTGAAGGACAGTGTTTTAAGTGGACAGTATTTAGAAGTGTTTCCCATGTTATTGGCAGGGAGCATTAGTAAGTACATTATATTTAATCACAATATCTCAGTCAATTCTCACATATCGGATAAAACCGAATATGTTACAGCGTTAAGTCCAGCGCTATCACGCTAGTCGGGAACGATACAGCAGAAAGGGCTGTGACAAGACCTCAGCCAATTGCACGCTGACAAACTCCTCTCCAGGTCGACAACACCGCAGCAGCGGCCTCTATGTGAAGAGAACATAAGCTGCCAAGTTCTACAGGAGCTTCAAGACTAGCGACCTGAAGAGAAGAGTCAACTCTCACTCCTTCACTTGTATTAGGATTGTTACAGAAGAAGCTTGTTTATCTCGGATGTCACCCTTTACTTGAGACACGTTCATGTAATTGTCAAGTATTGTCATTTACTTTTCCTAATAAAACTCATTAATACGATTTGCTTCAATTGTTTGTCTAGCGATCCGAGAATGCAGGATTCCTAGTCTCCCAATATTCGACGACTACGCAGGATTGAACGAACTACATTATTGGACATTAAAATTGCTACACCAAGAAGACATGCAGATGATAAACGGGTATTCATTGGACAAATATATTATACTAGAACTGACATGTGATTACATTTTCACGCAATTTGGTTGCATAGATCCTGAGAAATCAGTACCTTGAACCACCACCTCTGGCCGTAATAATGGCCTTGAGACGCCTGGGCATTGAGCCAAACAGAGCTTGGATGGAGGGTACAGCTACAGCTGCCCATGCAGCTTCAACACGATACCACAGTTCATCAAGAGTAGAGACTGGCGTGTTGTGACGAGGCACTTGCTCGGCCACCAATGACCAGACGTTTTCAATTGGTGAGACATCTGGAGAATGTGCTGGCCAGGGCAGCAGTCGAACATTTTCTGTATCCAGAAAGGCCCGTACAGGACCTGCAACATGCGGTAGTGCATTATCCTGCTGAAATGTAGGGTTTCGCAGGGATCGAATGAAGGGTAGAGCCACGAGTCGTAACACGTCTGAAATGTAACGTTCACTGTTCAAAGTGCCGTCAATGCGAACAAGAGGTGACCGAGCCGTGTAACCAATGGCACCCCATACCATCACGCCGCATGATACGCCAGTATGGCGATGACGAATAAACGCTTCCAATGTGCGTTCACCGCGATGTCGTCAAACACGGATGCGACCATCATGATGCTGTAAACAGAACCTGGATTCATCCGAAGGAATGACGTTTTGCCATTCGTGCACCCAGGTTCGCCGTTGAGTACAGCATCGCAGGCGCTCCAGTCTGTGATGCAGCGTCAAGGGTAACCGCAGCCATGGTCTCCGAGCTGATAGTCCATGCTGCTGCAAACGTCGTCGAACTGTTCGTGCAGATGGTTGTTGTCTTGCAAACGTCCCCATCTGTTGACTCAGGGATCGAGACGTGGCTGCACGATCCGTTACAGCCATGCGGATAAGATGCCTGTCATCTCGACTGCTAGTGACACGAGGCTGTTGGGATCCATCATGGCGTTCCTTATTACCCTCCTGAACCCACCGATTCCATATTCTGCTAACAGTCATTGGATCTCGACCAACGCGAGCAGCAATGTCGTGATATGATAAACCGCAATCGCGATAGGCTACAATCGACCGTTATCAAAGTCAGAAACGTGATGGTACGCATTTCTCCTCCTTACACGAGGCAACGTTTCAACGGGCATCGCAGGTCAACTGATGTTTGTGCATGAGAAATGGGTTGGAAGCTTTCCTCATGTCAGCACATTGTAGGTGTCACCACCGGCGCCAACCTTATGTGAATGCTCTGAAAAGCTAATCATTTGCATATCACAGCATCTTCTTCCTGTCGGTTAAATTTCGCGTCTGTAGCACGTCATCTTCGTGGTGTAGCAATTTTAATGGCCAGTAGTGAATTTATTATAAATTGCCTATAAGCACTTCCTAGACGACAGAAGCGTCAGAGCGTGCTAACAAGCGTTAATGGGCTTTTTGTACGACTAATCAGTTTATATAACCATAAGCAGTGTAGGTTAGTATTGTCTTGGGGTCTAAAGTATTGATTTCTGTTAGGCATAGCACGTCTTGATATATTTAAGAAACAATTAATTAATTTCGACACCTACTTTATCCTTTCCCTTTCTTCTTCCGAATACTATCCATAATGATTCAAATAAAGTACCACACAAAGAATACAAACATATACACCGACCGTCGTAAAAGTTCCGAGACTGATTTTATTCCTGGCGTGAAATCGACATCAGCGCAGTAACTTTGGTGGAAACTTTAACTACAAGCGGTTAAAGGCGCTACAGTCTGGAACCGCGCGACCGCTACGTCGCAGGTTCGAATCCTGCCTCGGGCATGGATGTGTGTGATGTCCTTAGGTTAGTTAAGTTTAAGTAGTTCTAAGTTCTAGGGGACTGATGGCCTTAGAAGTTAAGTCCCATAGTGGTCAGAGGGATTTGAACCATTTTGCCAAACTATAACTAACAACTGTAAACAACAGATGTACATTCGACAAATCCGTTGTTAGCAGGCAGTGTTAAGTAGTGGACACGTCTTCGTAGCGTGTGTGAACGTTGTTGTATTACAAATTTTAGTGGAACATAATCTCTAAATAAATTGACAAAGCCATTCTGCGAAATGTTTTAAAGACGAGGAAAGCGTGCGCAAAATTTTTCCAGCACTCCTTGACTCCTGAACAAAAGCAGCACCTGGGTGCCTGCCGCGACTTGATTAAAATGCAAACACTGTAACTGGAAAAAGTCACCGTGGGTGACGATGACGTGCACAAATTCACATCAGGAGTCAACCCTTTGACGACATAATCGACTATCAAAGCAGTGTGACACACGAGTTGAACAACATCCCAAAAAGAACTTTCACGACAGTTTCACGACTGTACGAAAGCGTTCTGCATTGTACTTAAGTAGGGGGAGTGCAGAAATGACAACTCGTCTGCAATAGCTGCCTAAATAGCTTGAAAGGTATATCAAATTAGTTCTTTTAGCAAGGTTGTGGACGATATCCCACCCCTTTCATCCTGCAGTGACGTCTACGGGAACCTCACTTTACTGCTTCATTTCTCTAACATTGTTACAACACACGAGTACGGCATCCCACATTTTTATTTGGGTTATTAGTTAAGTGCAACTTTTTATGATTTCTAGACAGAAATACAAATTTACAATCAAGATTCACAACCCTTAAAACAAGTACGATTCTGAAAAATTTCTTTTTATTAGACTCATTGTCATCCTACGATTCAGTGTCCCCTCGTCTGTTTACCCACATCTGAAAAGACAGGATAGTCGATAGATCTGCGTATAGACTGGCACTGACGCATCGTTTAATCGGGAAAAAAGTAATGAAAAATTAAGTGATTGAAGGCTTGTTTTAGAAATTCAATTAAGAACGTGGAATTCGCTTCTAACTTTCCTTAATTAGTGCCTGCACGCAGAAACGTAATTTTCACGTTTCAATCTCGTCTTAAATTATACAGTTCCAGTGGAGAAAAATATGTGATGTCGAATTAAGCTCTTCGGCTTTTTGCTAAAGTTTCGGTCGTTCTCATTTTCCGTAGAAGAACCCAGACCAGACCGAGTTATGAATGTTTCAGTGGGAGCTCTGCGAGTAGACTCGCTACCCACACGGGTTTTTTTCCGGGGCCGCTGCTGTTTGATGGATGGGAACACCAACACCACCCCACAGGCCGCAATCCCCACCACTCCATCTCCCCACACCCCCACACCACTACGTGGCAGCTGGAATGGAGAAACGCGGTCGAAGGCGCGGTAACAGGTACACCGGCGGTTAGCCGATATGCAGCTCAGTGTTGATCGCTTCAGATGGCAGCCGCTACTGCTGCGTCTGTCTCTTTACACTGGAATGAATGAAGATACTTGCCCATGACAGTTCTTTATCGTGTCACTTATGTAACCGTCATAACAAAACTATTAATTTACACGAATTTACTAGAAAAGTAAGATCTCAGGATCGTTGTGAAACATGCTTCTCTTACGACTGCCCTCACAATAATTTCAATTCTTCGCGGATGTTACAAAGCGTATTTGTCTATAGTTTTAGAGAAGAAAACCAACTGTCATTTTTTACCTGCAAGATGGTAAAAGTGTTATAACAACTGAAATCCAGAGGAAGAAAAGCAGTAAGCCCAAGTGATTAAATTTTACAAGATAACAATTTACAAAAATAAAACTGAATGATTTATGCATCAACACTCTGTCCGTAAACCATTCCTTTATTTTTAGCAGTAGATATCTAAGGGAGCAATTGCATATCTCGTACTTCTCACACGAGCGTTTATAAAATGAGTAAATGCCTAATGGAAACTAACATGACTTTTAAATTTTTTTTCACTCCGCAGCGGAGTGTGCGGTGATATGAAACTTCCTAGCAGTTTAAAACTGTGTGCTGGACCGAGAATCGAACTCGGGACCTTTGCTCTACCAACGGCGGAAGTACAGCTGTGAAGACGGGGCGTGAGTCATGCTTGGGTGGCTTAGCCAGCACGGTAGCTCAGCCTATACGGTCAAGGGTTAGCTACCCTCTGTAACAGAACCTAAACGGGTGTCATCGGACGTCCGCTCCGAACACATTCAACGAACAATATAGAACAAAATGGGATAAAAAAAGAAAGATGGTAGAAGATTTGTCCGCGAAAGGCCAAGGTCACGAGTTCGAGTCTCGGTGCGGCACAAAGTTTTAATCTGCCAGGGAGCTGCTACAGTGACATTAGTCTGCTCATGAAGCAAAAGAGATGATACCAAATTGTATGTATAACAAACACACATTTTGCTCATTCAGAGATTTTTTCTCTTTTTTTTCAAAATAAGGAAAGCGTTTATGTCATTGCTTTTTGCTTTATTGTAAATCGCGTATTATTATTTAATGGCTCTGAGCACTATGGGACTTAACTTCTGAGGTCATAAGTCCCCTAGAACTTAGAACTAATTAAACCTAACTAACCTAAGGACATCACACACATCCATGCCCGAAGCAGGATTCGAAACTGCGATCGTAGCGGTCGCGTGGTTCCAGACTGTAGCGCCTAGAACCGCTCTGCCACCCCGGCTTGCTATATTATTTAATATTTTGGATGGTAGTGTGGATCCAGAGGGAGTAAAAAGATTAAAATCTTTAATTGTCACTGACCTTTCTACCGCTTGAATATCATCAAAACATGCCATTCTGCAGCTGCGAGGCTTAGATGTTCATACGACTGTGCCTCGAGCCTGTTGTTCTTTGTTCTTTTTAACGCTTTGTGTGCTGTAGCTATGCCAAGATTTTGGGCAGTGAGAGGAAAACTCTCATCTTCCAGCACCTTCGAAAAGAGAAGGTACAACTGGGAAATTTATGGCTAGTTTTCCAGACTCGTTAACAACAATACTGTGCTAAGAAGTATATTGGTCCTAAAGCATTAGCCAAGAGAGTGGCACTGAGCATATAGTTTATGGTAATGACAACCAGCGTAGTAGGCGCCAGACACACCACCTTTTTCTCTTGTACATGTATATTAAGACAGTTAAAATTTCTGTGACTAACCCTGCACTGCAATGCGAAGAAATTTAAGCTATGCGAATGATGCATAAAATGAATTATCCAGAAGAAGTGGGCTTGTATGGTACGCCCTCTGTACCTCAATTTTAATCAACAGCCGGCCGGAGTGGCCTTGCGGTTCTAGGCGCTACAGTCTGGAACCCAGCGACCGCTACGGTCGCAGGTTCGAATCCTGCCTCGGGCATGGATGTATGTGATGTCCTTAGGTTAGTTAGGTTTAATTAGTTCTAACTTATAGGCGACTGATGACCTCAGAAGTTAAGTCGCATAGTGCTCAGAGCCATTTGAGCCATTTAATCAATAGAATCGCAAAGACGCAAGCATTAAATAGCTCCAGAGATACGGACCAAAATAATGAGCTGTGAAGTCCGTGGGAATTGTTATTCGGAATACAGACGAGAGAAAGTTACTGTTAATAGTCATAGCTATATTCAGTGAAAATAACACATTTGCGTGTGCCGTTAGTCGGAATATTGTACAGGTTATAAGGGTAACGGAGACATTATTGTTGTAGTCTGAAAGTTGAAATGGAACTGATTTTGTGAACTAATTTGTTGCTGTGGTCGGAAGTTTGACTTTCTAGTTAATGGCAGAAACGAATCACCAGTAAAGCTGCATGTGCAAGCTGGTAGTCATGCACATAAGCAGGTAAATCTGTTTCGCTGTGGTCTGCATTTTTGGCGAGAAAGGGTACCTCTTCTGATTCATTACCCACAATACCTGGTCGATACAGCGCAAGGTGCTTGCAATAATTACGTGGAAAATAAACTGTGCCATTAAAAATGCAACACTATGAAGGCGACTTGTAGCAAATTTCAAAGTGGGGCGACGTTTACTATCTACATGGTTGTATATTTAAATGATAGTGTTTCAGCGCAATCGAACAAAATAGACAGGTGTAACACCCGCTTTATTCTGTATATAGGAAATATAATGCTGCTGGTTGCTCATTCAGAAATCTTTGTGAATGTTGTTTATTTGCAAAACGCTTCTGCTATGTATCATATAACAACGAGAAATATATACCAGCAACTGTCGTAACGGACAGTGGCAGACTAGTTAACTATAAAGGCTGCAGTTTATCTCACCGCAATATTACTGCTCGCAGGGTCAGAATCCCACGACTGTGATTTGAATATAGGACGCAGTGTTTCGGGAGGACTATGCTCAACGCCATGCAGGACTTCACGTTTCTTCACGCGACTCACGCCCGGTGGCACAAACATATTGTTCTCTCCGCAGTGCATGACCATATAGTCACGTCATGTACCATGAATGAGGTAATGAGATCTCTCGCAGCACGACAAGTATTCGTACGGACATCTGGAACACCACAGGCATCGTTGGTACTTCCCTTCGTACGGCAAAAGAGGTAGGTGCACTGGCAGTGGTACGCCCAGTCATAACAGTGAACTCAGAAATGACACCACGTTATCTTTTCCGATCACTACTGGTTCTGTGTACAGCAGCATGATGGTCGAATCGCTGTGTAGAGGTTCGCAGCAGAATGAAAGCAGCCAGACTGTATTCGTCCTCATCGAACGGATCCAGCGTCTGACTTGATGGCATGTGGTGCCATTGATTACACAGTAGAATAATCTCTTGTGTGCACAATCCGACAGCAGCTGTTACTTTTAAGACGGGTTAACAGCGGTCGCTATTCCTTATTTTGGCTTTATCTGTGACGTTGCCGCCCAACAAGATAACACAAGAGCGAACTTTGCCAGTGCTGTCCTGGCCGACACAGATGCAAACATGTGTAACTACTACCCTGGGCAGTATGGTCGCCATGTCTCTCACGCGCTGAAAACACTTGATCATAGGTTGTCGAGAGGCTGGCACGCAAGCTAGTGCTATTTATGAACTCTAGCACAAAGTCGAAACAACACGGAAAGATATACCCGTCTCTGCGTCAAGCTCGGTTCCAGTCGGTGCCCAACCGGGCAGGAGCCATTGTTTCTACTACAGGTGTAAGCTCTGTGTACTAAATTTCGCATCTTGTGCACCCACAAATACAGGATGGTCCATTGATCGTGACCGGGCCAAATATCTCACGGAATAAGCGTCAAACGAAAAAACTACAAAGAACGAAATTTGTCTAGCTCGAAGGGGGAAACCAGATGGCGCTGTGGTTGGTCCGCTAGATGGCACTCCCATAGGACAACTGGGTATCAACTGCGTTTTTCTAAATAGGAACATCCATTTTTATTACATATTCGTGTAGTGCGTAAAGAAATATCAATCTTTTAGTTGGACCACTTTTTTCGCTTTGTGATAGATGGCGCTGTAATAGTCACAAACATATGGCTCACAATTTTAGACGAACAGTTGGTAGCAGGTAGGTTTCTTAAATTAAAATACAGAACGTAGGTACGTTTGAACATTTTATTTCGGTTGTTCCAATGTGATACATGTACCTTTGTTGAACTTACCATTTCTGAGAAAGCATGCTGTTACAGCATAGTTAACTGTAAATTCCACATTAATGCAATAAATGCTCAAGATTATGTCCGTCAACCTCCATGCATTTGGAAATACGTGTAACGACATTCCGCTCAACAGCGAGTAGTTCGCCTTCCGTAATATTCGCACATGCATTGACAATGCGCTGACGAATGTTGTCAGGCATTGTCGATGGATCACGATGGCAAATATCGTTCAACTTTCCACACAAATAGGAATCTGGGGACGTCAGATCCGGTGAACATGCGGGCCATTGTATGGTGCCTCAACGACCAATCCACCTGTTATGAAATATGCTATTCAATACCGCTTCAACCGCTCGCGAGCTATGTGCCGGACATCCATCATGTTGGAAGTGCATCGCCATTCTGTCTTGCAGTGAAACATGTTGTAGTAGCATCGGCAGAACTTTACGTAGGAAATCAGCATACATTGCACCATTTAGATTACCAAAGACAAAATGGGGGACAAAAATATCCATCCTCCCATAATACCGCACCATACGTTAACCCGCGAAGGTCGCTGATGTTCCACTTGTCGCAACCATCGTTTACGTTACCACTGTTGGTGATTTACGTTTCGTCGCTAAATTGAAGAATGAAGAATGTGTGTGAAATCTTATGGGACTTAAATGCTAAGGTCATCGGTCCCTAAGCTTACACACTATTTAACCTAAATTATCCTAAGGACAAACACACACACCCACGACCGAGAGAGGACTCGAACCTCCGCCGGGACCAGCCGCACAGTCCATGACTGCAGCGCCTTAGACCGCTCGTCGCTAAATAGAACGCGTGCAAAATATCTGTCATTGTCCCGTAATTTCTCTTGTGCCCAGTGGCAGAACTGTACACGACGTTAAAAGTCGTCACCATGCAATTCCTGGTGCATAGAAATATGGTACGGGTGTGTTCTCAACACCGACGCATTTGAGATTCCCGATTCTAGCGCAATTTGTCTGCTACTGGTGTGCGGATTAGCATCGACAGCAGCTAAGACACCTACTTGGGTATCATCATTTGTCGCAGTCGTGGTTGACGTTTCACATGTGTGCCTGTGTAGACAGGCGCCTAGTGTTTTCCTCATCGAAATGTAATACTTACAGTTGTCATCTGTAGTCTCCTATTTCACTCCCAATGGTGCTCTTTTTTCGCCTCATAGGAACTAGAGCATATGTAACAACATTAAACGAAGCGAAGCTATGCCTTATCACCAGTTTACCAGATTTTTATTTTGATATTTAGAGGTAAAGTGGAGTGAACTGGCACCTTGATTACGGCCCTGTAGACGCCTTATGGAGGAACATAGTTCACCACCACGCCCTGCCACACAAATGTGGGTATTCCTAAATTTACATCTACATCTACATCCATACTCCGCAAGCCACATGACGGTGTGTGGCGGAGTGCCAAAACAAAAGCAAATCCTTGGATTTCTTAGTCCATTTCGACCTTGTGCTCCGTCTCTTAGATCTCGTTAATAACTGGGCGTTAAACCCGAATATTTCATTTTTCCCAAGATCGAGCAGGATTGAAATTCAGAGAACAGAGTTAGTGTTATTAATAATTATTTTCAGCCATAATGGCTATGTTTGTGAACCGTGACTGTGTGGATAATTATTTATTTCAAGCTTCTGCTACCAGTCACTTTTTATTTTATGCTTAATTTAACATAATGCAACGCGTTACGAACATGTTCTGTTCGTCTTCAGGCTTTTATACATATATACATACACAGAGAAATGTTGCTTAAAAATACTAGATTAATCTAGAACACTTTGTCCATTGTTTTTTCTGTAGCTTGTAGCTGCTGGTGTGGCATTTGGGGGGAAGAAGGGGGGCAGCGTATGGCGAGAAATCGAAATCAGTGATGTCATCTGCTGGTTTTCTTCTTTGTGGTTGACTATGTATATCACAGCCTGTATAGGATGCAGATAGATTTGCATCAGTTATGTGTTACGAAAATAGTGTGAAAGGCTTTTATATGACAGTTGATCACAACAATTTCATCATCTTGCTGCTTCACTTGCATCACTGGTGTAATGGCGGAGCTGTTGGTTGACATTACATGTGTGTGTATGTATAAACGTCTGAAGATGAACAGAACATGTTCGAAACGCGTTGCAATATGTTAAATTAAGCATAAAATAAAAAGTGACTGGTAGCAGAAACTTGAAATAAATAATTATAGTGTTATTTAACATGGCCACGAAGAATCCTGCCTGTTCTTTCCTTGTTTCTCCCTCACGCATATTAAATGAGATTCGTTGTATCCTGTTTATATGTGAGGACTGCACGACCCCGAGAGGCAGGAGGTTTACTCTTCATCCAGCAGCTGCTCTCAGTGTCAACAAGTTTCCATAATTCACACCCACTGAACAAATAAAACGCAATATTTAATGACCTGCGTAACGTTTCAATAAAACGGCTACCCAATCAACTTTTTAATCTGGGCGAAACACGATTTTAATTGTAAATGTATTTAACGAGCTCCGAATGAATGTTGTTTGATGGTCGCTTATCTTTCATATTTAACTGACCACGCAAACTGCCACTTCCAACTAACACGTATTCATTTTATCGCTTACTTATTGCAAACTGCATTCGAAATTAAATGCAGTGAATCTGGTACACTGGATTGCGTCTGGTTCCATAAATTTAGCAAGATGCGTGTTACAAGTAAGCTCCACAAATTTATGATTTCAAGAAGCGTTCTCTGAAAGACCTCCAAATCTCTGTTTACACCTCTTGCAAAACATAGTCTCTCAGATGACGAAATTATTGGTGCTATGTATTATTTCTGATAGTACGGAATGGGGTGTCTAAAAGTCAAACTGAGCACAGGTAACGATGTAACACAATATTGTTTTCTCACTGAATTTCTGTGCTTTCTCTTCAAGCTGCATATTTACTGAATCTTCAGTGTGTGTATTGTGTGGGTGGCACTGTCTGAACCTATACGAATTGATGAAGATAACAGTTAAACCCTCGCAGAAAAAAGAAAACAATGCAGCTGGTTCAATAAATAACGTCCTCCTCGAAATCAGGAAGGCCTCTACTGATAACAGGGCCCTCAGCCCTCGGAAAGCTACGTGCAAGTACAGTCTCACAGCCGCACTCCATCAATAATATGAAAATGTTAGTAGTCAGCTGTCGAAACATTCACGATAATATTGCAGAATTTAGTTTTCTCCAGTACAGCAGTTGTACTTACCGGAAGTAGTGGGAAGCTGAAAGTAGCGACGTTTTGATCAAAACCTCGTGGACATATGTTGAAAAGATGACGCAGAACTCTTCAGGAGATGGTATTTTTATAGACTGTGAAAGGCGTCGAAGCAGTATGCGTCATCTTATTCCAATCCGCGATACGTTATTAAGCGAATTAGTAAGTTCTTGATATACATATTACAATCAGTTTCATATGAAAACTAAATACATTTCAGTTCAATCCAAATGAAGTTATGGTTATTGCGGAAAAGCATGACCTTTTGTAATTGCAATATAACAGTAGTGATTGGTAGATGATTACCAACGACTACAGACTCTTATAGGTGTGACGTGGTATCTATTAGAATACTTATGTACTGTTCTGCGTATGTTAGCCCAGTACTTATCCATATCTGTAACTTTTCCTTCCGGGATAGTCAGTTTCCTGACAGATTAAAAGTAGTCAGTAGTGAATCCGCTTCATAAAGAAAGAGAAAAGAGAAAGGGGTAATGTAGACAATTTTAGACTTATTTCTATGCCATCGTTGTTTGCTAAAGTTAATAAAAAGCTGTATATAAATCATTTCAGTTCATGTAACTTGCTGCCATGTTTACAGTTTGGTTTTAGAAGCGATTTAACAACTACAGATGCTGTATTCTTCTTCCTCTTTGAGGCACTGGACGAATCAAACAAAAGGTTGCGAACGGTTGGCATCTTCTTTGATTTGACTGTGTCGATCAAAAAATATTACTGCAGAAGTTGGATCATTATGGTATAAGGTGATAAGGGGAGTAGCTCACAATTGACCCACCTTTTACTTTAAGAACTGACAGCACAAAGTCATTCTCCGTAGTACTGACAGTGGCTACGACGTACAGTCCCAGTAGGACGTAGGTAAGTGGGGGAGGGGGGGGGGGGTTACCCCATGGATAGGTACTGCCACCGCTACTCTTTCTTACTTACATTAATGACATGTGATTCTAAAATAGTGGATAGTTGCCGCCACCTGCACAGAGGAATGGGGTTCTAAAAACACTGGTGCACAGGGCGCACACCATCTCTGACGCAGAGAGTCTGCCCCAAGAGCTGGAGCACCTCAAACCTGTATTCCAGAAAAATAGGGTACTCGTAATGTCAGATCAGACGTGCTCTCCGCCTCATTCTACAGTACAGCGTGTGGAGACGGAAGAAGTTGTGGAGAAAGAGATAGCCACTGCCTATTTACCGTATAATAGCGCACTATCGGGGCAAATAGAACGAATATTGAGGAAACACCGAGTAGGAACTGTCTTCTGCCCACCAAATAAAAAGCGAACATTATTGGGAAGTGTCAAAGACGATTTCGGTTTGAGGAAGCCGGGCATATACCAGATTCCGTGTCAATGTGGGAAGACTTATGTTGGACAGAGAGTGCGCACCATCGAAGATAGTTGCATAGAACATCAGAGGCACACTCGACCTGGGTACCCCAACAAGTCAGCGGTCGCAGAGCACTGTTTGTCTGAAAATCACGAAATGGACCACCAACATATCACGGTCCTCGCACAGACATCTAAATAATGGGACAGCGTCGTTATAGAGGCTATCGAAATTCGTACCATGGATGGACGTATCAACCGAGATTGCGGCTACAACCTCAGCAGGGCATGGGAACCAGCATTGGGACGCTAATTAAAAAGACGCTCAGCAAAGGAAACGAACGGGCGTCTAGGGTGGACGCGGCAATTACACCGACGCCACCACAGACGCTGACGCCAGCGTCTGACCGAGCACTGACGCGTGGGCGTGGACCGCGGAGAGGACGCCTCTGGAGGGAGGGGGATTTAAAACGACCGCCCGCCCTCAGGAGCTCAGTTATGTCGGAGAACGACCTTGTACGCAACTTGGGAAACCAAGTGCACTGGCGCCCGACCACAAGGTGGCCAGACCTGTTGCTGGAGTAAAGGCACGCCGCAACATGAGCCGGATGAACTACAAGAAGCAACGCAACCTTGAGGAAGATTCCGACGAGAGGACAACCCAATATACCCAGGAAGAAGAAGGAAAGGAGTGATCCACTCACTCTACAACACACTGGAGTGCGAAGCTCCGTGAATAAGCGTAGCGTAGCGTAGGAGCTCAGTTCGTCAACGCACGTGACGATGGTGACATGTCTGATAGCAGAAATATTGTGCCCGTTGGACACTAAGGACCGGCAGTATACCCGTGGACTGTTCGAGCAAGAAATATGCCGGGAGAAACTGAAGAATCACACCGAAAATAGTTCTGTTTGGTGATCACACCAACCTCGGTAGTGAAGTTTATTGTGCGCAATTTGACACAATATCAAATAATGCAGTTCCAGACATAAGTTAGTCGCTTGTAGAAAATAAATTTTACAGTTAAGATTCAGTTTTTACGGTTTCCTACAATTCAACAAAAACCGACATTTTGATTACACAAAATGGTTAGTAAGCCAGAAAAATTAGGCATTAAAATAGATAGTAAGCTGTATGGAATGCCCATTTTCAGGATCTTGTTTGAAGAGTGAACGCTGCTTTATTCACTCTTAGAACAGTATCTGAAATAAGTGATAGCTCTACGCAAGAAGTAGTCTACTTTGCTCATTTTCATTCGCTTATGACGTATGGTGTTATTTTTTAGGGTAAAAATTCTGATTCATAAAGGGGATTTTTGGCCCAGAAATGGGGGGTTCGAGAAATTTGTGGTGTAAGATCATGAACCTCTTGTCGACATGTGTTCGGTAGTCTGGGAATTCTGACACTTGCCTCTCAATACCTATTTTCTTTAATATCGTCTGTAGCTAACAATATTAGCTTATTCCCAAGAGTTAGGAGCATTCGCTCAGGTAATACTAGACAGAAATCCAACCTGCATTTGGAACACACTTCCTTGAGTCTTGTGCAAAGGGGAGTGCAGTATTCTGCAGCAGCCATTTTCAATAGGCTTCCACAAGAATTCAAAAATCTTAGCACTAGTCTACACACTTTCTAGTCCAAACCGAAGAGTTTCCTCGTGGCTCAGTCCTTCTATTCTGTCAAGGAACTGCTGAAAAAATTAAACTAATTCTTGCGCTGCATAGTTGATTATGTTAATTTAAACTTATGGATTGTAATCTGTATAGGGTTCTTAAACGTTTCATTTTACCCATTATTACTCATCCGTTATAATTTCATGTACTGACTCGTTCCATGATCATGGAGACTTGCTACTCAATTTGGTACTACGGAATATGACATTGAAAAAAAAAAAAAAAAAAAAAACAAATGAAATTCCTCTTTTTCTTTAATCTCTGCACTTGTAGGCATTTCTTGCATGTGCGCTGGATACAGTTTAAGACGGTTTTGGTGAGCTGTATCAGTCTCAGAGAAGACAGGACATTTTAGCAGAAGAACCGTCCTAGCTTCTTACTGGTGTAGCAGGTAGGGAAAGCGCCACCCTCTGGTACTGGGCTAATGCTGAAAGGACGGCCGCTGGGCTAACAGCCGCTTATTGTGTGTCACACTCTTCCTGGAGAGCCGTTGTTGGTCAAGCGCCATCTCCTAGAACTATGACTCCCTTATACATCCCCGAAACTTTTCTTTGCTGGAAGGAGGTTTCTTAAACAGAACGCATAGTTTTTGAGCCACTTTTAACAAAAGTTTTATAGGGAAGATAGCTGCCTTTCGTGCCGCTTGCTTCCTGGAGAGATACTGCCGGTTTGGCACACACTGATATAATTTTTAGTGCTAAGGGAATTTGAAGCGTTTCTGTGGTGGAAGCAGGATTATTTCACAGCACAGGTGGTTTTCTGAGACACTACTAAGAGGAAATTTCTATCGTAAAAAAATAATAAATGTGTCCCTGCAACCGAGACTGAATGTTTCTTCATTCTATGTGAGATACAGATTCGAAAGCTTTTTGAATGGACATGGGCTGTCGCTGGAAATGAAGACCACTTGGTTCGGTAACCAGTTAGCATCTAGCCTAACATTTTTTCTTCTTATATTCCCACGATAGAAGTCAGTGCGTCAAAGACGGCAAAATTTAGACATTTCAAACTGGCTACTGTGTCGTGATGTAAAATATTTAGTCACAAGTTTCTGGAAGTGCAGCATCAATACAACTGATTGGGAGGTCCGTATTTTCCTTACGTCGCGTCGGTTGGAGTACAGGGATATCACCTTAAGTTTTTCATTGGTGGGATATAAAATGTAGCTTTTCTGATTTGTAACTGCAACTTGAGGGGTGGGAAAGGTCTGCAGAATAGAAGCACCTGCTCTCTTTCAAAACTTTGATTGTGGTCTCAGTAAGATGACTTTCCTTCCATAGAGGTCACTTCGGCCTCTCATTGCAGCAGGGCCAGTTCCTGTCCTACATTCTGTAGAACGCTGTGGGTTTGCACGCACCTGGGACACACTTCGGTCAGGACACATCAGGTGGAGACTTCACCCAGCAGACATCTGGTTCGGACCTCATCCGATGGCGGGGCAGCTGCTGCGCGCCCACCGACGCACTTGGCGAGACATCTGCACCACCTGCAGCCACCACATGCACACTTCAATGTTGGTTAGGTTTACGGCAGCACCGGTAGTACATGTGATGATGAAGTTAATAATACTCCGTAATTTCATGGTTAGGTTCCACTTTGCTACTGGGGCAGGCACAGTTGCAGCACAACCTCACTTCTGTTCCAAGAATGATAAACAATCTCTGTTGTCAAGTCACGGATTGGAGTCGCCTGGAATTTAATATGTTGGGAGGTGAACTTTGCACCACATCCTCCCCTTGGTAAACCTTGTCAGTCATAAGTAATTTCAATTTTCTTTTTGAATATTAGTGTTTCCACGTGTGATTTAAGCTTTTTCTGAATTTCTTGGCAATGTTTAAAGGAAATAAATTTGTGCCAATAAAATCAGGGTTTTATCTTTCTTGCGAATTTCATTTCATAGTTGGCCATACCTCTGCATAATTTATGAAAATTTGTGATTGTGCCCCACCAACTGATTACCGACGGGTAGAAAATTAGCGTTTTATAATTGCTTTGTTTACAGTTTAATAAGCATAGTTCCTTGCGCAGGATCTAGACAGGCGACAAGCTAGCACCTTTCTTTTTTCTCTTTAATGGAGCAGAAGGGCTTTGCAACTATAAGAGGAAAAAGTGATTCCGACACAAACTCGTATGGTTGAAATGATTCTGAGCACTATGGGACTTAACTTCTGAGGTCATCAGTCCCCTAGAACTTAGAAGTACTTAAACCTAACTAACCTAAGGACATCGCACACATCCGTGCCCGAGGCAGGATTCGAACCTGCGACCGTAGCAGTCGCGCGGTTCCAGACTGTAGCGCCTAGAACCACTCGGCCACCCTGGCCGGGCAAACTCGTGTGGTTTGAAACATGTGGCATAGGTAGATTTTTGTACCATCAGTAGTATATTACTCGTTGACTTAGTGAAAAACAGACTTGAACAAGGTGCAACTGTAGCTCTAAAACATGTTAAATCGTGTACCAAGTAAACACATTGCAAGTGAGTTAACAAAGAGCCACGAAGACAACATCGCTTAATGTTGAGCAAACCAATCATTTTATTTCTTCAATATATTTGACTTTGTCCAAGTGTTACATAACACTTTGCAACTCCTACAGGAAAGTGATGCTAGTTTATAATCCCTGACATTTAACCTATGCATCGCTGTCGTTAGATGTTGTTCACGCACAGGACATCTATTACTCCCTAATTTTCCACCTCTTCTAGGTATATGAAAAGCTTATCTATCTTGTTTTTCAACCTCCCAATATTCTGAAGAAATAAGTTAATTTTATTTTGATGGAAACGGTTTCATATGTTACGGCCCTGTTCTAATTACTTTCAGTACGTCTTTATTTTACCTGACTCTGACGTAAACAATATGCGTCTCTGACTGCCGCAATCACAGGGATTATGTCTCTGAACTTGTGACCCCCACTGCACTTTCTGCAAGTTTCTCAAATGACTTTTTCTTCCACCTCATATTCAGGTGCAGGCCACGATTTGTGTACCCCACTGTCGAAATATCAGCATGAGTCAGGGCACAGACATTAGACTTACGTTCAGTCAAAGCATTCCTCTCAGCTCTTTGTTCACATGGCTAACACCCATGTTAACTCAGGGTTGCTCATACCAATGTAAAAGCTCCATAAACCCCACACCACTCTGTGCTGTTGCTGCCCCTATATCCTTCTGGCCACCTTTAACGCTATAAGTTGGGAGCCAATTTGTTTCCTGCTCCTCCTACCGTAATTATCTGAAGCTCTTCATCAAAATCTCTACACAAGGACCCTACGTCCCCTGTCATTTGTCCAAGCCTGGCAGTATGTTTCGTAATGCCAATGACCTGGTATTCTACATCCAGATTTTCCTGCAGAATTTGGCCTACACCTTTCCTGTGATTGCTAGCTAGTAATAGGACAATTTTTTTCTTACTTCTCCAGTGACCTTGCCTTCAAGTTGCTCCTCCGAGTCCGTCGCACTCAAATTCGCTTAAAAGCTAGCTGAGGCTGTTCAGTTATTTTAGGTAGCAGACCAAACTAATTGCTATCCAGATTATGAAATGTGACTTCTGAGAGTTTCACCTGTTGCCTATTACTTGTTACCATTTTCCAGCTTTCATACTCTTTTCCTCTTGACCCTGTCTAATACAAAATAGGTCACTTCTAATTCTACCTAGAGGGCACAAACTCTTATTCGCTGTAGCACAATTTTCTTATCTCTGTAACATAATTTACGACTCCATGGGAGAGCCTCTTCAGACACATTAATGGCTTCCCTCCTGTAATCATCTCAGTGGAACACCAACTCATAGCAATGACATGTTTCTCCCACACTAACTAACGTACAGCAACATCCACATTTGCCTTAGATGGCTTGTTCAATAAGCTAAAACTCACTACCACACATTTGAGCTGTAATAAAATAGTAATCAGTGAAAACTTACGTTTTGGTGAGTTGTAAAGCAAACTGCTAGGCGGCAGGTGGTGTAAAAACAAGGAAATGTAAAAAACACACACATATTCGCTGAAGGTACTTTTTATGTGGCAGAAGACTCTAAATACATGGAAACTACGAAGCATTACATTTTTTAACAACACACTTAAACAGACACTATCATAAAATTACGTAAAGCACTGTTATATATCGACACAACACGTAACTACTGGACGGCGGACAGACGTTAGGACTAAAACATAAACAACATACAGATATTCACTGAATGTAAGTTTAAATCAAGGAAGTCCCGAAAAGAATGGAAACTAAAAAAAGAACTTTCTTTTAACAACAGTTTTAAACAGACGTTATCCCTAAATTATGGAAAGCACTGTAGTGTATCCAAAATAACACGTAGCATTCAGCAACTTTGGTATAAATGCCAGGATAAATGTGGACATCACACACATTCATGCCCGAGGCAGGATTCGAACCTGCGACCGTAGCGGTCACGCGGTTCCAAACTGACGCGCTTAGAACCGCACGGCCACACCGGCCGGCAGTCCAACCATGCCTAGACGGTCAATACCGCGGTTAGACCGCGTCAGTATTGTTACTTTGTGCCAGGAAGGGCTCTCAACAAGCGAAGTGTCCAGGCGACTCGCAGTGAAACAAGGCGATGTTGTTCGGATATGGAGGAGATACAGAGAGATAGGAACTGTCGATGACATGCCTCGCTCAGGCCGCCCAAGGGCTATTACTACTGTGGATGACCGCTATCTATGGATTATGGCTCGGAGGAACCCTGACAGCAACGCCACCGTGTTGAATAATGCTTTTCCTGCAACCGCAGGACGTCGTGTTACGACTCAAACTGTGCGTAATAGGCTGCATGATGCGGATCTTCACTCCCGACGTCCATTTCGAGGTCCATCTTTGCAACCACGACACCATGCAGCGCGGTACAGATGGGCCCAACAACATGCTGAATGGACCGCTCAGGATTGGCATCACGTTCTCTTCAGCGATGAGTGTCGGATATGCCTTCAAACAGACAATCGTCGGAGACGTCTTTGGGGGAAACCTGTCAGGCTGAACGCCTTAGACACATTGTCCAGCGAGTGCAGCAAGGTGGAGGTTCCCTGCTGTTTTGGGGTGGTATTATGTGGGGCGATGTACGCCGTTGGTGGTCATGGAAGGCGCCGTAACTGCCATCTTCCGACCGATAGTGCAACCATATCGGCAGCATATTGGCGAAGCATTCGTCTTCATGGATGACAATTCACGCCCCATCATGCTCATCTTGTGAATGACTTCCTTCAGGATAACGACATCGCTCGACTAGAGTGGCCAGCGTGTTTTCCAGACATTAATCCTATCGGACATGCCTGGTATAGGTTGAAAAGGGCTGTTTATGGACGACGTGACCCACCAATCACTCTGAGGAATCTAGGCCGAATCGCCGTTGGGGAGTGGGACAATCTGCAGCAACAGTGCCTTCATGGACTTGTGGATAGTATGCCACGACAAAGGCATATATCAATGCAAGAAAACGTGCTACTAGGTATTAGAGGTACCGGTGTGTATAGCAATCTAGACCACCACCTCTGAAGGTCCCGCTGTATGGTGGTACACCATGCAGTGTGTGGTTTTCATTAACAATAAAAAGGGCGGAAATGACGTTTATGTTGAGCTCCATTCCAATTATCTGTAGAGGTTCGGTAACTCTCGGAACCGAAGTGATGCATAACTTTTTTTGATGTGTGTTGTTCGGCCTTCTACTTAAACTGCCCAAAAGGTACCGAAATATTCGCACAGTATAAAAACACTACTGAAACCACTAAAAAAAAAAAAAAAAGACAAATTGTTAGGCCATGATCGAGATCTTACTATACCTTACATGGCGTACTCTTTGTAACTAGTTCCCATGATGCAAATTTAATGAGAGTCATCAGTCAGCAGTTCGGCACGACAGGAAAGGGCGCAGGTGACAGACAATATAGAATTTACACACAATTAGATACCAACAACTCTAAAGTCTGTTTCAGTACCCAGGACGTGTCGAGAGCTCGAAAATTATTATATTATGCCTGGAAAAGAAATTACTCTCAACAGAAACGCGCTTACTAGGGATCACCACTTACTTGTAACAAAGAAAAATTTGCCATCCATGTCGAGACAGCGTAAACGTTATGCAGATACCTGCTGAAAGGTGGCATTCTTCTCACAAAACCTTTTTGATGAATTTAAAACGCTAGTATTTGATGTCAACAGGAAACAAATCTACTACTTTTGCCATACATATCGTCTAGGCTCCGTAAGAGTAAGAAGAGTTATGGGCACTTTGGAGGATATACAATTAGTTCCTTTTTCCTCACTACAGATAAAGTAGCAGGGATAAAATACAGTGAGCGAAATGCTATTTTGCTGTTTAGAGCTTGTACAGATACCAGACGGTAAATTATAAGAGCCGAAGGGTACGAAAAGGGAGAAGTGATTGAGAAGGCATGAGACGGGTTTGTAGCATAATCCCCATGTTATTCAATCTGTTATTCAGTCTGCACATTGTGCAAGCAATTGAAAAAAATATTGGAGCAGGAAGTGAGGTTCAGAGAAAAGAAACTAAAACTTATAGGTTTTGCTGACGATCTTGTACTTCGGTTAGAGACAGCAAAGAACTTGGAAGAGCAGTTGAACGAAACGGATACTGTCTTGAAAGGAGGATAAAACATGGACATCAACAAAAGTAAACCAAGAATAATGGAATGTAATCGAATTAAATCGGGTGACGATGAGGGAGTTATATTAGGAAACGACACAGTAAAAGAAGTAGATGAGTTTTGCTACGTTGGCAGCATAATAACTGATAATGGCAGAAGTAGAGAGGGTGTAAAATGTAGACTGGCGATGGCACGAAAACTGTTTCTGGCGAGGAGAGATTTGTTAAAATCGAATAGGTAGCCTCTCCGAAAGTATATGTATGGAGGTTAGCCACGTATGGAAGTGAAGCATGGATGATATACAGTTTAGATAAGAGGAAAATAGTTGTTGTTGTTGTGGTCTTCAGTCCTGAGACTGGTTTGATGCAGCTCTCCATGCTACTCTATCCTGTGCAAGCTTCTTCATCTCCCAGTACTTACTGCAACCTACATCCTTCTGAATCTGCTTAGTGTATTCATCTCTTGGTCTCCCTCTACGATTTTTACCCTCCACGCAGCCCTCCAATGCTAAATTTGTGATCTCTTGATGCCTCAAAACATGTCCTACCAACCGATCCCTTCTTCTAGTCAAGTTGTGCCACAAACTTCTCTTCTCCCCAATCCTATTCAATACCTCCTCATTAGTTACGTGATCTACCCACCTTATCTTCAGCATTCTTCTGTAGCACCACATTTCGAAAGCTTCTATTCTCTTCTTGTCCAAACTGGTTATCGTCCATGTTTCACTTCCATACATGGCTACACTCCATACAAATACTTTCAGAAACGCCTTCCTGACACTTAAATCTATACTCGATGTTAACAAATTTCTCTTCTTCAGAAACGATTTCCTTGCCATTGCCAGTCTACACTTTATATCCTCTCTACTTCGACCATCATCAGTTATTTTACTCCCTAAATAGCAAAACTCCTTTACTACTTTAAGTGTCTCTTTTCTTAATCTAATCCCCTCAGCATCACCCGATTTAATTTGACTACATTCGTTTTGCTTTTGTTGATGTTCATCTTATATCCTCCTTTCAAGACACTGTCCATTCCATTCAACTGCTCTTCCAAGTCCTTTGCTGTCTCTGACAGAATTACAATGTCATCGGCGAACCTCAAAGTTTTTACTTCTTCTCCATGAATTTTAATACCTACTCCGAATTTTTCTTTTGTTTCCTTTACTGCTTGCTCAATATACAGATTGAATAACATCGGGGAGAGACTACAACCCTGTCTCACTCCTTTCCCAACCACTGCTTCCCTTTCATGCCCCTCGACTCTTATAACTGCCATCTGGTTTCTGTACAAATTGTAAATAGCCTTTCGCTCCCTGTATTTTACCCCTGTCAACTTCAGAATTTGAAAGAGAGTATTCCAGTTAACGTTGTCAAAAGCTTTCTCTAAGTCTACAAATGCTCCCCGAAGTCCGCTTCTACCAGTTTTTCCATTCGTCTGTAAAGAATTCGCGTTAGTATTTTGCAGCTGTGACTTACTAAACTGATAGTTCGGTAGTTCTAATGGAATGTTGTCTACTCCCGGGGCCTTGTTTCGACTCAGGTCTTTCAGTGCTCTGTCAAACTCTTCACGCAGTATCTTATCTCCCATTTCATCTTCATCTACATCCTTTTCCATTTCCATAATATTGTCTTCAAGTACATCGCCCTTGTAAAAACCCTCTATATACTCCTTCCACCTTTCTGCCTTCCCTTCTTTGCTTAGAACTGGGGTGCCATCTGAGCTCTTGATATTCATACAAGTGGTTCTCTTCTCTCCAAAGGTCTCTTTAATTTTCCTGTAGGCAATATCTATCTTACCCCTAGTGAGACAAGCCTCTACATCCTTACATTTGTCCTCTAGCCATCCCTGCTTAGCCATTTTGCACTTCCTGTCGATCTCATTTTTGAGACGTTTGTATTCCTTTTTGCCTGCTTCATTTACTGCATTTTTATATTTTCTCCTTTCATCAATTAAATTCAATATTTCTTCTGTTACCCAAGGATTTCTATTAGCCCTCGTCTTTTTACCTATTTGATCGTCTGCTGCCTTCACTACTTCATCCCTCAGAGCTACCCATTCTTCTTCTACTGTATTTCTTTCCCCCATTCCAGTCAATTGTTCCCTTATGCTCTCCCTGAAACTCTCTACAACCTCTGGTTCTTCCAGTTTATCCAGGTCACATCTCCTTAAATTCCCACCTTTTTGCAGTTTCTTCAGTTTCAATCTGCAGTTCATAACCAATAGATTGTGGTCAGAATCCACATCTGCCCCTGGAAATGTCTTACAATTTAAAACCTGGTTCCTAAATCTCTTTCTTACCATTATATAATCTATCTGGTACCTTTTAGTATCTCCAGGATTCTTCCAGGTATACAACCTTCTTTTATGATTCTTGAACCAAGTGTTAGCTATGATTAAGTTATGCTCTGCGCAAAATTCTACCAGACGGCTTCCTCTTTCATTTCTTAGCCCCAATCCATATTCACCTACTATGTTTCCTTCTCTCCTTTTCCCTACTGACGAATTCCAGTCACCCATGACTATTAAATTTTCGTCTCCCTTCACTACCTGAATAATTTCTTTTATCTCGTCATACATTTCATCTATTTCTTCTTCGTCTGCAGAGATAGTTGCCATATAAACTTGTACTACTGTAGTAGGCATGGGCTTTGTGTCTATCTTGGCCACAATAATGCGTTCACTGTGTTTTTTGTGGTAGCTAACCCGCACTCCTATTTTTTTCATCATTAAACCTACTCCTGCATTACCCCTATTTGATTTTGTATTTATAACCCTGTAATCACCTGACCAAAAGTCTTATTCCTCCTGCAATAGATGCTTCTGAAATACGGTGCTAGAGGAGAATGTTGAAGACTAGATTGGTAGATCACGTAACTAATGACGAGTTACTGAGTAGTATTGAGGAGAAAAGAAATTTGCAGCATAGCCTGACTAGAATAAGGGATCGGTAGATTGGACACATTTTGAGACTTCAAGAGTCTACGATTAAGAGGGAGATCAAGAGATGGGTACAGGAAGCAGATTCAGAAGGATGTAAGTTGCAAATTGCTTTATCTATTCGCAGATGAAGAGACATGCGCAGGACAGAGTAGCATGGAGTGCTATACCAAACCAGTCTTCGGACGGAAGACAACCACCTCAGAAACGATTGTAATATGACAAACAGTGCCTAATAAGTGTACGAACTGCACTCTGCCACGCACTGTGGGGCGGCTTGGAGAGTAATGTTTCTTGTGCATTTACCGTTCAATACTGGCAGTCCTTTCAAGATGATGGTTCACATGTACCACCTCCAACATTTAAAGACACCAGTTTACTACAGTATATGGTGTTGTGGCACAGGACTACATTTTCTCATACAGACATTCAGCTCTTGAAAAACGTGACGGAAACAATGTTAATAACTAAATAGTCATTACGTTGTCCTTCTCCAGAAGCAGCTTACTATGCGCTACAGGGAAGGAATGTTAGTGAACGATATCCAATGGATTTGTGATTTTTCTTAGAGACGGAACACAAGCTCGGTATTGACAAGAAAGGGCAAGGAAGTCGTTTATATTGTTTTAGAAAGAACCGTTGTATCATTTATCTTCAACGAGTTTTGGAAAATACGGACAACATGTGGATGAAAAAGCGAAGAACTGAATACCTGTCCTAACGACTGGGAACTAATTGCTTAAGATTGTATCAACTCGCACTGTCATTCATGTACCTGCCTTCTGAAGCTTCCAGTCGATAACTGCGCTACGCGTGTTTTACTACCTTCTAACTCAACAGTGGGAACTTGTGACGTTCAGGAAGACTCATTTCACAGCCTCATAAAGTAAATGAAGACACAGTTTACACATGACAGAGTGTGTTTGGTCTTGATGGCAAATAGAGAGATTTATTGGTTTTATGAATTGTAAACTGTAGACTTTTTGTTCTTCATTCAGACCTTTCAAATACAGCACAGGGAATGAATGTAAAAGAGCTGAAAATGTTCTTTCAAATGTGTTTAAATTAAATAGTAACAATTTGTAAAGTTGCGTTTCTATGAGAACTGCGCTACCAACAGAACCGGTACTCTGACAGAGAAATAGGATGCGTGTTGCGCTGAAAGTAAACAACTTCCATAGAATACAATCAGAGAAATGAAGGAAAAGAAAAACCAAGAATATTTATAGTGACTAATTTTGGCACACGTTTTGGGATAAACTGTTATATTTCAAGGGAAAATAAGAGAAAAGGTCTGCTTCGTGTGTTAATAATGGCACAGGTCGCTGTAAATAAGGTATTCATTGCAATCGGTGACAGTGAAGGACGTATTATTTGTTTTTGGTGAGTCATCAGGAAGGTCCATAATACTGAAACACAAAGTAAATTAGCTTTCGTCAAGCACTGCCTCGAATATATACATGTAATTAGGCAAAAGAATCGTGTCGTTGTGCGTGATCCAAGGTTCTCTAGAATAGAATGTATGCAGTCCATGGAAACAAGGCTGCCAATAAACCAAATAAACATAGACCAAGATTTCAGTTCATTTATTTATTTTAACTAGTAAGTTTAAGTTCTTCAAACTCTTTGTTACATCAACCTAGGTTACCAATATGACACCGCAGTACCTAATAATAACCTAATAATAACATTAATAATAATAATAATAGCAGTAGCTGATGTAGTACCTACTATGATACGCTTAGTACATATGGTAGTTAAAAATGTTAGTCTAGAATGTCAGTCTGGCTAGCACAAAACGAAGTAATTTCCACTGTAAGTATTTACGAATGTGAGGAATGGCATCTGAGAGAAGTATGTGCTACCACTATGATAAAAAAAAGTCTGGATAAGACGACTGGTCTGAGGAAAAGCAAAAAATAAAACAGTAAAGTAGTAAGATGAGAAAGAGAAACGAAAACAGAAACAGACAGGAGTGGGAAAAAATACTGGTTCACTGTTGAACAGAAGAGTGACAGCTGAGGTGTCCCGCGAGGGAGGCTACGCTGTTCATAGCAGGTAAAGCTTCACTCGCCTCCTGAATGCAAGAGAGTAGCTTTGAATAAGACGGGGCGGGGGGGAGGGGGGGGGGCAGGTAGTAGTGAAAGCAAGGCTTTCAGTGCAACGATCAATTTATTAAGTTCTTGCCGATCAGGTCATCCGTCTTTTCTTTTTTTTTAGTCATCAGTCTTTTGACTGCTTTGATGCGGCCCACCACGAATTCCTCTCCTGTCCTAATCTCTTCATCTCAGAGTAGCACTTGCAACATACATCCTCCATTATTTGCTGGATGTTTTCCAATCTCTGTCTTCCTCTACAGTTTTTTCCCTCTACAGCTTTCTCTAGTACCATGAAAGTCATTCCCTCATGTCTTAACAGAAGTCCTATCATCCTGTCCCTTCTCCTTATCAGTGCTTTTCCACAGATTTCTGTTTCTCCGGTTCTGCGTAGAACCTCCTCATTCCTTACCTTACCAGTCCACCTAATTTTCAACATTCGTCTGTAGCACAACATCTCAAATTCTTCGATTCTCTTCTGTTCCAGTTTTCCCACAGTCCATGTTTCACTACAATACCACGCTGTACTCCAGACGTACATTCTCAGAAATTTCTTCCTCAAATTAGGGCCGATATTTGATATTAGTAGACTTCTCTTGGCCAGGAATGCCTTCTTTGCCAGTGCTAGTCTGCTTTTGATGTCCTCCTTGCTCCGCCCGTCACTGGTTAATTTACTGCCTAGGTAGCAGAATTCCTTGACTTCATCTACTTCGTGACCATCAATCTTGATGTTAAGTTTCTCGCTGTTTTCGTTTCTACTACTCCTCATTACCTTCGTCTTTCTTCGATTTACTCTCAATCCATATTGTGTACTCATTAGACTGTTCATTCCGTTCAGCAGATCATGATATTCTTCTTAATTTTCACTCAGGATAGCAATGTCATCAGCGAATCGTATCATTGATATCCTTTCACGTTGAATTTTGATTCCATTTCTGAACCTTTCTTTTATTTCCATCATTGCTTCCTCGATGTACAGTTTGAACAGCAAGAGCGAAAGGCTACATCCTTGTCTTACACCGTTTTTAATACGAGCACTTCGTTCTTGGTCGTCCACTCTTATTATTCCCTCTATGCTGTTGTACATATCGTATATGACCCTATAGCTTATGTCTACTTTTTTCAGAATTTCGAACATCTTGCACCATTTTATATTGTCGAACGATTTTTCCAGGTTGACAAGTCCCATGAACGTGTCTTGATTTTTCTCTAGTCTTGCTTCCATTATTAACCGCAACGTCAGAATTGCCTCTCTCGTCCCTTTACTTTTCCTAAAGCGAAACTGATCGTCATCTAGCGCATCCTCAATTTTATTTTCCATTCTTCTGTATATTATTCTTGTAAGCAACTTGGATGCATGAGCTGTTAAGCTGATTTTGCAACAATTCTCGTACTTGTCAGCTCTTTCCGTCTTCGGAATTGTGTGGATGATGCTTTTCCGAAAGTCAGATGGTATGTCGCCAGACTCATACATTCTACACACCAACTTGAATAGTCGTTTGGCTGAAAGTTCCCCCAATTATTATAGAAATTCTGGTGGAATGTTATCTGTCCCTTCTGCCATATTTGATCTTAAGTCCTCCAAAGCTCTTTTAAATTCTGATTCTAATACCGGGACCCCTATCTCTTCTAAATCGACTCCTGTTTCTTCTTCTATTATACCAAACAAATCTTCCCCCTGATAGAGGCTTTCAATGTACTCTTTCCACCTATCCACTGTCTTCTCTGCTTTTAACAGTGGAATTCCTGTTGCGCTCTCAATGTTACCACACTTGATTTTAATTTCATCGAAAGTTGTTTTGACTTTCCTGTATGCAGAGACAGTCCTAACGACAATCATTTCTTTTTCGATATCTTCACATTTTTCCTGCAGCCATTTTGTCATAGCTCTCCTGCACTTTCTATATTTTTAATTCCCCGGCGACTTGTATTTCTGTATTCCTGAGTTTCCCGGGACGTTTTTGTACATCAATAAACTGAGGTATTTCTTCTGTTACCCATGGTTTCTTCGCAGTTACTTTCTTTGTACCTCTGTTTTCCTTCGCAACTTCTGTGATGGCCCTTTTTAGAGATGCCCATTCCTCTTCAATTGTACTGCCTACTGAGATATTCCTAATTGCTGTATCTATAGCCTTAGAGAACTTCAAGCGTATCTCGTCATTTTTCAGTACTTCCGTATCCCACTTCCTTGCGTACTGATTCTTCCTAAATGATTTCAGAATCTCTGTTTGACCATGATGTAATCTAACTGAAATCTTCCCTTATCACCCGGACTTTTCCAAGTATACCTCCTCCTCTTTTGATTCTTGAACAGAATATTAGATATTGCTAGCTGAAACTTGTTACAGAACTCAATTAGTCTTTCTCTTCTCTCATTCCTTGTTCCAAGCCCATTTTCTCCTGTGACCTTTTCTACTGTTCCTTCCCTTACAACTGCATTCCAGTCTCCCATGACTATTAATTTTCATCCCCCTTTACGTACTGTATTTCCCTTTCAATATCATCATACACTTTCCCTATCTCTTCATCTTCAGTTTGCGACGTCGGCATGTATATCTGAATTATCGTTGTCGGTGTTGGTTTGCCTTCGATTCTGATAAGAACAACCTTGTCACTGAACTGTTCACAGTAAAACACTCTCTGCCCTATCTTCCTATTCATAACGAATCGTACTCCTGTTACACCATTTTCTGCTGCTCTTGATATTACCATATACTCACCTGACCAGAAATCCTTGTCTTCTTACCACTTCACTGACCCCTACTATATCTAGACTGAGCCTTTACATTTCCCTTTTCAGATTTTCTAGTTTCCCTACCACGTTCAAGCTTCTGACATTCCACGCACCGACTCGTAAAACGTTATCCTTTCGTTGATGATTCAATCTTTCTCTCACGGTAACGCCCCCCCCCCCCCCCCTTGGCAGTCCTCTCCCGGAGATCTGAATGGGGGACTATTCCGGAATCTTTTGCCATTGGAGGCAACGTGTCCTGTGGATACACGTTAAGTGCCATTTGTTCAGTGGTTTCCATTGTCTTCTGCATCCTCATTCCGTTGATCATTGCTGATTCTTCCGCCTTTAGGGTCCGTTTCCCACCACTAGGATATGAGAGTGCCCTAAAGCTCTGTCCACTCCTCCGCCCTCTTTGACAAGGCCGTTGGCAGAATGAGGGTGACTTCTTATGCCGGAAGTCTTCGGCCGCCAACGCTGATTATTAATCAAAATTTAAGCCATGGTAGGATAGAGCTTTGAATAAACTCAAACTGAAACTCTATAAAAAAAATGTTAGCGCGTGGCCTCACCAGTTCAGATACTGTCATTTGTCATCAGTACTACCACTGGCTACTCCATTCTGTTAATAACAGAGCTATTGATCCTGTATTACCTTCTCCCTCCAATGAAGCATAACTGTGTTCACCAGGGTTCCTGAACTTGCAGAGCAATCGACTTTGGACAACATCTGCATGGTCTGAATAAATAAGTGTGGTGTGAAATAGTGCAACACGAATTATTGCACCGATTGATTTCCATAAAGCCTCAAACTTTGCGAGCACTTTCTCACAGACTAAGATCTTAGAAAAAGATCTATAACTATTCAGTCAGAACAATGCCTGTGCACAGATCTCCAATGCATCTACGACAGAGTTACGAGGCCTTCTTAACGATTCTGTGTTTATTACTGTTGCTGCTGGCACACAATTTTGAAATGCTAAATATCGCGCCTCTTCTCCCTGACTTCTTTCCTTTACACTGCGCTAAAACTGCTACGGCTTCTGCCACACTATCTGGACAACGTGCCACACCATTATGTGGCAGACGCAGTGCAGTCTGCCTATCAGGCCCGTTGGTTCCCACACAGTTTTGGAGACAGCATCTGTGTCGTAAGTGAAACACGCTGCACCAGACAACTCCCACATTTCCATACACAGTAACCAAAAGTTTACATTCAGTTGGAAACGGACCCGAAACTTCAGTTATTGTTACCCATGTAAACATTCTGTCTCCCACACCTGAACTCAAATTGGAATATTGTGATGCTGCTATCCCAAATTGTCACCCAAAATTTTCTTGCACAACTTAGAACCAAAGCAAAATTAGTTTTTAAATCCAAAGCATTCAGCTAGGTGAAATGCCTTTTTAGACTTTATGAAGGGAGGTCTATATTGGTAGTTAATGCGTCCTCTGGGAGAAAATAAGACGAAAATATTAATTTTTTTAAACAGAATGTACACAGAAGGCTCAATAATAAACATCTAGAATTATGAAAATAATACAACTGGATTGTGAAAGTAAAGTGAAAAGATATATCGCTGTGTTTGCTATATGAAATAAATAATTATTTATTCGATATTTTAGGATACAGTAGCATATTACAGCATATTTTAAACACTTTCTATCCAAAATGATTAAAGACTGACACAGGTTCGATTTATTTCTCGAAGACATGCTGACACGGCAATAAACAACATTCTTAAATTCGATGTTGCCACCTACAAAGGACATGTAAAAACAAAAATAAGTGATTCACATAAAGTACATAGTGGAAAGTAGCGTGAATGTATTTTATGGGAAATAAACATTGCCAAGCCAGTCTGTGCGTTATGTCGCCAATGCTCCACCAAGCATGCTGTGGAGGATCTGTATAACTTTGTGAAACATCCCGTAGTTGTTTCGCGTGATGTAGCGTGTCAGTTAGAGCGGGGAATCACCTGCTCCATCATCAGTTCCGAAGCCTGGGAAGGAGGGCAGTATATGAACGCACTCTGGCTACCTACATTCCCTCTCGCTTCTACATCACTCATTCTCCCGCCTACCCTCCTTCCCCTCCCCCACCCGAAGCTTTCAGCCTTTAAGACCTTCGGAACACAGTTTATCCCCTGTTACGGCTCTACTGCACTTAGAAATGGAACGTAAATTTAATATTTGTTTTTAAAACATTTAATTTAAAAATGAAATTTAATTTTGCACCGTCAAAGCGATATTTTTAACTGTCTGAGATTTTTCCGCCTCCTTCTATAAGAAAACTAATAGTTCTAGACAAAGAATGCATCGGATTTTTCTTTTGTATGTTATTTCTTGTAGTTCAATTTTTTACTGGGCTACATTTTCGCTAGCAAACGCAGTGTTCCAATTATTCGAGAAAAACTTAAAAAAAGTGGCATTAAAATCCCTTTCCACCCAGTGGTAACGATTTTTAGTACGTTATTCATGACACTCCCTCCTAGCACTGTACATAAATTTGCGACTACACGATTTTTTCCCCTAATTTTCCTTCTTCTGGGTGGTTATCCGTTCGGCCTACGCCTTCTACTACCTACACCACGTCGGTGCCCTCTATTTTAGACCTTCATAACGCTGCTACAACATCATTTCATTTTATAGCATGAATATTAACCGTTTCCTATTCAATACAGCCAGTATAATCTCCACCTCTTTCTTCTCCCTGTCCTCTTCACTTCCCTCTTCAGATACGTCGCTCCTCCATTTACTCCATAACGAAGTTCAGCAACAGTATTAATGTTTATTACTGAGCCATTCAACATGTTTAAGAAAATCCGCAGCAAAAATGAAACAAAACAAATGTAGGAAGCTGTAGAAAATGAAAGGTGGTGTGTTGGCAGCAGACAGAAACAAACCGAATAATCATGAAATGCTTTTATGATATTTCAACAAACCACAGTCTGCATTAACAAGTTCAACAGCTTACGCAGCTGGTATTACGTTCCCTATATTGGCGGTGTGACGTTACAGAGAGGCTTACCGACTGATCCCCAATCCACTCCCACGCAGCCGCTAGCGGGGACAGCCATCAAAGGCAGTGAAGCCGGCTGGTGTTGGTTAATCCGGCTCGTGTTATGTGCGTGACGTCTGTGTCCGAACAAATGACCCCACAGGTCAGCTGGCGCTCCACTCACAACGCCAGTGATATCGGTGACACTGAAACATCGCTCTACGTCTAGGGTGGCAGCACCATCGACGCGATGCGCTAATATAGCCGAGGTTGCCTTTTTTCTCATAGTTTCCAGCAGAGCGTCCTGATAATGCTGCTCGGGTTACGTAGCTTGAATTCATAATATATTTATATTTTCCTGGAATCTCCAAGTACTGTATCGGCTCATTCGGACAGAAGAAGAAACGAGAAGGCGTGAACAAGCCTACAGGAGCTTGGTAGCCAATATACAAAGCAGAGAAGTGTAGTGGAGAAAGATACGTCAATATTCAAGACAGAACGAAAAGTAACATCAAGCAAGGCAGTGAGGTATTGACAAATGCCTGAAGGTCTAACTGCAAGGACAAAGAATAGTTGAAGATGACTGTAACCGGTTGAAGCCACCTACGTGCGTTCGGGACACATACAACACAGGTTTTGAGAAGTAAAGGTGCGCAAAGACAGAAGTCAGTACGTTGTCGTTTACGAAAGTTATAACACCCAGAAAGGAATGCCTCAATGAACTCACAAAATTGTAGCGTGTCTATGATGTACCAGGACTAAATGATTAGCGTTGTAGAGAAATTATACCGCCTTCTTTGCTCTAAACAGAATCCTATCTTACCACAGCAAAATGGTCTGCTACGTTACCCCAAGCTCAATCATCGAAGAGCATCTCCTATTGCTTCTCGTGTCAGTAAAACGGAGGAGTATCAGGCTTTGAGTCTGAACGGGAGAGAATGAATGGTAGCTGGTAAATGGGCTTTTCTTACCGTAGTGTTTCAGCTTATACATGGCATACTGATACGACCGTTATGCATGTATGGTACCACTGGATAGAAGAAGGAAGGAAGAAATATTGGATTTAACGTCCTGCCGATATGGAGGTTATTGAAGGCGGAGCGCAAGTTCGGATTATTTAAAGGATGGGGAAGGAAATCGGCCGTCGCATCTCTCTTGTTTGAGCAGAAGAGGATCGTGCACAGTGATTAGTGGTTATTGCGTAACGTGAGGTGGCTGATATCTTGTTTCTAAGGCGGAAACGGACCGGGTGTGACTGTCCATAGTGTTGGCTCGACATTACAGTGCCGCGTAAAACATTTTGTGCTATAATATCAGTTGTAATCAACATTTGCGCTTTATGCAACTTTAACATTAGTAACCTCAGTCAGAGAATCATTCATCCCGAATCTCAAACTGAATACAGCTTCATTTTTAAGAATGTTCAAAATTACGACTGTTGTTTTTGGATGCTTGGTAAGGTATATTTTTCGAGAATCTTCCTAAGTTACGAATGTTGTGAAATTCTATTTTGTTGCAAATCGGAGTTCCTGATTTACAGCTACCGTAAATAAACGACCTGCAACATCACATTAGGTTTCTGTTTTAACACCAGTACATACTGGTCTGCACTCGTCGCAAGTTGACGCTAATGTCGAATTTGATGGTGACTGTAACCTGAACAACGTTTCAGAGAAACAGTAAATGTTGTGTAACTCTTCAGGCTTTCCCGGCGAGATCTTGACATGTGGAATAATCGGGTCTACTGCTGGATGTTTGTGTCGCTCTGGCACAATATTTCGGCCACGTAACTCGTTGCCTTCTTCAGGTGCTACCTGAGACTGCCTTATTGGATATATAGGATGGGGCCCCTCCACGCCCACACCAACGTGGTGACCAAACCAAAAGTTCTACTGTCACCTCCGTAAACATTTTAGTTTTAGAATCAGGCGTCACAGGATGCGGGCTGTGATGTTATCCATGCGTCTGGGTAAGATTACTCATTAACATGGTCCATCAGGAGATAGAAGTGGTCGAAAACGATTGAAGGGTAGCGGTTGTAAGGGCAGAGGAAAAAAAGTGCCAAGGCCAGCGCCAAGGGAAAAAAAACCTCTGCGTCAGTAGGACGGGTAGTAAGGGCAGTAGCAGCTTGCTAGCTGCGACAGAGCATGCAAGGTGAGGGAAGGTTAGCGTGAGGTATCGTGCATCGTTACCTATGTGTTGCGTGGTCGTTAGCTGGGTCAGTCCGGGTGCTGCGGCTGGGCTCGCTTGTAGTCTCCTGGGCCGGCCGCAGTGCCTTCCTCCCTGTAACATAAGAGTTCGGCGCTGCAACGCATGCGCTGCTGTTAGGCCCTCTGCTGCGCCTTGTCATCAGTGACTTGGTGCAGCTTCATCAGGCTGGTGCAGGACGGCGGCGATCGGCTACCGTTCAGCGTCCTCCTCTACTGCACGGCGCAGCCCTTCTGCAGCGTAGCTTCGAGCAGCTCCGCTTGTTCAGTGAGCAGCGCCGCTTGAGCATCGGAGAAATGCACGCCGTTCGCTCGCGCTTGCGCGATGAGGACTGCCTTTCTGTCCTCTGTCTCCCTCGGAGGGGCCGCCCCCGCAGCGGTCGGCGTCGCCACCGGTTCCGCTGGGGCGGCGGTTTTCTTCTTTGCACCTTTCACCTGCAGTGCTGCTGGGGCAGCCGCTGGGATAGGCGCGCGAACGTCCTTCTGCGAGGTCGCAGGAGTGTTCGCAGGTTCGAGTGCGCTGAGGCCTTGGGCGAAGACTGCTCGCGGTTGCCGCAAGGCCTCTTCCTTCTCTGCAGCCTCGGCGGCTGCGAAGGCAGCCCTCTCCGCCGCCATGACGGCTTTGAGGGCTGCTGTGGCCTCCTTCACGGCGGTGGCGAGTTCGAGGTCACATCTCTTCAGGGAGAGCGAGCTGCGTTCTGACTGCCCGTTTCCGAGCGGCCGTCCCTGCCCCTGGCAGGTGGATCTGCTACTGCGGCGTCCCTCAGCTGCGCCGGGCTGTTCTCCGCCCTACGCCGTTTCCGACGTCGTCTTCGCTTCTGCTGCTGCGTCGGTGCGGCAGCGGCCGCGTCGCCGCCCCCGGCACGGTTGCGGCTAGGACGGGCCTCAGAGAGCTGCCACAGATGGCGACCAAGTCGGGCGCGGACATCCGAGGGAGCACCGGGGAAGAGACAACACATTACAAGCAGTGCCAGGCGGGCGCGGACGGCAAAGAGAGCACCCAGCGCCCTCTGGGCATAAATACTGGACAAGATCCTCCAATACGGCAGTCTCAGGTAGCACCTGAAGAAGGCAACTAGTTACGTGGCCGAAATATTGTGCCAGAGCGACACAAACATCCGTCAGTAGACCCGACTATTCCACATGTCAGTAAGTTTTGTGCTAGGTTCTTCTGTTATCATAATAGATTTATCGTTTTGGCTGTAACTTGCTTCAGTTCAAAAGGCTACTGGCAATACTTCTAGCACATCATACCCATAAATTAATAGAGAATCAAGAAAATGTACTAGGTACAATGCAGTCCCAATGGTTATGCTGTTCTCGGCACGGGATGAATAAGTTGCTGTTCATAAGCAGCTCTAAATTACCTTGGCTACTGTCTAGTGATTGGATTGCTGTGCTGAAGGGCTCCCAAGAGAAATGTACAGGCTGTGAGTCATCTGTGAGTGGAAAGTTAAGGTGCCCTGAATAGGGCAAACAGGTACCATGGAGAGCTCAGGATATCGCACCTAACAAACCATTTCCAGGAGGTGTCTTCCACTGCAATTGGAATTGAGCCAGTACAGAGAATCATTTTCCCATTAGGAAACGAGCTGTTTTCCCTGTCAGGCGGACAAAAACGTGAAAAGCCAGGATCAATTAACCACCAACGGATTCAAACGTATGACGAATAATGAATGGTATGTCTTAGTGAAGAGGCAGCAAGGGATAGGATGGACTACCGTATAGACTCAGTGTGTGTTCCTGGGACCTCGTTCAACATGAAGCTGCTCTTCCGGCAGCCACGGTGGGACCTGTATGTAGCCAACTGCAGATCGTGGCACACATTGGGACAAACGAAGCCTGTCGACTGCGCTTGGATCATTCGAGCGAATGATTAGAGAGTTGAGAACTCCGACCCGCTCATGGAGCTTCAAAGGAGTTCACAAACTGCAGCATTGTTCCCACAACAGATCGTGGCACCCTGGTTCTGCGTCGAATGGATGGCTTGAACCAGAAGCTACGAAAGTACTGTGATAAGCCATGTTGAGACTTCCTTCAAAGGGTTGAGAACTGTAAGGTACCCTAAATGGATCTTGTTTGTGCTACACATCAGTGGTAGCTGACTGTGTGTGGGGAGCGCACAAGGCTTGTTTTGATTAGGCGGCTCTCCATCCAGTCCAGACAACGGTAGCTGTAGGAGGATAGGAAGTATCGGTGTCACATCCAAAGAAATGTCGCCCATGGGCTAGCGTATGAAAACTGAAACATATACAACATAGTGCCAGAGTTAGAAGCGTTCCTAAACAAAAAAAGGCGAAACTCACACAGTACTAGGTGTGGTAAGCTAGGTAAAAGCTGATGTAGACAGCATTGAGATTTTTGGGGAAAATTTAGATGTATATCGAAGGGACGGGCTAATGGAAAATGGAGGTGATGTATTTGTCGCAGTAGACAATAAACTCAAATCCATAGAGATATAAATTCGACCTGATTCTTTGCGCAAGACACAATATCGGGGATGGGCATAAAAACGAAAAGGATTGGTGGTGATGTGGTTTACCAACATAAGTACAAGGATAGCGTACCAATAGGGACAAGAAAGGAGGCATGAAGGGCGCCAAAAACAGAAATAACAATCATCCATTTATTGCACCATTACACACGCACATTATGATAAAAGAGACATTATAATTGCCATACTCAAATCTATTATGACAAACGATATGTATCACGAAGGTTACACACAATGGAGTTTAAGAAATTACAATGGCACATCAACTCCGCTAAGACAAACAGTGTGCATAATGAAGGCCGCACAATTTTATCAATGTAAGAAATTAAAATAATACTAGCATAAAATTAACTAAAATGCCTTGAAGGAAATGTTTATGAGAAGAACACGACGGGGCCACAAGGGAGGAGGCAACACAATATTTAACTCAGGTGCACCAAAACAAACAACGGACACCAGGCCGCGCCGACAACGGACACCTAAGGCACGCAACTACTCTCTCCGTTGCGGTTCCGCGCGTTCCACCCAAGTAATAGCTACGTGAAACATTTTAATACTTGGAACAGTACACCAGTGATCAGCAAATTAAAAAAAAAGAATAACATGACATAAAAATATAATAATTTAAGAAAATCACGTCATATGACTATGAGCTTAAGGTCTTTCGGTAATTAACAGATTACGAAACAGATAAAGGGGCATGTGACACTATTAAATCTTCCGTAATTACACTACTAAATTTCTCAGTACCCAAGTTGCAATTAACGCAACAAGAATTAAATCATTTAAAAGATAATGTTACTTTAAAATAATAATAAAGTCATTTCATACAGCAGAGGACCAAGAATGGCCCGATCAGTACTCCCCAGTGAAGCGGTTCACACAAATTGTACTCCACGGCTCCGAGCACACAGCCCCATACTAAATGCAACACAACCACAGCGACCCGGCGTACTACCAGAACCACCAGGCAGTAAACCAAAATCGTACTAAGCCAAAACAAGGACCGACTTTTAAAATAACGAGACCTAGCCCGGGCCGGACAACAGACCAAATGCCGGAAAATCCATTAGAAACCTCAGCCAACTTAATACCAAAACAAAAATTTATGAACAATATGAAGTTCAAAGGCTTCCGTTTAGTCGCGAAGGTGGCTCCGACCCGCCTGCTGAGGTGCCTGGCGTCGTACGGAGTGCCGAATCAACGTTAACCTTCGTTAACGGAAAGCGGAAGCATCACAACACAAAATAAACTCCAATCTAACTGCGCAAGGCAAACTCTAAGGAGTGCCACTCGAAGACTATGCACTTGAAGATCAAACATGAAGCACCCAAGCTAACGTGCCGCTGAACGACGCGCTTCGATCACCAGCGTCTAGTAGAGTACGGAGGGCAGAATACCCCATCGCTATACATCCATGGGACAGTAAACGAGGATAGCAATCCCAGCGAAGGAGAGACAGGAGGACGAAATGACATCCCGCCGCACATAGTAGGTGTTTCAAACTAAGGCTCGGCAAACTACAACAGGCGAGATTTTGCTCCCCTTGCGAATCAAGTTAAACGGCACACCGCGCCACTGTCCACTCTATTAACCGTAAAATCACGGTCCGGTCTTCCCGTCGGGCCCCACTCGGCGTCCAGACACTAACAACCCCAGCCGAGCCGAACTGTCTTCATGGCCAAGGCAGCCACCTCTTACCTCCTCACACGCCTCCAGCTAAGCTCCGGCCAGCGATCACACACGGAAACAACCGCCTAAGCCAAAGCGCTGTCTGAGTGAAAACTCAGCACTAAGATCGATACGGACTTGGAAATAAGCGAGCACCGTACCAGGTGGTATTTTGCGGAAATATGAAATGTGTATTTTGACTACCTTCTATGATCAAAGTCCTTTTAGATTCGGTGAAGGATGATCTTGATTTGCGTACAGCGGTTGTCTACCGTATTCCTTGCACTTGTGGCATGACGTATATTGGTCAGACTATCAGGACTGTGGAGGGCCGGTGTACTGAGCATAAGCGTCACACAAACTGCCAAGAAATCCGCCATTGCGGAAAATGGTTTCGCAACTGATCATCCTATGGAACATCACAACATGGAAATTCTGGAATGCACATCCAGTAAGTGGAGTAGTGCTGTTAAGGAAGCTGTTGAAATTAAATTCGCAAGTAGTCTTATAAATAGAAATGGAGATTTTTGTTTAAATTTTTCATGTAATCGTGCTCTCTCCCGTGTCAAAGAACAGAGGAACACTTGATTATCAATTTCACTATCTATAACTTCTGACGTTGGTCATCTTTGGTTTGCGATGGTGCTATTGTTTTCTATGTGTGTGAGTATAAACTTTCCGGAGTTTCTCAGAGATTACAAAAAAAAAAAGTTCAAATGGCTCTGAGTTCTACGGGGCTTAACTTCTGAGGTCACCAGTCCCCTAGAACTTAGAACTACTTAAACCTAACTTACCTAAGGACACAACACACATCCATGCCCAAGGCAGGATTCGAAACTGCGACCGTAGCCGTCGTTCGGTTCCAGACTAAAGCATCTAGACCCGCTCGGCTACTCCGGCCTGCTGCAATGTAATAACTAGCGTTTTTAGTGTCGTAGTGAGGAAATGCCAAGAGCGTTTTTGTGGGGGTACAGAATAGCAGTATACGGCCTCACTTCTTACTAACTGAGAAAGAAACATTACCGACTCCATCTCACATTTTAAGGACAAAAAGGCACACTTGTAAGATATCAGCCCCAGCAATCGATCCCACACGAAAATTTGGGCCATAATTCTGACAGTACGCAGTTATGACCTCCTGCAAGTACAACTTTTAAACTTCCGCGCGCACCATTTGTCACTCGCTCCACCCCACTGCAGCCACCTAATGCTTGAGAGAAAAGTACAGCACACTGACTAAGAGGTTTGTGTAGTACTGTTTCGAAACTGGTTACATGCTATGTTCACTGTGACAAAGTGCGTGATTTTCTAACATGATCTACTTGCTTAAGACATTTTTATGTTGCGATTCACAAATGTAGTGCGAATAAATGAAATGAATTGGCGTGTCATTATAGAAGTAACGTGGCGCTTCTTACTTAAAACCATTGCTGTAGTGCCTTATTTTCTCTGTATTTTACAGCTGAGACTGTTTGATATTTGTAGGAGATGCACTGTGATTCAGTTTGATTGATATGATTAAATAGTTAATCGAAATCATTAACCCAATTTATTAATTATTCTTTAGTGATCTAGGTTTATGAGTTTGGATTTTGAGGCGTGTATGTAGATGCAGAATCCTGAACATACATTTACGTGAGACAAATATACACACATCAAAAAATGTTACGCATCACTTCGGTTCCGAGAACTACAGAACATCATTTCCGCCCTTTCTACTGCTCATGAAAACCACACATTGCAAGTTGTACCACCATACAGGGAGACCTACAGAGTTGGTGGTCCAGATTGCTGTACACACCGCTACCTCTAATATCCAGTAGCAGGTACTCTTGCACTGATACATGCCTGTATTCGACGTGGCATACTATCCACAAGTTCATCAAGACATTGTTGGTCCAGATTGTCCCACTCCTCAACGGCGATTCGGCGTAAATTCCTTAGAGTGGTTGGTGGGTCACGTCGTCCATAAACAGTCCTTTTCAATCTATCCCTGGCATGTTCAATTGGGTTAATGGCTGGAGAACATGCTGGCCACTCTAGTCGAGCGATGTCGTTATCCTGGAGGAAGTAATTCACAAGCTGTGCACGATGGGGGCGTGAATTGTCGTCCATGAAGACGAATGCCTCGCCAATATGCTGCCGATATGGTTGCACTATCGGTCGGAGGATGGCACTCATGTATCGTACGGCCTTTACGGCTCCATCCGTACATGTATCGTACAGCGCCTTCCGTGACCATCAGCGGAGTACGTCGGCCCCACATAGTGCCACCTCAAAACAGCACCAAACCTCCACTTTGTTGCACTCGCTGGACGGTGTGTCTTAAAGCGTTCAGCCTGACAGGTTGCCTCCAAACACGTCTCCGACGACTGTCTGGTTGAAGGCATATGCGACACTCATCGGTGAAAAGAACGTGATGCCAATCCTGAGCGGTCTATTCAGCATGTCATTGGGCCCATCTGTACCGCGCTGCATGGTGTCGCGGTTGCAAAGATGGACCATGCCATGGACGTTGGGAGTGAAGTTGTGTATCATGCAACCTATTACGCACAGTTTCAGTCGTAACACGACTTCCTGTGCCCCCTCGCAAAGTATTATTCAACTTGGTGGTGTTGCTGTCAGGGTTCCTCCGAGCCATAATCCGTAGGTAGCGATCACCCACTGCCGTAGTAGCCCTTGGGCAGCTTGAGCGAGGCATGTCATCGACAGCTCCTGTCTCTCTATATCTCCTGCACGTCCGAATAACATCGCTTTGGTTCATTCCGAGGCGCCTGGACATTTCCCTTGTTGAGAGCCCTTCCTGGAAAAAGTAACGACGCGGACGCGATCGAACCGCGGTATTGACCGTCTACGCATGGTTGAACTACAGACGACACGAGCTGTGTACCTCCTTTCTGGTGGAATGACTGGAACTGATCCGCTGTTGGACTCCCTCCGTCTAATAGGCGCTGCTCATGAATGGTTGTTTACATCTTTGGGTGGGTTTAGTGACATCTCTGAACAGTCAAAGGGACTGTGTCTGTGATGCAATATCCATAGTCTATATCCTTCTTCGGGGGTTCTGGGAACTGGGGTGATGCAAAACTTTTTTTTGATGCATGTATTTCGTACTCATATTACCCAGTTTTATTCGCGTGGAATAACATGACTGTTGTGTAACAAAATTGGAAGACACGTTGGACAGAAGGGTCCACCCTTCCCGTCCTCTTCCCTTGCCTTCAACATCCCGCGAATAAGAGGGAGAAAACCTCTGCGCGAAGTTTAAAATCTGTGCTTTCAGAAGGTCATAACTGCGTACTGTCACAATTTTTGTCCAAATATTCTCGTGGACGTTATGCTTGGGCTGACTTCTTACAAGTGTCCTTTTTTCTGTGAAGAATACGAGGTAACAGTTGTTTATGTTTATTTGTGAGGAGGATATGAACGGCAGTGGCTACCTCAAAGAGGTTTTGAGGCCTAGGTGCCGTCCATCCGTCAGATGTCGTCCTACAATACTTACTGTTTAGCTAAACGCAGTTGGGTTTTTCGTAATATTGGGCTTTACATCTAGATTAAATTTCTACAGCTGCTATATTGGGACTCATCTCTCTTATTACTTTGGGATGGTTACTACTATATCTAGCTCAGTCAATGGTGATCGGTCAGCTGAAGTGGAAACAGGTAAACAATACGTGTCTATTAACGTCGACGGGTTCTAAATACTAGATGGAAAAATTACCATCCTCATCTATTAATAACGTTGTCAATGACTCATACACGGAATGCAGTTCTTTCTCAAAGAAATATTTCAGTATTTGCGAGCAGTAAAAATTTTCTGTTAAATAATAAAACAAATATTACAACTAATCACAAGTAATTTCTTTTGTAGTACTGTCTGTATTGCATAGATGAATAATTAAACTCTGATGAAAACGAATCTGTTTACTTGGGTTTCAGATTTTTGTTTTACATACCATGAGTAATGGCACAGACAATACTTTAAGTTTAATTAATTTTGAGCTAGTTTGGTATTTATTAATCACAGAATGGATAAGTTGTCAAATGGTTCAAATGGCTCTGAGCACTATGGGACTCAACTGCTGTGGTCATAAGTCCCCTATAACTTAGAACTACTTAAACCTAACTAACCTAAGGACAGCACACAACACCCAGCCACCACGAGGCAGAGAAAATCCCTGACCCCGCCGGGAATCGAACCCGGGAACCCGGGCGTGGGAAGCGAGAACGCTACCGCACGACCACGAGATGCGGGCGATACGTTGTCCTAATACATCCAAACACATTATGTACACACAGCCTCAATATGAGTCATAGTGCAAAATTTACTCAGTAATCAATGAAATGATCTGTGGAATATGTATAAATTATTGTCACTTACTGCCACTACTAGTTGAAACTGACTAACTCCGTTTTCTTTGGAATTTCTGTCGTTACATCAGTCTTCTTGCTCTGCTTTATATTCCATAGCACATTTCATTGTGGACGTTTATGGTCGTCAGGACAGTGCACTACTCCTCTCACCCCTCACTGTAGGTCGAAAAGTCTAATAACAATGCTTTTTTGCCTTTGTAGACAACCACCTAAACACCATGACAGGTTTGACAGCCAGCAGATAAGCAACGTTTGTAACAAAACTATGTACAACATTTCAGCCTGACAGTCGGCCGCAAGCTCAAACAAACGAGTAGAATGCTCGCCATGGAGAGAGGATATATGCGTATGTACGAGGTCTGCACAGAAAGTAAAGCACCGCATTATTTTTCTCAGCCGAAAACAATGCTAGGAATGCGAAACGTTACGTATGTATTATTTGATGACTCCTGAGTGAGCTCGCCAAATTTCCGTCACTTCCGAATGATAGCGTAGCTGCAGGACAGTTTCAAAATGGCGTCCGTAGGTGATGTACGATACAAACAATGTGCCATCCTTGAATTTCTCACTGGAGAGAAAGGAACTGTGGGGAAGATTCGCAAACGCTTGTGCTGAGTCTATGGAACATCTGCTGTCGACAGAAGTATAATTAGTCGCTGAGCACGGAGGGTGAGGTCATGAGAAGGCGATTTAGCGGAGCTCCACGACTTGCGACTGCCATGGCTGTCACGCCTCACATGTTTCAGCGAGCTGACGTCATCGCGAGGACAGATTAAAGGATGCCATTCATGGAAGACATTTTGAGCACGCTGAGGAGGTGATTCACACAGTGAAGCGCTGGCACCGCCGCCAGGACAAGGATTAGTACTGACAGGGCATACAGGCCCTTATTTTGCGCTGGAGGAAAGCCCTAGAACGGGATGGAGACGACGTGGAAAAATAGGGAGTGTACATGAAACACCGTTCTTTCATGTGTTTAATTTTCATTGCGTTCAATAAAGAACTGTTGAAGAAAAAACGCGGTGCATTAATTTCTGGGCACACCTCGTAGATGACCAGCTTCCGTATAGCAGAGCTGTAAGGCTACACTTGTTTGTTGTGCTTCTGCGAGAGCAGATGTGACAAGACTGAGGGTATCACCTATCCTTAGTGGTAGTTGTACTACAACCCTGTGATGCTCCACGATTAATTTCAAATAACTTATGGGACTGCAGCCGGGTCACGTCGTCGACAACCGCCGATATTTTGACAGGTGACCACTCTGTCACTTTCAGGGCGAAACTGCAGCAAGTAAGCGCTGTGCAAGTGAATTTAAAACCTTGGTTTGCAGAGCAGTTCCGGCGGAAAGATAACACGCACGCACATGCACACACACACACACACACACACACACACACACACACACACACACACACACACAGACGGTAATCACGAAAGCCACAACACAACCAAAGATGACAAAAGCCAGAATTTATGGATAGTGAGAACTATTAAATAAAGGGGGCGGTAACACTAACTCTGTCCATCTGTTTTTTGACGAGGCAGAGAGGACAGGGTTTGTCACAGAATTTGAGCAAGAACCTCTGTCTCCATTTAAAAGGTTACTTGCTAATTTAATTTTAACTCCTCTTCCAGTATCTGGAAATGTATGCCAGTATCTCCGTGTTGGAGGGTGCTAAGACAATGTTCCGCAATGGCAAATTTGCTCGGCTGTTGCAGACGTGTATGACACTTATGCTCCGTATTTCGGTCTCCAGGTCCTGATGTCTCACCAATACATACAAGCCACAGCGGGAAGGAATACGATAGACACTCGACAACCAAAAACATCTTGTGTGGAACCTGAAGGAGGCCGGGAAACACATTTCACATCATATTTTCGCAAAATAGGACCAATCTTGTTGGTAATGCTCCCTGAGTAAGACAGAAAGACCGTAGACCTAAGTGCCAAATCGGTATTAGCATCACTCAAAGTTGGGGGTCGATAGCCCACTGCAGGTTTGATCTGTCTTTCACTATACCCATTCAGGCGAAAGGTGACCTAAAAACACATTAGCGTAGCTGACAAACTCTCAGGGTCTGAAATGGCGTGGTCGCTGTGAACAAAGGTACGAAATACCCCTTCACGCGGAGTCGGAAGATGGCAACTATCAGCTTGTAGGTACATGCCTGTGTGATTTCGTTTCCTATAAACAGCATATCCCAACTTAAGATCAACCTTCCTCCTGACCAACACATCAAAGAAGGTACCCATCCTTTTTCACCTCCATCGTGAAACGCATATTCGGGTAGACTGAATTCTGGTGTTGCAAAAAGTCGTTCAAATCCTCACTGCTACGGGACCAAACAACAAAAGTACCGTCAAGATTTCTGATAAAAAGAAGAAGCACGTTTCAAAAGCCGACGGATCCAAGACGCATTCCACTAAGTCTTCCATAAAAAAATTGGTAATGACAGACGACAACGAGCTTCCCATCGCAACATAACTGTCTGCTTATAGTACTGGTCATTGAATAAAAAGTAGGTGGAGGGGAAGACATGTCGAAGTGTGATACTGTGTCGTACTTCTGAACAACACAGGCACTGCAGTAACGTATTTATTCGCCAACACCGGGAAAGCTACTTTCAATTAAAGTGTCTCCGCTGTACAGGAATATACATAATGGATGTACAAGTGCAGATTGCAGACACATCGTTGACGACATATGGAAGTTTGGGGCCGTCTGTGGATCGTGCTCGGATATCCTAATGGTAAGGCGATAAGCGGAAAATCTTAGTTCGAGTCCCGGCACAAATTTTCATTGGCGTCATTCCATTATAGAGCTGATGGTTGTCCATTTTAAGAACTGCGAATACATTTCATGCATGTCAAAATATATTTTTCGTGAATTCAACACGAAATCTTACCTTTATTAACCACAACGAATCTGACAGAGGAACACGAGTGAAGAGAGAGACCACATGAAAACTTATTAGAACATCAGAGTCATTCAAACGCATTACCTCTACCCAACTTAAGAAGCCCGCAGAGTCCTTAACGTAATGCTCACATTGAAAACTGTATACGGCGGGAGAAACTCAGGATTTATCTGTTCGCTCACTTCAAAATAAGAGAAGAAAACAACGAGCAACGCACAACACAAAGGAAATCGGAGCACAAAAACCGTTCGTTCGCGGTTGTCACGAAGTTGATTGCCGCGGTTCGCAGTGTCGTAAGCGAGGTAGTTCAGTCACGAACTCTACCGGTACTGCTACACCGAAGAGCCGAAGAAACTGGTACGCCTGCCAAATATCATGGAGGACTCCCGCGAGCGGGCAGGAGTGTCGCAACATGACCTGGCATGGACTCGACTAATGTCTGAGGTAGTGCTGGAAAGAACTGATACCATGAATCCTGCAGGGCTGTCCATAGATCCGTAAGAGTAGGAGCGGATGGAGATCTCTTCTGAACAACACGTCGCAAGGCATCCCAGATGGGGAGTTTGGTAGCTAGCGGAAGTGTTTAAACATGCAAGGGTGTTTGTAGACGTGTGGGGTGTCGCATTGTCCTGCTGGAATTGCACAAGTCTGTCGCAATGCACAATGGACATGGATGGATGCAGGTGATCAGACAGGCTGCTTACGGATGTGTCACCTGTTAGAGTCGTACCTAGACGTATCAGAGGCCCCATATCACTCCAACTGCATACGCTCCACACTATTACAGAGCCTCCAACAGTTTGAACAGTACCCTGCTGACATGCAGGTTCCATGGATTCATGAGGTTGTCTCCATACCCTTACACGTCCATCCGCTCTGTACAATTTGAAAGGAAGCTCGTTCGACCAGGCAAGATGTGTCAGTCATCAACAGTCCATTGTCGATATTGATGGCCCTAGGTGAGACGTGCAGTCATCAAGAGTACACGAGTGGGCTTTCGGCTCGGAAAGCCCATATCGATGATGTTTCGTTCAACGCTTCGCACGCTGACACTTGTTGATGGCCCAGCTTTGAAATCTGCAGCAATATGCTGAAGTATTGCACTTCTGTCATGTTGCACGATTCGCTTCAGTCGACGTTGGTCCTATTCTTCCAGGATGTTTTTCCGGGCCGGCCGGGATGGCCGAGTGGTTCTAGGTGCTTCAGTCCGGAACCGCGCGACAGCTACGGTCGCAGGTTTGAGCCCTGCTTCGGGCATGGATGTGTGTGATGTCCTTAGGTTAGTCATGTTTAAGTAGTTCTAAGTTCTAGGGGACTGATGACCTCAGATGTTAAATCCCATAGTGCTCAGAGCCATTTGAACCATTTGATTTGTTTTTCCGGTCACAGCTATGTCCGAGATTTGATGTTTTACCGGATTCCTGATACTCAGGGTACACTCGTGAAATTGTCGTAGGGGAAAATCCCCAATTGATCGCTCCCATGGAGATGCTGTGTCCCATCGTTCGTGCACCGACTATAACACCACATTCAGACTCACTTAAATCTTGATAATCTGCCCTTTTGCTGCAGTAACAGACCTAACAACTGCGCCAGACACTTGTTGTGTTATATACGCGTTGCCGATCGCAGCGCCGTATTCAGCCTGTTTACGTATCTCTGAATTTGAAGCGGTTCTAGGCGCGCAGTCCGGAACCGCGCGATTGCTACGGTCGCAGGTTTGAATCCTGCCTCGGGTATGGATGTGTGTGATGTCCTTAGGTTACTTAGGTTTAAGTAGTTCTAAGTTCTAGGGGACTGATGACCACAGTAGTTAAGTCCCATAGTGCTCAGAGCCATTTGAACCATTTTCTGAATTTGAATATGCATGCCTATACCAGTTTCTTTGGCTCTTTAGTGTACAACCGCAGTTGAGAAACCCCTCTACCTAAAAATACTGACTTTAAGCTTCCGCAGTACAGTCGTTCTCAGCTGCTCTCTCGTGATATTAAATGCGATAGAGATACATTACCAAAACGGTGTCAGGGATTACAACAGAAAAGTGCAGAACGGTTTCCTTTTAGAAGAGAGTGAAGCAAATTTGCGAAAATTCGATTGAAGTGAGCAGATGTCCATGAAGCCGGCTTTTGCAACAATACAATAGTTTTGAAAGAAACAGTCAAAGAGGACGTGGTACAATATACCAAGATGCATACAAGCTTGCGAACTGAGCGGTTTACGAGCCGCTCGCGAGCATGTTGCCCTTAAGTGTGTTCGTCGAGGACAAAGGAGTGCTCGGATCCACTGGGGACGGCACAGTCGTATACTCGCAAGCGCTTAAGTGCTGGAGAGCTATGGAGGTGATTGGAGGTTCAGGCGAAGCTTGCGGCATCAGCTTTTCCCCAAGCGGCTCCTGAGCCGCTTATGAGCACGTTGCCCGCAGTGAATACGTACCTTGAGAACTATTAACCTACGTACAAGGAATTACCGCACAAAGAAGAGTACGTCGCTACCGGACGTAACGTACGCTGGAGCAGCTCTCCGCCGGCGAAGGCTGACGCAGCCGATGCGTTGTATGCAGACCTGTTGCTCGCTCGCCTTGGCTCAGTGTGACGCTGCGCGGCGTCCGCTCCTACGCCAGCGATCGATGCCGCTGGCGGCTGGCGACTGGCGACTGGCGACGCGGTGTCCGCCGTGATGGATGTCTTCCTGTCGCCGCTAATGCATCGCCGGGCCGCCGCTGGCCGCTTTTCTGCGCAGTTTCACGCCGCTTGATTTAGTGCGCGGCGACGGCGCGCCAGCCGCGCGGATAAGCCGAGGCCTGAGCGCTATTGGTCGTGTGTTCCTGAAGACCCCTTCCTCAGTGGCTTAAAAAAAGGGCAGCGGAAGGGAGTACGGGAAAAGGCGAACGCCCGCCTCTTCCGTCTTAGTCACCAGAGCCCCGCTTCCCGACGTAAAAACTGCGGCTCTGTCTCCTCGTATTTCACGGGCTGGAGTCAAGTCCAATAGTCTCGTGTGTCTGTCAGCTTTGCTCCATACATTAACCTCCCCTCCGAGAAGGCGGAGCCAGTCGACAACAGTGTTTCTGCGAAAACAGCATCCGTATGTATGTTTTTTCTAGAACAGAAACATATACACAACTATTCAGATTAGTGTTGCCCCGGAAATCAATTTTAACGCGTTGTCACCTCCTCTGCCAATCCTATTTCGTCGAAGTTTCTGTTGCACAGGAGCAGTAAGTAATTAAATATATCTTTTCTATCAAACCCGACCGTGGAAAGCTATCGGATTCGCACTTAGTTCCAAGGAGTTTAAAAAGCTCGTAATTACTTCAGAGACTGAAGAGGGTGGACAGACGCTACAATCGAGAAAACTGATCACTATATTGGATATACATAAATTCAGAAAGTTAATTCACATTTCTGGCAGCAGGCTGATCGTACTTTCTGAGGAAACGAACGCCAACTCAGAAATCAAGAAACTTATTGCAGAACATCCAATACAATAAGCCGATAATTTCTTCAAAGTAGCTGGCATTACTGATATGCTATTCAATCTGGGTACGAGTCAGAGTTGCGATGTACCCCCACATTGGGGGCTAGATTCCAGTCTTAAATTGGTGATACTGTCGGTGGAAACTCTCGTGGTAGATCAGAAAGACCAAAAAGAGTTGAATATGAGAGAATTTAAAAATTTGTGTTTGTTTACGCGGCAACAAAGATCACATGTGACCGAAGCTGCTCATATTGTAAAAATAAATAAAAAAATAAAATGTGCAGATAAGACGGAAAAATGGACGATACATAAATTTTTAAACATCAGTACAATTTTGCTTTCTCTCGCGATGAATATGTCAGCTACAGTTGACACGCGAGAAAGACCAAGGTGACAAAGGGGAGAAGGGGGACGATTTGATATTTTACCACATGGCAACAAGAATGTCAATTTGTACCATCTGGTAGGCTGCCTCAGCTTTCTTACATCATATAGTTGCACTCGTTCTGTCGAAAACGTGGCGTTTAATTGCGATTGACATTATGAGATTCTATTGAAGATAGTAAGCAGCAAAATTATATCATGGCCCGAGGAGGCAAGCGCTAAGAATTGACTGTCATATTCATCTGTTTCTTACAAGTGCTTCATCTAACTGCAACAAGTGATGTCGGGGGAAGTGTCTGAGGCAGCTGGGGACCAGAGTCTTATGACCTTGAAGACTCTTCAATAAGCCTCAAAAATAGGTCTCGTGCCCTCTTCTGGGAAGAGCAGGGCGAAGCTCCACAGGCCAGGACAAAGGATGCAAACAATGCTTTCGGTCCACAGTAGCTCCTTTTCATCCCCGACACAGCTGAGGTCGTTTTTCATATTAATGGGCCTCCTGAGAGAAAGAGACTTTCAAGCATCTAGCAGGTTTGTAATGATAACCACCTTTGGAAGAAATAAGCAATGTAATGTTGCACTGGGGAACCAGTTGTCGACGCTGGGAAGTGTCACGGCGAGGAATCATGCAGGAGTTCGCATGTTACACGCAGGCCACCACAAGACCAGGTATTTAATTACCCTGCACAAGGGAAGGAAGGTGTGGTTACGGAATGTTAGTTAACTGATACTGCGAATATAGCCCACCAATGGTAATTGGAAATTCAGCACCTCGCAGGACAGAGCGGAAGAATGACGAACAAATAATCAGGGACAGCATCAAGCAGAGCCAAGAGGAAGGAGGGAAGCAGTGAGACAGTAAGATTAGAGCCAGTCTGTGAGTTAGTGGACGGTCAGTGAGTGATAATATTTGAAAGCCGAGAACTGTGAGATGTCTGAGAAGAAGCGATTTTCGTGGTCTTTCGCACAAAGTGTTCTCAGTTTGACATCTGGAAGAATGTCGAGATCAGAAATGAGCTCAATAAACACACTTTAAAATCGCCAGTGGGCTTTTTTGACGTCATCTCTGATCTCAATGTCGCCATTCTCAGAGAATCTACTCAGGAGTCTCCGCCGTAGACAATTTAACTGAAAACTTCCCTCTTGAGTCTGTTGTCAGGTAAAAGTGGACTACACTAGCTTAGAAAAGAGAGTGATAAAACAAGTTCGCAACTACAACTGAGGACTCGCGGCATTACCGCTACAAACGCAACTGTTGGACGTGACGAACGTTTCCAAGAATGGATTGATAGAGGCTCGTATTGTTAGCCAATAAACAGACTTTAATAATACATAGAAAGTGTATTTTTGTGCAAACATACACTTGTTTAAATGGAATAATGCCTATTAACATCAACAAACTAAAAGCAGCGTAAATTAGAATGTCAGTGGCGTTTGCTGCAGGAGTTGACGAGATGTCGTATTGTGCAAAGTTTCATTAACGACATTTGTTTGTGCCATTCAGCCCGCGTAGTTGCTAGGTACGATGTTGTTAATGTTTGCTGTCAGCGCGTAAGAGTGTTCCTTGAGGCCACTGCGACTTGTAACGCAGTTAGTGTGCGACAGTCCAAGCAGAATATCACAGTAGAGTGGACGATGCGATTTACCAGCGCAGAAGAAGGCGACGTTCGCATGGCGTATCGAGAGTGTAGGAAGAATGCAGTTCGTTCTTGAACGGTATGCACTGCAAGAGATCCCAAGAGACGTTAACCATCTCGGTAGTTATTTATGAGCCACTTCGATTACATATGTGAAAATGGTGGTGTAACACCTAGAAAACGTAACAGAAAGAAACAGGTGACGGAAAAAGAGAGGGAAATTAATGGTCTTGCTGCTGTTGCAGTTGATCCACACGTTAGCTCCCGCACAATCGTACAAGAAAGTGCCGTGAGTCAGGCAAGTGTCCTGGGCATTCTTCATCGACACAGGTTCCATCAGTATCACGTCTCTATCCATCAAGATCTGCATGATAATTAAGACCAGATACTAAACGTGTGGCGTGGGATAGTGAACCATCATCTCATAGACCTGTTTTTCATAGACGATACGCTGAATGCGCAGAAGTATCGCAGCCTCCTTACAGACCATCTTCCACAGATGCTAGAAGACGTTCCTATTCAGACTAGGAGGAACCTGTGATTCCAGCGTGATGGCTGTCCAGCACATAGTGCACGAAGCACTACAGTACTACAGTACAGGAATTGTTTGCAAGTCGTTGATTGGACACAGAGGACCTGTACCTTGACCGACCTGTTTCCCGGATTTGACGCATGTTGACTTTTTTCTGTGGGGAAAGTTGAAAGACGCTGCCTAGAGGGACATACCAACCAAACCCGATGATATTCAATGACGTATTACTGGGGCCTGCTCGGACATCTCCTCTGAAATGTTGGCACGTGTGCAGCAGTCGTTCCATACCAAACTGGAAGAGTGTATTGCCGCCGTCTGTGGTCATTTTAAACACAACCTGTGAAGGTCAGTTGTCTCGTTTGTGATCAAAATTCACACAACAAACGTATGTACTTGTGTTGTTCTTTAGTGTGGGCTATTACAGGTACTGTACACGTGTCGGAATAGGAACTTTTGAAAATACAATATCTCGTAAACGACCCGCGCTGGAATCCTGCAACAAACATCACTAAATTTTAATTTATCCTACTTTTGGTTTGTTAATGTCAATAGGAATTTTTTCCATTTAAAACGTGTGGTTGCACAAAAACTGTATTTTCTACGTATTACTACAATCTGTTTGTAGGATAAACAATGCGAGCTCTGACTACGAATCCGTTGTGTGAAAACCGCTCATCAATAGCACTTTCCATTTCAGCAATACTTCCAGTGTAAGGTTTAGGTGAGTCACCCCGTATATACAGGGCGGCTCACTTCAACGTTTCAGCGCACACATTTATCAATGTTGCAGCGCGCACAGCGCTATTGCCATGTAAACGGCGATCACTTCGAACATACGTTGTAGTGTTTCTGCTGTGAGAAATGTCAATGCATAGCGGCGTCCTTCTTGTTTGTCTCTGAGGAGACGTGTGTATGTTTTGTAGGCACTGTTGTACATTTCTGTGATCGTTCACCATGTGCAAAATTTCAGTTCTAACGTAAGCCGGCCGAAGTGGCCGTGCGGTTCTAGGCGCTACTGTCTGGAGCCGAGCGACCGCTGCGGTCGCAGGTTCGAATCCTGCCTCGGGCATGGATGTGTGTGATGTCCTTAGGTTAGTTAGGTTTAATTAGTTCTAAGTTCTAGGCGACTGGCGACTTCAGAAGTTGAGTCGCATAGTGCTCAGAGCCATTTGAACCAGCCAGTTCTAACGTAATCATCAAAAATGTTCGGAGACATGTCCTGTACCACACTGAACAATAACAGTGACTCGGACGCGTGTAATCTATCTTCCACTCTGAAAGAAGCTAATACGTGTAGTGCGACCGTGCGAAGTGTGTGAGGCAGGTGATGTGCTACGGAGACTAGCAAATTTATTTGTTTTTTATGGCAAAGGACTGATAAACATTACATAGAACATTCTGAGCCTGTATTATTTTGTCATTCAGAGAAATCAATAAACGTAAGGACAATGTAACTCAAAGAGCTATCTAGATAACCGTCCTATAAGTCCAACCCTACCTTTTGGGAACATTTACCGATAGAGAACATGCGTTGTTTTATTTTGCAAAACGTGTTTGAGTTTCCGCAAAGAATTGCCAGTTTCAGAGTTAAATCCTTTCTCACCTTCCAAATAATGAGATACATTCGCAGTATTACAGATTTTAATACACTGAAGCGCCAAACAAACTGGTATAAGCATGCGTATTCAAATTCACAGATACGTAAACAAGAAGAATAGGGGCTGAGATCGGCAACGCCTATATAAGACAACAAGTGCTGGGCGTAGTTGTTAGATCGGTTACTGCTGCTATAATGGCAACTTATCTAGATTTAACTGAGTTTGAACGTGGCGCTACAGTCGACACACGAGTGATGGGGCACAGCATCTCCGAGGTAGTGAATGAAGTGGGGATTTTCCCGCATGAGCATTTAACGAGTGTACAATGAATATCAGGAATCCCGTGAAATATCAAACCTCCGCCATCACTGCAGCCGGAAAAAGACCCTGCAAGAACGGGACCAAAGACGACTGAAGGAAATCGTTCAACGTGACAGAAGTGCAACCCATCCACAAATTACTGCAGATTCCAATACTGAGCGATCAACAAGGGTCAGCGTGTGAACCATTGAACGAAACATCATCGATAGGGGCTTTCGGAGCCGAAGGCTCACTCGTGTGCCCTGGGTAACTGCACGATACTAAGCTTTACGTCTCGCCTGAGGCTGTAAACATCGACACTGGACTGTTGATGACTGGAGACATGTTGCCTGGTCGGATGAGTCCCGTTTCAAATTCTATCGAGTGGATGGAAGTATACGGGTATAGAGACAACCTCATGGTCCCTGCATGTCAGCAGGAGACTGTTCAAACTGGTGGAGGCTCTGTAACGGTGTGGGGCAAGTGCAGTTGGAGTGATATGGGATTCCCCCCATACGTCTAGATACGACTCTGTTAGGTGACACGTATGTAAGCATCCTGTCTATCACCTGCATTCATTTATGTCCATTGTGCATTCCAACGAACTTCGGCAAATCCAGCAGGACAGTACAACATCCCATACGTCCAAAATTGCTATAGGGTGGCTCCAGGAACTCTCTTCTGAATTTAAACACTTCCGCAGGCCACCAAGCTCCACAGACATGAACATTACTGACCATATCTGGGAGGCCTTGCAACGTCATGTTCAGAAGAGATCTCCACATCTCGTACTCTTTCGTATTTATGAACAACCTTGCAGAATTCATGGTGTCAGTTCCCTACAGGACTGCTTCAGGCATTAGTCGAGCCTGTGCCACGTCGTGTTGCGGCATTGCTGCGTGTTCGCGGGGGCCCTAAACGATATTGGGCAGGTGTGCCAGTTTCCCTGACTCTTCAGTATAGTACTAATCAGAGTAGTATCCAGTAGTAACTAGATAACAGGTTTAGTCTAACCAATAACGAAGTTTATATCCGGGAAACAAACAAAAACATCCCTATATTTCCTGGATCTGAAGACGTTTGTTGGTAACCAGAACCTGTTATGGAGTCACTATTCAATTGTGGTAGGGTCGAGACTTATAGTTTGCAATAAAGAAAACTGATGCGTCTGTCTCCTGCAACTGATGATGTCAGGTTTTGGTAACACTCACGGTTCTCACTTTTGATGAAATCTGTAAAATACTCTTACATAACTATAGAAGCTTGTTTTTCCTCTGAGTATCTTCCGCACTTCTTAACAGATGTTCTTTTATTTTCCTTTTATCAGACCACGTTATATGACCCAAATAAAGAGTAGTTGCACATTATTGTGTCGTATATAACTTTTTATTGACCGAATTACAAAAAAAAACCCCGAAGGTGCTATCGGCTTTCAGTGTTTTTGTGTAATAGAATAAAATATCCTGAAATTGTAAAAACACAAAAAAGTCTAGTGAGTTTCTGAAAATTTATAAATTTAAATGCAAAGTTACGAATGAATTTTCTTTCCTGTAACTCGGAAGCTAGATAAGACTTTGCTGGGTCCACAGTTTTGGCTTGTTACGCATTTTGTGTTTATATGTACCACATAAGAATTGACGCTATGAACCTTGCTGGAAGAAAGTGTCGATAACACACGGTTCCATGTCGATAACATGCATTGCATTCTGATGATTATTTACTGCCGCTAAAAACAGTCCGGTTGGAACAACATTGCTTCACTGATTCTGGTAACTGACAAAAACAGAAGTCTTCTTTTTACCTTACCTACAAACTTCCTTGCTGAGAGAGACTGAAACCTGCCAAAATTTTTAAAAACCTAGTTTCATCATTGTTAGTCGTTTGAGTACAGTAGTAAAGTTATGTCCTGGGGAAGTTGGGAGGGACATGAAATTGTTTTGTAAACATAAATAGACTAAGTCTTGGAGTGAACGCTGGGAACGATGTTGAATATATGCCGTAATATGATACCAAGTGAAGTGATGCTGTGTTTATGACGTATCCGAGGGAAACTGTGTCCGAAATCTTCTCAGACCATTGCGATTTAAGTTCTCTGTGATTTAATTACACCACTTTAAGCTCATTTTGAAATGATGCCTCAAACAGGCCAAAGCTGCTGCGTAATACAGCTGTGACAGAGTTCCATTTCTGATCTCCTCGACGTCAACGAGGAGGTAAGTTCTTAGCTTTTTACGTTCCATCTGGTAAGTGTCTCTGCAGTGAGATATAAGGACTACAACATGAGATTTATGTCAAGAAAATGAGACATGAAAGCAATTTATTGCGGTAAGAAAATGAAATTAAGACGCAAAGTAGATAACCAGAGATTTAGAAGGTGCTTGTGCTTTGCTTTGGTCAAATAAGGTAAGTGCAGCGTGCATGTATAAAAAATGACTGAATAATAAATACATTCCCGCACAATGAATGAAATTTCTTCTGAGGAGTCGTATATGTATACATAATGTGACTGATCCTCTCGTCTTGAACCAAAGTTTTCATTCCAGCAGAAAATCGTCCATATTGTACATCTCTTGTTAATGTAAATCTTTTGATTTCTAAATCCAGCGAATTGCAAAATTTTCACGAACGAAGACGTTTGATTTGTTCAAATGGCTCTGAGCACTATGGGACTTAACATCTATGGTCATCAGTCCACTAGAACTTAGAACTACTTAAACGTAACTAAGCTAAGGACAGCACACAACACCCAGCCATCACGAGGCAGAGAAAATCCCTGACCCCGCCGGGAATCGAACCCGAGAACCCTAGCGTGGGAAGCGAGAACTCTACCGCACGACCACGAGATGCTGGCTCGAACGAAGACGTTACCAGAATACACCTAAAACCATTGACTTGTCATCTTTACACTGTGTTATGAAGAATTAAACCTATCATCCACAACAATGCAAATAGTAAATGAGTCGTTAGTGGATTTTCTCGCCGGGCGTTTTTTCCAAAGGAAAGTTGTTGGTTATTGAACTAAGCTGACACATCTGTTTTTCAGAGCATCTTAGCATTGTGGCACTGTGATTGTTGTGTCCCTTCCGTTTTCCCCACTCATGCTCCCGTGGCGGCTGTCGCGGCGATAGAGCTGTCACTGTTATAAAAAATCAAATGGTTCAAATGGCTCTGAGAACTATGGGGCTTAACATCTTACGTCGTCAGTCCCCTAGAACTTAGAACTACTTAAACCTAACTAACCTAAGGACATCACACACATCCATGCCCGAGGCAGGATTCGAACCTGGGACCGTAGCAGTCGTGCGGTTCCGGACTGAAGCGCCTAGAACCGCTCGGCCACCGCTGCCGGCTATCAAAAATCAACTCATGTGGCGAATCACAAATAACAAGTAATTACGCATGCATCTGAAGAGAAAGAGTTGCTTTCGCATAATGACTATTTATTAACTGAATTAATAGTTCTACTTAATTTTCTAGGAAAGAAAACAGCGATTTCTAACTTGTAAGGAAAGAACAGAAAATTTTTGGTTACCTGCAAAATAGACTGCTGTTGCACGCCAAATACAACGCGGGATTGCTGTCACATTGAGTTTGTTTTCAAGAACCACCATGTGCACTGTTATTTATTTGAATGGGTGAACAATTTTGTACAGATCAGTAGAGAGCGCACGAAAATTATGGAAAATTTTACAACAAACACAAACGTTTTTGTTGTAACGAGTGTGGAAAGGTCTCTGCAGCAAGTGCTACAGCATTCCGGGGTAGCTCTATTCATCTTGCGTGGACACCATCAGGATAAGGCTGCGTTGAGCACGTCGCACGCGATGGTGGTAGCAATCCTTTTATCCTCGCGCAGGTTTTAGAGCAACCACGTCGTTAAGTCGGCTTTTGTGTCGGCAGTTATCTTCCCGGCGTACAGAACAGCCGTAAACACTATCTTGTCTCCACGGAAGATCACTGCAGGTGTTTAACGGTCGGCGGGGCTCTTCCTTCAGTCTCCCTGTGTGTTTCTTACGATGAGTATAAGATTACTGAGGGATGCAATAAGTGGTTTCACCCATATACAAAATATCAAAAACTAATTAAGAGAGTGGGTGATTACAGATAACTGGATGACTGTGCGAGGTTATACTTCCTATAACGAGTATCTGATCTAATAATCATCTGAAACGGGTAATTTAAAATTTATACTCATATTTTAGATGCATATGAAGAGAGTATCACTTAAAAACGGCGACGCCTACATCGTACTGCCGAGCTAACTGCTCTTGTAGGTGGAGACGTTCACAATGGCTGTGCTGATACAGTTTTGCACTATTGACAAAGTAGTTAAAAACTCGTGGATGTTACCTTTGTCCTGAAACCAGTTTCAATAAAATTATATATACAAAGGTAGCACTAACGGTTTCACCACGCAAAAACTCCTCTACGCTGCCGATATGTGAGTAATTATCTGAACTGGCAAGTACTGACTGATTTATTTCATTCTAGTGCTGAAGATTGAATTTCCTCAGTACGGTTTGCATGTTCTACGAGGATATAATGGAACCATCCAGCCAGTTACCGTTATTTGGCTTTCAGTCTTCTCAAATACTTCCACAGCATGTTCCCACAGAAAAACGTGGTGCTCTGGATTTTGTGAGAAACGATTGTCAAAGAAGAAGATTTACCATCAGAGCAGGTTTGAAGGAATCTGTCACAGAAATACCTAAATTCACGGAGATTAGCGACGTGGCAGTGTGTATAGCGGGTGATAGATCCGTGTAATTATCAGCTCTGACAAAAGCTGACGTCCCTGATGAGCAGTTATCAAGGGGATTGTGGATCCAGTCGAACTGGTATAAGGTACGTGCCTGGTGTGTGACTACTGGAAACATAAAATGAGTTACAAGTACAGGTCAGGAGAACAAAAACGGCCATTAGTGCTGTGTGCTGACCTCATGCCCCTCCGTATCTGCATCAAGTGACGCCTATCGACTGAGGATGACATGGTACCGTTGGGCCTATCAAGGCCTGTTCACAGTTTAGTTTGTTACCAATAGTGAATTCTGTATATTTAGCTTTTGCCCGCTATTTAGTCCGCGTCGATCTCGAATTCGCTTGAATATTGAAGAATCCCGAAGCTTATTGTTGGTTGAGAAAAACAGATACGGAGATGATAAACTCCAGTGGAAGACTCTGCAGGAGAGATGCTCAGAGGCTCGATACGGGCTTTTGTTGAAGTTTCGAGAACATACCTTCACCGAGGGGTCAAGCAGTATATACTGCTACGTATATCTCGCGAAGAGACCATGAGGATCAAATCAGAGAGATTAGAGCCCAAACAGAGGCATACCGACAATCTTTCTTTCCACGAACAATACGAGGCTGGAGTAGAAGGGAGAATCGATAGAGGTACTCAAGGTACCCTCCGCTTGCTAAGTATGGATGTAGATGTAGATGCAGATATAAATAGCTGAAGGAGAAGCTGTAAAAAGGGCGCAACGATAAAGAACTGATGTGCTTGTAAGTATAGATACAGTTACTTGAAGTATCAAATATATTTGTTCTCACATAAAGCATTCCGTTTGCAGGCCACAAGTGGAACCCTTGGGATCATCAGACCGCCGTGTCATCCTCAGCTGCGGATGCGGAGAGGAGGGGCGTGTGGTCAACACACCACTCTCCCGATCGTTATGATGGTTTTCTTTGACGGGAGCGGCTACTGTTCGGTCGAGTAGCTCCTCAATTGGCATCACTAGGCTGATTGCACCCCAAAAACTGGCAGCAGCGCATGGCGACGCGGATGGTCACCCACCCAGCGCCGGCCACTCCCGACGGAGCTTAACTTCGGTGATATGACGAGAACCGACGTATCCACTGCGGCAAGGCCGTTGCCTGGTTCTCATACAGCTGAATTAAATATACTATAGAACTGCACTGCAGAAAATGGCAAATGGTTCAAATGGCTCTGAGCACTATGGGACTTAACATCTTAGGTCATCAGTCCCCTAGAACTTAGAACTACTTAAACCTAACTAACCTAAGGACATCACACAACACCCAGCCATCACGAGGCAGAGAAAATCCCTGACCCCGCCGGGAATCGAACCCGGGAACCCGGGCGTGGGAAGCGAGAACGCTACCGCACGACCACGAGATGCGGGCGCACTGCAGAAATTTGGTTGTTAAAATTCGGAGCATTCGTGCCAGGATCCACATTATACTTAGCAAAATAGTAGCTGACTTCACCTCGACAAAACATTAAAGAAACTGTAACGAATCATAAACACTATATGTTTCGTTGATTCTCTGAAGAAATTAATCATGAGTACTGATGAAACTCCCCCTTTGAATGCAAAGAAGACTGTGCTGGTAAACTTCAACGTTATTTGATACTGAAACAGCTGAGTAAAACTGAACGTACTCAGACAGTTTTCTCTTTACTTGTTCTGCTCATTTCTAAACTGACACACAACATTTTAGCGCAACGCAATCTGACTTTTAATAATCACTACAAAAGAATAGCCCTGACTAACAATAACCTAGCCGTCATGAATCACTGACCTCACCAAAATCTTCGTTACCCGAACTACTGAAATATAGTGAGCGCCAATACTGCCAGCTAAATAAAAGATTCTAAATACTGAAGGCACCAATTACTGATAGGCATACAGTTAGCAAATGAAAAATTTTGATAGAGAGCAAACAATGTATTTACCTTAATAGTGTTCAAAAGTCATAATATATATACAAATTCTTGACGTCCATTTTGACAAATTTCCTTTTCCTGACGGACACACGTCCAGATCATCCGCTCATATTAACTAACATCTCGAAACTCTGGCATTTCTCTCCCAACATCCACCACTGCTGGCGGCTCACCTTCAACAGCCCAACGCTACGCGCTGTTCACATCCACCTGCCCAACACTACATTAGCGAACAATCCAACAATGAGCCCACCTAAACAGCTTACGTACACTGAACACAATGCCTTTTCTATGACATTTTTGGTCGACTAACAGGATAGCGACCTCATTTGTAGATAGTGCATTACAGCGACCAGCTGAGATCCTCTTGGTCTTTTTCAGCTGTAATTACAAACTTGTAAATACTGCGCTCGCATTTATAAATAACTAAAGTGGCGCTTTAAAGCTGTTGACAAACGGGTTCACCCTGTGTACAGTATTTTGGAGGCTGCTTACCAAACCTGAGTTTAAAATCAGAAATATATTGAAACTTAATGGCAGATTAAAACTGTGTGCCGGACCGAGACTCAAACTCGGGACCTTTGCCTTTCGCGGGCAAGTGCTCTGGCAACTGAGCTACCCAAGCACGACTCACGCCCTGTCCTCACAGCTTTACTTCTGCCAGTACCTCGCCTCCTACCTTCCAAACTTTACAGAAGCTCTCCTGCGAACCTTGCAGAAATAGCACTCTTGAAAGAAAGGATATTGCGGAGACATGGCTTAGCCACAGCCTGGGGGATGTTTCCAGAATGAGATTTTCACTCTGCAGCGGAGTGTGCGCTGATATGAAACTTCATTCTCATTCTAGAAATATATTGTTTCCGACATTTGCCTGGTGTTGGTAATCACCTACAAAATACGAGGGCTATTCGGACAGTATCGAACGATAGGTCGCGAAATGGAAACCACAGTGAAAATCAAAACTGTTTTATTTGCAACAGTTAGCTACAACTTCCAGCTACTTATCTCCATAGTCACCCATCCGACTTAGATGTTTGTCGTAGCGTTGTACCAACTTTCCAGTACCCTCGTTATAGAAGACAGCCGACAGTGCTTTCCGCCAATTCTCTACGGTGGTCTACAGCTCGTTGTCTGTGCCAAAATGTTGTTTTCATATCTAGCAGTTCATGCGAGCAGAGATGATACTCGGAGACAATTATGGGCTGCATATGGGTAATCAAACATTTCCAATAGAAAATGATGCAGGAGCATCTTCATTGCCCCTGCAGAATGTGCTTGAGAATTGTCTTGAAGCATACAACACACGACAGTTATACAATGTTGGCTGCATAGCTTCAGGCGAAATTTCTCTCCAGGCCCTCGTACTTGGTGGGAGACACAGTTGTTCTAGGTATCTTTATGTACTCTCTGTGTCCTCAGAGCTAAATAGAACGACGTAACGTTATCGATGGGCATACTAGAGACACTGTCCAACACACCTGTGCAAAACTTCTCTCAGATTTACACTGTTGTTTCCATTTCACGACCGATCGTTCATTACTTTCCGAATAAGCCGCGTAGATTTGTAAAAAAAACTTGGAAGATCTGTTGACAACAAAGAGTCAGTAAGACAGTACACTTGGTCCTGTACTTTAAAATTAGCTTAAACTCCCCTTCAGTGATTAGATTTTCTCCAAAAAAAGTCATTTGGAAAGCGCTGTTGTAGGCCCATAAGTTCTCCAAAAAGTGTTTAGATAGCGGATGTTCTCCATTAAATAACTTTTTTAAGGGCTCTGGTGGGTCTTGTATTCTTTCTAGGCGTACGTTGCCAGATGAACAACACCTTCCCTTGGGATCTCCGTGGCACATCAAAGCACGTCAATGAGTGCGTATTTTGTTCACTGAGTCATGTTGAGAATAACCAACATATTTAGTTACTGAATCGTAGTCAAATGCATTTTTTTTCTTTTTCTACCCACGGCAGCTCCTTAGAATCGTACACCATCGACTCATCATCATCATTAACATATTTCTCTAACTTCATCATTTGGGTAGCACTGGATTGTATTTGCCGCACTTGCTACAAACGACTACTTTCTTGTTCCAAGTGATGGACGTTTGCCTCCCTGTCTACCCCAGTAGTGGCTTCGAGCAGCAGACATGACGGCTACGATCAGCCGATAACGTAGTTCCCTTTCCTGGTGCGTTTCAAGAGAAGGTGACATTTTGTGACGTGTGCAGTCGTCTGTCAAACGCAGTTCACGTTGTGAATTCGCCTCTATACGCCGGGCTCTATACGTGGCTCCTACGATCAGAGGACAAACGAATCTCTCGTTCAGCCGGTCGGTGTGGCCGTGCGGTTCTAGGCGCTTCAATCTGGAACCGCGTGACCGCTACGGTCGCAGGTTCGAATCCTGCCTCGGGCATGGATGTGTGTGATGTCCTTAGGTTAGTTAGGTTTAAATACTTCTAAGTTATAGGGGACTGATGACCACAGATGTTAAGTCCCATAGTGCTCAGAGCCATTTGAGCCATTTTTTGAACCTCTCGTTCTCCATGAGCTTCCGCAAATCGGGCTGCACGGTAGTGAGTTCGACTTGCACTCAATCAACGTTCATGTTCTACGTTACTATCTACAGACCGTGACGCAGTGTTACAGCGCCTGTTACCATTCAAACGTGATTCCCGTTCACAAGAAGTCTCATAATATCGAGACGATGCAATTCTAGACCGCTGAAACGCTAAATGCTCTTCACACTCCGGTTCGCTTTCTGTTAATCTCAGTTGTTACGCCAACTGAAGGCAATTCAAGAATGAAAGAAGTTAAATGAAGAGACTAATAGGAAATCACAACAATGGTGTCATTTCACTTACATCGATAAGACACGATGAAAGTCTTGAAGAAATGTACTAAAGTGGTTTTTATTGTCACCTCGAAAATATATCAACGATAATATATTTGCAGTGTCAAATCGACCAACTTATCAACGATAACAGTAGCATCAATTCGACAATCTTATTAATAATAGTTACAATGATTCAACAATGAATCCAAAGTTGTTCATCGATAACGGAATTAAACTGTTAACGTTATTATCATGGCGATAAAACGTTCCAAAATACTTCATTTCACGGATTCTATCATTTCTATCGCGGTTTATTTAGTTTGGTTTCCTAAAACTGCTGCTGTCCCTATTTTTTCCTTCCATTACAGTGAAATGATCCTTAAGCGCAACTGAGTCAATCAACAAAAAACAAAAGAACTTGCTAGTTTCCCTGTTATTTGTGAACAACTCTCTCTTCACCAGAATTTGATTGATGTAAAATTGTTTACACAAAAAACACGTAACGTTTCGTGAGAAAGTTTCCCTTATCTTCTGTGGATTCCGATTTCGCTGTACTGACCCAGTGGACGAAAACACACTGTATGTATAGGTAACTCGGCTTCACGGTGGCATATCGAAATGAAACATTTAACAGGTTTTAAGTTATGCTTCCAACGATATAACAGTGAAAACCGCATTCAGTTTCGTGCAGTATGTTTTTGTGTGATGCGTGTACAAACATACGGACAGAAGGGCAAACAAACCAAAATTCTAAAAATAATTGTTTAGGCTGGTATTGCGGTAATAGAGATCTCTCATAGTAAGTTATTTTAAATATCTCCTATATACAGACATCGGCCAGTTGCAATTTTATTATATGTGTAAATTATTGGATGTGTAGATTATTTATTCATATGTGTTGAAAGGTGGTGGCAGATTTAATCTGTCTACTGGTATCTTCGGAATCTTCGGAAGTGTCTGGGGTTCTGATTAATTCGAGAGGATCTTATGGTGACTCTAGATATTAGCTTTCTTGAACCATGCCCTGAAAATAGTGTATCGGATTCTGACGTTTTGCATCATGATATGCATGCAGCCGTGATCTAGATGTAGCTTCTTTGATTAGTAATCAAAACGTTCTCGGTCCAGGGTTCGGAACTCGCCATAGCCTAAATTTTGATTAACAATCAGCATTGGCGGCCAAAGGCTTCCGGCATAACAAGTCTGCTAACGGCCTCGTCAACGAGGACGGGTGGGCATAGAGAGGTTCAGGGCACTCTTTTGTCCTTTTGTCCCTAAAGGAAGATGAATCAGCCATAATCAACGTCATGGGGATGCAGAAGGTAATGGAAACCACTGAATTAAAGACACATAATGTGTATCCACAGGACATGTGACCTGTAGTTGAAGAAATGTAATAATGATCTGTCCATTGGTAAAAGATTCCGGAATAGTACTCCATTCGGATCACCGGAAGGGAACTGCCAAGGGGGAAGTGACCACGATAAAAAAACTGAGTAACCAAGAAAAGAATAACGTTCTACGAGTCGGGATGTGGAATGTCAAAAGACTGAATGTAGTAGGGAAGCTAGAAAATCTGGAAAGGGAAATGCAAAAGCTCTATCTAGACATAGTAGGGGGCAGTGAAGTGAAATGGAAAGAAGACAACGATTTCTGTTCAGATGAGTATAGAGTAATATCAACTGCAGCAGGAAATGGTATAACGGGATTATAGGAACGTAGGACAGAGTATTTGTTACTGTGAACAGTTCATTGATAGGGTTGTTCTTATCAGAATTGATAGCAAAGCAACACCGACAACGATAGTTCGGTTATATATGCCGATGAAGAGTTAGAGAAAGTATATAAGGATACTGAAAAGGTAATACAGTACACAAAGGGAGATGAAAATCTAATAGTCATGGGGGACTGCAACGCAGTCGTATGGGAAGGAATAGAAGAAAAAGGATACAGGAGAATACGGGGTTAGCACAAGGAATGAGACGGGAAAGACTGAGTTCTGTAATAAATTTCATCTCGTAATAGCGAATGCTCTTTTCAAGAATCACAAGGAGAGAAGGTACACTTGGAAAACGCAGCGTGATATGGGAAGATTTCAGTTAGATTTACATCATGGTCAGATAGAGATTTCTAAATCAAATACTGGTCTGTAAGATATACCCAGGAGCAGATATAGACTCAAATTACTATGTAGTACTGATGAAGCGTAGGCTGAAGTTTAAGAGATTAGTCAGGAAGAATCAATACACTAAGAAGTGGGATACGGAAGTACTAAGGAATGGCTCAGGCGAGGCGTAAAGCTTCGTGTCGTGGAGTCATCAAGGGTACACGAGTGGACCTTCGGCGCCGAAAGCCCATTTCGATGATGTTTCGTTGAATGGTTCGCATGCTGACACTTGTTGATGGCCCAGCACTGAAATCTGCAGCAGTTTGCGGAAGGGTTGCACTTCTGGCAAGTTGAACGATTTTCAGTCGTCGTTGGTTCCGCTCTTGCAGGATCTTTTTCCGGCAGCAGCGATGTCGGAGATTTGATGTTTTACCTGATTCCTGATCTTCAGGGTACACTCGTAAAATGGTCGTCGTGAAAAAAAATTTGAAATAGTTTTCCTTTGCGTTGCCTTTTTAATTGAAATTAGTTTGTATTGAATATACTATTAGGAAAATATTATATTTTTATTTCATTTATACCCTGTAATCGGCGTAGATGGGTGTTCTAAAAGTATATTGTATTATTTCAAATACATCTCCCTCTTTCCCTCTGTCCATTAACACATTCTCAGGATTCCAAAAAGTATGGAAACGATTTCGTTTTACATTTTTTCATTATTAATTTCTCCTCTATTCTTTCTCTTACTCTCTCTCGCCGCTCTTGAATTATCACCTCCATTGCCCCTCCACTCGATTCACCTAAACCGTTGTAAACAAATCTAGTGGTCAGACTGAAACCGCACGTTCTCGTTCAATTTTTACTTTCTTTACTGTCCTCTATCAGTCCTGTCAAAATCTATGAAACTGTATTCTTTAATATCCCCTTACCTATAATCCACTCTTCATTATGAAATCATTCCGTCCATTTCTCCCTGTCCTAAGATAAAACGAACTGCGGCATACGTCTAAGTAAAGAATACGTTTCAAGTTTTTCACTCTTTTATTTTGCACTTCCGCACTTCTATTCATTTATAGGTCCCTCCCTCCTTCCTCCTACTCTTCCCTCCACATCAACATTCACGTCGACATGAACACACTGAAATTTACAATTAACTGCTTGAAACGGGGTTTTTGAATCACTGTCACATTGTTTCTCTACCTATACAGTCACGAAATGATGAACAACTAAACCATGCCGTGTAGGCACTGATGTCTCTTATCACAGTAGTCATGTCTCCTTCGTATGCCGGGGTAAACAAAGTATAGTGGCAAGTAGCGGAGGACGTTAGTGACTGGAATTTAGGGAAAACATCTCGCCGCATTCTAAAACACCTCCGTTCCAATAATTTTAATCCTAACTCATTCACAATATCCGTGACACAATATTCCCTATTTCGTGACAATAAAAAGCGAGCTGCCTTTCTTTGAACTTTTTTGATGTCTGCCGTCACTCCTATTTTGCAAGGATCCAGTATCGCGCAGCAATACACACGAAGAGGACGAGAAAATATGTTATAGGCGGTCAAATTAATTAATTTATTGCATCTTCTGCGTATTCTGCAAATAAAACTGTGTTTAACTAAGTACAATATTTTCCATCGACTGTTCCAGTTTAAGTTGTTGGGACTCGTAGCTCCTAGATACACTCCTGGAAATTGAAATAAGAACACCGTGAATTCATTGTCCCAGGAAGGGGAAACTTTATTGACACATTCCTGGGGTCAGATACATCACATGATCACACTGACAGAACCACAGGCACATAGACACAGGCAACAGAGCATGCACAATGTCGGAACTAGTACAGTGTATATCCACCTTTCGCAGCAATGCAGGCTGCTATTCTCCCATGGAGACGATCGTAGAGATGCTGGATGTAGTCCTGTGGAACGGCTTGCCATGCCATTTCCACCTGGCGCCTCAGTTGGACCAGCGTTCGTGCTGGACGTGCAGACCGCGTGAGACGACGCTTCATCCAGTCCCAAACATGCTCAATGGGGGACAGATCCGGAGATCTTGCTGGCCAGGGTAGTTGACTTACACCTTCTAGAGTACGTTGGGTGGCACGGGATACATGCGGACGTGCATTGTCCTGTTGGAACAGCAAGTTCCCTTGCCGGTCTAGGAATGGTAGAACGATGGGTTCGATGACGGTTTGGATGTACCGTGCACTATTCAGTGTCCCATCGACGATCACCAGTGGTGTACGGCCAGTGTAGGAGATCGCTCCCCACACCATGATGCCGGGTGTTGGCCCTGTGTGCCTCGGTCGTATGCAGTCCTGATTGTGGCGCTCACCTGCACAGCGCCAAACACGCATACGACCATCATTGACACCAAGGCAGAAGCGACTCTCATCGCTGAAGACGACACGTCTCCATTCGTCCCTCCATTCACGCCTGTCGCGACACCACTGGAGGCGGGCTGCACGATGTTGGGGCGTGAGCGGAAGACGCCCTAACGGTGTGCGGGACCGTAGCCCAGCTTCATGGCGACGGTTGCGAATGGTCCTCGCCGATACCCCAGGAGCAACAGTGTCCCTAATTTGCTGGGAAGTGGCGGTGCGGTCCCCTACGGCACTGCGTAGGATCCTACGGTCTTGGCGTGCATCCGTGCGTCGCTGCGGTCCGGTTCCAGGTCGACGGGCACGTGCACCTTCCGCCGACCACTGGCGACAACATCGATGTACTGTGGAGACCTCACGCCCCACTTGTTGAGCAATTCGGCGGTACGTCCACCCGGCCTCCCGCATGCCCACTATACGCCCTCGCTCAAAGTCCGTCAACTGCACATACGGTTCACGTCCACGCTGTCGCGGCATGCTACCAGTGTTAAAGACTGCGATGGAGCTCCGTATGCCACGGCAAACTGGCTGACACTGACTGCGGCGGTGCACAAATGCTGCGCAGCTAGCGCCATTCGACGGCCAACACCGCGGTTCCTGGTGTGTCCGCTGTGCCGTGCGTGTGATCATTGCTTGTACAGCCCTCTCGCGGTGTCCGGAGCAAGTATGGTGGGTCTGACACAGCGGTGTCAATGTGTTCTTTTTTCCATTTCCAGGAGTGTATATAGTAGAATCGACAACTTCTAAATGTGACTGATTTACAGTGTACACGAACTTTAACGGAACTCTTTTGATATTCATGTGGAGAAACTCACACATTTTATTGTTTAGTGTCAAGTGTCACGTTTTGCATCACGAAGAAATAATTACAACATCATTTTGAAATTTGCTTTTAGCTTCTGAGGAGTTTACAGGAGGACAGCATTACCTGTCACAATTCTAAGAAAACTATGCTGATTCTCTGCTAAATAAATTGTTGTTGTTGTTGTGGTCTTCAGTCCTGAGACTGGTTTGATGCAGCTCTCCATGCTACTCTATCCTGTGCAAGCTTCTTCATCTCCCAGTACCTACTGCAACATACATCCTTCTGAATCTGCTTAGTGTATTGTTCTGTTGGTCTCCCTCTACGATTTTTACCCTCCACGCTGCCCTCCAATGCTAAATTTGTGATCCCTTGATGCCTCAAAACATGTCCTACCAACCGATCCCTTCTTATAGTCAAGTTGTGCCACAAACTTCTCCCCAATCCTATTCAATACCTCCTCATTAGTTACGTGATCTACCCACATTATTTTCAGCATTCTTCTGTAGCACCACATTTCGAAAGCTTCTATTCTCTTCTTGTCCAAACTGGTTATCGTCCATGTTTCACTTCCATACATGGCTACACTCCATACAAATACTTTCAGAAACGCCTTCCTGACACTTAAATCTATACTCGATGTTAACAAATTTCTCTGCTTCAGAAACGATTTCCTTGCCATTGCCAGTCTACATTTTATATCCTCTCTACTTCGACCATCATCAGTTATTTTACTCCCTGAATAGCAAAACTCCTTTACTACTTTAAGTGTCTCATTTCCTAATCTAATCCCCTCAGCATCACCCGATTTAATTTGACTACATTCCATTATCCTCGTTTTGCTTTTGTTGATGTTCATCTTATATCCTCCTATCAAGACACTGTCCATTCCGTTCAACTGCTCTTCCAAGTCCTTTGCTGTCTCTGACAGAATTACAATGTCATCGGCAAACCTCAAAGTTTTTACTTCTTCTCCATGAATTTTAATACCTACTCCGAATTTTTCTTTTGTTTCCTTTACTGCTTGCTCAATATACAGATTGAATAACATCGCGGAGAGGCTGCAACCCTGTCTCACTCCTTTCCCAACCACTGCTTCCCTTTCATGCCCCTCGATTCTTATAACTGCCATCTGGTTTCTGTACAAATTGTAAATAGCCTTTCGCTCCCTGTATGTTACCCCTGCCACCTTCAGAATTTGAAAGAGAGGATTCCAGTTAACGTTGTCAAAAGCTTTCTCTAAGTCTACAAATGCTAGAAACGTAGGTTTGCCTTTTCTTAATCTTTCTTCTAAGATAAGTCGTTAGGTTAGTATTGCCTCACGTGTTCCAACATTTCTACGGAGTCCAAACTGATCCTCCCCGAGGTCCGCCTCTACCAGTTTTTCCATTCGTCTGTAAAGAATTCGTGTTAGTATTTTGCAGCTGTGGCTTATTAAACTGATAGTTCTGTAATTTTCACATCTGTCAACACCTGCTTTCTTTGGGATTGGAATTATTATATTCTTCTTGAAGTCTGTGGGTATTTCACCTGTCTCATACATCTTGCTCACCAGATGGTAGAGTTTTGTCATGACTGGCTCTCCCAAGGCCATCAGTAGTTCTAATGGAATGTTGTCTACTCCCGGGGCCTTGTTTCGACTCAGGTCTTTCAGTGCTCTGTCAAACTCTTCACGCAGTATCTTATCTCCCAGTTCATCTTCATCTACATCCTCTTCCATTTCCATAATATTGTCCTCAAGTACATCGCCCTTGTATAAACCCTCTATAGACTCCTTCCACCTTTCTGCCTTCCTTTCTTTGCTTAGAACTGGGTTGTATATAGATATATGTAAATAAATTACATATATCAAAAAATAGCAGAAGGTCTATATCACTTTAATTCTAGAATCACACTCATCACCTCCGTTTCACCAGGTGACGTCCCATCACCTACTGCGAGCGGCGACCTTTCACAGATGCTATCACGAGTCCAGTCGCACAAACGAGACGATAGTCCATAGGAAAGCAATGTTATTCGAAGCCTCTTATGAGGAATGATATCAATAGCCTCTATGGAACTCTACAAATATGGAATCAACTTGAGAGTACATTGCCCGTTGTGCGAATAAAGTACCAGCTGCATCTCACAAGACGGATGCTTTCCACATCCATGCTGCTTTGATGTCAATAGGTAATCGGGGTACTTCATGCCGTTCGATTAAAGTATTTCTTCACACGTCCTACTACATGTCGATGCCAACGAAATGCACCTGTAACTCAGTCGACTACGTTTGTTTCCTTTCATATGAATTGCGCTGGTCTGTGCTATTTTCCATTCTTCCCTCGCACCATAAATCCTAGAATATTTCGTCAGTCGCGGAGGCCGAGCGGTTCTAGGCGCTTTAGTCCGGAACCGCGCGACTGCTACGGTCGCAGGTTCGAATCCTGCCTCGGGCATGGATGTGGGGATGTCCTTAGGTTAGTTAGGTTTAAGTAGTTCTAAGTTCTATGGGACTGATGACCTCATATGTTAAGTGCGATAGTGCTCAGAGCCATTTGAACTAGAATATTCCTAATGACGTCGTAGGAAAAGTAATTAAGCCACTGCATCATTGACGCAAAAAATGCACTCCTAAATTGTTAGCCCACTCAAGAAAGACATTGCCTGTAGAAGAATAATCGTCCTCCTATGACTATTACAGGGTCATAAAAATACAGTGGAACAAGCCTGGTGACGCTGTGATAGCTTTATGATTTCATGGAATGGCAGAGAATGATTTTGCAAGATTCACTTTATGTATTCATGGTATACAAATCCAAGATTCTGAATGAATTCTAGTTTGGTGTGTCATCGACCTTCAAATATATGTTTACAGACAGGGGAGATTACTTTCACTAACAACTAATCTCGTTGTCTACATTGCGATTTATCCGTATCAGCCATCAAATGGGCAATGAGGAGGTGATGAATACTACAGTTGGTCGCTTACTCCGTGAAAATGTCGAGGCACTGTAAAGAGTAAGAAGAAGTAGCTCTCCGTTCCAGACTGGCGTGAGAGTACTGTTTTACCCGAACTCAGGACGATATCTTTACAAATTTCGTCATTATAAGACGTCTCGTTACGTCCAGTAACCAGCAGTTATAGAGGCAAGAAATATGGTGCGGAACTGCTGCAGAAAAGAACAAGTGTGTTAATGGTATTATGATGAAATGCCAGCTGTACTAGCGCAGTGCTTATTAATAGCGTTTCCCGTTAGGTTTTTGAAGAAAATAGGCGCAAACATTAGAGGAGTTTTCAACAATATATACCACCTCGTTATTGTAAACCGTCTCATGATGCGCAGGTAGTTTTACAATCGCACGAATGTAACGAGTGGCTGATTCTGAGTTAAGCCACGTTTAAAGCACAATCGCCAAAACAAAACAAAACAAAAAAAAAACAGAAACTAACTTTATTGGTGGTTGATCGTTAAGGGGTAAATGCATCCATGTGCCAGATTAGAAGGCGTGCGGTTGGTGTGTTTGGAAACCAAGCTCTTTGGTGTTGTCTTCCATGTCGCATTTTTTACTCTGCGACGGTGACGCATCCCATTTGTTGGCAACAAATTTTAACAGCGAAGATCACGTCCCCGTGAAGCAGTTCGTAACACAAAACACCTTCGTTCCGCCTCCAGATGTATATAAATAACATTAAATTTCGTGTATGTATGCAGGCCATCGTTTGAGATAATGTTCGTTGTGGCTCACTCAATATTTTCGCCTTATGAAGTTACCTTACGGTACTTCAGAGCGCCATGAAGCCGCGGGGATTTAGAGTTATGGTGACCTCCTTACCTCTATGACGGAAAACACCGGGATCGATCCTTTGAAGGGTCACAGACGATTTCCATCACCGTCCTTCCAAGATCGAGATACTGCTTCGCGTCTAATCGCGTTTTCGTCGAAACATTGTACCGTAATCCTCCTTCGTTTCTTTAAACGTCAAATGACTACAGAAAGCAAATGTCACATGAAGGCTAATTGGTCATCACACTTCTCAGTTATCGGATGCACTGTCATTGACCATAGTAGTAAATCGCAGAAACTTCCATCTTCAGCGCCTATTTGTCTTCCAGAATGTGATGATTAATTTATCCCAAAAGTATCCTACTTGAAAGGAAACAACTTTATTTTCTCAGATACACTCACTCATTAGAGATCACAGGTGTTTCGAATTGCCGCCGCTCCGTTCATCCTTTTATTAAGCACAAGCAGAACACAATGTCACAAATGTTAGACGTTACTCTGTTTAAGACTCTGCTTTCCAGGACATTCACGATGCTCCTTATAATGTCAAAAATTAGAAAAATTCAAGTTGTCACGTCACGAGATATACTAATAACTTGAAAAAAGTAAGACCGAAGGTTACTCCACCATGCCATACAAAATAGCGCCGGCCGGAGTGGTCGTGCGGTTCTAAACGCTACAGTCTGGAACAGAGCAACCGCTACGGTCGCAGGTTCGAATCCTGCCTCGGGCATGGATGTGTGTGATGTCCTAAGGTTAGTTAGGTTTAATTAGTTCTAAGTTCTAGGCGACTGATGACCTCTGAAGTTAAGTCGCATAGTGCTCAGAGCCATCTGAATCAAACAAAATAGCCATGGAGCATGCTGAAACACAGTATCAATCATAACCAACGTTAATGTCACACTTGCTAATTTGGGAGAAGAAAAGGGCGCTGAAGATCATAAGCTCTATGCCCCACGTGTCGCGATCACTTCGGCGGACGCTGGTCTGTATCAAGCGGCCGATGTATGATAGCGCTGAAATTGGTTTTACCAGACAGACAGCCACATAAATACACTACTGACCATTAAAAAGGAAGAAGATGCTGCGATATGCAAATTATTAGCTTTTCAGAGCATTCACACAAGGTTGGCGCCGGTGGCGACACCTACAACGTGCTGACATGAGGAAAGTTTCCAACCGATTTCTCATACACAAACAGCAGTTGACGGGTGTAGCCCGGTGAAAAGTTGTTGTGACGCCTCGTGTAAGGAGGAGAAATGCCTACCACCACGTTCCTGACTTTGTTAAAGGTCGGATTGTTGCCTATCGCGATTGTGGTTTATCGTATCGCGTCATTGCTGCTCGCGTTGGACGAGATCCAATGACTGTTAGCAGAATATGAAATCGGTGGGTTCAGGAGGGTAATACGGAACGCCGTGCTGGATCCCAACGGCCTCGTATCACTAGCAATCGAGATGACAGGCATCTTATCCGCATGGCTGTAACGGATCGTGCAGCCACGTCTCGATCCCTGAGTCAACAGATGCAGACGTTTGCAAGACAACAACAATCTGCACGAACAGTTCGACGACGTTTGCAGCAGCATGGACTACCAGTTCGGAGATTATGGCAGCAGTTACCCTTGACGCTGCAACACAGACAGGAGCGCCTGCGATGGTGTACTCAACGACGAACGTAGGTACACGACTGGCAAAACATTTTTTCGGATGAATTCAGGTTCTGTTTACAGCATCATGATGGTCGCATCCGTGTTTGGCAACATCGCGGTGAACGCACATTGGAAGCGTGTATTCGTCATCGCCATACTGGCGTATAACCCGGCGTGATCGTATGGGGTGCCATTGGTTACACGTCTCGGTCACCTCTTGTTCGCATTGACAGCACTTTGAACAGTGGACGTTACATTTCAGATGCGTTGCGACCCGTGGCTCTACCCTTCATTAGACCCCTGCGAAACCCTACATTTCAGCAGGATAATGCACGACCGCATGTTGCAGCTCCTGTACGGGCCTTTCTGGATGCAGAAAATGTTCGACTGCTGCCCTGGCCAGCACATTCTCCAGATCTCTCACCAATTGAAAACGTCTCGTCAATGTTGGCCGAGCAACTGGCTCGTCAAAATAGGCCAGTCTCTACTCTTGATGAAATGTGGTATCGTGTTGAAGCTGCATGGACAGCTGTAGCTGTACACGCCATCCAAGCTCTGTTTGCTCAATACCCAGGCGTATCAAAGCCGTTATTACGGCCAGAGGTGGTTGTTCTGGGTACTGATTTCTCAGGATCTATGCACGCAAACTGCGTGAAAATGTAATCACATGTCAGTTGCAGAATAATAGATTTGTCCAATGAATACCCGTTTATCACCTACATTTCTTCTTGGTGTAGCAGTTCTAACGGTCTGCGGTGTATTTTCAGTTTTATGACTCCACCATAAAATTCACATACCCGCAAAACATCGATACTTAATTTTTAACCACCACGCATGAAACTAGGAAGATCTGTCACTTGTGTCGCCAATGACTACAGTCTTCTATGTTTAGCTTTTCCTATGCGTCGCGACGACAAAATTTCTGCTGTCATAACATTCCCAATAAAAGAAACACCAGTTATTAATTGTATTATCGAATCTTGATAGCGTAGTGTGACCAACAATGCACCGTTAGCTGCCTGCTGGCAGGGTGACGCGGAGGAAGCGGTCTCATCGTGAACGCCTGGGCGCTTCGTCTGTCAGTCAATAGCGAGTGCGCCGGCTGAGCATCAATAAGTGAGGGCGACGCGACCCAACGGGCTGCCCCCGACCCCCACACTTCCTGTTCGGCCTCCACACGGCTGCGCGCTCCGCGTACAGTCGCCCTGTGTCTCAAAGTGCACACTCGTTCACTGCTGAGGAGTCAGCTACATACTTTGGCAGGGTACTTCGTGATCTCTACATGGAGAGTGATACGCCTATCTACACTGAGGTGACATAAATCATGGGGCACCTCCTCATATCGTGTCGGACCTCTTTTTATTCGGCGTAGTGACCAACTCGACGTGGTATGGACTCAACAAGTCGTTGGAAGTGCCATGAAGACTTATTGAGCCATGTTGACTGTATATCCGTCCAAAGCCGCGAAAGTGTTGCTGGTGCAGGAATGGTGCACGAACTAGCCTTTCGATTATATCTCATAAATGATCGAAGGGACTCATGTCGGGCGGTCTGGAAGGCAAGATTATTCGCCCAAATGGTCAGGAATGCTCTTCAAAAGAATCGCGAACAGTTGTGCTCTGTTGATATGGTGCGTTCTCATCCACAAACATTCCGTCATTGTTTGGAAACTTGAAGCCCACGAATGACTGCAAATGGTCTCCATGTAGCCGAACGCAACTATTTCCTGTCAACCATCGGTTCGGTTGGTCCGGAAGAACCAGTCCACTCAATGTAAACATAGCCCACACCATTATGCCGCCATCATCAGCTGGCATAATGCCTTGTTGACAACTTGAGTCCATGGCTTCGTGGGGTCTGCACCACACCCAACCATTCCATCAGCTCTTACCAACGTAAATCGGGTCATCTGACCAGGCACCGATTTTCAGTCGTCTAGTGCCCATCCGATATGGTTACGAGCCTAAGAGAGGCGCTGCAGATGATGTGGTGCTGTTAGCACTTTTGCGGTGCAGACCCCATAATCCATTAACGACAAAATTTGCCGCACTGTCCTGATGGCTACGTTTATCATAAGTCCCACATTGATTTCTGCTGCTATTTTTCGGAGTATTGCTTGTCTGTTAGCACTGACATATCTACGCAAACTCCGCTGCACCCGGTCGTTAATTGAACGCCGCCGCTCACTGCGTTTTCCGTGGTGAGAGGTAATACCTGACATTTGGTATTATCGGCACGCTCTTGTCACTGTGGATCTCAGAATATTGAATTCCCTAACGATTTCCGGAACTGGAATTCACATACATCTAGCTCCAACCACCCTCCTGCGTTCAAAGTCTGTTAATTGCCGACGTGCTGCCATAATCACGTCCGAAACCTTTTCACATGAAGCAACTGAGAACAAATGACAGCTCCATCATTGCACTGGCTCTTTATACTTTGTGTACAGCATGCTTCTGCCGTCTGGATAAGTGCTTGTGTATGTAACCCAACATGTATGGCACGTGGTGAACCGGATAAGCAGATTCACTTGAGTCACTCCTGCCATGGGTAAACGAGTGATCTGTCTGACCTCCAAACAGGGCTATGGTCGACTTTTGGGTGAGGGTGAGGATGATGACTGTATTTATGAAATAACAGGGGTTTGTGACGTGATCTGATGCCTGGTGACATGGCGCATTGTCATACATAAAAATTCCAGCGTTGTTTGGGAAAATGAAGTACGTGTATGGCTGCTGCAAGTGATCTCCAGGTAGCCGAACATAACTATTTCCAGTCAATGATCAGTTCAGTTGGACCGGAGGACCCAGTACATTCCATGTTAATATAGCCCAAACCATGCTGTGTGACGGCCGTTATTGAAGATTTTATGGGCTGGTCATAGTGATATTACACTAAGTTACATTACAGCAATCATTAAGACTATAGACCTCAGAAATAAAAGAAATCGCAAATCAAGTAAGAACGTCTGGCTTCCAGATATTTACAACGCAAATGATAGAAAAATCTTGTATTTATAATGAATGGAGAAAATCAGGCATGTATAGAAGGAAAATATTGTTCAAAACAATTTTTAATACAACGCCTTTGAGAACTGACTGAAAAGTATAAAATAATTTCTCCTAGCGGTTTACAGATTTCTAACCCCATACAGATAGTCCTTAAAATTTTTGTTTGTGAACTTTTGTTAGCTATGACAATACTTGTCAAATTTAAAAAGAAAAACATAGGGCGCATCCAATAAAGAACTGATGCAAAAATACTTCGGCTACGTCACTAAACATTTTATTGTATTTCAAATGGTATAAACTGTTGCATGATGCTTCTCAACGATAGCTATTCTCTACGCTCCTCTCTATTATCTACTGTATGCGTCCCAACAGTTTTGTTTTCAGTTTTACAATTATTGTCATACATATAAAAATTCTTTTTGGGGTTATAAATCTGTACGAGAAAGGACTAAAAAGTATAAAATAATTTCTCCTTGCTCCATACATATTTCTAACCCCATATAGATAGTTCTGAAAATTTGTGTTTGTGGACTTTTGTTAGCTATGACAATACTTGTAAAATTTAAATCGAAAAATACAGGGCGCATGCAATAAATAATTGATGCATAAATACTTCACCTACGTCATTATCCATTTTATTGCATTTCAAATGATATAAACTGTTGCATGGTTTTTCTCAACGATAAATATTCTCTACGCTCCTCACTATTATCTACTGTATGCACCCCACCTTTTCTGTTTTCAGTTTTACAATTACTTTCAGCGGCACAAAAATTCTCAAGCACAAATCTTCAGGACTGCCTGTATGGGGCTATAAATCTGTGTGGAGTTGGAGAAATTATTTTATACTTTTTAGTCCATTTTAAGGACGTGTTATATTAAAAGTTTTTAATTTAAATAATTATTTTCTGCTTTCTAGTATTGTATATGTGAAATTATCGAATCGATGTCTGAGATTTTGATGACAGTATTACAGAGACATGTGGTAAATTTCAGGTTTATTTCAGTTTCTCCTCTCCTGACTCAACCAATATTTTGCTTCCTTATACTTACATCTCGCGAAAAGACAGTGAAGTAAAAAGTGAGTGAGAATCGAGCTCACACGGAGACTTAACAGCAATCGTTCTTAGTACGAATCATTCGTAACTGAAATAGGAATAGTGGGAAATAGCACTGGTACGCAAAGTATCCTCCGTCGCACGCAACACACGGAAGCGACTTAACACTGGTTGCGATCTACGTTGAAAGTTTCAATTCTCTACTAATCGGTAAATTAGTTTAAAATCAACTGCAAAATTTGTATCAAACAGACAGAAAACAAAGCACCCTCCGTCACAAACCAGACAAGAAATCTGGTTAATACTGCACGGTCATCCAGTTTCAAGCCTCTAGTTAGGATCGAGCTGTTGCCTCTTACACTTCTCCAGAGCAACAAGTTACGTGTTTAGCTTTTCCCGTGTTTTATTAATTTCGGTCGCCGTTTTCTATTTATGAAACTCATTCCTGAATTTTTTAACTGTAAATGTAAATTCAGGCAGTCTCTGGGGTGTATGCAAATGTAGACTTTTTTGTTGAATCTGAATGATGAATCCTTCTTATCAGCTGAGTCAAGGCGTTGTTCTGCGGCAACGTTGCGACAAGTTTCATACTTGTCATCTTCAGGCGAAGTCTGTGGCCTAATTTTCATTTCCTCTGAGGAGCCAGCTGCACAGCTCATTAAAGCGTCATGGTGCATTGGTGACACGTCAGGAAGGCAGCAAGTTGCGTATCTAGGTTTCTGTCTGCCTTTGTAGTTTACTTCTTCAATTAGTCTAGGCGGAGTGGGTAGGATGTGTGTGCATACTGTGTGCGGATGCAGGAGACACTGGCCGCAGTTCGCCAACAGCTGAATGAGCTTATTGGCTACGGTCAGCCACCTTCAGGCTGTGACATTGGCAGAGAATCTAGCTTATCGCATGGGACACCTCAAGTGTCACTTGTTTCGCCCAAAGGCTTTGCTGCCGAGGCACCTCCAAGTCTACCTGACGCGGTTGATCGACCATCACTGCAAGGTGAGTCACGGATGATGACGTGTTAGCGTCTCTCGAGGCGGAGGGCCAATGGGGATGCCCGTCTGGCCTCGCCTATTCGCCCTGTGAGTGATCGGTTGGCTGTTGCTCCATCGGGTCCGAGCAGGGGTTTATCATTAGCTCTAACGTTAGTCGTGTATCAGTGTAGAGTCTTACTCCCACAGCTTGCAACCGTTTTTAACTATCAGTTTTTTTAGAAAAGAAATTCCTAATGACCATATAAAACGTAATAGTACACAAATCAGCTGCACTGTGAAACGAAAATTTCTTTTTATAGACAGCAGCATCACTCCATTCCGAAACTGGCACTAGTGTCATCTCGCACACATAGCACATAATAGTTTGCGCTCGTGCCGTCTAAGGCACAGAAAGACAATAAAGGCTCTATTATTCTTATCTGTCGAAGTTAAGACATGCTGAAGCGGCGTTTTTAGTTCGTTCCCATAATTATACGGGAGTTAAATAGATTTATATGGCTTCCTGTAACTTGGACGTGCTCTGCGGTCCTAGTCTGTTTCGTAAGTAACCACTTTTAGCCATATGTCTGTTTCTATGTTGACGGTGAATGATTGGACTTGGCTTTAAACAACTACATTGCTACGACCCGACTGTTTAAAAAACCTATAAATACTCAGCTGTCACTGATACAGGGTGTTTCAAAAATGACCGGTGTATTTGAAACGGCAATAAAAACTAAACGAGCAGCGATAGAAATACACCGTTTGTTGCAATATGCTTGGGACAACAGTACATTTTCGGGCAGACAAACTTTCGAAATTACAGTAGTTACAATTTTCAACAACAGATGGGGCTGCGGTCTGGGAAACTCTATAGTACGATATTTTCCACATATCCACCATGCGTAGCAATAATATGGCGTAGTCTCTGAATGAAATTACCCGAAACCTTTGACAACGTGTCTGGCGGAATGGCTTCACATGCAGATGAGATGTACTGCTTCAGCTGTTCAATTGTTTCTGGATTCTGGCGGTACACCTGGTCTTTCAAGTGTCCCCACAGAAAGAAGTCACAGGGGTTCATCTCTGGCGAATAGGGAGGCCAATCCACGCCGCCTCCTGTATGTTTCGGATAGCCCAAAGCAATTACGCGATCATCGAAATATTCATTCAGGAAATTAAAGACGTCGGCCGTGCGATGTGGCCGGGCACCATCTTGCATAAACCACGAGGTGTTCGCAGTGTCGTCTAAGGCAGTTTGTACCGCCACAAATTCACGAAGAATGTCCAGATAGCGTGATGCAGTAATCGTTTCGGATCTGAAAAATGGGCCAATGATTCCTTTGGAAGAAATGGCGGCCCATACCAGTACTTTTTGAGGATGCAGGGACGATGGGACTGCAACATGAGGCTTTTCGGTTCCCCATATGCGCCAGTTCTGTTTATTGACGAAGCCGTCCAGGTAAAAATAAGCTTCGTCAGTAAACCAAATGCTGCCCACATGCATATCGCCGTCATCAATCCTGTGCACTATATCGTTAGCGAATGTCTCTCGTGCAGCAATGGTAGCGGCGCTGAGGGGTTGCCGCGTTTGAATTTTGTATGGATAGAGGTGTAAACTCTGGCGCATGAGACGATACGTGGACGTTGGCGGCATTTGGACCGCAGCTGCAACACGGCGAATGGAAACCCGAGGCCGCTGTTGGATCACCTGCTGCACTAGCTGCGCGTTGCCCTCTGTGTTTGCCGTACGCGGTCGCCCTACCTTTCCAGCACGTTCATCCGTCACGTTCCCAGTCTGTTGAAATTTTTCAAACAGATCCTTTATTGTACCGCTTTTCGGTCCTTTGGTTACATTAAACCTCCGTTGAAAACTTCGTCTTGTTGCAACAACACTGTGTTCTAGGCGGTGGAATTCCAACACCAGAAAAATCCTCTGTTCTAAGGAATAAACCATGTTGTCTACAGCACACTTGCACGTTGTGAACAGCACACGCTTACAGCAGAAAGACGACGTACAGAATGGCGCACCCACAGACTGCGTTGTCTTCTATATCTTTCACATCACTTGCAGTGCCATCTGTTGTTGAAAATTGTAACTACTGTAATGTCGAAAGTTTGTCCGCCTGAAAATGTACTGTTGTCCCAAGCATATTGCAACAAACGGTGTATTTATATCGCTGCTCGTTTAGTTTTTATTGCCGTTTCAAATATACCGGTCATTTTTGAAACACCCTGTATATGGCGCCTTACGGTAATAAATATCTATTTTAAAATTTCTTGTACAGATCATCTGAAGATGCATCTCTACTAGTTCACGCTGCCTAAGGGAGGAATGAAGGAATAAAGATTGAATCTCTCAGCTTTTCTCGGCGAGATTGATCAATAGAGTCCTGGCTGTTCAGCGGAGTTGTTGTCTCCATTTTATACACAATATTTCGACAACTGATCCAGCCTACTTCTAGAGGTGCTGCGAGTCTGGTTGGAGTCCATGCAGCTAGCACAGATAACATCACCTTAACAGGATGCCTGGGCTGGTTGTCGAAATATTGTGAATAAAATGGAAACAACATCTTGGCGGAGCAGCCAAAAGCACACCAATAGTGGGGATTTGAGTATAACGTCCTGTCAACATTGAGATCATTATTGGAGTTCTAGATCGCATTAAGAAAGGGTGGAAAAAGAAAACGGGCCATGCTCATTCGAAGAAACCATATCGGTATTTACCTTATTCGGTTAGAATCTTACAAAGTAGGAAGTAGATCACAGCAGAGCCATCCACTGGCGAGCGCGGTTGTCATTACTTACACAACACAACAGAGTCGGCAAGGCGAGTTGTTCAAATGGCTCTGAGCACTATGGGACTTAATATCTGAGGTCATCAGGCTCCTAGAACTTAGAACTGCTTAAGCCTAACTAACCTAAGGACATCACGCACATCCATGCCCGCGGCAGGATTCGAACCTGCGACCGTAGCAGTCGCGCGGTTCCGGACTGAAACGCCTAGAACTTCCTGGCCATCGCGGCCGGTGCAGGCGAGTTTTGGAAATAGTTCACACAGCAGCACCGAAGCGGAAGAAGGCGGAAGAAACCCGCACCAGCAGCTGCGGAAGTGTTTAGTATATGTGCCTCAAGCCATAGCGAAGACCAAGCAAGCGCAACCTGTCAGTGTACAAGTACCTAACCACTTTGGCACTCAAATCACCTAGTGTTGGTACTGCACCGTTTCCACCACAGAACTGTGACACTTGGAGCGCCATCCGGAATGGTGTACGGAGTTTGCAGTTTGATTCGCAATCAGGGCACCCTGCCCTGAGATGCAGAATCGCCATCGCCACGAGGCCAGCTGAGGCCTGGGACACAGCAGTGGGTCGCGGTCGCAGCGTCACCCGTTGCAGCTAGAAGGGCAGCGCTGGAGACACCAGCCACGCCTCGGTCACCTCTGCCTTAACTGCAGGTTCCAGGACCATCGCTGGCAGAAGCAGTGGCGTTACACCACTGCCCGGATATGCCTCAGCCACACTACCATTGCTTGTAATGAATCACAGGAGAGAGCTGTAAGACAGGAATCTGAGAAGCACAAAACAATCGTTCTGGCTTCAACCTTCTTCAGCTTTAACAAATCACCAAAAACTTAAATCTCTATGATCGGGTGGGTATTTGAACCGTCTTCCTCCAGGGTGTGAGAGCAGTACGCATCTGGCTGTGGAGACGCGGCAACTGTTATGGTTGCCTGTCTGGACCCACTCACATTGCTCTTTTTCCTTTGTGCTCGATTTCCCCTTTAATTCGACCAAAGTCTTATCCCATATTTTCGAATATAATTTCGATGTAAGCACTTTGTTTTGTAGACAAACTACAATTCCCCAGCCCTCTGTGGTATTTTCTACAGGACTGACACTATATTATTACACAACATCACACTGACATGCATTGCGACATTTATGTAGCAGCACTGGTATGGAATAAGGAAATTGCAATAGTATTGCGGCTATTGAGAAGTTCGGCATGTCTCAGTCTTCTACTAAACTCACGGAAGAAAAACGCATCGCAAAAACTTAATTAATCCAGAGTAATGAATTTCTGAAAATATATTTATCTATGTAATACATTTAAGTGATTAATATTGCAATGTTACAGGTTAATCTGTGCGTGAGACAAGCCATTGATGATGGAATTGCTGGTACATTGAAAACCGGTGTAACAGCCAGAATCTTGAACCCAAGCATGCAAACGTGCATGCATTGAGTTGTACAGGTGCCGGATGTCAGTTTGTGGGGTGGAGTTCCACGCCTGTTTCACTTGGCCTATCATACAGGGGCGGTTAATACTGTTTGTGATGACAATGGAGTAGTCGTCCCTTGGTGTCCCAAATGTGCCGCACTGCAGACAGATCTGGTGATCGTGCAAGCCAAGAGAACATTCAGATACTCTGTAGAGCATGTAGTGTTAAACAAAGGTATGTAGGCGTGCGTTATCCTGCTGGAGCCGTGCGGAATACCCCCGTCGTCCAGGGCACATTGTCATCGTTCGCGCGGCTGTCCCCGTCAGAGGTTAGAGTCCTCCCTCGGACATGGGTGTGTGTGTTGTCCATAGCGTAAGTTAGTTTAAGTTAGATTAAGTAGTGTGTATGCCTAGCGACCGATGACCTCAACAGTTTGGTCCCGTAGGAAGTTACCACAAATTTTTCCGGAAAGCACCCCTGGAATGCTATTCATGAATGGCAGTACAGCAGGTAGAATCACCAGATTGTCGTGCAAATTAACGATGCACCAGAGCCATTCGTGCAACACTTTGGTCTTACCTCTCGGTAGTGCCACGTGGCCGTTCGGAGCCCGGTCTTCTTGCGACCGTACATTCTCGCGACCACCACTGCCAGCAATCAAGTACAGTAGCTACATTCCTGCCAAGTATTTCTGCAGTATCTCATAAGGAACATGCAGCGTCTTGTAGCAAAAATACACGACCTCTTTCGAACTCAGTGAGGCGTTGATCATGGCGTCTTTGTCGCCTTAAAAGCGTTCTGGATTGACATAAAAATCACCACGTCCAATATCGAAGGTAACTCACCTCCACGACCGTTATTGCGTGTATATAAAGCAGACCAGTTTCGCATTATCATAGTGGCGCTACTAGGTTCAAATGGCTCTGAGCACTATGAGACTTAACATCTGAGGTCATCAGTCCCCTAGAACTTAGAACTACTTAAACCTAGCTAACCTAAGGACATCACACTCATCCATGCCCGAGTCAGGATTCAAACCTGCAACCGTAGCAGCAGCGCGGTTCAAGACTGAAGCGCCTAAAACCGCTCGGCCACAGCGGCCGGCGGCGCTACTAGATCCACTCTAATGCGACTGGCGCGAATTTTGGACAGACATCATCTTTGAAATGTAGAAACACCCCTACCCACTTTCCTTCATGTCGTACAGCTCCTTCTCAGGGTTGTGATTTTTTTTCTGTCTCTGTAGATTAGTACACCAACGTAAACTTGTTTGAACGGCGTTGTATTGTCTGAATCCGCTATATGCCACGTTGTTCGTGCAGACTAATTATGTTGGAAAATTATGTATTGCAATATGTGTAATTTAAAGCTGCCGTTTCTAGGGATTCTTCAGGTAACTACATACGGAAAATTACACGACCACTGTGATGACAGGGCCATTGAAGGATGCAGCAGAAGCTGATATCAGAACGATTCATAATCAACTCTCACAGACTAGGCAGATATTCTCGCTGTAGTCTAAGTAGTCTCCTACAATAAATTTTGTAGGTAACCACTTCGTTATTATTTTGATGCTTTCAACGAATGCGTAACTCATTAATATATTAATAGATCAGAGTTAAAGAATGGATACGAACATAATGAATACCGGATCATGTGTGCACACTCGCCTTAGCGCATTAACTTATGCACATAAAAATGATAATGAATTACATATGTTAAGGTGCTGAAGGATCTCGTAGGCTAATGGTGCGTATACACCAAAGACGTTTTCATGGGACATTACTTCTAATAGCATCCCACTCCTCCAATACAGGTCAGAACTCTTCAGCAACACTGCTCCGAACCCATGTAACATTACTGGATGAAAGTTTATATTACGGTGGTAACAGACAATACATGCAAGGTGTAGCAAAATTAAAGTTTCGAAGTGACCGAAGACACCACGTGGTGTATTCATAATATTGGCAAATAGGAGATATTAGAATCCAGCTTTGAAAACAGCAAAAAGTTGTTTAATATTCGGGAAAATAATTTGTTGGAAGAGTCAGATGATTGGCGCTAAAACTGCATTTATCAGTGAATTACTAAGGAAGGGAGAGAATTGCTTTAACTGGACAAGAGAAATGTACATATGCCTATGTGGTCTGCACACTGCATAGTATTGTGCGTTGTTAAGGGAACGTAAAATAGCCATAGATTCTTGTTTAGGTTACTTAAACGAGATGAAATGAGGTTAGCAGCAGTCGGGAGTCGTATAAATATCGAAAAAAATGCAGTCAAGAAAATTGTTAGACAACTGAAAGATTCTGTAGTTTAGGTGAATGCAAGAAAAAGAACGGAGGTATGGTAAGTTCGAAGGCTTGTGCAGGTCATACCTGAAAGAGGACAACTTAATGGGAGTTTTGCTGAAGCATCCATACCTACTGAATACATAACGAAGAAGGCAACAGAGGGGAAAATTGCAGACGAAGCAATAGAGGACATAACTGCAGCGCATCGAAAACCTTCTATTATGTTACAGGCATCACAAAAAACATTGAGTCTAAAACGTATAATAGCATCAACTATTTAACGAAAGATGTTACAGAATTGTAGTCGGCGAGTAAACACTTCACATATGCACTTCAAAAATATGCACCTATATGTAAGCTGTCGTTTTTACTTAAATATTCATTAATCATGTTTCACAGATGAATTAATTAGCACAACAATCATTTCTAACACAAAAAATATGAAAAAATCTTTTTATCTTTTGCTAATCTCGTATAATATAACCTGTATACATTCTGAAACGCATGTAGTGAAATTACAAGTAGGGGATGAATGAATATTCTGCAAAAGTAACAGCAAACACAAATGCAAATATTTGTGTAATTAGGAACGTGGTCAAAGTCATGAATCGATTGACCAGCATTGTTAGCGTACTCAATAACGAGAGATTCATACGACGAAAAATAAAAAATGCACATCATCTCTATGCAGAGTACCTATTGAACTATCACAGACGTGTATAGCTGTAGAGAGAGAGAAGAAAGGAAATGCTGCGATATCTAAGCTGGTTGATGTGAAAAAGTAATCAAATGTTTCACAAAGCCTGCTTGGGAAGTTCTTATAACTGGTATTTAGGTTGCAATTTACTAATATTCTTCGATCCCTCCCGCATCGACATCATGGGGCTCACCATGGTAAAATAAGACTAGAAACCTATCATACAGAGATATATGAGCAGTTACTATTTCTCCGTTGCACTCATACACTGAATAGGAAGCAACTAAAACGCATGACATGATACAAACATCACGCACTTTGCAGTTGTCTGGGGTATATAAATACTGATGTATACTGGCAGATGTTTCTTTTTAAATCAAGTAAAAAAGTCAAGTCTATTTTACAAGAAGTTTGGATAAGAAATTGAACTGTCTTTTCTTTTCCGACGCAAAGCATTTCATCCGACTGTAACGATTATTATACTGTTTCGTCAACTGGTTTCACAGTTCCATTAGCAGAATAGCATGTTACATTACAAGTATTGCAGAAATATTACTCTTAGTTGAGCTGGGACGGATGCAAGAATTTAATCAATCCTAAATTGCCACCTTGGATGATTAGAAAACTAAAATTATTGTTCACTAAATATGTAAATGTAATTAAAAGAGTTACTAATACACAACTGTTAAAAGTAGGCACCAACTTGAAACATTCACGTTGGCATTAATATCTGGAAACCACAGAATTACCACTCACTCGTATATATACTGATAGACAGTGATGGCTCTCGAAATAGAATGAAACGCACATGCCTGCTTATAAATCAGCCTTCACCCGCAACAGCAATTCAGTTATCTGGAAATGCTGTAGCACTTCATCGAGTAGCCTATTACATTGTTCACCGTGTTGCCACGTGGATGACCGCATAATGACTGAAATCAATATCAAAGAACTTGACCTAAATGCACTGGTTTGATAGTTCTTGTTACCAGGAGAGCTGGAAAACACTTCAACAGACTGTCGAGAGTTGGCTGCAGATATTATATATGATACTTGTCAACTTCAGTTAGTAATTAGCTAGCTGTGATTTCCATTAGCGATGATTTATTCTTCTTCTAGATCCCACCAAAGTATCAAACCATTAAGTTTTTTGCGGTTTAGTGGAACGCACTGCTCCTGTACAGCACAGCTTTAATTCCTACCGACCAAAAATTAATGCAGTGATTTCGGATTGCGTCAACCATTATTCTTATAAACGGCAATATAAATACATAAATCACTATTTCCATTTCAACAATTCACGACGGATTTCAGGCTGTTATTCAATAAATTGTGTGCGGGATCTTATTATGAAGACTTCCGGATGTCACTGACGAGTCAACAGCAAAATAAAAGGACATTTTAGTAGTTTCATTGCAAAATTTCATCAGAAAACTGCGAAATAACTATTGAACCAGTCACAACTGGAACGCCACATGGCAGTCTTCCTAAAAGCAAATTTTGTGTGACGGATTCTGGCTGCAAATGAAACCACATGCTGACAGCGATACGTAGCAGCTGTCTGCGGAACCTAAACCGAAATGCCACTATAGATACCGTAAAAGTCAGACTGACAAGCACACTTTTCGTTCGATCTAAGGATAGATGGATTGTCAGAAACACAAACGAAAGATTGACAAATAATATAGCCATAAAAAAGGCAGCCTGAAAATTTGGAACATACGAATGCCCGGTAATGTGGTGAGAATGGGAACTCAAATCCAGGAAAAGCAACTAAAATATCACTAACAGGTCAGAAGAAAATGACTCTTAGTTAGCTTGCCGCCCAGGAACAAAAACCACAAGCTATATTTTACGATGTTGTTTCTGACATGCAACAAGAGGGGATCGTGGACTCAGTGTAGGAACAAAATATAGTTCATAATTTAACGAAACAGGAATGTTAACTGAGATTCGACGTCGTGTTTTTGCTCTGAGCACTATGGGACTCAACTGCTGAGGTCATTAGTTCCCTAGAACTGAGAACTAGTTAAACCTAACTAACCTAAGGACGTCACAAACATCCATGCCCGAGGCAGGATTCGAACCTGCGACCGTAGCGGTCTTGCGGTTCCAGACTGCAGCGCCTTTAACCGCACGGCCACTTCGGCCGGCCGACGTCGTGCTAAAACGGGCCCCAGGGAGAAGAGTTGTGTTCACAATGTTTTTGAAGTAAGTACAAGAATACGAAAGCTATTGCTAAGAGCACAGGGGGTGTACATTCAGTACAGTTGTGTATCTGTCAGTGACTACATTTTTGTGTCATGTTGCAAGAGTCACACTGCAAAAAACTGTGAAGTAGACAAAGGTGTTCGTAAGCATTTATGGCTGCCCATAACGTTAATATTTGGACAGTCGTCAGACATCAAAATAAATCAAGAAGAAATAGGAAGTGCATCAGTCAGGGAAAGAATGAGCTACGGTACCAGCAGTTACTAGAAAGACACGTATCCAGACCTGACTAAGACAGTCAAGACACTCAACATACAGGTTTCTCAGAAAATACCTATCTAATATGGTACCAAGAATGGGGATTGACACGATACAATATTAAGAAAAGAGGTCAAAGATTCAGTCTACCAGCCTGAGACAGTTGTAGAGAGGAACTGAGTTTTTAAGGAACATATTTTTAAATATTATATATTCATGTTCTCGCGGAAAGTTTGATATCATGATCATACAGGCAATAAGAAACAACTGGAGTGTGAATGTAGAAGAACTGGGCTACAGAATAATATTCCTAAGCAGTTCCAGGCATTCACTCTACGATTAACTTTGTCGGAGAACAAGTGGTATGTGGGAGAGGTGTGCCAGGCAGGGAATTTGGAAGAACAGATTTATGTGACAAACTAACAGATGAGTCATAATGATTTGGGACTAAGTAATGGTGACGTTCAAAAGCAGGTATCGGAGCTAAGAGATGCAGAACCACCGATGACAAAGGACGGGGTTCCTAAGACCACAAGTAACATAAAAAGGTGTGTTTCTTTTGTAGCAATGCATCAGGAGATGGTGCACTTCGACCAGGAGATGGTGCACTTCGACGACTTCGCTACGAACTATTACACATGACAGGCGATTCTTTTTTGATGACGATTTATCCATATGTCTTACAGATTCTCTTGAAAATAGGACACGCCCGAAACTACTAGTATTAAATGAAGTGCGATTTTAAAATACGCTCTGGTGAAATTAGTCTTTCATAAGACTTGCTAGACGTCATATGAAAAGTATTTGCAAGAGATAGTGTAGTGCTAGAATTGGAACCAGTGCAAATAAATTTCACAAAGGCTCGCGGGCTAACAATTTTTGACTGAGCAGAACTCTCTCCTAGGGACTATGTAGACATTCGACGACCATGAGACAAATACTCCAGAACCGTATCAGTGTTTCATAAAGAAATGCAAATCTCATTTTCAGAATCAACCTGAGGAAATAAATCTAGACATAGTCATTGAGGTAACACGTGCAAACATAGCAAGCAGCAACAATAATACTCCACAGGCGGTATACACTGATCTTGTGACAAACGACAATTACACACGTTTACTTACTTTAGGTGGCCCAGCATCACAGTGTCGATATCCTTCATAATTCCGCAGAATACAACATGTCTCAACAGTACCTACACCAAATGCAATATCTGCAGTCAGAGGCCTGTGAAAATTCCACATGTTTTCTGTTGTACCGAACGAGCTCTCAAGCATAGAAATGAATGTACTTAATACCTTCCTTTTACATATAGTGAAGTCGTAGAAGAATCAACGTACACGAAGTTATGTGAAACAGCAAAAATGTATAATTACTAACAAATTAATAGGGCACTGGTATTTTGCGACATATTCGATGCGCCTGTTTCCAGAAATGCTTATGTCGTCCGACTAATAGATTACAGAACATCGATTTTTCTAATATTTTTAGTCAGCAGATCCACTTAATCTATGCCTACATCGATAAATTATTAGTTTATAAGAAACAAGGCCATAGTGAAACATTACTGATAGCAACGGAAAACGGTGTTCTGTTTGCTAGTTTCTTCACTACTTGTTGCTATCCATCTACTTGGCGGATACCGTTAGTGAAAATTGTTTCAGTTTCAGAACCTTTCGCTGTGTTATGCCAGTTGCTCTTCGTCAGTTCTGCTAACCTCTCTGAAGATAATTCAGTTTGACAAAAACATCCACTTTGAGCATTTCGTTCTCCAAATCTGAACCGCTGTCATGAAATCAGTTTTATAATTGTAGAATTTTGTCAACTGTTTTTGAAATATTTATTTCTTTTCACCTATTTCTACCAAATATAGTCTGCTGAGTCTCATATACAAAATGTGTGATGTCACCGCCAGACACCACACTTGCTAGGTGGTAGCTTAAATCGGCCGCGGTCCATTTAGTACATGTCGGACCCGCGTGTCGCCACTGTGTGATCGCAGACCGAGCGCCACCACAAGGCAGGTCTCGAGATACGGGATAGCACTCGCCCCAGTTGTACGACGACTTTGCTAGCGACTACACTGACGAAGCCTTTCTCTCATTTGCCAAGAGACAGTTACAATAGCCTTCAGCTAAGTCCATGGCTACGACCTAGCAAGGCGCCATTAACCGTATCTGAAGATAGTCTTATTTGTATTATCAAGAGCGATGTACGACAAAGAATAAAAGATAAGTATTCGAGGAGCTGCATACTTTTCTTATGAGAATTCACTACTTATCCTGTTCCAGAATTCACGCCCGTCTGCGTTAGATAGCGTGCATTTCGGCCTACTCAATCTACAAGGTGTTGGCACATTTGCCAACACATCAAAATGTATCTCTCAACATTACGGAAGTGGTAAAAGTAGTTCTGCTTCATTGATAAAGGCCTTACGTCTTTCTAAAGACAAGCTGCCATTTCCAAATAATACTTCTACACTTTCAAAGATGCATAGAATCGTATCATCTTCAAATGTCGATGATGCATACTCATCACAGGGAATGAAATTTTGAAGTGGACATATCAGACCAGAGTTTCTGGTACAGAAAAGGATCCCGAAAGATGAAATAAATAGGTTACCAGCCGAATTGCAATTGAAATGTGGTGAAGATAGACGGAGAATCTGTGCGCGAAGACTGACAGATGATTACAATCTATGTTATTTTTAATCAACGGTTTCCACATAGTAACCGTGAAGTTGTTCATTAACAGGGGGATGGTAACTACTAGTGAGAAAGCTTAACTCTATCTTAATTTTCCACAATGTGCCTTCCTTCCACAGTACTACACATATTATATTTATAAAACCTGACAAAAGCTGTGTAGATACTACATACAGCTACGTCATCTTCAGTTCCGACAAAATTCTGCAGGTTCTTCTGCCCCACACAAATTGATCGTTCTACGTAAATTTGTGTGTCCGCCTAGCCGCTGCAAGAAGCAGCTCCTGAGGACAACAGTGACGACAGCCTGCTTCACTACCACTTACATACCAACGGCCTTGCCACGTTGGTAACACCGGTTCCAGCCTGATCACCTAAATTAAGCAACGTTTGGCCTAGCTAGGACTTGGATGCGTGACCGTCTGGGAAAAACCGGCTGCTGTTGATTTTAAGGACGCGCAAGTCGCCAAAGTTGCGTTCAGTTGAAAGACTTGCATCAGGCCATCGTGCCACACGTTTACCATTCACATCATTCGATGGCACAAATTACTGATGCAGTTTAATGATATGATACGAATTACGTGTAACGTCACTATAATGTAGCTTCCCGTCATGTCATTAGCAGTTTCTGTTCCTTCTCTACTTACATTTTCAATCCTGTATCTATGTTCCTAAAGCTGTTTCAGTTTTTACGTATTATTTTATCAAAACTATATGTTTACATTCTTTGTTTCTGAAGTCTCCAATAGGAAAATAAATGAAAAGTTGCAAACATGCCATCCACGGTGGAAGAATCTAACGTAGATTACATCGAATATTTTTTCTTGTTTCGTTTCTCATCACCGTTGCAGTGGTACTAAGCTGTCTGGCAGCTCTCCTGGTCAGTCTAGAACCTGACATTTGGCAGTTGTTAGTGATGGCCACGGTCGTGGTCGTAGTGTGGCGCTCCCGCTTTAGTAATACCATTTGCCTTCTATTCAACACTTCGTTTTATACTCCGTTGACCCCTATTAGTCACCAAGACTACGGCTCGTTACCTTCCACACCCTAGCCAAACGAACTTAATTGTTCCGTCTCCAATGACATATCTCTATTACGATTATTTTTACCATATTTCCTACATGGTTCAAATGGCTGTAAACACTATAGGACTTACCATCTGAGGTTATCAGTGCCCTAGACTTAGAATTACTCATACCTAACTAACCTAGGGACATCACTCACACCCATGCCCGAGGTAGGAATTGAACGTGGGACCGTAGCAGCAGCGCTGTTCCGGACTGAAGCGCCTAGAACCGCTCAGCTATAGCGGCCGGCGTATTTGCTAAATTTTTAGATTGATATTAAGTTATCCATGAATCTACAATGAATCAACGACGACAAAATTCGGATTTTTTAGTCTTGTCCTAATACGAGTATGCCCGTACAGGTCCAACTCAGATTCCGTAGCCCTCTGTAAAAGCATCACCGATCATACACTGCATCTAAAAGTATGCCTCGAATGTTCTACATAGATCCCCACTTAAGTGATATTCACAGAACGTTCACACAACCCGGTAGATGCATCATAGCCGCCCGGAGTGGCCGAGCGGTTCTAGGCGCTACAGTCTGGAACTGCGCTACCGCTACGGTCGTAGGTTCGAATCCTGCCTCAGGCATGGATGTGTGTGATGTCCTTAGGTTAGTTAGGTTTCAGTAGTACTAAGTTCTAGGGGACTGATAACCTCAGAAGTTAAGTCCCATAGTGCTCAGAGCCATTTGAACCATTTGAGCCAAGATGCATCATAGAAGTCCTTCTTTGGGGTGATATTCAACTCGCATTTGACATTGGCTTGAAAGACGGTTTTGTTTATTTATTTAACGTGATTACAAGTTAAAGGACTGACCTCTCACGTGAATTTCTGCACTTTGTCATTTTTCGATAGGTTGACGTTGATAACACCAAGTCTGATAAACAGCGACGAATTTCTCCAGAGAAGAGCTGTCCACGTTTCGCTTTTCAATCAAGTCGTGGCGGGCGTCCACTCGCCGTTGTTCTTGTTCAGCAGCCGAGGTGTGCTGGACAAGTTTTCTATCTACATTTGTTGTCTTCAAAATATTCTCGAGAAAGTCTTGAAAAGTTGCGTTAGAGTTGTTGCCCTAACGCGATTTTAGACACAACATTGTTAAAAACTGTAGTCGCACGTCCACTATTTAACACTGTCTACTCACAACTTAGTGGTTGTATGCACATCTGTAGTTTACAGTTGTTAGTTCAAGCTACAACCGTAGTTACTGCGTAGACTTCGATTTTATACCAGAAACGTAGTCTCCAACCTTTTTAAAGAAGGTGTGTATGTATCATTAGACCCGATAACAGTACGGTTTTAATGCAGATATGAAACATATACCTGCTGTTGTTGAGGGCGACAATAGTTCTGCTGCTATCGATAACAATACCAGAGAGGGGAAATGTTGCTGTTAAAAGCTATAAAGTGAATGAATGTTTCAATGTAGAATCACAACTGGGATGCGCCTAGAATAAGAATGTCGTGACGTGTAATGCAACTCATTATAGTATATGTAAATTTTTGACGGAAGTAGTCATTTTTGTGCATGATATCCTGTGAGGCACAACTCTGCTAGATAACTGCAGCAATATAAGCAGGAACGTTACAATATTATTGAAACTATGTATTCACTAACACAAGTTATCCTATCCTCAACACAACTTCCTAGTATTCGAAGGCCAATTACCAACGAAAATTTAACAGAAACGAGCTAAACATACCTTGCGTTGTTGTTACTATCTGACAGGAATTACTGGATATTAATGTGGAGTCTAGCGGTTATGACGGCTTGTACTTTGCTGGAGGCACTTTCAATGAGGCGTCTGACTTTCTGTGGACGTATACCTCGAGAGCCTAAACAACCAGAAAAGTTACTAATGTTGGAAGCTGGGGACTGGAGCGAAGTCGACGTTCTAACTTATCCCAAAGGTGCTCCATTGGGCTTAAGTCGGAACTCTGGCAGGTTAGTTAATTTCAGCAATGCTATTGTCGACAAACCATCGGCTCACAGACGCTGCTTTATAACAGCGTACACTGTCATTCTGATAAACAATAATCGTCTGCAACTCTTCCCCTACTATAAGGAGCACACAAGGCTCCAGATCCGTTCATATTCCTCCACATTTAGCGTTTTATTAAGACCGACATGGTGGCTCCATCCTAACCACAAAAAAAAAAAAAAAAAACCGTACCGTAACACCACTTCCTCTTCACTTCACTTCTGGCATTACACATGATGGCAGGCAACTTTCTCCAGACATTCGCACAAACCGAAAACCTTCCAGGGGATTTCCGCAGGATGCAGAGTGATTCATCGCTCCAAATCACTCGTTTCCAATTACCCACTGGCCAGTGGTGTCGCTCCTTCCACGATCTCAAGCGTCGCTTAGGACTGATTACTGGAAGGTGTAGCTTGTGAGGAACTGCTGCAGCATTGTACCTCATTATTTTTTACTCCTTACTAGTTGGACTGATTAGATGGGTTGATCACATAACTAATGAGGAGGTATTGAATAGAATTGGGGAGAAGAGGAACTTGTGGCACAAGTTGACTAGAAGAAGGGATCGGTTGGTAGGACATGTTCTGAGACATAGAGGGATCACCAATTTAGTATTGGAGGGCAGCGTGGAGGGTAAAATTCGTAGAGGGAGACCAAGAGATGAATACACTAAACAGATTCAGAAGGATATAGGTTGCAGTAGGTACTGGGAGATGAAGAAGCTTGCACAAGATAGAGTAGCATGGAGAGCTGCATCAAACCAGTCTCACGATTGAAGACCACAACAACAACAACAACAACAACTAGTTGGACTTGCAGTACCATTTCGAACTCACGAGCGGTTGCTTTTGTTGGTTTCACACGAATTTTTGCAACCAACCTGAGCCGTGCGTGGCTCGTGGTCGTGCCATTTATTGCTCGTCATCTTGTTTTTATGGTTCTGCCACGTCTTTCTTATTCATTTTTTTTGGCGTCACAAAGTTGCTGGTTTGCTTGCCCCCGACTGGCAGCAGCAGCGCTTATCGATAAGTGCACTGTCGTACTATCTCTGGAGCGACCGTTAGTATTTCCGGGTCGTCGTCTGTCGGAAGTCAGTCGCGGACGGAGCGCCAGTGAGGCGCGGACAGCCAATTCTTGCCCACCACTGTCCGATGAAAGGAGTTTGGGGCGGGAAGGACCGCCGGTTGGTCGTTCGGTTGGTCGTCTCATTGGGCGACGTGTATTTGGTCCTTTGACCGTTTTTGGGCCTCGTCAGTTGGTCATCTTGGCGGACGTGGGTCGGTTCCTTCCTTGTGCAGAGATGTCGGGTGGCCAATGGGCCAGTATTCCCTCTATGTGGTTGGGTCCGAGCTAGTGTGGCCGGGTCGCCGTTGAAAAGTCTCTGTTAGATTCCTTTCATGTTAATTTCTTAAATCTGTTGTCATTTACGGCGTACATTCCACTTCTAAATTTACTGTGGTGTTTCTATCTGGGAGGAGACTGAGCAGTGAAACGTGTTACTTTTACACATAAACAAGAACGATCTGTCACACTACTACACTTTAAAACACAGTTTATATGTAATTCATGTCATACAGTCTCATACGGAACCTACAACCGCTTTCTTTTATATACTGTATATGATAAGATACTGTCACCCCTTTCCCTTCTGTGTGAGAGGATGAATGAGCAAATTTAGTTCTAGTTGCATGCATGATGGTAGCAGACAAACCTGTCTGCTAGAGAACTGTAGTACCAACGTCGGAACAGGTAGCTACGCTTTCTAGAAGCAAAGAGGTTTCTATTCTTAGTATGGTCCTGTCCGTCCCTTGTCATGTTGGTATAGGGAGCTGCCTCTCTGGTCACTTCCGTTTGTATTTGGGAAGCACGCTCGGTAGGAGCCCAGCAGGTCAGTCTGTCGGCGACGAGCGTCTGAAGTGGTAAGATCTCCGGCTAAGCACGTGTTTGCTAAGTCCGTAGGATAATGGATTTCTTAAGATCAGCCTAACTGAAAATTTAATCACCTTTATTTCAGGTTTATCTCTAAAATATCTAAAGTTATCTTAAATTGCTACGCAGTGTAATTCGAGTGAGAAGTTTTGAATATATTCCGGTAGTTGATTTGTCACTACTTCGTGAGTAAAGTGGAACCACGTGTTGATCAGTAACTCTAACTAAGATCATCAATCTTAAATGCGAATGTGAGTGAGATTACAACGTCTCGTCTTGACAATATTTTACAATATAGCGACTTTTCTTTATGTTCAACCCAGGCGGGGTGTACTTTGTGAGACCAGTACCACGTGCTTATACAATTGTTTGTCCCATCACGTTAATAGTAAGACGATAGCAACCAGTTCAAGGTTTTTCTTTTGTAAATTGCTTTTCGATCTAATTTATTTCAATTATCAGAATTATTGTGGAGTTACACTCTTTGTGTAAACCAAGTTGACCACGTGAAGCATGTGGTGTAATCATCAAAGTAGCCCTCAGCTATTCTTTTCGGGAAGATTTCACAGAGAGTTAGTATGAATTTAGTATACCAGTGTGCGGTGATTGCGCTACGAACGTAACTTCTTTGGGTGAAAATTGAATCGGTTGGTTGTGGTTAATTTCCTCTTGCATATGTTTCAACGTTCTTCGTGTGTTATTTTATGAATGCAGTGTTGTATGTAGTCTCCCAATCTTGGCTCCCTATTTGATGTGTTCCGTAAGATAACAATCTCACATTTTCACAATCCTAAATAAGGCACCAGTTTAGTAATGAATCAAGTTTAATATGCTGAAATATCAATGATCAATGTTAAAATAAATTTCCAAATATAAAATGATTTTTTTCTTGTTATTTAAATTGTCTATATATATATATATATATATATATATATATATATATATATATATATATATATATCACCGGTTGTCGTATGACTATTAAAAGATTATAATTAATGTTAGTCTGGTTGGGAATTTGGTAAGCTAGACTGGATACCTGGTGAAACAGTTGCGCAGTAATGTAAGGTTAACTTCCTCAGATAGCTCACAGCTTTTAACCCACTTTTATGGTCTTGAATAGCAGCACCGCTTGCAGAACAAATTAAAGCAACAACATTACACATGGCGACCCCGTTCTGTGATTCCGCTAGACTCTGGAATCTCTGAAACGTTAGATTGCGAGCGTTGTATAATCTTAATTTTTTTCCCTGCAGCGCTCAAACAACTTCTGCGTTGTTTCTGAGCAGACTTTCAAATGATTCACGGTGTTGTTGAGCTGTGTTGTGTTGTTCGTCTTGTTGTTTTGTTTTCTTTTTCTATATTTGTGTGTTGTATATGTGTGTGTTTTTTTTTCTCGCTTGTAAATTGCACTGCTTCGATCAAAGATAAAAATTTGTTTTGCGTGTGAAAAAGTGCGTACTAGGTTGGGTACCTTTCGTGTAACTGTCGTAATTTTTGGGGGATACACTTATTGTGATTAGTGTGTTGCGTACCGTGTATAAACTGAATTAATGCAGACACATAACTAAGTAAAAGTAGGCGGTTCAACAACTTAAGCACCATGGACCAAGGGGATAATTTGATTTCGAGTATTAACGCGTCGGGCGGTTCCGAAAATGCAATGGGGAATACTTCAGACGAAATGCAAAACAGGACGAACGGGCTCACAGCAGAGCCAGAAATTAATTTGTCTCCTACTAACCAAATTGATTTGGCAGAACTCATGAAAGTCTTATTGCAACAAAATAAAGAAAAACGCAGAGAAATCAGAAAAATCGTTCCGAGAACAAAAAGAATCATCTGAAAAATCGATCCGAGAGCTAGGCGAACAAATGACGCAGAAATCTGAAAAATCAATTCGAGAGCTAGGCGAACAAATGACAGCGAAATCTGAAAAATCGGTCTGAGAGCTAGGCGAACAAATGACGCAGAATCCGAAAAATCGATACCAGAACTAGGGGAACAAATGACAGAGAAATCTGAAAAATCGATCCGTGAGCTAGGCGAACAAGTGATGCAGAAATCTAAAAAATCGATCCTCGAGCTAGGCGAACAAATAGACGAAAAACTAATCCAGCAGACAAATAAAGTAGACAAGTCGATGCAGAGAGTGTCCAATGATATCTCACAAAGAATAAACCATCTGGCAAGTGAAATAAAGGTGATATTATGAAAGAATTAGGCCGTACATTTGAACAAATCGATGTCCGTCTGCAAGCCCTAGAACAGGGCAAGCGGAGTCGCGATGCGGAATCGAAAGAGAGCAAAGAACAGCTACTTAGGAATTTCCAAGCGCTGAGAGAAGAATGCCAAAGGGAACACCAACAGGTACTCTCGAGGGTGCAGGAGGCGGAAACGCATTGTCCCGCGTCCGTTAGCAACACAGCAGCGGACAACAATCATGCGATTCACGCACTCGAATAGCAAGTAGAACAATTGAAGCAGACTGGGTCGGAGGACAACAGACAAATACATGATAAGATTGCAGCATTAGCGGACATCGTAGGCACGATGAAGGTGACGGAGAGCAATAACAATACTACACAGATAGCGGTCGCAGAGACCGAAGAAGTGCGTTCGCTTCTTAGATTTCAGGAGGTACAGTTCCAAGTGAACAGGTGGCACAAAGCTGTAACAGGCGAATTACAAGAACGCGTGGCGCATCTGAAAAGCCGCATTGGGTGTGATTCCGAACTCGCCAATAGCACTCAAAATAGCTGTACGCACAGTGCAGAGAGCGACTCCGGGCACGAAGGAGATTTTGACGACAGGGAAGAATGTATTTTGAGGGGCAGACATGAGAAAAATAGAAACATTCAAGGGCTTCGCCGGAAGGAAATACGGGGATTTGATTTCAAACATATCCTTATGGTGAGAAAGTTTGAGATATTTCGAAATTCGCATAAAGGAATACATCCACGAGCACGGCTCGAGCAATTTGAGTTCTGTCTTCCCCCCGACTGGGCAAGTTCACATAAGATAGAATATATGTGTGGCTATTCGGAAGGCGAACCGGCGATTCGCATGAGGTCGGCAGCGCGTCACTGCAACTCCACTCGGGAGTTTCGACAAGCCTTTCTCTCCGCCTATTGGTCGGAAGCGGCACAAGATAGGGTCTAGCATGGCATAATTATGCTGCCAAATTTGAACCAGTCTGGTTTCGGCAGCCCAGCACGCCTATTCGACCACATGCTGCAGGCGAATTAATTTCTATACGATCCATACGGACCTGCGGAACTGATTAGGATATGCATCACCAAATTGCCGATGCACTTGCGCCACGTCATTCTTGCGGGACGATGTAAAGAGGACGTGGAAACGTTTAAGACACTTCTCCAAGAGTTGGAATATAATACAGCAGAATGCCCGCCTAATCAGGCACAAAGTTATTGCGGGGCACAGCAGCGCGATCGCAGTCGTGGCCGTAGTACTAATCAACGGCGTGACTGGTCGTCGCGGCGCGAACGAAACAATAATCGGGACCGGCCGTATAGAAACTGGGGTAACAGTCGCGAATACAGGTGGAACAACGGAAATGATCGAGAACGTGGACAGGATCGTGAATGCAACAGTTGCGGCAACCAGAATCGATTCTACGGTGAACACGGTGGGAATAGGACAGCTGGCGGAGCACCTCATGATGTTGAAATTCGGCCGGCTAACCCTAGACATAATCAGGCAAATGGAAATAAACAAAACCGGCAATGACAAACGATCAGCGCAGAAGGCGCCCAATCGGAACAAATGAGCGACATGGCAAATGAGTGCATACGGTATATAGAAAGGGAAGATATTAGAGAGGATTTGTTGCAAGAAACTACGAGTGCTAAAATTTCGGGAATAAATCCAGTCGTGACAGTTGCAGTAAACGAAATATGTTTTAAGTGTGTCATTGACACTGGAAGCCCTTTCTCCATAGTGAGCGAGGCAGCATTTCAAAAATGCCAAGGGACTGGGACGTGGCCCGTTTTTCAAGTCCGAGGAATAAAGATGATGCAATCTACGGTAAGAGCGTAGAAATCCGGAGGCAGACACGGCTTAATTTTACCTGCCAGGGAAGAGAGTTTGAGTACAACTTCTTTGTGCTCCCAATGCTGAATGTGGCAATGATTTTAGGAAATGACTTCATGAATGCCCACCATGCAGTAGTTGACATTGGTGGAGGAGTAATGACAGTTCAAGTTGGGGATCAGCCAATGAATTTAGTATTTGATGAACGCATATTACGTGCCGAGTCAGAAATTAGTTGCCTAAAATTTCAAGCTCAAACCGAGTCGCAACCCAGACTGGAGCTACTCGTGAACTATGTAAGTGAGTCGTGCTCTACGTCTTGTGAGCAGGGGAAAGATGTTGTTTTTGCTGATGCACTGAGAAAGAGCAATGCGGGTGTCAGAACCACGGACAGGGAAAAGGAGAAATTGTATTGCCTACTTAGGAATCATGAACGGGTATTTTCTGAGACTCCGGGGGCGATTAAGGGTTTTACTTACCAATTCAGAGTACGTGACCATCAGAAGTTTTCTGTTAGACCATATCCTATTCCCGTGGCTTATAAAGACCAGATGGAGAAGAAAATAAACAAGATCTTAGAACAAGGAATAATTGAGCGGGCAGTAAGCTCGTACAACTCACCCTTGCTTGTCGTACCAAAACGCGACAACTCGGTTCGTTTGGTACTAGACTCGAAACAGATAAACACAATTATTATGTCGGAAACGGACAGGCCTGAGAGCATTGAGGAACTCTTACAACGTTTCCACGGGGTAAAGGTACTATCATCTGTCGACCTCCGTTCGAGTTTTTGGCAAATCGTGCTACACCCATCTTGCAGATTATATACAGAGTTCTTGTGTTACGGAAATTGTTTCCAATTCCAGCGTCTCCCGTTCGGACTAAACGTCTCATCAGCTGCTTTTATAAGGGGATTAAATAGCATTTTGCCTGATGATTTGAAACAGCGAGTGACAATTTACGTGGATGACATATTAATTGCGGAAAAGTCGTGGGAGGATCATAATGACGTTCTGAACAGACTACTGGATGTTTTTGAGAAGGCAGGTGTAACAGTCAACCTAGATAAGTCACAGTTCGGACGAGAGAACATAAAATTCTTAGGCCATATTGTCTCAGGAAATGGAATACAACCTGACCCGGAGAAAATTGCGGGGATAGCGGAGTGTGCAATGCCGACAAATAAAAAACAGTTGCGAGCTTTCTTAGGCCTGTGTAATTTTTATATGCGATTTATAAATTTTAGTGTACTTGGTACACCCCGTCTATGTGGACTAACGGGGAAGAACGCTTTGTGGGTCTGGGATCAAGAAGCACAGGATGAATTTTATAAATTGAAAAAGGCATTGGTAGAGGCTCCCATCCTCGTGCATCCCGACCTGACACAAGAATTCTGTTTAATGACGGACAGTTCCTTGTCAGGATTAGGTGCGGTACTGTTTCAAACGGAAGGAAAGGATGATATTACAACTTGGAAAACAATCTCGTTTGGGAGCAGGGTGCTCTCTCGATGTGAAAAAAATTGTTCGTGACAGAACTCGAAGCACTGGCGATAGTTTGGGCATTCTCAAAATTTAGGTATTTCTTATTTGGGAGGACCACCAGGGTGTACACTGACCATCGTGCACTCCAATTTCTTATGAGCACAAAAATCACGCATGGGAGGCTAGGACGCTGGGCACTATACCCACAGGAAGATAATTTCACTGTAGAATACATTCCTGGACAGAAAAATGTAATTGCTGACGCTTAATCGCGCATTCCTATAGGTTTGGTTCACACAGAAGAAGGGGAACTCGGTGAAAATAATTTTAGCATCTTATACTTACAGAATGTAGCGTTCGAGAACTTTGTTACCACCTCTTTCGGGAGTATAGCGGACGAACAGGATAATGACGCAGTATTGAAAGACATAAAGAAGAAGTGGGAGGACAAGGAGAATGTAGGAATACGCCAGTACTACTTAGTGCGCAATAGAATACTATTCAAGAAACGAGCCCCGGACGACTCCAGATGGGTGTTGGTGATTCCTGAGGAACTCGTAAACAAAATTATATGGTACATACATTTCAGTTATGGTCACTTCGGAGCACAGAAATGTTGTGAAAAACTGAAAGAGACATGCTATTTTAATAACATGCTACGGCGTATTCGTTGTGTACTTAGAGTGTGCGGACCTTGTCAGCGAGCAAAGGCGGCCACAGTGACGTATGCTGCATCATTGCACCCGATAATACCAAGCAAACTTGGTGACCTCGCGGCCGTGGATCTATTTGGGCCACTAATACGATGTAAAGCAGGTTTTGCATATGTTTTCGTAGCGGTGGAGCTAACCTCCAAGTTTGTGTGTCTGACTCCGTTGAGGCGAGCCACAGGAAGGGCAGTGGCAACTGCATTTGCAAAGCAGTTTCTGCATGAAGTTGGGCGTGTGAAAAGGGTTATCTCGGACAATGGACCACAATTTAGATCGGAATACTGGCAGCGGATGCTTCGAAGAAGAGGAATTAAACCTATATATATATCTCTATTTCACCCCAGCTCGAACCCCAGTGAGCGTATTATGCGTGAATTAGGAAAATTATGTAGGTTATATCGCAGTCGTGATCACCGATCGTGGGACATACCCCTAAAAGGATTTCAGAACATAATTAATGAGTTGCCTAATACGTCAACAAAGCTTCCGCCAATCACTGTGCTAAAAAACAAGGAGCCCCGAGCAAAATCAAAGAGGTGATGCCTTGGCCACTAGAGCCGAGACTACGCCGGAACACAATTGTTGACTTAGCTTTACGCAACATCAAGCGTGCAGCAGAATCCAGAGTCAAGGCGTATAAGAAAAACGTGAGAAAAACAGTGTTTCATGTAGGACAAAAAGTTCTTATCCGATCACACAAGCTGTCTAACAAACGGTCAGGTGTCTGCAAGAAATTTTTTAATCTCTTTAACGGCCCGTATCGGATAAGGAAGATTCCCCATGAAAACGCCATAGAAGTTGAAACTCTTCGATCGAAGAAATCAAAAGGGCTACACCATGTGTCAAATGTAAAACCATGCATTGAGTAGAAAGGATAGTAAGGAGTAGAGAGGACGGTGAAGAGAAACAATTGATTAGTTTACATTTGTGATAAATGCATATTGAATAATATGTTGGTAAAAATAATGATAAAGATGTTTCTATGTGATTGATTGATGGTTTTAGTTTTTTTCCCCTTGTGCAATTAGGATTTAGGTTGGTTCAAATGTGAAGATAAAAGGTTTCTTTGTGGTTCAAAATGGCTCTGAGCACTATGGGACTCAACTGCTGAGGTCATTAGTCCCCTAGAACTTAGAACTAGTTAAACCTAACTAACCTAAGGACACCACAAACATCCATGCCCGAGGCACGATTCGAACCTGCGACCGTAGCGGTCTTGCGGTTCCAGACTGCAGCGCCTTTAACCGCACGGCCACTTCGGCCGGCGTTTCTTTGTGAACGAGTGAAATGCTGTTTATGGTTTTTTGGTGTAAATTGAAAATAGTCGCTCCTGAGAGAAGCAAGATCTGTGTTGAATTAATGCAACTCAGGGGAATATCCGATCTGTGGGTATTATGGGTCTGGCAAACCCAGGTCCCCAGTTGTTAGTAGCCTTGTTTCCGATTTTCTGCTTTCAGTGATACTATCTATCTATTACTATTCTAAATCTGTCAGTATAAATGAGGATCTCTTACTATGGTATGCGTGCTGTATGAATATTTTAACATAGGAGAACTCTGAGAGAGGAATGAGTAAGCTTAGAATCTTGAAAACAGGATGCAATAATACGATTGCTTAACCATTGGCTTCCCAATATGCGATGATATGTTAATATTGATGATATGTGTCTTTTTTGTTCTTTATAGCTGAGTATGTAAAGTGCTGTCTGTGGATTTCGTCAGTATATTGATTCCCTTCAAGGTGAAAGAAGAAGTGTGGTTTGTGTAATTTACGTCGCCCTGAAGTATTATTGTGGTAGTCCAATACGAGCAGTTTTTCAGCAAATGGAGAATGGAACGGAAATATGGATCCTTCTTGTAGTCTTGATTGATGTTGAGCCAGAGCCTAAAAAAAAAATTATTCTGCGTTAATACTTGTCCTAGAAAAGCGACGTTTATGTGTTTTGCTGATGCTGTGAGCATTACAGCTTACTGTTTTCGCTTGTGCGGGATGCACTGCAGCCTATATGATTTGTACTGAGGAAATTTCCCTCTTGAAGGCACAGGAAGATTAAATAATTTTGATTGTGGGACCGAAGGAAAGCTTGGTTTACGGTAATAAGGATGAAGCAAAACATTTGTCATTTAAACTACAGGAGGATTCGGATCTTTTGTGTCTGTTGTAAGTTCAATATGTTAAGATGATACAGAATAGAGGTGACCACAAATTTTGCCATTCATGAGAAATGAATCCAGAATGACCACCACATGCGAAATAACTGATTTGGAAGCGAAAGGTAACTTAAAGAAGGAACGAAATGGAACGAAAATGTAGTATAACCTGTATAATGAAAATATTTTTACCTTTCTCAGAGTCATCTGTGTGATTAATTCTTGTGATAACGTAATTTTAGATGAAATTTTCTTACTGTTTTATGTGTGAATATATGAGTATGATAAATGTATAATTACGAGTCTCTTATCAGGTGTGTCAACTGATATAAATGTTTTGGCGTGTAAATAAACATTGTTCTATTTACTGTGTATGTTTAAGGAAAGTTTCTCCTTATTTATCATATGACAAGACATATGCGGCGAGCGTCAGGAAGAGGACGAATTAGAACAATGTTGTAGTGGTGTAAACACTGTGTTGAAGTAGCACTGAAGTAGCTTGTTGGATTAACTAGTAGTGGATAGAAGTAGAATTTTGAGTAATACATGTTTATGGGTAGTTAGTTTGTAGTATAGACAACAGGTGTGCATGTGTGTGTGTAAATAACTTGTGAACCCTATGCTGTCCTGACCCGTACTTGCACAAGGCATAATCCTATTCATTTTAGTGAATTAATAAGTAGCATTTGATTTATTAAAACGCAAGTGAACCACATTAGTGATGTGGATTTAGATATTATATTGTCAGTTCATTTAATTTTTATTTTTATACTGTCAAGACATTTCACTTTTATTTTTTATATTGTCAAGTCATTTAACTTTTATTTTTATATTGTCGATTCATCTAACTTTTTTATTTAAAAAAATAAGTCTCACTTTTGTTCTTAAAAATTGTGAAAGACAATACTAAGTGGTATTATGTATGACATTTCGTAATCACATAACTATGATGAACAATTTCTGTGAATGCAGTGGAGAACGTGAAAGCGAACCGGCTAAACTCTTACGAGACAGCGGGAGCAGCGAGGAGGAGGACACACTGTCAAGCGGGCCACTTCGGGAGCGCGGTCGACAACAAAAGAAGGGTATGCGGCAAACACTTTCCCTTGCACCCGGAGATAATGGGCGGCCGCACCAGTGCGACCCTTCGTGGAGGCGATGACCTGAGATGGGCGAGCGGTCCACCGCGCGGAAATCCATCTGCTGCAACGCACCACACGCACGCGACCGTGGCGAGATGGGCGCGGTGAAACGACAGAAGACAGGAGATAAAGGGGTGTGGAGGCTTTTGACAGGTACTGTCCAGAGAAAATGGCAGACTTCAACGACGCCTATCAACATTTCCTGGCGGATGCCCACCGTCAAGCGACAGTAAATCATGGTTCAATGTTCTCTGGTCGCTAAGGGTGGCACAAAGAAGAGCCATTAAGTGTCATCTTTGCCCAGGATGTGTAATGAATAACTGTAGCAAATTCTGTAAACCAGCGCGTACCAACAAATTCTCCTTGTGAATGGGTCCAAGGTATGAATCATTCCTTCCTTAGGCGAGTCACTCTGTACGATTCAGGATTTTCTGTGCTCTCTAAGGAACTAAATTCATTGAATGGTGGTCCACTGTTTTTTACGTGGCTCTCAAGTGGCTCCAGCATAAAACAAGGGAGTTCTGGGACATTCATTTGAATCCAGTCCTTATAGACAGCTATGGCCTTGCGTATAGCAGGTGAATGGGTGAAATTGAGCAGAAATGCTTGTCTGTAGACTTCATGCACAAACTTAACGTTAATGACACAGGGACCATTGTTTTTACTTGCTGACCGAATTAGGTCAACACGATATTTTAAATAAGTGTCACAGATTGTGTTGTTTTTATCTTTGAAATTGGTAGGTTCTAAAGATGTGTTGAAATTATTGTGTCTTAGCAAACAGCTGGTGACCTTTTGCCATTTCTTTACATTTTAGTTTAAGTTGGGTGTGAGAAACCTGCTTGGGAATGTCCTAGCATGGCCAGAAAATTCCCTGCACAGTCTTTTCCCGGAGCGTTGGGGTTATGAAAGGTCTCTGTTGGATTCCTTTCATGTTAATTTCTTAAATCTGTTGTCATTTACGGCATACATTCCACTTCTAAATTTACTGTGGTATTTCTGACTATCTGGGAGGAGACTGAGCAGTGAAACGTGTTACTTTTACACATAAACAAGATCGATCTGTCACACTACTATACTTTAAAACACAGTTTATATGTAATTCATGTCACACAGTCTCTTACGGAACCTACATCCGCTTTCTTTTATATACTGTATATGATAAGATACTGTCATCCCCCTTCCCTTCTGTGTGAGAGGATGAATGAGCAAATGTATTTCTAGTTGCATGCTTGATGGTAGCAGACAAGCCTGTCTGCTAGAGAACAGTAGTACCAACGTCGGAACAGGTAGCTACGCTTTCTAGAAACAAAGAGGTTTCTATTCTTAGTATGGTCCTGTCCGTCCCTTGTCATGTTGGTATAGGGAGCTGCCTCTCTGGTGACTTCCGTTTGTATTTGGGAAGCACGCTCGGTAGGAGCCCAGCAGGTCAGTCTGTCGGCGGCGAGCGTCTGAAGTGGTAAGATCTCCGGCTAAGCACGTGTTTGCTAAGTCCGTAGGATAATGGATTTCTTAAGATCAGCCTAAATGAAAATTTAATCACCTTTATTTCAGGTTTAGCTCTAAAATATCTAAAGTTATCTTAAATTGCTATGCAGTGTAATTCAGAATATATTCCGGTAGATGCTTTGTCACTACATTGTGAGTAAAGTGGAACCACGTGTTGATCAGCAACTCTAACTAAGATCATCAATCTTAAATGCGAATGTGAGTGAGATTATAACGTCTCGTCTTGACAATATTTTTCAATATAGCAACTTTTCTTTATGTTCAACCCATGTGGGCTGTACTTTGTGAGACCAGTACCACGTGCTTATACAATTGTTTGACCCATCAGGTTAATAGTAAGACGATAGTAACCAGTTCAAGGTTTTTCTTTTGTAATTTGATTTTCGATCTAATTTATTTTAATTATCAGAATTATTGTGGAGTTACACTCTTTGTGTAAACCAAGTTGACCACGTGAAGCATGTGGTGTAATCATCAAAGTAGCCCTCAGCTATTCTTTTCGGGAAGATTTCACAGAGAGTTAGTATGAATTTAGTATACCAGTGTGTGGTAATTACATGACGGACAGGATTGCGCTACGAACGTAACTTATTTGGGTGAAAACTGAATCGGTTGGTTGTTGTTAATTTCCTCTTGCATATGTTTCAACGTTCTTCGTGTCTTATTTTATGAATGCAGTGTTGTATGTTGCCTCCCAATCTTGGCTCCCTATTTGATGTGTTCCGTAAGATTACAAACTCACATTTTCACAATTCTAAATAAGGCACCAGTTTAGTTATGAATCAAGTTTGATATGCTGAAATTATAACAGAACAATGAGCAATGTTAAAATAAATTTCCAAATATAAACGGATTTATTTCTTGTTATTTAAGTTATATATATATATATATATATATATATATATATATATATATATATATATATATGACTGGTTATCGTAAGATGAGTACTAAAAGATTATAATTAATGTTAGTCTGGTTGGGAATTTGGTGAGCTAGACTGGATACGTGGTGAAACAGTTGCGCAGTAATGTAAGGTTAACTTCTTCAGATAGCTCACAGCTTTTAACCCACTTTTATGGTCATGAATAGCAGCACTGCTTGCAGAACAAATTAAAGCAACATTAGACCGTGACTCCGAGTTCCGAACGGACATCGAGTTGAGTCGGGTTGGAGCTGCAGTGAGCTCCGGACAGCCAAGACTCGCCCGACCGTTGTCGACACTCATAACTTCAGTGGGAACGACTTTGGTTGGTCGTTCGGTCGGTCGTCGCATCGGACGACGTGTGTTTGGTCACCGACTGCTTATGGAAACTCGGTGTATGTGTGTCTTGTCATTTCCCCTTGTTGCTCCACGGTGATTGGTTTTAGGATTACGGGAGTTCTTAGTGCAATTGTTTACGTAGAACTGTGTCTAGCTTCTGTGATTTCCGCTGAGCACATGTATGCTGTCTGCGTACTGGAATAGCAGTCGGTCGGTTGCGTGAAAGGGGTGGGAGGGAATTGATTGGGTTGTTGGTTGGTTCTTCAGCCGTCCCTAGGTCGTGCTGCCACCCGATTATTTAGTGTTACGCTTGGCTGCCTGTCTCACTTAAACTGTTGTTAGAGTTTCCTTGCTAGGCCGACCCCTGGAACACTTGTGAGCATCACTGTTCTGCTGTTTGTGATGGTGATTTTCTTTTGTCGCAAGTACTGTGTCAGACCTTCAGCGATGTATTAATTTTGTCTGTTCTATGTTCAGTATATGGCCTTCAGCCGAAACTTATGTGAAGTATTTTAAGATTAAGCCTTCAGCCGTGTTTTATTTAAAACTCTTGTTTGCTCTGTGCTTAGGTCTTCAGCCGCGTTTGTTTTAAAATTTGTCGCTTACAGTCGTAATCTGTAAATTCCTGTCTCTAAGGTTTCCCTTTAATTATCCTGACTTCTTGAAATGGCCTTCAGCCGTACTGTGTAAATGCTTATCTTAAAGTTGTCTTTAATTATTTTGAATAATTGTTTGGGCCATCAACCGTCAAGATATTTCAAGCTTTCTTAAGATGGTTTTCTGTTGCACTGTGTAAATGCTTGTATTTAAAGGTTGCCTTTTATTATGTTGGAAAATTATTGGGCTTTCAGATGAGGAATTAATTTAAATTTTCCTTAATATGGCTTTTAGCCGAGATTTGTAAATGCTTGTCTTTTAAGAATATATTATTTGGGCCTTTAGCCAAGAGGATATTTTAATTTTATTTAAGTAAGGCCTTCAGCCTTTTTTCTATATCCTTGTGTTTTAAAAGGAATTATTTAAACTTTATTATTGAGAAGTTACTTGGACCTTCTGCCGTGAATTGATCATTGTTGCTTTAAAGAGAAAACTGTGCATTGCTTTTCGAGGAATAAAGTTGTGTGTTCTTGTGTAACTAACAGTAACTGATCTTGTCCCCTTTCCACAACCTGATCCGCTCTGTCCTGCGAAACCAGATTGCACAACCTTCGCGATGGTCGATAGTCCCTGTCTGTCTGTAGGTGAGACCTGTGTCGTAGTGGTTTATATGCGGTTGTTCCCTCGCATTTCCAGTAGTGGACTTGTCACCTTTAAAAGGATTGAAATGTCCTTGATGGAGTTGTTACTCGGATGGTGTCCAATGACCATTTCACGTTCGAAGTCAGTGAGCTCTCTTAAAAGGACCATTGTGCTGTTAGTCCTAATCTACTGTCAATGCTCCCCGGCTCCTATCTGGTGGCCAGGTCCGTATTAGAAACGGGTCCTTCATATCAGACAGAGTGTGTGCTCCGTTCTATTACCCTGGTCTTGAGACTATGCTCTCAGAATGCAGTACGCCAAATGTGTTTTAGAAGGAGGCAGTGTAAACAGCGTAATGTGCTACTCTGCGTAGCAATACGACGTGCCCCTGACGCCAGGATATAATTTTGCTCATTGTGTGGCGGCCTGACCATAGCAGTTTCACTAGTCGACAATAAGAACCCAAATTCCGTCACAGGATTCCATTATTCACCACAGTCATAGTGTTCCACATCCATAATGGTTAAATGTTTTGATTTGCACTCGAAGACAAAAAAAGCGCCAAATGGGGCGCAAATCAGTTGACATGATGTACATGTACAGACAAACAGGTCATTACAGGAGGTTCCTAGCAAATTAAAACTGTGTGCTGGACTGAGACTCAAATTCGGGACCTTTGCCTTTAGCGGGCAAGTGGTCCAGCACACAAATTTAATCTGCCAGGAAGTTTCATATTAGCACACACTCTGCTGTAGAGTGAAAATCTCATTCTGGAAGTGATTGCAGTTTCAGACAAATTGGATGACTTACTCAAGAGAAAGAGCTTCTCAAATTGAGCAGGTCAATAACGCTTCCGTCCACCTCTGACGGTTATGCAAATAGTCATTCGATTAGCAGTGACTGACGAATTTTTTAGTTGTCCTCCTGATGGTTATCTTGCCAAATTCTATCCAGTTGATCCATTATATCGTCAAAGTCCCGAGCTGACTGGAGGGTCCTGCCATAGTGGTCAGAACGGTCTCAATTGGAGAGAAATCCGGTGAGCTTGCTGAGCAAGGCAGGGTTTTACAGGCACGAAGACAAGCAGTAGAAACTCTCGCCGTATGCAGTCAGGCATTATCTTGCTGAAATGTAAGCTCAGGACACCTCGCCATGAGGGGCTACAAAAGAGGGCGCAGAGTGTCGGTGACGTACCGCTGTGCTATAAGGATGCTGCGCATGACAACCAAAGTGGTCCTGCCTTCAAATGAAATCACACCTCGGGTTGGTTGTCCGGCCACACAGTGAGCGACAGCCGTGTTCGTATCCCACCGCTGTCCGGGACGTCTCCAGATAAGCCCCACTGGAAGCTCTTTGAATGGAGTAGTACTGCCTTCAGTGGAGAATGCCGCTTCGAACTGAGCCCGACGATCAGCGGAGACGTGTCTGGAGACGCCCCGCACGGTGGTGGGATATCAGAGTGAATGTCGCCCAATATATGGCGCAACAACCATGATCGATGGTTTGTGGTGCCATTTCTTTTCATTTCGTTTTGTATTTGGACGCCTTTGGTTATTACCTGCGGCATCCTTCCAGCACGGGGTACGTTGGCGGTATTCTACGCTTCGTTTTGTTGCATTTGATAGCAAGCCATCTTGGGCTTACATTCCAGCAAGATAACGCCCACCCACACCTGGCGAAAGTTTCTACCTGTCTCCATGCTTGCCAAACCCTACGTTGGACAACTACTTCACCGGATCCCTCGCAACTGAGAACGTTTTGAGCATTACGGGCAGGGCCTTCCGACCAGCTCGAGATTTTGACGATCTAACGCGCCAAATGGCCAGAATTTGACACTGTATCCCTCAGGATGACACCCAACAACCCTGTCAGTCAATGCCAAGTGGAATAAAAGCTTACATAGGGGTCAGAGGTAGACGAAGGCGTCATTGACTTGCTTAGTTTGGTGAACTCTTTCTCTTGGATAAATCATCCAGTTCTTTTGAAACTCTAGTCATTTATTTGTCTGTATACGTACATCACATCCCCCGATTTGCGTCCCATTCGGATAATTACTTCGTCGTGCGTCGTTTTTATTGTCTTGGAATGCATATGATAATAGACAAGTCTTTCAAATGGAATATTTCCGTCCTAGGAGCCCAGTAACGAGAGCCGCGCTCTCTGAGATCAAGAACTTGACGAATCAGAGGTGTTCTTGTCGTGCGAGTTAACGACGCTGCGCAGCGCGCTGAGTGAGGCGTGCACGGAAGGAGCCCTGTGAGCGTCAGCCCACGCGGACCTGGGAGCGCCGCACACAGGGCGGGGCTGTGCGGTGCAGAGCCAGGCCCGGCCATTAGCGGCCAGGCCCCGGAGCGCCCTTGCTAATTGCCGGAGTGCGGTAATGAGCAAAAACCGCCGGGCCGCCAGAGCGCTATTTAATTTGGGCATTGCGAGCCCGGAATGTAAGGAATGTACGGAACGCCGCTGCGTTTGCGCTGCCCAGCTCACATCACCTCACGTCAGCTGCCGCACGGTCTCTGCTGACCCGGACACAGCAGGAACCAGGAACTAGCTGTGCTGGGCGGGGCAGTGTGGCACCTGCCGAGTAGCTGGCGCGGGTGCCCTAGTAGCACTTACGCTACTGATGCTGCTCTCGAATTATCTATAGGGCTAAGTAAGTTTCAAAAGTAGGAAAAACACACGACTTCTCTTACACGAGACCAACCTCCTTAAGGTCCTTAACTGTCTCTCACGCTATGTGAGATATGCAACTGATTAGAATTTCAGCGCAGACGCACATCACGCGCGCCTGTGGTGCCACCTCATAGCGCCGTATAAGGCTTGCCGATTTCGACGAGTGTACGTTCGGCACGTGTGTTTACCTTGTGGTTGTTTCACAAGACGATCAGTTATGCCTCGTAGACAACAGCGAACATCTTTTGATCAAGTATCCGAGTTCGACAGAGGAAGGATAGTGGCTTACCGAGATTGTGGATTATCATACAGAGAAATCGCTAGTCGTGTTGGACGAAACCAAACAACTCTAATGCGGGTATGTGATCGTTGGATGCAGGAGGGTACGACGGACCGACGTGGTCGGTCGCATTCACCTCGGTGTACCACTGCACGTGCTGATAGGCAAATTGTGCGCTTGGCAGTGACGGATCGCTCAGTGACAACCCGAACCATAGCACAGCACATTGCGTCTGTAACGCATCATCCAGTGTCTGCGCGTACCATTCGACGCCGTTTACAGCAGAGTGGCCTGTCTGCAAGACGTCCATTGCTTCGTCTACCATTGGCGCAGAACCACAGACGTCTCCGTCGCCAATGGTGTGATGACAGACGGATGTGGACGGCAGAATGGAATGACGTTGTCTTTACTGACGAGGCATGCTTTTGTCTGCAGCACCACGATGGTCGGATTCGAGTGTGGAGACACCGTGGAGAGAGGATGCTGGACAGCTGCATTATGCACCGCCACACTGGTCTTGCACCGGGTATTATGGTATGGGGCGGTATTGGATATTACTCTCGCACGCCTCTAGTACGCATTGCCGGTACTTTAAATAGCCGGCGCTACATATCCAAGGTGCTGGAGCCAGTTGTCCTTCCTTACCTTCAGGGCTCGGCCACAGCCATATTTCAACAGGATAATGCGTGACCACACGTGGCACGCATTGTCCAAAGGTTATTCGTCAATAACCAGATTGAATTGCTTCCCTGGCCGGCTCGCTCTCCGGATCTTTCACCGATAGAAAACATGTGGTCCATGGTTGCTCAACGAGTGACCCAGATTACATCCCCAGCTGCCACACCAGATGATCTTTGGCAACGTGTGGAAGCTGCTTGGGCTGCTGTACCCCAGGAACACATCCAACGTCTCTTTGACTCAATGCCGAGACGTGTGGCAGCGGTGATCTCCAACAATGGCGGCTACTCTGGCTACTGATTGTGGCAGGAACCACATGTCACAGACGTCTGTAAACGTAATCATTTGATACTTGGTCAACACATTATCTACAAAATAAATCTTGTTGTGCTACCTCTTGTCTTTCTTGGTGTTGCATTTAGGGTGGCCAGCAGTGTATATATGTACGTATGAAGATGGTATCTGTCCTAGAACAGATACCATCGGTGACCATGCAGTATGTCAGAATGAAATTACAATGAAATGAATACCCCTAGCTGCATACAGGCGTCGGTAGAAGTCAACGGGGACAGTTGAAAATGCGTGTCTCGACCGGGATTAAAAACCGGGCTCTCCTGCTAACATGGCAGACGCTCTATCCATCTGAGCCACCGAGGACACAGAGGTTAGTGCGACTGCACGGACTTATCTCGCCGCGTGGGATTAGCCGACCCGTCAGTGTTCCAAAATGATTGATTAGCGATGGTACCTGCCAGCGCTCTTCTTGAAAAAAAAAAAAAAAAGGAAAGTAAGTAGAATGAATGGACTTTCGTTGACAGTGAGTGGAGAAAAATGTTCGATTTGCGACAAGTTACTGAAGGATAAATGGGAGATTCACTGAAAGATGTGTGGCTGATACACAGGAAAATACTTGGCTGCATTAAAATAGACGACTAATATGTCGCGTGAAGATACTTTCTTACATTACTGGAAAGTCGAATTGACAAAAAGGTAAAACATCTTCGTGTTGACGAGAAAGTGTTAGAGCCGGATGTGCCTCAGGTGTGAACAACAGGCTTAGCGTCTACTCAAATTGCTTGTTTGTAGTTCGGTGCAGTAGCATCTGTTCTGTTATTATAAAGTTAAATGCGATTGTAACATGGCATGTTGCTGCGATCGGTGCACGTAACTACGTGTTGTAAATATGTCTGCTAGCAGTCGTTTGGATTGTGTTTACCGAAATATTTTACAGACAACATTTTTTACGAAAGTTTGGTGGAATACAGAAAATCTGAAAAGGCTGTTTGAATTTAGAAAAGTGGTTTCGAGTCGAGAATCTTGTTTTAACTTGGTACCCTTTAAATAATAATAATAATAATAAAGCGGTCTAAGGCGCTGAAGTCATGGACTGTGCGGCTGGTCCCGGCAGAGGTTCGAGTCCTCCCTCGGGCATGGGTGTTTCTGTTTAGGGTAAGTAGTGTGTAAGTTTAGAGACTGATGACCTTAGCAGTTGAGTTCCATAAGATTTCACACATAGTTGAACATTTTTTTGGACTCATCTCTCGTACGCCTCCCGTGAGACCCACAGTCCCGACATCTTGTCCCGCGCTATATTCATAGTGCCTCTGCCCATTATACTAAATGAGAACAGTAAGAATAGAAGACCTAGAATGAAGTGCTCGGATTAAAAAAAGATACGACACAGGGATGTAGTCTTTCGCCCCCTACTAATCAATCTACAAACGAAAGAAGTAATAACGGAAATACAATAAAAGTTCAATTGTGGGATTAAAATTGAAGGTGAAAGGATATCAATGCTTAGAATTGCTGACGCGATCTCTACCGTCAGTGAAAATTCTGGAAAATTAGAGGGTGTGATGAATGGAATGAACAGGCTTACGAGTGTCGAATTTGGATAGGGAATAAACCAAACAAAGGCGAAAGTAATGAGGAGTAGCATAAACGAGAAAGCATGAACTCAACCTCAGTATCGGGGATCACAGATTACACGACGTTAAGGACTCTGCTATTTTGGAAGCAAAGTAAGACATGACCGACGAAGGAAGCAGGACAAATAGCAGATTAGCACAAGGAAAGAGGGCATTCCTGGCCAAGAGAAGTGTACTGCTGTGAAACATCTGCCTTGTCCTTAGAAAGAAAACTGTAAGAATGTACATTTGAAGCACTACATCGTATGGCCGCTGTAAGACTTACGTTAAGACGTGTTTCAGATATTCGTAATACAGTGCAAAAGTCACAAGATCTACTGTCTGAGCAGAAGGCGACATGGTGTTCTCAACGTGGCGTTTTACTGACGTGTCACGACGTCATCATCCTGGTAACAGCATCCTCTTTTGCTGTTGGCTAAGCATAGCTCCGCCGTATATACTAGCAAGAAATTTCATTAGCTGTGAACGGCTACAACGCTCGAGCCAGAAGCTCCATTACATCGGTAGAAACACCGTTTTCGCGGCTCGTAAAGGGGAGATTACGATTTAACGTCCAGTTGACATCGAGGTCGTTAGAAAAGCAGCACAGGCTCGGACTGTGTCAAGGTTGCAGAAAGAAGTCGGCCGTGCTTCAAAGGAACAATCCCGCTATTTTCCTGGAGCGATTAAGAGAAATCGCGGTAAACCGAAATCTGAACGGTCGGACGCATATTTCAACCGTCGTCCTCCCGAATGCGAATGCAGTGTGCTAACCACTGCGCCACCTCACTCGGTCATTGCGAACATCGCGGCTGTACTGAAGGCAGCCACAGTTATCGGTCATGTGGAGTTAGCCTCGATGTAGAAATGAACAGTACTTGTGAATTAGTATTAATTTTTTGTTAAAAAGTATATCTGTTAAAGAAAACGGGGGCGTTTGTAATGACAATACCCTACAGTTATCAGAAAGCGTATTATCATACTTGTCCTGACCAGAACCGAATGTGACGGCCAAGGCTAATCGCTACCACGAATAATAAGTATTGACTTACGTATCACACACTACTGGCCATTATAATTGCTGCACCAAGAAGAAACGGGTATTTATTGGACAAATATATTATACTAGAAATGACATGTGATTACATTTTCACGCAATTTGGGTGCATAGATCCTGAGAAATCAGTACCCAGAATAACCACCTCTGGCCGTAATAACGGCCTTGATACGCCTGGGCATTGAGTCAAACAGAGCTTGGATGGCGTGTACAGGTACAGCTGCCCATGCAGCATCAACATAGTACCACAGTTCATCAAGAGTAGTGACTGGCGTATTGTGACGAGCCAGCTGCTCGGTCATCATTGACCAGATGTTTTCAATTGGTGAGAGATCTGGAGAATGTGCTGGCCAGGGCAGCAGTCGAACATTTTCCATATCCAGAAAGGCCCGTACAGGTCCTGCAACATGCAGTCGTGCATTATCCTGCTGAAATGTAGGGTTTCGCAGGGATCGAATGAAGGGTAGAGCCACGGGGCGTAACACATTTGAAATGTAACGTCCACTGTTCAAAATGCCGTCAATGCGAACAAGAGGTGACCGAGACGTGTAACCAACCCGTACCATCACACCGGGTGATACGTCAGTATGTCGATGACGAATACACGCTTCCAATGTGCATTCACCGCGATATCGCCAAACACGAATGCGACCGTCATGATGCTGTAAACATAACCTAGATTCATCCCAAAATATGACGTTTTGCCATTCGTGCACCCAGGTTCGTCGTTGAGTGCACCATCGCAGGCGCTCCCGTCCGTGATGCCGCGTCAAGGGTAACCGCAGCCATGGTCTCCGAGCTGATAGTCCACGCTGCTGCAAATGTCGGCGAACTGTTCGTGCAGATGGTTGTTGTCTTGCAAACGTCCCCATCTGTTGACTCAGGGATAGAGACGTGGCTACACGATCCATTACACCATATGGAGAAGATGCCTTTCATCTCGACTACTAGTGATACGAGGCCGTTGGGATCCAGTACGGCGTTCCGTATTACCCTTGTGAACCCACTGATTCCATATTCTGCTAACAGTCATTGGATCTCGACCAACGCGAGCAGCAATGTCGCGATACGATAAACCGCAATCGCGATAGGCTAAAATCCGTCCTTTATCACAGTCGGAAACGCGATGGTACGCATTTCTCCTCCTTACACGAGGCATCACAACAACGTTTCACCAGGCAACGCCGGTCAACTGCTGTTTGTGTATGAGAAATCGGTTGGAAACTTTCCTCATGTCAGCACGTTTTAGGTGTCGGCACCGGCGCCAACCTTGTGTGAATGTTCTGAAAAGATAATCACTTGCATATCACAGCATCTTCTTCCTGTCGGTTAAATTTCGCGTACCGCCAACTGATACCCGCGGCCGGAATCAGAGAGTGAATAAATAGTTTTGTATGAACTCGGTGGTGTGTCAAGACTTACGGACCAAAATAAAATATGGGATCCCTTAAATTACATGATGTGCTCCTTATTTCAGAATACCTCCACACATCTCTAAAACTTTAATGTAACTACGCTACAACATTTCAGCGAGGTCATTACCTGATGGTGCCATCTGCTGCGAGAGAGTTATGTTTAGGAGATACCAGGTACGAATCCTATAGAGAAACTTTGCGAGAAGCTACGGTTGTGCACATCTCCAATCACTGGGGACTCGGGTATGATTTTTACAACGAGACGCCGGGGTTCATAACTTGTTAATGACAAGGAGAAATTTGTATAGTTAATCACGGACTGTGAGACAGCCTAAAAGAAGGGAATCAAAGAATTAGAGATGTGATGCTGTAGAAGGATGTCGAAAATTAGATAGAGTGATCAGATAAAGATTTACGGAGGTTCTAAACAGAATCGGCGAAGAATGGAGTATTCGGGAAACACTGACAAGAGGAACGGACATGATGGTAGGACAAATGTTAAGACATCAGGAAGTTACCTCCATAGTACTAAAGGGAGTTGTAAGGCAGAAAACAGTGGGGGAAGACAGAGATTGGAATACATCCAACAAATAAATGAGGACGCTGGGTGCAACTGCCACTCGGAGATGAAGAGGTTGGCAGAAGAGAGGAATTCGTAACGCGCCGCATCAAACCAGTCAGAAAATAGATGACAAAAAAGTTAAAATTTTGTCATTCAGTCACAGATATTGTTCGTTGAGTACTGGTAAAGTAATAATAATTAATAAGTCAATGATTTTTAATCAGTGATTAATTACTTTAATTTCTATGCTTCAGTTTCTTAATTTCAATTTTTTACGAGGGTTGGAACTTTAGTAGCGACAACTATTTATTCACAGCTCATACAACATAGATACGTGTTTCAAAGTTACTGACCTTCAAAGCATTGTGTATATTCCGTTGCCTTCAATGTGGAAGTCGTAGAGCACTCTTAGCAGTGCCAGTTGTGTTGACAGTTCGAGCGGCGCGGTCTATTGACCGACGAATTTGTAGCAGTTCTGAAGCGAATGCCGTGAAGTGCTTCCTTTAGTTTAGAAATCGAGAGCTTAAGTCAGTGGAGTGCAATAGGTCCTATAGCACTTAGCAGCCTCATCATTCAAACAAATCAGTAACAGCTTGCACTGTACGTGCTTGAGCATTGTCCTGCAAAATGTTTGTCAGGCCCTGCAGAAAGTGTCATCACTTCTGTCTCTATGCTGTTCATTTTTTGGAACACAAACTACTACTAGCTCATTCAAACTACCAAGCTCTTATTCTTCGATAATACCTTCTTCTGTTGCTTCCTCCACTACCACGTTCCCATCTCTCATAAAATATACTTTCATTCACATACTGAATTACCCGTTCAACATCCTCATAAAACTTTTCTCTCTCTTCATCTTCTTCTAGCGTCACGGGCATTTGTACTTGAACTATTGTAGTTGGTGATGGTTCGCTGTGTAGTCTGACGAGAAGAATTCTGTAATTCAAATGTCCAAAGTAGTCCACTCTTTGCCTCACATTGCTATCCACAAGTGTTTCTACTCTGTTACACCACTTTCTACTGCTATTGATATTATCCCATATTCGTCTGACAAGAGTTCCTAATTTTCTTTCCATTTCACTTCACTGATCCCCATTAGATCTCTATTGAGCCTTTGTATTCTACATTTCAGATTTTCTACTTTTCTTACCATATTCAAACTTCTAACATCCCACGCTCCGACTCGTAGGATGTTACTCTTTAGTTGGTTATTCAGAGTTTTTCTCATGCTTACCTCTCACGTGGCAGTCCACTCCCCGAAATGTGAATGGGGTGTAGTTTGGAATGTTTTTCCAGTGGAGACATCATCATGACACTTTTTCAATTACACGCCATATGTCGATACACATTACATACATTTTCATGCTTTGGTTTCCATTGCCTTCTGTATCCTCGTGCCTTTGATCTTTACTGATTCTGCTCGACTTTTGGGAACTGTTTGTAACCCAAGCGCAATAAGTTGACCTGAAACTCTCTCCGCTCCTCCATCCTCTTCTTCTGTCATTACTGATGGAAATGTAAATGTCGTGTGGCTAGGGCCTCCCGTCGGGCAGACCGTTCGCCTGGTACAAGTCTTTCGAGTTGACGCCACTTCGGCGACTTGCGTGTCGATGGGGACGAAGTGATGATGATAAGGACAACACAACACCCAGTCACTGAGCGGAGGAAATCTCCGACCCAGCCGGATATCGATATTACTCATGATTTTTATTTTAAATGTAATCAGCGGCTAGGATTGAGCAAGGACACTGAGCATTTTGGTTAATAATTCAAGTCGCTGCAATTAGATTTCAGGTGAACTCGTAGCAGACTACATCCATTTGAATCAGCTCAATATTCTCTGGCCTTGAGTTCTCTCTACGATTTTTATTCCCCTCCCCCCTCCATCACCGACAGATCACCCATTACCAAATTCGCTAGCTATTGAAATCTCAGGATCTCCTTCTTTTATCAGTTTGTGCCATAAACAATTATTCTCCACAATCCGATACAGTACCTCTTAATTAGTTATTAGATCTACCCATGTAATCTTCGGAAGTATTAAGATACTGGTAAGGTGACCATCATACCTGTCAATCACTGATTTTGATGAATCTTAGGTATGTTGTAGAGGTACCTGTCCTGAGTACCTTTCTAATGTCTATTCATGTGACGATCTCCAGCTTCCGATAAAATACTTGTTCATTTTTCTTACGTTCCTCCTATACCAGCAAAGTTCGTTACGATTCGGCTAAGTGAGCGTAGCACAGTGATTAAGGGTTATGAGTACCAAGATGGCGGTACAGTTTAAAGTCGTGCCTCTGTACTTTTTATTTGTTTCAATTGTATCGTAGAGAAGACAAATAGCATATGCCACGCAAAATTATCAAAAAACAGCGATTTTCGATAATTACAGCAAACTTTCTATAAGTGCGTACATAGCTTGTTACAGAACAAATTAAAAGGTCGACTTAGTCACTACCGTTTGCATAGCTTGCTGTGCTAGAGGTGAAATGCGGGTGGTGTTTCTCCTAGAAGCAACAGAAATACCTATCCATGCAGCAAGACGTACATTTAATGTAAGCTAGTGGCTTACAGACATGAGGAGTTTTCAGAGGTGATATCGGAAAACAACGTTTAACGAGTATAGGTTGTATGCATGGAATTTCAATATCCGTTTTCTCGGAAGCTAGGAGCCATCGTATTAAATGTCAACAGCCAGGTATTGAGGACAGATTCCTCTACAACATACTAAGACTCATCAAAATCCGTTATGTGATACTGATGTGCAAAAATCAAGCTGCACCTTCGAATTATTACCGCATACTTTCTTTGTAGACACGTGTGAGACGTTACATAATAAGTGATTCATTATTTATCACTTTTATAACCAAAAACGTAAATTCATATCGTCGTTCGGGGGCTCAAAATGTAGCGTAAGGGATGTATGGTACAATACATCGTGATGAATATCTCACTCTGGCAGTCGACAGATAACGTACGTCCTATTCATAAGAGGAAAAAAAGCTCGCTAACTACACTCCTGGAAATTGAAATAAGAACACCGTGAATTCATTGTCCCAGGAAGGGGAAACTTTATTGACACATTCCTGGGGTCAGATACATCACATGATCACACTGACAGAACCACAGGCACATAGACACAGGCAACAGAGCATGCACAATGTCGGCACTAGTACAGTGTATATCCACCTTTCGCAGCAATGCAGGCTGCTATTCTCCCATGGAGACGATCGTAGAGATGCTGGATGTAGTCCTGTGGAACGGCTTGCCATGCCATTTCCACCTGGCGCCTCAGTTGGACCAGCGTTCGTGCTGGACGTGCAGACCGCGTGAGACGACGCTTCATCCAGTCCCAAACATGCTCAATGGGGGACAGATCCGGAGATCTTGCTGGCCAGGGTAGTTGACTTACACCTTCTAGAGCACGTTGGGTGGCACGGGATACATGCGGACGTGCATTGTCCTGTTGGAACAGCAAGTTCCCTTGCCGGTCTAGGAATGGTAGAACGATGGGTTCGATGACGGTTTGGATGTACCGTGCACTATTCAGTGTCCCCTCGACGATCACCAGTGGTGTACGGCCAGTGTAGGAGATCGCTCCCCACACCATGATGCCGGGTGTTGGCCCTGTGTGCCTCGGTCGTATGCAGTCCTGATTGTGGCGCTCACCTGCACGGCGCCAAACACGCATACGACCATCATTGGCACCAAGGCAGAAGCGACTCTCATCGCTGAAGACGACACGTCTCCATTCGTCCCTCCATTCACGTCTGTCGCGACACCACTGGAGGCGGGCTGCACGATGTTGGGGCGTGAGCGGAAGACGGCCTAACGGTGTGCGGGACCGTAGCCCAGCTTCATGGAGACGGTTGCGAATGGTCCTCGCCGATACCCCAGGAGCAACAGTGTCCCCAATTTGCTGGGAAGTGGCGGTGCGGTCCCCTACGGCACTGCGTAGGATCCTACGGTCTTGGCGTGCATCCGTGCGTCGCTGCGGTCCGGTCTCAGGTCGACGGGCACGTGCACCTTCCGCCGACCACTGGCGACAACATCGATGTACTGTGGAGACCTCACGCCCCACGTGTTGAGCAATTCGGCGGTACGTCCACCCGGCCTCCCGCATACCCACTATACGCCCTCGCTCAAAGTCCGTCAACTGCACATACGGTTCACGTCCACGCTGTCGCGGCATGCTACCAGTGTTAAAGACTGCGATGGAGCTCCGTATGCCACGGCAAACTGGCTGACACTGACGGCGGCGGTGCACAAATGCTGCGCAGCTAGCGCCATTCGACGGCCAACACCGCGGTTCCTGGTGTGTCCGCTGTGCCGTGCGTGTGATCATTGCTTGTACAGCCCTCTCGCAGTGTCCGGAGCAAGTATGGTGGGTCTGACACACCGGTGTCAATGTGTTCTTTTTTCCATTTCCAGGAGTGTATCTTGTGATGGCAGCAATGGCGTACCCATGCAAGTTAACGTACAGTATGCTAGTCTGGGAAGCAGCGGAGCCAACCAGTACCGTTTAGATGTCACTTCCGACTAAACTAAAGGTGATTTTCAAGCAGTTTCCGGCTGTCGTCTACGCAAATACTGTATAGGTTTTGTTTCAACATCTCAGAAGAAGTGATAAACGACATTCGCAATATACTTAGTGCCCGTAATTAAAGTTTCAGTATCAAAATACTGTAGAAAGAGAACCAGTTGTCAGAATGACGTCAAATTTGAATAGCATTTTATAGATGCAAGGGGAAACGTCATGGAACAACGAAATGTAAAAAAAAAATTGACCAATGGATGGTACTGTCAGTGTGTATTCGAGACATCTAACATGACTATATACCTGAAGTTTCTCACGCTGCTGGTAAATCTCTTATATGACAACGGTGACTGTACGCCAGTACCCTCCAGAAGTTCCAGACACTCAAGGGTATGAAAGAAGGCATTGATCAGATGTCTGCTAAGGGTCTGTAGAAAATGACTACAAAGCTCGAAAAGACAGGTTCTTTTGCGGTGCAAAGTATCAGAGAATGGAATGCAGTTGAAGGTAGTTGACCCAACGTCTGTCAAAGTTGTGGCCACAGCAGCGCAGCGGGTGTCGAGTGGTGGTGTGCGAACACGCAGTTCATGGGGATTTGCCCGAACGTTGGGCATGACTGGGAGCGCTGTGCATAAAATTCCACGAAACGTCCTGCACTGCTTTCCATACAAAATCACCCTTGTTAAGTAGTTGCTTCCCGCTGACCTGACAAGGGTACGCTCTGGAATTTACTGCTCCCGTGGAAGTGGCCAATGAATGGCCACGGAACGTTCTGTGGACTGATGAAACCCATTTCTATCTCAAAGGACATGTCAGTAAGCAGAATTTCGGAATATGAGCAACAGAAAATCCGCACGTCCATCAATCGGTACCACTCGATTCTCTAAAGGTGACTCTGTGGGATGTGATGACGGAATCATTTATCTTATGGCCATATATACTTTCGAGGAGATGAGTTCTGCTGGTCCTGTTACGTGTACTGGTAAAGTCTATGACCAACGTTATTCCAACCCTTCAACAGCATGGATGTGTGGGTAATATTACTTTAATGAAAGATGGCTCTCCTCCCTACATTACACAGCTAGTGAAGCTTCTGATGCAGAGGCATTTCGAAAATGCTAGAATTATCAGCCGTCACCTCACCTGATCTTAATCCGTGCGACTTCTGGCTGTATGGTTATCATAGCGATGTTGTGTTAGGTGCCCCATTGATGAACATAGCTGAATTAAGACCTCCGAAACACACCGGTGTGTTGTGGAGCATGCTACTTAGAGACTTCAACTTCAAATAGAAAACGTTTGACAGCATTCTGAACTTGTCTTGCGCCAGTCTCGCGACAGTTAGAGAGCGACGTGAATTTGCTTTTTATGTGGTTTTAGCCTTATGACAATTAAAAACGGATTTTTCCCATCCAGTGTGGTAAGACCATGCCGTTGTGGATTAACTAACTAACAGTACCGGAACTGTTGACTGTCTAACTTGTGCAGTCATGCACAATGAACAGTATAGATGGTGTAATGCACAACTCAAATCATAGTCGTCGTATTGCAATTCGTCTGTCCTTTGAAGCCGACGTCACTTACGTCAAGAAACTTACAGCTCCATCTACTGGTAAATTTTCCTCCTATTTGTTTTTGTTTTGTTTCATGACATTTTCCTCTGTATTAATAACAAGCTTTTCAAAGAGTAGTTCTCTTTCTACACTGTTATGAAACTGGTACTCTAATTATGAACACTCTGTATTTACACAGAGTAAAAAGAAACTGTTGACACAGAGAAAATGCAGATTAAACTGCTCCGTTTGCGTAACTTATATCTGGGGCATGATTATGTTCAGTAGTTACCTATCAAAAGCAGACTGTTCCATGGGGAAAAAAGCTAAAGAAGAAGGATTATTATGTCAGAAAGAGTGTAATGGAATTACATAGTTCATTTTTCTGTAAACTGAGTGTTTAACACACTCTGAGGAAAAAAAAGAACGCACCACTAAGGAATTATGCAGATTGGTCACAAATTGGTATTCATACAGGTAACGACGAAAAACGTGGAACTTTAAACTTTGGTGGCCGATGGATGAATGGGTGACGCTGCAGAGCAGTTTGACCGTGCAACTGCCAAGAATAGTGAATAGGGGTAATGTCGGTAGCAAGGCATAAATTTTTTGCAAATTTCGTTCCTAATATTCAGGTGGTACAGAAACTCTGTCAACTGTGTCTCACAGACAGGCTCGCGAGCAATATACGCAGATGATGAAACTGCAAAAAGGTGGGAATTTATGGAGATGGGATCTGGATAAACTGACTAAACCAGAGGTTGTATAGAGTTTCAGGGAGAGCATAAGGGAACAATTAACAAGAATGGGGGAAAGAAATACTGTAGAAGAAGAATGGATAGCTTTGAGAGATGAAGTAGTGAAGGCAGAAGAGGATCAAGTAGGTAAAAAGACGAGGGCTAATAGAAATCCTTGGGTAACAGAAGAAATATTGAATTGATGAAAGGAGAAAATATAAAAATGCAGTAAATGAAGTAGGCAAAAAGGAATACAAACGTCTCAAAAATGAGATCGATAGGAAGTGCAAAATGGCTAAGCAGGGATGGCTAGAGGACAAATGTAAGGATGTAGAGGCTTATCTCATTAGGGCTAAGATAGATACTGCCTACAGAAAAATTAAAGAGACCTTTGGAAAAAAGAGAGCCACTTGTATGAATATCAAGAGCTCAGATGGAAACCCAGTTCTAAGCAAAGAAGGGAAAGCAGAAAGGTGGAAGGAGTATATAGAGGGTCTATACAAGGGCGATGTACTTGACGACAATATTATGGAAATGGAAGAGGATGTAGATGAAGGTGAAATGGGAGATACGATACTGCGTGAAGAGTTTGACAGAGCACTGAAAGACCTGAGTCGAAACAAGGCCTCAGGAGTAGACAACATTCCATTAGAACTACTGACGACCTTGGGACAGCCACGCCTGACAAAACTTTACCATCTGGTGAGCAACATGTATGAAACAGGCGAAATACCCTCAAACATCAAGAAGAATATAATAATTCCAATCCCAAAGAAAGCAGGTGCTGACAGATGTGAACATTACCGAACAACCAGTTTAATAAGTCACGGATGCAAAATAACTTACGCGAATTCTTTACAGACGAATGGAAAAACTGGTAGAAGCCGACCTAGGGGAAGTTCAGTTTGGTTTCCGTAGAAATATAGCAACACGTGAGGCAATACTGACCCTACGAGTGGTCGTGCGGTTCTAGGCGCTTCAGTCTGGAACCGCGTGACCACTACGGTCGCGGGTTTGAATCCTGCCTCGGGCATGGATGTGTGTGATGTCCTTAGGTTAGTTAGGTTTAAGTAGTTCTAAGTTCTAGGGGAATGATGACCACAGATGTTAAGTCCCATAGTGCTCAGACCCATTTGAACCATATGACCCTACGACCTATCTTAGAAGCTAGATTAAGAAAAGGCAAATCTACGTTTCTAGCACTTGTAGACTTAGAGAAAGCTTTTGACAATGTTGACTGGAATACTCTCTTTCAAATTCTGAAGGTGGCGGGGGTAAAATACTGGGAGCGAAAGGCTATTTACAATTTGTTCAGAAACCAGATGGCAATTATAAGAGTCGAGGGACATGAAAGGGAAGCAGTGGTTGGGAGTGAGACAGGGTTGTAGCCTCTCCCCGATGTTATTCAATCTGTATTTTGAGCAAGCAGTGAAGGAAACAAAAGAAAAATTCGGAGTAGGTATTAAAATCCGTGGAGAAGAAATATAAACTTTGAGGTTCGCCGATGACATTGTAATTCTGTCAGAGACAGCAAAGGACTTTGAAGAGCAGTTGAACGGAATGGATAGTGTCTTGAAAGGAGGATATAAGATGAACATCAACAAAAGCAAAACAAGGATAATTGAATGTAGTCGAATTAAATCGGGTGATGCTGAGGGAATTAGATTAGGAAATGAGACGCGTAAAGTAGTAAAGGAGTTTGGCTATTTGGGGAGCAAAATAACTGATGATGTTCGAAGTAGAGAGGAAATAAAATGTAGACTGGCAATGGCAAGGAAAGAGTTTCTGAATAAGAGAAATTTGTTAACATCGAGTATAGATTTAAGTGTCAGGAAGTCGCCTCTGAAAGTATTTGTATGAAGTGTAGCCATGTATGGAAGTGAAACATGGACGGTAACTAGTTTGGACAAGAAGAGAATAGAAGCTTTCGAAATGTGGTGCTACAGAAGAATGCTGAAGATTAGATGGGTAGATCACATAACTAATGAGGAGGTATTGAATAGGATTGGGGAGAAGAGAAGTTTGTGGCACAACTTGACTAGAAGAAGGGATCGGTTGGTAGGACATGTTCTGAGGCTTAAAGGGATCACCAATTTAGTATTGGAGGGCAGCGTGGAGGATAAAAATCGTAGAGGGAGACCAAGAGATGAATACACTAACAAGGGAACCTCCCCATCACACCCCCTCAAATTTAGTTATAAGTTGGCACAGTGGATAGGTCTTGAAAAACTGAACACAGATCAATCGAGAAAACAGGAAGAAGTTGTGTGTAACTATGAAAAAATAAGCAAAATCTACAAACTGAGTAGTCCATGCGCAACGTAGGCAACAACAAGGAAAGAGCAAGCTCAGGAGTGCCGTGGTCCCGTGGTTAGCATGAGCAGCTGCGGAACGAGAGGTTCTTGGTACAAGGATTCCATCGGGTGAAAATTTTAACTTGTTATTTTCAGTTTATGTGACAAACGCTCATGTTTTCATCACTTTTTTGGGAGTGATTATCACATCCACAAGAAAATCTAAATCGGGCAAGGAAGAAGAATCTTTTTACCCATTCGCCAAGTATACAAGTTAGGTGGGTCGACAACATATTCCTGTCATGTGACGCACATGCCGTCACCAGTGTCGTATAGAATATATCAGATGTGTTTTCCTGTGGAGAAATCGGCTTACCTATGACTTTGCGATCAAATGTTTTCGGTTCCCATTGGAGAAGCACGTCCTTTCGTCTACTAATCGCTCGGTTTTGCGGTGCGGTAGCAAAACACAGACACTAAACTTATTACAGTGAACAGAGACGTCAATGAACGAACGGACAGATCATATCTTTGCGAAAATAAAGTAAGTAAACTTTTCTCCCGAGGGAAGACTTGAACAAGGACCTCTCATTCCGCAGTTGCTCACGCTAGCCACGAGACCACGGCGCTCCTGAGCTCAGAGCATTCCTGATGTTGCCTATCTTGCACATGGACTACTCAGTTTGTATATTTTGCTTATTTTTTCGTAGTTCCGTACAACTTCTTCCTGTTTTCTCGATTGATCTGTGTTTAGTTTTTCAAGGCCTATCCACTGTGCCAACTTATAACTAAATCTGAGGGGGTTGCGATGGGAAGGTTCCCTTGTAAGAATATTCAGAAGGATGTAGGTTGCAGTAGGTACTGGGAGATGAAGAAGCTTGCACAGTATAGAGTAGCATGGAGAGCTGGATCAAAGTCTCAGGACTGAAGACTACAACAACAACAAATATTTGACAGAGGATCTGCAATAGGACTCAAAGAAGCTGGTTGGAGCAATCGGCAATTAGCGCGATTTTTGAATACGAGCGATGCCACTATTCGACGATGTTGGCTGAAATGGGTGAACCACTGCCAAAAACAGCGTCAAGAAGGAAGCGGTCGTCCTTGAGAGATAAAAGAACGTGTGGACCGAGCAAACGCCAGAGAGGCAATCAGAGTTCCAGATTCATCATTGTCATCACTCCGACGTACAACAGGTGCTTCAGTGATTACAACGACCATTAATAGGCATCTCTCAGAAAGGGACTGAGCTCACAGCACTCCTTTCGCCAACTACCATTAACCTTTCTACTCCAACAAGCCCAATTGCAGTAGTGTGCCGGCCGGTGTGAGCTTGCGGTTCTAGGCGCTTCAGTCCGGAACCGCACTGCAGCTGCGGTCGGAGGTTCGAATTCTGCTTCGGGCACGGATGTTTGTGATGTCCTTAGGTTAGTTAGGTTTAAGTAGTTCTAAGTATAGGGGACTGATGACTCAGATGTTAAGTTTCATAGTGCTTAAAGCGATTTGAACCATTTTTTGCATTAGTATCTAGCGCATTCGGCCTGATATCTCACTGACTGGAGTAGATTTGTCTTCAGCGAGCAGTCCCGCTTCGAACTGAGACCTGCTGACCAACGAAGAAGCGTCTGCACGTGCCCCAGACAGTGGTGGGATAGCAACATGACACTCGCCTCGCAGATGATCCGACAACCAGGAGTGACGGTCTGGGGTGGCATTTCGTACCACAGCAGGACCCCTTTGGCTGTCATCCGCGCCCACAGCGGCGCATCCACGATGTTCTACTCCCCATTTCGTTGCCCTTTATGGCAAACCGTTGTGGGCTTGAATTTCAGCAAGATAATACCCGCCTATATACGACGAGAGTTTCTACTGCTTGTCTTCGTGCTTGCCAAATCCTACTTTCGCAAGCAAGTTCACCAGATCTCTCCCCAACTGAAAAAGCTTCGAGTATCATGAGCAGGACCTTCCAAAGAGCTCGGAATTTTGACGATCTGGCCGGCCAGAGTGGCCGGGCGGTTCTCGGGGCCTGTCTGGAACCGCGCGACCACGACGGCCGCAGGTTCGAATGCTGCCTCGGGCGTGGATGTGTGTGATGTCCTTGGGTTATTTAGGTTTAAGTAGTTCTAAGTTCTAGGGGACTGATGACCTCAGAAGTTAAGTCCCATAGTGCTCAGAGCCATTTGAACCATTTTTTGACGATCTAAAGCACAGAAATTGGCACAATACGCGCAGGAGGGCTAATATGAAGCTGAAGAACTACATTCATAAAGGCCTCAGGCGGGTCAACGCGTTGCCCCCCTTCTAACAGCCGTGTACCGCAAGTCTCTAGAGGAACGGAGGGTTCCAAATGATTGGAAAAGAGCACAGATAGCCCAGTCTTCTAGAAGGGTCGTCGAGCAGAGGCGCAAAACTATAGACCTATATCTCTGACGTCGATCTGTTGTAGAATTTTAGAACACGTTTTTTGCTCGAGTATCATGTCGGTTTTGGAAACCCAGAATCTACTATGTAGGAATCAACATGGATTCCGGAAACAGCGATCGTGTGAACCCAAATCGCTTTATTTGGTCGTGAGACCCAGAAAATATTAGATACAGGCTCCCAGGTAGATGCTATTTTTCTTGACGTCCGGAAGGCGTTCGATGCAGTTCCGCACTGTCGCCTAATAAACAAAGTAAGAGCCTACGGAATATCAGACCAGCTGTGTGGCTGGATTGAAGAGTTTCTAGCAAACAGAACACAGCATGTTGTTATCAATGGAGAGACGTCTACAGACGTTAAAGTAACCTCTGGCGTGCCACAGGGGAGTGTTATGGGACCATTGCGTTTCACAATATATATAAATGACCTAGTAGATAGTGTCGGAAGTTCCATGCGGCTTTTCGCGGATGATGCTGTAGTATACAGAGAAGTTGCAGCATTAGAAAATTGTAGCGAAATGCAGGAAGATCTGCAGCGGATAGGCACTTGGTGCAGGGAGTGGCAACTGACCTTTAACATAGACAAATGTAATGTATTGCGAATACATAGAAAGAAGGATCCTTTATTGTACGATTATATGATAGCGGAACAAACACTGGTTGCAGTTACTTCTGTAAAAAATCTGGGAGTATGCGTGCGGAACGATTTGAAGTGATCATATAAAATTAATTGTTGGTAAGGCGGGTACCAGGTTGAGATTCATTGGGAGAGTGCTTAGAAAATGTAGTCCATCAACAAAGGAGGTGGCTTACAAAACACTCGTTCGACCTATACTTGAGTATTGCTCATCAGTGTGGGATCCGTACCAGATCGGTTTGACGGAGGAGATAGAGAAGATCCAAAGAAGAGCGGCGCGTTTCGTCACAGGGTTATTTGGTAACCGTGATAGCGTTACGGAGATGTTTAACAAACTCAAGTGGCAGACTCTGCAAGAGAGGCGCTCTGCATCGCGGTGTAGCTTGCTGTCCAGGTTTCGAGAGGGTGCGTTTCTGGATGAGGTATCGAATATATTGCTTCCCCCTACTTATACCTCCCGAGGAGATCACGAATGTAAAATTAGAGAGATTAGAGCGCGCACGGAGGCTTTCAGACAGTCGTTCTTCCCGCGAACCATACGCGACTGGAACAGGAAAGGGAGGTAATGACAGTGGCACGTAAAGTGCCCTCCGCCACACACCGTTGGGTGGCTTGCGGAGTATAAATGTACATGTAGATGTAGATGTATTGGCTTGCTCAGTTTATGAAACTCTTTCTCTTGAATATATCATCCAAATTTTATTAAATTGTAGTCATTTCTCTGTACATATACATGACATGTACCTTTTACGCCCCGTTCACATAAATGATTCATAGTGAGTCGTTATGTTTTATCTTAGAGTGTGACTTGAAAAAATCTAGCAGGCATTAATATTTTTCTGTGTACATGCAGAAAGATATTCAGCAATCTGGCCATCATAAATATTTCTGTTAGGAATAACAGAATTGTTAACACGACATAGAGCGTCATTACTTTAGTATAAGCTCTGTAAACGGGCTAAGCTATAGGGACTCTTTGCGTAATTTCTCTCAGGCCCCAATTTTTTTTAGCTGGTGTTGTACAGTTAATGTTCAATTACAAACAAGAAGAGAGAAAAAGAAAAAGAGAGAGTGGTGCATATGGGGGAACGGGAGCTACTTCAACCGGACGTTTCTATACGGATCGTAAAAAGTATACGTGTCATTCTACAGACAATACGTCATAAGGTAGAGCAGAATACTGGAGAGAGTTATCAAATTAAAATCTGATACTATATGCTTATTTATGAAGTTTGAACCTTACTTTACCTTTAACGAACTAAGCACGACTATCAAAGCAATGAATTGAAAATTTGGTATAATCATCTGTAGCAGCGTTGGAAAACATATTACAGTTTTGTGAAGCAGGAAGTATACGAAACATTTAAAGTTATTTAATAAAAACGTGCTGGACACAGAATAAATTTAACTATACAGAATTTCGGCTAACAAATAATGGCTTAAAAAGCAATACAGGTATGGGATTGCACCATTTTTTGTAATGAGAAACCAAGCCTGTAATTGATTAGTGCAATTCAGATAAAAATGGGAAAACTTCCTGCATTTCTCGCGCACAGAATGACGGCTGAATTAAAAAATCAAAACCAGAGCAACGATTTCGCACTGAGGTATCCGCCGAGGAACTGAAGGTACTTTGTTAAAACACCCATAGATGAGCACAACTGCAAAATGATTACACATACGTGTTAATTCTACGCTTGTCGAGAGCAACACGCTTTTCCTAGAGTAAGACTCAGTTTTCCTCTGTTCAGTATGCTGAGCGAGGTAATGCAGTGGTCAGCACGTTGGACGCGTGTTCGGGAGGACGACGGTTCAAATGTCCGACCGATCATGGAGATTTAGGTTCCCCGTAATTTAACTAAATCTCTTCAGGTTACTACCGCAATGGTTGCTCCGAAAGCTTACGACCGATTTCCTTCCCCGATCCTTCCCTAATCCGATCTTGGGTTACGTCTCTAATGACTTCGTTGTCGACGGGACGACATTGAACAACAATCCTTCTTCTTTTTGTTTCTCGTCATAGTTCGCAGTTTTCCTGGTTTCGTGTGCAGTGTCTTTGAACCTGTCATATTTGCTATTAATGTTCTACCCGCTTTTGTCATTATATTATATTACATGTAGTTTTCAGATGATCGTCTGATTTCAACAGAGCAGTACTGTTTTTGGTAAGATTCATTGGAGACAGATGCGTTATAAGGACCCTGATGTCATATTTAGGGTACGCCAAATAAAATCCTATGTGTCAACGTCTCAGTCGGTAGAAGTGGCTAATGAGATAACAGCGTTTTTTTTTCATGAAAAGTATTGGAGTGTGAGTTACTGGGATGCTCCTGCGATCTTACTCAATGGTGCTAGAGTAGGAGTGACTCTGGTACTGGAAGCCAATCAGCTTGAAAGCCTCAGAAGAGTTCCAGTAGGCACGTATTGGCTGGAAAGTACGGCTGCTGCGCTTTCCCCATGATATCTGGCCGCAGTTGAAGTCGAAACAAATTTTAAGTTCATGTGTGAGGAATTTTACTACAGTGGCCTACATCTTGAGAGGAAATTTACACACAACATCGTAAAAGCTCTGTATGTAGTATCACGTTGGATCGGCTCGAAGATACAGTATTTCAGCGCCTACCTGGCGCATACCATGACGAAAAGAGAAGCTGTACTTTCGGAGACTGTGGTGGTGAAAGTTAAATCAGGAGACGTCGTTCTACAGCAGCTGACAAAAGAGCGTAACAGTTCAAATGGTTCAAATGGCTCTGTGCACTATGGGACTTAACTTCTAAGGTCATCAGTCCCCTAGAACTCAGAACTACTTAAACCTAACTAACCTGAGTACATCACACTCATCCATGCCCGAGGTAGGATTCGAACCTGCAACCGTAGCGGTCGTGCGGTTCCAGACTGTAGCGCCTAGAACCGCTCGGCCGCCCTGGCCGGCAACGTAACAGTGTCAGGTTATTCTGACATAGGAAACTGTGATTACCATAAAATTTGTTTTAAGATATAAAGTGACGTATGACAATCCTACTTTTATGGGATTTGTACATTTATAGAAAGCCTCGGGCATGGGTGTGTGTGATGTCCTTAGGTTAGTTAGGTTTAAGTAGTTCATAGTGTAGGGGACTGATGACCTCAGATGTTAAGTCCCATAGCGCTCAGAGCCAATTGAACCATTTGAGCCCACACTCACACATCTTGTGATTCCGCGCAGGATTTTAGTTTCAAGACAGCGAGAAGTCACAGACTATCCTTGTTACCTTCTTTGCTGACGAACTGTAATTACTCGTATTTAAATTTATTCCTGAAATTTATATTATGTCCTATTACAGTTAACTTGAATGTCAGGAATAAATTTCAGATATAAGACTTAAGTTCGTGATCACATATAAATATATGTACACCGAAGACGGGCATCTGACGAAAATACCAAAGATAATCTTCTACTTCTCATTGTCTTGACTCTAAAAAGCCTGCACAAGAGTCACCACATGTACGAGTGTGGGTACATCAGTGAAAAGAAGTACATAGGTGTGTGACATATTGAATTTTGGGTCTGTATGGGGAGCATGCTCGGAAAAGCTAAGTTGTAAGGCTGCCGCTTACAGTAAGCGGGAAATACATGGCGGCACCAATTTTCATGTCACTTTATGTGGAACATCTATACCCATTACAGATAACTTGAATTTCAGGAATAAATTTCAGTTAAACCATTTTGTTCGTTAATCGGGCACTATGGTTCTCTTTTGCCGTGAATAAAGATTTCCATGTCCCGGAATACGATTAGTTCGTAGCTTTTAGGTGCCTTGTGTGGAATTTCTAAATTATCTTACATGAATCCTATTTTATGTTTATCAGTATTTGGATGTTTGACAAGGGAACACTTGTTTCGATAACATGTGTGTTCTCTACATCTACCTACAAAGATCGTATCAGTTTAGTCAACATAAAATATATTCCAGCCTTGGCAGTTTAGCTTAAAAACACCCGGATCCGCGAATTTAGTAAGTTTCTCCCCGATTCTCTGGCGTAGTCTTGCTCTTAACGTTCCTTTCGTGCGAAAGCGTAAGTTCGCTTTAGCTTTTTTAAACAACGCACGATTCATTTCTGATATGCACCAGCGCATGTGCAAAAGCGGTTATCTGAACGTCGGTAAATACAAAATTTGATTATGGTTGTGTTCGAAACACGTTCAGCTGGTTTTTTAAAAAAAAACAAAAGCATAAATATCAATTAAAACAGACAATTATATTGAAGATAGAGTGTTACGAGATGAAGAGATCTGGAGGGAGGACAGATTGGTCTGGAGAACTGTATCACACCAGTCTTCGGACTGAAGATCACAAATGCAACACCAGAACAAATCCCATAATACTTTTAACAAAAACATTTGTGCTTTCTTGTGGATAGCCTAATACGCTTATGACTGTCTGCACCTATTACTGTTTGCGTGTGTTCTGTACTTTTAAGTGGATAAATAAATAGAATTCTTTCATTGTTGGGATATTATGTACGTTCTGGTTAATGAGGTTTCAACATAAAAATGAGGGAAAAATTTTTGTGAAACTTATTAACTGGTTTGTGCAAATTAGTTTGTCTTAAAATTTAAAAATATTCAGTTCCCTCTTTTTGCATATTATAAACTTGACACTAATGGCAAATTTAGTACAGAATGAAACACGAGGTTGAACTATTTCATTTTTTAAATTTTTCATTCGTAATGAGAGATCAAAAAGTTTCAGTTAGAAGCTCGTATAATCCAGAATAGTTGTCAAATAGGTAAAATCGCCGTGAGCAGTGAGCCAACCATCTCACCGATGCACCAGGTTGAAGATACCCGTTTGGTAAAATGTGAGTAAGTCCGTAACTGCCTGCTGCACATCCTCGTTCTACAGGAATCGTTGACCCTTCAAGACCTCTTTTGTGTAACTAAAGACATGATTATCACATCTGGAGAGGTCAGCACTGTAGCGTTGGTGCACAAGCGTCTCCCGCATTAATTGGCATAACTTCTGCGTTACGATATCTGCGATGCGGGGACGTGTATCATCATGTAGCAGCATCGCTCCTTCTCGCAGTTTTTCATGACGTTTCGGCTTAATTGCAGGCCGTAATTTCTCCAGCATTGCGCACTACCGTTCCCCATCAATGAAGACACCAGGTTCCCTTAAATCGATAAGCAATGGGCTCCAGTAATCAAAGAACAGGGTGAGTATCACCTCTCCAGCAGATGACTGGCTCTCGAACTTCTTGGGACGAGTGGACGATTGATGACACCACTGCTTCGTAGACGCTTTCGACTCCGGTTCCCAATGGTGGCAACAGCTTTCTTTACTTTTAAAAGTGAGCTCTGGGAACATGTGCTTCAGGCACACAGACACCTGGTTTGCTTTTTGTTCGGCATTCAATGCCCAGGGTAGCCAGTGGCTGCAGAGAGGTAGCCCAACTCTTGCCGGATAGTGTGTTGCACGCTACCGAAACTGATGTCGAGATCCTCTGCTAGCACACGAATGGCTATGCACCGGTTCGCCCTAAACGCACCAATAACCGCCCTCTTGTTGTCGGTAATACGTGTAGATGAGGCTGACGTCTTGTGGAAAATTGCGACCAGCACGTAACTTGACACAACATTTCACAACAGTGGTTTTCGACAGACATGCTGCGCATAAACATTCTTCATTCAGCGATGGATGTCTATCGGTGTTTGTATTACGTCAGCCGAAACAGAATAACAGCGCATTTGGTAACACAGTAGCCACACTTTACGTCTCCGTATTTTCTTTGGTTGAATGTGGCTGTTTATATACCTGCATCGAAGTCGTACTATGTTGCATATTCGTTGCAGTAACACCCTCAAATGTAAGATTTTTTATAAGAAAAACAAGTAATCTGAAATGAGCTGTCAGTCCCTACTACGAAAGTATGTCGGAACAGCTAATGAATGTATGTTACTAAATGCTACTCTCCTAAACGTCCAAAACGGTCACATAGTTCCAGTGGCAGGTTGCAAACTTAAGGCTTCGAGGTGGAACAAAAATTTGATTTTCACTATTTCATTTGAACGAATTTGAAAATTCAAATATCCGTCATAATTATTAAGTTAATTGTTTAACACAATACATCAAATGTTGAAGTTAGGAGCTCTTGACGTACAAATTATCAAGACTGTATTCACGCAAAATTTGTGAATGGGAACGCTTGGTGTTATCCAAGAACTGCACACATAAATAGTTTGGGCTCATCCACCCCTTTCTTTTCCTTACGTTGGTATGAAGAAACCATTTCTCGTCACCAGTAGCAATGTAGGATAGGAACGGTAGGTTTTGTACATGAACCAATTGATTACGAGGCAGCAGAGACTCACATACGGTCGCCCGCTGATTTTAGTAATTTGGGTTTAGAGCATCATGCGGTAACCATAAACACTATTTTTGAACCTTCTCCAATGTACTCAAATGTCGCACGATGATATAGTGATCACAGGTCATCACATTTGTTTGTCCGCTCCGATAGCTGAGTGGCCAGCGTGACGGATTGCCGTCCTACGGACCCGGGCTCGATTCCCAACTGGATTGGAGATTTTCTCCGCTCAGGGGCTGGGTGTTGTGTTGTCTTCATCATCATTTCATCCCCACCCGGCGCGCAGGTCGCCCAATGTGACGTCGAATGTAATAAGACCTGCACCAAGGCGGCCGGACCCGCCCCGCAAGGGGCCTCCCGGCCAATGGCACCAAACGCTCATTTCGATCACATTTGTTAGTTCTCGAGTACACTGACGTGGATAGTTGTGGATCACTGTTTCTAACGATCTTCATCAAAGATAATCGAAGGTCTTCTTGAGTTCTGAGAGTCATTAATGTCAAAACGACCCTCCTTAGAAAGAGAAAACAATATTCTTGTCGTGCTCTGTCAAATGATATTGTTATCCCCATATATGGCGCAAATGGTTCTGGCTGCCTCCGCTACTGTCACTCATCTATTGCATTCAAACAGAAGAATATATCGAAAATGTTCCTATTTCTCCACATGTCACTCCATTGTCTAGCGTCTATAGCTCCACTCACCATCTCAAAATAACAATATAACTTCAGATTGCAACAGTAAGCTACAAATAAAGAACGGCATTCGATAAATAAACCCACATTAACCGGAATAAAACTCTATGAGCTTATACACCGACGTGTTATAATAGTCACACGAAACATAGTCTGGAATCAGCTTGCACTCTCGAAGACTTGTCAGCACTAACTTATTTTACGAGCTGCAAGGTCATGCAAAGAAATCAAGACTTTTAATTCCGCTGCAGGCAGAATTCATAGTAAAGTATGTTCTCGAGCCAAGTACAGGTACAAGAATGAACACAGAAGCACGTCTGCAGATTAAATATAGCGATAATTTCATAAATGGCTGGGGAAGAAAAATAAATCGTACTCGTTTTAGTCAGTTACCTGATTATTAGTATCCAATTAAATAAGCAGTAACAAGAAATATATTGCACTCGCACCGAGATGGTATACAAGTTCACGATACATGACGATCAGAAGAAAACTGTATACGTGCCAAAATACTTTGATCGATATTAAGTGAAATACCGACACTGTACCGCGAGTATGCAACAGGAACCATCTCTTGAATAACGGAAGCTAAGTCTGAAAACAAATAAAGGTACGTCTGTAGACTTCAAAGCGTTGAAACAGAATATTACATCAAATACATCAACTATGGCGCTGTCCTTGCAGACTGAAGCATCACCTCAGTTCAGATACAGATATTCATCAGCCAGCCTCTACAGGCGCCAGTGGTCCTCACAAACCCGGAAAGCGCTGTAGAAAAGAATGCCTTTCTATCCCTTGAACGGATCCATTAACATAAGAATCTGCCCATGCGTTCCTCTGATAGGTCAGTTTACTATACGTGAAACGTATGTGCTAGAAGACATACATTTACTTAACCATCTAATGACTGTAATATGTTTAGCAATCGATAACCCACGTACAGAACGTGTTTTCGACAGACTTAAGAATCAGAACTCGCTGAAGTATTGACCTTTTTAATGTACGATCTCCACATGAGTCAGCACCACACATACAATCCTACATAGTTATTACACTCAACAGACATATGTAAGACACATTTACATTACTGAGCTTAGAGGCACATAATGATCAATACTGATACGTGATTGAGTGGTATAAAATACAAGGTGTTTACAAATTAATTATACAGAAGTAATATTTAATTGTAAAGGAGAAGGTAAATAACTTACGGAAATGCTTGATGCAGCAGTGAATCTTCAGTTTTTATTTACAAATATTTAGTGTGGCTACCTTTCGCAGCAAGAAAAATGTCCCAACTGTAACAAGTTTCCTGCCAAATCCTCTGAAACGAATGTTGATGTATGGTGGCAGCTGCTTGTGTTATCCGTTGGTGCAGCTCGTCGATTTTTCCCGGAAGCGAAGGGACGAACATACTGTCTTTATTGTAATCCCTTGCACAGAAGTCCACTGGGGTTAACAAGGTGATCAAGAGGGCCAGGGTGTTGTTCTATCGCGTTGAATCAGCCGCGCGGGATTAGCCGAGCGGTCTTAGGCGCTGCAGTCATGGACTGTGTGGCTGGTCCCGGCGGAGGTTCGAGTCCTCCCTCGGGCATGAGTGTGTGTGTTTGTACTTAGGATAATTTAGGTTAAGTAGTGTGTAAACTTAGGGGCTGATAACCTCAGCAGTTAAGTCCCATAAGATTTCACACACTTTTGAACCGCGTTGAATCCAAGTCGGTACGTTCCTACAACTTCTCGATGAAAATGTGGTGACGCACCATCTCTCTGGAAAATAAATTTTGTTCCATAACCTTCTGTAATTGAGGCATTAGATAATGTTTTAGTATGCGCAGGTACGATATGCCAGTCACAGTTGACTCAGCCGGGCACGCCGGCCGGAGTGGCCGTGCGGTTCTAGGCGCTACAGTCTGGAACCGAACGACCGCTACGGTCGCAGGTTCGAATCCTGCCTCGGGCATGGATGTGTGTGATGTTCTTAGGTTAGTTAGGCTTAATTAGTTCTAAGTTCTAGGCGACTGATGACCTGAGAAGTTAAGTCGCATAGTGCTCAGAGCCATTTTTTTTCAGCCTGCCGTGGTTGCCGAGTGGTTCTAGGCGCTTCAGTCCGGAACCGCGTGACTTCTACGGTCGCAGGTTCGAATCCTGCCTTGGGCATGGATGTGTGTATTGTCCTTAGGATAGTAAGGTTTAAGTAGTTCTAAGTTCTAGGGGACTGATGACCTCAGATATTAAGTCCATAGTGCTCAGAGCCATTTGAACCAGCCAGTTGACTCAGAAAAACAGAATGTACCGTACATCTTGTCACAGTTTACAGCGCAAAAACCTGTACTTACATGAGTCATCTACATGTCAGATTACGTGACATGGTTTCTGATAACAGCATAGCTGAACACTGCGCCGATTCATTTTATCCCAAGTGTGGAAGAGGGTCTCGTTACTGAAAACAATTTTATTAAGAGAATCATCTTCTGTCTGCACTTTGTTGAACATTTCTGTCCTAAACTCTGTTCGTTTTTCTTTGTCCCTTTCTCTTAACGCTTGCAACAGTTCCATTTGGTAGGATTTGAAACCGGCCGGGGTGTCCGAGCGGTTCTAGGCGCTACATGTGGAACCGCGTGACCGCCTCGGTAGCAGGTTCGAATGCTGCCTCGGGCATGGATGTGTGTGATGTCCGTAGGTTAGTTAGGTTTAAGTAGTTCTAAGTTCTGGGGGACTGATGACCTCAGAAGTTAAGTCCCATAGTGCTCAGAGCCATTTCAACCATTTTTTTCAGGATTTGAGTGGCAGGTGTTTCCATAATACCTTACACACTGTAACGTTAGGCATATTAAATTCCTAGTTGACACGTCTCGTCGATTTACGGAGAATGCAAATGCAAGACTACTGAACTAGTTCAACTCCTGCGTCGGATTGCTGGCCAACACTGACCCAGCTTTCCATATGATACACAAATTGTTTCGGTGAAACGATTGTACTAATTAATAACAGATTGTCTTTGAGGTGGCGGCTTGCGATATTTCTTCCTGAATTGTCTCTGAACTGCAGCAGCGGATTTGTATTCACGAAGCCATTAAAAACCATTACGTACGCTCTGATCCGTTGTATGACTCCTCAATGACTGTTGGAACAACTTAGAGAACCTATATAGGTTCTCTAGAATAACTCATTCACCAAGGCCACCTAGCGGGAACATCGGGAACTAATAGAGTTGGGCGGTACTAAAACTTGAAAATATACTACACTCAATACTGTGTCAAACATTCTTGTAAGTTATTTACCCTTTTAACAATTGAAGGTTACTTTTGTATAATTAATTTATAAACGCCCTGTATTTCTGTAAGTTTAGTTCCTGCTTTTCTCTTTATGTTTAGTTCCAGATGTAGGTACCAAGTGACAATACAACTATAGAAAGTATTGGGAAAACAGTGGCTGCTATTTCCACATCAAACAGTTTGCGCAAGGAACACAGACAGGAGAAAAATTGTAACACCAAGAACGAATTGTGCAACTTAAGCACACAGTGGCAGGCGTGTTTCTACATCTGAAAGATGATGAAAATTAAAATATCCCGCCATTCGTATAAGAGTGGCACTACTAGTGACACTATGAGGATGCAAACCATCTATGCCTTAAACACACGCTGTAACGGTCGTTAGCGTTGGTTGCCTTTGAGACTGGACGTCGTGGGTTGATGTTAGCCAAGAATGCCTTTATGGTGACAAAGGCACCATTATCGACACCTTACTGAGATTGAACGAGGTTGTGTGATAAAGTTACGAGAAACTGGATGTTCCTTCTGCGATATTGCAGGAAAAGTTGGCAGGAATGTAGACACTGTACATGACTGCTACCAGCTGTGCTCACGATAACGTGCAACAGCAAGAACACCGGGCTTCGGACGGTCACGTGGTACTACCGAGAGGGGAGATCATCGTGTTCGGCGTATGGTTCTGGTGCATCGTACTGCATTAGCAGCAGCAATTTGAGCAGCATTTGCGACTTCAGCTGTGCCAGGTGAGAGCTCACTCGACGGCGGGGTGAAGGCCTCTTGTGTTTTGCGATGAATCATGGTTCTCCGTCGGTGATAGTGATGGTCGTATGTTGCATAGGAGGCCAGTTGAGGGCCTCCAGCCACCCTTTCTGCGTGCTAGACACACTGGACCTACACGTGGAGCTATCGACTGCGATGCGATTTTGTATGACCAGGAGAAGCACTCTCGTGCTTATCCCACGCACCTGAATGGAAATTTGAGCGTCAGTCTGGTGATTGGACCTCCTGTGCTGTCAGTCATGAAAAGCATTCCAGGGGGTGTTCTGGATAACGCTCGCCCACGTACTGCTCTCGTAATCCAGCATTTTCTACAGTGTCGACATGTTGTCTCGGCCTGCTCGATCACCAGATCTGTCTCCAATCAAGTACATACGGGGCATCTTTCTGTACCCCACCTGGTAGTCGGCGCGTGCGTCTGCTCCTGTAAACTGAAGGGTAATCCGAATGTAGGAAGTGAGTAGGAACAGGAAAAGGTGAAATGCTTCGGTACTGTGTTTAAATTTAAATCACCTTTACTATAGGAAGAATTAGGATTACATTAGGCTTACGTAACTTTGGCTGTAATGAGCACGTAGGTGCGAAGCCGTACATCAGTCTAGTAACACTGGAAAATTCTGTAGTGGCTCGCCCACTATGAAATCGAAACAATGTTGCTTGGTCGTCTACTCTGAATCAAATGGGCTGAATCCGGAGCGGCGTTCGTAGAGCTGTACAGTGCCGGCTAGAGGACGCTGTCGTCGGTGTCGGTGTCATAGTGCCAACCTAAGAACTTGCACCTACGCTGCGGCATCGTAGCTATCGATACAACAACATCATCCGATGACGACTCCAGTGTCATTCAGAAACAGCTTTAACCGTCCCTGTATTTAATGACCAAGTGCAACAGGCATGGAACTCCATCCCACAAACTGACATCCAGATTTTGTACAACACTATGCATGCACGTTACCATGCTTTCATTCAACAAAAAAAAAAAAAAAAAAAAAAAAAAAAAAAAAAAAAAAAAAAAAAAAAAAAAAAAAAAAAAAAAAAAAAAAAGGTTCAAATGGCTCTGAGCACTATGGGACTTAACTTCTGAGGTCATCAGCGCCCTATAACTTAGAACTACTTAAACCTAACTAACCTAAGGACATCACACACATCCATGCCCGAGGCAGGATTCGAACCTGCGACCGTAGCGATAGCGCGGGTCCAGATTGAAGTGCTTAGAACCGCTGGGCCACCACGGCCGGCTTTCATTCAACATTCTGCCGCTTACACCGGTTATTAATTTGCCAGCGTTTTATATCTGCAGTGGCTATCTCGCGATTATATTAACCTGTAATCTTGCAATGTCAATCACTTAAGTATGTTACCTAGACAAATGTATTCCCGAAGTTTCATTACGCTACCTTAAATATTTTTTGGTGTTGCGACTTTTATTCCCAGAATTTCTTTAGGTTTAGTTACTGCTTTCCTTTTTGGAATTAGTTGCAGGTATATGGAACAAGTGAGAATACAACTGTGAAAAGTGTTGGTGTAATAGCGGGTGCTATTTCCGCATCCAACACTTTGCGCGAACTATAACCAGACGAAAGGCTGCTGCTGAGACACTGCGACTAAGCGATTTGACGGCGGCAGTAATCGCTTAGAGTCGTTGCAAGTCGCTTCAGACAAGACACGACTTGCAGCAGGCGATTACCTGGAGTAATCAGGCACCCCCTGTCACGTCTGGCGCTACTGGTTTCAGGGCAGGGCAGGGCAGGGCAGCCGACCTTGAACCCTCCTCCTTCCGTGTCGCACCCTACGGCGCCCGCACCGCGCCCTCCTGGCAAAATGACTTTGTCAGCGACAACCGTATTACTGGCCCCCTAATTGCATTGTTTCGCCCGGATATAAATTAACGAGCAGGATCCCGAAAGAATCAATTTTGCCTTCAAATTGAAACGGCGGACGGAGAGTCAATTACCTGCTGATTAGTCAGCTCCAACCCGCCCGCCGCTTCTTGTTAACACTGCATTTTCTGCCCCCGCGCTAATTTCGCTAGGCTGCGCGAGGAATGAAATTTCCTAATCAGCTTAAGACTTTAATTTTCTGCCGCTCGATAGGCTGCGAAGAATACCCGCCACCCTGCCGGTCCTGTCACTCTGTCCAGATTTCTGCCCGCTGTGAGCCTGTCTGCTACGATGTCCAGCGCTGTTACAGTCCTTCCTGCAAAAATAAAGTTTCGTCGTACGCAGACGCAGTGGACGTGGGTAGCGATCTCCCAAAGTCAGAATACAGTGTCACGTTGACGACTGCTTCACGTTTTCAAACAACACGTGTGAAATGCAAATCTCATTTCACTGTAAGTGCCTTAGCCCCAAAATACAGTTGACAGCAAGTTACACACCCTTGCAGATATCCACCATCCTGTTAGTAACAGTGTATAACGCAGTTATCTTGATGTCGTCATTTACCTGATATCTTGAAAGTGCTGACAAAATCAGCCACGCAGCTGCAGATAAAGGTTTATTGGGACACTTGGCCTAGATTTCGGTAATTATAAAATTATATTCTTCAGAAGGTGTACTGGACCTAGTTACATCACATGCTAATAAAGTACACATAATAAAGTCAAACAGCTCTTGTCATCTGATAACTTTCTCTTCCTCTTGTTCTCTTCCAAAACAGGATTTCTTACGATGTATCTTTCATGATGTCTGTTTTCATCCAGTGTTTTAGTCAATTTGTTAATTTTTTCCTCTTAACTGTTTTCTGTATTTTTCTTTTCTAGTTCACCCTGTGTCACATAACCTTGTTCATAATTTCTTTTGTCTTTAGAATTCACATATTCCATTCTTCTACAAGTCCAAATCTCAAAAGCCCGTTAGAATTTGGTACCTCTTCGTTATAGTGTCCATTCCTCGCCACCACACACAGGGCTGCACGTACAAAATACTTCACCGCCTTTTCCCCAACTGTTTTTTAATGGACAAGAGAAAATACTCCTCCTTCTGCAACATATTTATTTTGCTTTTATTTTGCTACAGCTCTCGCTGTATTACTCCTTTTGATTACGTGTCACATTACTGGTTACTTTGCAACACAGGTGCCTGAAGTTATCGATTTGCTCCACCAGCTCATCAAATATTTTCGCTTTGATCCGCCTTAATTGCCTTGATTGATAGTGTAAATCATAAGTCGTTTTCCCATTTGATATCATTCCATATTCCTCCCATGTGGCCTTCAGTTCATGTAACACATAGTTACTCGCTTTTTTTATTTCACTTAGTACGTATCATTCGCAAATTTTATTCATTTGATTATCTGTCCACAAACTGTCGTGACAGTTTTGTTACAACGGTTTTTGACTAGACTATTTAAAAATATATTAAACTGAGTAGGCGAAAGATGGCAACATTGACTAATCCCTCTCCTAATTGCAACTCCTTCTCTCTTCCCATATATTATGCTCGCTCTTGTTTTGTCACGTATAGATAATATATTAGTCTCCTTTCTTTTCACTTAATCCTAGATTGTTTAATTATGTCTACAACGTTTTGTCTACCGACCTTACCTAACCACGTATTTTTCTAAGAAAACAGAAACTGCACAAAAATCCCTGCCATCTTCTACATATCTTCCCCCAATTATTCTACAAAATAACATGCAAAAGTAATCTAATATACATCATGTAGGCTACAGAGTCGTTTAGGATGAATGGAAAAGGAGGAGAAAAGGGAATAAAATTTCGAATTAAGCAGTTTCCTGGAAGTCGTACTAATGTTTAGAGGGTTAATATGCTTGCGTTTAATATCGGAATATGCCTAAATGAGGTGACAAGCTTGTTAGTTTGTGATGAACGAATCTTATGGGGCAATGGACTTTCATTTACTCTGTCCGTTAATACGGGTATTTAAAACTTGATGCTTATATTTACAGTTGCATAGTATGACTGTGGTTGCTGTTTACCGGTTTTGTAATGGAGATACTCCTGATGTTGTGAAGTGTGTTCTGCACCATTTCTAACAACAGAGTACCTGAGTTCAGAACATATCAAATGCAACTGGAAGTAATGGAAGGTACATACAAGAATTACTGATGAACTGGGCTCTTTGAAATCGACCGAGAGGTTACCTTGTAGAACCCTAGTCACAGGTTTTATTTATTATTGTTATTGTTGCATAGGGCACTATTACAATGGCACAGCTGAATAGTAATACTTTGACTTTGTAAATCTTGGGATTAGCCTCTTTCTAATTGTCTTTCCCTTCGCTGCTCTGAAATAAACTACTTATTTTCTCAGAGAAATTAGTTTGTCACCACGAGCGTCTGACCACTCGTCATAATACAAGTGCTTCTGTCGAAAGTTGCTGTGTGGTTATTCTGGGACAAGTTGGACAGTTACAGATAAGAAACAGTTAGGAGAGGTACAGCGTAATTTAGATATGTCCTTCAGCACTTGAGACAGTGCTTTCCATGCTCGGAATCGCTAATCCACAATGCTAGATCATCAGTGTAAAGAGCTCTGTGGCACACCGGAAAATACAGAAATTTTTCGCATTAAAGAGACGGAGAAATTCACTCAAGTCTGTATCGCACTCAAATGAAACTACAAGATCACGGCAGACAAACTGACATGCTTGTGTAGAAGACAAACGGAACAGATCGAACTTCAAGTACACTTGGAGGATCACCACACGGAGGGAGTTCTGAACTAGTCATGAAAGTTCGAGGTACAATGGGCGGCTTACGAGGAGAACACAGCAAGTGCCGTAAGGCGATTTGCCAGAAACTTCGCTCAGTGGAAGACGAGCCAAAATAAACGAACACTTATACTCAACAGCATATACTCAAAAGCTTCTGAAAAAACGACTGTCAAAGTTCTCAGCCGAAATGGTGGCACAGTGATTAGCATCGCAGCCTCTAAGTTTTGCGTCCGTTTGTTTGAAACCGGACTATTATTTTTATTTTTGTATTTCATTTTCCTACCCACGCCCTTAGAACGACCAGGACACGAATGTTTTCCAGTGCATACTGAAACAATGTTGTCCTTATTCCTCTGCCAATCCTATGTCTTTTAAACGAATTTAAAAGAGATAAAAGGAAACAACAAATGAATGACAGAATTATTTGCTAACGTTTTCGGGGAAATTCCTGTAGTATATCTTGATTCATAATAACTAAAAAGCGCCAGTTTTCGGTAAAGTTGTCCATTGTGCATGGTTTGCCGCAAAATTTTTGACAACGCGTAAAATCTTCAACAATATTAATGGCGTTTCCTTCGCAGGTGACATTCATACGAAGAAATGTTACTGCCTTCGCTCGATGCTCGCGGTGTTTGCCAAGGGTATGTGTCAAATCTTCTTCAGTAATAAACAGAACTGATACAGTATAAGAATCGAGTCAAGAAGGAAATATAAGAAAATGAGAATTTAAAAAGATGATAATTCCGGAAAATACCATATTAAATAATAAATGTATGACACTTATTGTGGAAACCAGTTGTAGTTTTGCAGTGAATATAACGTGCTTGGATCCCCTAAACTCGGTAACAAACAATCGTATAGTAACCTTCTACGAGCATTGCTTAATATATGAAAAGGATGAAATGAAAAAGAATAAAAAACAATAATCGGGTTTCGAACCTGGGGCGCAAAACTGGATGACAGTGACGCTAACCACTGTGTCACTATTTCAGCTGAGATTATCAAGCGCTAAAAGTTATAAAAATTCCCGTACGACGTAAACTGACCGTCGTCTTCTCACAAGCCGTCGAGCGCCTGCGATTTAGCCGAGACACGTTTACTCTTATTTTCATTTCTCTTCCACTGGGCGAAGTTCCTGGTACATTTGGTTATGGCGCTTGCCGTCTTCGTCTCCTTAGATTGTAACGCTTGCCAGCCCGCCTACAGCACACAGATGCCCGGCTGCCCACAGCTTCAACCCTAGGCCCGTGCAGCCCCACTTCTGGCGCCTGCCGACACCACTTTCTTGTGACGCAACATAATAACAAGGGTGGCCTCCGCAAGTATGACACTAAGCTAAAAATTCGTGGTAGACTGCTGTGCCAGTGGCCATGTGCACAAAGAATGATAAGCTACGAACGGGAAATGGACGACACACGGATCAGTAATGATTGAGACAAACCTGATGAATGAGAAATAGCTCTTTGGTCGCTCCCACTCCCCCCCCCCACCCCCCCCCCCCCCCACACACACACATTTTATAACCCGAATACTGTGTTTCCACACCCGAAAACATAGTCCGCATCGCCAGCCCTGTAGGGAAGCTAAACTGACCTACCCCTTTTAAGTCTTTATGACAGGGGCAAGCAGGTCTATGGCTGCCCTCTCCCATGTCGTGCCGACACAAAGACAAGTAGAATATTATCTCCCTCCATGAACGTGTGGGCCACGAAACCAATATGTATGGAAACAGCTGTTGCTAGCTGTGTTAGATAGCAGACGTGTGAAGTTGATGGTGTGGAAGTTATGGCCTGTCTCGGACGCAGTCGTCATTAGTCACTGTACAGAATTATGAATTATGAATTAAATGATTACTAAATGAAAGAAGAATCAAAATAAATTAGGTTTTCTCCATTAAAGGAAACATTCGACGAACAATGATGATGTCATCCTAGTAAGACCTTGTTACATACACTATGTGATCAAAAGTATCCGGACACCCAGAAAAACATACGTTTTTCGTATTAGGTTCATTGTGTTGCCCCTTACTGTCAGGTACTCGACATCAGCGACCTTATTAGTCATTAGACATCGTGAGAGAGCAGAATGGGGCGCTCCGCGGAATTCACGGTTTTCGTAAGTGGTCAGGTGATTGGTTGTCACATGTGTCATACGTCTGTACGCATGATTTCCACACTCATAAACATCCCTAGGTCCACTGTTGCCGATGACATAGTGAAGTGAAAATGTGAAGGGAAACGTACAGCACAAAAGCGTACAGGCCGATCTCGTCTGTTGATGACAGAGACCGCCGACAGTAGAAGGGGGTCGTAATGTGTAATAGGCAGACATCTATCCAGACCATCACTCAGGAATTCCAAACTGCATCAGGATCCAGTGCAAGTACTATGGGAGTTAGGCGGGAGGTGAGAAAACTGGGTTTTCATGGTCGAGCGGCTGCCCATAAGCCACACATGACGCCGGTAAATGCCAAACGACGCCCCGCATGGTGCAAGAAGCGTAAACATTGGACGATGGAACAGTGGAAAAAGGCTGTGTGGAGTAACGAAACAAGGTACACAATATGTCGATCCGATGGCAGGGTGTGGGTATGGTGCATTCCCGGTGAACGTCATCTGCCAGCGTTTGTAGAGCCAACAGTAAAATTCGGAGGCGGCGGTGTTATGGTGTGGTCGTATTTTTCATGGAGGGTGCTTCTATCCCTTGTTGTTCTGCGTGGCACTATCACAGCACAGACCTACATTGATGTTTTAAGCACCTTCTTGCATCCCACTGTTGAAGGGCAATTCCGAGATGGCTATTGCAACTTTCAATACGATCGAGCACTTGTTCATAATGTGTCCGGATAATTTTGATCACATAGTGTATGCCAAATTCCCACAGATAATAAATAGCTGATCAGCCCTCAGTTCTGTAGGCATGAGTTATTTACTGCCAGTACGAATATCTCTCGATAAATATTGTAAACCTCCTCTCTGGGTGGGCAGTGGTCTGCCAATTCAGGTTTTCCCAAGTCATGGGTTGTCGCTGATGATTGTCCGAAGAAGAACGTCCCTGTACAGGGAATCATTCCCCGCAAAATGGAGGAGATAACCTTCTGAACAAGAGGACCGTTAATTAATTAAGAGATTAAACTTTAATTCCGCCAGTACCTCATCTCCTACCTTCCAAACTTCACAGAAGCTCTCCTGCGAAACTTGCAGAACTAGCACTCCTGGAAGAAAGGAATTGCGGAGACATGGCTTAGCCACAGCCTGGGGGATGTTTCTAGAATGAAATTTTCACTCTACAGCGGAGTGTGCGCTGATATGAAACTTCCTGGCAGATGACAACTGTACAGCACTTGCCCGCGAAAGGCAAAGGTCCCGAGTTCGAGTCTCGGCCCGGCACACAGTTTTAAGCTGCCAGGAAGTTTCATATCAGCCCACACTCCGCTGTAGAGTGAAAATTTCATTCAATTAAGAGACTAATTACATGGGTTTTTTGTATGCTTGAAAATTTTCATTTGGCTAGATATGGAAGCAGCACTCCTTGCTCTCTCATTAGGGGAGAACGCACATACAGGGCCTGAAAGAAGTGGTGAAGCACCCAGGTGACACGATCGGATGTCAGTGTAATTCCGCACACTTACATACTATCGCTGGGTATGAAAATGATTGGAATTTCAATTCTCCATGACAGGCAGGAGGGCCACGAGAGTGGATTAGTAGTGGTGGTGTTTAGTGTTGTTATCAGGCCTGGAGGAGTATATAAGAGGCGTGAACAATGTCATTGTTTGTAAGGTGTCAGGCAAATCCAACACCTTCCATGAAAACCCTGACATGAAGAGCAAATCCAGTAGTATGTCACATAGCTCCAAATAAATCGTGACATTAAATTAACCCAAGTAATACGAGTAACGAGTGAGCAAATGGAATACCACAGACTAACACAAGAATGCCTAAATGCATGTCATACCTTCCCACCGTGAGACAGACGCAGTTCCAAGGGGAGAAACGAGAACAGAAGCCGAGAGCAGAACCGTGTTAAGCCCCTACGATAAGGGACGGACACCCACATTGCCAGCTAACCGCTAGGACCACCCCCCAGCCCGTGTTAAAAACTAGAGCCCTCCACAAGAACAGTATAGATCTTACGACAAAACAAAAAGTGCCACACCAGCCGAAAGTTTTAGCGTGAGACATTTTCGCGTCTCTGTTACGTTGCAAACGTTGAAAACATTGCCCCACGACGAAACGTAGCCTCCAGGACCACCCCCCATCCCATGTTAAAAGATAGAGCCCCCAAGAAGAACAGTATAGATCTTACGATAACACTAAAAGGGCCACACCAGCTGCGAGTTTTAGCTTGAGACTTTTTCGCGTCTCTGTTACGTTGCAAACTTTGAAAACATTGCCCCACCACGAAAAGTATAACGTTTCTCAATGGATAGACAGAAATTTGGAGTGGGAGCTTAAGGTTAACATTGAGACCCTGATTGGTCAGATGAAAGCACAGCCAGATAGTTTTTTTTTTTTTTTTAAACCAACTTCGGTAGATTGTAGTAAGGAGAAGTTAGGACAGAGTTGCTTCCGAGACGGCGAGCTGGAGGGAGCTGCGCCAGCCCCTGACGAACACCGACAAGGTAATGAACGCACTCGTTGCCGCATTTTTGAGCGCATAAGGCTTCACTCAGAACTGCAGAAGTCTCATCTGTTACATCCCCTTTTTATGTAATACTAGTGTCGATCGTCAATTGAAGTTCATGGTATTAACATTTGCTATGTAAGTCAAAATCTGAAACGCGATGATTTTTCTGTTATATAATTATTGAGAAGCCACATCAACCACTGCACTTTACGACAAGTTAGGTAAGTAATTAAAGATAATTGAGGGTCACTGTAGACCATTTTGATAGTTTTCTCTTTTGTGAAACATAATTTAAACGTAGATTATAGATGTGATATGGCATAGGTCATCCTTTGATCCATTGTAGAATTTGGATACCCACTCAGGGAATATTCGTTCACATTTTTGTTGAACGCAGTTGGTTTTTATCATCCTGTATTAAAATATTTCCTTTTATCAATAGTGCAATTTATAAACAATGTTCTGTGAGTAGAATAAAATTTCGAATGGTAAACTTAACTGCTTTTTCGACGTTATTTTACCAGAAAACTAAAAATGGGAAAGCCTTGAATCCCTTCCACTAAATTTAGTTAGTATTAAGATTCTTTTACAGGGAGTGCAGTGGAGCTGACGCTGAAATCATTAAGTATTTAGTTATATCATCGCTAGTCTCACTGAACTCTTCTCGTCATGTGTGGTCTGGCGTCTCCTTACCAGCAACAGGTCCCAGGTTCAAACTAGTCAATTCCCTAAAAAAACACGCTCAGAGCGTCGTTCCGAGAAAGTGGTAGGGAGACACGACTTAGAAGAAACAGAAACCACGCAGAATGTTAGAGAATGGCGACCCTGCCAGGATGGTAAAATACCATGATTGAAGGTCGACCACATGCCTAACTAGGTCAGAAAAATATCCTGTTGAAAATTGTCCTAAAAATTTTTTTTTTGAAAGCATAAGTAGTTGAAAACAGTAGCTGCAGCGATAGATAGTAAGAAAGTATTCAATAGAAAGTGAGACATTCTAGCAGAGACAATAGCATAATTAAATTATGAATTTTAAAAATAGTTAGAATAAGTTTTCTCCTCAATGCAAGCGCACAGGTGGCGGATACATCGTTGACAAGTTGGTTGTGACCCAACAAGTAAGTGAATGGATTGTCAGTCTTGGGCATAATAAGTGTCAAGTCGTGTGAACAAAAAGTTTATGAAACGCGTGAGATAGTACGAGCGCATGTTGACTCGAAGTAGGGCGCGTGAATTGCTTTTAAAACAGAAAATAAGGGATTCGGAAAGATTAGCAATGGCAGATCGAAACCTTGACCGAATTGAGGTAGAGACCCAACATGAAGACGGACAGAGAATAGAGGACAGTACAACAGACGATGCAGTATCGCGAGAAATAGGACAGATAACGCACCATAACGAGGATAATGTACGTCAAGGCATAGAAAACATAAGTCAGCATACGACAGAGGAGCAGGAAAGAAGAGAGACAGCCGATGAGGATTCTAACTTGCGTCTTGAATACGTAGAACGCATAGTACAAGTAATCAGAGCTCCCTCACCACAGAGTACAAGGAATGCGAGCAGAAACGTGTCGCAGCACAGTTCAATGCAATCGGTTGCGAACCAACACTTGGGCGAAAACACAGAGCGTAGGACGTCGGAAGAAAACGCAACAGGACCCACCAATCTGGTAGAACTATTACAACAAATTACGGAAACCGTGACAAGGCAAAATAAAGACATAGCGAACCAAATTCAAATTCAGAATGCAGAAACCATGAGACAATTGCGTGAGATTAAGGAACAAAACAAAAAAATTCAGTTACACCTAAGTCATATTGAAGACGAGGCAAAAGAATCTCGAGAAGTGATAGGAAACTTAATAACAGGTCACAATCAATTGAGAACAGACATTGAGAAGGCACAAGTGGACGTACAAACATTGCGTAATGACATTCAGGACGAGATCAGAACATTATGTAACAACACCCAGGGAGAAGTCAAGAAACTAGAGAAACAGATAAACGAAATTACTAGACAAGCAGCAGGCACAGCGCGTGAAATTGTCGAGAACAGTGTGTTACACGAACGTATCACAAAAGCAGCGCTGAAAAGATACGATAACCGCATAGTCAAAATAGATGCGCAAACGAAGCTACAATTTCAGAAACTGCGAACAGAGTTGTTGCAAACCATTGAAGAGCGTAGTGAACAAAATCGAACAAGCACTGAGTCTGCAATCACATCCGTATCTGTAACAGCACCGGAAAAACAAGCAATTAACGAACATATCATGCATTTTCGATTCCAATCACAGGCGGAAAGTAACATACGTGAAATCAGACAACCTGCACCGCGGGTATGCGGAAGTTACAGTGGATAATATCCAATGGATCTACCACAACCGGAAAGAACGACGGGAGAAATGATCAGAAACAAAAGTGGCGAAGAATCGCGAATTTCATATGGAACTATGACGAAGTACGACAACGATCATTTCCTCACAGTCAGAAAATTTCAACACTTTCGAGAAGGAAACTCATTACATTCACGAACTTTTATTGATCAATTCCGAGTAGGATTACCAGAATACTGGACGCTAGCACACAAATTAGACTTTATATGTGTACACATGTCAGGAACAGTCGCAGAAACCATGCAAAATGTTGCAGCATGCCAATCGTACGAAGATTTCAGAGAGAAGTTTCTCTCACGATATTGGTCCAGCGAAGCACAGAACAGAGTGAAGTACGAATTATTACAGAACCCATATTTTGAAAATTCAGGAGAGAAGAGTCCCGTGAAATTTTTCGAATTAATGGCAAAGAAAAATCAATGCTAAGATGTACCATACAGTGACGGAGAGTTGATTAAATTATGCGCGATGAAGTTACCATTGAAATACCAGCAATCATTAGTAGGCCGCGGAGGCAATGACGTCGAAGCATTTAAAGGTATTCTAAGGGAACTAGTGTTCATATTTTCGGAAGATGATGCAAGAAAAAGACGACGCGCACGTGAAAACGAAAGCAAGAAGCAGTGGAATCCACAAGACACAGTACGAAGAAACAATAATTACGGACCACGTGATAACTTCGCACCAAGAAACAATAGATTTCAACAAAGAACCGGTTATGGATTTAGAAGAGAATATGGCAATAACTATAATTCACCCAGGAACGGCAACAACTATTACAGAGGGAACAACGGCAACCGGAACGGGTACTTGAGAACCAATAGACCGACAAATTATCAACAACGAAACCACTATCAACAAGCTGAACAAGAAAAGGGAATACAGATAGAAGAGGTGGAGGTAAGACCACCAAACCCCGAAAAACGTTCGAGTTGACAGCTAAGGGCCCATGCCAAAGGGAGTGACGCACCGACCCAGGACAATTGCAGCACCTTGAACAGAGAAGTAAATACCTTATCACGAGAAGAGAAGAAGGAAGAAACAAATCCGCAGGGACCAGATGAAAACGAAGACAGGAAAATAACAATATCGTGTTGGGACGAAATTAACTGGGAGAATACTGACGAGGAAGATGAATTACCAGAGGCAAGCACAACGAGTGTAGGAGGAAAGGACGAAGTAATGAGTATTGCAGAGCTATTTGAGATGGAAACCAGGGAAAGCGAATTCAATGAGGATAATGCGCAATCGACAGAAGTTGAAAATAAGTTACTAGTGGGCACACAACCCAACGTATATAATGAAGGAAGTTACGAGGCGATAATTAGAGCATTTAGATGCGATTATGTGGAAGTAGCGACGAAGAAGGAGAAAATAGACGAGGATGAGGAAAAAGTAGAGTATGTTGAAGAAAGCGAAGTGGCCGTGCGGTTAAAGGCGCTGCAGTCTGGAACCGCAAGACCGCTACGGTCGCAGGTTCGAATCCTGCCTCGGGCGTGGATGTTTGTGATGTCCTTAGGTTAGTTAGGTTTAACTAGTTCTAAGTTCTAGGGGACTAATGACCTCAGCAGTTGAGTCCCATAGTGCTCAGAGCCATTTTTTGAAGAAAGCGTAAATGAAGGAAGAAATAGAGAAGAGGAAATAAAAGAGAGAGAAGTAGCAGTCCAAGCTTATCCTACAGAAAGTTCTAATTCACAAAGGAAATTCCTGAAAAGACTCATGTATGATTCAGTGGAGGATTCGTTGATGCAAGAAGAAGAAGAACAGAACCAACCCTTTGAAATTCAACCAATTGTGAAGATCATGGTAAAGCATATCCCAGTCAATATTGTAATTGATAGCGGAAGTGAACTGACTGCGATGTCAGAAAATTTTTTCATGCAGTGTAATGCCAATCAGGAATTACCAGTTCTGAAAACACGTAAGATTAAAGTAAGAGGTCCTATTAGAAACAATGCTGGGGAAGTTACGAGACAAACCAGGTTAATTCTTTCGTGTCAAGGGCAAAAGATCGAAGCCAACTTCGTGATTATACCTAAACTAACTGTAGATTTGATTAGAGGTGCAGATTTTTTAAATGGGAGACGAGCGATAATAGATACGGGGAAAGGTAGCGTAACATTCGGGAATGTCACTCTTCTCTTTGAGCAAAAGCTAAAATTAGAAGAAATACCAGTTATAAACAAACAATTAAGAATGATGCGAGATAAAGAGGTTAAAGAATTAAAATGGTATGCACAAAAGGGGGAATCGCCTCAACTCATGTTAGAAGTCCATAAAGAAATCGACGAAAAATTGCAAGAAGTTCAAGGTATTTCGGAACACAGTAAAAGAGAATTAGAGGGTATTTTACGAGATAAAGCAGAGGTATTTATACCTAAGACTGGCAGTATTAAACACTTTCAGTACAAGTTTGAAGTAAAACAGCACAAATCATTTAGAGTGGCACCCTATACAATCCCATTAAGCTACAGGAATAAAGTATTCCAGGAGACATCTAAAATATTAGATGACGAAATTATTGAACCAGCTACCTCCACATATAACAGTCCGCTCCATATTGTGCAAAAACGAAATGGGAGCATCAGGTTAGTGCTTGATTCCAGACAGATCAACACAATAATAATCACTGAGACAGATCGCCCAGAAAAATTAGAGGAATTGATACAAAACTTCCAAAGTGCTAAGATATTTTCATCAATTGTTTTACGGAGTAGTTTCTGGCAAATAGAATTGGCCCCAGAATGTAGAAAATTTACACCATTTATCGTATTCGGTAGATGTTACCAGTTTAAACGATTGCCATTTGGTTTAAACATATCATCAGCAGCGTTTATTAGGGGATTTAATACTATACTCAGTCATGAAATTTTACAAAAAATTACTTGTTATGTTGATGATGTGATTATAGCAGAACCATATTGGGAACATCACAACGACACATTAAATCAGTTTTTACAGATCATGAAAGAGCATGGGGTCACAGTAGATATAACAAAATCCAAATTTGGAAGGCGAGAGGTCAAATTTCTAGGACACATAATTTCAGAGAAAGGGGTAATGCCCGACCCAGAAAAACTAACGGCAATCAAAGAATTCTGTACTCCATATAATAAGAAAACTCTCAGAAGATTTCTAGGTCTCACCAGATTCTATAAAAAATTTATTTGGATCGACTCTCTCGCAACACCATGCCAATGTGCATTGACTGGAAAAAACATGCCATGGGTATGGGATCAACAAGCTAATGAAGAATTTTTAAAAGTGAAAACGCACTAACAACAGCACCGATTTTGGCACGTCCTGATCTAACACAAAATTTTTGTATGGCCACTGATAGCGCGAAAACAGGTTTAGGAGTTGTTTTATTCCAAGAATACGAACAGGTAATGCTAACATCACATAGAACAATTGCATTTGCCAGTCGGTTACTCACAAGAAACGAGAAAAACTATTCAGTCACGGAGCTGGAAGCATTGGCCATTGTATGGGGCTTCCAACGTTTTCGATACTTCCTATTCGGAAGAAAAACAAAAGTATACACTGACCACAAAGCATTAGAATTTCTGTTATCCGCCAAACTAACTCATGGGAGGTTAGCCAGATGGATGTTAATACTACAAGAATGTGACTTCACTATTACACACATACCAGGACCTGCGAATGTATTAGCAGATGCTTCATCACGATGTCCACAGAGTGCATCCAATAACATAGGTTTGGAAGCAGCAGAAGACCAGTTTACAATGTACTATATGAAACAAGTACCTTTCGAAAACTACATTACGACAGCATTGAAAAACGTAGGCAAAAACAGGACAAGGATCCCGAAATACTAGGAATCAAACACAAGTGGAGAAGTAAGGATTTTCCAGACATTCGACAGCACTATCTCGTAAAAAACAATGTTTTATTTTTTAGACGAAATGTTGCAACGAATGAATGGTTAATTTATATCCCAGATGAACTAATTAATAAGTACATATGGTATACACATTTAATTAATGGCCACTTTGGACCAGAGAAATGCTTTTTAAAAATAAAACAAACAAGCCATTTTCCTAATATGTTGGGTGGTTACTGTGAAGGTCACTGAGATGGCATGATATCATTTGAGACAGCGTTATCAGCACCTGACATACTAATAAATGACCTCGTTGTGGATTTCCACTTGGCTGGTTGGTCGCATCACGCAACATCTAGATTCGGATGTCACGGAGGCCCGATGTTGGACTACATGGAAACTGGAGGGCAGGCATACTCGTCTCCAAGGTTCCGGCCGATCACGTCTGATCACCACGAGAGAGGATCACCGCGTTGTGCACCGCATATACACTACTGGCCATTAAAATTGCTACACCACGAAGATGACATGCTACAGACGCGAAATTTTACTGACAGGAAGAAGATGCTGTGATATGCAAATGATTAGCATTTCACAGCATTCAAACAGGGTTGGCGCTGGTGGCAAGACCTACAACGTGCCGACATGAGGAAAGTTTCCAACCGATTTCTCATACACAAACAGCAGATGACCGGCGTTACTTGGTGAAACGTTGTTGTGATGCCTCGTGCAAGGAGGAGAAATACGTACCATCAAGTTTCCGACTTTGATAAAGGTCGGATTGTAGCCTATCGCTATTGCGGTTTATCGTATTGCGAAATTGCTGCTCGCGTTGGTCGAGATCCAATGACTGTTAGCAGTATACGGAATCGGTGGATTCAGAAGGGTAATGCGGAACGCCGTTTTGGATCCCAACGGCCTCGTATCACTAGCAGTCGAGATGACAGGCATCTTATCCGCAGGGCTGTAACGGATCGTGCAGCCACGTCTCGGTCCCTGAGTCAACAGATGGGGACGTTTGCAAAACAACAACCATCTGCACGAACGGTACCACGACGTTTGCAGCACCATGGACTATCAGCTCGGAGACCGTGGCTGCGGTTACCCTTGACGCTGCATCACAGACAGGTGCGCCTGCGATGTTGCACTCAACGATGAACCCGGGTGCACGAATGGCGAAACGTCATTTTTTGCGGATGAATCCAGGTTGTGTTTACAGCATCATGATTGTCGCATCCGTGTTTGGCGACATCGCGGTGGACGCACATTGGAAGCGTGTATTCGTCATCGCCATATAGATAGGAGATAGACAAGATCCAAAGAAGAGCGGCGCGTTTCGTCACAGGGTTATTTGGTAACCGTGATAGCGTTACGGAGATGTTTAGCAAACTCAAGTGGCAGACTCTGCAAGAGAGGCGCTCTGAATCGCGGTGTAGCTTGCTCGCCAGGTTTCGAGAAGGTGCGTTTCTGGATGAGGTATCGAATATATTGCTTCCCCCAACTTATACCTCCCGAGGAGATCACGAATGTATAATTAGAGAGATTCGAGCGCGCATGGAGGCTTTCAGACAGTCATTCTTCCCGCGAACCATACGCGACTGGAACAGAAAAGGGAGGTAATGACAGTGGCACGTAAAGTGCCCTCCGCCACACACAGTTGGGTGGCTTGCGGAGTATAAATGTAGATGTAGATATACTGGCGTATCACCCGGCGTGATGGTATGAGCTGCCATTGGTTACACGTCTCGGTGACCTCTTGTTCGCATTGACGGCACTTTGAACAGTGAACGTTACATTTCAGATGTGTTTCGACCCGTGGCTCTACCCTTCATTCGATCCCTGCGAAACCCTAGATTTCAACAGGATAATGCACAACCGCATGTTGCAGGTCCTGTATGGGCCTCTCTGGATACAGAAAATGTTCGACTGCTGCCCTGGCCACCACATTCTCCAGATATGCCACCAACTGAAAACGTCTGGTCAATGGCGGCCGAGCAACTGGCTCGTCCCAATACGCCAGTCACTACTCTTGATGAACTGTGGTATCGTGTTGAAGCTGCATGGGCTGCCCTACCTGTACACGCCATCCAAGCTCTGTTTATGCCCAGGCTTATCAAAGTCGTTATTACGGCCAGAGGGTATCGCAGGTGCTATGCATCCAAATTGCATGAAACTTAATCACATGTCAGTTCTAGTATAATATATTTGTCCAATGAATTACCGTTTATCACCTGCATTTCTTCTTGGTGTAGCAATTTCAATCGCCAGTAGTGTAGCATAACCCCATCACATCGACGACTGCCGTCAAAGAACAGGTAATGGACTCCCTGGGACATTGCCTATAATCATGCACCATTGCTCGAAGACTAGCAGCAGCCGTACTGAGGAATTACCGTCCTATACATATACTGCCGTTAACACTACAACAGAAACGTCGGCGTCTGGAGTGATACCGTGGATGGAAAGCACGGCCTGCTGATGAACGACGTGGAATTATGTGCACCAATGAATCGTAGTTGTGCTTCGTCCCGAATGACCATCGTTGTTTTGGAAAGCCACAGTGGGGTTACCCCTGGCGTCATGTTGTGGGGAACCTTCAGATATGACCTCAAGTCACGGCTGGTAGTGACTTATCGGCACGTCTGTCAGTCATGAACATGCTAAATCTTCGTGTGTTACCTGTTATGCGAGAGTATCGTGGTGCCACTTTTCATCAGTAGTCCAAACACGGCACGTGTCTCTGTAAACTGTCGGCGCGACGTTGAGATAGTCTTATGGCCAACAAGAATCCCAGATCTGTACCAGACAGGTCATGAATAGGACCAGCTCGGATGTAAACTCAGTCCCAGTGCCATTATCCGGGATATCTAGAACCATTTATAACTGTTGTGCGTCAACTTGCCGCAGGTGATAAGTGGGCTAGTACTACTAATTTCCATTTAAATTTGACTCGATGCTATAACCAAGGAAATAATATCACAGGGCAGCTCAACACACGAAGTTCCATTTCGTTTCCCCTCTACTACATCTGGGTCAGGCAGTGTATATACGCCAATAAAAAATAATAGTTAAGAAATAATCAATTCGTGAAAAATCTAAACAATGCTAAAATATTTGCGACAGATGCATGATTTTTATATCAGACAACATGTGTCGAAATTAACGTTCTCTATTACATCCCAAGAAAACGTGTTGCCAGACTTTCTCGTAATCAATTTGAAGCATTATGTGAAGGAATTGCAAAAGCTGCTCACTATTAAGGAACATTAAGTAGAGAAATGGGGATAAGGAGAGACACTTGCCCCTCTCCATGTAATCGGGAGTACAGAATTTCTGTACATCGCAAAAATCTCCTATTTCGAGAAGCGATTTCCCGTGTTTCCGCTAAAGCTCCCGATTAGGCAATTTTAGCATTAGTTTAGCTTATACATAGAAAGCAACAAATGAACTGGTGAAATTGTTCACTTACAGTCCGTTGCGTAGAAACTCGTGTTGAATAACTGGTAGTCCGCTACGGGTGCCAGGCAGTTTCAAACAAAAGCACTCTAGGAATAAAGTGTAACTCTTTCAATTATGCTGTATGAGTAATCTCTAAAAGAGGAGGAAATGCATGAACCAAATGAAGGTATTAAAAGCAGTTTTGAAAAAGAATGTACAGAGGTTGAATACATCTGATACAGCTGCCGGCCGCTATGCCCTCTTTTAACTGGAACAAGCCTGCAATTTCAATATCGAATATGTTTGTGTATTTCATCTGCTTTCGTTCCATTTCAAATTAATGGTACATTTTCCCACTGTTTGTGCGTCTTTACAGTCTTCGTCAGCTCACAGACAGCGGTATATTTAAGTGTATGAAGAGATTATTTTAATTTAGCTCCACGTAAAATTCTGATTGACTTGCTCAATGGATGCATTCAACTTTAAAATAGCAGGGAAAAATGAAATCTATTTATTTCGCCGCTGTACAGTGAATATTAGTAACTTCAGTTCCAAATGAAATGTCTGATGTTTTCACTCTTCATACAGTCCTATCGGGTTCCAATATTACTTTTTTTACATACTCGTACCAAACCGCGCCACTTCGAAAAAGCTGCTAATTTCAAAAGAAAATATTCGGCGATATGCCCCATCTAGTATTCATAGTTTTTCCACCGCATAGAATTAATTTCACAGGCTTGATTAAATAGTGATGAAAGTAAATAAATTTACACGAAAATACTTAACAGTGAAATGAGAAAAAGCCACAACAGAAATATAAATCTCGGCATTGAATCTAGGTAAATAATTAGAAGTAAGAAAGTCGTGTAAGAGCTGTACTGGACTCGCTAAAAGATATGAAATATAAGTTACATGGTAAAGCTTATGAACCGACAAACATAGAACATGACTTTCATACAACGGAGGATACGTTCACCTACATTTCAAGTGTTTTTATTTTTTGCAGTTTTGTAAAAATCATTAAAAAATCAGTCGGAGTAGGAAGAGGTGATATTCCAAAATATGTGGCTACGACAGAGTACATTTCGCATTTCTGGAGCTGTTTTATAAGTTTTTTTTGTGTTTGGTGTAAAGTTGAGATAATCTTGGTTCACGTGAAATATATTGTAAAAAAAACTTCGACAGATGACTTTGAAATTTTATGGAACTTGTGTTTCAATGATTTAATTACACACTCTTAGTACAAATACGAAATACCACTCTTACTGCATAGTGTTGTATCAAAATTCTGAAAACTCATTTATAACTCGGGTGCTCCATAAATACCTAGTCTTATGTGCACCAAAATGTCGAATCGTTTTGTCTTCAGGAATTAGCATAGAGCATCAACTTGTTCTATAATCTAGTAGATTTTACCATTATTTGTAAGTATTTGCATCACCATCAGCATACGACCTTTCTTCTGCTGGCTTGCTACACCATACTTGTTTAACTATTGTATATTTTGGGAGAGGCATCTATCATGAGTTTTCCTGAGCTGTCAATATTCTACGATGTTAGTTCCTCATTCACTGCAGCACACACTTCTTTAGTGTAGGACATAAATTTTAATGGGAACTAGGTGGTACCTTGATTCTGTCAGGACATAAGCACGGGTGTCTTAACCGCTCTTGCTAGCAGGTAGTTATAATTAAACTGGTGGTGTACGAGTGCTGCAGTGCGGGCTGTATACATCGCAGGACGCGAAAACACGTAGTAATAACTATGTTCATTAATCGGCGCTCCTGAAGAGTATGCTGGAAAAATTATAGTCACACTTCCTACCACCAGGACCGCATCAACTTTATACAATTTATAAATGTATGACTGTAAGCAATGAGGATGTGAAATGGTTCTTGTTTTGATTTTAGTGTGCTGTTTGTCACTTGGCGACGCTTGGTGTTTGTTTTCGTGAAGTGCCTCTCTTGGTGTGAAAGGTTAAGAAGGTTGAACTTTTCCGCACGAAACGCAGTGGCTGTTGAGACAAAAGACCGTTCAGTTCTGGTAAAATTGTTTCATTAGTACGCAGCAATTGCAGCGCTGCATTTCGGGAAAATCGCTGATAGGAACAGCTGCAAAAAGACCCCATGTCAATAAATAGGCGAAATTTGAAGAAGCAGGTGACTTATATGGTGGAACAGGACGAAGGAGCCGGCCCATTCCCACGGCAGTTGTTGATGAAGTCGCTGGAGCCACGGTATAGCCAACCGTGTAAGCACGTGCCTCAAATTTTACAGCCAGAGTTCAAGCTGTGTCATGGGAATTGTCTCTCCTCTGGTCAACAGTTCAAAAGATTTTGCGCAGCATATTACACTGGCATCCCTATAAGTTTCAGAATGTGGACAAAATTAAATCCCATGATAGCCTACAACGGCGTGACATTGCTCTTCGTCTTTTGGCAAACATGGCCCAGGATGACAAGTAGCTGGGTAATATTCCTTGAATGGACGAGGCAAATTTTACTCTGCCCGGTGCCATGAATGTACAGAAATGCCGCATATGGGTTTCTGCTCCGCCACGTGTTGTGCAGGAACATCCACTGGATTCATCTTATATCGCTGTGTGGTATGGTTTCACTATGTCCTGCATTCTCGGTCCGTTTTCCTACGAGGAGGTGACCCATCGCAGCCTGTTAAGTGTACTGTGTCGTCAGCACTTTATAAGGACCTCCTTGTGCAACATGTGATTCCAGCTTTGCAAGAAATCAACTGGTCCACAGTATGCGGTGACATCACATGTCACTTGCCCGGCGAAAGTTTTTTTTTTTCTTTGAGAAACCTTCGGTGGTGACCGCATCATCTCCATATAAAATGCGTGGCCTTACAAATCCCAGAAATAAATCCATGCGACTTCTGGTTGTGGGGATATCGGAAAGATTAAATCTGTCAGGGACTTATCCAGATTCTTCTTGACCTGCAAGATGGCATATTATGTAATACCGCTCTGATTACATCGGATATGCTGCGAGAAACTATCGACCATAGCCGGCCGGGGTGGCCGAGCGGTTCTAGGTTCTACAGTCTGGAACCGCGCGACCGCTACGGTCGCAGGTTCGAATCCTGCCTCGGGCATGGGTGTGTGTGATGTCCTTAGGTTAGTTAGGTTTAAGTAGTCCTAAGTTCTAGGGGACTGTGACCTCAGTAGTTAAGTCCCATAGTGCTCAGAGCCATTTGAACCATTTATCGACCATATCGTGTTACGGATGCAGCACGTTGTTGAATTGGGAGACCGTACTGAACTCACGTTGTGACTTGTGACTATATTCCAATAAACGTGTCATAACCGTAGTTACTATGTATTTGATCATCCGTCCCCTTTCCTGGACCATCAACACATTCTGACTGCTTACAGCACCAAATTTTTACCTGGTTGCAGAGAGTGAAACTATAATTTTTTTCAGCATACGCCGCGAGAGTACCGATTAATGAAGGTACCTAGTATATTTCAGCGTCCTGCGACGTAACACCGTCATTTTAATTATCCTATACGGTCCATTTATCTGACCGGTTGCGTGAGCTCTGAGAGGGCATCTTGTAAACACATCAAAACTGGGAGATTTGCATGATTGTGTTTCCTGAAAACCTATTTCTTTTATTGTTTTTCTACCATTTCTTCAGATTTTGACATTATGTAACACCTCTGTTTCAGAATTTATACTGGCAAGTTTGATTATCTGTTCCAGGCAACGGCGTCCTTTTATGAAATGCTGTCAGTATTAATGCAGTGTCAAGTCAGAATCAGATCCCGAACCTCGACCATTAAACGCATTCTTTTGGTTAGGGGCAACAGATTGCCTTAATCGGTCTGTGAGGGCTTTTTTTATACGAGTAGATGGGCTGTCATTGGCCCGTCTACGCGGTAGGGACGTCATACTGCCAAAGATTGTGATAACTTCTTCAATATAGTAATGTTAGTGGTGCCATCAGGTTTGTTAAACAAGGCGCGGAATTTTTCTGCAGTCGCAATGCCGAGAGACCGATTCCAGGCTATACTAACATTATAGCTGCTGTTCCAGTTAAATCTATTGTTGCACATTCTAATCTCTACTTTACATTTGATGAGACAGGCCGAGCTTGTCGATGAGGCGAGAAATATTTTTGTTTCAGCAAACACAACTTTATGTTCATTAACTCGTCCATACAGAGTCCCAGCTTCAAAAATCTCTATTTCTAATTGCTCAGAGTAAAAGTTGGCATTATGTATGGATTGTCTGACCGATATATGCTCTAAGAAAAAAAGTGACACATCACGAAGGTATTATCCGAAGAATGGAAATAGGTAGATGTGATGTACATGTAAGGACTAACGAATGATTACAATTTCATACAAACCGAAGGCCTTCTTGTCCGCCCCTGGCCCTTATAATAATAATAAAAAAAAGTTATTCGGTTTGGCATTGACGGAGAGAGTTGCTGGATGGTCCCCTGAGGGATATCGTGTCACATTCAGTAAAATTGTTGGGTTAGATGGTCAAAATCCCGAATTGGTGTGCGGGTGGGCATTATTTTGCTTAAATAGCCCGGGATGGCTTGTCATGAAGTGCAACAAAGTGGAGCGTAGAATATCGTCGACGTATCTTTGTGGTGTCAGGGTGTCGCGGAAGACAGCCAACCAAACGGGTCCTGCCGTTAAGAGAGATTGGACCCAAGGCCATCACTGCTAGTTGTCGTGCTGTAGGACGGGTGACAGTCGGGCTGGTAACCCACTGGTATCTGGAGCTTCTCCAGACACGCCTTCGACCTACAATCTCATTAATTGGTGTAGAATTTCCTTCATTGAGTCCCGTTCCGAACTCATGACCAGCGAAGATTTGCCTGAAGACCCCCTACAGTGGTGAAACGGCAACCTGACTGTCGCCCGCCATACGGCCTGACAACAAGGGGTGATGATCTGGCGTCATTTCGTTTCACAGCAGGACCCTTTTGCTTTCATCAGCGGCACCGTTATAGCACAGCGGCCCGTCGACGATAGTCTACGTCCTGCTTTGTTGCCCTTCATGACAAACCATCCTGGGCTCGCTTGTCAGCAAGGTGCTGCCCGCCTGCACACGGCGAGAGTTTCTACTGCTTGTCTTCGTGGCTGCAAAACCCTTCCTTGGTCAACAAGGTAGCTTGATCTCTCCCAATTGAGACGTTTGGAGCATCAAGGGCAGGGCCCTCCAACCAGTTCGGGATTTTGACGATCTAACCCACCAATTGGACTGAATTTGTCACTAAATCCCCCAGAAGGATATCCAGCAATCTGTCAATCACTGCGAAACCGAATAACTTGTGGTATAAGGGCCAGAGGTGGGCCAAAGCGTTGCTTGTGAAGATCTTTCTGTTGAATATATCATCCATTTTAATGAACTTGTAATCATTTGTTTGTATTTACGTATACATCACATTATATCTATGGTCTTTCGTGGTGCGTCAGGCCTTTCCAACTGAAGACGATGCCTTTTTACCAGTTGTAGCCCAACAGAAATGAGGATTCCCGATACCCGCAGATCGACTCGTGATAGCCGACTTTCACAAAATATGCGTAAGAAGGTTTGTCTCGAAAGAGATGTAGTTTTAGGTAGAAGTATTTTTAATTCTGTGTAACATCGTAAGCTTCCCGCGAAAATTATTATTCACCCGCATAAAAGAGAACACGTGTCGCTTTATGGTGCTGTAGACGGTGAAGAACTGATGTCAGGCGGCTATGTCACCCTCGGCAAATGACGTAAAGGCGTAGCAGTAAGGTAACGCGAATGTATCTGTCGGTTATGTGGAATCAGCGTAGTGGCACGGATGTATGTGAAGACGTGATGGAACGTAAGGATCGTGTTAGGATATACCCGTGATCACACCGTGAAAGAATTTGCTCGATTAGTTGGTGTGGCAAATCAAACTGTCCCTCTTGCCACCAGGATGTACCACTGGTGACAACGTAACATGGTGTTAGAAAGATGTTCTTAAAAGATGCCACTCGAGAGGGACTGGACGGAAGTATCACGACTTGTCAATGACAATCGGTTTGAAACCCCATACGCACTGCATTTGTCAGTGATAGCAAGATCATCACAAGCAATTTCCCAGAGAACATCGTGAAGAAAATTTATCTTAGAGAACTTAGGAAAAAGGCGTTGTTCACAGTGGGCCCTGTCTGCTCTGCTTCAATGGGCCAAACTAAACTACACAGCAACCACACCATAACTGACTGGAGGCTTGTTCAGTGTCACGACTTTTCAAGTAAAGTGGAGCGTCGAGTACACCGAGGGTTAATTGGGGCGCTGAATACGCAGTCTTTGGACTCTATAATCCGGGCCGGAGGTAGTTCTGTTATGTTTAGAGAGTATTTCTCGTTCCATGATTCGAGTGCTGGTAATTCTGATGTGTCCTTGAACACCAACCTCCCGGCGGAGGTTCGAGTCCTCCCTCGGGCATGAGTGTGTGTGTTTGTCCTTAGGATAATTTAGGTTAAGTAGTGTGTAAGCTTAGGGACTGATGACCTTAGCAGTTAAGTCCCATAAGATTTCACACACATTTGAACATTTTTTTGAACACCAACCGAAATGTTTATTGAAACATTCTCGGTGAGCAAGTGTTTCCCTATCTTCTACGTCTTCATGAGTGTGCTGTCGATATTCCTGAGTTCACAGGGCTGCAATCATAGCTTCCTGGTTTGACGAGTACTCGGTAACCCCCCCATCGCATCCCAACTCGCCCTCTAAATCTTGCAACCTTAATCGAACAAAACATATGTTGGGCTGCTTGGAACAGCAGATGAAACGTAGCAGTGTACAGCGCGGAAGTTTGGAACCTCTACGGGATCTAATCATCAGTGTGTGGCATCAGTCGTATGTGGTATGAGGCTCTACCTGCGGAAACTTGTCGATTTTCTCTTGCCGAATTAACAAGACGCGAGGCGGTGTTACACGTTTTTAGAATGATAGATAACTCGGGTGCTCTTATTCACAAGCGCTCTTCCGTGAAATCGAGTCTGACGTACTCTTCCTTGTTGTAGAAATAGTTCAGTATTAAGCTGAATAATGGAAAATCCACAATGGAATAACGAAAATTATGAAAAAAATAGGTTGATACTCACCATATGTAGGAAAAGTGGAATGGCAGATGGGCACAGCGAATAGACTGCTATACATTTAAGCTTTAGGCCAAAAGGCATTCTTCTGAACTAGCAAACACACACACGTTCAGACAAGCACAAGTCACACACACACACACACACACACACACATATATATATATATAGGGTGGCCCATTGATAGTGACCGGGCCAAATATCTCGCGAAATAAGCATCAAACGAAAAAACTACAGAGAACGAAACTCGTCAAGCTTGAAGGGGGAAACCAGATGGCGCTATGTTTGGCCCGCTAGATGGCGCTGCCATAGGTCAAACGGATATCAATAGCGTTTTTTAAATAGGAACCGCCATTTTTATTACATATTCATCTAGTACGTAAAGAAATATGAATGTTTTTGTTGGACCACTTTTTTCGCTTTGTGATAGATGGCGCTGTAATAGTCACAAACGTATAAGTACGTGGTATCACGTAACATTCCGCCACTGCGGACGGTATTTGCTTTGTGTTACATTACCCGTGTTAAAATGGACCGTTTATCAATCGCGGCAAAGGTCGATGTCGTGTTAATGTATGGCTATTGTGATCAAAATGCCCAACGGGCGTGTGCTATGTATGCCGCTCGGTATCTTGGACATCATCCAAGTGTCCGGACCGTTCGCCGGATAGTTACGTTATTTAAGGAAACAGGACCCGTGGTCTAGGGGTAGCGTCTTTGACTCATAATCAAAACGTCTTCTGTCCCGGGTTCGATCCCCCCCACTCCCTAAATTTTGATAAATAATCAGCATTGGCGGCCGAAGACTTACGGCATAAGAAGTCAGCCTCATTCAGCCAACGGCCTTGTCAAAGAGGGCGGAGGAGCGGATAGAGGTTCAGGGCACTCTCTTGTCCTAGGGGTGGGAAATTGCCCCTAAAGACGGAAGAATCAGCAATGATCAACGACATGAGGATGCAGAAGGCAATGGAAACCACTGCATTAAAGACACGTAAAGTGTATCCACAGGACATGTGGCCTGTAATTGAAGAAGTGTCATGATGATCTCTCCATTGGCAAAAGATTCCGGAATAGTCCCCCATTCGGATCTCCGGGAGGGGACTGCCAAGGGAGAGGTTACCATGAGAAAAAGATTGAATAATCAACGAAAGGATAACGTTCTACGAGTCGGGGCGTGGAATGTCAGAAGCTTGAACGTGGTAGGGAAACTAGAAAATCTGAAAAGGGAAATGCAACGGCTCAATCTAGATATAGGAGGGGTCAGTGAAGTGAAGTGGAAGGAAGACAAGGATTTCTGGTCAGATGAGTATCGGGTAATATCAACAGCAGCAGAAAATGGTATAACAGGTGTAGGATTCGTTAAGAATAGGAAGGTAGGGCAGAGGGTGTGTTACTGTGAACAGTTCAGTGACCGGGTTGTTCTAATCAGAATCGACAGCAGACCAACACCGACAACGATAGTTCAGGTGTACATGCCGACGTCGCAAGCTGGAGATGAACAGATAGAGAAAGTGTATGAGGATATTGAAACGGTAATGCAGTATGTAAAGGGGGACGAAAATCTAATAGTCATGGGTGACTGGAATGCAGTTGTAGGGGAAGGAGTAGAAGAAAAGGTTACAGGAGAATATGGGCTTGGGACAAGGAATGAAAGACTAGAAAGACTAATTGAGTTCTGTAACAAGTTTCAGCTAGTAATAGCGAATACCCTGATCAAGAATCACAAGAGGAGGAGGTATACTTGGAAAAGGCCGGGAGATACGGGAAGATTTCAATTAGATTCAAAAATGGCTCTGAGCACTATGGGACTTAACATCTATCGTCATCAGTCCCCTAGAACTTAGAACTACTTAAACCTAACCAACCTAAGGACATCACACAACACGCAGTCAACACGAGGCAGAGAAAATCCCTGACCCCGCCGGGAATCGAACCCGGGAACCCGGACGTTCAATAAGATTACATCATGGTCAGACAGAGATTCCGAAATCAGATACTGGATTGTAAGGCGTACCCAGGAGCAGATATAGACTCAGATCACAATATAGTAGTGATGAAGAGTAGGCTGAAGTTCAAGACATTAGTCAGGAAGAATCAATACGCAAAGAAGTGGGATACGGAAGTACTAAGGAATGACGAGATACGTTTGAAGTTCTCTAACGCTATAGATACAGCAATAAGGAATAGCGCAGTAGGCAATACAGTTGAAGAGGAATGGACATCTCTAAAAAGGACCATCACAGAAGTTGGGAAGGAAAACATAGGTACAAAGAAGGTAGCTGCGAAGAAACCATGGGTAACAGAAGAAATACTTCAGTTGATTGATGAAAGGAGGAAGTACAAACATGTTCCGGGAAAATTAGGAATACAGAAATGCAAGTCGCTGAGGAATGAAATAAATAGGAAGTGCAGGGAAGCTAAGACGAAATGGCTGCAGGAAAAATGTAAAGACATCGAAAAAGATACGATTGTCGGAAGGACAGACTCAGCATACAGGGAAGTCAAAACAACCTTTGGTGACATTAAAAGCAACGGTGGTAACATTAAGAGTGCAACGGGAATTCCACTGTTAAATGCAGAGGAGAGAGCAGATAGGTGGAAAGAATACATCGAAAGCCTCTATGAGGGTGATGATTTGTCTGATGTGATAGAAGAAGAAACAGGAGTCGACTTAGAAGAGATAGGGGATCCAGTATTAGAATCGGAATTTAAAAGAGCTTTGGTGGACTTACGGTCAAATAAGGCAGAGAGGATAGATAACATTCCATCAGAATTTCTAAAATCATTGGGAGAAGTGGCAACAAAACGACTATTCACGTTGGTGTGTAGAATATATGAGTCTGGCGATATACCATCTGACTTTCGGAAAAGCATCATCCACACAATTCCGAAGACGGCAAGAGCTGACAAGTGCGAGAATTGTCGCACAATCAGCTTAACAGCTGACGCATCGAGGCTGCTTACAAGAATAATATACAGAAGAATGGAAAAGAAAATTGAGAATGCTCTAGGTGACGATCAGTTTGGCTTTAGGAAAAGTAAAGGGACGAGAGAGGCAATTCTGACATTACGGCTAATAATGGAAGCAAGGCTAAAGAAAAATCAAGACACTTTCATAGGATTTGTCGACCTGGAAAATGCGTTCGTCAATATAAAATGGTGCAAGCTGTTCGAGATTCTGAAAAAAGTAGGGGTAAGCTATAGGGAGAGACGGGTCATATACAATATGTACAACAACCAAGAGGGAATAATAAGAGTGGACGATCAAGAACGAAGTGCTCGTATTAAGAAGGGTGTAAGACAAGGCTGTAGCCTTTCGCCCCTACTCTTCAATCTGTACATCGAGGAAGCAATGATGGAAATAAAAGAAAGGTTCAGGAGTGGAATTAAAATACAAGGTGAAAGGATATCGATGATACGATTCGCTGATGACATTGCTATTCTGAGTGAAAGGGAAGAAGAATTAAATGATCTGCTGAACGGAATGAACAGTCTAATGAGTACACAGTATGGTTTGAGTGTAAGTCGGAGAAAGACGAAGGTAATGAGAAGTAGTAGAAATGAGAACAGCGAGAAACTTAACATCAGGATTGATGGTCACGAAGTCAATGAAGTTAAGGAATTCTGCTACCTAGGCAGTAAAATAACCAATGACGGACGGAGCAAAGAGGACATCAAAAGCAGACTCGCTATGGCAAAAAAGGCATTTCTGGCCAAGAGAAATCTACTGATATCAAATACCGGCCTTAATTTGAGGAAGAAATTTCTGAGGATGTACGTCTGGCGTACAGCATTGTATGGTAGTGAAACATGGTCTGTGGGAAAACCGGAACAAAAGAGAATCGAAGCATTCGATATGTGGTGCTATAGACGAATGTTGAAAATTAGGTGGACTGATAAGGTAAGGAATGAGGAGGTTCTATGCAGAAAAAAAACACTGAAAAAGAGAAGGGACAGGATGACAGGACATCTGCTAAGACATGAGGGAATGATTTCCATGGTACTAGAGGGAGCTGTAGAGGGCAAAAACTGAAGAGGAAGACAGAGATTGGAATACGTCAAGCAAATAATTGAGGACGTAGGTTGCAAGTGCTACTCTGAGATGAAGAGGTTAGCACAGGAAAGGAATTCAATTCGTGGCGGGCCGCATCAAACCAGTCGTAGATTGATGAAAAAAAAAAAAAAAAGGAAGTGTTCAGCCACATGTGAAACGTCAGTGACGACCTGCAACAAATGATGATGCTCAAGTAGGTGTTTTAGCTGCTATCGCGGCTAATCCGCACATCAGTAGCAGCAGACAAATTGTGCGAGAACGGGGAATCTCAAAAACGTCGGTGTTGAGAATGCTACATCAACATCGATTGCACCCGTACCACACTTCTATGAAACCAGGAATTTCAGGGCATCGACTTTGAACGTCATGTACAGTTCTGCCACTGGGCACAAGAGAAATTACGTAACGATGACAGATTTTCTGCACGCACTCTATTTAGCGAAAAGCGTCATTCACCAACAGCGGTAACGTAAACCGGCATAACATGCACTATTGGGCAACGGAAAATCCACGTTGGCTGCGACATGTCGAACATCAGCGACCTTCGCCGGTTAATGTATGGTGCGGCATTATTGGAGGAAGGATAATTGGCCCCATTTTATCGATGGCAGTCTAAATGGTGCATTTCTAGAATGGTGCATTGTATGCTGATTTCCTACGTAATGTTATACCGATGTTACTACAAGATGTTTCACTGCATGACAGAATGGCTATGTACTTCCAGCATGATGGATATCCGGCAGATCGCTCGCGTGCTGTTGAAGCGGTATTGAATAGCATATTTCATGACAGGTGGATTGGTCGTCGAAGCATCATACCATGGCCCGCAGATTCACCGGATCTGACGTCCCCGGATTTCTTTCTGTGCGGAAAGTTGAAAGATATTTGCTATCGTGATCCACCGACAACGCCTGACAGCATGCGTCAGCGCATTTTCAATGCATGTGCGGACATTACGCAAGGCGAACTGCTCGCTGTTAGTGGAAATGTTACACGTATTGCCAAATGCATTGAGGTTGACGGGCATAATTTTGAGGATTTATTGCGTTAATGTGGTATTTACAGGTAATCATGCTGTAACAACATGCGTTCTCAGAAATGATAAGTTCACAAAGGTCTCACATTGGAACAACCGAAATAAAATATTCAAACGTACGTACGTTCTGTATTTTAATTTAAGAAACCCACCTGTTACCAACTCTTCGTCTAAAATTGTGAGCCATATGTTTGTGACTATTACAGCGCCATCTATCACAAAACGAAAAATGTGGTCCAACTAAAACATTCATATTTCTTCACGTACTACACGAATATGTAATAAAAATGGGGGGGTTCCTATTTATAAAAACGCAGTTGATATCCGTTTGACCTATGGCAGTGCCACTAGAAGGCCAAACATAGCGCAATCTGGTTTCCGCCTTCAAGCAAGACAAGTTTCGTTCTTTGTAGGTTTTTTTTACGCTTATTTCGTGAGATTTTTGGCCCGGTCAAGATCAATGGACCACCGTATATATATGACCATTGTCCATCCGCGAATCAGCGTTTTTTTCTGTATGATGAGGACAATCTATCCTTTTCATAATATTGTAAATATTAAATTGATAGTAAAAAAGGATCATTATCTTATGTTTGAAAGGGAGGGGCGGAATGTGTGTGTGTGTGTGCTTTTTGGTGTATCTGAATTCATATCGTGATATGTTGATCACCTTCTTGAGATACTGCAACTAAAATGCACGTAAATTTCGGTTTTGATGGTGTCTTGGGTAATTAATTACCCGTCAAGGAGACCACCATCGACGATACCTCAGTCTTTCAACGCTATAGGAGCCAACCAATGTTTCAGAATGTTTTTCTAGCCTTATACGTACTGGTAACAGTACTCGCAGGTTTCTCACTGTATAAAGAACTAAAACAAGTTGGAAATAAATACTGTGGTGGCCTTCAGCCACTGAAGATGGATTTCATTTCTTTTCATACTGCCTGCGATATGTCTCTAAGCTTATTGTTCAGCTCTTTTCTACACTTTTAATTAATTAATAGCTTAAATAATAATGGTAACTATAGTTGTATTGCCGAGAGTGAGCAATTACAAAATTACAACTTGATATTGGGAGCTGTACAATATTTCAATGAAAATTTAATGTCTCCTTAACTTGTTTGATAGAGTTGATTGTGGGAACAGATCGAGTGCAGTACATTACGCCCTAAGAAGCTGACAGGCTCAGGTGTAGACACTTACAAACGTTTCTTACAGGTTGCGTGCAACCTTCGATGACGTAAGTATTTTCCCTGTAATTGCTAGCCATAATTAAGGACGACCGCAACACTCGGTACTTACTTTGATAGAATGTAGCTTATACAGGCCTTATTATACGGTGTCCCATTAGGACGATATTCAATAAGGCCCCTTTGCTACAGGGTAAGCCCATCAAGCCAATTACCTTTGTCGGGGCAAGCTTGAGGCAGTTAGGCAGCCGTACGAGGCAACGTGATGAGGATAGCTAACAGTTTCACATAATGCTAGTGATTACGAAGTGAAGCACAAGTTCCTGGTGTAGTAGGCTATATTCAAAGCGAACGTACCCGAAAATAATTTTCTAATGGTCCTAAATAATGTGTGTCATACTTTTAAATGACTAAGAACAGTAACGGCGCTGGTTAAATTTCTTCTTTTTTTCTTTTTTTTTTTTTTACGGTCAGTTCAGACACACTTAATTATTGAAGGCAAACTTTCATTAGGTTGCAAAATACCAACTGACCCAGTAATTTTCCAAGGGAATATCACTAATTTTGTTGCTACCCATGTAGTTGCTTTGGTATCATATCACACACAGTGTAAAAAAAGCACTGTAAAAAACAGGTGATGTGAACTTCAGGAAATTATATAATGTTTCCTGTCTCATACAAAACAAATTATATAATGTTTCCTGTCTCATACAAAACAGCGACGTAGCTTAGAGACAAACTACTGTCATAAGTAGCTATTATGCATCTACAGTGACACACTCTTCAAATTAAAATTATATGCTAAGTTTTAACTGAATAGTAGACTAATAGCGACATCAGCACCACAGTTTTCACCGCCGTTAAATAATGCTCGCGAAATTACTGGGAATAATCCTGTCTGATTACGCATCTGAATGTACATAGACGTTGTATCTTAGGAGATACAACACCTTGTGCTTGTAAGAAAAAAACGATGTAAGCTATGAGCGTCCGTTTCTCGTTATCTTTAATTTATATTGCTTTCCAACTTGGCAATATGTTTGCATGATACCCTCGAGTAAATCAGAAGGAACAGGTTCCTGAGAAATACGGTAGAAGCAGTTCAGGATGTGATGGACCGACAGTGGCAGAAGAGTGTGCGGTGAAATTTAGTAATCATTACTTAGCAGCTAAGTTCTCGTGTTCTTATTTGCTTTCATGGAGTACACGGAAGTACGATAACCTGTAATAAAAGAAACACCAACGTGTTGAAATGAAAGACGTCCTCTTGCTTCTTCAAATACAACCGTCCAGAGAGACGAACAACTGTAATTCGAACATATTTCTCCTCCAGCTGTGAGAATTCTTTGTTCCAAACGTACAAAATAAAATACGGGTTCAGTTGAGTGATGGAAACGATGAAGTAAAAAAAATTGGAAGCTAACTATAAACACGTTCTTAAAACTAGAACAAGTTGTGTAACAGTCTTCTGACGTTCGATACTGCAGGTTCATTTAAATTGGCTCGAAAATTTTTGATGTATAGAATCAAGTATCTTATAGTAGCTGACCAATTTTCAATACCAATGAAAGTATTAATGGATTTGCGCCACAGAGGTGTAATAGAAACCAAAATTCTCAAGCTGTCTATTAATGACGCATTGGGTTAGAGGAAAGTATCATCACCGGATGACGATAGGAAAATCCATAGCGACTTGGACAATATATTTCGCTTAGTATGCAGAGTGCCTAGATGTCCTTAAGTATCTATAAATGTAGTGAAATGTGGCAAAAATAATTCATAAATGTGCTGCTAGGACAATTAAATATCGGAATAGTCCAAAAGAAAGAGCAAGAAAGATGATTAGCTAACTTAAATGGAAGCTGTTGGAATAAAGGAGGCGTCTTTCTCTAAAAGCTCTGTTCCATAAATTTAGAGGAAATGTGTTGGAGGTAGACCAATAATTCTGACGCCGTTATCTTATAACCACGCTTGTAACATGAGAATAGAGTGAGACACATTAGGACGTGACTGAAAATCATTTTTCTATCGCTCCTCCAACGGCGAATGTAGTGTAACTAAAACAATTTGATGTTCCGTCCACCGTTCACTATGTACTGCCTTGCTGAGTACATATTAGAAAACATGTGAAGGTGTAGACTACCAGTGTATCAGATATACCTGTTCTAGGCGCTACAGTCTGGAACCGAGTGACCGCTACGGTAGCATGTTCGAATCCTGCCTCGAGCATGGATGTGTGTGATGTCCTTAGGTTACCTAGGTTTAATTAGTTCTAAGTTCTAGGCAACTGATGACCTCAGAAGTTTAGCCGCATAGTGCTCAGAGCCATTTTTTTAAAGATATACCGGTTATCTACGTAGATCTGATAATACGGCGGCGTTTCTCGAAAAAGATATCGTTTTTCTAAATGATTCTGATCCGTAGGCCGTTTTGCAATGCTTTTGTACTGGCTACTTATCAGTTACCATCCTTAGTAGTACTTGTACGGGCTCCTGCTCTGTGTACGTTCCAGATCTCTTTGTATCATTTTCCCACTCTTTACCCACATTGAGGCCGCTCGATATTACGTGCGGTCATCTGATCAGATGTGTTACAGTTTGGCGACAGAATTTTGCTCATAATAAATCGAATGGATCCATGTTACTGCTTTTCGTGTTTCTTCAGCGTCACACCGTTTGGTGTAGCCATAGATGCCCAGCAAACACGGCTAACGCTAGTGCTGTGGCCATTTCGCATAAAATATTCGGCTGGAATCGTAGTGAAGGAAGAAAATCTCATCATAAGTACTTGGTTTCAAAATGTTGTTACGCTGACGTCCTTGACTATCAGGCTGTACGCTATAGTTATGAATGCCCAACAAGTTCCCCCAGTGTTTCAGGGGTGAGGGTATGTCACACTGTCGTCGCATGTGTGCTATTCAGAAGGAATGGGTTGCATACTCGCCTTAGGATTCTGGGTTTCGGTGTTTCGTCATCTCTTTAAACACGGATGACAATTCGGCTAAACTACTGAAGACATGCGCTGTATTTACAAATTTTAAATATGATGAGTGACCATATACTGGAAAGGAGTGTTAATTTACTACAGCAAAATGACGCCTGTAGTATGTGTTTTGCAGTAATGTCTCAGTAAATTATAACATCACAGATGGTCTGATCATATGTCTGATCGTATGAGTAAAGCTCATACTACAACGACAATCGTTTTTTGTGGCATATAAAACAATCAACTATATTTCATTTACAGCTGCGTAGGCTTCCTCGGCCAGAGTCAGTTAGATGAAAGTTTTCTGGGTACGATACTCTGGTATATTGTTAAAAACAATTACCTGTGAAACCAAAGTTTCGGCCACTGTCACAGTGTGCCCAGTATTCGAGTCCCCAAGTGAAACGCTCCTCTGCTTTGCAGAACGTACTCTGATTTTTATGAGTGTTCCATCTGTGTGGAATTGTTGAGTACCTTAGTTCACTTGTTGCTGTACATTTATAGTGTAGTGCAGCTTTCTTGTTCAAGTTACTGAGCTCACTGCTTCTTTGTTTTCCGTATCGCTTGAATTTCAGCCATTGGGAATTTCTTATTCGTACTTTATTATTGTCACCATTAATACGACGTATATTGTTTTAATACAGCCTTTTAAATGCGCTCGGATAGCATCTGACTTCCCTTTTCTCCCTCTTATTACAGGTAGCGTAATTGAAGTAATGCTATCACAACTGCGACTATGCAGGAGAGAGTGCAATTTTTTTCTGGTTTCATGAAACACGGTCCTGTATTACTGTTCACAGATGTTGCCTATGGTCGAGGTACACCAGGACTGAAGGGCATCAAAGTATGGTATGAGAAGTTTAAAGATCCTGACAGTGTTGGAGACGAGACAAGAAGCAGTATGACTGAAGTGACTCCAGACGTTTTTGATGTCGTGCGTTCTGCATTTCAGCGGAATCGGCAGAAATACGAGAAGACGCGTCGTGTTTGCGGAGAAACAGCCTTGCCTCACAACAATGTGGCTGCGGCTGCAGTTCCATGTATACAAAGTCCAGATCCTGCGAGCTTTGCAGCCAGATGAGAAGCCCAGACGTGCTAAGTTTAGGAGAAACATGCTGGAATGAATCGATGAAGACAATGACTGCTTTAATTATGTTTGTTTTTCTCTCAAACAGTGTTTTTACATCTCCAGTAAAGCAAAGAGGCATAGTGTCTCGATCTGGGCCTCGAAAAACTCACATATCATGGCAGAGCAGAAAAGGTATACCCCGAAAGTGACTGTTGTTGTTTAATCCAAAATACAGTTATTGGATCCTTCCTTCGTACAGAATCTACCACTCAGGGACCACTACGTACTCAGGGAACAGAAATTTCCATGTAGACTGCAAATATTTTAAATAATGTTTTTGAGTTACTTAGTAATTTGTTTATAATGAGGGGATTATTCGTTGGATTAATAACCGGACTAACGTGTTATTTGACTGAAACGGGTTTATCGATTTGTGGAACCCATAGTACAAAAAACAAAAGAAGAAGAAGCAGCTGCAGCAAAATTTTTAAGAATTCATTAAAAATGCTTTGGTTCGTATAAAACTTTCATGGAAACCATAAAAATTTGGAAAATTATATCTAATACCGAAGACGTGTTTCCGCAGTTACTGAAATGAAAGAATACGATTTGAAGAAAATATTTACTAATTGCAACTTTGAACTTTTATGACATAGTTTTTCTTTTTCCTTCATGTGTTCCAACTACACTGATAATATTATTTCACACTAAGAGCAATGTTTCTTGAATTATTTCCGAAATTTTGATGCTGCTGCTACACCTCGTTGCTGAGGAAAATGTACCTTGCTGCTGAAAAACTTAGTTTTGAAAAAAAAGCTTTTGAACGTTTAACAGAAGTTATGACTGACCGTATTTAGCAGGCACCACGTTCATATGAACATTGTTCGTCTTTTCTACACTCCTGGAAATTGAAATAAGAACACCGTGAATTCATTGTCCCAGGAAGGGGAAACTTTATTGACACATTCCTGGGGTCAGATACATCACATGATCACACTGACAGAACCACAGGCACATGGACACAGGCAATTGAGCATGCACAATGTCGGCACTAGTACAGTGTATATCCACCTTTCGCAGCAATGCAGGCTGCTATTCTCCCATGGAGACGATCGTAGAGATGCTGGATGTAGTCCTGTGGAACGGTTTGCCATGCCATTTCCACCTGGCGCCTCAGTTGGACCAGCGTTCGTGCTGGACGTGCAGACCGCGTGAGACGACGCTTCATCCAGTCCCAAACATGCTCAATGGGGGACAGATCCGGAGATCTTGCTGGCCAGGGTAGTTGACTTACACCTTCTAGAGCACGTTGGGTGGCAAGGGATACATGCGGACGTGCATTGTCCTGTAGGAACAGCAAGTTCCCTTGCCGGTCTAGGAATGGTAGAACGATGGGTTCGATGACGGTTTGGATGTACCGTGCACTATTCAGTGTCCCCTCGACGATCACCAGTGGTGTACGGCCAGTGTGGGAGATCGCTCCCCACACCATGATGCCGGGTGTTGGCCCTGTGTGCCTCGGTCGTATGCAGTCCTGATTGTGGCGCTCACCTGCACGGCGCCAAACACGCATACGACCATCATTGGCACCAAGGCAGAAGCGACTCTCATCGCTGAAGACGACGCGACTCCATTCGTCCCTCCATTCACGCCTGTCGCGACACCACTGGAGGCGGGCTGCACGATGTTGGGGCGTGAGCGGAAGACGGCCTAGCGGTGTGCGGGACCGTAGCCCAGCTTCATGGAGACGGTTGCGAATGGTCCTCGCCGATACCCCAGGAGCAACAGTGTCCCTAATTTGCTGGGAAGTGGCGGTGCGGTCCCCCACGACACTGCGTAGGATCCTACGGTCTTGGCGTGCATCCGTGCGTCGCTGCGGTCCGGTCCCAGGTCGACGGGCACGTGCACCTTCCGCCGACCACTGGCGACAACATCGATGTACTGTGGAGACCTCACGCCCCACGTGTTGAGCAATTCGGCGGTACGTCCACCCGGCCTCCCGCATGCCCACTATACGCCCTCGCTCAAAGTCCGTCAACTGCACATACGGTTCACGTCCACGCTGTCGCGGCATGCTACCAGTGTTAAAGACTGCGATGGAGCTCCGTATGCCACGGCAAACTGGCTGACACTGACGGCGGCGGTGCACAAATGCTGCGCAGCTAGCGCCATTCGACGGCCAACACCGCGGTTCCTGGTGTGTCCGCTGTGCCGTGCGTGTGATCATTGCTTGTACAGCTTTCTCGCAGTGTCCGGAGCAAGTATGGTGGGTCTGACACACCGGTGTCAATGTGTTCTTTTTTCCATTTCCAGGAGTGTATTTGTTATAAGTCGTATTTTGTGCTTCTTGGTACTTTTTAATAACTTAGGTATTGCTTTTTCTGCCTTCGATATACGCCTCTGGTCCCAGGCTCATACAGGCCCATCGAGGCCTTACATCATCTTTTTTGCATCCACTAACTCTGTCCCTTGCATTAAAATACCACACAGTATCATAAACTGACAAATTTAATACTTTAATACATGTAGGCCAAGTTTGTTTCGACTTCGCTGCAGAAGTTCTGCTGGGAAATACTTACACATCCGCCATACAGTTCCGACCTCTCCCCACACCGTTTCTATATTATTGGAGCCCTAAAGAAAGACATTCGACCGCCTGGGTACAGTTACGGTTCCGTTGGCAACTGCAAAACATTTTCCAAGAAGGCAATGACCGTCTTGCCTCACAGAGAGATAAATTTAAGAACAGTTATGGCGATAAACTGTGCGTTGTACCGTGGTCTAAGTACCTTTGGAGGCAATTATATGGATTTATATTCTAATGATCTTTGAAATTAATTTTTCTTTCTCAGTTTGTTTCCCGTTTAGAAGAGTGTGATCCTGTTGGCAATCAGCAGTACGCATGTGTTCAGTCAGTGCGAAACGTACCACTTGCCTACATCAGTTGGTGCATTTTGTGTAAATTAATCACTGCAGTTATTATTAAAACTAGAGTCAGTCACTGTGAATATTATACTTCGCGAATCTATGCACACTCTTTCAGCAGAGAAGGTAGCTTTTGGACAGGACGCAACTGACAAAATGGTAGTGCTTCATTATACATAAAACATCATTATGTGATGTCGTGTAAATGTAAACTGTTATAACAGAGTGGGTTCAAATACTTATCGCACTGCACGTCGCTATAAGCCACGTTGCCTTACACAGATTTCATGTACGGTGAAATGTTTGTTCGATTGCTCAGACGTACGTAGAATCAATTTATTTGGGCCATTTTCATTGAAAATCATTGAGCAAGTATTCCCTGTCTGAATAGTAATCCGAAAGCTGTATACAGTCATATCGCATTATTAACTCGTATTCTGGAGGAAGCCGGTTCGAACCCGCATCCGACCATCCTGATTCACGTTTTCGTGATTTTCCTAAACGCTTAAGGCAAACGCTGGGCTGGTTCATTTCAAAGGGCACAGCCGCGTTTCTACTCTATCCTTCCCTAATGCGAGCTTGTGCTCTGTCTTTCATGACCGCTCCTCCTAATTACTAGTTCAATTATTGGGTCTAAACATTGTGTATGAGAAGGCACACCTTAGAATTTGGGGAACATCCGCATTACTTTTACAGATAATCAGTTTTCAGAACCTAGAAAGCATCTTACACTGTATCCCTTTGTCTCTCTCTCTCTCTCTCGCTTTGACACTTTCCCTGCCTCCCAATCTCTCTGTCCTCGTTTCAGCCCCTCGGTTTCTCCCTGGTGCGCATCGCCGCCTTCCTTGCTGTGTGAGCTTCTGTTTACGCCGGCGCCCACCGGCGGCGCGCCAGGCCCCACTCAGCGGTCTTCCCTGGCGCGCTCTGCGCCTTTCACTCCACGTCAGCCATCCACCGCCCCCTACTCTGCCCTGAGTGGTCTCTTGAGTTCAGACGAGCTTACGTCTTATTCCGTAGAGGCATCAGTCTGAAGTTCCTACTTGTGGTCTCCGTACACACTAATTGTACATCTCATAGAGGAAAGTGAAATTTACCATTTGTCACAATATGTCAGAACGAAAAGCTCCTAAGAACTGCTATATTTCAAGGTAAGAATACAAAATATACCTGTTGTCCAGTAACTTCCCATTCCAGTCTCAGTTGGAGAGCAGGGAGTCTGGTACCTTGTGTTGGATGTCATTAAAATGACGCCTGAACGGTACCACCAGGAGGTGACGTAATAAATATTTATCTCCAGGAAACTAGTTTTAGTCTAGTTGCCATCTTCAAGCTATGCATTAATACTAAATAAAGTTCAAAGACGTCTGCTTGGTGTGAACTGCATAATTGTTTTTAGTAGCAGTGCGTGTTGCAGATCCTGCAACTAAGATCAATTATGTAGCTGATACTGAGGAATAGTCCTTGAAACTGACGTAGAGTTAATTAGTGGCTGGAAGATGGTTGCAGGACTGAAAGCAGTTTGCTAGAAATAAATGTTGTTTACTACAATTTTTGGTGGTTTCATGACGCCGTTCTTCAGATGCACTGAAAGTGTGTAGCATTGTTGACAAATAGTACAAGAGACTATTAGTATAGTTTCTTCTTTATGTTCTCAGAGGGGCCGATATGCAGGGGCTTCAGAATGCTCATAGAATTCATATTTTTACGATGTTCAGATTTTCCAATATTTCTGTCACTCACATCTACATCTACATCTACGTGATTAGTCTGCTATTCACAATAAAGTGCCTGGTGGAGGGTTCAATGAACCACCGTCGACTGTCTCTCTACCGTTGCACTCTCGAACGGCACGCGGGAGAAACGAGCACTTAAATTTTTCTGTGCGAGCATTGATTTCTCTTATCGTGATGATCAATTCTCCCTATGTAGGTGGTTACCAACAGAATGTTTTCGCACTCGGGGGAGAAAACTTGTGACTGAAATTTCATGAGAAAATCCCTTCGCAACAAAAAACGCCTTTCTTTTAACGATTGCCACTCCAGTTCACGTATCATGTCTGTGACACTATCTCCCATATTTCTCGATAATACAAAACGAGCTGCCCTTCTTTCGTACTTTTTCGATGTCATCCGTCAGTCCTACCTGATGCGGATCCCACACCGCATAGCAACACTCCAGAATAGGGCGGACAAGCGGGATGTAAGCAGTCTCTTTAGTAGACCTGTTGCACCTTCTAAGTGTTCTGCCAATGAATCGCAGTCTTTGGTTTGCTCTACCCACAATATTATCTATGTGATCGTTCCAATGTAGGTTATTTGTAATTGTAATCCCTAAGTATTTAACTGAATTTAGAGCCTTCAGATTTGTGTGACTTATCACGTAATCAAAATTTATCCGACTTATTTAGTACTCATGTGAATAGCTTCACACTTTTTTTACTCAGGGTCAATTGCCAATTTTCACACCATACAGATATATAAATCATTTGCAAGTCGTTTTGATCATCTGATGATTTTACATGACGGTAAATGACAGAGTCATCTTCAAACAATCTAAGACGGCTACTCAGATAGTCACCTATCTCGTTAATACAGATCAGGAACAATAGGGAGCCTGTAACACTTCCTTGGGGAACGCCGGATATTACTTCTGTTTTACTCGATGACTTTCCGTCTGTTACTACGAATTGTGACCTTTCTGACAGGAAATCACGAATTCAGTCGCACAACTGAAGCGATACTCTGTAGGCACGCAGTTTGGTTAGAAGGCGCTTGTGAGGAGCGGTGTCGAAAGCCTTCTGGAAATCTAAAAATATGGAATCAATTTGACATCCCCTGTCGATAGCACTTATTACTTCAGGAGTATAAGGAGCTAGTTGCGTTTCGCAAGAACGATATTTTCTGAATCCGTGCTGACTATGTGTCAATAAATTGTTTTCTTCGAGGTACTTCATAATGTTAGAATACAGTATATGTTCCAAAACCCTACTGCAAATCGACGTTAGTGATGTAGGCCTGTAATTCAGCGAATCACTCCTACTTCCCTTTTTGGTTGTTGGTGTGACTTGAGCAATTTTCCAGTCTTTAGGTACGGATCTTTCTGTGAGCGAGTGGTTGTATATAATTGCCAAATATGGAACTATTTTATCAGCATACTCTGAGAGGAACCTGACTGGGGCCGGCCGGGGTGGCCGAGTGGTTCTAGGCGCTACAGTCTGGAACCGCCAGACCGCTACGGTCGCAGGTTCGAATCCTGCCTCGGGCATGGCTGTGTGTGATGTCCTTAGGTTAGTTAGGTTTAAGTAGTTCTAAGTTCTGGGGACTTATGACCTTAGAAGTTAAGTTCCATAGTGCTCACAGCCATTTGAACCATTTTTTGAACCTGACTGGTATACAATCTGGACCGGAGGCCTTGCCTTTGTTTAGTGATTTAAGCTGCTTTGTTACACTGAGGATATCTGCTTCAATGTTTCTCATCTTGGCAGTTGTTCGTGATTGGAATTCAGGAATATTTACTTCATCTTCTTTAGTGAAATAGTTTCGGAAAACCGTCTTTAATAACTCTGCTTTAGGGGCACTGTCACGCTTCTCAAACAAGCGTCTAACCAAGCGCCCTATGTTTCCTGTTTGAGTCCTGTATCAACAATTTGTCTTATACGGTGTGGATCCTATAAACGTGGGCAAAATTTCAGTTTGGACCACAGAAGTATTTCTTTCTTTCGAACACGTATCACTTCGTCACCTGGAAGCTAAAAGAAACTTTACGAATTACCTGGTCATACGTTGAAAAACATTTCTTAGCATCTAGTTTGGTTTTAAAGCCATCAAAATACTAAGTTGTAAAGATAATTTATGGACATTCTGCAGTTCTTGAAGCTTAGTAGGTATCTCGAAGTACGATAAGGTGCCAAAGGTGTATCAAAGCTCATAGAATAATCTTATCTGGTGGTATCGTCTCATTTGAAATTGTTATAATAGTTGCGGCCTTCACGGAAATTATGTTGTTCTTGTATCTGTAACATTCTCATTCTGTCTAATAAGATCTTTCAGAAACGTAACAGGACGTCTGTTATTTACTAAATTGACCTATTCTAGTTCGACATCGAGCCAGTTGTTGTTATCAGATGCGATTTCGGAAGAATGCACTTGACAACGTCGTACTGGCCTATATAGGTCACATACGTTCTTGTTTATGCAAAATGAATTGTTTATAGCGTGTGATGAATTTTCACAGACCTTACTTGAGAATTCGTCTGTAACATTAACGACAGTAGCCGTCTATAGATCATCTGTGGTTAGAATTAACTGAAACTGAATTCTATGGACATATTTCGCGGTGGGCATAAAGACACACTCCAGGCACACCGAACAGTACGACAGGAAAGCTGAACATTGTATTCTAAAAGCTGACGGATCATGACCAGATATGTACGGATGTTGAGGTGTTGTCCGTAAGATGTAGAGGTCTTGTAACGGTACTTGAATTACGTAACCATTATGGTACCTCACCTGAACCTCTCGATACCAGTAATATTCTACTGTATTTCTGTTAAATACTTAATATATTTCTGAGACAACATTCAGATTTGATTTCACTTTTGATACATCGATATGTTTATATTGCAATGATATTCTTCTTCTGTGTATTCTTTCTTTTGTCACTATGATCTTTGACGTACTTGTAACTCTGATTTTTGGCGCGTAAGTGATTATTAGTAAGTTGTTAACTTGTTAGAGAGTTGGACCTTGAGACGGTCAAGTGTTGGACGTCATGTTGGGAAGACCCATAACTTAGTCAGCTTATAAAATGTTAACTTTAACAGTGACTGTGAGGAAGATGTTTTCACGTATGTTTTGTATTGTGAAGTGATGTTTGTGTGTCACGTATAATTGCAATTAAAAGGAAATGTAACTTAAATTCGGAGCGCTGATAATTTTTTCACATCACCATTGTCCAGTAAAAGTGTAATCTCCAAGAATAGTCTGAGAAGCGCATCTACAAAACTTTTGAATATAGCAGAATAAAACCTAGGCCTCTTTGCATCCGAGCTTGGAGTCATAACCACCTAGATTTTCAACTATTGAGTAATGATTTTACGACGAGACCAGCGTGGGAAACACAAAAAGATGAGTGCCTAGTTTTTTCATTATTACATGAAATGACTATTAACTGTGCTCTAATGACACCTGCCACATAATATGACTGATGATGATGAGCGTTTGGCGTCATTGGCCGGGAGGCCCCTCGCGGGGCAGGTCCGGCCGCCATATCGCAGGTCTTATTACATTCGGCGCCACATTGGGCGACCTGCACGCCGGATGGGGATGAAATAATGATGAACACAACACAACACCCAGTCCCTGAGCGGAGAAAATCTCCGACCCAGCCGGGAATCGAACCCGGGCCCAGAGGACGGCAATCCGTCACGCTGACCACTCAGCTACTGGGGCGGACATAATATGACTGATGTTGCCCGAAAATGCAGTATTTAGCAGCGTGAGCAACACTACAATCGTTATTAAATGCTGACCTTCGTTGTGGTAGGGTTGTTAGAGTCTTATGCCTTAGTCTGGGGTGGAAGTGAGTACATAAGTTATTTTCGGTATGCGTTATCTAGATGAAACCACTCACTGGTAGTTAGATCCCCTAGAGCTACCTGAATGGGGGCAATGCTGACAGCTACGCTTCATCCGCTGCTTCAAGTACAGCGTGTCCACAAATTATCTTCACAATTTAAGACTTTAATACCTTTGAAGCTACAATTGATGCTAACAAACCGTTTTTAACATGTGATAAGATAACTCGTAAGGTTTCGTTTCCTTGTTCATACACATCAATGTGTGCATTCTTGGTGGCACGGATAACGACTAGTCCGAATTCCATTTCCCTCCATGTACGACACAAGATCTCGAACGTGACATGTTTAAATGGTTGCGTGTCTTCAGGTCCGTAGGTCTCTAATCTTCGTTCGGTGCACCAGATACTTTACAAAACTCAACAGGAAGAAGTCTTGTTGTTTGCGGTCAATGGATGATGGCAGCCACACACTAAGCTTTTTCTTGTGGCGTCCACATTATATTAGGTTTTCAAGTTCAACTTAGCGTCAGAATTGCGTCACCTGGAAGATAAAAGAAACTTTACGAGTTACCTTATCACACGTTGAAAACCATTTCTTAGCATCTAATGTAGTTTTAAAGCTATTAAAATACTAAGTTGTAAAGATACTGTATGGACACACTGTACTTCCAGAAAGTTAGCTGGTATCTCGAAGTGCGATAAGGTGCCACAATATATCAAATCTGCAATTAATGTGGACCGCCGCGTCAACACGGTTGAACTCATCTTGAAAGATGGAATATCCACAGTACACTCATCAGGAAGCTGTAGATGAAAAGGCAACTCTTGCTCATGGGCAATATTGAAATAATCACCTGACACATGTTCACGGTAGCATGAATAAGTACATGGTACGAAAAATACTGCCATCATTATATCGAAGAACGCATGGCTGACTCGTCAATGCATTCATCATTTGAAAAGCACCAAAATTACGACTCGTTAGAACACGTTAAATGCCTCCACTAAACTACTCTCCGGCTTCTGCGTTGTTTGGCCCATTGAAGGCGAGGTGTTTTATTTTCGGTCTGAGAAATGGCCTTTTGCTTGTTTATCCACTCCAAATGGCCACTGGATTGCGTTTCCCTTGCACTGTTCGCTCGGAAACTAGTTGAGATGGATCCGCATTCATTGCCAGCAGTATTTACTGTCGCCAGTCCCTGTCGGTTAGCATCGCTCTTTTTACAAAGCGTTACACGTTTGTGAGTCGTATAGCGTTCCTTGTGGGACGGTGGAGAGTCCACAATGGCACAACAATTGGTGCAACTTGACTTTCGGTGTGATCATGTGTACGACCAAATACGATATCTCCCATCTGGCATTCTGTCGCGTTTCCATATCGACCTGACTTTCAATGTCGATTTCATACAGGTGACTGTCACATACATAGCTTTTTACTGTCGTATCTTGAGTGGTGGAGGATCGTATGATCGTTTGGAACCAGTTCTACATTATCTGCAGTGCCCTAAACTTACCAGGAGGTGAGTAACATTTTGTGTGCTGAACCTACCGAACTGATTTACCTCGAGTGACAAAAGTAATGGGATACTTTCTAAGATTATGTCGGATGGCCTTTTGCCCGGTGTAGTGTAGTAGCTTGACGGGGTATGGACTCAGCAAGCCGTTGCAAGTTCCTGGATAAATATTCACCTATGTTGCCTCTATAGCCGTCCATAAGTGCAAAAGTGTTGTCGGTGTTGGATAGTGTGCTCGAACTAATCTCTCCATTAAGTGCCAAAAGTTTTCGATGGGATTAATGTTGGGTGATCTTGGTGGCTAATCATTGGCTAGAAATGTCCAGGATGTTCTTCAAACCAATCACAAACAGTTGTTGCCTGGTGACATTCCTCAGTGTCATCTATAAGGACTCCATTGTTGCTTGGGAACATGAAGTCTGCAGATGGCTGCAAAGTGTCTCGAAGTATCCAAACAAAACCGTTTCCAGGCAATGACTGGCTCAGTTCGAACTGGGAGACCCACTCCATTCCATGTAAACACAGCCGTCACCATTATGAAACCACTGTTACCTTACACAGTGCTTTAGATTCGTGGGGTCTGCCCTACCATCAACTCTTACCAACTGAAACCGTGACTCATCCATGGTTTTCCATTCGTGTAGGGTCCAACGGACACGATCAAGAGCCCAGGAGAGGCGCTACAGGCGATGTGCTGTTAGAAAAAGCACTCGCATAGGTCGTATGCTCCCATAGTTCATTAATGCCTGATTTCTTCACACTGTCTTAACGGATACGTTGGCGTATGTCACTCATTGATTTCTGCGGTTAATTCACACAGTGTTGCTTCTGTATTAGCACTGACAACTCTACCCAAACGCCGCTACTGTCGATCGTTAAGTGAAGGCCGTCGGCCACTGCGTTGTCCATAGTGAGAGGTAATGCCAGAAATATACTGTTCTCGGCACACTCTTGACACTGTGGTTCTCGGAATACTGAATTCATTAACGATTTGCGAAATGGAATGGCCATGCGTCTAGCTCAAACTACCATTCAGTCTGTTAATTCCTTCGTGCGGCCATAAACACGTTGGAAACTTTTTCACATGAATCACCTTAATGAAAATCACAGCTCCACCAGTGCACTACCTTTTTATACCTTGTGTATCCGATGCTACCGACATGTGCATATGGCTGTTCCATGACTTTCGTCAATTAAATTAAATTTGTGGTAAGGTTTTATGGGACCAAGCTGAGGTCATCGGTCCCAGAACGGTCTACCCGACGGGAGGCCCTACCCACACGGCATTTCCACGGCATCGGTCCCCAACCCTACACACTACTTAATCTAACTTAAACTAACTTACGCTATGGACAACACACACAACCATGCCCAAGGGAGGAGTCTAACATCCGACTGGAGGGGCCGCACGGACAGTGACAAGATGACTTTTGTCACCTCAGCGGAAATTCCGCTTCAATCGGAGCTGTCAGTCGTAACCGACCTGTCCGTTTAACTCTCGAAAAACTGACAATTGTCAGTCAGTGTTTGACGAACACCGACGAGATTGGGGAGGGGGGGGGGGGGTTATTGACGCTGGCCGATAAACACCGAGGAATTTGCCTATTGCCCATAGTGATATAATACAATGCGAGGCAATTTAAATTGAGTTCAGAGCAGTTGTGAAGGGTGGCTATAATTAAACTTCCGCTATTTGAGCTAGTACAGACTGAAAATTATGTATCGTATGAGTACTTTACAGGAATAGTGTGCAGACTGTGAGATGCAGGGTTTCCGTTATTAGTATTGTTACAGTCAAGACCTGCCGATTCGCTCTGGTACTGGCACGGTGACGTAGGAGTAACTCAGACTCCACTCGGACTCCAAGGACAATGGTCATGCAGTGTGAGCGGCACACGTCTGTGACCTGCTTCGCCAACATGTGATACCTGCTCTGCCGGCCGGGGTGACCGAGCGGTTCTGGGCGCTACAGTCTGGAAACGCGCGACCGCTACGGCCGCAGGTTCGAATCCTACATCGGGCATGGATTATGTGATGTCCTTAGGTTAGTTAGGTTCAAGTAGTTCTAAGTTCTAGGGGTCTTATGACCTCAAAAGTTAAGTCCCATAGTGCTCAGAGCCATTTGAACCATTTTTGATCCCTGCTCTGTGGGAGAGAGGCGCTTTGGACCCAATTGTTGTGATGGACAATGGAGCTCCATCTCACGCTGCTAATGTCACTCGCTTCGCCGTAAAAATTTTGTAGAAAACGGAATCACTGGTCGATCCGTCCAAACTGCGGTCCACTGAGATCACCAGATTTGAACCCGTGTAAATTATTGGCGTGGGGTTACCTGAAGGGCTCGGTTTATAAACGGGACACTAATATAGGTTGGTGGTTGAAGGTAAGCGTAGCGAGGGACGTAGTCAACAACCCACGCGAGATATTTCGGGCAGTACTACAGCAATCTCTAGTGCCGTTCCAGGTCGTCGTGGATGGAGATTGTCGTCACAACGAGCAGCGATTGTAACATGGAATATAAACTTGGTACAAAATTAAGGTGGGTAGGACGTCAAACGGGCCGACTTGGAGCAGGAGAGGCACTACTGAACAATTTAATTTCCACTGTCTATACTTTTACAAATAAATTCATAAAACTTTGTCAGCATGACCAGGAGGGATTCGGAATTCACACTCTTAGCAGAGGAAGTTCGAAAACATACGAAATAATTTTTTTTTACATGTGAAATTTCTTCATTTTGTTCACTTACTAATGGCAGCATTTGTTGCTGTAGGTACACTTTTCTTCATAAGTAAGAGAGATTCTTCGATGAATTATGCACAGCATACAAACCATACTAAAAGGTGTATTAAACTCTAGAACTTTTCAAATGTATTAAAAACGGTGGTAAAGATTGAGGTAATTAACTATAAAATTTGTGTTTTTTCTAAACATGAAGTTTAAAATATGATAGTTCATTCGTTTTTTCATAAATTAAATAAATTCTAGAGTTTCATACACCTGTGAGTATGGTATGTATGCTGTGCAAAATTCATCGAAGAATCTCTCTAACTTATGAAGAAAAGTGTACCTATAGCAACAAATGCAGACATTAGTAAGTGATAAAATGATGAAATTTCGCACGTAAAAAAAATTATTTTGTTATGTTTTAGAACTTCCACTGCAGTGGGTGTGAATCCTGAATCCTTTCTGGTGATGCTGACAAAGTTTGGTGAATTTATTTGTAAAAGTATAGACACTGGAAATTAAAATGTCCTGTGATGCCTCTCCTGCTCCAAGTCGGTCCGTTTGACCTCCTACACCCCTTAACAAACGTTACCCCCTCTTGTGCAGATTAAAAGTGTTACGTTCGAAGGTATATTCGTTACTTCTCATCCGCATTTCCTTATAAAAGTGTCACTGTCCGACCATCACTCGTTTTTCATGGGGGTCCTCTCAATTAGAGAAAGTTTAATTGTTAACATTCTGTACCGCGAACAATGACTTCACAGACACGATTCCAGTTTTTGTGTACGTCACATACGACGTGCAAGTTCCGTTGTGCTGTCTCCGTATGAAACGCCTTGTGCCTGGGTTGTGACAGATGTGCGAAGCGAGTCGAGGTGCAGTAGCCAGACGAATGGCAGGCAGTGCGCCCTGACTCTGACGTCCCTCCGACGGGTCCAATATCACGGATCCCGTAATTCTATTTGATGCGCCCCCCTACGCCTCCGCGAAATGAAGTCTGCCCGCGGTGTGAAATACAAGCGACAAATTATAAGCGCCCTGCCGCCCGGAGCGCAAGATGTATAGCGGCAATCTAGCTGGCTCTACCTGCCGGCCCGCCTGCCACACGCAGCTGCTCCCCTCGCCCCCCCCCCATCCCCCTCCAGCAAACACATCCCTATCTCGAGGGGAACCGACACCCCAGGGTAGGGTGCGCCGAACGTGCCCTTAGCGCTAGGATTTCACCCGGAACAAGTCCCGCCCATTCACCCCCCTCCATGCCTATCCGTAGTGTAAGGCCCTCCCCTAAACAGCCGCCAGTTCCGCGAACTGGAAGCTACAGCGAAGTTGCTATCGTCTCAGTCCAACACACGTTAGACTGCGATGAAATTCAGTAATGATAAGAAATTGAAGTTTTTCTGGATAGTAATATAATATGAATGTGTATTAATAAAGAAATAAAAATATTTATAGAGAATTGAAAGCATCGCCAGCAAGAGAAAACAAAAAAATAACGTGATGTTATTTAAGGGCAATAATGACAAATTTTCATTAACTAACTCACTTATTATAATACGTTCATTTGAGGGATACAACAGAGCAAACATACGATGCGAAAACAATGGTCTTCAATCTGTTATGTTGGTAGTAAAACCACGGAAGCAGTCGAATAACTCTTCTGTCAAAAATCAACATTATACAGATATAAGTCAAAGTCGTTTTGTTTATGTAGGCCCTCATAGTAGCTCACGAACATTAAAGAATATAAGAATACCGTAAAGTAGATATGCTTAATGAAAGCAGTAAGATATTTGCTTAAATGTCATATTTCGTTGGTATTTGTATGGGTAATGGGTGAAGTTTAACTTGTAAATTCTTTCAATGCCATCCCTGCACATTATAACGAGGTTATAAAGAATTGTGGCTGTTTCTGTGTGATTAGTGTCCTATATGCAGTTGAAAACGTTTCAGGAAAATAATCTGTCGTTATTCTCTGCCCTGTCTGTTTTTAACCAACAGATTTATTAATTTCGTAAGTGTCATTCAAACCATTTTTACAAATAATAATGATGATGATATGTTTGTTTGTCACGGAGTAGCTATGGAGGAAATACATGCTGCAGTGTTTCACATATGTAAAACGTCCTTCATGCGGTGCAAAGTAATTTTGATGCCCTTTGGAAGTATAGTGAACATTGGTGCTTGTTTCACATATATTGTCTGAGTTCTGAAACTGAAGTGTCAAGTATACTGTGGTTCCACTTTCTCCAAGCAATTTATTCTTTTAGGGTAGGGTTTTCCAGTTTTAGTTTTGGGTGCTTTTTTTCGCATAGAAGCATGTTTGTTCATAGGCTGTTCATGTGAATACTGAGTTCTCGTATTTAAAGAATTCATTGCTAACTTGTTTTCTCTTATGTTTGCTGTGGAAGTAGCTGGCACAGCTGAGACCATGCCTTCTAACTATCTGGCAAAATTTAACACCTAAGAAGATATTAATTTAACATTCACTCCAAAAAGTCTGAACATTATGTCTGTTTGCATAATCTATTGTAAATCTATTTCACACGCAATACACGATGAAACACTTTTAACAAGCAAAACACTTCACACGCGAAATATGTTAAATAAATCGGCTAAAAGAACAATGCTCTACCGCAACGTGCAGCCGAACGCGGAAACCACATGGGTCAACTGAAACGATGCCCAGTCCACGAACAAAGACTGGGAAAACCGGGGGTGAACCGGTGGCCGGTGGGGGTGAGTGCCGGGGGTGAACCAGTGGCCGGTGGGGGTGAGTGGGCGGGACTTGTTCCGGGTGAAATCCTAGCGCTAACGATTCCTGTGCGCCGAAGCCCAGCGGTCCTACTGGTGAGCTAAATCCCTGTGCGACTTAACGAATCCGTACATAGCCAACGCTATCTAAGCTAGCTTATTACGAATCAGCAGTTGAATGAGCGCACTTGTCGACTCTGTAGTGGATCACCTCAACACGTAATTTCCTGTTTCTCATTTCTGTTGCCGGAAACGATACGTGTGCGAAGTGACTGTGGATTGTATGGGCGTATGCTTAACAAAATGTACACCATATTTATTAGACAAGATAATTCGGAGCGCCTACACGAAATGTAACAAACAAGGAAACAACATTGAGTTTATCAAATGACGCAAGAGCCCAGCTACAATAACATAGTACGCCATGATACTCGCTATGTTGGAATTGTTGCACAGTAGAATAGCAAGTAAGTGCAGGAATAAAATGTTGTTAGGAATCAACTGAGACGGCTAAGTGGGACGCATCTGCCAGATATGCAAGGGTTTTAAATTGAATGCCAACATGGGCGGTCCGAACTACAAACAAGTTATGGGCTCATTTCATCCCACTCTGTGAGAGGGAAGCTAAGAACAAGTGATTCAACACTTCCACAACAGTGCGGAATAGACAGAACGTGCTACAATAACGAGGCTAAACGAAGTAATTTCACTTCAGGCTGTCATACGAACAGCCTTCAGAATGCAAACTTCGCATACAGGAAACGTCTGAAACCCTGATGATAAACACTCAAGCAGCCGAGAGCGCCGACAGAAAAAATGGTTCAAATGGCTCTGAGCACTATGAGACTTAACATCTGAGGTTATAAGTCCCCTAGAACTGAGAACTACTTATACATAACTAACCTAAGGACATCACTCACATCCATGCCCGAGGCAGGATTCGAACCTGCGACTGTAGCGATCGCGCGGTTCCAGACTGTAGCGCCTAGAACCGCTCGGCCACTCCGGCCGGCAGCGCTGACACTCAGAAAATGATGGCACATTCGGTCACCAACGGACGGTCGCGGGGCGACAGGGCCTAAAGGGGGTCACGTAGTCTCCTGGTATAAACCCTCCGTCCTCCATAAGCTCATTCTGAGTAATGCTGTTCCATCTTCATTATGGACACCGACTGAAGACCACTATGGTCTGGTGAGTTCAACAAGTGTCTATGAGCTGCCAGCAACTTGGAGTCCACTGCTACAAACCCACAGCAGTCTGGACGCGGAGAGGACATCTGATCTGCAAGGCGCATTACCACCCGTCACAATGGTGACTGACAGAGGATGGGGCCAGGCCAATCTTCTTTGGGTGAAGAACCTTCTGTAAACTGTTCAACTTAGGTACTGGGCGCCTGTGTCGTCGCTGCTCCGGAGCACAAGTTTCACCTTACGGGCTGCATGCTTTGACCGCCACAGACTGTCCTTCGTGTTGCCATTGGGTATTCACACCATCTCGACAAGCGACTTACAGGTATCTTGGGTAGAGCCTAAGTGTAGCCTCACTAATCGAATGCACTGAGGCTCTGATGGATGTCCGCAGTCACCCGAGGCTGCGGGAACGGAAGGCCGCAACATCCTCCTGTGACGGGGCACAGCACTGGACACAGGCACGCAGAAACCTCCTTATTCCCCACTGACGTGGCTACGCAGCACTGGGAAGAAGACAGAATGACTTTAAAACTCTCGCCAATAAATAATATTTAACTGAATGATCTTTCATAAGCAGCCCAGCGTTCGGAAGAATCACACACTCCCGCTCTCTGCTCGACCACCAGACAGCAAAGCAACGAAGCCCTGGTTCGAGTTGTAACAGAATTAATGAGCTTAACAGAAGGGATCATGAATACATATACCAAAATAAAAACGCATTAACCAAAGACGATAACCAAAGATGATAAACTTTACAATTAAGGGGCAACACACATAAGAGCAAGAGAATCCAAGAATACGCAGTTAGGGTCTTAGTCTACTCCCCTACCATAAAATGCACAAAACCAAAGTGGAGACCTTATATTAATACTAGACAGTCAATACAAATAGACACATACAATCAACAGTAAGACATTAATCATATGTGCACCCTCTACCACGTAAGACAAAAACGAAAGAAGGTAAAAATAAACAAAATTCATCCTAAGCACAGTTATTCTAATTAGGGGTCTCCTCTACAAATTCCAGATCCAAGAGTGGCCTCTCTGTGATTGACAAACGTAATCTCTACGTGACAAGTATGTCAGCTCTGACTCACACGTTTGCTTGGCAATATAGCACTAGACATCACAAACGCACTCTCTTCTAACTCACCACAGCAAGTGCTTCCTCTCTCCCAGCTATGCCGTGTCCCCTGGACACAATCCACTGCTCCAGTGAGAATGGTACAGTATACTGACTCAAAGATCCAAGTAGCCTGGGCCATCGGCCCACCCAACTGCCTTGCTGCTCTGCCAGGATTCCTGCTACGTCCCCCGACAGTTTCCACGCTCCAACATTCTGGAAGAGTTGGCTTTCGCTTGACGATTCTAACTGCCCCCTCACACCGATGACGACCATTGCCACCACGTCCTTCGTCTCCAAAGGGCCGCCACCACTGGTTAAAAAAAAAAAAAATTAAAATAAAATGTTCAAATGTATGTGAAATCCTATGCGACTTAACTCCTAAGGTCATCAGTTCTTAAGCTTACACTCTACTTAACCTAAATTATCCTAAGGACAAACACACACAACCATGCCCGAGGAAGGACTCGAACCTCCGCCGGGACCAGCCGCACAGTTCATGACTGCAGCGCCCTTAGACCACTCGGCTAATCCCGCGCGGCACCACTGCTCAATCCCTGGCCCAGCCACGTCAGGAACACCAACAAGCTCTGCCACTGTGTCATGCCAGGGACCTTGTCTGCCGCTGTCCAGGGCTGTCCAACGCTGGCTGTAAGCAGACGTGGTCCATTCCGTCCCGGTCGGCAGACTGCAATCCGCTCTGCTGCCGTGACACTCCGCTCGCCAGAATCGCAGAAACGAGCACACTGGCTCCAACAGATGGCTGTGGTGCAAATTTAACTCTGCCGCGAACTGCTAATTTACTACAATCTTTGATCCTGTAACTTGTATCTACACGTACGTAATTCCAAGTTATTCTTCGCATGCTGCAACTGCTAACCGACAGAACATAGTGATTCCTTGTCACGACCATTATTAATACACGTAAGACCTATCAACTGAAGACATAAAGTTTGAAAATGAGTCAGCGATCATATTTTGACACTTTATTTTACAGGTCAGTCTCGCTCACACAAACTTTTACACTTCACTACTACCGGTTTCGGCTACTGTCATCGTCAGATCTGTTACAAACAAAAACAGTATTTAAAAAACTAAGTTCAGTTTGCTGACGCTAAATCTATAAAATGGCTGGTGCTACATAAGCAAGATAAAAAGTGTTCACATGATTAACAGCTATGTGTACCAGCTACACATACCACAAAACATTCTGATGTAAAAAACACAAGACCTACATAAACCGCAACCTCAATTATGCCCCCCACTCCTCCCCTCAACCCGCTCACAGTGCCAGGATGATTTTGTCCATTCAATTGTCATCAGGTCACCTTACAGCTGGTATCAAATAACATATTTTGTCTGTTTTTTATACCAATAAATGTTATTCTGATATTCATTTTATTTGTACATCAAAGGATAAAAGCACAAAATAGTAGGAGGGCGTGGTTAGATGAGCCACTCTGATGGGTAGGTTCAGCCGCCTATTGGAAAGACTTCTTGTAACCCAAACGTTGGTACTATTTTTGACGCAATGTGCGTGTCGGGTTATAATAGAACACGTTGACTCCAAGTGAGAGCAATAGGCTGTCATGTATGTGTTTTACGACGATAAGAGAAGGCAGAGAGTAAAACGTAAAGGTGTGACTTAGCCTTCATTTGTGGAGTACCAGCAAGGGGGCCGACGATCTCGAAGTCCCGCTATGACGAATGGATCATCATCGACTCTCTCCCTGACTCCTTCACTTCTTCAGACATTGCGCGAAGGTTTGGAACTGAATCCACGATTCGGGCGCATAGTTGGACTGCGATCACCTTTCTCATTCTTTCTGACCAAATATTACTGACGTATATTCCATCTCCAGGATTCGGATCGAGGACCACCGAGCATGTTCGTTAACAACCCTGGGTACAATCGTCGGCGATCAGAGCCTTAAGAGCTGTTAGCATGCTGATGTTAGCGTGCTATCAACAAGGGAATCGTAAATAAAAAAAGGTAAATAAATGTTATCCAGAATTTGAAACTATTTGATGTAGTAATGAGAATGTCAGACTGCACAGAATACATAAACGTAATATTAGGTTTAAATATTTACACGCACCTTAATACATGAGGTAAAATTAGTGAAAAGCAAATTGCAAAGTAGAAAAAAATCATCTTTTCTAATAAAAATTTTAAAAATTCACGTGTTTGAAAGGAGTGAGCTATATATGTATGGGATTGGCCTTTTGCATAAGGTGCTTTATATTTTTAAATATTTTAGTTATGACAACCTTTTTCCAGTGCGCTGACTTTTATCCACTTGACAACTTGGCGTGAGGTTCATAATAAAACGAATACGTTTCACAACAAAAAGACTGTTAAGACCTGAAGATGACAGCAAAGTCTGCCGAAATCGGTTGTCTTAAATAAAGAAATATTTTATGCGATCTAGGCTGTTGAATGTTTTTCAGCAAGTAAAATCGAACTCTCAAAAGGAGAAAATTGAATCAGACTATCATAGCATTATTGGTGGAATCTACGGGGTGCAGATGAGCGCTAAATCCCTGTCCACCTTCGAACACGACTAGCATGTGTTGCTGCGCTGAACGACGCACCACGGTCAGCTCACAAATTCGGCTCATTGGTCTGTAGCTCTGTCCGAGGCGATATCAATCACGTCCGTAATAGCTGAAAAGCAACTAGAAAAGCCTGGACTCGTTCATTACAAACGCACAGGGGGTGCTGATTGAAAATTCGGCACGCTGTCAAGGGCGTCATTGCTCTGCTGCTGATTGGGATATAATCGGGTATGACCCTGGTTTTCTCCGTTAGATTCAACTTTAAACTGAACAAAGTATTAAAATGTTACGCCTAAATCGGCATCAGCAACTTTCACGTTGTTCTGATTTATAATCCTGTCACTTTGTCCTTAATTATGAACTAGCTATTGTCATAATCTAATGTGGTATGGAATGAATAAACTGTTGAGGAATTACACACATCAGACATGTCTCTATCAAATTTAGTTCATGGAAGTAGTATTAATTTTTAAAAAACTTTATTTTATTTTATAGTTTTGTATTTTCTTCTCACCAGTCATATGGTTTGCTGCGGTTCGCCACGAGTTCTTCTCTTGCAATAAAGTCTTCGAGTAGCACTTGAAATTATTTGTAAAATGTATTCAAACCTGTCTATAGCGTTTAGCCTCTAGTACCATGCTGGATACTTCCTGATTTCTTAACACATGTATTACTTACTGTCCTGTCTTTTGTTATCGTCGTACTTTTCCATAAATTCCATATGTTGCTTTCCTTGCCCAACCTATAGAGAATCACTTTATTTCTTATCAGTCCACCTAATTTCGGATATCCTTCAGTGTACCCTTTCCACCTACGCACTCACTCCTCTGCACGCTTCAATTCTTATCACATCCTGTTGTCCCACAGTCTATGACTCACTACTACACAATGCTTTGCTCCAAACGTACGTTCTCAGAAATATCTTCCTCAGATTAAGGCCGCTGTTTAATATTAACTCACTCTCATCGCCAAGACTTCCCACTTTGGCTGTGCTGCCCTTCTTTTTTATATCGTCCTTGCTTCATTCACCAAGCGTAATTTAACTACCAAGGTGGAAGAAATCCTTAATCCCTGTCTTACATAATTTTTAATTCGAGCACTTCGGTCTTGGTGCTCCATTCTTATTGTTTTTTGCTTCTTGTACATATTGTGTGTTACAAGTCTTGCGCTATAGCTTACTCATTTTTTCTGAGAATATCGAATATATGGCATAATTTTATATTGTCGAGCGCTTGTTCTGGATCAAAAAACCTGCCTGGATTTTTCTAAAGTCTTTCTTTCTTTATTAATTGCAACATCAGAACTGCCCCTCTAGTGTCTTAAACTTTGCAAACGCCAAACTGAACGTCATCTAGCAATTCCTCAACTACCTATTCCATTCTTCTCTATATTGTTCTCACGGCAACTTGAATTTATCAGCTGTTAGGCTGTGATAGATCTCACGCTTTTCTGCCTTACTATCTTCGGTATTGTGTGGATGATATTATTCCTAAAGTCTGATTGTATGTCTCCAGACTCAATGATTCTGTACACCTGTTTGAATAGTCTATTGGCTGACGCTTCCATCAGTCTCTTCATAAAGTCCGGAGGAGTGCTATCTGCCCCTTCTGATTTATTTGAATGCAAGTCTTCAAATGCTCTATTACACTGTGACACCAACACTGAATGATCTATCTCTTGCACATCAACTCGTGGAGGTCGTAAGTGTACCCTTTCCACCTATCCACTCTCTCCTCTGCACTTAACAGCGCAATTACCACTGCCATTATAGTGTTGCCGCCCTTTCTCTTAATTTCACCCAAAGTTCTTATAACTTTTCTACATTTTGAGTCATTCGCTCCAATGGTCATTTCTTTTTCAATTTCTTCACATTTTTCCTGCAGCCATTTCGCCTTGGCTCGCTGCACTTCCTATTTATTTCTTTTCTGAATGTTTCCTATTGCTGTATTCCCGTCTTTCCATGAGCATTTTCGTACTTCCTTTTTTCGTCGATCAGTTGACATATTTCATACGTCACACAAGGTTTCCCTGCGGTTTTCTTTCTGGTACTTATGTTGGTTTTACTAATATCTGTAATTACTCTTTTTAGAGATGTCCACTCCCCTTCAAGTGCCTACTGACATCTCCCTTATAACGGTATCCAAAGATATAGTGAACTTCAAAGGCGTCTCAACATTCCTGAGTAGTTTATTATCACACTTTCTTGGACACTGATTCTTGCGTACAATTCTCTTAAACTTCAGTCTTCTCTTATCATTACTAAATCGTGGTCTGTGTCTGTACCTGCTCCTGGGTAAGCCTTGCAACCCAGTACCTGAGTTTGGAGTCTCTGTCTGACCATGCTGTAATCCAGTTGGAATCATCCCGAGTCTATAGGCATTTTCCAACTATACTTCCTCATCTTGTGATTTTTGAACGTTGTATGACCACTTACTAAAATGTATTGCAGAACTCTATAAGTCACTCTCTTCTCTCATTCCTATTACCTAACCTGTATTTCAGTGTCTTCTGTTGTTTCCCCTACTGATATGTTCCAATCCCATATGATTATTAAGTTGTTGTCTTCCGTAACATACTGCATTAGCCGTCCAATATCCTTCTACATTTTCTCTGTCTCTTTATTTTCTGATTCTAACGTTGGCATGTATACCTGATCTATTATTTGTGGCACTGGTTTGATTTCGATTCTGATGAAAACAACCGTATCTCTCTCCTACTTTCTCCTGCATTAAAAATTCTTCTCCCATTTTATCACTTCCTGCTCTCTTGGTGTTACCCCACATTTGTCTGATCAGAAATCCTTATCTTCTTTCCACTTTACTTCACCGACCCTCGCTATATCTAGTGCATTTAATTTTTCAGATCTTATTCGTTCCTTGTCACGGTCAAACTTCTTCTGCGATTTCACGATCGGAGTCGTAGTATGTTAGTTTCATTGGTTATTCAGTCTTTTTCTTATGGTTACCTCCCTCTTGGTCCTACAAACAGAACAAGGATCCGGAGTCCTTTGCCAAGTGAGAGATCACGACACTTTTCTAATTACCAACCACAGGTCCAGATTATTTTTATTGTTTCATATTTAAAGACATGTTGAAAATATGTGTGTCCTTGTGTGAGTCCTAGCATGTGAGGGAGTTAGTGCTTTTTTGTTTACGTTCTGTGCTCTTGAAATTATACAGATTCAATCTGAAATTCAGCGTTAAGTTAATTCGCCAAAGCAAATGTTGTCGACTCTTATTTCTTACTGCCAACCGTGTTGTTTCTGAATTACTCGTTTAGTTATTTTTGCGCTTCTGGAGGGAAATTGTTCTACGTTTTAAAATTTTTACTTAGTATTGTCCTCCTGGCTAGTCAGATCGATAATCCTGACTATAATTAATCCGAATGTTATTTATCAATTGTGTGGTTACTCTAATTTGTTACTAACTGTAATGAGTTCCTGTACATCGCACAGTTTCTCTTTAAAATTAGGCTCAATAACGATAATGAGAGCTCATTGCAGCCGAAACCGCAATGTAGAGTGGCGTTTAAACGTAACCAGTACTCTAGATAAGTTAAGCAGATATGTCTAGGTGTTAATCTAAACCAACTATCCCCTTACATCGTGTCTTCTGAGTATTGATGGTAACAACAGTAGGTGGCTTTGAAGGTGTTAGCAGAGACAGGTAGAAAAATGATAGGAAATATTTCAGTGAAATAGAACTTGGACAACACTGGTATCCAGTTTCTGTCAGCACCTGACAAACTGGGTGAGTTTACTTGGTAACAGTACGAATAACTCAATGGAGCGCTCATTGCACACCATCAAAGCTATAGCCATCGAAAACACACGTATTCTCGCTGTTTCATTGAACCATTGATTATAATCTAGTCCTTTCAACACTAGGTCCTTAGACTTCTGGGACCAATACACATACGTGTCCTTACAAAACACCGCACTTAGTCACTAATCCACTATCCCACAACCGTGCAGCTGTCTTTGTTTGCTGTTTCCTTCCGTTAGAGTCGCTTCATTCAATGGCGCCCAGAAAAATATCATGACATCAGACTGCCGGGTTTGATAAACACCGGTGGAGAGATGTGTGGCTGACAAGTCGCTATACACAGCGTAAGTCAGAACTGGCTCTGGACAGAGTAGCCAGCCAACTGCATCGAGCTGTGAAGGGACACGGGACCCACTCAGCCGGTTACACTGGTACACTGGCTCAGCTACGTGGAAATCCCAAGGTGTTACGGGAGAGCGTGTTGTTACATATTTACGAAAGTGAAGCAAAAGGGCCCACGAACAGACTATGTCGAAATTAAGCTTAAAATAATCGCTAAAATCACTAAAACTACTTCCAGACGTGCACGGAAAATCTAATTCGTGCTAGTGAGCCTAAAATCATTATCCCGTGTATAAATTTATTGACGAAATTATTAACAGTTGCATATCAATGCTGTATGTTGCACTGGCCAACGCCAATGGCGGGGTCAGCAACTGACCCCACAACCATCACACATTCTATATCTAGGATAAATCACATTATTTATGTATTTCCATAATTTTGGCAGATTAGAAGATTAAAATGTTGATTATTATTACGGGGAAAGGGTTTCTGGGACATTTTTAGTAAAAAATAAATAGTTTTTTATATTTATTTGCATTAATTTCACAATTACAAGGATTACTGAGATTCACATTCAGAACACTTTACAATACGAACTACTCCTTCTTTCTTGGTGTGTGTGCAGGGCAGATATGCTTCGTGCAAGAAGTGCAAGCCTTCATGTACTTACGGTCTTTGCTTTTGGTGCATAAGTAACAGCGTCCTTTCTTTGGCAGATTATGCACAGCTGCACGTGTTACTTTCAGTCGCGGCTCCGTAACGTTGTTTCCTCTGCTCACAGCACCTTGGTTTTGATTACACTCATATCCACAAGTTGACAACGCTGTAGTGTATTTTGAGTGTAGGCCTACGGCATTTTGAGCGCATCTTTTCATGTTGAGGTCACAAAGTTCACTAGCGAGTACTTCTTTTTTCCAGAACTCTTTGTAGGATAATTCTTTGTGTGTATCTTGAAATACAACGTATGAATTGTATGTTGCAATGTCAACCAAGTTGAAAAATACCGCCATTGGCCATCGACGCGTTGCTCGACGGCAGCTGTACGTTCTTACACACTTATCGAATGTATCCACTCCTGACTTTGTACAATTGTAGACTAGGATGATGTCTGGCTTCTCTTCCATCAAATCATATCATGATGTTGGGTTGACAATACTGTAACAACCTTTCCTTTCTTAGGTACGCAACTGACTAAAGTAGCATCATCACTAAAGGCAAATCGGATTATTCCCGGTGTAGCTTTTTTTAGAGAAACAGGACGGAGTTCTGTAGGAACATCGCGTTTGTCACTTCGAACAGTGCCAACTGTAGGTATTTTCTTTTTCAAAAGATCTGATGCGAGTGGAACGGCAGTGAACTTTCGATCCATGGTAACATTTCTTCCAGATTGTTTCAAATTAGACATTTCAATCAATCTTCTAACTATTTCAGGGCCACTGTTATGGTTCTTCTCATTAGCGTGGTTTCCAGCGTAGGGATCCGCAGCGAAGCATTATTTCGTATCTGAGTAACAGGTTCATCTACATTTACATCTACATTTACACTCCGCAAGCCACCCAACGGAATGTGGCGGAGGGCACTTTACGTGCCAAGGTCATTACCTCCCTTTTCTGTTCCAGTCGCGTATGGTTCGCGGGAAGAACGACTGTCTGAAAGCCTCCGTACGCGCTCGAATCTCTCTAATTTTACATTCGCGATCTCCTCGCGAGGTATAAGTATGGGGAATCAATATATTTGATACCTCATCCAGAAATGCACCCTCTCGAAATCTGGCGAGCAAGCTACACCGCGATGCAGAGCGCCTCTCTTGCAGAGTCTGCCACTTGAGTTTGCTAAACATCTCCGTAACGCTATCACGGTTACCAGATAACCCTGTGACGAAACGCGCCGCTCTTCTTTGGATCTTCTGTATCTCCTCCGTCAACCCGATCTGGTACGGATCCCACACTGATGAGCAATACTCAAGTATAGGTCGAACGAGTGTTTTGTAAGCCACTTCCTTTGTTGATGGACTACATTTTCTAAGGACTCTCCCAATGAATCTCAACCTGGCACCCGCCTTACCAACAATTAATTTTATATGATCATTCCACTTCAAATCGTTCCGCACGCATACTCCAAGATATTTTACAGAAGTAACTGCTACCAGTGTTAGTTCCGCTATCATATAATCATACAATAAAGGATCCTTCTTTCTATGTATTCGCAATACATTACATTTGTCTATGTTGAGGGTCAGTTGCCCCTCCCTGCACCAAGTGCCTATCCGCTGCAGATCTTCCTGCATTTCGCTACAATTTTCTAATGCTGCAACTTCTCTGTATACTACAGCATCATCCGCGAAAAGCCGAATGGAACTTCCGAGACTATCTACTAGGTCATTTATATATATATTGTGAAAAGCAATGGTCCCATAACACTCCCCTGTGGCATGCCAGAGGTTACTTTAACGTCTGTAGACGTCTCCCCATTGATAACAACATGCTGGGGAGACGTCTACAGACGTTAAAGTAACCTCTGGAGTGCCACAGGGGAGTGTTATGGGACCATTACTTTTCACAATATATATAAATGACCTAGTAGATAGTGTCGGAAGTTCCATTCGGCTTTTCGCGGTTCACCTCTATTCCATATTTTCCTGGTTTTGTTGGAATATATAGCCTGAATGTGCGTCGCCCATGAAATGTCACAAGTTCTTCATCCACTGTGACTGACTCACTAGGATTATAAAACTCAGGAAATTTACGAACTATCATGAACAATATAATAATTCCAATCCCAAAGAAAGCAGGTGTTGACAGATGTGAAAATTACCGAACTATCAGTTTAATAAGTCACAGCTGCAAAATATTAACGCGAATTCTTTACAGACGAATGGAAAAACTGGTAGAACCGACATCGGCCAAGATCAGTTTGGATTCCGCAGAAGTGTTGGAACACGTGAGGCAATACTGACCCTACGACTTATCTTAGAAAATAGATTAAGGAAAGGCAAACCTACATTTCTAGCATTTGTAGACTTAGAGAAAGCTTTTGACAACGTTGACTGGAATACTCTCTTTCAAATTCTAAAGGTGGCAGGGGTAAAATACAGGGAGCGAAAGGCTGTTTACAATTTGTACAGAAACCAGACGGCAGTTATAAGAGTCGAAGGGCATGAAAGGGAAGCAGTGGTTGGGAAGGGAGTGAGACAGGGTTGTAGCCTGTCCCCGATGTTATTCAATGTGTATATTGAGGAAGCAGTGTAGGAAACAAAAGAAAAATTCGGAGTAGGTATTAAAGTCCATGGAGAAGAAATAAAAACGCTGAGGTTCGCCGATGACATTGTAATTGTGTCAGAGACAGCAAAGGACTTGGAAGAGCAGTTGAACGGAATGGACAGTGTCTTGAAAGGAGGATATAAGACGAACTTAAACAAAAGCAAAACGAGGATAATGGAATGTAGTCGAATTAAGTCGGGTGATGCTGAGGGAATAAGGATTAGGAAATGAGACACTTAAAGTAGTAAAGGAGTTTTGCTATTTGGGGAGCAAAATAACTGATGATGGTCGAAGTAGAGGAGATTTAAAATGTAGACTGGCAATGGCAAGGAAAGCGTTTCTGAAGAAGAGAAATTTGTTAACATAGAGTATTGATTTATGTGTCAGAAAGTCGCCTCTGAAAGTATTTGTATGGAGTGTAGCCATATATGGAAGTGAAACATGGACGATAACTAGTTTCGACAAGAAGAGAATAGAAGCTTTCGAAATGTGGTGCTACAGAAGAATGCTGAAGATTAGATGGGTAGATCACATAACTAACGAGGAGGTATTGAATAGAATTGGGGAGAAGAGGAGTTTGTGGCACAACTTGACAAGAAGAGGAGACCGGTTGGTAGGACATGTTCTGAGGCTTAAAGGGATCACAAATTTAGCATTGGAGGGTAAAAATCGTAGAGGGAGACCGAGAGATGAATACACTAAGCAGATTCAGAAGGATGTAGATTGCAGTAGGTACTGGGAGATGAAGAAGCTTGCACAGGATACAGTAGCATGGAGAGCTGCATCAAACCAGTCTCAGGACTAATGACAACAACAACAACATCATGTTCTATATATCCCTGATAGGAGCAAATTTGTCAGTCTGTTTTCCAGCTGCTCGAGGTAAAGCATCATCAAAACGAAAGCACTTCAGTAAGAGCCTCAGTCTATGATCCGAAAATGAAGTTCGGTACATCGGAAAGTTTTTCTTTACTAAATATATCACGTAAACTGTCCTTGTTCTGTCTATAGGCTCCACAGTTCAATAGAATTCCAATTGCTGACACAGTTTCTTCCCTTTCAAGTGCTTTCGAATTTTTTATGAAAATATCTTCAGATGATTACCTAAGATTTCCAAGCTTTTGATTGGTACACATCAAAATGTTATGCAGGATGTTATCATCGAAGTACATGAATAAAGCTTTACCTGGTGTATCAGGTTTTATCTCTGGCTTAGTTCCTATCGGGGTTCTCATTACTTTAGCAACAGACCTCCTCCTGTGATTTACGTAAGGGCTTCTCTTCCATTTCATATTTGACGGCGCCACCATGTCTTTTTCAAGTTGATCAATTTGTGCTATCGGCCTGGGTCGTCTTCTTGTTGGTCGAATATCTATGAAAATATGAAACAGAACCGAACGCTAACAAACGAAGCACTCTACCGTGACACACATCCTAATATACTCCAAAATATCTGCAAAAAGTAATAAAAACCGATACTTACCCTGTTCACTTTCATCCAACTCGCTACTGTCAGAAACTACTTGATCTGGAATTTCCATGTCTACATCTTCAGTTTCACTGCTTGAGCTTTCAGATAGTTCACCACTAAATTCATTTTCTGAATTCTCAAGCAAATTTCTAATTTCGTCATCTGTCAATTTCATCTTCTTGTACATTCTGTCAAATGCCACAAAGATATTACCGTCCACTCACCACTCTGTTTACAGGTTGCTGCGAGTGGTGATTGTTGACCTGCTACACCTTCAGTTGTAACAATCGCTATAACTCAACAATGAGTGTACACCAAAACCTGTTCTTATTGTCGATTGCAGCAATTATAATTACGATACATGTCATGTATTTATTAAATAAACTACGGAACACGACAGGAGTTTTAGCCCAAAAACTTCGTTGGGGTCAGTTACTGATCCCCCCCCCCTCCGCACCCCTCCCCATTGGTATGCAACTGTTAACGTGCACATTAGAAACTGTTTATAAAATCATTACGAAATGATATACACACAAAATCTGTGCATGTGACACACGGTTATGCGGATACTGATTGCAGTTATGGAATGAACACAGATCTATTACTGTTAAACGAATATACAAAGAGTTATAAAGTTATAAGTTATTTACCGAGTGTCCGGCCGGAGTGGCCGAGCGGTTCTAGGTGCTACGGTCTGGAAGCACGCGGCCGCTACGGTCACAGGTTCGAATCCTGCCTCGGGCATGGGTGTGTCTGATGTCCTTAGATTAGTTAGGTTTAAGTAGTTCTAAGTTCTAGGGGACTGATGATCTCAGAAGTTAAGTCCCATAGTGCTCAGAGCCATTTGAACCATTTACCGAGTAATCCAGATAAAAGTGCAGAAACAAAGATTTCCGCACTGTACACAAACGATTATCTCCAATATGTAAGGATTAGTTCGCAATCCCATCAATCCATTTGTTTATTTAATAAAATGTTGGTAACTTAATGTATGTAAATTGCCATTTGAATATGTAGGACTGCTGGGTCAAGGTGAACAAAACTGATAATTTGCTAGGTTTCTGCAGTCCCCTCTGTGGTACATAAAACTGATTAAATTCAGTTAATGTGCTATGTTTGAAACTGAATGATCTGCTGTGAAGTTGCTAATCAACCAAGAGTGTAAATGTCATGATATGTGCAATCTCCAAAGTGCTGGTTAACACACAGGCTTCTGCATTGAGTAAACAAGTGACCGCTACGGTCGCAGGTTCGAATCCCGCCTCGGGCATGGATGTGTGTGATGTCCTTAGGTTAGTTAGGTTTAAGTAGTTCTAAGTTCTGGGGGACTGATAACCTCAGATGTCAAGTCCCATAGTGCTCAGAGCCATTTTGCACAGTATTTGTACTCTGAGCATTTTACTAGTGGACATAGCCTCATAATGGGAATAATAGTGACTGAGCATTTCAACCGTGGTAAATTTATTACTGTATAAAGACTTGTACGCAATGGCTGAATTTAACGATTTTATTGCAGCCTTTAGTTCTCATTCGTTAGTGCTAATGAACGCTCTGCTTTCACTGCAAAATTGGTCATTTTGAATTTCTTGTATATACATAATTCTGAGTAACTACCTACGTGAGGCCACCATTCCAATTAAATTTTTGTGCGATGCAAATAAACGTATAATCAGAGTTTAGCAATTTCTTATGGACCGCATAATGTACTAGATCACATTTTTAATGTTTTTTTACTTATTTATTTAATTATTTCACTGATTTATCACTGCTTAATTAAGGTACATCAAGAATGATTCGTGCTTCTGTAAGGATTTAATGCAAAAGTGCATTACCGAACCTCTTTTGATCAAATGAAACATTTTCAGACATATGTTCGTGTGCTACCCCTCCTTTGTCAAGGCAGCAGCAAATTGATGCTGCTTGGCAGTTAACTTCTCGTTACTGCTACCGAGTCATACGAAGTTCAAAACTTCCTGGCCTAGCTGTAGAAGCGCGGAGGCGTTCTGGTCATTTGGGGATGCAGTCCCTTCGACGTACTTGGGCTTGATGACTTGTAGTGGAAGTGAATATTTCGCTTACCAAGCATTAATAATTTTACACCAGTTCCCAGAAAAATATTAAATGTTGCTAGCTGCTGAAACTGTGAAATGTAAGTTGCACCACAGGCATATTTGGAATACACCTCATTACAGCAGAAATAAATTTAAGATTTACTTATATTAAATATTACGTCACGGGCCCTGGGGTTTTTCAATTGAAAAATCACTTTCCTTTTCCTATACATGCTTTGCCTGATGAAATCCATCCAACCATAACTTCGACAAAATCTTTTACGCAACATCAAAACAACAAAGACGCTGTATTGTGATGGCCTGTGCCACGAAATATTTTATACATTTTCGATAACTTGTACTTTTCATCTCGTTGTTATAATAGCTCTTTCATTTCACTTAATTATATAGTAGAGAAAAAATTTAAATAAGTTTTCATATGACAGATTATTTTACATTTCCATCTAAAATTAATAAATATATAATCCTCCATAAAACTCGACAGGGAAATAGCACATCCAACCGGTTGCAAATAATTTTTAACACATTATCTAGGTTTCGGTACCTCTGAGGATCTCTTCATCAGAATGAAATTTTAACAACCCTATAAAATACATAGAAAAATAGGTCTGACAGAAAGGTTAACAAAGATGAAAATGTCACAATATAAATTTTAATTACGTAAAGTTTCATTGCGAGCAGGTAATACCCAAAATTACGAGCAGATATGCTCAAATCAAAAAATAGAAATTTAAAATGTTCCAACGTTTGGCACGTATGGCTTATAATGAACAACATCGGACTGATCGGCCCAGTGGATTACATTGCTGCCACGAAAACGGAATACAAGATGCGCCGTCTATCGGGTGGGGGAAAGTGACATGCCAATCTGAGACATTACAACAGAAATAATTGAATTAAACAACAGTTAATTTTAAAAACAAAAATTCAGAGTATGAGAGCGTAATGAATTTTTGAAACTACAAACCAGTCAAGTAAATGAAACACAACTATGAGCCATCTATTACGCTCCACAGAAATGACCATTACATAAAGTACAAAGTATTGTAGAATATTTACACAAACAGCTGCGCAGTCCAAATAACATCTGCATGAAGGAAACTTTAGTAGTACGTATCTAGAAGAGATTTGAAGAAAAAGGTGTTTCGTAACTAGACACCGGAAAACATGGTAAAAGTAAAGGAATAAAAGTATTTCGAGTAGTGGATTAAAGCTATTGAAAAAATTTTTGCTGCGTTATTCTAACTGTTCTTTGACGATAGTGCCATCGTTCTCAGGAATATGCTTGAAAATCTGCTTTTCTCTGTGTAAATGCAAATTTCTTGAAGACTTTTCGGTTTGTGACCGCTAATAAACAGATGATTGGTAAAAGTGGAATCGTGTACATTAGTACCTCTTTTTCCCAGTAAATGTTCCTTATCCCTTTTATTGAAAGATTTTCCACTTTTTACTATATAATAAACCGTCTATAGGAGCAACTTGAGTTTGTGAACAAGGTTTTTCTGCAAGTTATTGTTAGTAGAAAAGGCAACTTTGCATCCATGTTTTTAAACTAGAAGACGACGAATTCTATATGAAACAGTGCCTAAAAACAGAATCTAAAAAACTTTTTTGTATTCATTACTGTCACAAATGGCACTGATGGCTAAAATTATCACTTTAGCGTCAGTTTTCACTCTGAAAGTGTTTCAACTAAGGGGTCTTAACCATTATTGGCTCCAATAGTTTTTATAAAGACTAAAGGGTAAAGACTGAGAGTTGTCGATACCTACGTCAATGTATTAAAAATTTTTTGCAACCGTTTGCTGAGAGACAGCCATGTTAAAAACTGTACGTATTTTCTGAATTTTAATTTTGAAACATAGAAACATGGTTGCTAATTCTCGGCTCTCTTTCTGTTTTATATGATACATTCAGCGCTTCTGAAGGGCTTAAACACTCTTACATACGTTTTCATTCTTTTTGCTTTTATTAGAATCAGTCGTGTATGATTTTACTTTTCTTCCGATTGTCTGAAGAATAAAGTATCCATTATTTGAACAGTTTCATCTCAAAGTATTGACTTGCATATTTACGAAAAAGAATTTTAAAATTAAGTAATACCCTCTTATTTACATCCTTATGTTACGCACTGCCTAACAACACATTAAAATACCAAATTCCCGAAAACATGAACTCTTGATCATGAAATATGTAGCGATAGTGTGCTTCTGTAGTGCAAAGTATTTTATATTTCAAATGCCCATAGTTTTGGCAGTCGCATTCCACAGTGCATTTTAAGGGTCAGTAGCTCATCTGTTTCATTAATATCAAGATCAACCGTACCGCGATCTCATTTGGTAGCCGTATCTTGAAGTCAGGATCGAGGCAAGCCACGGAACAGACCACATTTTCCCCCTGTTCTGACGCAACAGCGTACACTGTCATGGCTTTACAATGATGATTTAACCCTAGTTTTTTTTCATTGATACCGGGTGAAGGGGGTTCCGGTGAACGCACTGATATTAAAATAGTCTACTGCTACAGAAGTACAACTTTCAAAAGGTTTTATGTATTTTAACTAAGCCAATAGCTTATAAATGTTGTTAATAACTGTAAATATTAGGTTCAGTCAGTAAAACATTGTCATAGTGCAATACAAAATACAGTAGTGTTGACATTTTACACTAACTACTCTAAGTCCCCAGCCTCAAGGTGGAAGACACGTTTTAGTATTCTTTCCGAACGTTTGTTAGGTACATGAGTATGACAATGCGTACAATACTGCTCTTTCGTTTATTTAGATAGTAGTACTTCTGCTTCTTTGTTTTAGTTTCTTTTACACATGGCACCGGCCTTTCCCTGCCGGAGGCTGATCTGCGTGTGTTATCATCTGTTTGATTTTCTTTCTTGGAATACTTTACATTGGTTGAACGACTAGGTTAGGTAATTCCCTTACATTAGTACTTCTTTCTGCTGCCTGGAGTTTCACTAGTTCCAGCCCAGCTTGCAGAGGAAAAAGTTTGCGTTTGTTGCGTTTCTTGTCATTCAACCTTGGATGTTGCTGGATGAATATGGTGGTTGCAATGATAGCACGGATATCGACAAGAGAGTAAACTGCTGACAGGGGCCATCTGTTTGTTCGCTTCTTGCGGGTGTGCAGATGAGCCATTTGATCGATGGTGTCAATTTCACCTTTAGTTGAATTATAATATCTAACTGTGTGGGTTCTATTCTGCTCTCCTCCTTCAGTGTCTTTACCCTGGTGCTTTATTGATAACATCAGCAAGATTTTACTTGGGTTTGTATTTAATATGTAGGATACCGAAGTATAATACCAAAGGAACTGGTAACCTACCTGGTGTTGGCTCTCGATATGAGGTATTCTTCAGTGTGCCTAGAATATCCTTCCTGTTTGACTAGAAAGTTCCTACTGTAGTAACATTGTAGTCTTGGTGGAACTCTTCCGCCAAATACACCGATGTGTAGCATCGGTCTGAAGTAATATTTCGACCAGTATTTTCTCACGTACAACCAGACATTTAACGACAGCTGCTGCATCTCATTCTTCCCTAGACAAACTCTGTACTTTACCTGCATAGGGTTCCATATTCATGACTTAGCTGTCTGTTGTGTCTGACATCGTGCGTATAAGGATGTCATACTTGCCTGTTTTCTGCTTCAGAAATATTTTGAAGCGCCAGCGTCCTGTAAACAAGCTGAGCACCTCATCAACGAAGAGGTGCACTGTTGGTTTATACAGAAGTGGAAATCTATTATTCACTTTGTTGGAAACGTCACCGACTACTGTGAACTTGTCCGCTTCCCTTATTTGCTGGTGGGTAGTTTTGTCTTCAAAAGTAACGATTCTAATACGTTCCTTGAAATGTTCTCTTCCTATAATACCCTTGTAAATGGGCCGACCTACTAAGTTTGATCAAACATCCTGTCCATTGATAAAATTGTCCTTATTTGCACCCGGAAGTATCAGTATTCCCATAAAGTGAGGCGACGGCAGGATAAAAGAAATTGTAAGAGGTAAGAAAATGTGCAAGCTTTCTGGCCATGGGTCCTTTCTTCTGACAGAAAATTTTTCCGTAAATTTTATATTTTTTTCCTTCTGTCGCCACTTAGTGAGTAGACATTTTATTTATCCAATTAGATTATATTTTCAAAAATTGGTTATTTTTGTTAGGATTCCTATAAAGACATACAGTTCTTTGACGTCAGTAGAAGTAACCTTTGGCCTAATGTGTTCATCTGAATGCTCCACAATAACATTCATGATATCGAGTGTAAAAATTAACATCAAGGCTTTTCCAGGAGAATGGCGAACACCGGCTGGAGTCACTCTTGCCCGCTCCTTTACTATGTTTGCAAGAGACCTGCTAGGTATTCTGGGCTGTGTGATTAGACTTTAGATTATCTTCCAGACTTGGCCACGGTCACATTCTGATGGACACTACCTGAGCCTACATCATCTTCTTCGTTTCTAATTTCTAAATCACGTTCCTCCATCAGAATCATACTCCATAATACCATCGCCAGCTTATCTTTTACTCTATGAGTCGAAATCTTCACTAAAAATTCATTCACATTTCATTCTACGGCTGAATAATTGTTTCAGATATTTCTGAGTCTCGATATAGACAGCGGGGAACTGGACTAACTCACTGGAATAACAGCTGAACGTCATTAACAGTCACTTTCTCTGAAAATAAACTGATATTTGAGAACACGAAGATTGTCAACCAACAAGAAACATAGACTGAATTTTGTGGAGGTAGAAAATAGAAAATCTTTTTCTCTAGCATGGAAACCTAAGGAGGGATTTGTTGAACCCATATTAAAAGTTCCAGTTTTTTACTTCTAAAGGGCGAGTTAGCTACAAAATTTATTGACACTGAAGATGCATACGGTATTCAATAAACAATAACTTACAGGGAAGGGGAGATACTGAGGAACATAAACAATTGTAGGTTCATCTACATTTAAATATAAATGGCTACTCTGCAAATGAAACTTACTTGCCTGGCAGAGGGTTCATTGAACCATCTTCACAATAATTATACGGCAAGATAAACACATATATCTTTCCGTGCGAGCTCTGATTTCCCTGATCTATTATGATGATAGTATTTCCCTATGTAGATCGATGGCAAAAAAAAAAAAAAAAATTGCGCATTCAAAGGTGAAAGTTGGTAATTGAAATTACATGAGAAGATCCCGTCGCAACGGGAAACGCCTTTGTTTTAATGATGTCCACCACAAATCCTGCATCATATCCGTGACACTATCCCACCTATTTCTCTATAATACAGAATGTGATACCCCGCTTTGAACTTTCTCGAAGTACTCCGTTAATTCTATCTGGTAAATATCCACACTGGTCGCCAGTACTGAAAAAAAAGAGCATGGATAAGCGTAATGTAGGCAGTCTCTTTAGTAAATCTATTGCATCTTCTAAGTGTTCTGCCAATAGTAAATTTACTGCATCTTCTAAGTGTTCTGCCAGCACAACACAGTCTTCCGCGCGCCTGCCCCACAACATTCTCTGTGTGTTCTTCCCAATTTAGGTTGTTCGTAATTGGAATTCCTAAGTATTCAGTTGAATTTACGACGTTTAGATTTGATTGATCTATAATGTAACCGAAGCTTAATATATTCTATTAAGCACTTTTCATTATTTATGGTCCATTACCAATTTTAGCATCATACAAATTTCTTTTAAAAATCGTTTTGGAATTTGTTTTGATCTTCTGATGAATTTACTAGACGATAAATAACAGCATAACTGCAAACAACCTAAGACGGTTGCCCAGATTGTCTCCTAAATTGTTTATATAGATAAGAAATACCAGAGGGCCTGTAACACTACCTTGGGGAACGCCACAAATCGCTTCCATTTTACTCGATCACTTTACGTCAGTTAACGCGAAATGTGACCTCTGACGAATCCAGTCTTATAACTGAGACGACATTCTATAAGCATTGTGTTTGATTTCAAGCCGCCTGTGAGGTACGGTATCAAAAGCCTAGAAATCTAGAAACACATAATGAATTTGAAATCCATTGTCGATAGCACTGAACACATTGTGTGTGTAAAGATAGTATTTGTGCTTCACAGGGAAGATGTTTTCTATATCCGTGTTGACTGTGTGTGAATAGATTGTTCCCATCGAGGTAACTCGTAACGTTCGAAAACAATATACAGGGTGATTCAAAAAGAATACCACAACTTTAAAAATGTGTATTTAATGAAAGACACATAATATAACCTTCTGTTATACATCATTACAAAGAGTATTTAAAAAGGTTTTTTTTCACTCAAAAACAAGTTCAGAGATGTTCAATATGGCCCCCTCCAGACACACGAGCAATATCAACCCGATACTCCAACTCGTTCCACACTTTCTGTAGCATATCAGGCGTAACAGTTTGGATAGCTGCTGTTATTTCTCGTTTCAAATTATTAATGGTGGCTGGGAGAGGTGGCCGAAACACCATATCCTTAACATACCCCCATAAGAAAAAATCGCAGGGGGTAAGATCAGGGCTTCTTGGAGGCCAGTGATGAAATGGTCTGTCACGGGCTGCCTGGCGGCCGATCCATCGCCTCTGGTAGTTGACGTTCAGGTAGTTACGGGCAGATAAATGCCAATAAATAATTGATTGTGGAATTTGCAGCTCTCTGCTAGCTCTGCGAGTCGATTTTCCTGGACTGCGAACAAATGCTTGCTGGATGCGTGCTACATTTTCATCACTCGTTCTCGGCCGTCCAGAATTTTTCCCTTTGCACAAACACCCATTCTCTGTAAACTGTTTATACCAACGTTTAATACACCACCTATCAGGAGGTTTAACACCATACTTCGTTCGAAATGCACGCTGAACAACTGTCGTCGATTCACTTCTGCCGTACTCAATAACACAAAAAGCTTTCTGTTGAGCGGTCGCCATCTTAGCATCAACTGACGCTGACGCCTTGTCAACAGCGCCTCAAGCGAACAAATGTACAACTAAATGAAATTTTATAGCTCCCTTAATTCGCCGACAGATAGTGCTTAGCTCTGCCTTTTGTCGTTGCAGAGTTTTAAATTCCTAAAGTTGTGGTATTCTTTTTGAATCACCCTGTATGTTCCAAAATCTTGCGGCATATTGAAGTATTTGATATGGGTGTGTAATTAAGTGGATTACTCATACTGCCTTTATTGAACATTGGTGACACCTGTACAATTTTGCAGTCTTTGGGTACGGATCTTTCTTCGAGCGAGCGGTTGTATATGATTGTGAAGTATTGAGCTATTGCATCAGCCTACACCGAAAGGAACCTAATTGATATACAATCTGGACCAGGGGACTTGCTTTTATTAAGTGATTTAAGTTTCTTCACTACTCCGAGGTTCAACGAACCCTCCACTTAGGTGTCCTAGGCTTAAAATGTTTTACAGTGATATGTAAAAAATGTTCTGTGCGCTAATGCCTTCCTTGTATTCAGTCAAATCGAAAGTAACGTTTAGCCTCGATAGTAGACAGATTGGATGACGACGCCAGAGCAGGGTAAGGACTGATATTAGGACAGTACCACGTGTCTCTAGAACTGGTTTCATACAAATCCCAAATGGTTTTCTAGCACGTGTGATACGATGTTTTTTTTTTCCTACTCATCATCTTCTGACTGGTTTCACGAATTACTCTCCTGTGCCATCTTCTTCATCTCATAGTAGCACTTCCAATCTAGGTCCTCAGTTATTTGCTGAATGTATTCCAATCTCTGTCTTCCTCTACAGTTTTTGCCGTCTACAGCTCCCTCTAGAACCATGGAAGTCATTCCCTCATGTCTCAACAGATGTCCTATCATCTTGTCCTTCCTCCTTGTCAAAGCTCTCCACATATTCATTTCCTCTCCGAATCTGCACAGAACCTCTTCATTCCTTACCTTATAAGTCCACCTAATTTTCAGCATTCATCTGTAGCACCACACCTCAAATGCTTCGATTCTCTTCTGTTCTGGTTTTCCCACAATCCATATTTCACTACCATGCTGCACTCCAAGCGTGCATTCTCAGAAATTACTTCATTCAGTTATGGATATTGTTTGATACTAGTGGACTTCTCTTGGTGAGGAATGCCACTTTTGCCAGTGCTTGTCTTCTTTGGATGTCCTCCTTTCTCCGTCCGTCATTTTTTTTTCTTTCTTTTTTTTTCGGTTTAGGTAGTAGAATTCCTTAACTTCATCTACTGCGTGACCATCAACCCTGATGTCAATTTTTTCATTGCTCTCATTCCTGCTACTTCTCATTACTTTCGTGTTTCTTCCATTTACTGTCAATCCGTATTCTGTGTGGTGTCACCGCCAGACACAGCCGACTTTGCTAGCGATGATTCACTGTCTACATACGCTCTGATTTGCCGAGACGACAGTTTAGCATATCCTTCAGCTACGTCATTTGCTACGAGCTAGCAAGGCGCAATATTCAGTTACTTCCAGAATGTACTCTGAACAGATAATATTGCGAATCATGTAGCGTCAAGAGCGACGTTCATCATTAATGGATTAAAGTTAAGTATCAAACTAATTACGTCCGCTTTCTGAATTCTCATTCCTTGTCATGTTCCAGCCCTCACGTCAGTATAGTCCTTCCCTCCTCACGCCAGCCTGCGTGAGCAAAAACGCGTGCATTTCGGCCTCCTCTAGTAACATGGTGTTGGCTCTTCTGCCAACACATAATTCTGTATTCGCTTTCTTTTATTTCCATCATAGCTTCTTCGATGCACAGACTGAATAGTAGGGGCGAAAGACTACATACCTTTTTTACACCATTTTTCATCAGAGCACTACGTTCTTGGTCGTCCTCTCTTATTCTTTCTTGGTCCTTCTACATATTGTATTTTACCCTTCTCTCCCTATAGCTTATCGTTAGTTTTCTCAAAATTTTGAACATCTTGCACGATTTTACATTGTAGAACGCTTTTCCCAGATCGACAAATCTTATGAACGTGTCTTGATTTTTCTTTAGTCTTGCTTCCATTATCAACTGCAACGTCAGAATTGCTTCTCCTGTGCCTTCACTTTTCCATATTAATGACTCAAGCAGTGGGAATACCTGTAACTGCAGATCAGTCAAGAAACATTGTCTGATGTACCAGCCGGTGTTTCAACTGAGTGGATTGTAGCTCCTGAACAGTTTGTGCACAGAGACGGCGAATTGGGGATCGAGTAAGCTAGCCCAATCACCTTTAAACCAGACGGTCTTACATCTGCCATCCATAATCTAACCTGGACATAGCGAAAGCTTATAGAACTGGAACTGGAGCAAATGAGCTTTGTTATCTTCGAAAGTCGCTGAGCAGTTTAAAATGTTAATTTCTTTGAGAGGCTCAACTGAGATCTGTCAAAACTGTGGCCAACAATTAGCATTTATTCTCTCACGATAAGCACGCTGCACCTCGATTTAAATGCAGGTGGACTAAATAATTTACGTGAAGAATGAAATTAAAGCACATTGTTTTCTCTGTCGAAAACGTGTAGCCTTTGCATGTGTTCCATTCCTCCCATGATTTGGAGATCAGCTGTAACTGGCTTCTTGATGTTGTGGTGATAGGATAGGCGGAAAGGGTATAAAAAAATTACAGAGCACTATACTGTGTCTGATATAGTGAATAATTTGCTGTTAACGGTGATGACAAGGAGAACGACATTATACATCCCTGTGGGACTGTGTTATGCTGCTCTAACCACAAAGCTCAAAATACTAACGAGAATTCTTTAAAGACGAATGGAAAAACTGGTAGAAGCGGACCTCGGGGGAGATCAGTTTGGATTCCGTAGAAATGTTGGAACACGTGAGGCAATACTAACCTTACGACTTATCTTAGAAGAAAGATTAAGAAAAGGCAAACCTTCGTTTCTAGCATTTGTAGACTTAGAGAAAGCTTTTGACAACGTTAACTGGAATACTCTCTTTCAAATTCTGAAGGTGGCAGGGGTAAAATACAGGGAGCAAAGGCTATTTACAATTTGTACAGAAACCAGATAGCAGTTATAAGAGTCGAGGGACATGAAAGGGAAGCAGTGGTTGGGAAAGGAGTGAGACAGGGTTGTAGCCTCTCCCCGATGTTATTCAATCTGTATATTGAGCAAGCAGTAAAGGAAACAAAAGAAAAATTCGGAGTAGGTATTAAAATTCATGGAGAAGAAGTAAAAACTTTGAGGTTCGCCGATGACGTAATTCTGTCAGTGACAGCAAAGGACTTGGAAGAGCAGTTGAACGGAATGGACAGTGTCTTGAAAGGAGGATATAAGATGAACATCAACAAAAGTAAAACGAGGATAATGGAATCTAGTCAAATTAAATCGGGTGGCGCTGAGGGGATTAGATTAGGAAATGAGACACTTAAAGTAGTAAAGGAGTTTTGCTATTTAGGGAGTAAAATAACTAATGATGGTCGAAGTAGAGAGGATATAAAATGTAGACTGGCAATGGCAAGGAAATCGTTTCTGAAGAAGGGAAATTTGTTAACATCGAGTATAGATTTAAGTGTCAGGAAGTCGTTTCTGAAAGTATTTGTATGGAGTGTAGCCATGTATGGAAGTGAAACATGGACGATAACCAGTTTGGACAAGAAGAGAATAGAAGCTTTCGAAATGTGGTGCTACAGAAGAATGCTGAAGATAAGGTGGGTAGATGACGTAACTAATGAGGAGGTATTGAATAGGATTGGGGAGAAGAGAAGTTTGTGGCACAACTTGACTAGAAGAAGGGATCGGTTGGTAGGACATGTTTTGAGGCATCAAGGGATCACAAATTTAGCATTGGAGGGCAGCGTGGAGGGTAAAAATCGTAGAGGGAGACCAAGAGATCAATACACTAAGCAGATTCAGAAGGATGTAGGTTGCAGTAGGTACTGGGAGATGAAGAAGCTTGCACAGGATAGAGTAGCATGGAGAGCTGCATCAAACCAGTCTCAGTACTGAAGACCACAACAACAACAACAACCATAAAGTTGGTGGAAGTGTCCGACGGTGTAATACCCCTGTGTGGTAATAAAGGGATTTTGAAGCCCAGAAAACCTGTCGGCGCCGGACTGTACAGCTGCCTCCAGCAGGGACATGTTATCAGAAGTGGGGCGATGTTTCCAAGAGGAACACTGTGTAATGAAAACAATATTCAGTTTTTATGTGGACTAGGTTATCTGCCGACGCTGGGGCGTATTGACAGCACCATAGACGGGTCCGTGCGAGGATATAATACTTCTATGTTTTTTCATTACTAATTTATACGGTTGGATTCCTCCATGTAAGTGGTCAGAAGTGGCTGTGGACGGGTATGACAAGGAACAGAACAAGTCTTTAATTCTTCCATCCGATAAGCACAGTCATCTACGTGCATTGGTTTCGTCACGTAATTATTAAAACCGAAAGGACACACCATGAAGCAGCTGTCTGATTCGGAAGGAAACCGATACGTATAATGGACACATACAGACAAACACATGATTATAATTTCAGAATAATTGGATGATTTATTCAAGAGTAAAACCTTCACAAACTGAGCTAGTCAGTAACTCATTGGTCCATCTCTGGCGCTTATGCAAGCAGATATTCGGCTTGGCGTTGATTTACAGAGTTGTTGGTTACCCTCCTGAGGGATATCGAGCCAGATTCTGTTCAATTGGCGCGTTAGATCATCAACATCCCCTGCCCACAGTGCTCCAATCGTTCTCAGCTGGAAAGACATCAGGCGGCGTTGTTGGCCAATTTAAGGTTTGCCAAACATGAGGACAAGCAGTACAAACTCTTACCTTGTGCGGGGTACGTCATCAGTGGTCATCGGAGCTCAGTTCGAAGTAGAGTCCATTACTGAAGACATTTCTATACCACTAAATGAGATTCCAGCCCGAGCCGTTTCTGGGGAAGACCCGAACAGCAGTGGGATACCAACCTGTCTGTCGCCTGCCATACGACCCGACAATCGGGTCAGGGGTACCATTTTGTTTCTCAGCAGGACCCTTTGGTTGTCTTCCGCGGCACCTTTACAGCACAGCTACATGTTGATTACATGCTGTTCGCCCTTTCGTTGCCCTTCATGGCAAGCCATCCTCGTCTTACGTTCAGCAAGACAATGCCCGCCCACACAAGGCGAGAGTTTCGACTGCTTGTCTTCGTGCTTGCCAAACCCTTCCTTGGCCAGCATTGTCACTGAGTCTATTCCAACATGAGAGCGTTTGGAGCGTTACTGGAAGGGCCTTCGAGGCAGCTTGGGATTTTGACGATCTAACGCCAATTTGGCACGATGTCTCTCAGAAGAACATACAACAACTCTATCAATGCCAAGCTGACGACTGCTTTCAAGGGGCCAGAGGTGAACCAACGTATTATTGACTTGCTCACTTTGTAATGATTGCTATCTTTAATGACTCATCCAATTTTTCTGAAATTTTAATGATTTGTTAGTCTGTATATGTACATCATATCCATTCCTTCGTGACGTGTCTTTTTTCCTTCAGTGAGTGTATTCCGCGGTGAGCGGCAGGTGTGGTTACAGCCAGAGGCGTACACATGCGAGGCTACTTCTTCCACAGTTCAGCAACTCGATGCCCTTGCTCGACGTCGACGCGCCACGGCCCGCGAGATGGCTCTCTGTGACGCGAGGCGAAATAGCGGCGGCAGCAGCCATAGCGACAGGTCAGAGTGTAGCCCAGATTCTGTGATCCGCTGATTGAAGAGCAGCAGCGGGCTGCTAGCGGACTCCGGCGGTGGCTAGAGGTGCCGTGGAGGCTGCAGAAACGTGCTGGCTGTCAGACAAGAGCTCCGTCGAGTGCGCCGGCGGAGTTTACGCGACGGCTCCAGGGCTGCGACAGTGGAAGTCCTAACGGCAACTGACACACGGCAAGTGAAAAGCGTCATTGGGAAATAATGTTAATAAAAAAAATTTTAACATTACAACCAAGACTGTTTGTCTCATATAGTCGTTTCACTCTAAGCAATGCCGTTACTGCACAAACTCTGATATTCAATGGAACTAATCATTACTGCAGTACATCTGTATGGATAAGGAATCTACTTCTTCGTCATTTAGGTTTAATTTTCTCTCTTATGACGGGACTTGCATTGTTTGGTGGGGAGCTGACTCTCTTTGGCCCTGTAGTTAGTGAGCCGCGCTGACGACAAACATTTACCAGTGGGAGCGCAGCGCCACCTCGCAGGTCTAGGACTTTTTGCCGTCATGGCTGTATTTTTCTTAATTTCAGAATGACAGTAGTCCCACACTGTAAAATGGAAATCGGCCGGGACGCTTTGTAAAAAACTAAACCCCGCCCCAACAGGCCATGAAAGCCCAACGGCATCGACCGGCCGCCCTGTCATCCTCAGCCTACAGGCGTCACTGCATGCGTGTATGGATGGTCATGTGGTCAGCACATCACTCTCCCGGCCTTATGTCAGTTTACGAGATCGGAGCCGCTACTTTTCAATCAAGTCGATCCTCAGTTTGCCTCAAAACGGTTGTGTGCACCACGCTTGCCAACAGCGCTCGGCAGACCGAATGGTCATCCATCCAAGTGCTAGCCCAGCCCAAGGGCGCTTAACTTCGTGACAGGACGGGAACCGGTGTTACCACTGCGGTAAGGCCGTTGTGCGGGACACTTTTGTCGCGTGAAAGTATTGTTTCAGCGACCCTTGCCCAGATTACGAATTTACTTTGACCGTAGACGCTCTCATTCCGGATAAATTTAATTTCGTTAAACACAAAGACCGAATCAGCAACTCGTTGTTGATCGAGTGATTTGTCTGAGTTTCTGAGACGGAATTCAGTGGAAGTTACGTGAAGACGGAGACGCTGTCATTCTCTCTGCTGACAGAAAGAGAACGCCACTGTGTTTCATCGCTAAGATGACAAGACAGTGGCAGTCTAGCTTCAAGAAAAGCCAAATAGATCGCTCTTCTGACCTCATAAAGGAGACTATAACTCCTGGACTCCTCTGGGCTACAGCAAGAGAGAGAGAACCGCTTGAAACCACAAGTACCAGCGCCATCGCTTCTATGTGGTTTATCTTAGGTACCCAGAGAGTATATACCATTTTGGCGCATAGTCAGTGCTTTCAGATCATTGACATGCCAAATGAAACTTAAAGCCACTGTCCCAGTTGCCAGCGCGAGTCACTGCAGTCACTACCTGAGAGACTGAACGCAGCTTGCGGATGTCGCAATGACAATAAAACTAGAACAGGCGTCATAATGGCGAAACGACATGTCGTTTCACTGCCCACGAGGGTTCCTATCCAAGAAACACAATCTCTATTCGAGTGACTTATTGAACATCCAGCGTGAAGTGTGGTTTGTTAACTTGTATTCTGGGTAACCAGAGTATACAGGGGATGGAAATATATATCGGGAAACTCTGAGGTCTGCGCAGATCGTTTCGCATTTAATTAATTACTTAGAATCGCCACTGAACTAAGTTGGGAAAATTTAATTATAAAAGACAATTAATCACACATTTGGTCCACTTGAGTTATATTCTTAATTGCTTTTAGCGGTTGATCAATTAAAATCAAATTATTCATGAAGCATACTCTTTACGAGTGAAAGCCAACAGGAGGTTTAACCTCAAACAATGTACTAAATTCTCACTGACAAGGAAACTTCCCCATCGCACCCCCCTCAGATTTAGTTATAAGTTGGCACAGTGGATAGGCCTTGAAAAACTGAACACAAATCAATCGAGAAAACTGGAAGAAGTTGCGTGGAATTATGAAAGAAATAAGCAAAATATGCAAACTTACTAGTCCATGCGCAAGATAGGCAACATCAAGGACAATGTGAACGCCGGAGTGCCGTGGTCTTGTGGTTAGCGTGAGCGGCTGGGGAACGAGAGGTCCTTGGTTCAAGCCTTCCCTCGAGTGAAGAGTTAACTTTATTTATTTTGGGGTGACGGCATGTGCGTCACATGACAGGAATATGTTGTCGACCCACCTAACTTGGGGAATGGGTAAAAAGATTCTTCTACCTTGCCCGATTTAGATTTTCTTGTGGATGTGATAATCACTCCCAAAAAAGTGATGAAAACATAAAGAGTTTGTCACATAAACTGCAACAAATAAATGCTACAGTTTCACAGTCGCACAGTTTTCCCTGTGCTCTGTGAAAACATATGTTTTAAACGTTTTCAAATTTTTCCGTTTAGGTGTAGCTTTATAGCTCCGTATTCCCCATGCGGGAGACGACAGAACCTGGTAATTATAATAATATGGGGTGTCCATTAGGAAAAAAAAAACATAAGTTTGTATCGGGTACGTTTTAGAATGTCTCATAGTATGTTATTTCATGAGTCACTGCCTTACTTTCATACCCGATAATGTTGTTTCTCGATACCTATTATTGTTCTAGAGATATTTGCGCTGAAACGTTTAAGTGGACCACCCTGTTTTAAAACGTCTATGTTATGTTTTCTGTTTGTATTAGAACTGCTTATTCTCTAGCTCCGTTGTCGTTTATTAAAAATTCAACGAAAATGCTTTGATATAGGGTTTTGTAATTGATATAATAATTGCTGTACAATACCTGTTGAAATAAGGATGAGAGGAATAAAGAACGTTGTGTACAGTTACACTACAATGTCACTGATGTCCTTAGCTAAATGGAGGGCGGGTGAAATACTTTTTATACATCACAGTACCAAATTATCTCTGCTCTTTTGGCTTGAGAACTTGTAACAGTAATTTTTCTTCTTTGTCTGTCTTCGTCTCATTCCCTCCCTCCATTTCCGACTATATTTTTACAGTTTGAAATACATCTCCGCGCTTTGTTATAATGTGATCATATAGGAAACCAGGGAATTGGCAATTACACTGTTCAAATAAAAGTTCCGAAAGAAAACCATGATTTAATGTGGAACGAGCAGACGGAAATGTAGTTTAATTTTCTTCGGTCAGATAACATTGTGATTTCTTTCTCCCACTATTTAAAAATAAATCAGCGCGCAATGATTCCATGTATCAGTACAGATGGCTATTCAAAACTGAAAGGTAACTAGAGGCCGGATGAGGGTTTTCATACACATTTTAAGACGAGTGCTCAGTGCTAACAATTATGTGAAACTGTGTGTTTTATTTTACAATCAATTTATGTGAATGTGAACATTTTATTAGTTGATAAATCCGTAAGTTAAATTTGCAGAATATTAAAAATCCATGTTGATTAACACCCACTGCAGATTTCAACGTAAGAGTCAGCCAATTTTTAATAGTTATTATACGTTCCCGCAGACGTATTCTTCATCGCAATAGTTTACGGAACGAACATAACTCTTTTCATAACGATCTGTATTAAGAAGGAACTTCAGACTTCGTACATATACGTCTCTGTATTTAACAAATTTTGCAGATTGTTGTACTTCATTATTATTTTATATCTTGTGAATAAAAACAAAAATCACCTACTGAATGTTATTTCAACACAATTTGAATGCTACAATATAATCAACAGGATTAATATCAATTGTTGCTGATGACCGTATTATTGAGTGGCCCATCATCACTAAAGATGACAATTACTATATCAGTCTCATCCTTCTGTAAAATATGTACAACTTTATGTCACAGTAGTAATACATAGATATTCAATACTGGTTTAGATTAATGCGCTGTATGAATAATACTACTGAAACTATAAGAACGTCTGCAACTTACAACTGTTGCAATCATTGGTATGGACTGCAACGAACTAAACGTAACTTTTACAAAATTAGAAGATTCTTTAGCATTATCTACGAACTGTAATTTAATTGAAGTGTTAGCACCCCACTCTCCAGAACCGACACTGTGAAAGTTTTGTTAATAAAACTTCTCTATTTAAACTAGACTGAACTGCATGTGACTGCTTTAGTCTTTACTAAAACTTGCATATGACTACGTATTTAACTGAACTGAACTTCATCTGACTGCATGAAAATATTGTTGGAAAATTAATACTCAAAATACACATCTGACTGCATGAAAGTTTAGTGGTAAAAATAAATGAGTCACCAACCCGCATCTGACTGCGTCTGTGGACATAGCTCGTGCACTCCTTCCCGTTTAGCCGATAATAAAACATATATTCAACTCAGCCGTAGTGCAATGGTATAAAATTGTCATTCTAGATAACTTTACTCATATTGGCCCTGTTTGTTACTTAATAAAAGTTCTGTCCTGATCTGAATAATTTGCCAACTATGCAATGGCATATAGATTATTTTACTCTGATAAATGAAATTATTAGCTTTACTCATGGGAACCTTACTTTAATGTACCTTTTGGTTCAATGCAAGCACAGGATGCGAAGAACGACATAAGGTGTGAGATGAAACTCTAAATTGATCTAAAAAATATTTATTGTTCAAACTCTTAAGGCACATGTGAAAAATAAAAAAACTTCTATAGCATGGATTTACGAGAAAGTTTCACAAACGCTTATTTCATCAACAATGGGAATTCTATCTAGCTTTTAGACATTATTTAACCAAAGAAAACCTATTTTATTAATTATTCTTTCTAGTTTCCCATGTGCCGAGTTTCGCTTAATATAGCTTATTACGTGCGTAGCGCCAATTCTTACTTTAATGCTGTCACGACCCGGTTGTCTCCTGCAGGCATCTAGCTCCAACTCGAAACACTGCATGGGGGCTTAATTAAATATAATGCAAATATTTTTAATTTTAGTCGCTGTTTGTCCGGCTACGAAGTCTCGTAACCGGTTGGCCCTGACTAGTATTAGTACGCAATCTGACTGCATAGAATAACAACAAAGAATGAAAGGAAATTTCCGTTACCACAATTAATTAATTAAGTCCCCAGCAACTATAAAAGCTACGAAACAAAAACTACAGAACAACAAAGCACAAGTGTAACTGTTCTGTGTCTGGAAGTGTGATTCAACGTACACATCTGGCACGGTTCTTCCTCAATAAGACAAGATATTTTAAATACCATTTACACTGAATTAATTAAAAAAACTGAAATACTATAATTGCACATAGAAACCCGAATTACAGTCTAATACATGAACACAAGCAAGATGCTTTGTTGACTGAACCTGTGACCAAGAGGCATTGTTAGTTAGGAAATTTAAAAAAAAATTAAAAAATGTTTTTTACCTTCATATATATTTACTAAAAATACACTCTGATCATTACAACATCTCCATTCGAACAACATCTGCTGTCTAGCCCATTAAAACAACTGCACACGACATGGCCTCAAATAATACAGCTATCAACATCCTCTCAGCAAAGCACTAACCACCACCACTTCTGAACAAGCACTGCCAGTGGAGGCGGCTGAATAATGCTCTTTGGCGCAATCTCTGGCGCTGTGACTCAGTGTAGCCACCTTTCATATGCCCCTCCTCCACGGGCTAGAATTTGATGGTATTTTTGCCAGCATTGGTGGTGAAAATACCACCAAATTCGTCCAAAAAAAATACAGACAAAAATAAAAGATAATATTAATAAGTAAATATCACATAACTAGATAAATTTTGGCTTTGAACTGACCCTTCAATAAACTAATATATAAAATACAGTAAGGAATACAAATGCTTGCATACATGTTATTTTACATAATAGTTTACACAAGTATCATGTGGTTAAACAGATCAATCAACAGCGTCAGCAATGACGAATATGTGCAGGTAAGAGTCTCATAACATTTCATAAACAGTAAATACACAAAACATCAGTTTATACAAATATTCACATAAAATCTTGTCAATAGTTCAATAAACAAGTAGCACTCCTCAGAGTAGTTGACAGTTCCAACAGTAGGACCCAGCAATGGTTAACAGCTGCAAATAGCAGTCTCATAACATTTCATCAGCAGTATTTAAACAGCTCCAATAGTGGCACCCAGCAATGTTGAACAGGTGCAGACACCAACAAGTGACATTATGTCAGTAGAAGCAGTTCCATCAGTGGCACCCAGCAATGTTGAGCGGGTGCAGACACCAACAAGTGACATTATTTCAGTAGAACCAGTTCCAACAGTGGCACCCAGCAATGTTGAACAGGTGCAGACACCAACAAGTGACATCATTTCGATAGAAGCAGTTCCATCAGTGGCACCCAGCAATGTTGAGCAAGTGCAGACAGCAACAAGTGACATTATGTCAGTAGAAGCAGTTCCATCAGTGGCACCCAGCAATGTTGAGCAGGTGCAGACAGCAACAAGTGACATTATTTCAGTAGAAACAGTTCCATCAGTGGCACCCATCATGTTGAACAAGTGCAGGTAACAGTCCATAATATTCACTATCAATAATTAGACAGTTCATCTGAGTTCATTAGCACAAATTAAACATTTTCAAGTGGCACCCATTAATGTTAAACAGGTGCAGGCATGAACAACAGTTTGGATGCACACACAATTGCTTTTACAAAATTATTATCAATGTTCTTACACTAAACATACAAATTATAATAAACACACAAATGACATGTGTATCAAGTAGTAGTGGCAGCAATGTATAACAGTCAATAATAGTTAGTCAACTTCATAGTCATCATGTCAAGACCAATGTTTGCCAAGCCAAATCAAATCTACGGTTGCTGGACAACTGTCAGTGTGCCAAGATATGCAAATACTTCCTCTCTCCAAAAAAAGTATATACTGCTTATTGATTTAACAAAGTGTGTGTAGACAGTCTTCCTTCCACTTGCGTGTTATAGTCTGCCATCTTCATCCTCCTTGTTCCATATAAACCAACAAAAAAAATATGCTCCTCCCTTACTTTACCTCTTATCCACCAAAACTCCAATAATCATCAGCATCACATAATCTTAATACTTCAATAATACCTCTTACGTCGATACATACAAACCTTATCATCAATATAATTTACCTTACGTCTTGTCCACTAAAACTCCAATAATCATCAACTTCACACAATCTTAATACCTCAATAATACCTCTTCAATACGTCGATACATATAAACCTTATCGCCAATATCATTTTACTTCCATAACAACTCTTTCCTCTAGTCAGTCTCCTCGAACATGTACAGATAAAATCCAAGTGCAAACTTCAATTCATCATCCCATGCAATCCGAAGACACAATGTCCACACACAACCTCTGTGTAATCCATCTGACCCATATCTTCTACTCATTATGAATCATAAAATACAATTTGGTTTCCTTGTCCATCATTAAATAAAAGAAATGCATACATGACCTCTAACAGCCTTTAGTTTGAATAACTTTCAGTAAGTAAGTACGAGTACGGAGTGTGAATGATCATAATATTTCACAGTGTGTACACCACTTCAAGAATCATAGCAAAACAGAAGCAAACATGTGGAGTATTTCTTGTGTCAAGTGTCACTTGCTATTTCAATTGCTCACGAAGAATGCAGTGTAATAACTGTCAATGGTCTAAACCTAGTGTTGGTCTGTCATGTCGTTAGCTTCCTTCCTATTAGCATAAATTTATGCAGCTTCCATAAAACCTCCAGCTCATGTGACTTCTATGAAGTTTCTTGTACTAATGTTGTTCGTCGAATTATAGCAGTTCATTTTCTTATCTTAAAAATATAAGGCACTGAGCGTCAGCAAAACATGCAACAGCGAGTAAATATACCAGTGGAGAACAGAATGTCAACAAGTGGATGCAGCACAATTCCTACAACGAGGCTCTGCCAAGCGAACAATCTATAATTAATACCACAGTGTGACCTAAACTCCATGCTCGTACACTGCATATCAGCATTTCTATATTCCAAATTAAAGAGTAGTTATGACAACAAACAGAAATGTATAAATATGCAATCCGTACGCAAAGCAGCAAATATGTATATTACGTAATAAACAGGTCATTAGCATCATATCAGCATAAGCAAATAAATGTTCATATGTAATCTTAATAAGTACACATGAAGGCGCAAGCAGATAAATCACAAAGTGTAACCTACGTACATAACCACATCAGCACAATTAATCACGTGACAATTATAAATTAAATAAATAAGCACAGCAGGCACATAATAGAAAAATATGACATCAGTGAAAAAGCAGTGCAGCCAAGCGATGCATAATATACACAAGTAACAACCCTGTTCATTAATCAATCATTGTCAATATCAGTTAACACGAAGTATGAATCACGTAATCGCGAGCAGCAAATTACGTCTAAAGTACGTACCAAGTGGAAATATGTTACCTGAAAAATAAACTCAATTAATAGTTACCTTTTTAGTTTACTACTTTCGTCTTCGAAATTACATTCTTCCTGAAATTTTCTCGATAGCAAGTCCTCTTAACGTCGGACACACACGGAATTTACCTCAAGTTCTTAAATATTTTATACAACCGTATCCTGAAAAGTACTGAACGTTAATAACATAATTTATCAAGTCACTATAGCTTTATACTGAATTTAATCGGAGAAATTAGACTGTGTATTTGTTTACGGCTGTCAGTGCATTCGCACTGAGCGCTCGATCAGCTGTAGGTACGCGTGACGTAGGAAGTAATTGTTTGCGGTCAACGACTGCCTTGTGCGCCGCGCAGACTCGACTGTTGCTTTGAGTATGTGCCGCCGCCGGAACACGGCGCGGTATCCTTGTACTCTCCGTGTGTTTACGTATAACTGTTAGTTTCTCTAAAGTATGTCATCTCACAAAAATTGTAATGTTCGATGTATGATGTATTCCCTTAGAGCGTCGAGATTTAAGAGTTTCTACTTCGACAGTGTTATCATGAATAATTTTGCGAACTCTATATGGACCGTTATAAAGCAGAATAAATTAGCGACACAAGTCCTTTCCTTTATGAGACAAACGGTGAGACTTAATTAACACCTTTTGAACAACTGACAAGGTTTTTAAACGACCAGGAAGTTTAGCTGATTTCTCTCTTCTAGCACCCGCAGATGCAATATTTTGTAGAGCCAGGTTGACAACTTCAGAATGCCGCAGTTTCCATGTAGGCAGAAAACGAACGATTTCAGAAATGCGATTTGTCGGTGCTTTATTTTTTAATATCAATATAGGCGCTAAAGAAGTTGAATCACTAGGGAGTTCATTCAGAATGTTTTGAAAAATATGAAGATACTGATTCCACGTTCTGTGTTTCTGATGACAATAAAGTCGACACAATTTATTGATTTCCTTCATCCATCTCTCTGAAGCATTAGATTGATGGTGAAAAAGTGAAATGAAAATTGGTTTAATCTTACGACGCCGTAGAGTACGAAGCCAAATTTTAGAGCGAAACTGTGATGCGTTGTCGAATATAACCTTCTCAACATGACCCACTTCTTTAAGAAAATGTTTTATGAAAGCATTAGATACTGAACGAGCTGTTGCTTTGCGTAAAGGCGTAAAACACACATATTTTGATGTCAATTTCACTGCTACCAAAATGTACGCAAAACCATTAGTAGAACGAATCACTGGACCGAACAAATCGACTGCAGCCATCTCCTTTAATTTCGCTGGAATGATAGGAAACAATGGTGCTCTGTGAGAAATAGTTGGCGGTTTAGCCTTTTGACATAATTAGCATTTGGCAAGAACAGATCGAATACGTTTTTCCATATTACTGAAGTAGCAATTTTCTCGTAATTTATGAAAGCATTTTCGGGTACCAAAGTGTGCATAACTGAAATGTGTATACCAAATCAATTTATTAACCCACTCAACAGGAATACAAACTAACCAAACAGAGTTGTCGACCGATTTTCGTTTAAAAAGAATATCATTGCGAACTAAATAATCCTGTCTAATCACTACGCTTTCCTTTCTCCTCCACTCCTCCTTAATGTCCTTCCAGATTGGATCCTTATTTTGCTCCTTAGCAACGTCCTGGAGCGAAGACGAAATAAAATTTTCAAACGCAACACCTTGAATATACATCAAACAATAATTGTTTTCTTTGTAATCCTCTTCAGTACTTTGTTTCAAACCCATAGATGCACGTGATAAGGCATCAGCAATAATATTTGAAGAACCCTGTATGTAAACAATACTAAAATGAAATTCCTGTAGATACAGCGCCCATCGTGACAATCTTCCATGTGTTAATTTTGTTGGCATAAGAAATTCCAGAGCTCGATGATCGGTGTAAACCTTAGTATGTCTGCCATACAAAAAGATGCGAAATTTTGTGAAAGCCCATACAACAGCCAACGCTTCAAGTTGCGTAATCGAATAATTCTTTTCTGATTTAGAGTGAACACGACTTCCAAATGCAATAGTTTTCTGTACTACAACGCCGTTTTCTTCTATCTCTTGACATAAATGTGCACCTAGGCCTTTGTATGATGAGTCCGTCACCAAACAAAAATCTTTAGATAAATCCGGATGTGAAAGAAGTGGAGCAGCAACTAAAGCATCACGAAGTTGTTCAAATTCTGATTGAGCTTCCTCATCTCAACACCAATTAGAATTCTTTCCAGATAGTTCACATAAACGACGTGTGGCCAAATTGTCCAATCTAACAAAGCGCCTAAGAAAATTACAGACACCAAGGAAACTACGAACATCACGTTTTGTAGTAGGAACAGCATAATTACGAATAGCATCTAGTTTCTCTGGATCAGGAAGAATACCTTGTGTAGAAATAATATGACCAAGAAATTTCACCTGAGAACGACCAAATTCAGAATTTTCCAAGTTCACTGTAATGCCAACTCTTGCAAAAATACGTAATAATGAATCCAAAATTTTGTTGTCCTTACTACAAGAACGTTTAGCAATAAGAATATCGTCAACATATGAAGTAATACTGTCACGAAGATAAACAAGTAAAATTTCGTTTAAACTATGAATGAATGCTGCTGAAGTTACAGTAAGTCCAAACGGTAATTTCCGACGTTGCTTTTGGGTAAAACAGTCATATCCGGTTATTCTTTACTGACTCTCTAAATAGATTAATAGTTGAAGAGTTGTTTTGATAGATACAAAGAATAGTAAAAGAGTAGGCAGCGGAGCAGAAAACTAAAAGGGAAATAGCCCCACTACAGCTCGGGGCCCTGTGCACGCTACGGCACATGTTCACTTAGTGTAGCGCATCCCCTGAGGACATAAATAGCCGCACATAAATTCCAGTTTGTGACTTAGTGGCCAATTTGGTGGAAGTGCATACATAAATTGATCTAACCATGAACATGGATGTATGTCATCCTTAGAATTGCGAAAGATCTTAAATTTCCGAACAGTTAAAAAGTGTTTATAGTCGAAGTTTTCGCCTCGTGGCGACAAAGACCTACCGCGTCTGTCCCAGTCCGAATGTCGATTATTGTCAAGTTCGCGCGCCTGGCGCTCTCTTGTTGCATCTCGTAAATGAAATAAATTATTTTCTTCAAAGCCCTCCGCTATCTGTGATTCTAAATTTCTTCTGCTGTCTTTTCCTACGATTTCGCCTTCAGTTTGTTCGACTTGCTTTTGCAATGCCTCAAATTCCCTTTTAATGCGTTCATTACATTTTCCCTGATTTTCAACATGTTTATTTATGCTCTGGGCTCTTCTGTTTCTGCAAATGGCAATGGAGCTGTATCATCTGAATCTCTGTCCCCATTTAAACTAAGACTCGTCAATTTATCTGAAATCTCCTCAACTCTTTCCGATAATTCACCCATTTGTTCTTTCTGTTTATTTACGTCTTCCGTAGGTGTCGCGACTCGGGTTTCAGCATTGACACATTTAGTAGTTAACTGTTCATACTGTTGTGTTAGGTTATTTATTCTGTCATTTGGTATGGATTCCTCGATTCTCTCAAATATTTCTTCCTTATCGTGTGCACATTGTAAATTTAACTTTGAAAATTTCTGTACTATCACGCGATCTCTTTCTTCCTTTTCTCTATCCTGTTCCTTTTGTCTAATTTCTATTGAAATTAATCTATTATTGTGAGCATTCAAAATCGGTTGTACTTCTTCTCTAATTTCTTTCTTTAATTCATCTTTCATATTATTGAAACATGTCCCTATTCGTGAGTCTAACCGTGTTTCCATTGTTTCCATCTCTGTTTTAATTGTTCCTATTTGTGAGTCTAACCGTGTTTCCATTGTTTCCATCTCTGTTTTAATTGTTCCTATTTGTGAGTCTAACCGTGTTGCCACTGTTTTTAATTCAGATCCTAACTGTGATCCCAAATTTAATATAGCACCCATCAACTGCTCCATATTAACTGGTTCGAAATTCTTTTCGCCCCTAACATTTCCCGCAAAACCAGCTTCCTTCGTCATAGCTGTAAAGCTATCTGTGTTCGATACTATTCCAGAATCTTCTGTCGTTAATCTCGTATTCTGAAAATTCTTTAATTGTGAAAAGTTTTGAACTGGTTCTGGACTATTTTCCCTGCTTATTAAATTGTTTTCTACTTCATTATTCATCATGCTGTTCTCCTGTGTTGGCGAGTTCGCCATGTTAACAATTTCGTCATTCTCACTATCCATCATTTTTGCCTTTTTCATTGATCGCGTAGTCATTTACAAAACATACAAAACTCGTCACTATACGAAAATTACACACAATATGACACTTTATCACCAACAATACCATTCACACGAAATGCTTCCCTCAAACACGATTAACGAACAATTGAAATCTTCATAATTGCACCAAATTGTCAAACGCGTATACAAGACATAAAAAATTAAATTCTGCAAAAATACCATTAGAAGAAAGACAAGACAACTACAAATGTTCAATTACCAAATCTACACATGCAATATAGACTAAATTACTAAACTACAAATTACTACAACAACACTACTGTCTACTATTTTTACTATCAAAAGAATTCCAAGGGACGATCCGAAGCAGCGGTCGCCACGTGCATGGGGGCTTCATTAAATACAATGCAAATATTTTTAATTTTAATTGCTGTTTGTCCGGCTACGAAGTCTCGTAACTGGTTGGCCCTGACTAGTATTAGTACGCAATCTGACTGTATAGAATAACAACAAAGAATGAAAGGAAATTTCCGTTACCACAATTAATTAATTAAGTCCCCAGCAACTATAAAAGCTACGAAACAAAAACTACAGAACAACAAAGCACAAGTGTAACTGTTCTGTGTCTGGAAGTGTGATTCAACGTACACATCTGGCACAGTTCTTTCTCAATAAGACAAGATATTTTAAATACCATTTACACTGAATTAATTAAGAAAACTGAAATACTATAATTGCACATGGAAACCCGAATTACAGTCTAATGCACGAACACAAGCCAGATGGTTTGTTGACTGAACCTATGACCAAGAGGCATTGTTAGTTAGGAAATTTAAAAAAAAAATAAAAAAATGTTTTTTACTTTCATATATATTGACTAAAAATACACTCTGATCATTACAACATCTCCATTCGAACAACATCTGCTGTCTAGCCCATCAAAACAACTGCTCACGACATGGCCTCAAATAATACAGCTATCAACATCCTCTCAGCAAAGCACTAACCACCACCACTTCTGAACAAGCACTGCCAGTGGAGGCGGCTGAATAATGCTCTTTGGCGCAATCTCTGGCGCTGTGACTCAGTGTAGCCACCTTTCAACATGTCTGCTGTCTCTGCGCATCTCCTCACCACTACCCAAACTTTTACCGCATGCACCTAGCTCTGTTAGCTGTCAAAGATCTTACTACTCGAAGATGTACTACTCGTCCAACCTTGCGGTTGGGAACTATCGACATTTTTCACTGGCTCTATCCTGATCGAATCTCAGCACATACCTTTCAACTGTACCAATACCTGACTATACGTGGAAACTAATTTTAAGTATTACAGTAACCCTTTTTGATAAAGGGCTAAAACTGATGCCCGACTGACATGTACTTGTAGCTTTGCCAACAAGGCCATGATGTTCTGGTACTGCAAACAGCGCAAAGCAAGGAGAAACTACAGCCGTTATTTTTCTCCCATGGCATGTAGCTCTACTGTATGGTTAATTCATAACGGCATCGTCGTAAGTGAGATATTCGGAAGCAATATAGTCCCTCCATTCGGATCTCTGGGCGGGGACTACTCGGGAAGATGTCGTAATCAGGAAAAGCAGAACTGGAATTCTACAGGTCGGAGAGTTTAATTTTAGATTGTTTAATCGAGTAGGTGGGTTAGAGCATTTGAAAAAGGAAATGGATAAATTGAAGCTGGGATATAGTGGAAAATAGTGAACTGCGGTGGTGGGAAGGATTTCTGGTCATGTCAGTGCGGGGTTATGCACACGAAATGAAATAGGGATAATGCATGACTTGGCCTCAAAATAAATAAGAGACAAGGAAAGAAGCTAAAATCGACAGCATAGTGAAAGTATTATCGTAGTCAAGATGGACACGAAACCGACGTCCACCATGAGAGCAGAAGCTTACATGGCAGCTTCCTACTCAGATTATGAAGAGAGTAAAGTTATTTATTTTGAGTTAAAGAAATTTACTCAAATTGTTAAGGGAGACCACAATTTAATAGTGGTGGCTGACTGGAATTTGATAGTAGGAAATGGAGGAGAAGGAGAAATGGTATCAGAACGTGGAATGGGGCAGAGAAATGCAAGTAGATGGCGCTTGGTAAAATTTCATCATCGTCAAAATTTGGTTTAAGAATCATGAAAGAAGTCTGTACATGTGAAAGAGACATGCGGTCACTGGAAGGATTCAGACTGCTTATTTAACGGTAAGACAAACACTAAGAAACCAGATATTAAACTGTAAGATATTCCCAGGAGCAAATGTGGATTCTGGGCATAATTTAATGGTTACAAACTGCAGATTTAAACTGAAGAAATTGCAAACTGTTCGAAACTTAAACAGTTATGACGTGGATCAAGGTTGTTGAGAGTTTCAGAGTTGAACATTAAGCAACGTTGGAAAGAAGAGGGGGAAAGCAATACAAAAGACGTCTGGGTAATCATGAGAGATGACATAGGGAAGGCAACAGAGAATAAAATAGGTGAAAAGACAAGACCTAGAAGAAACCCCTGGCTAACACGAAATATATTGAATAGAAGGAGAAAATATACATATTCTGCATATAAATTAGGAAATACAGACGTCTAAAGAAAGAAACTGACAGAAAGCGCAGAACCGCGAAGAAGGAATGGGTAGAGGACAAATACAAGGCTGTAGAAACACACATTCCAAGGGAGATAGACGCCCCATGTAAGACAATCAAGAGACATCTGAAAAACAAAACAGAAGCAGCTATATGAACATCAGGAGCTCTGATGGTAAGCCAGTACTGAGCATAGAAGGGAAAGCTGAGAGATGGAATGAGTATAGAGGGGATCTATATAAATGGCAGAAGTTTAAGGTCAATATTTTAGAAAGGGAATGAGGTAGGTGAAGATGAGATATATGTATTATTTGGCAGACTACTAGAAGACTTAAGTAAGGATAAGTCCCCTGGAGTAGATTACATTCCGCTCAGAATTGTTGAGATCCTATGCAGAACAAGCCATGACAAAATTGTTGCACCTGGTGTGCCAGGCATGAGATAGGAGAATAACCCTCAGACTTCAAGAAGAATGTAATAATTCCAATGCCAAAGAAGACAGATTCTGACAGATGTGAAACAGTGCAATGTGTGAATCAGTTCAAAACGAGATGTTCAATACTGACATGGATTATTTAAAGAACAATGGGTAACTGATGGATGCTGGCCTCAGGAAAGATCCATTTGGCTTTCGGGGAAATGTCGGCTTACATGAGGCAACACTGACCCTATGACTTATCCTAGAAGATAGGCTGAAGAAAGGTAAACCTACGTTTATAGAATTTTTAGACTCAGAGTAAGCTTTTGACGGCTTTGTCTAGATTGTACTCTTCGAAATTTTGAAGGTAGCAGGGATAAAATTTAGGGAGCGAAAGACTATTTTCAACTTATACAGGAATCAAATATTTGTTGTAATCAAGAGACGTGAAAGTGAGACCAGAGTGAGAGAGGGTTTGGTCTTGGAAAAGGTATTGCCTGCAATGGATAGTTTTTTGAAAAGAGATTACAAGATGAACATAAAAAAAAAATTAAACTAGAGTAATGAAATGTAAGAGAATTAAATCAGATGGTGCTGAAGGAGTTAGTTAACAAAATGAGAAAATGAAAAGAGTAAATAAATTCTGGTATAAGTAAATAGGATGTAAAATGCAGACTGGGAATAGCAACAAAAGAGTTACCTAAAACTGGGGATCTGTTAACACGTAATTTAAATTTACATGCTAGTAAGACTTTCCTGAACGTATTTGTCTGGAGTGTGGCCATGTATGGAAGTGAAACGTGGATGATAAGCAGGTCAGACAAGAAGACAATGTGGTGCTGTAGAACAATATTCTAGATCAGGGCTTCCCAACCTTATCAGCTGGCGGACCCCTTCTTCAGTCGAAAATCAATGGCGGAACCCTAGTGAGTCAATAGCACAATAACTTTAAATTTCAGAGCAAACCCATGGGAACTAAAATCTTCTTAATGCAAGTGCCATGCTCCCAATGACCGCCTCTCCACCCCCCCCCCCCCTCCCCCAAAGTATCAATAGTCTTTGGTTTAGAGATGAAAGAAAACAACTTGAAATTAACGATCCAATTTTAATTCCCACTGTATCCAGTCACTTACTGGTGGATTTACTATTTTTAACTCACTATAGCCTTATTAAAATTACTTGGTAACTGACATTTCCTCCAAGAGCAATCAACGTCACATCCAAACTGTTCGCTGTTGACAAGCTACCGCTTGTGGTCTGCTCACTTCCACTGTTTGGCTACTGTTGTCCAAGGAGCATGCATATTTCGTAACAATCGTGTGTGTGTGTGTGTGTGTGTGTGTGTGTGTGTGTGTGTGTGTGTGGTTTTTCGTGAAATCCGAAGAAAAATGTTCAAACGTATGCAAAGTCTATGGTACTTAACTGCTGAGGTCATCAGTCCCTAATCTTACACTATTAACCTAAGTTTAACTTCCGCTAAGGACAACACACACACACACACACACACACACACACACATACACACACACATGTCCGAGGGAGGACTCGAACCTCAGGCGGGAGCGGCCGCGCAATCCAAGGCGACATGGCGCCCTACCGCGCGGCCATTCTGAGCGGCTGTGAAGAAAAGAGGCAACCCATGATTCGGGGTACAAACACATCACGAAAGAAAAGAGACCAAGGAAGTGCCTTTAAAGGACTATTGTGACACCTGTTGTGCTATGTGTGGGAACACATTCACTCAGTTGACATGCGTTTCCAAAACCGGATTTCGTAAGCCGATGTCCCGGTTCCGCTTTTGGTTGGTTAGGTAAACACTTCAAAACGATTCTGGAAATCTGCTTTTATAGAGCCGTTTTCCAGTTCCACAACCGATTTTCGTGCCCACGTACACAGGTCGGAAAGTCTAGGTATTTTTACGCCTTTGCGTATCTACTGAACGGCAGCTGTCAGTCCATAGCCGGCAGCTTAGCAGGTGGCGTTGCAACAGTGTACTGTCGGTTGGTAGCTGGCAACTGGCAGGCGGCGTAGCAACGGTTTAGCCATGGCTGACAACTTCAACTACACTACTGGCTGTCATGTCCCCACAGAAAATACCCTCTACCACGCACCAATTAATCAATGTCAATCATACCATCCACATACATTCACTTTGGAAAAGTATCTGATCTGATTTTCTCGTAACATATGCGGCGACAGCTCGACGACGCCAAAGTATTTTCTAGTGCGTTTATTCTTTGACATAACAGAGATGCATATATGCATTCCCCATGGTTGTTGGAGTGGTAACTAGGACAGCTTCGGGAGTATATGTTGAGGGATTGACGTGTTTCTGAGAGATACATATTTTGCTTTTCTTCTCGCTAAAGCGAGCGAATTAACATTTGTGCCGCTAGCGGTTTGTTTGAAGAGAAAGAGACTGTAAACGGAAAATAATTAAGACGTGTAATCACCGGAGATCTGGACATGTAATGGAGATGGATTTAATACACAATTTCCTTCATAAATAAGGTTTATGACGTTTTTGTTCTGGAGTGAATGAACGAATGAGTTTTTTCTGAATCATTTGATGATCACGTTGGCCCTTTAATTAGTGGGGAAGTTTCAGCTGTGTTGAACAGAGCCTGCAATCACTGAGTCTGTGTTAAATCGTCCAAAAAGGCTTCGTACACATCTGGAATTCGCAATCTTTCGTAAAAGGAACAAATTGTCCACATGATTGATTCTCCCGACTGAATACAGTGTTTAACAGTAATAATAAATGTAAAGATCTCTTACAGCAGGCCAGCCCCTGATTACCAAGACGAAGGACTCCACCAAAGATTCTATTTGGCTGATTTCACGTAATGAAATATTATATTAAAAACTGTACATAGATAAAGGAGAGAAAGAGAGAGAGCGAACGAAAATAGAGATAATACTAATAATCCTCCATTAGTCTAACTTTTCACCTGTCTTATCACGGATCAGCCAAGAAATGGGAGGCCCTTACTTTACTGTATAGATTTATGTGTGAAGGTGAAAGGATCTTAAAGGCAACAGATACACGTCTATACAGACAAGACATTACACAAAGTTGCGGCTAGCTGCATTCATCATCTATTCTTAGATGAAGAGACGGCAACTTATTATCCGAAACATTTAAAAAAATGTTAAATGGCCAATAAAATTGCTACACCAGGAAGAAATGGAGATGATAAACGCGTATTTATTGGAAAAATATATTATACTAGATCTGACATGTGATTACATTCTCACGCAAATTGGGAGCATAGATCCTGAGAAAGCAGTACCTAGAACAATCACCTCTGGCCGTAATAATGGCCTTGATACACCTGGGCATTAAGTCAAACAGAGCTTGGATGGCGTGTACAGCTACAGCTGCCCATGCAGCTCCAACACAACACCACAGTTCATCAAGAATAGTCACTGGCGTATTGTGACGAGCTAGTTGCTCGGCCACCATTGACCAGACGGTTTCAATTGGTGAGGAAACTGGAGATTGTGCTAGCCAGGGCAGCAGTCGAACATCTTCTGTATCCAGAAAGGCCTGTACAGGACCTGCAACAAGCGGTCATGCATTATCCTGCTGAAATGTAGGGTTTCGCAGGGATCGAATGAAGGGTAGAGCCACGGGTCGTAATTTAACGTCCACTGTTAAAAGTGCCGTCAATACGAACAAGAGGTGACCGAGACGTCTAACCAATGACACCCCTTACCATAGCGCCGCGTGGTACGCCAGTATGGCGATGACGAATACACGCTTCCAATGTCCGTTCACCGCGATGTCGCCAAACACGGATGCGACCATCATGATGCTGTAAACAGAACCTTGATTCATCCGAAAAAATGACGTTTTGCCATTCGTGCACCCAGGTTCGTCGTTGAGTAAACCATCGCAGACGCTCCTGTCTGTGATGCAGCGTCAAGGGTAATCGAAGCCATGGTCTATGAGCTGATAGTCCATGCTGCTGCAAACGTCGTCGAACTGATCGTGCAGATGGTTGTTGTCTTGCAAACGTCCCCATCTGTTGACTCAGGGATCGAGACGTGGCTGCACGATCCGTTACAGCCCTGCGGATAAGCTGCCTGTCATCTCGACTGCTAGTGATACGAGGCCATTGGGATCCAGCACGGCGTTTTGTATTACCCTCCTGAACCCACCGATTCCATATTGTGCTAACAGTCATTGGATCGCGACCAACGCGAGCAGCAATGTCGCGATACGATAAACTACAATCGCGATAGGCTACAATCCGAACTTTATCAAAGTTGGAAACGTGATGGTAAGCATTTCTCCTCCTTACACGAGGCATCACAACAAAGTTTCACCAGGCAACGCCGGTCAACTGCTGTTTGTGTATGAGAAATCGGTTTTAAACTTCCCTCATGTCAGCACATTGTAGGTGTCGCCTCCGGCGCCAACCTTGTGTGAATGCTCTGAAAAGCTAATCATTTGCATATCACAGCATCTTCATCCTGTCGGTTCAATTTCGAGTCTGTAGCACGTAATCTTCGTGGTGTAGCAATTTTAATGGCCAGTAGTGCACTACTTGGACTCTATATCGTGGCAGCCAGCCTCGACTGTAAACAAATTAGGAAAACAGACAAACAGACTCTCTTATCGCTATATAAGAAGACAAAGCATTTCACAGAACGTGAGACTTTTTTTCTCAATGGAAACAATTCTGGCAGAGGAGGTTTACCTTTTACAAGGGCACGTGAAAAGTCCTCATTTGTTTACGCTCGCAGCCAATTGCCACAATATAGTGTCTGAGTAATAGCAAGTATTTGTAATTGAAGTATAAGCAGGCCATATTTTTAACTGAGAGGACGGAATATATTATAAAGAAGAGAAATTAGCTTTGGAGATCATTTTAATTTTCGTAACAAAAATAGCAATGCCAACAGAACTCAGTTAATAATTATTTTGTAAATAATAGAAGACAGAAACAAAATTCCTACAGAGTTATAGGTCAGGTACGTTCACAGAGCATCTACGAAGAAAAATGCTTTCTTCTTTACTATACATGAGTCTGTATGAATAATAATGGAATCCTAATGTGATGGTTGAGGGTACTCCTGCTGACACAATTTTGAAAAGTTGGGTTCAATTCTTGACAACTGAAGACGGATGTCTGGCTCCGCATCTAGACAGCTTCGGTACTTAGTTTTGTGGGAAGCATAGATCGAGAATCCAGATTCACACATGTACGCTGTGGCAAACGGAAGAAGTACACGTTTTGCCTTTTCATCAATGGTGTAATATTTCTTGTTATCCATACGGATCCAAAAGTGTGAGTAACCGTCAATATCAAAACTTGATTTCAAAGTAGGGTCTGTGGCAATTTCTATCAACAACTCATATTTATTTGATGATAGAATGTTCGGGCTTTTTGGATACAGTGAATGTGTTGACCACCCATTCGTATTTCTGCAGCTTCACATCTTCAGCTGTTGGGAAATAATGCTCCAACAACGACATCAAGTTTCGGAGATGTACCAGGATTTGATGAAACAAATTCTTCCCAAATGCCAATGTTTTGTTTTTCAAAAACTCCTTGAGAAGAGGAAAACACTCGACCTCCTCCTCCTCGACACTCTCTGCCCAAAAATTGATTTTCCTCTTGAATGCTCGAAATTTGTCGATAGCAGTGACCTTTGTTTCACTCTGCACTTGGAGTGAAATATTCTTTTCGCTCATTTTGGAGAAAATGTCTGACAAATAGGAAAGTATACATTGCAAATTTTCGTCATTAATAAGGTCTGCTAATTTGGTGTAATGCTCCAAAAGGAAAGCTGAGACTTTCAATCTTAATTCGTACAATCGAGAGAGTGCATTCCCACGTGAGAGCCACCTCACTTCTGTGTGGAGAAGCAGGGAACGATGAAGGCTTCCCTTGAATTGTGTTGGATGCGAGAAACAAGAGTGTCTTTCACATCATTTGACATGTCAACAATGCGTCTCTTGACAGTACTGTTTGATAATGGCACCAAAGATACAAGCTTTACTGCCTTTTCGTCTAGCATGCAAGAAACAGTATCATTAACACACGGCTTTATGAGATTTTTTGCAATGGTATGACTTATGAAATAGGTAGTGCACTGACAAAGCAAGTTTAACATTTAATGATGCCTGGGGCAGCATACGTGCCAGCGAGCGCTGGGATTGGTCAACAAAGCTCGCTCCGCGCATGCGTAAAAGGTTTCAGCGTATCTAGCGCCGTGAGCTGGCGCACAAACGACCCCCGTATTGTCGCGGAACAGTCGAGCAGAGAAGCTGCATTCTCCGGCACTAAACTGTGGATGCGTTCTCGCTTCGGAACCGCAAAGGCTGCTTGGGAATACGACCTGAAGTAAAAGTACACATGTTTTTCACACACAAAAAATAGTGATGAATTTGATTTTCAAATTTTTATTCAATAGTTTTACTCATTATTTTACACGATTTAGTGAAAGGTGGCCGCGGACTCCTAGAAAGAGACGACAGGCCCCTGAGGGGTCCGCGGACCACATGTTGGGAAGCCCTGCTCTAGATTATATGGATAGGTCGAATAACAAATAAGGAAGCACTGCATGAGATTGGGAAAAAAGAAATTTGTGACACAATTTCACTAAGATAAGGAATCAATTTCTAGAACACATCCTGAGGAATAAATACATGTCAGTTTGGTACTGAAAAAATTGTGATTAGTAATAATTGTAAAGGGACAAAGAATTCAATAAAGTAACAGTTTCAAATGGATACAGGTTGTGTTAGTTACGGAGGCACGAAGAGACTTACACAGCGTAGACTATCATGGAAAGCTGCATCAAACTGAACATTATCATAGGAACAGACGAATAAATTTTTCGGAAAAAAGTTCTGGTTGAAACAATAAAAGCAAAGATTCTAATCATAAGTAAAGCAAGTGTTCATACGCAAATAATTCCTTTGACTGAAAGTTTTACATTCATCTCGCTTAACATGTTCTTCAAGGTTCTTGGATGTATTGTTCCATGGTTCTTGGATGTTCTGTCATAATATCCTATAGTCTGTTGTGTTTCCACACCGCATCAAGACAGAACCTCCTGTGTGGCCACTAGGGCTCTGGTTCAGGACAGTTTCAGTTTGCTGTTACAGAGAAGCATCCAGTCTACTATTCACTAATCACATTCGTCTGTCTCACCACTGTAACATGAAACTGAAAACAAGATGCCAAGTTCAACTGAACCACAAGAAAATACTGAAAACTGTACAAAAAAAAAAGCCCGAATGCCCAATGTCTTATTTAGGATATGTCTATAGAATGATGCAAATTATGATATATCTAATCGACTCACCTTGTATCCTAAACAAAATGCAAAAAAATGTTGTAATTTACACAAACACCTGCAAATAAAGACGTTATAGTCATTAGTGTCAAATGATAAAATCCTTCTCTCATTAGAACTGTAAGTATTAACTGTTCTACATCGCAAAAGAAATTTTACGTCCACATGATAAACACAAGTAGTAACCCCCATATCTTATCATTCATCAAATAGAAACGTAACTTTTTCTCTCACTTCCCGTTAATCACCACATATTTTACGTGACTGCAAAGTAAATAAATAATAATATCCCTTCAAATTTGGGGCCAACGGCCTTGACACAATGGTAAAACCCATCACAAATTTAAGCCCTGTCGGAATTGGCTAGCCACTTGGATAGCTGACCTTCCAGGTCTGCTGAGCATAACTGGCAAACGCGATGTACTCAGCCCTTGCGAAGGCAGCTGAACAGGTATTTGACTAAGAAGTAGCGTCTCCCGTCGCGAAAACCGACAACGGCCGGTATAGCGGTATACTGACCACATGTACCTCCATATCCAGTAACGACTATAGGCTAAGGATGATACGGCGGTCGGGGGGTCGGGCGGTCGGTCGGAATCGTTGAGCCCTCAAGACCTGTTCTGACAGAGTTTTTAAAATTTGGTAAACATTTATCGCTATCCACAAAATTCCTCAGGAAACATTCCCAAAGCAGCAAAACAATAGCTGTGCTTTATACAACTCATTATCGTTTCAAATTTTTCTAAGTGCTGCACTCAAGAGGTACGTTTGTGAGTGCAGGCACTACCAGTCTCACTCGTACACGTCTTAGTAAGATTGCTGCCAAGATGGTATGCAGAGATCTGACGTGTTTGATGTTTTCTTCTCGTATAAATTCGTCCCACTCCCTGGAGACGAAGTGTGTTTCATTATCTGAGAGTAGTTTCGGAGGTACTCCTGGCTCAGGAAAGTATGGGTCCCCATGTTATGAAGTTCTACTACAACTTTAAAACAATAAGTGTTAGATCTATAAAATATCTGTATATATGTTCTGATGGGTAAAGAAAAAGTTCGATTCGTTCAGATCTTATGTACCGAAGCTCACTAGATAATGCCACACTTAATGGCAACCAATAACAGAGTGCATGCACTTACGAACACTTCTCGCGCCCTCTATCTGACGTTACATCCGCTAACTACGGTGGGTGCCTTCACTACGTAAAAGGAACGTAGAATCCTTCACTTACCACTACTTGTTACATTTAAGTGTAGACTATAACTCGTTTTATGGCATGTTGAACGTAATCACATAATCTATATTCTCTTAAGGATTTAGTTTAGTAAATATTATATATGCTACAATTTTTCTCACACTTACGTAATCAGTGGATTCATAGAAACATGTGAAACATGTTTTATTAAGAATTTAATTATTTCACATATTTTTGTGAAAAAGGTTGACAACCAAGAAAGTAATAAACCACAAGGTAAGGTGCTTGCCGAAATAAATCCAATCGAATATGTGGCATATTTCCCTAAAACGCACAGTGTGGAGGTGAATCAAGACAATATTGCGCTTGATGCAACTAGAAGGAAGACGAGAACAGGAAGAATTTCTTGAGATAGATGGCATGAGGTTCGAAATAGTTCACCAGTTCAAACACTAGGGATTTTGATTTACCAGAGAGAACAACACAGAAATGAACATCAAGGAAAGAATACCAGTAGGAATGAAATGTATGTTTTCCCTCAGGGAGACGTTCAGCTCAGAATCAGTATCTGAGAAAACACTAAAATGGGAATCCATAAACGTGGTATGCCCAGGAATGCACGGTTGAAAAACCTGGAGCATGCCTAGACGAGGAAAAGAACAGTAATGAGGAAGATATGGTGAATGGAGGAGGAGGAAGAACGATGAACTGTACCTCTTGAAGCAACGACCAACAATCCTATAGAAGCTCAAGAGCAAAATGACCTAGTGAGCGCTACACAAAGCTCATATGCCAGAAGAAATACAGGTGAAAAAGTCACTTGAGGGGAAAACAAAGACCAGACGCCCCATAGGATGACCAAGACAGCGCTTGAAGCACGACCTGGCGAAACACCTGACAGCCTGAAAAAAAAGAAAAGAAAAAACTGGAAGAACCGAGCACAAAAGACAAAGGAAAGATGGAGTTTGTAGAAGAAGCGCCTGATTTGCAGGGTCGAACTTGCTGGATATGCATATTAATGTATGTAATTTGCCCGCATCTCGTGGTCGTGCGGTAGCGTTCTCGCTTCCCACGCCCGGGTTCCCGGGTTCGATTCCCGGCGGGGTCAGGGATTTTCTCTGCCTCGTGATGGCTGGGTGTTGTGTGCTGTCCTTAGGTTAGTTAGGTTTAAGTAGTTCTAAGTTCTAGGTGACTGATGACCATAGATGTTAAGTCCCATAGTGCTCAGAGCCATTTTTTTTTGTATGTAATTCCGTAACAGCAAACAAGTGGTTTAGGAATTGTTTGCGTTTGTTTTGAACTCATAGAAGAGCAGCCAGGAACGTGATTTTTTTGAAATTATGTTGTTCAGTTGTGGGATGGACTTCATATTAGCGGTTAGTGTCAGCAGACAGGGTTTCTATAAGCATAAAACGGTTATCTTATCTAGCACGTAATATTTTCAAATGGCGCAGAGTGTGTATTTTGCTTTATAGTACTCATACTTAATGTCACAGAGAAGGAGAGAGAGAGAGAGAGAGAGAGAGAGAGAGAGGGGGGGGGAGGGAGCGAGGGAGGAAAGGAGGGAGTAACTGCGGGAAGGAGGTAGGGTCGGAGGGAGGGAGAGAAACAGTTGTGTGCCGTCCAGCAGGTTAATCCCGCGCCCTGCGTCCCTTTGTCCCGGCGGAGACGGCCTGCCCTGCGCCGCCTGAGCAGTTGACGCGCGTCCCAGCTGGGATTAGCCCTACAGCACCTCTCCAGCAGCTCAGACACGCGCCGGACAGACGATATACCCTAGTCTCCAGTCTTCAGTCCCCCGCCAGGGTGCCCTGTCAACCCACCAGGACGCCTTACGGGCAAGCCCATTTCGTCACTGTCCTGCAGCCATGCTTGTGTGCTATATTCAAGTACGAAATATGGAAGTGAAACTACTCTACTCAGCGACGGCTCTGTCTAGAAGGAACGAATACACAAGGTGGTCGTGGTTGCCACTGAACTAATCTCGTTGACATCGCAACAACAATGACTGATCCATTGGAGAAGATAATGTACGTCATATACTTTAATTCCCTACTTCCCCTTCCCGAAAACAAAAAGAAATAAGAGTTTGAAAATGTCTCATAGTTGCCGGACGGAGTGGTCGAGCGGTTCTAGGCGCTACAGTCTGGAACCACGCGACCGCTGCGGTCGCAGGTTCGAATCCTGCCTCTGGCATGTGTGATGTCCTTAGGTTAGTTAGGTTTAAGTAGTTCTAAGTTCTAGGGGACTCATGACCACATCAGTTAAGTCCCATAGTGCTCAGAGCCATTTTTTTTATCTCAAAGTTACGCCAACTGCGCCACTTCCTACAGATTTGGAAGAAACTGGAAAAACATCTAAAAAGCTAGTAAGTTTTATTTTATTTATATGAGAGTCTTCCATCTGGAAAAAATTGTGTACCTGTACGGACGACAACGATTTTGATCCAATGACGGCGTATGCCACCATCAGATGGTGTAGTGGAGTAGTTACCAAAGCCCTGTACCTACCTTGTAACAGATGATGCTCACAGCCAGAAGGCTCGGAGTGGTGTAAACATGTGAAGCCAGTAGGGAACCATGCACGGAGATGCACTCGTGGTTCTGTCGCCAACTGAGCGATTTTGAAAGGGGTCAAACTGTGGTCCTTTCAGAGAATTTCCACACAAATGGCACGTGCTGCGCCATTTGTTCAACTATGATGCTGGTATCAGTGGTCACGTGAACATACACCCGCTGACGAGGTTCTGGAAGTACACGGAGCACAGACGCCTGCCAGGATCGCCGTATTGTAAGGGCAGCAGTGGCAGGCCGTACAGTACAGCTACCATAGCACAGATAATATGGCTTGTGCACTCAGATGTGTCAACACGAACTGTTGCGAACCGGATATTAGCAGGGGGACTGCAGATCCGCACACCTCTAGTCCGCCTACCACTCACGTCTGAGCATCTACGTGCACTGCTGGACTGGTGCCGTCGGAGGATCACTGGGAAGTTGCAATGGCACAACCTGGTCGTCAGCGATGAAAGCATATTCCGCCTGCACGCAAATGATGGTCTTTTGAGTGCACGATGTAGAGCTGGTGAGTACTGTCTCGTTGAGTGCATTCGTACGAGACACACTGCCCCCACCCCAGGCCTTATGGTCTTCGGTGCGATAAGCTACAACTCTCGTTCACAATTGATGTTTCTGGAGAAGGCGTTAACCAGCGCTCGATACTTGCAGAATGTTGTTAGACCCGTTCTTTTGGCGTTCTTGCAACGGGATGGTGACGTGTAGTTCCAACTGGATAATGCTTGCCTGTCCCCTACTTTTCGCCATTTTTAATCCTGTTACTTTTACCTTGGTCTCACATTCTTAACATTCTCTCCCACTTCTTTTAAGTATTATGTAGCACCTGCAATTTTCCCAACCAACACGATTTCCGTACTTGTCTCCAACCGGGACCGTGTGCGGTATGATGGGACGAGAAGCGACTCGTGCGATTCGTCAGTCAGCAACTCTTACAGAACTTCGTGAACAGGTCGAACAGGTGCGGCATAACTTAACCCAGGACAGCGCTCGCTATCTGTACGAAAGACTCGATGTCAGAGTCAGCGCCTGCGTTGCCGTCCATGGAGGCTACACTACATACTAATATGGATGTTTCAGCATGGATCGATACCTGCTACCTCAGAACAGCTTAGGCTATTAGTCTGTAAATGTAATCGTTTCACTTACTTCATATACCCTGTTGCAACAATATATCTTGAGTGAACTCGAAAGTATACAGGGTGGTCCATTGATAGTGACCGGGCCAAATATCTCACGAAATAAGCATCAAACGAAAAAACTACAAAGAACGAAACTCGTCTAGCTTGAAGGGGGAAACCAGATGGCGCTATGGTTGGCCCGCTAGATGGCGCTGCCATAGGTCAAACGGATATCAAATGCGTTTTTTAAAATAGGAACCCCCATTTTTATTACATATTAGTGTAGTACGTAAATAAATATGAATGTTTTAGTTGGACCACTTTTTTCGCTTTGTGATAGATGGCGCTGTAATAGTCACAAACGTATAAGTACATGATATCACGTAACATTCCGCCACTGCGGACGGTATTTGCTTTGTGATACATTAGCCGTGTTAAAATGGACCGTATACCAATTGTGGGAAAGTTCGATATCGTATTGATGTATGGCTATTGTGATCAAAATGCCCAACGGGCGTGTGCTACGTATGGTGCTCGGTATTCTGGACGACATCATCCAAGTATCCGGACCGTTCGCCGGATAGTTACGTTATTTAAGGAAACAGGAAGTGCTCAGCCACTTGTGAAACGTCAACCACGACTTGCAACAAATGATAATGGCCAAGTAGGCATTTTAGCTGCTGTCGCGGCTAATCCGCACATCAGTAACAGACAAATTGCGCGAGAATCGGGATTTTCAAAAACGTCGGTGTTGAGAATGCTACATCAACATCGATTTCACCCGTACCAGATTTCTAAGCACCAGCAATTGCATGGCGACGACTTTGAACGTCGTGTACAGTTCTGCCACTGGGCACAAGAGAAATTACGGGACGATGACAGATTTTTTGCACGCGTTCTAATTAGCGACGAAGCGTCATTCACTAACAGCGGTGACGTAAACCGGCGTAATATGCACTATTGGGCAACGGAAAAACCACGATGGCTGTGGCAAGTGCAACATCAGTGACCTAGGCGGATTAATGTATGGTGCGGCATTATGGGAGGAAGGATAATTGGCCCTCATTTTATCAATGGCAATCGAAATGGTGCAAAGTATGCTGATTTCCACCGTAATGTTCTACCGATGTTACTACAAGACGTTTCACTGCATGACAGAATGGTGATGTACTTCCAACATGATGGATGTCCGGCACATAGCTCGCGTGCGGATGAAGCGGTATTGAATAGCATATTTCATGACAGGTGGATTGGTCGTCGAAGCACCATACCATGGTCCACACGTGCACCGAATCTGACGCCTCCGGATTTCTTTCTGTGCGGAAAGTTGAAAGACTTTTGCTACCGTGATTCACCGACAACGCCTGACAACATGCGTCAGCGCATTGTCAATGCACGTGCGAACATTACGGAAGGAGAACTACTCGCTGTTGAGAGGAATATCCTTACACGTAATGCCAAATGCATTGAGACTGACGGACATCATTTTGAGCATTTATTGCGTTAATGTGGTATTTACAGGTAATCACACTGTAACAGCATGCGTTCTCACAAATGATAAGTTCACAAAGGTACATGTATCACATTGGAACAGCCGAAATAAAATATTCAAACGTACCTACGTTCTGTATTTTAATTTAGAAAACCTACTTGTTGCCAACTGTTCGTCTAAAATTGTGAGCGATATGTTTGTGACTATTACAGCGCCATCTATCAGAAAGCGAAAAAAGTGGTCCAACTAAAAGATTCATATTTCCTTACGTACTACACGAATATGTAATAAAAAATGGGGGTTCCTATTAAAAAAAATGCAGTTTATATCCGTTTGACTTTCGGCAGCGCCATCTAGCGGGCCAACCATAGCGCTATCTGGTTTCCCTATTCAAGCTAGACAACTTTCGTTCTCTGTAGTTTTTTCGTTTGACGCTTATTTCGTGAGATATTTGGCCAGGTCACGATCAATGGACCACCCTGTATAGTCCAAACTCTGTCCGTCGCTAAACTTTTACCAACTTTGGCTTCCTGTAGTGTGACATTATTTATTCGCTGGTGCCATAACCCACCCTGCCATCATATATCCTCTCCTGCATAGCGGTTGGATTATTCCTTTCCTCCAAAATTCTGCAGACCAGCACTTCATTTCATATCTTATCAGTTTACTTCATTTTCTCATGTTTTAGGGACCAATGACCTTAGCAGTCTGGTCCCATAAAATCTTAACATAAATAAATTTCTCACGTGTCTGTAATACCATATTTAAAATATTTGGCCTGCTTCTTTCACACTTATCCTACAACTACGACAGCATCACAGTTTTCTTTTTTACCCATGCTAAGGCCTACGTATGGCAAAGACTTCTGTTTGTGAGGAATGCTCTCTTTTCCCTGTATAGTCTGCATTCTACGTCCTTCTTCCATTATCCGTCTTTAACTTCTTCTAACATGAACTTGCTCACTAATACAATTTCCACAGTACTTCATCTGATTTAGTCTCAACAGATTCTTTGTTTGCTAACTTGTTCATTCGAGTCTTACTGTTGGTATCCTCTCACGCTGAATGTTGATTCCACTGCCGAACTTTTTATTTCACCAGGTGAGTTATTGATTTTACGTAATCATTCATTTCTTCTCTGATATATGAGTGGAACAGTAGCGAACAATGACTAGCTCCCTATTTTCCACCATTTTTAATCCTGTTACTTGTACCTTGGTCTCACATTCTTAACGTTCTCTCCTACTCCTTGTAAGTATTCTCTGTTACTAACCTTCCCCAAACTTGTATACGAATTTTACTAGAATTTATATCATCTTACACCACTTTATATACACAAAGTAAAAGAAAAGACAAGTATACTGCTACCAGGATAGTACTTCGCCAAAAGGGTAGTGCTCTGTGCTGGTTTCGGCCCGGTCAGCCTTCTCTCACGCAGGCCCATACGGATCACGGCCTAGTCTGGCACACCGGGTTGCCGACCAGACAAGGGGACCATGCCTACTCGAATTGACCGATTTCCTCCGCTTCTATGGTATATCCGGGATTTGGCCAGAAGCGAAAGTCACAGAAGAGGTAACTCCAGATAGTCAAGCGTTTAGAAGAAAATGGCACTTTTAGAGAGAGTCAGGCGAGGCATGAGCAGCGTACGATACATAAGTTGACATAGATGACTGTCGGCGAGTGGTGCAGCAGCAGTACAAAACGATAATTCGGGTTCGTAAGGTCGAGCACCTATTCACAATTTATTTAAGTTACTTACACTACACATAAACCAAGATAATGCTTAACATGTTGTATTTGATGTGATGAAACGCCAAGTGCTGGAAAGCAAATTTCTTCCATGAAGTGGCTCACGTGGAGAAAAAAAAGTCCCCAATCATACACAAAATTTTTGAAGATGAAGAAGGAACGCCATCTTGCGGTTAGCTAGTACAAAGTATGTCCAGTTCGATCGCCAGCTAAGGTTGTTGATCAAAATCCTTCAAAATTTCTCATATCTCGTCGAAGAAATGACATCCCGAGATGACTGCACGAAAAAGGTTTCATTTTAAATACATCACGAGATATCCTCGCTGATATTTGTCGAGATGATGCGTTGGGTGTGGTTCGCTGCCAAACTGTTCGATGAGAGACAATGTTTTAATATTCTAAACCAAGGTAGTTTTTGTACAGAAACTTCATACCAACTGTGTAATTTTAAAAATTCAGCGTTTATAGCAGGTGCAAGATACGGAAAAATTAGTGGTTCCCCTGTTCTTATACTTAATATTAGCCCTGCTTGTGCAAGTCATCAACTTCAAAATAATAAAAATATCTCATTCTGTATGTGATGTTCTCTTTTACGCCTTACAGTACCTTCCCCAAAAATATATTTGCAGTCTGAAATTTTCCTTTTTCTTTCCTTTTATCAAAATAATAATAAACCGAATATAGTGAGCATTATTTTTGGTTATTTGCAATGTAACGAAAAAGTTGAAAATTAAAAAAAAAAGAAGTTTCTTATAGGGACTCGACCACAAGCCCCCTGAATACCATTCGGAGCCATTCTTGCTGCGCAGAAGGCTAACTGGGAAGTACCCATCCAGAAATGGCTCAAGCCTCACACGACCCTCGTCATAAAACGCTATTTTTTCTGAACGCTTGATCATCTGGAGATCCCATTTCTGTCACTTTCATTTCTGACCAAGCCATGCATGTACTATAAGGCTGCACAAAATCGGAGATGACAAGTAGGCGCATCAGAAAAAACATGGCTATACAGGGTGGTCCACTGATAGTGACCGGGCCAAATATCTCACGAAATAAGCATCAAACGAAAAAACTACAAAGAACGAAACTCGTCTAGCTTGAAGGGGGAAACCAGATGGCGCTATGGTTGGCCCGCTAGATGGCGCTGCCATAGGTCAAACGGATATCAAATGCGTTTTTTAAAATAGGAACCCCCATTTTTATTACATATTAGTGTAGTACGTAAATAAATATGAATGTTTTAGTTGGACCACTTTTTTCGCTTTGTGATAGATGGCGCTGTAATAGTCACAATCGTATAAGTACGTGCTATCACGTAACATTCCACCAGTGCGGACGGTATTTGCTTCGTGATACATTACCCGTGTTAAAATGGACCGCTTACCAACTGCGGAAAAGGTCGATATGGTGTTCGTATATGGCTATTGTGATCAAAATGCCCAACGAGGGAGTGCTATGTATGCTGCTCGGTATCCTGGACGACATCACAAGTGTCCGGACCGTTCGCCGGATAGTTACGTTATTTAAGGAAACAGGAAGTGTTCAGCCACATGTGAAACGTCAACCACGACCTGCAACAAATGATGATGCCCAAGTAGGTATTTTAGCTGCTGTCGCGGCTAATCCGCACATCAGTAGCAGACAAACTGCTCGAGAATCGGGATTCTCAAAAACGTCGGTGCTGAGAATGCTACATCAACATCGATTGCAGCCGTACCAGATTTCTATGCACCAGGAATTGCATGGCGACGACTTTGAACTTCGTGTACAGTTCTGTCACTGGGCACAAGAGAAATTACGGGACGATGACAGATTTTTTGCACGCGTTCTAATTAGCGACGAAGCTTCATTCACCAACAGTGGTAACGTAAACCGGCATAATATGCTTTATTGGGCAACGGAAAATCGACGATAGCTGTGACAAGTGGAACATTAGCGACCTTTGCGGGTTAATGTATGGTGCGGTATTATGGGAGGAAGGATAATTGGCCCTCATTTTATCGATGGCAATCGAAATGGTGCAAAGTATGCTGATTTTCTCCGTAATGTTCTACCGATGTTACTACAAGATGTTTCGCTGCATGACAGAATGGCGGTGTAGTTCCAGCATGATGGCTGTCCGGCACATAGCTCGCATGTGATTGAAGCGGTATTGAATAGCATATTTCATAACAGGTGGATTGGTCGACGAAGCACCATAGCATTGCCCGCACGTTCATCGGATCTGACGTCCCCGGATTTCTTTCTGTGCGGAAAGTTGAAGGATATTTGCTATTGTGATCCACCGACAACGCCAGACAACATGTGACAGCGCATATTCAATGCTTCTGCGAACATTACGGAAGGCGAACTACTCGCTGTTGAGAGGAATGTCCTTACACGTATTGCCAAATGCATTGAGGTTGACGGACATCATTTTGAGCATTTATTGCATTAATATGGTACTTACAGGTAATCACGCTGTAACAGCATGCGTTGTCAGACATGATAAGTTCACAAAGGTACATGTATCACACTGGAACAACTGAAATAAAATATTCAAACGCACCTACGTTCTGTATTTTAATTTAAAAAACCTACTTGTTACCAACTGTTCGTCTAAAATTGTGAGCGATATGTTTGTGACTATTACAGCGCCATCTATCAGAAAGCGAAAAAGGTGGTCCAACTAAAAGATTCATATTTCCTTACGTACTAAACGAATATGTAATGAAAATGGGGGTTCCTATTTAAAAAAACGCAGTTTATATCCGTTTGACTTACGGCAGCGCCATCAAGCGGGCCAACCATAGCGCTATCTGCTTTCCCTATTCAAGCTAGACAACTTTCGTCCTCTGTAGTTTTTTCGTTTGACGCTTATTTCGTGAGATATTTGGCCAGGTCACGATCAATGGACCACCCTGTATATGGCTGCAGCCCGGAATGCTAGCTTGCCAGCTCACCAGTCTACGGCTTACACATTCACCGCTCCTGCCACCGTCCGTGCTGCGACGCACTGTGTCTGTCTGCAGTGTTGTGAAACTGGGAGTTATTGTCATGTACTACTCGAGCGCTAGTATGTGTCAGTGGATTCTTACATTTTGATTATTATCAAGGAACAGTCGTATAAGAACTCTATATCTTGAGTTCCTTCAATGCGTACATAACTTATGCTGACGCTGATAAGCCAAAACATTATGACCACTGCCCAACGTGATGTCGGATGCCACCTGGTGGCGTTGTCGGCACGTGAGGCCATAAAAAATATTTGTAAGCGGAGCGCACACGGATCGGAAATCGCCGTAGCGAATATGTGGGGCGAAAATGTAGAAATCATTTGAGATAAGCGACTCTGACAAAGGGCAGATTATGATTACGCAATACCTGTGGATGTCTATCTCGAAGACAGCGAAGTTCGTCGACTATTTGCGTGCTACGGTTTCGAGCATCTACGGAAAGAGGTAGAAGGACGGTGAAACTACTACTGGGTGCGAAGTGGTTTGACTCCAAGACCGTTCACAGAACGTGGCGTGCAGAGGCTTGTCTGCTCTATAATGTGGCGTATGTGGTGATATGTGGCATCTCTGCCGAAAGAGCATAATGTTGATGCACGCACAGGTGTTTCGGAGCACATCGTCCATTGTTGAACATGGAGCTCTGCGTCAGACCTCCCCTATTTCTTCACATATTGACCCAACGATATTGTCAGTTATGAGTGCAGAGGGCACAAGACCGTTGAGATTCGACCGTCGATCAAAGGAAACGTGTCGACTCTTTCGGAGAATCATATTTTTGCCACACTGAGTCGATGATCGTTACCACAAACGCTATCATAGAGGCGAACTGCGGCTCGAAATATGCAGCGCGCCAAGGGCGCGTGGTGTTGGAAGCAGTATTATGTTATGGGAGAAAAAAAATTGCTTGCACTTGCTTGGGGCCTGTAGTAGTAATAGAAGACACGCTGACAGCGGCAAACCACTTGCATCCCTTCATGCTTGATATCTTCCACGACGAGGATGCCATCTTTCAGCAGTATAATTATCTGTGTCTTGGAGCCAGACCCATGTTACGGTGGTTGATGTCTCGGCGACCAGGTTCGTTTGATGTAAATTCTATAGCGCCCATCTGGGTCGCTACCGGGCGCCACTGCGTACGCAAATCAGTGGCCTGTTATTCACAGGAATTATATATTATACTTTCGGAGACATCTAATACTACATACCTCCACAAACATACCAACAAACTGTTGGATACCTGATATGCGGAATCAGTGATATATATCGTTCCAAACACGGACAAACCAGTTATTAAGCAGGTGGTCATAATTCTGGGTCATCAGTGTAAGTACAGAAGCACATTTAACGTATTTCTAGTTTATTTGGGCATTAAGATTGTATCCAACAGCAAGATATTCTGTAACTTATACGGATGCCGTATGCATTCATTTAAAGATAAAAGAAAATATCTGAGGGGACGCTATAACTAATTGCAGGTTAAGAAAGTATAAACTGGAATTACCATGTTGCGTGCGAGCTCAACCATTTATTGAAATCTCTTCCGATCTCCTCTTCCACATGTATTCCCGATAGTAATGGAGGACGTTACATACAGGGCAGAAGACAACGCAACAGTGGGGAGACGCTGGCCTCGAGAGTAACCTCAGCGCACGAGCCGGCGACCTGGGAAGCGACGTATCGACGGGGTATACTCAGCTGTGTAGTCTATGGACAGATCCCACCTAAACTCAAACCACGAGACATGGTCGGGGCGGGCTGAAACCGGCACTGAGCACGATTCCATTGACCTAACAGCCACAATCAAACGAGCGCTGCGTGAGTAATATGAACGCCTGCAAAAGCCAGCATTTTCCATGAGCTTCGGTGCACTCTCTATCTTAATCTCACTTCATTTCCGTGACAGATTAGAAATAGGTGAAACAGTATTTCTTAAAAGGGCAGGTGCTTCATCACCAGTGTTTCTCTTGCTGATAGACTCTGACAATTTTTATCACAGGTTTTGACCCTAACGCCGTTTTGCTGAAGACTGCCACCGTCTAAGAGGGATTTCTTTGACAGGTATTTGCTGTTATCAACTTTGGTTACTAAAAAATAGGTTTATTGATGCTGAAGTCACAGAAAGGGTAACATTGCCGAACACTACGAGCATAAGCTGCAGTAAAAGTTGTTTGCATGCCGAACAAAGATGTTCTTGTCATACATGTCTTCTGAGCACATGTCGTTGAAGGTAGCGAGTGGGATCATGTGAATATACACTGAACTGCCGTTTAATGGAAAACCTTCAACTCTTGAGTAAATCTTGGATTAGTGTTCAAAGTGGCTGGAAACGTGTTTTGATATCTTCAGAGCCTCTAACTCGTAGTCATCATCTAAAGATCCTTTAATGAAATGCTTCTGATGACGCTGCACCTTTAAGAGTGTCCTTTGTTTACAGGTTAATGAACAGACCTTGACGCCTTTAAACGCTGGGCTATAATTGAGTATGTTCGTACATACGGCATCCTCGTTACGTTTCATCTTCACACAAATGAAATACCGAACGGATTTTTACTTTGAGTGACAATTCTCAGTGACTCGTATGACAGAGGAATTTGTTCAACTGGAAATCGTTTTGTGCATGGGACGACATATTCTACTCCCTGACTTTAATTTCACGATAGATTTAGGACAGTAATTGGTGGTGAACTGCATTATGCAACTATCATCTTACACATTTGTAGTACCAAGAGCAATTCAGTAGGGAAAAAGTTCAGTTATTACGGGGCTTATAACATCATAATCTCTGCATGTGGTTTGTTATTGCCCCTGATTACCACATCCATTATTGTCGTTATGTGTAATAGACCAAACTGGCATACCGATATTACACATTTGAGAAACCAAAGTTTTTTATGCACCTGCCACGACGGATCAAGCCCGCGACTGCAAGAATGCCAACTCAATGGCCCGCCGGGGCCAGGAACGGTGTGGAGTTGACGGGTGAATTGAGTCAATTGTAGACCAGGGCATCAACTATCAGCGGCGGAGGCCTTACACAACAACGGGACAAAATTTCGCTTGCGGCGCCAAGTCATTGTTGGCGCGCCCTCTGGTCTCAAGTGTAGGGAGAATGTGACTATCACTTTCAGCAGCGAGCTGTGCGGAGCCTCAAAAGAGACAGGGAGTGTGGAGTCGACCGGCGAGAAAGCACTAAGAACGCTAGTATTTGAGAAGACGGCTGGACAAGGCTGAACAGGAATTTCGCTGGGTGGTGTGGGGTGGTCTTGGGTCGGTTCCTGTTTGGGCGAATGGACGATGCGTGGCGCCTTGAATCCACGGGAAGCGGTGCTGGTAGTACAAGATGATAGAGTGTGCTCGGCCACGACAGTGCTAGAAGAGGCTACAGCGGCTGTGTACACAGCAAAATTTCGGTTGTGCGTGTTCCTGTGCCTGGCTTGGTTTCAATCAGTATGTGCAAGTGGCTGTGCGGTTCCTGCAGGACATAGAATATTAAGTCGTAAAGTATCTGTATTTTATTGTTAATTGTGCTCAACAAGTTTTCTGTTCTTTCTTTTACAGCTGGAGTTGGTCGAGCTACTGACCTCATTTTTTGTGAACTGTGGTTAGGAGTGGGTAACCAGAATCACTGCGTTCTTAAAATCTATTTACGGTCCCTCTTGTTAATTGATTGTTTTAGTATTAATTTGGAGCTACCTCTCGGTTACTTTGATAGTATGTTCTGAAGTATTTCATGTCTTTCTTGTCAGTGATTTACAACTTCCATAAATATTACGTTATTTTCGTATATTGTATTGTGCTTGCGTTACTATTGTCAAGCTAAAGGTATTCTCAGCCACAGATGAATTTCAACTTGTTATGTAGTAATAGACAGTAAGTTTTGCACTCGTGTGAATTAAGCGCTGGCTATTTTACTTACGTTTCACCTCTTTTTAATACGCTCTCATCTGTTTATTTTTATTGTTAATAAATGTATTTAAGGCCTGTTGATGACTTACGTTCACACAGTCTCCAGACACTTTCTACTCCTTTCGTTACCTACATCTCACTAGTTATTCTTAAAACAAAAAAAAACAAAAAAGAGGTATTTGTATCGTTGTATCGTGAAGTGTATTCTGCAGTTTGACGAATGTTCTTTCCATAGAACATATTATTTTTTTGAGATACGTGTTTCACTTGTCTTAAGTATTAAGGGAACTCACGAAGAAGACTATGTGCTTGTAGCAGACGTAGGCTGTCTGAGAAATAGATCCTAATATTATTTGCTTAATACGTCGTCCATCCAAAACGTCCGTTGACTGATTGTAATCCTTGCGTACAAGCGACGTCAGCACATTAACTGTGGTGGCAGCTCGAGCTAACAGCTCTGAACAACAGTTGTGTTTTCGACCAGTCAGTTGTGAGAGGGCAATGTCAGGTGGTGGACATGCGGCCATATTGTGTCCGCTTTGTTGTGTCACAAATCGCAATGGAGCAACATCTCTAAATCAAGTGCTCAACTCATTCTCCAGAATCTTTTGAAGAACAAAAAAAATATGTACCTAGTTTTTCCAGCACAACTTGCCCCTGAACAAAAATAACGTAGCATCCCGGAACTTGATTTAAATGTAAAATGGGGGGAATTCTTTTCTGGAAAAAATTAGAAGGGGATGCAAGATCGATACGGACCCAATAAGGAAGTGCAGTAATTCATGCGTAGGGTAGACAGCTGAAAAAAAAAGAACGTACTTGTAAGCCAATATGGTGCAAAGTTAAACAGCAGCATAAAGAAGGACGTTTCTGACAAGTTTCACAGGGCTGCATTACAGCTGGTTCTGTGAATTATTCTATGTGGGACACCGGCATCGTTAAAACCTCCTTCTTAAATTTCTTCTGTTCCTTATAAATCCAGCAGCGAAACTTTTTGGATTGATCGCAAACATCATGAAGTACAGATGGCTGTGCCTAAAATATCTGTGAAGATCTCAAGAACATATATTCCTTCAGAAAGACATAAGTTAGTAATTTTAGATCTGTGTTCCGTACTTCAGAGTCGCATTCAACAATAAAACGTAGAAAATATGAACAAGAGCGAAATGCACGCAAATTATAGCACAGAAAATGCGATTGAGTTTGCTGTGATTTTACATACTGGAAAGCAAAAAAAAAATTGTCACAATTAACTTCCAATCCTGATAGAAAGATGTGCCTGAGAATCATTAATTTTGTATATTTCACTGCCTTGCCTGCTGCCCGCTATGGTAGACTCTTTCATGGAACGGCCAACTTTCGCTACTCCTAAAAGCACACATTGAGACGAACGTAGACCACGTGATTCAAAAAGGGCACTGAGATTGCATGTAAGATGCAATTAAGAAAAAAAATGGTACTTGGTATGAAGGTCGTTGAACTAGAGAAATACACTCAGTATTCCTGATTCATTTACCCATGGAATTGTGATTTAAGCCAGGTATCGTTAAGACAAGGAAATTAAATTAAAACTATATGAGCAGTCATAATACTGTTTGTAATAAGGTAGTCCAATGCACGTTCTATTTAGGACACAACTGGACACTGAGGTGCGCAATCGCAGCGATCACGTTTGTAAACGATTAAAGATTTCAGGTTTGTTGCTTCTCTTCAGCATCTACATTACTGGCATACAAATAAATGCCAGCGTTTTTGCTGTGCTTCAGCTGCCCGTCAATCAGTTTAGAGGTCCAGTTCTGATATCTGAAATACATTACATACTGCTAACTAAATGATTAAAATATTTTCAATTATCACCATTTTATAGAAGCTTTCTTACTTTTTTTCTCTGGGTGAATAGTGCAGTTGGCAATCAGCAGCGTACACAGTAGTTAATACGCAGTGGATGAATAAAGTTAACGTAATAGAATTGTCTACAAGAACTCTATATTCGTGGTTAAAATGTTGCAGTTTGTAGAGGAAGGCGACGATTAGCAACTCGTGCAATCTCATACAAACTGTACCTGTGAATGCAAGATATTTCCAGGGAAATTTCTGTCTTGCAAAAGCTGCACTTCATTTACATCAAGAGTAGTTCCAAGGCGTAGAAAGTACGTTGTACTTTGCATATCTGTATAATATGGCACGTGAAAGTACACTGAAAGCACATTTTCACAGTACTCTGAGCTGCACTGCGTCTAAAAGGCAAGCTGTTGACATTGTCTATCATAACTAAAATTGTTACAATAAGACAGACATTTTATAAAGGGAGTCCATTGTTTGTTTGTTTTCAGAAATTAAAAGAGGCAAAACGTGTGTGGCACAATACAAACAGCCATTCCTTTAGTTGCATAACGCAAACCACAACTCCAAAAACACCAAAGCAACTAAGTAACGTTAGAATACATAAAAAATAATCATCTTCGTTTATATCCTATCAAGATGCTATTTGTTAAGTACAAAAAGATTTCTACTAACGTAAAATTGTATGTGAAAAACTTTTCATAATTTGATGGGTCGCATTGCAATAGTATATGGTTAATTTAATTTGTTTAGTCTCTCAAGACAAAAGTATACATATATTCAACCAAATGACTCGTGAGTTTCAATTTAATACTAGAAATTGAAGCTGTAGTCATTGAAAAATAATTGTGTTAAATATTTCGAGTTCAATTGAAAGAACTATTTCCGAACGTTGTCCCTTTACAACTGGGGACTGATTTGTGTAAGAACTATTGTTTTCTTCTGAAGGAAAATACTCAAGGTCTTGAGTTTTCAGTGGTTCTTGGCCTAGCTGTAACTTCTGACACTATGTCTTAATAGGAGATTCGAAGCTATCACAAAGATAACTAAGATAAGACTGATGTTAAGTGAAAAATAATGTTTCTAGAGGGAACGACTCCCCGAAAATGCTCCGGGATAATTATAATATCCTTAAAACCAATCGAACAAGTTTGCACACGATTAGTTTTTACTAAAAACTGAGTTTCAGTAAAATCTGTTCTCCAACTGTAATCTTTATTAATCTTTGCGGGTGCGTAGTTTGGCACTACGGCGATCGATCAAGGTGGCAGCAACGTCATGCAGTTTACAGGCACATTCAGCCACTCGTAGAATAGATGACGAACGTTCAGGACATTTACAGATAGAAGAGTGAAGGACCGTTACAAACTCTTACTTTTGTGTACAATACGTCGTAGACTCCACTACTAAACTAGAAAGTTGGTAGCGCACTGGAAGATTTCTTCAAAATGTTCGGTACAGCATCCCACTAGCGATTGATAAGTGTTTTATGGTGCGGAGAATCGTCTCAAGCATGTCATCTATTGGAAACATGTATGTTTGGTTGAATCCATAGTGGTAGCATGATATTAAGGATCATTGTGACATCACAATACATGAAGGACCTCCTATGTAATGTGATCAATAACTTATCAGAGACTGGTATATATATTAGAGCATTACGTAACAGTGACACTTGGGAATCTCAGAAAAGAGCTGACTGTAGCATGTCACGTAGCGTACACCTTGTGGAGAGCGTAGAAATATTCAAACAACAGTCATGGAGTCACTGCAATGGATATTGCAGCAATATCTATAGTCTTCGATAAAATTAAAGTAATCAGAAGACATCGGTAACTGAAAATCTGAAAACGCAGAAAAATGTCAGAGATCCATCTACTTTGACTGCCAAAATTGTTAGAGCCTACACTTTACGCCCTGGTCATCTGTTGGAAGTACACTACGTGATCAAAAGTATCCGGACATCCCCAAAAACATACGTTTTTCATATTAGGTACATTGTGCTGCCACCTACTGCCAGGTATTCCATGTCAGCGAACTCCCTAGTCATCAGACGTCGGGAGGGAGCATAATGGGGCGCTCCGCGGAACTCACGGACTTCGAACGTGGTCAGGTGATTGGTTGTCACTTGCGTCATTTGTATCATACGTCTGTACGTGAGATTTCCACACTACTAAACATCCCTACGTTTCCGATATGATGGTGAAGTGGAAATATGAAGGGACACGTACAGCACAAAAGCGTGTAGGCCGACCTCGACTGTTGACTGACAGAGACCGCCGACAGTTGAGGAGGGTCGCAATGTGTAATAGGCAGACATCTACCCAGACCATCACACAGGAACTCCAAACTGGATCAGGATCCACTGCAAGTACTATGACAGTTAGGCGGGAGGTGAGAAAACTTGTATTTCATGGTCAAGCGGCTACTCATAAGCCAAACATCACGCCAGTAAATGCCAAACGACGCCTCGCTTGGTGTAAGGGGCGTAAACATTGGACGATTGAACAATCGAAAAACATTGTGTGGAGTGGCTAATCACGGTACACAATGTGGCGATCCGATGACAGGGTGTGGGTATGGCGAATATCTGGTGAACGTCATCTGCCAGCGTGTGTAGTGCCAACAGTAAAATTCGGAGGCGGTGGTGTTATAGTGTCGAGTTTTTTATGGAGGGAGCTTGCACCCATAGTTGTTTTGCACGGCACTATCACAGCACATGCCTACATTGATGTTTTAAGCGCCTTCTTGCTTCTCACTGTTGAAGAGTAATTCGGGGATTGCGATTGCGTCTTTCAATACCATCGAGCACCTATTCATAATGCACGGCCTGTGGCGGAATAGTTACACGACAATAACATCTCTGTAATGAATTGGCCTGCACAGATTTCTGACCTGAATCTTACGGAACACCTTTGGGATGTTTTGGAACGATGACTTCCTGCCAGCCCTCACCGACCGACATCGATACCTCTCATCAGTGCAGCACTCCGTGAAGAACGGGCTGCCATTCTCCAAGAAACTTTCCAACACCTGATTGAACGAATGCCTGCGAAAGTGGAAGCTGACATGAAGGCTAAGGGTGGGCAACCACATCATACTGAATTCCAGCGTTACCGATGGAGGGCGCCACGAACTTGTAAGTCTTTTTCAGCCAGGTGTCCGGTTACTTTTGATCACACAATGTATGTCCTAGCCTTAAGCGTCCTTGCCCTTAAACATCAACATGCCATTTTTTACGTTTCTGTTTAACACCACACTTTCATCCCCATTGATTAACCCGTGCTACTGCATTCCAGAACCTTACCTCGTTTCATATTTTGAGTTAGAGAAGTCTTCTAGTGTAGGAAATTTGTCCTCTGCATTCCAAAAAGATGTTGTAAACTGGCCAATGAGCAGTTATCCATCATGTGTATAGCCATTCCTACCAAGCTATCTTTCAACTGCTTTCTTCTTAATTATAGCTATTTCCATGATTTTACTGATGTACTTGCGATAGCTTCCGAGTTCAACGTTTCAGTGTCTCACTGCATCATTCCACTATCGTCCTCTTAATGTACTAATGATATTATTGTGTTTTTGGTCACAGCCTTGAACCCAAAGACAGGTTGTACAGGTCTGTGGCACATTATGTGTCCTGTTCAGGTTGACCTTGCTTGTGACTTGGAGGCCCAATTCTGGTTAGGTCCGTCTCACATGGAGTAAGTTTCACTCCACGGTTGCAAGAAGATGCGCCTGGCTTCTTGCTAGTAGGTGGGGGCGACGGCTAGCTCGCATGCTGAACCTCTCACACGGTGTATGATTCAGCATGGAAGCTGGCTGGCTGGCTTGACTCCATTTTCGGCAAGGCACACAAGTCGGCCGAACTGCAGTATTTCACAAACAATTGTAAAGAAAGTATTTGTTACAAAACTTGTTAAAAACATTGATTCTTATGCTTCTCGTAACTTAATTAGTCAGCTTCGTGAGGAACTGCCTATCATTTCGTTAATGGTCATATTTATTGTGATATTTCAGGATTAAATAAACTACTGCTAGAATTTCGGAAAGTTTGCAATGAAAAATTGAGGTCTCTAAAACTTTGCGTTTGCTGCATGTAAGGTCATTTGTTGCTACGTATGATTCTGGCCAACATACGTAATTATTGTTTCAGTTTGAAAGAATCTTGCTCTATGTCACCAATCTCGAGAAAAAAATAATATTAAAGGGCGTCGTCCCGAACTCCCAAGAAAGCCAGAATGAAATACTGAAGAAATTACCATATCTCGTAAATGGTTTGAGATATCAAAACAATATTTTGGCAAATGGTATTCCCCAAAGAGCTGAGCATTTTGCCATATGATTAATATGCGAATCTTCAATTTCTAGCACAATATCCCAGCGACTGCAGATTTTTTTCAGTGAAATAATACAACATTTAAGCGCTATCGATAGCTGGTGAAATGAGAACTACTGTAGGTTTTGAACAAAATACGTGAAGAAATTAATTATTTTTATATCGAAAATAGGCGTTTTCATAAACTATTGACTTGTCTTTCCATCAATAAGTATTTCATTCTTCTGTCGCGTTTTCAACTGCATTCGAATGTTAGTGAGATGAAATTGTTTTAGCGAAAGAATTACATTTGAAAATGACAACAACGGAACGTACATGTTACTCAAAACTTGTAACTGACAACGTCGAAGCCTCGCCCTGCGGGCTGTGACGTCAGATGCCAAACGCTACTCCTGACTAGCCAGTGCTGGTAGCATTCACCGTGCTAAGCCTCACAAGGAAAACAGCACCGGAACTATCATGGAAAACATGTACAGCTCCCTGCAGGGCAGCCGGCTACCAAACGACAGAGCCCGCAAGATAGCCATCACGTTTGCTGGCGGCTAAACATGCAGCGAATCTTACTCCTTATGAGACAGGCCTTACAGTACCGTTAGAAACATGAAAGAGGTTGTCGTTCTGACCCCAGCGCTCTGGAGCATGCGACTGTCGCTATAAAATTCGCAGATTTCAACACTACCCAGACAAAGTGAAATCTACAGAGCTTCAATATATGCCACCTTTCATTCAGTTCTTAAGTGATATGTCACAGCAGGCTCATTCAAGGGGACGATACCTGAACATTTCTCTCCTCTAGATAAAATAACTGGTCACATACTCTCTCGTCACATTCCAGGGCGATAAATTACATTTAATTACTTTCATTTTCAAAGCACTACTTTTCGTCATGAGAGGTCCTCGTAGTAGAGTTGCTTCACTGTTATTCTCACGTCCTGTTCGCCAAAAGCAAATCCACGACCACGAATGTTTCCCTTTTCCCAGCGAACCTTCCGCAGCTTAGTCGAAACACCCTTTGCAACACGCGGGTCCTTACATATTCACCATACAGTCCCGATCTCTCTCCATGCGTTTTCCATATTTTTGGAGCCCCACAGAGACATTCGTCACCGTCGATTTGCTTCGGACGAAGAGGTGCAGTCACAGTTCTGTAGGCAACTGCAAACATTTTTTCATTAAGGCATTGACCGTCTTCTCTTGCTGTGGTGGAACTGTACTAGCAGTTATGCCTATAGATTTTAAAATAATAAATAGTTTGTTTGCTTTTTTCGATATGTTTCTTTTCATCTGGTTTCTCTTTACAGTTCCGCTCATTATTTATTAGAGATCCACAGTCATCATTAATTTCTCTGCAACAGGCTGACTTCCAGGTACGTAAAGTAGTTTTAAAATATAGCAGGCACTTAATTTTTATAAATATACTCTAGGGTTAAGTAACAGGCAGTATACGAGGGTGGCGATACATGCACTATTGGATGGTATTGACATTGAGCCACGTTAATTAGTATGCAATGGTTGTCTTCACGTTTCTTAAAAAAAACGGGCGTTATCGTAAATATTTGGACTTTGTTAAGAATTTGGCATTCGTCCCTGACTCGAAAGTTTTATGGACTTCATCGCCACGGAACATTTTCGTAATCACCTCTACCGCCGAGTTCACAATGACGATATTCAGAAAGCGTCCAAGTGCCCTTCAGTAACTGATGCAGGCGACGCAGACAGCATGGCTCCCAGAATCGTGTTAGCACCTCTGATTGAGTCACTCATTACATACCGATGTTTACCTTTTCCTGTCAGTTTTATGAACAGGCAACGGAAACGATTGTGGAAAAGTATCGCTAATGTTGTCCTGCCGAAACTTTTAAAGCGAACACCGCTTGAAATTGCAAGTTTTATGCTAGCAAAGAGAAGAAATAAAGTAGTCTTGCACTTCTGTATTATGCATGAACTGCGATAGCAGCTAGCTGTTAGAGAAGTTCTCTTCCATCTCTGAAATAACTGAACCGAACGAGTTTGACCCGCGGACTAGAATCAGCAATTATTCTGTGGAGTAATGAAGTCGGGACGGAGTGCTCGTCGGTTGAACACGTAGACTCGTTTGCCGGCGTTTACGCTTAGCTGCGTGGGCGCTAATTTCAGCCGCCCCTAATGGTGCAGCGCAGGCGGGACGGGGGAACTAGTGTAGTACGGAAATGCAATCTTCAAGTTGCACGGCCGGCCCGCACAAAGGGCAGCCCGCCCATTAGCCGCTGATTAGGTGACAACTTGGGCCCAGCGCGACACGGCCGTGCCGGGCTCACACCGTTCCTGTCGTGTCTGCCCCACCCACCGACCCAGCTGCACCCATGTTCCCGCATCTCTCCTCCCCCTCCCCCTCCCACTCCCCCCCCCCCCCCACCCGACTACTACAAACCCAACTCACAGACTGCAAGACTACGACGAACCATCTGTCCTCCCCCCGCGCTCATCCGTTCTCAGAGTGCAGGAGACCTTCTCTCTCAGCGATAAATCGCTTCGCTTGCTTTTGAACCTATATAGTTCCCTGACGTGGTTACAACGTTTCGCTAGCATCTTTGTAAGTTCGGCTCTAACGAAGATATAATTTTGCGAATTGGCGTCCAAACTTTTCTGATAAATTTTGATAAAGCATTCGATCGAAATCTGCCACATTGTCCTTCCAATTGACATGATCACTAAGTTGACACGCACATCCGGACAGAGTGACTAACTTCTCTGATTGATTGCTATTCGTCGAGATACACACAACTTCAACATACATTGCATCGCTCTTTCAACTACTGCTTTACAAATGTCGGAATACTGTATCGAAATCAAGAAACTAGAAATACTATCAGAATTTGTTAATTACTAGCTGGTGTACCCGGCTTCGCTTAGGGAGTTGATATGAGATTTTGTGGTAGGTAGAATAAAAGAATCAACTTTAAAGAATAAGAGGTAAAAAAAATGTTGAAACAATGTCCTAGCTATATACAATATTTGTTGACGTATAACAGGGAATTTTTTTAATTGAAAACGTATTCTAACTATTTACAATACTTGTTTATAAACAACATTTTTCATTTTGTTATGCGGGATATATATGTACAAATTTTTCGAATTTTCTATTCGAGAGCAAGCTACGTATAGTTAACCATGAGAGAAGCAAGTGTCTTTGAGCCTGATGCCGCAATATTTTGAAGTTAGTCCTTGTGCTTTGTCAATTGTAAAACTGTAGGCTTCTGGGATTGGAAATTGTCGTCTTTTAAATTGAAATACAGATCAGTGGTATTCTGGTGATAAATAGTGTGTGTCCTTTGTACTTTCCAGTCGGAAGTTCGGCTTCGGTGTTAATCGATAGCTGTTTGACGATCATCCTTGTTCCAATACATAGTTTTTGTGAGGTGAGATTTCTGAATAGTATTATCTAAGATCCAATTTTAAGTCAAAGGCAGTGTAATGGTATTCCTGATACTTGCAAAGAGTTGAGAAATTCTCTAAGAAATTTGACACTTTCTTCAACGTTTACCATCGTGTCGATCGATTAGTATATTCTCTCTTCATCGGGATTTTCTATTGAATATTAAAGTGGGTATCGTCGACAATATTATTTTTAGTTGAAAAAACTGCCCTTTCAAATAGCCTGTCCAGATTGGGGATAGTTGTGAACAATGATTGGATAAATTTGCTCAATGAGTTCGTTTTCAGCAGTGGCTTTGTTTTGCAGAAAACACTGTTGAGTTCAATGAGGCCGGTTGTCTGGTCAGTAAAATGTCTGCCTTCGCCTGTTTGCAAAAGTTGTTGAGCAAAATGTGCTGTTGTTGCGTCTTTCGATAGTTCAACTCTCACATTTTTTGTTAGTTCCAGAAGTTATATGTGTGACATAGACGTATGGGCATTGTCTAAATTATAAATCAAATAAAGTTTTTATTAACAAATATGCTAAGTACACTTTACACACTTCTCACACTTTATTTTCGATTTATAGTCAGGCATTGTATGACTGACTACTCACTGTTTGTCACTGTTTGTTTTTCTTCACTCACTGCACTACTTCTTCGCAATTCTTGATTCTTCAGTCCGTTCATTTCGTTCTTCTTCGGTTTCTCCGCTTCTCGCGGTGCTCTTTCTTGTTTGTTGGGAACTTAAATGTGCTTCGCGTTCTTCGCCTGCTCCGTTTTTTTTTTTTTTTTTGCTGTTCTTTTTGTTTTTGTCGTGTTTCTTCAGAACTGGTTAAGATCTCCCCCTCTTTTAAGTTTGGGCTTTGTCTAAAATATAAATCAAATTAACTTTATATTAACAACTACACTAAGTACAATTTACACGCTTTTCACACTTCATTTACGATTTATATTAAGTCATTTTATCACTTTCATCAGTTACACCTCGCCGGCCGGAGTGGCCATGCGGTTCTAGGCGCTACAGTCTGCAACCGAGCTACCGCTGCGGTCGCAGGTTCGAATCCTGCCTCGGGCATGGATGTGTGTGATGTCCTTAGGTTAGTTAGCTGTAATGAGTTCTAAGTTATAGGTGACTGATGACCTCAGAAGTTAAGTCGCATAGCGCTCCGAGCCATTTGAACCATTTTGAACTTACATCTCACTGTTTGTTTTTTTTATTCACTCATTGCACTACTGCACTACTGTAGTTCCTCCCTACGTCACTGATAAGAAAATGACGTTCGAACCCACGGCGAGTCTTGCTTTATAAACACCTACCTAAGGGTAACCCCATCAATGGCGAATTTCATAACATACCAAAAAGGTTTCGAATGGTCCACAATGTTCCAAAAATTCCACAACATTCCAAAGTGCTCTGGAATGTTCCACAATGATCTGATATGTTCCGGGATGTTCCAGACCATTATGGAATCTTCCCGTACATTCCAGACTATTCTCGAACATTCCAGAAGATCCCGAGTCAATGTGAAACATTCCGGAATATTCTGGAATGTTGTGGAATGCTCTCAAATGTTCTGAAATGTTCTAGAAATTTACAGAGGGCGAAATTTCCCAGCCCTTACATCTTCAAAAGCACGCCCTTCAGGTAAAACGGGAACCCTCTTAAGGGATGGGGGATATAGGGCTATCAAACCATGTAACTCCCCTGATCGTACCTGGATTCATTTCTAAGTATTAACGGTACGCACATTGTACACTTACTTTCGTAATATCTATTGATGAAACTAAAATTATACGTGAATCTTTTCGGTGAATAATAGGACAAGTATGTTACAAATATTTCAAAACATATACACACAGATCTACCTTCACATTGTTGTTTTGTAATCTGAGTGTGCAGTAGGTTCTCAAAAAGGCAGCTTCCGTGGATTTACACAACATAACAAACGAAGTGAAGCACCAAGAAGACATGGTCGGGCGCTGGTGTAACTTTGTACAAGTACATTCCATCGGTAGACCGGAAAATGATTTGTTTCAATTTTCTGTGACCAATAGAACGGCCACATGTATGCAATAGTGTGGTCGTGTTTAGTATCGTTACCAGGCCTGCTAGGATCCTGAACAATATCAGATGTTGCCTCTGTGAAGAACACAGAGAATCCGTTCTCGTGTGAGATAGCGTTATCAGCACCTGACAGAGTTTGTAAAGGGCGTCAGTGTGAGTCCCCATTTGGTCACTTGGTCAGATTGTGCTACATCTAGGTTTTTGGGTAATTCAGATATGACAGAGGCTCATGGGACCTCATGGGAACGTAGGGCATACATACTCATCGTCAAGATTCTGGCGATCACGTCTGACCACTGCAAACGAGGAAGTACATCGTAACTCCTTCGCATCTGCGCCTGCCACGCGGAAACAGTTAATGTAATACCTATAATATTCTGTGTCTTCCCACACCATTGGTCCGAGTCTAGTAATAGTCGGAATAGGAAGTTAATATTCCAAGCTTCTTCTGCCATTAACGCAACAGCCTAAACGGCTGTAATTGGAGAAGTGCCGTCAACGGTAAGCGCAGACTACTCATAAATGGCGTCGCATTGGGTTCAGTGATGAATCGCATTTCTGAACTACCCCGGATGTTCCATCGTCTGCGGATATGGTGGCTGCTCGGGGAGATCTCTCATTCTTCCAGTGTTTTGGATAGGCACAGCAGTATTCCGTCGCGGTCTGGAGAGCCGTCGGGCATGGCTTCATGTCATGTCTAGTAGTGATTGAGGGAATTACACTAGCACAACTGTGCGTCACGGACATCCTCCATCCTCATCTGGTACCTCTCATACGACAGTACCGCGCAACCATTTTTCAAGAGGACAATTCTTGTCCACATGTAGCACGTGTCTACATAAACTTTCTCTGTAAGAAATGGTATGTGACGAGGGCCTCCCGTCGGTTAGACCGTTCGCCCGGTGCAAGTCTTTCGACTTGCGCGTCGATGGGGATGAAATGATGATGATAAGGACAACACAACACCCAGTCCCTGAGCGGAGAAAATCTCCGGTCCACCCGAGAATCGAACCCGGGTCCTTAGGAGTGACAGTCTGTCGCGCTGACCACACAGCTACCGGGGGCAACTTTCACTGTGCTGTTGAGATACGTCTATGGCCAAGAGGTTCCCCATATCGGTCCCCCACAGGGCGTGTGTGGGACCAGTCCGGATGTCCACTCCATCCCGGTGCCAGTACAAGGGATTTTCAGGACCAGTTATTACGGTTTTGGGCCACCTCTCCTTAGGAGGGGGCACAGAGGCTTTATGACACTCTTCCAAATAAAAGCAGTGTGTGCATCAGGGTGAGAGTGGTACAACGACATATTGATAATTCTGTTCACTTTGTCAAGATATTTGTTAATTCAACTCGATTTTGTATTTCTTGAAGTAACACCAAATATTCTGTCAACGAGTGAAGTTTCACTTCGTTTTCTCCTCTCTTTCTGAGCGAGCGAGGTGTCGTAGTGGTTGGCACAATGGACTCGTATTCTGGAGGACTACGGCCCAAATCAGCCTCTAGCCATCCATATTTAAGTTTTCCGTGATTTCCCTAAATCACTCCATGCAGATGCCGGGGCGGTTTTTCTGAAAGTGACACGGACGCTTTCTTTCTCCGTCCTTTCCTAATATGAACTTGTGCTCCGTCTCTAATCACTGGGTTATTGACGAGACATTAAACTAGGAACTTCCTTCCTTCTTCCCCTTCTGGGTGCTTCACTAGGTCTGTAGCTTTATACAGAGCTTGAGATATTTTAAATGATTGAGAAACAAAAACTTCCAGATAAATTTGTTGATTACCGTTTTGAACAAAACAGGAACGTATTACTGCATTTCAGCATGGTGCATTCAGTGTTGCCACAGTATTATTCAAAAGAACTTTATCATCAGAATCACTCACCTAGTAACTAACCTAATTAGCAGAACGCTCTCCAGAACTGATCATTTTCAGCTGATGCGACTTCCATTCTTATGGCTTGTGACGTCATTCCTATGTCATCAATCAAGCCCTACTTCTGAAATACCGTTTCTTTTGAATGAATTGAATTTTCTATTATTTCCAGTGTCTCGAAAGGCCATTATTCGGTATGATTTAGTAGATCGAAATACTATTCGGGGCCTCTCTCACATTGCCATTACTGTCTTCACGCAAATCATTTTTGCAGTATATCGACTAAACAGAACTTTCATGGGGATAGAATGGCTGAGAACACACAAAAACAAAAATTACTTTCAAAAGATCAAAATTTTCGTTTTGTCATAGATTACAAATTTTAACTTGGAGATTTCGAGGAGAAACAATGTTGAAAGTTACGGACGCTTTTGTATCACTGTTTAAATAATTAACATTTATTAGAAACTGTTCGCTCTGATAAAATAAATTACTTTTATCGAGGTGTTTTGACCTTGTACATCGATTGTAATAGTTCAATTATTTCAGAATTTTTTTAAAAGAACGTGTTGAAAAGTATGTTAAGAAGTGCGTTCAAAGCAGGCTTTGCGGATAAGTTCACGGAAGCTAAGATCCACGAAACGTATTTTGTCATTTCAAACATGAGGTGAGTCTGATTTTCGGTAGGTGTTTATAATGGCGGGGATTATTTCTAAAAGAGAAACCAAATACGGAAATTAGAATCACTCAGAAAACTGGTAATATAAATACAACTAGAAGGTAAGTACGGGAAGAGACGAATGATGTGAAGCACATTTATTTTAGCCAATATGAAACAACAATTTAGGTTACGAGTGTAAAATTTCTTGGCTTCTGAAACAATCAAGTAGCAGTAGATCGAGAGCTCACAATCGACCATCGATTTACATACAGAGCTCTGAATTCAACAGAATTATGAGAAAGGGCAGAAATGAGAACAGGAAGAAACTTAGCGTCAGAATTGGGGATAACGAAGTAGACAAAGTTATGGAATTCTGATGGAAAGCAGACTAACATTGGCGGAAAGGGCATTCTTTATCAAGAGAAGTATTACTAGTATCAAATGTAGACCTTAATTTGAGGAACAAACTTATGACAAGGGACGCTTGGAGGACATCATTGATCGTAGTAAAACATGGAGTGTGGGAAATCCTGAACAGCAGAGAATCGAAGCCTTTTAAATGCGAGGTTATAGACGTGTGTTGTAAATTAGGTGGACTGATAGGGCATAGAATTAGGAGGTTCTCCGCAGAATCGGCGACGAAACAAACATACTAGAAACAGCGACAAGATGAAGGGACACGATTATAGCAGACCTATTAAGACATGAGGGAGTAGTTGTATTAATCGAAAACGATTATATTCACTTAAATTACATGGTTTCATGGCTTGAGCTTGCAAACTGAAGACGGTACTTCGTCACATTACATGACATGCTGAACTAACGAAGTTTTAGCGTTATGTGCTTTAGCGTCATCAGGGCGTTCTCGATGAGTACGTTTCTTCTCAGCATAAGTTTCGGAAGACCCGTCAAGTCTGTAAATGGCATTCCAGTAGAAAAGAAATATGTTATATATTTTTTATTCCACACAAAAATGTTACGCTTATTAACGTGTTTTGTTACCAGAGGAGAAATTGAGTGATGCCAAATTTTATTCTAAACCTCGTATTTATCAGTGGTTTTTGTGACAATGACACCACGATACATGACGTATTGTTGGACGCAGTATAACAAACTTAACATGGTCATGTAGATAACTGTTCAGTTTGTTCGAAATTTATAAGAACACCGAGCCTTCATAAAGCACGTCGACTTGGCTTTATTTTGCGTAACATGTAAGAGAAAGCACGTAATTTTAACTGAAAAATTGAATAACATAAAACCGAGAATAAACTTTGTCAAAAATGCAAACATATCAAAAGCAATTTCTTCTTTAGACAGATACTCCAGAAAAAATAACATATATTTTACTTTACGTTACGATTTTTCCAGTCTTTCCCTACTGGTTAACACTGGAAAACCTCGTTGGAGACCAAGTAAGTTTTATATCTACGAGGGCTATCCACAAAGTACATTACGTTTTGGAATTAAAAATAAATAAAGTATTGGAATTTTTTTTTATTATATACAGATGAAAGCCACACTTAACTACTACTTTTCTACATAGTTGCCATTTAAATTAAGGCACTTATCGTAGCGATGGACGAGCTTGGAAATTCCTTCGTCGTAAAATTCGGCCGCCTGCGCCTTCAACCACGTGTTTACGTCTTTTGGGACAGAAAAGGTGTGATTTTTGTGGAATTCGTGGAAAGAGGCACTACAATAAATTCTCAAAGATATTGCCAAACTCTGCACAACCTCAGAAGAGCAATGCAAAACAAGCGCAGGGGAAAGTTGGGCTCAAAGATCTTGCTGATTCACGACAACGCCCGGGCCCACACGGCAAATGCCACTCGTGAAATTCTCGAATCTTTTAAGTGGGAGTTGTTTCCTCATCCGCCGTACAGTCCCGACCTGGCACCGAGCGACTTCCACTTATTCCCAGTAATGAAGAAGTGGTTGGCTATGCAGCGTTTTGATGACGACGCACAGCTTCAAGAAGAGGTAACCACGTGGTTGAAGGCGCAGGCGGCCGAATTTTACGACGAAGGAATTTCCAAGCTCGTCCATCGCTACGATAAGTGCCTTAATTTAAATGGCAACTATGTAGAAAAGTAGTATTTAAGTATGGCTTTCATCTGTACACAATATAAAAAATTTCCAATACTTTATTTATTTTTAATTCCAAAACGTAATGTACTTTGTGGATAGCCCTCGTATTTAGACGCATATAAGAACAAAAAGAAGCGTTCATATTTATGAGGGATTTTTCACTGTATGAATGCAATAAAATCAATATACATACATAAAAATTCATTGGTAATGTTGCTTTTGAAAGCATCCAGAAATTCTAGAATTTTGTTGGAGGAGCCCAAACATTATTTACAAATAAAAAAGTCGGCTACGTGCTTCTGTGGATATTATTTCTTGACCTACTTCCATAGGGTTTCCACTCCAGCTCGCTTCAAATTTTCATTACGTATTATAAAAGCGCAGTTGTTTTCCGTCTGCTTCATGTTGACGGTCGGGAAATTTTCACGAACAAATGCAGTTTATAGAGAAAAGTCCATAAGCGGCAAAACATTTACTGCCAATGACATGAGGTAAGCGGCCGCAGAAAGAAAATCCACAACAAAGTGAATTTGCTAACTGTCGAGCTGAGTGCTTTACACTGAGCTTTTATAGCCCGTGTCCCGTCACGGAACTATTTGCTTCATTAAAGGGAATGGACGGCCGGCCAGTCCGACATGTTTGTAATCCGGCGTGCGCTGCAGTCCGGCCTGTCACGCCGCGGACAGCGATCTGTGACGCTCCGGCCCTGGGGTTCATGACGCTGCCAGAGTGTGCGCGCACTGCCTCACACCGGAGCGCCCGCGAATTAACGGCGGCGTGCCGAATGCGACGTTGATCATCCGTGCCGTTCCGTGCCTCTGAAGTGCGCGGTTGGCTGCAGCATTACCTCCAGTTTGTGTGGGTGAAGCGAGTGCAGCGAGTCTGCATCCCACTTCAGTGTTTTGTTGCTTCATTTTTCTATTAGCGCGTCGGATATCACTAGAAATTCTATTTCGGCGATAAAACCACTTTTCCGTGTTCAAAAGAACGGTTGCAGGTGGTAAAATAACATTAATGTTTTGTATGAGGTATACCTACGACACGTGCCCTTTTGTAATTCGGTACGCTATGAGAGAAACGGAATTTAATGTTTGGACGTTCCTTCCACTAATTAATGTTGGTAAAAAGTGATTGTAACACGATTTCTCTAACGCCTTTGAAAATATCTTTAATGCCCAGAGGAAAGCACTTCAGGAATATGTCAGTTAATAATTTCACTTTACATTATGTTCTTTCTTTGTCATTATTCGAAATAATTTACTAAGCTTCCATTTTCAAAAGTTCCGTTCACAAATATCACACTTTTCTGTAAAATAGTACAAAGCAACATTCAGTTTATAAATATTAAATATCAAGCGAGAACAGTAATAGCATAATTCATTCGCAATTCAGTGTGGAAGTCATTAGAGCACACCTTACACGTATTTCTTACTCAGCTTTCCAAAGAGCAGGTTTGTTGCTTTTTTCTTGATGAGTAAATTAAAACACAATGAAACTGGTCATTAAATTAATTTTCTAAAATTATGCAGCGTTTTGGAGGCTTTGCTTCATTATCAGTCTACAGTTCTGATGTTTACTTCACTGGTCGATGAGAACCAACGATGCTCATTATTGGGTATCATTATCCGAGGACCTGCACTTACGCTTAACACGAGACCTACTACTTTATGATGAACCAGTGTCTTAACGAAAGCATCTTCAAAAATAAAAAACTAACGACTGATCAAACAATCAAACAACTGTTGTTGTTGTGGTCTTCAGATCAGAGGCTTGTTTAATGCAGCTCTCCATGCTACTCTACCCTGCGCAGGCTTCTTCATGTTCGAGTAACTACTGCAACCTACATCCTTCTGAATCGGTTTAGCGTCTTGCATGCCTTGGTCTCCCTCTATGATTTTTACCCTCCACACTTCCTTCCTATACCCAATTGACGATCCCTTGGTGCCTCAGAACGTGTCTTACCAACCGATCCCTTTTTCTAGACAAGTTGTGCCACAAATTCCTCTTCAATTCTATTCAGTACTTCCCCATTAATTACGTGATCTACCCATCTAATCTTGATCATTGTTCTGTAGCACCACATTTCGAAAGCTTCTATTTTCTTCTTGTCTAAACTATTTATCCTCCATGTTTCACTTCCATACATGGCTACACTCCATACAAATAGCTTCTATTCTCTTCTTGTCTAAATTATTTATCGTCCATGTTTCACTTCCATACATTGCTACACTCCATACAAATACTTTCAGAAAATACTTCCTGACAGTTAAATCTATATTCGATGTTAACAAATTTCTCTTCTCCAGAAATGCTTTCCTTGCCACTGCCAACCTACATTTTATATCCTCTCTACTTCGACCATCATAAGTTATTTTGCACCCAGAACAGCAAACCTCATCTACTACTTTTAAGTGTCTCATTTCTTAATCTAATTCCCTTAGCATGACCTGATTTAATTCGACTACATTCCATTATCCTCGTTTTCTTTTGTTGGTACTCATCTCATATCCTCCTTTCAAGACACTGTCCATTCCGTTCAACTACTCTTCCAGGTCTTTTGCTGTCTCTGACAGAATTACAATGTCGTTGAATAACCTCAATGCTTTTATTTCTTCTCCATGGATTTTAATTCCTACTCCGAATTTTTCTTTTGTTTCCTTTACTTCTTGCTCAGTATACTGATTGAATAATACCGGAGAGAGGCTATAACTCTGTCTCACTCTCTAACACTGCTTCCCTTTCATGCACCTCGGCTCTTGTAACTGCCATCTGGTGTCTGTACACATTTGTAAATCGCCTTTCGCTCCCTGTATTTGACCCATGCCACCTTCATAATTTGAAAGAGAGTATTCCAGTCAACATTGTCAAAAGCTTTCTCTAAGTCTACAAATGCTAGAAAAGTAGGTTTGCCATCCCTTAATCTATCTTCTAAGATAAGTCGTATGGTCAGTATTGCCTCAAGTGTTCCAATATTTCTACAGAATCCAAACTGACCTTCCCCGAGGTCGTCTTCTACCATTTTTTTCCATTCGTCAGTAAAGAATTCGTGTTAGCAGCCTTGACTTATTAAACTGATAGTTCGGTAATTTTTACACTTGTCAACACTTGCTTTCTTTGGGATTGGAATTACCATTTTTTTCCATTCGTCAGTAAAGAATTCGTGTTAGCAGCCATGACTTATTAAACTGATAGTTCGGTAATTTTTACACTTGTCAACACTTGCTTTCTTTGGGATTGGAATTAATATATTCTTCGCCTGTCTCATACATCTTGCTAACCAGATGTTTTGTCATAGTAGGCTTTCCGAAGGCTATCAGTAGTTCTAATGGATTGTTGTCTACTCCTGGGGCCTCGTTTCGACTCAGGTCAGTGCTCTGTCAAACTCTTCACGCAGTATCATATCTCCCATCTCATCTTCATCTACATCCTCTTCCATTTCAATAATATTACCATCAAGTACATCGCCCTTGTATAGAACCTCTATGTACTCCTTCCACCTTTCGGCTCAAAATGTTCAAATGTGTGTGAATTCCTAAGGGAGCAAACTGCTGAGTTCATCGGTCCCTAGACTTACACACTACTTGAACTAACTTATACTAAGGACAAGCCACACACCCATACCCAAGGGAGGACTTGAACCTCCGGCGGGAGGGTACGCTTAGTCCGTGACAAGACGCCTCAAACCACGCTGCCAGTCACTTGGCTCCACCATTCTGCCTTCCCTTCTTTGCTTAGAACTGGTTTTCCATCTGAGCTCTTGTTATTCATACAAGTGGTTATCTTTTCTCCAAAGGTCTCTTTAATTTTATTGTAGGCAGTACCTATCTTACCCCTAATGATATACGCCTCTACATCCTTACATTTGTCCTCTAGCCATCCCTGCTTAGTCATTTTGCACTTTCTGTCGATCTCATTTTTGAGACGTTCGTATTCCTTTATTCCTGCTTCATTTACTGGATTTAATATTTTCTCCTTTCGTCAATCAAATTCATTATCTCTTCTGTTACCCAAGGATTTCTACTAGCTCTCGTTTTTTTACCTACGTGATCCTCTTCTGCGTTCACTATTTCATCTCACAAAGCTATCCATTCTTCTTCTACAGTAGTTCTTTCTCCCGTTATTGTCAATCGTTCACTAATGCTCTCTCTGAAACTGTCTATAACCTCTGGTTCTTTCCGTTTATTCAGGTCCCATCTCCTTAAATTTCCACCTTTTTGACGTTTCTGCAGTTTTATCTACAGTTCATAACCAATAAATTGTTGTCAGAGTCCTTATCTTCCCCTGGAAATGTCTTACAATTTGAAACCTGGTTCCCAAACTCCGTCTTACAACTATATAATCTATCTGAAACGTTCCAGAGTCTCCAGGCCTCTTCCACGAGTACAACCTTCTTTCATGATTCTTAAACCAAGTGTCAGCTATGATTAAGTTATGCTCTGCGCAATTGTCTACCAGGTGGCTTCCTCTTTCATTCCTTACCCCCAGTCCATATTTACGTACTACTTTTCCTTCTCTTTCTTTTCTTACTATCGAATTTCAGTCCCCCATGACTATTAAATTTTCGTCTCCCTTCACTATCTGAACGAATTCTTTTATCGCATCGCACATTTCTTCGATCTCTTCATCACCTGCGGAGGTAGTTAACATATAAACTTGTACTACTGTGGTAGGCGGGGCTTCGTGTGTGTCTTAGCTACAATAACGCGTTCACATGCTGTTTGTAGTAGCTTACACGAGCTCCAATTTTTTTGTTCTTTATTAAACCTCCTCCCGTATTTCCCTGATTGGATTTTGTATTTACAACCCTGTATTCACCTGATCAGAAGTCTTGTTCCTCCTGCCAACGAACTTCACTAATTCCCACTATATCTATCTTTAACCTATTCATTTCCCTTTTTAAATTTTATAACCTACCTGCCCTATTAACGGATCTGCATTCCACGCTCCGATCCGTAGAACGCCAGTTCTTTTTCTCTTGATAACGACGTCCTCCTGAGGAGTCCCCGCCCGGAGATCCGAATGGGGAACTATTTTACCTCCGGAATACTTTACTCAATAGGACGACGTCATCATTTAACCATACAGTATAGCTGCATGCCCTCGGTAAAATTTACGGCTGTAGTTTCTCCTTGTTTTCAGCTGTTATCAGTACCAGCACAGCAAGGCCGTTTTGGTTAGTGTTACAAGGCCAGATTAGTCAATCATCCACACTGTTGTCCCTGAAACTACTGAAAAGGCTGCTGCTCTTCAGGAACCACACATTTGTCTGGCCTCTCAACAGATGCCCCTACTTTGTGCTTGCAGTTGAGGTACGGCAATCTGAATCACTGAGGCACACAAACCTCCCCATCAACGGCAAGGTCCACGGTTCATGGGAGGAGGATCAAAGAACTACATGCGTAAAATTAAACCAGAAGAAAAGAAAACGATTATCCTACCAGTAAAAAATAACGACTATACGTGTAAAATTGATTTTACTGGTAGGATAATGGTTTTCTTTTCGTCTGGTTTTTCACACTGCCTGTATCTGAATTTTGGACTGATTTATCCTCTGTATTATTGCTAATTTATTTAGAGTGCATAGTAAATTCAGGTTTTCTCCACATATAAACTTGTTTGCCAGGCTATCTACGACGTGATAATTTCTGTAGGGCAAATATATTTTATGTACCTTCTTCTCGGTCGTGATATCTCACCAGTAAACCCCTACCACGTTGTCTCCACTTTGCTCGTGAGAAATTTAAGGTGTAAATTATTTCAGACGATGTACCAGTTGAGATACAGATTGCTATCGGACGCCACTGAAGCCGTAAATCTTATGTGAGATTACAATGATGTTTCAGTTGCTTCGACGGCTCTTAGGATAACTGATATGACAAAACGGATTTAATTCTTTGCTTTAATGCCTCTGCAGCAACGCGTCGAATTTACACCAAAAGGTAGAAATAGCGTCAAGTATCATTTTTATTTTTCAGTTAAAGCAGATACTGGTGCTTTCCGTCAGTCTTCCTTACAACGCAGTATTCACGAACAGCACAAGGATGTGGGGGACGAAGTAGTGCTGAATGTGGAATTAATATTTATCATTACGTTAACAGCTTGCACGTCCCCAATAGCAGAAACATTTTGCATGTCCTCAGAATATCAGAATCGTCGAGTCGTTCTTTAGATTTTTTGGTTACCGATATTCTACGACACTAATGGTGCAAAATAGTACCTCATTATACAGGGTGATTCAAAAAGAATACCACAACTTTAGGAATTTAAAACTCTGCAACGACAAAAGGCAGAGCTAAGCACTATCTGTCGGCGAATTAAGGGAGCTATAAAGTTTCATTTAGTTGTACATTTGTTCGCTTGAGGCGCTGTTGACTAGGCGTCAGCGTCAGTTGATGCTAAGATGGCGACCGCTCAACAGAAAGCGTTTTGTGTTATTGAGTACGACAGAAGTGAATCGACGACAGTTGTTCAGCGTGCATTTCGAACGAAGTATGGTGTTAAACCTCCTGATAGGTGGTGTATTAAACGTTGGTATAAACAGTTTACAGAGAATGGGTGTTTGTGCAAAGCCCGTGACAGAGCACTTCATCACTGGCCTCCAAGAAGCCCTGATCTTACCCCCTGCGATTTTTTCTTATGGGGGTATGTTAAGGATATGGTGTTTCGGTCACCTCTCCCAGCCACCATTGATGATTTTAAACGAGAAATAACAGCAGCTATCCAAACTGTTACGCCTGATATGCTACAGAGAGTGTGGAAAGAGTTGGAGTATCGGGTTGATATTGCTCGAGTGTCTGGATGGGGCCATGTTGAACATCTCTGAACTTGTTTTTGAGTGAAAAAAAACCTTTTTAAATACTCTTTGTAATGATGTACAACAGAAGGTTATATTATGTTTCTTTCATTAAATTCACATTTTTTAAGTTGTGGTATTCTTTTTGAATCACCCTGTATAATACCGGAAGAGCGGGCATGGAGGTTTACACTCAGAGAAAGGCAACCCGTCTGCTATATTCATCAACGTAAGTTTGATGCTCAACACCCCATGTAGCAGGAAGCTAGCTACCCGCCACAGACAACCAGCAACTAGTGTATTCACGGATCGACACTATCTACAATAAGTAATAATGGTAGCACAAAATGGAACAAGTAATAAACATGTATTAATTCAGCCTTGAACGCTGTATGACGCATGACTCTCCAGTCCAAGTGCTACACGCTAGTTGAACCTAACAGAGAGTTCTATATAAATTCACTCTGGACTGCTATATCTAACGGCTTTGAGCTCTCATTTGTAACGACACAGTTAAGACAATAACGTACATTTAAAGACATTCACTTTCGAAATGTAAAGGCACAGCATAATTTTCATTCGTCTATTTCTTAATTACAACTGATAATCCAAAAAAAAAAAAAAAAAAAAAAAAAATGGCTCTGAGCACTATGGGACGTAACTTCTAAAGTCATCAGTCTCCTAGAACTTAGAACTACTTAAACCTAACTAACCTAAGGACATCACACACATCCATGCTCGAGGCAGGATTCGAAACTGCGACCATAGCGGTCGCGCGGTTCCAGACTGTAGCACCTAGAACCGCTCGGCCACCCCGGCCGGCAACTGATAATCCAGTCATAGGTGTTTTGAGGTATGCGGCTATGCACTGACAACGTAACAAATGTCACCATATTTTATTAGTGTCAGGGCTAGTTGCATGAATGTTGTTATATTTCTGTCGATGAAAGGTAGTAATAGTAGATATTGTTCCTAGGATCCTTTCATAAGGCAAAAAAAAAAAAAAAAAAACAAAAACACGGAAACAGTAGAATGTGTAAGAAAAAGAAACAAAGTATGTAAAATATTTTTTCATGCCCGTAAGAAAACCGCACCCGTTAGGCAGTGACTATTTACTGTAACTGCATCGAGGATAGTTTGTGGTAGTCTGTTGTGGTGTGCGCTATGACTACAGTTTTGTGAGTTCGGATGCTCGAGAAAAAGCATTTGGAAAAATAACTATAGTGTGACTATATGCGGAGATATAGAAAAGAGTGTTAGGCAACTTTGAAGTAATCAACATGACATTGTAACGGGAGAAACGAGGGAAATTATGAGAAATGTTTTCTGCCATTGAACGAAAATTACGGCAACAATACAGCTAAATCCTATTTGTTTTAAAGCGCTAGTTCAGGATGATCTTTCCTTTAACGTTCTACCATTGAAGAATTAAATACGGTGTAGACATTTCTGTTCTTCTGTTGTCTGATTTTTACAGCCCATACTTGCAAAATATTTCCATTATAAGTACAAGTTTGACAGTAAATTATGACGTTTCTTCACAAATGCCCTGTTCCGCCACTGCAATAATTAATAGATTTCCCCGAGATATCGCCATGTTGTCCACAGGGAAAATCAACTGAGAAGCTCATGAATAAATTGAAACGATTATGTTGGACATATTGTCATAGGACAAACGCGAGGGAGGCAAACGTCACTGTAAATTTTGAGGAATTCACTAATAATGTGTGGCCGTCTGAAATAGTGTTTAGACGTAAACCAACAAACGCTATTGAGGGAGAAGTAGTTCTCCTGGCGAGCAGAGTTATCGTGACAGATGTAGTAGAGAGGTAACAAGAGAAAGGATGTTGCGGCGGGCATCAGAAAGAAAGAAAAGACTCAATGAAAGAGCCCAACCGACAGTATTTAAATCACGGGTTTTGGTGTTAGTGAAAACCAAAGAGAGGTCGAAAATGGCGTCACAAGAAATTAAGAAATTTGCACTTAGCCTTAATATGAAATACGCGATGACGTTACAGTAAACAAGTAGAGCGATGACAATGGTAAATACATCGCACTGTCTTCTGCTTTCAGGTCAGCTGTGCATATTCTGTCAACTCCAATTAGGCGCTCACTCACGATGAGCAGATCTAGTCGCCCCTCCTCCGGGTGCAAAAATACTGTGAGTGACTAGCTAATTAATATAACTAATATTTTTGGTAGAGAGTCGCCAGTATCAATGCACATCTATCCCAGCTTTAAGACAGTGTTTGGACTACGCAATGTACTGAAGAGCAGAGTCTGTAGAAAGAGCGATAACCAAGTGTAGGGCGCCTTTCATTCTTGGAGGGACTTTACGATTTTGCAGTTGTGCGTCCCTCATCAGCCTAAATCGATTTTATCTTACTTTACTTCAGTCTTTTCCAGGTACTTTGGTTTATCAGAGGTTCTTCCAAAGATTGGTGAGAAGGTCACGGCGAGAAGTGTAGGGTGGCAGGTGACCAAAAATGAGAAGTTTAAAGGAAGAATTGCAAGTCTCAAAGGAAAGAGTCTTACCTGTTCAGAGGAAAAGCAAAGGAACAAAATATCTAATAAAAATGTAATTAAATGTTAGAACGAGAGTAGGCCTAATCTTCTAGGCAAGCGAGGTCGAGCTCAGATAACACACACAAAGTTCTGTTCAACTGTGACATAAAATGGAAGGAGAGATCAGTAATAAGACATATAATTGTGCTAGTGAATAAAAGAAAATATATGATAAACAAATCCCCAACACTAGATTTCTTTGTATTAGTGTATAATGAAGAAATACTTGGTGGTGTAGCTGCTAAGCTGAAGTGCGAGAGTGGAAAAGGTAGAAAGTTAGAGTAATGTAGAAGGTGTATGGTACGGACTGAGCAGCCACGAGGTCCAATGATACATTAAATAACGATATGGATTTGGTAACTACAATTAAGTAGAATTAAGGAAAACAGAGGACAGGAAATAGGAGTGATAAGCAGACAAAAAGAGTAGGGGATTATGAAACTGGCAAACATGGCGGTGAACCTTCAAAACGAGTGAGAGAATAAAGAAAAAGTAAGAGAAGAATAAGAGATGGTGTAACTGTCACTCAACCTCAAGTAGGTAGGCGTGTAAGCTCACAGCTGGATTATGAGAAAAAGAAAGGAACAAAACGGTGCCAATGAGGAATATGGGTATCGATTACGATAAACAAGGTTATTATGAAGGAAGCAGTGGTGTTAGGGTGATATTTAGGAATGTGATTATCACAAATGCCCACACTTTAGCTCAGAATTATACTTAATCTGTAACGCATGTAAATGAGACTAATGCTGATTGGAGAAGCAAATGGGGTTGCTGCATGAGCTACAGAACGGAAGCTACAGCGATTTTAATTACGAGGTGTGGATCAGAATTCAGTTTGATATCGGGCGTGAGGCGAACTGGCTGCGAATAGCTTGGTCACAATACCGAATGATTATGGAGTGAGCCGTGTAGCGGGTCGGTGTGGTAACTTCGATGAGCATTAAGGCGGAGGGACACAGCCAAGGAAGAGGCTGTCAAAAACTTAAACGCAATATCCATAGGCGGACATCCCTCTACGTTAAGGAAGTTGGTCTGGTCCGACCAGCGCCCATCGGCAAAGACAAACTAGTTCTCGCAGTAGATAACTAAGATAAAGCAGGCAGGAGCGGCAGAAATAATATAAACTAATAACTCAGTAATTCGAGTGCTAGGGAGTCAGTAACAACGAGTTAAGCACGAGCACTTTTATTCTCGAGGAAAGATTGTGGCTGATTTCACAGTGGCACAGCGAGAGGGAAGCGCGGCAGGAACACCGTTGTCCGGCATTTGGGAGTTCTGGAGGCGAACGGTCACAGTCGCTCGATCAAATGGAGATAAGTGTTGCAATTTGCTCAAACAGCGGCAGAGTGTGTGAGGAAAACTGTTGCTTATGTTGGGCAGTTTATAACTGTGAACTACAGTGTGGTATGGACTGTGACAATGACAGAACCTAGATGAACGTAGTTCACTTGACAAAGTTTATGCGGTGCAGCCACATGGTTATCGTCGGACATGGCTAAGTCATCTGCTGCGCTTTCTCCTGCTGCGGTAATTCTCATTTGTGGTCAAGTTGTAGTCGATGATAACCTGTTGCTTACGGTCGCTACTGTTTTGGATTGGGGAGAGGGGGAGGGGGTCTGTAGTGAGGCAGGACTGCTTAGTTTAGCATTGTTCCTTTAGAAATACTCATTGTATAAGGAATACCCAGATGGCAATATCCTCATGAGAGCGCAACTGAGATTAACCTAACTGTGACAAAATTCATTACAAATTTGTACAAGACAGAAGGTTGGACAAGTGCATAAGCGTGAAACGGAGGGCCATAACCATACGTCTGCCATCATAATTGATTATGTGTCACACAGTACGAAAGTTGTGGTGTTTGACAAACTGTGGTTCAAATGGCTCTGAGCACTATGGGACTTAACTTATGAGGTCATCAGTCCACTAGAACTTACAACCACTTAAACCTAACTAACCTAAGGACACCACACACATCCACGCCCGAGGCAGGATTCCAGCCTGTGACCGTAGCAGTCGCGCGGTTCCAGACAGTAGCGCCTAGAACCGCTTGTCCACCTCGGCCGACGTGACAAACTGTGTAAGATTTTATAGAGGTTGTAATACTGCTACAAGAATTTGCTATGCTGAAATCGGGTGCTAATAGTAGAATAAAAGTGGGTTAAAAGCTGTGAGCTGTCTGGGGAAAAGTTAACCGTGCATTACTGCGCAACTGTTTCACCAGGTAACTAGTCTAGGTTTACCACATTACCATCAGACTAACATTGATTATAATCTTTTACAGTCATACAACAACCGGTAATATATCTATATATATAAAAGGGAGAATTTAAATAAAAAGAAAGAAATCAGTTTATATTTGGAAATTTATTTTAAGATTGTTCATTGAAATTTCAGCATATTATACGTGAGTTATAACTGAGCTGGTGCCTTGTTTAAGGATTGTAAAAATGTGAGATTTTAATCTTACGGAACACATCAAATATGGAGCCAAGATTGGGAGACTGCATACAACCCTGCATTCACAAAACAACACCCAAAGAACGTTGAAATATAAGCAAGAAGAAATTAACCACAACCAACAGATTCAGTTTTCACCCAAAGAAATTACGTTCGTAACACAATCCTGTCCGTCATGTAATTACCACACACTGGTATACTAAATTCATATTAACTCTTTGTGAAATCTTCCCAAAAAATAGCTGAAGGCTACTTTGATGATTACACCACATGCTCCGCGTGGTCAACTTGGTTTACAGAAAGCGTATAACTCCACAGTAATTTTGATAATTAAAATAAATTCGATCGAAAAGCAATTGACAAAAGAAAAACCTTGAACTGGTTACTAACGTCTTATTATTAACCTGATGGGTCAAACAGTTATATAAGCACGTGGTACTGGTCTCGCAAAGTACACTCCACGTGGGTTGAACATAAAGAAAAGCATAAAGAAAAGTTGCTATATTGTAAAATATTGTCAAGACGAGACGTTATAATCACACAAGCATTCACATTTAAGATTGATGAACTTAGTTAGAGTTACCGATCAACACGTGGTTCCACTTTACTCACAAAGTAGTAACAAAGCAACAACCGGAAAATACTATGAACTTCACACGAGCATTACACTACGCTGCAATTTAAGATAACCTTAGATATTTTAGAGTTAAACCCGAAATAAAGATGATTAAATTTTCAGTTAGGCTGAACTTAACAAATCCATTGTCCTATGGACTTAGCAGACACGCGCTTAGCCGGAGATCTTACCACTTCAGACGCTCGCCACCGCCAGACTGCAACTGCCCTACAGCCGAGCGTGCTTCCTGAGGGTGGCTCACAAAGACCAACGGAAGTGGCCAGAGGGGCAGCTTCCTATACCAACATGACAACGGACGGACAGGACCATACTAAGGATAGAAACCTCTTTGCTTTTAGGAAGCGTAGCTACCTGTTTCGACGTTGGTCCTACTGTTCTCTAGCAGACAGGCTTGTCTGCTACTATCAAGCATGCAACTAGAAATACATTTGCTCATTCATCCTCTCACACAGAAGGGAAGGGGGATGACAGTATCTCATCACATACAGTATATAAAAGAAAGTGGATGTAGGTTCTGTATGAGACTGTGTGACATGAATTACATATAAACTGTGTTTTAAAGTGTAGTAGTGTGACAGATCGTTCTTGTTTATGTGTAAAAGTAACACGTTCCACTGCTCAGTCTCCTCCCAGATAGTCAGAAACGCCACAGTACATTTAGAAGAGGAATTTATTCCATAAATGGCAACAGATTTAAGAAATTAAACATGAAAGGAATCCAACAGAGACCTTAGAGACCTTTCATAACCCCAACGCTCCGGGAAAAGACTGTGCAGGGAATTTTCTGGCCATGCTAGGACATTCCCAAGCAGGCTTCTCACACCCTACTTAAACTAAAAGTGTAAAAGAAAAGGCAAAAGGACACCAGCTACTTGCTAAAACACAATAATTTCAACACATCTTTAGAATCTACCAATTTCAAAGAGAAAAAAAGAACACAATCTGTGACACCTATTTAAAAGGTAGTGTAGATCTAATTCGGTCAGCAAGTAAAAACAATGGTTCCTGTGTCATTAATATGAAAACAATTTCTGGTTGTTACCCTTATGGAGTTCACCAGTATTTGCTCATTGCAAGAGCCGACTGATCACAGGAAAATTTATGACTGTTTATTAACAAGCAAAATTTATGAAAATAGCAAAGGTGCCACAGCAATTAAAAAAAAGAACATCAAATAACATCGGTATTAAAAAGCAGAACATAACAATGCACAATCTGCAAAAGCAACAAAACGATAAGAGAAAAAACAGTTTTACAAAGTGGTTATCGCAAAAAAAATTCTATATCGTATAAAACTAATAATTTGTAGAATTAAAATAACTATGTGGCACTCATTTAATCACTCTACTATATTTCAATTAGCTAGCAAACAATGAGCACTGTGTCATTATACTGAAACTACAATAATTATGTGATTATTACCCTTAAGGGGTTCCTCACAGTAAATATGCCCCATGCAAAGGCTAATCGATCACAGTTCAATGAGAATAAAATGCTATCTGACTGATAAACGAAGCAATGCCACAGCAATGAATTTACGAAACAAAATATCAAAAATCTAATACATCACACAAAAACAAACATTGATAAATAAAACAGTACAACAGTCAACATCTAAAACAAAAAAAACACCTATAAATAAAACACCTGCAAAATACAAGAGTCAAAGTCTAAAAAAGATAAATAGAACACCTGAAAAATACAAGAGTCAGTCTAATAAACACAATAAATCGAACTCCTGCAAAACACACGAGTCAAAGTTTCTGTGACAGAAACACACGTATATGCATTGAACTAAGAACCGTATAATCACTGTTCACTGATACACTCACTAGTTCCACTGTTCCGAGGTACAGTATAAGGGGTGGGGGAGGGGGTTCGTCGCCGCAGCTGTCAGTAGGGATTTTTTGTCCATCTGTTGCGTGCAATCCCGCCGTCTCTGCCCTCTCATGAAGTTTCTCTTGGTGGTCTGTGTCACGTACATCTCGATTTGGTTCCATGTTTGTGTTGTCAAATTCGTGCGGTATCCTCGATTGACACGCCAGGTTGATATTCCTGGGCAAGGATGGCACTTAGTGGCTCCTCTTTTGTGCCACCCTTAGCGACCAGAGAACATCGAACCATGATTTACTGTCGCTTGACAGTAGGCATCCGTCAGGAAATGTCGATAGGCGTCGTTGACGTCTACAAGTTTATCTGGACAGTATGTGTCAAAAGGCTCCACGCCCCTTGTGTTGTTTCTCCGCGGCCGTCTCGTCACGGTCGCGTGCGTGTGGTGCGTTGCCAGCAGATGGATTTCCACGCGGTGGACCGCTCGCCCATCTCAGGTCATCGCCTTCAGGCAGGGTCGCACGGGGCGGCCGCCCATTAGCTCCAGGTGCAAGGGAAAGTGTTTGCCGCATGCCATTCTTTTGTGGTCGACCGCGCTCCCGAAGTGGCCCGGTTGACAGCGTCCCCCGCTGGGAAACCCGCCAGTTTACAACTAGTCCGGCTGCTCCTGCTGTCTCGTAAGAGTTTAGCCGGTTCGCTTTCACGTTCTCAACTGCGTTCACAGAAAAATTTTTTTATCGTAGTTATGTGATTACACAATGTCATACATAATACCACTTAGTATTGTCTTTCACAATTTTTAAGAACAAACGAGAGACTTAATTTTTTTTTTTAAATTAGATGAATCGACAATATAAAATAAAATTTAAATGACTTGACAATGTAAAAGAATAAAAATGAAATGACTTTACAATGTAAAAAAAAAAAAAGAATTAAATGAACTGACAATATAATATTTAAATCCACATCACTAATGTGGTTCACTTACGTTTTAATAAATCAAATGCTACTTATTAATTCACTAAAATGAATAGGACTATGCCTTGTGCAAGTATAGGTCGGGTCAGCATAGGGTTCACATGTTATTTACACACACACATGCACACCTGTTGTCTGTTCTACAAACTAACTACCCATAAACATGCATTACTCAAAATTCAACTTCACTCCACTACTAGTTAAGCCCACAAGCTACTTCAGTGCTATTTCAACACCGTGTATATACCACTACAACATTGTTCTAATTCGTCCTCTTCTTGACGCTCGCGGCATACGTCTTGTCACATGATAAATATGGAGAAACTTTCCTTAAACATACACAGTAAAAAGAACAATGGTTATTTACACGCCAAAACATTTATACCAGTTCACACACATGATAAGAGACTCGCAATTATACATTTATCATACTCATATATTCACACATAAAACAGTAAGAAAATTTCATCTAAAATTACGTTATCACAAGAATTAATCACACAGATGGCTCTGAGAAGGGTACAAATATTTTCATTATACAGGTTATACTCCATTATCTTACCCATTTCGTCCCTTCTTTAAGTTACCTTTCGCTTCCAAATCAGTTATTTCGCCTGTGGTGGTTATTCTGGACTCATTTCTCATGAATGGCAAAATTGTGGTCACCTCTATTCTGTAAAACAGTTTCATCTTAACATGTTGAACTCACAACAGACACAAAAGATCCGAATCCTCCTGTAGTTTAAATGACAAATGTTTTGCTTCACCCTTATTACCTTTAACCAAGCTTTCCCTCGGTCCCATAATCAAAATTATTTAACCATCCTCTACCTTCAAGACGGAAGTTTCCTCAGTATACATCTGCTGCAGTGCATCCCGCACCAGCGAAAACAGTAAGCTGTAATGCTCACAGCATCAGCAAAACACATAAACGTCGCTTTTCTAGGACAAGTATTAACGCAGAATAATTTTTTTAGGCTTTGGCTCAACATCAATCAAGAGTACAGAAAGGATCCATATTTCTGTTCCATTCTCCATTTGCTGAAAAACTGCTCGTATTTGACTACCACAATAATATTTCAGGGCCACGTAAATTACACAAACCACAATTCTTCTTTCACCTTGAAGCGAATCAATATACTTACGAAATCCACAGACAGCACTTTACGTACTCAGCTATAAAGAACAAAAAAGACATATATCATCAATATTAACATATCATCGCATATTGGGAAGCCAATGGTTAAACAATCGTATTATCGCATCCTGTTTTCAAGATTCCAAACTTACTCATTCCTTTCTCAGAGTTCTCCTATCTTAAAATATTCATACAGCACGCATACTATAGTAAGAGATCCTCATTTATACTGACAGATATAGAATAGTAATAGATAGATAGTAGCACTGAAAGCAGAAAATCGGAAACAAGGCTACTAACAGCTGGGGACCTGGGTTTGCCAGACCCATAATACCCACAGATCGGATATTCCCCTGAGTTTTGCATTAATTCAACACAGATCTTGCTTCTCTCAGGAGCGACTCTTCTCAATTACACACACAAAAAAAACATAAACAACATTTCACTCGTTCACAAAGAAACCTCTTATCTTCACATTTCAACCAACCTAAATCCTAATTGCACAAGGAAAGAAAAAATATTAAAAACATCACTTCAATCAATCACATAGAAACATCTTTATCATTATTTTTACCAACATATTATTCAAAATGCAATTATCACAAATGTACACTAATCAATCGTTTCTCTTCACCGTCCTCTCTACTCCTCACTGTCCTTTCTACTTATTTGCCATGTCGCTCATTTGTTCTGATTGGGCGCCTTCTGCGCTGATCATTTGTCATTGCCGGTTTTGTTCATTTCCATTTGCTGGATTATGTCTAGGATTGGCCGGCCGAATTTCAACATCATGAGGTGCTCCGCCTACAGTCCTATTCCCACCGTATTCATCATTGTATCGATTCTGGTTGCCGTACCTGTAGCGTTCACGATCTTGTCCACGTCCTCTATCATTTCCGTTGTTCCACCTGTGTTCGCGACTGTTACCCCAGTTTCTATACGGCCTGTCCCGATTATTGTTCCGTTCGCGTCGCGACGACCAGTCACGTCGTTGATTAGTAATACGGCCACGACTGCGGTCGCGCTGCTGTGCCCCGTAATAACTTTGTGCCTGATTAGGCGGGCATTCTCCTGTATTGTATTCCAACTCTTGGAGAAGCGTCTTAAACGTTTCCACGTCCTCTTTGCATCGTCCCACAAGAATGACGTGCCGCAAGTGCATCGGCAATTTGGTGATGCATATCCTAATTAGTTCCGCAGGCCCGTATGGGTCGTATAGGAATTGATTTGCCTGCAGCATGTGGTCGAATAGGCGTGCAGGGCTGCCGAAACCAGACTGGTTCAAATTTGGCAGCATAATTATGCCATGTTTGACCCTATCTTGTGCCGCTTCCGACCAATAGGCGGACAGAAAGGCTTGTCGAAACTCCCGAGTGGAGTTGCAGTGACGCGCTCCCGACCTCATGCGAATCGCCGGTTCGCCTTCCAAATAGCCACACATATATTCTATCTTATGTGAACTTGCCCAGTCGGGCGGAAGACAGAACTCAAATTGCTCGAGCCATGCTCGTGGATGTATTACTTTTTGCGAATTTCGGAATATCTCAAACTTTCTTACCGTAAGGAAATGTTTGAAATCAAATCCCCGCATTTCCTCCTGTCGAGGCCCTTGAATGTTTCTATTTTTCTCATGTCTGCCCCTCAAAATACATTCTTCCCTGTCGTCAAAATATCCCTCGTGGCCGGAGTCCCTCTCTGCACTGTTCGTACGGCTATTTTTAGTGCTATTGGCGAGTTCGGAATCACACGCCATGCGGTTTTCCAGATGCGCCACGCGTTCTTGTAATTCGCCTGTTACAGCCTTGTGTTGCCTGTTCACTTCGAATTGTCCCTTCTGAAATCTCAGAAGCGAACGCACTTCTTCGGTCTCTGCGGCCGCTACCGGTGTAGTATTGTTCTCGCTTTCCGTCAGCTTCATCGTGCCTACAATGTCCGCTAATGCCGCAATCTTATCATCTATTTGTCTCTTGTCCTCCGCCCCAGTCTGCTTCAATTGTTCTACTTGCTGTTCCAACGCGTGGATCGCTAAACTGTTGTCCGCTATTGTGTTGCTAACGGACGTGGGACAATGCGTTTCCGTCTCTTGGACCCTCGAGAGTACCTGCTGGTGTTCCCTTTGGCATTCTTCCCTCAGCTCTTGGAAATTCCTAAGTAGCCGTTTTTCGCTTTCTTTAGATTTGGCATCGCGACTCCGCTTGCTCTGTTCTAAGGCTTGCAGACGATCATCGATTTGTTCAAATGTACGGCCTAATTCTTTCATAATATCACTTTTTATTTCACTTGCCAGATTGTCTATTCTTTGTGAGATATCATCGGACACTCTCTGCATCGACTTGTCGACTTTATTTGTCTGCTGGATTAGTTTTTCGTCTATTTGTTCGCCTAGCTCGCGGATCGATTTTTCAGATTTCTGTGCGTTTTCTTTATTTTGTTGCAATAAGGCTTTCATGAGTTCTGCCAAATCATTTTGGTTAGTAGGAGGCAAATTAATTTGTGGCTCTGATGTGAGCCCGTTCGTGCTGTTCTGCATTTCGTCTGAAGTATTTCCCATTGCATTTTCGGAACCGCCCGACGCGTTAACATTCGAAATCAAATTATCCCCTTGGTCCATGTTGCTTAAGTTGTCGGACCGCTTACTTTTAGTTTGGTTACGTGTCTGCATTAGTTCAATTTATATCCAGTACGCAACACACTAATCACAGTAAATGTATCCCCCAAAAATTTCGACAGTTACACGAAAGGTACCCAACCTAGTACTCACTTTTTCACACACAAAACAAATTTTTATCTTTGATCGAAACAGTGGAATTTACAAGCGAGAAAAAAAAAACCACACACACATATAAAACACACAAATGTAGAAAACAAAACAACAAGACAAACAACACAACGCCGCTCAACAACGCAGTGAATCTTTAGAAAGTCTCCTCAGAAACAACGCAGAAGTTGTTTGAGCGCTGCAGGGAAAAAAATTAAGATTATACAACGCTTGCAATCTAACGTCTCAGAGATTCCAGAGTCTAGCGGAATCACAGAACAGGGTCGCCATGTGTAATATTGCTACAAGAATTTGCTATGCTGAAATCGGGTGCTAATAGTAGAATAAAAGCGGGTTAAAAGCTGTGAGCTGTCTGGGGAGAAGTTAACCGTGCATTACTGCGCAACTGTTTCACCAGGTAACTAGTCTAGGTTTACCACATTACCATCAGACTAACACTGATTATAATCTTTTACAGTCATACAACAACCGGTAATATATCTATATATATAAAAGGGAGAATTTAAATAAAAAGAAAGAAATCAGTTTATATTTGGAAATTTATTTTAAGATTGTTCATTGAAATTTCAGCATATTATACGTGAGTTATAACTGAGCTGGTGCCTTGTTTAAGGATTGTAAAAATGTGAGATTTTAATCTTACGGAACACATCAAATATGGAGCCAAGATTGGGAGACTGCATACAACCCTGCATTCACAAAACAACACCCAAAGAACGTTGAAATATAAGCAAGAAGAAATTAACCACAACCAACAGATTCAGTTTTCACCCAAAGAAATTACGTTCGTAACACAATCCTGTCCGTCATGTAATTACCACACACTGGTATACTAAATTCATATTAACTCTTTGTGAAATCTTCCCAAAAAGAATAGCTGAAGGCTACTTTGATGATTACACCACATGCTCCGCGTGGTCAACTTGGTTTACAGAAAGCGTATAACTCCACAGTAATTTTGATAATTAAAATAAATTCGATCGAAAAGCAATTGACAAAAGAAAAACCTTGAACTGGTTACTAACGTCTTATTATTAACCTGATGGGTCAAACAGTTATATAAGCACGTGGTACTGGTCTCGCAAAGTACACTCCACGTGGGTTGAACATAAAGAAAAGCATAAAGAAAAGTTGCTATATTGTAAAATATTGTCAAGACGAGACGTTATAATCACACAAGCATTCACATTTAAGATTGATGAACTTAGTTAGAGTTACCGATCAACACGTGGTTCCACTTTACTCACAAAGTAGTAACAAAGCAACAACCGGAAAATACTATGAACTTCACACGAGCATTACACTACGCTGCAATTTAAGATAACCTTAGATATTTTAGAGTTAAACCCGAAATAAAGATGATTAAATTTTCAGTTAGGCTGAACTTAACAAATCCATTGTCCTATGGACTTAGCAGACACGCGCTTAGCCGGAGATCTTACCACTTCAGACGCTCGCCACCGCCAGACTGCAACTGCCCTACAGCCGAGCGTGCTTCCTGAGGGTGGCTCACAAAGACCAACGGAAGTGGCCAGAGGGGCAGCTTCCTATACCAACATGACAACGGACGGACAGGACCATACTAAGGATAGAAACCTCTTTGCTTTTAGGAAGCGTAGCTACCTGTTTCGACGTTGGTCCTACTGTTCTCTAGCAGACAGCCTTGTCTGCTACCCTCAAGCATGCAACTAGAAATACATATGCTCATTCATCCTCTCACACAAAAGGGAAGGGGGATGACAGTATCTTATCATATACAGTATATAAAAGAAAGCGGATGTAGGTTCCGTATGAAACTGTGTGACATGAATTACATATAAGAATTACATATAAACTGTGCTTTAAAGTGTAGTAGTGTGACAGATCGTTCTTGTTTGTGTGTAAAAGTAACATGTTCCACTGCTCAGTCTCCTCCCAGATAGTCAGAAACGCCACAGTACATTTAGAAGAGGAATTTATTCCATAAATGGCAACAGATTTAAGAAATTAAACATGAAAGGAATCCAACAGAGACCTTTCAAGGTCAAAGTGTTTTAAGAACAAACTTCATTTTTACCAGAATTTTGTTAATCTCTTCAGTGGTGGCAATCCGAGCTATTGCTCTATAATGGTCCATCAACGTGACCTGACACAACCAGAATTGGAGAACAGACGCGTACGGAAGATGCATGAAGACTGGGGATTTAAAGCTGCTGTAGGGAGTAATATTTTCCAAAAAAGTTTTAAAAAATTGCTCACAGAGAAGGGAAATGGTATTATTAAATAACGAATTTTTAGACACATCTCCATATAGATGCGTGTATGATAGGAAAAGAGAGTATATTGTGAAGATACGTGTAGAACATTGCAGCACATTAATCTGGAATTTCCTGGAGAAAATTTGTTAATGATTATGCGTAGAAAATTGCCGTGGGATGTGTGAAGGTGTATTTTTGTAATTTGGAATTACTTTTAAGACAAGTGGACGAAGTAGACAGAAGGAACCGTGGTGGTGGTAGAAATTTTCGTGGTAATTCTGGGTGGCATAATCAACGGAACCAAAACCAAGAATATAGGGGACAATTTATAACAGAGGTAATGAGGGAAACAACAGCCCACAAAAGCGAGGACCTAGGTTGTGGTTTCTGGTACAGAAATGATCTGGTGACAGTAAAACATTTCAAATAAATAAGACGTATACAGAGGACTTTGGGAATAGACACCATCATTTTTTAAATAATAGTAACAAAAGTGGCTTAAGTAAGTAGCAAAAGTGTTATGTAGACACAGATGGCGCTCTGGTAGCCATGCCACTACGCTATTTGTTGACAGAAGACGTCGCAACCATTATCAGAACATCTATTATACCCCACGTGGGAGTTTCCATCATCGGATCAAAATCGACGTCGTCTTTACAGGTTAATTTTTTCCGGCAGCGTGTTTGAAGATTATGAATAATGCACCGAATCCAATTCTGAAAAAATTAAGATGTTCAGCTGAAATATATGTTGATTTTGATACCTCTTTCGTAAATCACTGAAACGTTAAATTTTCTGTGTACCGTAATGGTGATACATCGTGTTGTTTGACAACTGATTCACACCGTCTCCTAGAGGAAGTGGACTGTGGAACATGTTTTATTTCATTTTAATTCCCTTTACGATCAGCAGCCTCTGTTTCGTGCATGTTGAGTACCATGAATGAAACACTGAAACACATGTTATAATACTGGGCAGTGTGTTCTATTGTCCCACAAACTGTTTAAAATTATCTTTCATTGCCATCGTTGTCTCTCTTGTAAATAAACCTTGGTGATGATATAATATGTGATTAATTAAGCAGATGATGTTTTCAATGTGTTACCATTATGTATTGTATACCTCTTATATCACTGAAATTTTCATTTATAGTGCAAATTTCTTTTCCGAAAGTAGTCGCAATTTTAATATTGTTCTTTCATACTGTTCAAGATGACAGAGGTGGTCATTTTGTACATTCACTTTTCCATAGTAATTTTGATTATGGATAGAATTGTTTTCTAAATGTAGAAGGGGGTTAATGGTTAACTGCACACAATACAGTTGGATCCTGTTTTGATTACCCAATTTACCAGTGACTGCAGAAGGGACTATGATTATGAGTATAAAGGAGAAGATAAACATCGAAAAGTTACAAGGATAACTGAACAGAATTTACTAGTCATAAAATACATCTTTCAGTAAGTATCCTCTTTGGGGAATTGTGGAAGGACTACATCAACAATGACATGTTGTACTTCATTAATGTGAGTATGGAGCAAGTATAGTTATTCGTTATTTGAAAATATCATTATTTCTTTTATGTAAATGCCTAGAAATAGATAAATTATGAACGTTGGCATGAGTGAGAAACAGTATGAATTGAGTAATTTGTAATATTGTAAAATAATGTATGAAGTTAAATAATAGAGTACTGATGACCGCAATGGCTATTCAATATAGAATGAATACTTAAAGTGACAAAGACAACCCACGAGAAACTATTAGGAATTTCCATCATACATTTTTGTGCCAACAAAGACTGACAGCAGTTTTTTCGGGTGATATGACATGTTAGTTGTAATGATAACATAGAAATAGCATTAAACGGTAAAGCACAAAGTGGCAGACGAGAGTAGAAAAGAAGAGTTCAGAGAAGTATGGGCACAAGGCACACTCCACTGCAAAGAGAACAAGTATTGAGCTTGTGTTCGATGTCAAGCAATTAATGAATGACCCAACTTTATAGAAGGGTGACTGAACTATCCATTACGCATTGCAAAAAAGAGTGACAGCCCAAGAATCTGAGTGTGAGTCTAACAGGTGAAACTAATTAAAAGCATTTCATGAATTTAAAATAATTTGGTGTATAATACTCATTAAGAGTGTCAGTTTAGAAACAGAATACAATATTATTTTTATTTATTTAAATTGTGAAGGTTTGCTTGTTTTTAAATTTGTTTTAAATATCATTTATTCAGATGAAAATAAAACTGATAGTTTGTAATGCGATGACTCATTTTGTATCTAATATGCAATCCACATTGATGAATTAGTATCCACATGTAGTAGTATTCAGGGTCTACACCAATGTTGATACATGCATTTGTAACTGTATAATGACAATCAGTAGTGAAACACTTTGATGTAAAAATGACAAAAAAATTGTGTTATTTCAGATGTTTACATTCATTTTAGCTTATTCTAGTTTTTATAAAAGTACTTGTCAAATGTTTTCACTTAGGTATTGATCTTTAACATGCATTTGATGTGTGCATAGATATTTCTTTTTCTTTTATGGATTTCCCTTTTTCAAAACTTTGTAACCTTAACATGCATTAATTTTGACCAGTTGTGTAGTGTAAGAGTTCCATTCAATTTCACAGATAATTATAATCTAACGTTGATGAGAAATTTACCATATATTTAAAACATTCTGCAAACACTTCTCTATATTATAACAAGATTCACATTTGCCTCTCACACAAACTGATACACACATCTAGTGGCACTGTAAAACACTGAAAAATCGGTGTTCATTCAGTTCAGTCAGTAGCTACCCTTTCGATCACGTCGCATTCCCATATTAATTTATTAATATAAATTCTTCAATTAAGTAGAAACTGTCAAATATATCTAACCAGCATTTTGCAAAAGGAGTAAGTAAATTTGCTACAGTACTTGCTAAATACTAGAGAGACTGTTACACGTTTCTCTGTTCGTCCATAACATCGTCTGACACTCATGCACTGAATGAGGCGCTTCAGCCTGCGTTTTCTGCTGTAAACACATGCTAAACTGTAGGGACATGCGCAAATGACACAGTTAAATCAAGACAGTAACATATATTTAAAGACACTCACTTTCGAAACATAAAGGCACAGCACATTTTCATTCGTCTGTTTCTTAATAACAACTTATAATCCAGTTTGAGGTATTTAGAGGTACGCCCTTTATTCTGAAAATGGAACAAATGCTGAAAGGTCTCTGTTGGAATCCTTTATGTTAATTTCTTAAATCTGTTGTCATTTACGGCATAAATTCCTCTTCTAAATTTACTGTGGTGTTTTTGACTATCTGGGAGGAGACTGAGCAGTGAAACGTGTTACTTCTACATATAAACAAGAATGATCTGTCACACTACTATACTTTAAAACACAGTTTATATGTCATTCACGTCACACAGTCTCATACGGAACCTACATCCGCTTTCTTTTATATACTGTGTATGATAAGATACTGTCATCCCCCTTTCCTTCTGTATGAGAGGATGAATGAGCAACTGTATTTCTAGTTGCATGCTTGATAGTAGCAGACAAGCCTGTCTGCTAGAGAACAGTAGGACCAACGTCGAAACAGGTAGCTACACTTTCTAAAAGCAGAGAGGTTTCTATTCTTAGTATGGTCCTTTCCGTCCCTTGTCATGTTGGTATAGGAAGCTGCCTCGCTGGTCACTTCCGTTTGTATCTGTTAAGCACGCTCGGTAAGAGCCAGATCAGTCTGTCCGCGGTGAGCGTCTGAAATGGTAAGATCTCTGGCTAAGCGCGTGTGTGCTAAGTCTGTAGGACAATGGATTTCTTAAGTTCAGCCTAACTGAAAATTTAATCACCTTTATTTCAGGTTTAGATCTAAAATATCTAATTTTATCTTAAATTGCAACGCTGTGTAATTCGAGTGTAAAGTTCAGAATATCTTCCAGTAGTTGCTTTGTCACTACTTTGTGAGTAAAGTGGAACCACGTGTTGATCAGTAACTCTAAGATCATCAATCTTAAATGTGAATGTGCGTCAGATTATAACGTCTCGTCTTGACAATATTTTTCAATATTGCAACTTTTCATTACGTTCAACCCACGTGTGGTGTACTTTGTGACACCAGTTCCACGTGCTTATACAATTGTTTGACCCATCAGGTTAATAGTAAGACGATAGTAACCAGTTCGTGGTTTTTCTTTTGTAAATCGCGTTTCGATGTAATTTATTTTAATTATCAAAATTATTGTGGAGTTACACTCTTTGTGTAAACAAAGTTGACCACGTGAAGCTTGTGGTGTAAGCATCAAAGTAGCCCTCAGCTATTTTTTTCGGGAAGATATCACAGAGAGTTAGTATGAATTTAATATTCCAGTGTGTGGTAATTTCATGACGGGCAGAATTGCACAACGAACATAACTTTTTTGGGTGAAAATTGAATCCATTGGTTGTGGTTAATTTCCTCTTGTATTTGTTTCAATGTTCTTCATGTGTTATTTTATGAATGCAGGGTTGTATGCAGTCTTCCAATCTTGGCTCCATATTTGATGTGTTCCCTAAGATTACAAACTCACATTTTCACAATTCTAAATAAGGCACCAGTTTAGTTATGTATCAAGTTTAATATGCTGAAATTTTAACGGAACAATGATCAATGTTAAAATAAATGTCCAACTATAAACTGATTTATTTCTTTTTATTTAAATTGTCTTTTTGTATATATATCACCGCTTATCGTAAGATGAGCCTAAAAGATTATAATTAATGTTAGTCTGGTTGGGAATTTGGTAAGCTAGACTGGATACCTGGTGAAACAGTTGCTCAGTAATGCAAGGTTAGCTCCCCCAGCTAGCTCACAGCTTTTAACCCACTTTTATGGTCTTGAATATCAGCACCGCTTTCAGAACAAGTTAATGCAATAACATTACACATGGCGACCCTGTTCTGTGATTCCGCTAGACTCTGGAATCTCTGAAACGTTAGATTGCGAGCGTTGTATAATCTTAATTTTTTTCCCTGCAGCGCTCAAACAACTTCTGCGTTGTTTCTGAGGAGACTTTCTAAAGATTCACTGCGTTGTTGAGCGGCGTTGTGTTGTTTGTCTTGTTGTTTTGTTTTCTACATTTGTGTGTTTTATATGTGTGTGTGGTTTTTTTTTTTCTCGCTTGTAAATTCCACTGTTTCGATCAAAGATAAAAATTTGTTTTGCGTGTGAAAAAGTGAGTACTAGGTTGGGTACCTTTCGTGTGACTGTCGTAATTTTTGGGGGATACATTTATTCTGATTAGTGTGTTGCGTACCGGGTATAAATTGAACTAATGCAGACACGTAACCAAGCTAAAAGTAGGCGGTCCAACAACTTAAGCAACATGGACCAAGGGGATAATTTGATTTCGAGTATTAACGCGTTGGACGATTCCGAAAATGCAATGGGGAATACTTCAGAGGAAATGCAAAACAGGACGAACGGGCTCACAGCAGAGCCAGAAATTATTTTGCCTCCAACTAACCAAATTGATTTGGCAGAACTCATAAAAGCCTTATTGCATCAAAATAAAGTAAACACAGAGAAATCAGAAAAATCGTTCCAAGAACAAAAAGAATCATCCGAAAAATAGATCTGAGAGCTGGGCGAACAAATGACGCAGAAATCTCAAAAATCGATCCACGAGCTAGGCGAACAAATGACGCAGAAATCTGAAAAATCGATCCGTGAGCTATGCGAACAAATAGACGAAAAACTAATCCAGCAGACAAATAAAGTAGACAAGTCGATGTAGAGAGTGTCCGATGACATCTCACAAAGAAGAAACAATCTGGCAAGTGAAATAAAAAGTGATATTATGAAAGAATTTGGCCTTACATTTGAACAAATCGATGATCGTCAGCAAGCCTTAGAACAGGGCAAGCGGAATCACGATGCGGAATCGAAAGAGAGCGAGCAACAGCTACTTATGAATTTCCAAGTGCTGAGAGAAGAATGCCAAAGGGAATACCAGCAGGTACTCTCCAGGGTCCAGGAGGCGGAAACGCATTGTCCCGCGTCCGTTAGCAACACAGTAGCAGACTACAGTCAAGCGATTCACGCACTCGAACAGCAAGTAGAACAATTGAAGCAGACTGGGGCGGAGGACAACAGACAAATACATGATAAGATTGTGGCATTAGCGGACATCGTAGGCACAATGAATGTGACGGAGAGCGATAACAATACTACACCGGTAGCGGTTGTAGAGTCCAAAGAACTGTGTTCGCTTCTTAGATTTCAGAAGGGACAGTTCGAAGTGAACAGGCGGCACAAAGCTGTAACAGGCGAATTAAAAGAATGCATGGCGCATCTGGAAAGCCGCATGGGGTGTGATTCCGAACTCGCCAATAGCACTAAAAATAGCTGCACGAACAGTGCAGAGAGCGACTCTAGCCACGAGGGAGATTTTGACAACAGGGAAGAATGTATTTTGAGGGGCAGACATGAGAAAAATAGAAACATTCAAGGGCCTCACCGGGAGGAAATACGGGGATTTGATTTCAAACATTTCCTTATGGTGCAAAAGTTTGAGATATTTCGAAATTCGCAAAAAGGAATACATCCACGAGCATGGCTCGAGCAATTTGAGTTCTGTCTTCCGCCCCCCCCCCCCCCCCCGATTGGACAAGTTCACATAAGATAGAATATATGTGTGGCTATTTGGAAGGCGAACCGGCGATTCGCATGAGGTCGGCAGCGCGTCACTGCAACCCCACTCGGGAGTTTCGACAAGCCTTTCTGTCCGCCTATTGGTCGGAAGCAGCACAAGATAGGGTCAAGCAAGGCATAATTATGCTGCCAAATTTGAACCAGTCTAGTTTCGGCAGCCCAGCAAGCCTATTCGACCACATGCTGCAGGCAAGTCAATTTCTATACGACCCATACGGGCCTGCGGAACTAATTAGGATATGCATCAACAAATTGCCGATGCACTTGCGCCACGTCATTCTTGCGGGACGATGCAAAGAGGACGTGGAAACGTTTAAGACACTTCTCCAAGAGTTGGAATACAATACAGGAGAATGCCCGCCTAATCAGGCACAAAGTTATTACGGGGCACAGCAGCGCGACCGCAGTCGTGGCCGTATTACTAATCAACGGCGTGACTGGTCGTCGCGTCGCGAACGGAACAATAATCGGGACCGGCCGTATAGAAACTGGGGCAACAGTCGCGAACACAGGTGGAACAACGTAAATGATCGAGGACGTGGACAGGATCGAGAACGCAACAGTTTCGGCAACCAGAATCGATACTACGGTGAACACGTTGGGAATAGCACCACATGATGTTGAAATTCGGCCGGCTAACCCAAGACATAACCCAGCAAATGGAAATGAACAAAACCGGCAATGACAAATGATCAGCGCAGAAGGCGCCCAATTGGAACAAATGAGTGACATGGCAAATGAGTACATAGGGTGTATAGAGAGGAGAATGAATTGATTGGTTTACATTTGTGATAAATGCATTTTGAATAATATATTGGTAAAAATAATGATAAAGATGTTTCTATGTGATTGATTGAAGTTATGTTTTTAGTTTTTTTTCTTTCCTTGTGCAATTAGGATTTAGGTTGGTTCAAATGTGAAGAAAAAAGGTTTCTTTGTGAAGGAATGAAATGCTGTTCATGGTTTTTTTGTGTAAATTGAAAAAAGTCGCTCCTGAGAGAAGCAAGATCGTGTTGAATTAATGCAAAACTCAGGGGAATATCCGATCTGTGGGTATTATGGGTCTGGCAAACCCAGGTCCCCAGCTGATAGTAGCCTTGTTTCCGATTTTCTGCTTTCAGTGCTACTATCTATCTATTACTATTCCATATCTGTCAGCATAAATGAGGATCTCTTACTATAGTATGCGTGCTGTATGAATATTTTAAGATAAGAGAACTCTGAGAAAGGAATGAGTAAGTTTAGAATCTTGAAAACAGGATGCAATAATACGATTGTTTAACCAATGGCTTACCAATATGCGATGATATGTTAATATTGATGATATATGTATTTTTTGTTCTTTATAGCTGAGTACGTAAAGTGCTGTCTGTGGATTTCGTAAGTAGATTGATTCCCTTCAAGGTGAAAGAAGAATTGTGGTTTGTGTAATTTACGTGGGCCCTAAATATTATTGTGGTAGTCAAATGAGGAGCAGTTTTCCAGCAAATAGAGAATGGAACAGAAACATGGATCTCTTTTGTAGTCTTGATTGATGTTGAGCCAGAGCCTGAAAAATTATTCTGCGTCAATACTTGTCCTAGAAAAGTGACGTTTATGTGTTTTGCTGATGCTGTGAGCATTACAGCTTACTGTTTTCGCTGGTGCGGGATGCACTGCAGCCTATATGAGTTGAACTGAAGTAATTTCCCTCTTGAACGTAGAGGAAGATTAAATAATTTTGATTATGGGACCAAAGGAACGCTTCGTTTAATGTAACAAGGATGAAGCAAAACATTTGTCATTTAAACTACAGGACGATTCGGATCTTTTGTGTCAGTTGTAAGTTCAATAGGATGTTAAGATGAAACTGTTTTACAGAATAGAGGAGACCACAATCTCGCCATTCATGAGAAATGAATCCATAATAACCATCACAGGCGAAATAACTGGTTTGGAAGCGAAAGGTAACTTAAAGAAGGAACGAAATTGTAGCAAAATGCGTAAGAAAATGAAGTATAATCTGTATGATGAAAATATTTTTACACTCCTCAGAGTCATCTGTGTGATTAATTCTTGTGATAACGTAATTTTAGACGAAGTTTTCTTACTGTTTTATGTGTGAATATATGAGTATGATAAATGTATAATTGCGAGTCTCTAATCAGGTGTGTCAACCGTATAAATGTTTTGGCGTGTAAATAACCATTGCTCTTTTTACTGTGTATGTTTAAGGAAAGTTTCTCCATATTTATCATGTGACAGGACATATGCCGCGAGCGTCAGGAAGAGGACGAATTAGAACAATGTTGTAGTGGTATAAACACTGTGTTGAAGTAGCATTGAAGTAGCTTGTTGGATTAACTGGTAATGGATTGAAGTAGAATTTTGAGTAATACATGTTTATGGGTAGTTGGTTTGTAGTACAGACAACAGGTGTGCATATGTGTGTGTGTGTAAATAACATGTGAACCCTATGCTGCCCTGACCTACACTTGCACCTATTCATTTTAGTGAATTAATAAGTACCATATGATTTATTTAAACGCAAGTGAACCACATTAGTGATGTGGATTTAGATATTATATTGTCAGTTCATTTAATTTATATTTTTATACTGTCAAGTCATTTAACTTTTATTTTTATATTGTCGATTCATCTAACTTTTTTATTTAAAAAAATTAAATCTCACTTTTGTTCTTAAAAATTGTAAAGACAATACTAAGTGGTATTATGTATGACATTTTGTAATCACGTAACTATGATGAACAATTTCTGTGAATACAGTTGAGAACGTGAAAGCGAACCGGCTAAACTCTTACAAGACAGCGGGAGTAGCGAGGAGGAGGACTAGTGAACAGGCAGGTTTCCCAGCAGGACACACTGCAACTGGGCCTCTTCGGGAGCGCGGTCGACAACAAAAGAAGGGTACGGGACAAACGCTTTCCCTTGCACCCGGAGATAACGGCCGGCCGCTCCAGTGCAACCCTTCCTGGAGGCGATGACCTGAGATGGCCGAGCGGTCCACCGCGCGGAAATCCATCTGCTGGCAACGCACCACAAGCACGCGACCATGACAAGACGGCCGCGGTGAAACGACAGAAGACAGGGGATAACGGGGTGTGAAGCCTTTTGACAGGTACTGTCCAGAGCAACTTGCAGGCGTCAATGACGACTATCAACATTGCTTGGCGGAAGCCCATGGTTCAAATGGCTCTGAGCACTATGGGACTTAACAAATATGGTAATCAGTCCCCTAGAAATTAGAACTACTTAAACCTAACTAACCTAAGGACATAACACAACACCCAGTCATCACAAGGCAGAGAAAATCCCTGACTCGCCAGGAATCGAACCCAGGAACCCGGGCGCGGGAGGAAGCCCATGGTCAAGCGACAGTAAATCATGGTTCGGTGTTCTCTGGTTGCTAAGGGTGGCACAAAGAAGAGCCACTAAATATCATCCTTGCCCAGGAATATCAAACCGGCGAGCCAATTGAGGATAACTGAGGAATTTAACAACACAAGGGGCGTGGAGCCTTTTGACACGTACTGTCCAGAGAAATTGGCAGACTTCAACGACGCCTATCAACATTTCCTGATGGGTGCCCACTGTCAAGCGACAGTAAATCATGGTTTGATGTTCTCTGGTAGTTAAGGGTGGCACAAAGAAGAGCCATTAAGTGTCATCCTTGCCTAGGAATATCAAACCGGCGAGCCAATTAAGGATAACACAAGAATGTAACAACACGAGGGGCATGGAGCCTTTTGACACATACTGTCCAGAGGAACTGGCAGACTTCAACAACGCCTATCAAGATTTCCTGGCGGATGCCCACTGTCAAGCGACAGTAAATCATAGTTCGATGTTCTCTGGTAGCTAAGGGTGGCTCAAAGAAGAGCCATTAATTGTCATCCTTGCCTAGGATGTGTCAAACGAGGATACCACACGCCGGCCGCGGTGGTCTAGCGGTTCTAGGCGCGCAGTCCGGAACCGTGCGACTGCTACGGTCGCAGATTCGAATCCTGCCTCGGGCATGGATGTGTGTGATGTCCTTAGGTTAGTTATGTTTAAGTAGTTCTAAGTTCTAGGGGACTGATAACCACGGATGTTAAGTCCCATAGTGCTCAGATCCAGTCAGATACCGCACGAGTTTGACAACACAAACATCGAACCAAATCGAGATGAACGTGACACGGGCCACCAAGAGAAACTTCATGAGAGGGCAGAGACGGAGGGATTGCAAGCAACAGATGGACAACAATCCCTACTGACAGCTGCGGCGACGAACCCCGAACCCCTCCAACCCCTCTTATACTGTGCCTCGGAGCAGTGGAACCACTGAGTGTCCCAGTGAACAGTGATTATACGGTTCTTAGCCCAATGCATATACGTGTGTTCTTTCAGAGAAACTTTGATCATGTATTTTGCAGGGGTTCGATTTTTTGGTGTTTTTTTTATTAGACTGACTCTTGTATTTTGCAGGTGTTTTATTTATTGGTGTTTTTTTGACGTTGAATACTGTTCTTTCAGAGCTGTTTTATTTCTCAATGTTTGTTTTTGTGTGATGTATTAGATTTGTGATATTTTGTTTCGTAAATTCATTCCCGTGGCATTGCTTCGTTTATGAGTCAGATAGCTATTCATTCTCATAGGACTGTGATCGATTAGCCTTTGCATGGGGCATATTTATAGTGAGGAACCTCTTAAGTGTAACAATCACATAATTAATTGTAGCTTCAGTATAATGACACAGTGATCATTGTTTGCTAACTAACTGAAATATAGTAGAGCGATTAAATTAGTGCCACAAAGTTATTTTAATTCTACAAATTATTAGTTTTATAAGATATAGAATTTTTTTGCCATAACCACTTTGTAAAACATTCTTCTCTTATCTTTTTTTTTTTTGCTTTTGCCGATTGTGCATTCTAATGTTCTGCTTTATAATACTGTTGCTATTTTCATGTTTTTTTAAATTGCTGTAGCTCTTAAGCTATTTTCATACATTTTACTTGTTAATAAACAGTCATAAATTTTCCTGTGATCAGTTGGCTCTTACAATGAGCAAATACTGGTGAGCTCTATAAGGGTAACAACCAGAAATTGTTTTCATATTAATGACACGAGGAACAATGTTATACTTGCTGACCGAATTAGGTCTACACTAACTTTTAAATAGGTGTCACAGATTGTTTTTTTTTTCTCTTTGAAATTGGTAGATTCTAAAGATGTGTTGAAATTATTGTGTTTTAGCAAGTAGCTGGTGACCTTATGTCTTTTCTTTACATTTTTGGTTTATGTTGGGTGTGAGAAGAATGCTTGGGAATGACCTAGCATGGCCAGAAAATTCCCTGCACAGTCTTTTCCCGGAGCGTTGGGGTTATGAAAGGCCTCTGTTGGATTCCTTTATGTTAATTTCTTAAATCTGTTGTCATTTACGGCATAAATTCCTCTTCTAAATTTACTGTGGTGTTTCTGACTATCTGGGAGGAGACTGAGCAGTGAAACGTGTTACTTTTACACATAAACAAGAATGATCTGTCACACTAATACACTTTAAAACACAGTTTATATGTAATTCATGTCACACAGTCTCATACGGAACTACATCCGCTTTCTTTTATATACTGTGCATTATAAGATACTGTCATCCCCCTTCCCTTCTGTATGAGAGGAGCAAATGTATTTCTAGTTGCATGCTTGATGGTAGCAGACAAGCCTGTCTGCTAGAGATCAGTAGGACCAACTTCGGAACAGGTAGCTACACTTTCTAAAAGCAGAGAGGTTTCTATTCTTAGTATGGTCCTGTCCATCCCTTGTCATGTTGGTATAGGAAGCTGCCTCTCTGGTCATTTCCGTTTGTATCTGTTAAGCACGCTCAGTAGGGGCCCAGGTGAGTCTGTCCGTGGCGAGCGTCTGAAGTGGTAAGATCTCCGGCTAAGCGCGTGTCTGCTAAGTCCGTAGGACAATGGATTTCTTAAGTTCAGCCTAACTGAAAATTTAATCACCTTTATTTCAGGTTTACCTCTAAAACATCTAATGTTATGTTAAATTGCAACGCAGTGTAATTTGAGTGTGAAGTGCAGAATTTGTTCCGGTAGGTGCTTTGTCACTACTTTGTGAGTAAAGTGGAACCACGTGTTGATCAGTAACTCTAAGATCATCAATCTTAAATGCGAATGTTTGTCAGATTATAGCGTCTCGTCTTGACAATATTTTTCAATATTGCAACTTTTCATTATGTTCAACCCACGTATGGTGTACTTTGTGAGACCAGTACCATGTGCTTATACGATTGTTTGACCCATCAGGTTAATAGTAACCTGTTCGAGGTTTTTCTTTCGTAAATTGCGTTTCGATGTAATTTACTTTAATTATCAAAATTATTGTGGAGTTGCACTCTTTGAGCAAACCAAGTTGATCACATGAAGCTTGTGGTGTAAGCATCAAAGTAGCCCTCAGCTATTTTTTTCGGGAAGATATCACAGAGAGTTAGTATGAATTTAGTATACCAGTGTGTGGTAATTTCATGACGGACAGGATTGCGCTACGAACGTAACTTATTTGGGTGAAAATTGAATCGGTTGGTTGTGGTTAATTTCCTCTTGCATATGTTTCAACGTTCTTCGTGTGGTATTTTATGAATGCAGTGTTGTATGCAGTCTCCCAATCTTGGCTCCATATTTGATGTGTTCCCTAAGATTACAAACTCACATTTTCACAATCCTAAATAAGGCACCAGTTTAGTTATGTATCAAGTTTAATATGCTGAAATTTTAACGGAACAATGATCAATGTTAAAATAAATGTCCAACTATAAACTGATTTATTTCTTTTTATTTAAATTGTCTTTTTGTATATATATCACCGCTTATCGTAAGATGAGCCTAAAAGATTATAATTAATGTTCGTCTGGTTGGGAATTTGGTAAGCTAGACTGGATACCTGGTGAAACAGTTGCTCAGTAATGCAAGGTTAGCTCCCCCAGATAGCTCACAGCTTTTAACCCGCTTTTATGGTTTTGAATATCAGCAGCGCTTTCAGAACAAATTAATGCAACAGCATTACAATGCTATCATATTTTACTGGTGTAAGGAAATGTTTGCATAAATGTTATCATATTTCTGCTGGAGAAAACTATTAACTATAGAGATTATTCGTGCATCCTTTTCTAAACCTTAAAAATTCACAGAAACGTTAAATGCGCAATAAAAACAAACAAAACACGTAAAACATTTTATCGTACCCGTAACAACACCGCACTCGTTAGGCAGTGTACTTACTGTAAGAGCATCGAGAGTAAATTATGGCAGGCTGTTGTTTTTGTGGTATGTGCCCTGACTACAGTTGTGTGAGTTCGTTCGTGATGAACGAGGAAAAGCATTTGCAAAAACAGCTGTAATGTGGTCAATTATGAAGTCATCAAAAGAAGAGGTTGGCAACTATGAAATTATTAACATGACATCGCAACGGGAGAAATGAGGGGAAATATGAAAAATATTTGCTGCCACGATGACGTCTGCCGGAACAAGCAGCTATGTCCTATTTGTTTGCAATGTGCAGTTCCTACGTGACTCTTTTCGAATAAGTGAAGAATGAAATACGGTGCACACAGTTTGGTTCTTGGACTACTTTTTATAACCATCGTTAGAAAATGTTTTCACTGTTCATACAAGTTTGGCTCTAAGGTATGTAGTTTCTCCACGAACACACTACTTCGCCATTCCAGTAAATTAATAGATCTATTAATTGCACATTACCATCTGTATAAATATTTCTGTTGATTAGTCCACGATTAATATTGTACTTAGCATGTACGATGAAGTGAGTGATTCCCATGTTTATTATGACACTAAGTTAGTGGTACTGTATATTACATGATTAGGAAACCTAAGTCATCCTAGTTTTCGTAAATAGTACATATCTCTCTGATCTGAAGTTATCAGTACGTGCATGTAAACGTGGAAAATTATTACTGTGTGTATTTGAAATTCTGTTATAACGTGGCACTGAGTAGTCCGATCCATTCTTGGCCATAATTTTCGTAAATCAGGATAATTAAACAGTAAATCCCGACGGCCGTATCACAGGCTCCCAGTAAAGGACACTGTTTTGACACTTGGCCGGTATTATCCGACGATAGCTGGCCTAAAGTGGCTGGTTGTAACGGCGGCATCCGATGATACGCGTTGGCTGGAACTGTAGCGAACTGTTGCTGACGACGAAATGCGACAGGAACTGCAACAACAAAAACTGTCGGAATGTGTCTGCACCTCTGCATTGGTTCGCAAAGATGACAGTAGTTCGAGGTATCGGCGACCTCTGTGACAGCTGACCTAACTAGCGACAGGTGGACTGAATGCTTTGAAGGTCTCATGCCGGAAGCATAAATAGGTTTCAGTTTACGAGCGCCATCTAGGTGGCAACACAAGGGAACCGAGTGGTGCCTGACATGGAGAATAGTGCTGTCTGCAGATTTCGCTACAGACCACGTGACTGAGTACACAGCACATCGATCCTCTTGGGCCCAGTGCCCAACTAACTAGACTAAACACATCACTTAAAATTACCAAAACAGTTGTGCGTATTTCTAGTAGAGGATACTTAGAAACATATGTTAAGGGACAGACCTCTGAAAAAAAAATGGTTCAAATGGCTCTGAGCACTATGGGACTTAACAGCTCAGGTCATCAGTCCCCTAGAACTTAGAACTACTTAAACCTAACTAACCTAAGGACATCACACACAGCCATGCCCGAAGCAGGATTCAAACCTGCGACAGTAGCGGTCGCGCGGTTCCAGACTGAAGCGCCTAGAACCGCTCGGCCACCATGGCCGGCCACACCTCTGAAAAATTTCAATTAAGATAAATATTTCTGCTGTTTTACATTTTTCAGGGCTTCTTGGTCATTACACTGTTTTATTTTTTCATGACTAATACTCAAACACAAGCAAGAGAACACCCACTCTTACTACTAAACACAGACATCGTTCCTTAGCTTGTAAAGTATAATGTGGTTTACCCCCATTTTTGCATGTTTTCTACGCATTAACTGATAATTCCCTAATAGATTCGAAGCACAAGAGACGGTGACATCATCGAAAGAAGTACAGAGCAATCAACTGCCCTTGCTGAGGGGCATTCAACTCTAACACATAGATAATAACTAATTTTTTCGCATCGACAAACCAACCGTCGTATCAGCAGCATGCACAGCCTGAGCCGAAGGTAGTCCATTTCCCCTCCGAGTCAACCATAAGTCGTCTCTGGGTGCAGTATGGACACATCACCTTCATCGAGAAGCTACCATAATCGTGCCAGCTAATAGTCCGAACTCTTCAGACATAGAGCTTATATCCACCCTGTGCAATTATTTGGAAACAGAAAGAATGGAACTAATTAGTGTGCTCTGCGCTGTAGGCAGTTTCAGAGTGCACTCCTTGAAAGAGAAGAAGAGGGTCTCAGGTTTTACTTAGTTGCCCATTGCAACAGTCAAATTTAAGGAGTGCTCCTCTGAGTCAACGCGTATTTCTGCTTTCACAAAGCTTCTCCATAGTCCCTGTGATCTTTCCGCGCGCGTTACATGGCACTAATATATTTTAATGAGAGTGTTGATGCTCCGCTAAGGGAAAAGCTAATTAATGTCTTTATCTCGGCAAAGGCCAACAAACTTACTGAGTTTAATTACATTCTTCATTAAATTTTAATCTGGCCGGATGTTGTTTGTGGCGACAAGTGCGCTTCAATTATAGTCTGTCCCACTCATCCCCAACTTCCTCTCCCCCTCCCCTCCCCTCCCTTCCCCCCACCACCAACCCTTCCGCATTGCTGCCCACTCGCCGAAAATGACGACCTCTGAAATTATTTGCTGCATTTGCCTCTGATATTATTTTTTCTTTCTTTTAGTTGTTCGTTTCACAACTGATGTCATGATTCCTAGCGTCCGCCATCTTTCGCACGTCTCGCAATTCACACTTTCTTGTAGTTCCGATTAAGCACCTACAACGAAATCTTCCGTTCACATGCTACCTATGCGTTGTTTTTCAATACCTCCATACAAGACGGAAAGATGGCAATCGAACAAAAGGTGAGTAATCATTGTATATACCAAGAAGAACTTACCTCCCAAAAAGAACCGTATCCTGTTTTTAGAAGACACGCAGTCCCTGCCTTCGAGTAGGCAAGCGGTTTAAGTGAACCCCGTGAAGCACATAGTGCCTTAATCAAATTTGAAGATGACTCAATAAAAGAGATCTAGAATGCAACTATAGTAAAAGTTCATTTCAATCGTTGGACTCCGATTCCAAAAATCAGCGTAATAGCCCTTCATACGTAGAGTGTTAGGCAGAGAGCAGCAGCAAACACAGGTTTTAACAATAAAGTTTGTCATATTCAAAAATCCCATAAATATTTTTACACCTAGTTTCTACCGTATGAATCATTGTTGACAGGGAATCTATCTCACTTTATATATAAAGAAGAGTGTCCGTTTGTTTGTTTGCAGTTCATGCATGTCTACAGTTTTCCGATGCTGATGAAATTTTGCACACTTTTCCTTGAAGACAACACGAGCTGTACTTAATAAACAAATATGACTTAACTGGTTGCCGTAGACGTCATCGTTCAGTGCCTGATGAACATTTTTCGTGGCTTCCCTCAACCCTCCCGTTGTAATGTCATGTTAATTGTGTCATAGTTGCAGGCCTCTCAGCCTTTACTGTTATCTCGGTACACAAACACATTACAGATATTTCTCCAAATTATTTTCCTCGATCATCGCGAACTCACACATCTGTATTCAGAGCGTACATCACAACATGAACAAACTGCCACAAACCACTCTCCATGCTGTTGCAATAAATAAAAGATCGATAAACTGCAGGGACGGATTAATGACTGCAAATAGCGGAAAAAAGGTGTTTTGGACACGTGTCCGGAAATGCATCGTTGTCACGATAGATGAGGCTGACGAATGAAAGCTGACGTGCTACAGACGCGAATTTAACCGACAGGAAGGAGATGCTGTGATATGCAAATGGTTAGCTTTTCAGAGCATTTACACAAGGTTGGCGCCGGTGGCGACACCTACAACGTGCTGACATGAGGAAAGTTACCAACCGATTTCTCATACACAAACAGCAGTTGACCGGCACTGCTTGGTGAAACGTTGTTGTGATGCCTCGTGTAAGGAGGAGAAATGCGTACCATCACGTTTCTAACTTTGATAAAGGTCGGATTGTAGCCTATCGCGATTGCTGTTTATCGTATCGCAACATTGCTGCTCGCGTTGGTCGAGATACAATGACTGTTAGCAGAATATGGAATCGGTGGGTTCAGGAAGGTAATACAAAACGCCGTGCTGGATCCCAAAGGCCTCGTATCACTAGCAGTCAACATGACAGGCATCTTATCCGCACGGCTGTAACGGATCGTGCAGCCACGTCTCGATCCCTGAATCAACAGATGGGGACTTTCACAAGACAACAACCATCTGCACGAACAGTTCGACGACGTTTGCAGCAGCATGGACTATCAGCTCGGAGACCATAGCTGCGGTTATCCTTGACGCTGTATCACAGACAGGAGCGCCTGCGATGGTGTACTCAACGACGAACCTGGGTTCACCAATGGCAAAACGTCATTTTTTCGGATGAATCCAGGTTCTGTTTACAACATCATGATGGTCGCATCCGTGTTTGGCGACATCGCGGTGAATGCACATTGGAAGCGTATCACCCGGCATGATGGTATGGGGTGCCATTGGTTACACGTCTGGGTCACCTCTTGTTCACATTGACGGCAACTTTGAACAGTCGATGTTACATTTCAGATGTGTTGCGACCCTTCAATCGATCCGTCCGAAACCCTACATTTCAGCAGGATAATGCACGACCGCATGTTGCAGGTCCTGTACGGGCCTTTCTGGATACAGAAAGTGTTCGACTGCTGCCCTGGCCAGCACATTCCCCAGATCTCTCACCAATTGAAAACGTCTGGTCAATGGTGGACGAGCAACTGGCTCCTCACAATACGCCAGTCACTACTCTTGATGAACTGTGGTATCGTGTTGAAGGTGCATGGGGAGCTGTACCTGTACACGCCATCGAAGCTCTGTTTGACTCAATGCCCTGGCGTATCAAGGCCGTTATTACGGTCAGAGGTGGTTGTTCTTGGTACTGATTTCTCTGGATCTATGCACCCAAATTGCGTGAAAATGTAATCTTTGGCCAGTAGTGTATATACATAAAATATATAAACGCGAAACGTTGTTACCAAACATCTCTAAGAGTACTTGATCGATTTACATCAAATTTCTACATTCAGATGATACAATGAAGAAAATTATTGAAAAATTACATGCTAAAATATGAAATCTATCGTGGTAAACTAACCGTAATTCTTATCGCGAGAAGAAATTTTAGTGGCAATGTCCGTCTAGGAAATAGTGTTGTCAGACTTCACTAGATCGCAGCACGACCGTAAGCTCGAGAATTTGGCAGAAACATGATTGCAAACTATTAATTACCTATTACTTGCTGTTGTTACATATGACATACACCCTAAAACATATTTTAATTTGTGTTTCATAGTTATTTTCATTATTAAAGTCCTCAGTGCCACAGAAATGCTGAGGTAATTCGTGGATATGATACCAATAAAAGTCAGTAGATCGCGGTACGATCAAAAGATCGAACAGAATTCGAGATTTCCAGAACTGTCAAGTAAAGTATTCGAACATTTCGAGTAGTGCTTAAACACAGCCCTACGTGAAGGAGTGAAAATTGAACTGAAACAGTAGACGAGGAATTCTTCAAAAACACGATGCGATGGCTATCGCAAAATGTAACAACAGAAGGCACAAGTAAACATCTTTTGATACAGTATATGTTTAGAGTCAAAATATTTCTTGCAGAAAATCAAGTGTGTTGAGATGATAAAAGAATGCATTTTACTGTTAGATTTTAGATACATCATGCATTAATGATACATTACTTTAATTTGTAATTTAAAAAGAAAGAAATGCATAATATATGACGTACATAATTGTTATTACTAAACTTTTGGTTTGAAGTTGGTGTACATTTGCAAAAATCAGAACCGCAAGCCTAGAACCTTGATATTTATGAACGTCGCAGGTGCAGAGGTATTCATTCGTCGCATTCCGTTGACGTCGCGTGATTAAAGGACGCCCTTCGATTGAAAGCGACTGCAGTTTTCCACGCTGGATGCATTCGCTATGAGTAGCAATAAGACGCAGAGCCATTTACTTTGTGTGGCAGATACTAAATATTTCGGGCAACGGAGCTGGTAGTCAATATAGTACAGTATAAGATCAACAAAGAGATATCATTCCACAATAGGACAGCCATCTGGCCTGAGGTGCACATAAACGTATCCCCACCATAATTACCGACAGGTCGAAACGCAGCTTTCGCGACGAAGTGCTTGTGCAACGCTCTGCGTTTTTTTTTTTTTTTTTTTTTTTTACAATGTTTGGTTGGTCATCCCAAGGGGACAACACGCTAACAACGTGTTACATCGCCTCTGGCCTCGGTTATGGCTTCAGACGCCTGGGAAGACCGTCCACTGGATTCTTCATTGGAGTACTGCAACTCTAATAGTGGCAATTATTTATTTACAACGTGTACAACTTTGCTTCCGTCATTTTTCCCCCAACATTTGAGGCTTTAATGAAACAAATTGGTTACACATGTATCATTCAAAGTATTTTCCGTCGCTGGACACTACTTTCTCTCCTCTTTAGATTGTCCATCTTTTGAAGCGATCCACGAATCGATCCAATTTGTGACTTCTTCATGAGATCGGAAGTGTTGGTCAGCCAGACCATGCACCATTGATCTAAACAGATGATAGTCAAAGGGAGCAAAGTTTGGAGAATACGGCGGGTGGTGTAGGACTTCCCATTTTAATGTTTCCAAGTACCTCTTGACCTCTTTTGCTACGTGGGGTCGAGCGTTGTCGTGCTGCAAAATCACTTTATCGTGCCTCTCGCTGTATTGCAGCCGTTTGTCTTTTAATGCTCTGCTCAGACGCATTAATTGCGTCCGACAACGAGCACATGTGATTCTTTCACTTGGTTTTAACACCTCATAGAACACGACGCCGAGCTGGTCCCACCAAATGCAGAGCATGATCTTGCAGCCGTGAATATTCGGTTTGGCCGTCGACGTGGAAGCATCGACGGGATATCCCCATGATTTTTTTCGCTTAGGGTTATCGTAATGAACCCATTTTTCGTCCCTGGTCACAATGCAATGCACAATTGGCTTTCGGTTTTGCCTCTGAAGCAACTGTTCACAAACACGCAAACGCCATTCAACATCTCTTGGTTTCAGATCACACGGGTCCCAAGTTCCTTCTTTCTGAATCATGCCCACAGCCTTGAGACGTTTTGAAATGGCTTGCTCTGTCACTCCCACTAATCGTGTCAATTCTTCTTGAGTTCGACTCCAATTCTGCATCTTCGCAAACGCTTTCTCTTCCACCACTGCGCCGGTCTACGACGTTAAAATCACCGTTCTTGAAGCGTTGAAACCACTCACGACACGTTCTTTCAGTAATAGCGTCCTTTCCATACGTACTTGAGAGCATTCGATGAGACTCAGCCGCTGTTTTCTTCATCCTGAAACAAAACAGTAACACCTCCCGCAAGTAACTCCGACGTGGTGCCCAGTCGGGGAATATGGCCACACTACACGTCGGGAAAAGTGGCAATGTGCTTACCCTCCGTCAGAGTTAGTTACTTCCAAATGTCACAGATAATACGGTAGAATATCTCATAATTCCTTTTATACACAAAGCCCCATGTGACGATTTTGAATTAGTTACTTAAAGAATTCTAGGAAAGCATAAAAGATGGAGAAATGTTACAGGAAGCTTGTGGGGTATGTTCAGGAAAGAAGAAGAATAAGAAATCCTTGATTCCGTATTGGAAATGGAAATTCGATTTCAGGATTTAGAGTGGACGATCTACGGAGATTAGTAGTCCAGCTGGAAGATTGGAACACAGTACTACATCATTTTAGCAAGGCGTTTTACATGTACATAAGAAAAAAGCCCAACAACCAAAAAAAAAAAAAAAAATTAAGACCAATGATAATAATCATTAGCGCGGCCGCTGTAAACGCCGATAAAGATAGACTTTGCTACGACGGAAGGCAGATGATAAATGATGAAAAATTCCAATTAAATTTATTTTTGTCCATTAACTAATAGAGAGACTCTGTCTTTAGTTCTAGAGAGGAGAGGACGTAATTTTGTAAGATGTGTGTGGTAGCCATTTGTGTTGTTTCAATAACAATTATTATTTGTGCAAAACCATGGAAGATTTTTTCTTCCTTGCATCAACTCAATGTCAGGTCCACAAGCGGCCTGCATTCGGAAGAAGAAGCCCTATTAAGAACTGTATTAGGCACGGCCAACAGACAAATATTTATGGTGGAAGAAGATGAATATAACCAAGGACATCAGAAGTAAGTTTATGTTAAAACGGACTCAAAGGAGAGAAACTATAAAAATCCAAAATATGGGAATTAATTGAAAATAATGGATTTCTATTAATAAGCACAGCGTCTGAAATGGCAGACAAAGGTAGCATTCTCAAACCTATCCCGATAGCTGGAGGACAACCTTTCAATGCGGTCATCTAAGTCAAGTTTTCGGAAACCTTAAAACAGTGCAAATAAAACAATTACACCCTTCTCTTCACATTTTTAATGTGAATGGAACTGTTGACAATTCAGCGCAAGAACAGCGAAGTGTTTGCACATAAAGGAAGGAGTTAAGCCGCTGGGACTTCAGCCGAAAGGTTCGAATCCTGCCTCGGGCATGGATGTGTGTGATGTCCTTAGGTTAGTTAGGTTTAAGTAGTTCTAAGTTCTAGGGGACTGATGACCACAGATGTTAAGTCCCATAGTGCTCAGAGCCATTTGAACCATTTCAGCCGAAAGGGGGTTGCTGTCGACTTTCAGAGTATTTATGTGTACGACCACCTTATCCTAAACCGGTGGGAAATGTGGCTGCTGTGTGACGCTTCAGAGACAATAGTTACAGGTCTTATTCATTATTTATTTGCTTGTAGATATTTATTCTGACACCTTAGTCTGCAGATTCAAAGTATTTAAGCGGCAAGCTTCTGTCATTAATCATGGTTTGGTGAAAATTCCACTTCACTTTGTGTGACCACTTTACCCCGCCCTTTCCTCTGTATCTAATCGTGATAATGAGAACATTCTGCATTGCTTGTATGGCCACGGCAGCGGAGTAAAATGATTCCAGACAACGAAAAAAGTGTTAGATTAGAAGATGAAAAGAGGCGTAGTAATGATCATTCTTGACGATATAATTTATAGGTGTGGCTGCACGCAAGGGATTCGATAAAAATCGGCAAAGGCGACGGGGAAGTCGCATGCGGATTAGGTAACCCAAATTACACGATTGCATGTCTGATGGCGACGCTCCTCCGCAAAACGCGCTTTCAGCTGAGCACTAGCGTTTATGATTTCGTGCCTTTTACACGGTCGCTACATTAGCACCGAAGCAAAAGTAGCGTGATAGTTCCAGGTCGAAAGTTGGCGGAATACACAGCACGCACTCGTTACGTGGCGCTAGAGTATAAAGACTGTTGAGATAAGAACATTCTTTTAGAAGTACTTCAGAGGAGTTATCAGATATCTTACGAAAGACGGCTACTTTCTAGAGTACGAGTACTTGTAATGCTGTATGTCCTCTGCTAAGCAGTTCCTCCTATTATTGCTGCCTCATCAGTGTTACGTCATGACATTCGTTAACTTTAGGTTTCTTGCCAACTTGAAATGCATTCGATAGTTTTTTTGTATTCTCTCTTTGGTCTACAAGTAATGTTCTCATTATATCCGTTTTGGAACCAATCCCCGCAAAGTCGATCAAGAAGAAGCCGCTACACCATGGGCTACAATCGCACTAATATTGTTACATTAATGGCGAAGAGGACCCCCACACAGACCTACAGCGAAGGAAAACCTCAATTAGTTCTCATTCGCTTACTTTTTTCTTTCGTAATTTCCTAATTACTTTCTCCAAGACTATCGAATTCGCAACGTCAGCGCAGTAACTACGGTGGCACCTTGAATTGACGACTGTAAACAACAGATGCACATTGTATCAGTCGTGTGTGAGCTGGCACTGGACGCAGTGAGCACAACGTTGTTGTCTACCCATATTAAGAGAAAGGCTCAGCGCTTTGATGACATAACCGACATTTAAGCCAATATGGCACGCAAGTTGAACAACTTATCAAAGAAAGTCTTTTCTGACAATTTGTGGTATGGACGTTCTGTTCTTTGCGCTAAACTGCGAGAAGATTGTCTAGAACATCTGATACATTAAGACCACCATCTTTTCTCTCTATTTTTGTTAATCGAATCTCGAAACTTTTTGGATTGACGGGTATGGTGGCGAACTTGTTCTGTGGTCATATTCTTGGTCTTTCCATTTTCCAAAATAGTCACACTGAGGCGCAGAAATATACTGGGTGATCAAAAAGTCAGTATGAATTTGAAAACTTAATAAACCACGGAATAATGTAGGCAGAAAGGTAAAAATTGACACACATGCTTGGAATGACATGGGATTTTATTAGAACAAAAAAACACCCCATATTGCTAAATGCATGAAAGGTCTCTTGCGCGCGTCGTTTGGTGATCATCGTGTGCTCAGCCGCCACTTTCATCATGCTTGGCCTCCCAGGTCCCCAGACCGCAGTCCGTGCGATTATTGGCTTTCAGTTTACCTGAAGTCGCAAGTGTATCGTGATCAACCGAAATCTCTAGGGATGCTGAAAGACAACATCCGACGCCAATGCCTCACCATAACTCCGGACATGCTTTACAGTGCCGTTCACATTATTCCTCGATTACAGCTATTGTTGAGGAATGATGGTGGACATATTGAGCATTTCCTGTAAAGAACATCATCTTTGATTTGTCTTATTGTTATCCTAATTATTGCTATTCTGATCAGATAAAGCGCCATCTGTCGGACATGTTCTGAACGTTTGTATTTTTTGGTTCTAATAAAACCCCATGTCATGCGAAGCATGTGTGTCAATTTGTACCTCTCTATCTACATTATTCCGTGATTTATTCAGTTTTCAAATTTATACTGACTTTTTGATCACCCGGTACATTAAAAAGCTAAAACATTATGACCACTGCCCACCGCGACGTTGGATGCTGCCTGGTGGCATTGCGGGCACTTTACACGGTCACAGAAGTACGTGAGTGGAGAAAACACGGACGGGGGATCACCCTAGCAAAGACATGGACTGTAAATGGGAAAACCCATTGACGTAAGCGGCTCCGACAAAGGGGACATTGTTATTGCGCAGAGCCAGTGAACGAGTATCTCTGAAACATCGAAGCTGGCCGAATGTTCACGTGCAACTGCCGTGAGCATCTAGGTGAAGAGGTAGAAGCTCAGTGGGACTACCACTAGGCACTTAAAGGTTGGACATCCACGACACTTCACAGAACGTGTGGTCCGGAGATTTGTCTGCTCTGTAAAGCAGCATAATAGTGATCTGTGGCATCTCTGCCGGAAGAACACAGTACTTGTGCACGCACAAGTGTTTCGGAGCACACCGTTCATCGTGTATTGTTGAGGTCCGCAGCAGACCACCTCTACCTGCTCACATGAAGACCCAATAATGACATTGTCAATTACGATTGCAATGGGCATGGGAGCATCGGGATTCGACCGTCGATCAATGGAAACGTGTCGGTTCTTCGGGTGAAACATATTTTTGCTACAAAAACGCCGTCATCGAGGTGAACGGCGGCTCGGAACGCGCAGTACGCCACGGACATAGGCTGGTGGGAACAATATTATGCTATGAGAGACACTCTCCTGCGCTTTCATGGGCGATGTGGTAGTAATTGAAGACACGCTGACGGCTACGATCCACCTGCAACCACCCATGCTTGATGTCTCCCCCGACGGCGATGTCATCTTTCAGCAGTATAATTGTGCGCGTCTCGGCTCCAGAACCATGATACAGTAGTTTGAAGAGCATTACAGTGATGCTGATGTCTCGATGACCAAATGCAACTCATGTAAATCATACGGAACCCATCTTGGTCGCTGTCGGGAGCCGTGACCCCGAACGCGTACAACCCGCACATATTTACGCGAATTATATGACCTGTGCGTAGACATCTAATGCCACATACCTCCACAAACCTATCAACAAACTGACGGATCCCTGGTACGCAGAATCAGTGGAGTATTTCGTTCCAAGGACGGACAAACATCTAGCTGCTAACAAGGTGGTCATAATGTTTTGGCTCACCAGTGTACATACCAGTAGGTCTATGTACACGTAAAGAGCCTTGGGCACAGAGAACACTTTCACACTCTGAGAGTGAGACATGTTATGCGTCGATCAGCCGATTCTTCAAGCCAAGTGAACGATCTGAAAAGGGATCGAATGTTACGTACAGAGGTATGAATTACTACAGACAGTTCTCACAATTCAGTTGTTATGTAACTTTGTACACGCTTTTGTAATGGTATAGTTAACCACCAAATGAATTTCTGCTTATTATCTAAAGTAATTTTTGATAAACAAAAACTACCTAAAACAGAATTTATGTCTCTCTGGGATAAATAAATAGTTCGATGGCTCAGTGGTAAAGCGCGAAACTACAAACCCATAGGTCTCGGGCCAGATCCCGGGTCAATTCTAGGATTTTTGTGTGTCACTTACCACTCCTTTCACCTCCGGAAATGTTTATTGTTGTGAAAAATGCCGCGTTGCACAGTGCTTTGCAATACACGTTAAACTGTAGGTTCTCCTATAACTGGCTGGCTAAATTAATGCAGAGACAGTAGTCAGGCAACCTCATACCACCTCCAACAGCACCACCCCTAGTAAAACATTGTGGTGTTCAAAACAGTTTTTGGATTGATGATTGCTTTACTTACTCTATGATAAATAACTTTCTAACATTTTAGTATGTTTTGTGTAGAAACCATCTAATAACTTGAACCTAATTCAAGGTCCTTATGTGACAGAGTAAACAGTACGTTGACGAAAATACTAAAAATTTAGGAAAGAGCTTCAGTTTCAGACTTACTGTTATTTTATCTGCAGGATAGTTATATTTTATTGTGTTGTCTGAGTGAATGGGGGATTGCGTGCTGCATTTATATCAAGTATAAACAGTTACAGTTGTTAAGAGCGAAAAGTGAGTGAGCATAGGCCTGAGAATTCGGAGCCTTGATGTGAGTCTCTTATTTGGAGGAAAACGATCATTGTAAAGAAGCCAGTTTTTAACACTTTAAAAATATGAAGCGCACCTCAGTCCTTCGGATGATAAAAGATGATGCTTATTTGATTTCATTTGCTTTTTGAAATGTATAATTTCATAACGTCGTGTAAATTGTTTTTGTACGGGATTTGTCCAATGGGGATAAAAGTGATGATCAGCATCATATTTGGGCGAACTGTCAAAACTATTAAACACCACAAGTTTTTAGAAACTGCTTGCAGCTGATGAAAAGTGCGGTAATTGCAGTAACAGGTCTGAGTTAAAACCTTAAGCTGCCTACTACAGAGACAGAATGAACTGTAAGTGTGATAGGATTATTCGAAAATGTGCTAAATTCCAAACGTTCATATCTAGAGCTGTGTACTAGGTCAGACTTGTACCACTGTGTTTATACAAAGGTACAACAGGGAGTAAATATTTTAGGGAAGGAACCTTCTTTGTTAGGTAGTCATAGACAGACCTGGTGAAATTAACTCACTTCTCTAGTACAGTAGACTTTATTTAATTCTGGGCACGCTGTTGACAGCCGTAATGCAGCCAATTTATTCCAGCTTTTCTGAGATGAGGTACATTAAAACTCGCTGCAGGGCGGACCCTGTTTCTAAAGAACACAATAAACTCAGAAAGACAGAATAAATACGCCCTGCTTTAACACGTAGAAAACTGAGAGACTGGAGGTGCCACTCGAAGTAATCGACACGGAATACGAAAGGTGTAAGGAACGAGTCGCATTTAACAACTTAATGGCGCATCATAGGGTTCTGTGAGTGGAAGTAATCTGCAATACCAATGTATCAGCCGAGTGAAAAAGAGGGGAACAAACTCGCATAATTAATATGAGCTACACTTTTGGGGCAGAAGACGAAATGTAATATAAAGCATATTAAATAATCTAATATAGTCAGACTATAGAACTTTCACTGGCAGGACACTGCACAATCGATTATTCTCACCTTAGTTAATAAAAATGTAAATAGTAAAGAGACACTTCGTTCCACAAGTGCAGGTGAACCTGTCTTGTGAAGCTTAACACGCAATTTGACTGCTGCTGAACACTTGCCAGTTCTACAGGGTGTGATACACACTCTCACAGCACTGTTTTGGGCAAATATCAACAGCGCTTAGGTTACTATTGGAACTGTCTGCTCTGCTGTGCTATAGCGCCTAGAGTAGCCTTCTCTATGCTTGCCTAGTATTTGTGAGAAATTATATAATTCGTTTTGAATCGTGTTGTACCGTAGGAGGAGACGGAAAAGACGGGGTGGGGGAGAGAACGGAGGTGGCTATGGTTGGAAAAGTCTTTGCATTATTTTTATTGCTAAGGGTTGGGTTGGTGTTGTTTTGGGGAGGAGACCAGACAGCAAGGTCATCGGTCTCATTGGATTAGGGAAGGACGAGGAAGAAAGTCGGCCGTCCCCTTTCGAAGGAACCATCCCGGCATTTGCCTGGAGCGATGTAGGGAAATCACGGAAAACCTAAACCACGATGGCCGGACGCGGGATTGAACCGTCGTCCTCCCGAATGCAAGAGTGTGCTAGCCACTGCGCCACCTCGCTCGGTTTGCTGCTAAGAAATGCTCCCCAGTTACCGATTATTTTTGAACTACAAACTGCACCCTGCGTGTGGAACGATTACTTTATAACTACCAATGAGCTTTCTGAGAGTTTTTGTTAGATTGAATACGGTAATTTTATTTATTCAGCGCCCGTAAACGTTAAAATACTCTGGCAGAATAGAATTGTGTGGCAGGACAGTACTCGAACCTGGGAGCATAGCCATTCGCGACCACGTGACCAAACAATTGCAGATCGACAGCTGCATTCCGCCAGTACTTCATTTCTTACCTTCCAGTTGATAGAGCAATTTCCCGCGAAAGGCAAAGGTTCCAGACTTAACTCGTGCTCCGGAATACAGTTTTAATGAGCCACAAAGTTCCAAATTATCGCTCCGCTGCAGAGTAAAGACTTTTTTTTTTTTTTTTCAGGAGAACTGCATCTCATTTATAACTGAAATTTCAAATGCAGTGAGTGTAGTTTGAAATTATAATGATTCGTCCATCGAATGACCTCGTTAAGCTAGGATACTCTTGTTATGACTGTCACCACATTAATTTCGTCCTAAGGAGTTACAGTTTTCCCGAAGAAAAATATCTGAATTCCATGCAGTCCTCTGCGAGTACCTGTGGCGCTGTCATACATTCTAAGACACAAGGGTTTGCTGAGCGCGATAACATGTAGTAGAAACTCACCGTGCACAGGTGGGCATTGAATTGATGAAATGTAATCCCAGGGAACGGTGCCAGAAAAGCAACAAAACGAGACGTAGAATGACGTCGATGTACCGCTACGCTGTATGACTGCCGCATGAACGATTAAAGGAGTCGTATGGAAGTACAAGGCGCTCCACGCCATCACTTCTGACTGTCGGGCCCTCTTGCGGGCGACAGTCAGCTTGGTATCCCTGTTGGCGCAATCTATCATCTTCGATTAAAACAAATCGTGGAGCTAATGGAGTTCCATGCACTGTCCAACTAATAGCCACTATCATGGTTCATCAGTTTTACCACCAGGCGTGTTTCCACGGCTTCTTTAATGATAGTGGAGAGCGAAAAAAATGTTGGTGTGGTCAGATTCATAGCTCTGTCATACTCCATTGTATTGTATCGCTTCAGCTTTGTCCCGCAATGACGCAGGGTCAGCCATCGTTAATCGGATTTGGCATTATAATGTATAAAGGGGTGGTCGGATGCCCTTCCTGCCGCCACCCCGTACCCCCCGGGACGGAATAAGTGTACCCCAACTGCCTGCGTAGAGCGTAATCCATGGAATAGTGCGAAAGTGTACAGATGTCTGCGAGCCCTGTAACTGAGGCAGAACATGGGGAACAGCCCGGTATTTATCTAGCAGGATTTGGAAAACCGCCTAAAAACCACATCCAGGCTGGCTAGCACATCGGCCCTCGTCGTTAATCCGCCGGGCGGATTCGATCCGGGGCCGGCGCGCCTACCCGAGTCCAGGAAGCAGCGCGGCAGTGCTCTCGGCTACCCTGGTGGGTGTCATACTCCATTGAATGTCCAGTGCAGTGTTCAGCAATAGGAGACTTACATGGTTGGAAAAGGCGAGTGCAACGTTGATGTTAAGTGCAGCGTTCTTTCCCAGTGCGGGTGGTCTGTCATATGAAACCCATACCACATTGACAAGATATTTAGTAACTTCCGGCCTTCATTGATCCCAAAAAGTCTGCAATATTGGATGGTGGACGGAAAATCGCTTTCACCTGAATCTACAGATGGTTGTTGCTATTTTAAACGAAATGTCTCCCTCAAAGGAAGAAAAGCTAAAGAATTTGCCGGCCTGTTCTCATCTCTTACCACTTCCTGGTTCTAGGATTTAAATGAATTACATAAATGAGCAAACTACGAGGGCAGTTCAATAAGTAATGCAACACATTTTTTTTCTCGGCCAATTTTGGTTGAAAAAACAGGAAATTTCTTGTGGAATATTTTCAAACATTCCCACTTCGTCTCGTACAGTTTCATTGACTTCCGACAGGTGGCAGCGCTGTACGGAGCTGTTAAAATGGCGTCTGTAACGGATGTGCGTTGCAAACAACGGGCAGTGATCGAGTTTCTTTTGGCGGAAAACCAGGGCATCTCAGATATTCATAGGCGCTTGCAGAATGTCTACGGTGATCTGGCAGTGGACAAAAGAACGGTGAGTCGTTGGGCAAAGCGTGTGTCATCACCGCCGCAAGGTCAAGCAAGACTGTCTGATCTCCCGCATGCGGGCCGGCCGTGCACAGCTGTGACTCCTGCAATGGCGGAGCGTGCGAACACACTCGTTCGAGATGATCGACGGATCACCGTCAAACAACTCAGTGCTCAACTTGACATCTCTGTTGGCAGTGCTGTCACAATTGTTCACCAGTTGGGATATTCAAAGGTTTGTTCCCGCTGGGTCCCTCGTTGTCTAACCGAACACCATAAAGAGCAAAGGAGGACCATCTGTGCGGAATTGCTTGCTCGTCATGTGGCTGAGGGTGACAATTTCTTGTCAAAGATTGTTACAGGCGATGAAACATGGGTTCATCACTTCGAACCTGAAACAAAACGGCAATCAATGGAGTGGCGCCACACCCACTCCCCTACCAAGAAAAAGTTTAGAGCCATACCCTCAGCCGGTAAAGTCATGGTTACAGTCTTCTGGGACGCTGAAGGGGTTATTCTGTTCGATGTCCTTCCCCATGGTCAAACGATCAACTCTGAAGTGTATTGTGCTACTCTTCAGAAATTGAAGAAACGACTTCAGCGTGTTCGTAGGCACAAAAATCTGAACGAACTTCTCCTTCTTCATGACAACGCAAGACCTCACACAAGTCTTCGCACCCGAGAGGAGCTCACAAAACTTCAGTGGACTGTTCTTCCTCATGCACACTACAGCCCCGAACTCGCACCGTCGGATTTCCATATGTTTGGCCCAATGAAGGACGCAATCCGTGGGAGGCACTACGCGGATGATGAAGAAGTTATTGATGCAGTACGACGTTGGCTCCGACATCGACCAGTGGAATGGTACCGTGCAGGCATACAAGCCCTCATTTCAAGGTGGCGTAAGGCCGTAGCATTGAATGGAGATTACGTTGAAAAATAGTGTTGTGTAGCTAAAAGATTGGGGAATAACCTGGTGTATTTCAATGCTGAATAAAACAACCCCTGTTTCAGAAAAAAAATGTGTTGCATTACTTATTGAACTGCCCTCGTATATACTAGAAACGTTCAATAAGTAATGCAACACTTTTTTTCTGGAAGCAGGTTGGATTTACTCGGGATTCCTTATTATTCATAGACCAATGAAGATTCTTGAGCTCCTCTCGCGTGTGCAGGCTTGTGTGAGGCCTTGTGCTGCCATGGAGAAGAAACAGTTCGTTTGCACTTTTGTGGTCACGTGTGCACTGAAGTTGTTCTTCAGTTCCCACTATTGCATGAGTCACACCTGTGTGCGGCTGGCCGGCACGCGGGCAATCGGACATATTTGTGCGACTTTGTTGCGATGATGACAGACGCCTTGCACAACGACTCATCCTGTTTTTGTTCACTGCCATGTCTCCATAGACATTCTCCAAGCACGTATGAATATCTGCGCAGTTCAGATCTTTCGCCAAAAGGAACTAAATGACGGCTCTCTGCTTGGAACGTACATCCGATACAAACAACATTTTGAAGGCCATGTACAGCGCCGCCATCTATCGGAACTTCTTGAATCTATAGGGGCTGAAGCAGTAACATCCACAATGTGCCGCAACAAATTCCGCGTTTTTCTCGACAGTTACTGGCCGAGAACATACTAAAAGAATCAAATTCTGAGAAAAATGAAATTTATAAATAACGTAAGCTAAATAAGTACCTCACACCAGCACAGTAAGAGTTTGAATCGTTAAACAGCTTGGTAACGCAATTATAAGAGGAAAAGGAAAAAGTAAGGGGTAAACGTCACCATAAAAAACAGCAAGAAATAGTAATACAGTTATCATGTGTAGGCACAGCATCTCGAAAAGCCTGGTCGCGGTACCTGACCATACACGTACTGTTCTTTTGGACTGAAGCTAAGCTGCTGAGAAGTAATGACGACACTACCTTTCAGAAAAGCTGCAGTATTCTTAAGGGGAAAACATTCCAAATTTTTCACTATATAATCGGGGCAGAGATGGAGCAATTGATTTGGGAGAAGACTAAAGCCGTCGGCACACGAACCGTGCTGTGGAACGTCAACGCTGAGCGTGCCAAGTTAACGTGCTGACGAACGCTCAGAAATAATGCGACTTGTGCATACGGTACGTGGGCCCCAACGTGGTATATGCGATCACAACGCACTCCAGCGGCAATTGCGGGATGTTTCTCGTTCGTAGATCACACTGTTTACTGATCGGGCGGGCGTAAAGTTCGCACGTTAGCTCTGTTAAAAGCACATTTCCCCCATCGTCCACGAAAAGGAAAGTACCATGTTCAATCAATAAGGTTGCAGGCTTATAAAAGTTCCATTACAAACAGTGCGGTACAAATTTGTAATACTTCTCCGCATAAGGTAAACATTATTTTATCATTCCCACATTTTAGTAAAACCACAAGGTCAGTCTTGCTTGGTCACTGTTCCTAGCCAGTAGCAGAATCTTTGCAACATGTGAATTACGAAGCGTAAAAGAAAATGGAGCAAGCTGTCCTGTTGATTAAGCCAATCGAATAGTCACCCCTCTAAAATAGGTGAACTTACATAAACATAACATCAAATATTATGTAATTGCATTTAACTAATAATAAAGTATCAGAACCTAATAAAAACGCTAATGTTAAAAAAAAAAAATCTGGAAGTGTAGAGACGCGAAACACCGCCGTCAAGCAACACGATACGGCTTCCCGACGCTACTTTTTTTTTCATTTTGTTCGTTATTGATCGTCGTGGACGTCGCAATACATCCTGTTCATGTTCGGTGGTTGACACTTCCACTCAGTTTTTTTATTACAGAGGCCAACCGGCTCTCTGGCCGAATACGCTGAGCTACCGTGCCGGCAACTCATGACGCTACACCAACTACACCCTGCTTCTTTCGAGTCATAGCATCTTACAAATTCCTGAAACCCTTAATCGTAGATATGTTACTAATTGAAATTTAATTATAGCAAATTGTACCAAGAACAATGCTTTTTGGGTGGATCTTCAGTTTGTCGCTGCCTTCAAATAGCATACTCTCATATACGCAAGTTACAATAATTCTTTTGCCAGGAATGTGATGTTTCTCACTATTGTACTGGAACGAATTAGACAGTTGACAATGGGTTTTCCAGTGATTCTCAATTTACTGGTGCTTAGAAACGGCAAATATACGTATAGGCTTGAAATGAATGCCAATATGGCGCCTCACAGCCCTGTACTCAGTACTGAAGGAAGATGGCGTGCGTGTGACGTAGGTGGGTGGCGTTGTGCAATCTCATTGGTCAATGCTCAGACGCACGCTCAGAATATCTGACATGCCAGATACTGCTCTGCACGTTCGAAAAGACTAACGTGCTGTTCCACGCTATGACGTCAGAAACTTGGCACGCTCAACGCTCAACGTTCGGATGCACGGTCCGTGTGCCGACGGCTTAACGCTTTCGTGGGCAAAATTATTGAGCAGTTTTTTTAATGAATGGAGGGAAGATAGTAGTTAACAGATAGGCATATTTATCATACAGAATATCAAATTTGCTCCAACTGTAAAAGTGAGGTCATACAACAAGGTGGGAAGTATTTTTCCCACTGCCCTTTCATGGAGTTAAATGACAAAAACAACTTTTTCAACGTATGTCATATTTATTTGATGAATTTACTTCTCTTGTTACAATGATTGTTCACAATTACTTGCCATGAAATTTTCTGAAACATGGGTCTCTGCAAAGCGGTATTTGACAATATGTACAAACACAGCGAGTGCTTTTTTCCACAGCTTTGGTACTACAATGACGGCACTTCCAGTAGGTTTCTCCTAAAATGGGTTGATGCTCCCCTGCAGCCACATGACCAAAATCTTCAGGTACTTTACCCCTTTTTGCCAGAAAGACAGGTTTTTGTCCACGCCTTTTTTGGGATGAGAAGCTAGCGATCAACTGTCTGGCTAGATGGATCCTGTATGTGAGCTGATCATGCTGTCCACTTTCTCTTTTACTTATTATCCACAGGATATAACTGTTCACTGCAGCAACGTCCACCAGGAAATAAAGTATTCTGTGCCATCATTTTATAGAACGTCTGTCAATAGCATACCTTTTTCGTAATTGATCAAACTTATCGACACCATCCATTAGTTTGTTGTATTCTGCCACAACTTCAGGACAAGAAATCTCTGCATTAGTACCATCCTTGTTTTTCCTTTTCACTGTGGCTGGTTCAAATGGCTCTGAGCACTATGGGACTTAACATCTGAGGTCATCAGTCCTCTAGAACTTAGAACTACTTAAACCTAACTAACCTAGGGACATCACACACATCCATGCCCGAGGCAGGATTCGAACCTGCAACCGTAGCAGTCGCGCGGTTCCGGACTGAAGCGCCTAGAACCGCTCGGCCACCGCGGCCGACTACTGTGGCTGTTTCTCATGGGTCATAAATTGAGGACAGGAAAGTGACTGGACGGTTATCCATCCATTTTACTGCAGAAATGGCTCCTTTTGTTTCAAACTGGAGTTCTCCTCGTTTCAATTTTACGTTTTCCTTCATAAATTTGGGTAAATCAAAAGTATTTACCTTATACTATAGCTTTGAGGAAAAAATCAGAAAATGTCACGCAAACAGCACTGAAAGCCTCCTCTACAGAGCAACACTCAGCTATACAATGCCTCTGCGCGGAGGTACAGCAAAAACGGCGGGAACTTCCGATTGGAAGTAGTACCCTATGTAACGTCCCCTTAGAAAACTTAATGAAATTACTGTGCTGGTAAACCTCTTACATTATTTGGTTTTCAAACAGCTGAACAAAACTGAACGTACTCAGACATTTCGCATTTCGCTCTTTACCTGTTATGATCAAGACTAAAATGACAAACAATATTTTTAGCGCAACTCAATCTGACTTTCAATAATCCCTACAAAAGAATGGCCCTGACTAACATTAAACTATACCTTTCACAAATCACTTACCTCACAAAAATCTTTGTTACTCAAGCTACTGCAATATAGCGAGCGCCACTACTGCCAGCTAAATAAAAGATTCAAACTACTGAAGGCACTAACTACTGATAGCCATAGTTAGCAAATGAAAGATTTTGATAGAGAACAAACAATGTATTTAACTTAATAGTGTTCAAAGGTCATTGTATATATCAGTTCATGACCTCCAGTCTTACAAATTTACTGTCTCTGTCCAGATCATCCGCTCCAACTGCGCAACGCTACGCGCTGTTCACATCCAGCTGCCCAGCACTACAATGGCAGACAACAATGCAAACTAGCCACAGATTGCACACAGCACAGCCAGTGATTTTCATACAGAGCGCTACGTGGCGTTACCAATAAGAAAACCTCAACAGCCTACTTACACGTATACTGTTCACTAGGTGGTAGCACCGTACAAAGGTGGAAACTGTGAATCCCACGGGACTAGGAGCAAGTTCATTATAGCGAGAAGCATGTTTCCCACGGCTCACGAAAGGGTTAAGACTTTATGGTGCCTAGTCGGGCCCGGTATTTGCGACATTTTCCGGGTCGGTGGGCAACAGGTCAAGACTAGGCAGACGGGCTAGTTGTCGCGCGTCATTTCATTATGCAAGTGGCGCCGAAGCAGGGGCGCCCGGAGCGCGCACGCACTTGGCCCTTCTGCAGCGCTGCGCCGCGCAGCGTCCCTGGAGTCAAAGCAGCAGGCAGGGCGGGGGCGGCCGTGTTTGTAGCGGCGCGTGGCGCGGCCCGCCACAAAGGAGGGCCGCCTGCGTGGACCCCGCCCTGGCCTGGCCTGGCCTGGCTGCCGCCGCGGCCCGCGGCTGTTTGCGCAGCCACCCGCCTGTGAACCGGAAAACAGCCAGCACGGGGTGGGCCCGCTGAGCACCGAGGGACCCAGGCGCAGAGGCACGCCGCGCTGCTTCAAAGGACCAGGTCGGTCTCCAGGATTACCTGCAAACCTCTCCACTCTGCAGATCACTGGCCGGGACCGCCGGACACTGTTCCCGCTGCGCAGTCTTCTCGTTGTTCCTTGTGCCACCGTGATCCAACCCTTTACACCGGATGACGATCCTACGACGGTCGATCGGAAAGTAATGCACAGTGACATTACAGCTGTAATGTTGAAATTTCATGATGATGTACACTGAAGACCCAAAGAAACTGGTACAACTGCTTGATATCGTGTAGGACCCCACCGAGCACACAGAAGTGCCTCAACACGACGTGACATGGAATCGACTAAGGTATGAAGTAGGGCTGTAGGCAACTGACACCACGAATCCTACAGGGCTGTCCATAAATCGCTAAGAGTACGAAGGGGTGAAGATCTCGTCTGAACAGCACGATGCAAGGCATCCCTAATAAACTCAGTAATGTTCATGTCTGGGGAGTTTGGTGGCCAACGGAAGTGTTTAAACTAAGGAAAGCGTTCCTGGAGCCACTCTGTAGCAATTATGGACGTGTGGGATGTCACATTGTCCTGCTGGAATTGCTCAAGTCCGTCAGAGGCACAGTGGACATGAATGGTTCAAATAGCTCTAAGCACTATGGGATTCAACATCTGAGGTCATCATTCACCGACTTAGAGCTACTTAATCCAAACGAACCTAAGGTCATCACACACATCCACGTCCGAGGCACGATACGAACCTGCGACCATAGCCGCAGCGCGGTTCCGGACTGAAGTGGCTAGATCCGCTCGGCCACAGCGGCCGGCAGAAATGAATGGATTCAGGTGATCAGACAGGATGCTTGCGTATGTGTCACCTGTCAGAGTCGTATCTACACGTATCAGAGGTCCCATATCACTCCAACTTCACACGCCCCACACCTTTAACAGAGGCTCCACCACCTTCAACTGTCCCCTGCTGACATGTAGGGTCCATGAGGTTGTCTCCTTACCTGTACACGTCCATCCACTCGATACAATTTGAAGCGAGACTCGTCCGACCAAGCAACGTGTTTTGAATCATGTTGGTTTGACGGGCGCAGGCGAAACGTAAAGCTTTGTTTCGCGCAGTCATCAAGGGTACACTAATGGACCTTCGGCTCAGAAAGCCCATATCAATGATGTTTCGTTGAATGGTTCGCACACTGACACTTGTTGATGGCCCAGCAATGAATTCTGCAGTCATTTGCTGAAGGGTTGCACTTCCGTCACGTTGGACGATTCTCTTCAGTCATCGTTGGTCCGGTTCTTGCAGCATCTTTCTCCAGCCGCAGCGATGATGGAGATCTGAATTTTTACCGGATTCCCGATATTTACCGTACACTCGTGAAATCGTCGTACAGGAGAAATCCCTAAGTCATCTCTGCCTCGGAGATGCTGTGTCCCATCGCTCGTGGACCGACTGTAACACCACGTCCAGACTCACTTAAATATTGATTACCTGCCATTTTATCGGCAGTAACCGATCTAACAACTGCCTCAGACACTTATTGCCTTATACAGGCGTTGCCGACCGCAGCGTCGTACTCTTCCAGTTTACATATCTCTGAATTTGAATACTCATGCCTTTGGAGCTTCAGTGTAGTTTGAAATTTGCTGTACAGAGGGTATTTTATTTTCATGTGCAGCTCTAGCGAGAGAGGCCTCAACTACGAAATAAGCATTGCGCACATGTTATTTTCGTCAGATTGAGAAGAATAGCGAAGTGTAGTTCGATATTTGTAGGCCAAATGTTCAAATGTGTGTGAATTCCTAAGGGACCAAACACCTGAGGTTATCGGTCCCTAGATTTACACACTATTTAAAGTAACTTATGCTAAGGACAACACACACGCACAGCCATGCCCGAGGGAGGACTCGACCTCCGGCGTGAGGGGCCGCTCAGTCCGTGACATGGTGCCTCAAACCGCGCGGCCACTCCGCACAGCATTTGTAGGACAAGTGCGTGGGGTATTTGTGCGTGACTGTATGGACCGCAGCAATGTCTCCAGGTGGTGTGCATTCTTCCAAGAGTGCCCTGTGAATCTTAGTGTTTTGCCACGCTCCGTGCGGCAGATAACAGCTGTAACACTGAGGATGTCGGACCTATTGAGGCAGCAATTATGAACGACTGACATGTGCAGCTGCTTGTCGCATTTCCCATGGTGCGGTGTACGATACCGTTCATGAGACGTTGAAATTTCTATAAGTTAGTGCTCTCTGGGTGCCTAGGAAACCGAAAGACAACCAAAAAGTCCAGCGAATGGTATAAACCCTTGATCAATTAACTCGTTAAGCTGCAGAAATACATGACTCTCGGAAAGGAATCGTCATTGGCGACGAATAGTTGGCGTACCACAACACGCTCGAAAACAAATAGGTCTCTGTGCGGTGGAAACATGCTGGTTCCCCAGCATGAAAAGAATTTGAAGTGAGTCAGCGCCACGGGAGAGTGCCCGCCTGGCTAGCCGAGCGGTCTAACACGCTGCTTCCCGAGCGGGAAGGCGTGCCGGTCCCCAGCCTGTAGATGGTTTTTAGGTGGTTTTCCATCTACCTCGGCGAATGCAGCATGGTTCCCCTTATTCCGCCTCAGTTACACTGTGTGGGCGATTGCTGCGCAAACACTGTCTCCACGTACGCGTGCACCATAATTACTCTACTACGCATCATTTGGGCTTACACTCGACTGGTAGGAGGCGTTCTCGCGGGGTCGGGTGGGTGGACTGCTGTGGCCTGTTGTGGGGTTGTGGACCACTGGGGGCTACGGCGGGACGAAGCCTCTCCGTCGTTTCTAGGCACTTCAGTCTGGAATCGCGGGACAGCTACGGTCGCACGTTAGAATTCTGTCTCGGGCATGGATGTGTGTGATGTCCTTAGGTTAGTTAGGTTTAAGTAGTACTAAGTTCTAGAGGACTGATGACCTCAGATGTTAAGTCCCATAGTGCTCAGAGCCATTTGAAGCATGGTCTCTAGGTCCCCAGTTCAAATACACAATAGACAATACAGGAGAGTGCTTGTGACAGTGTTCTGCGATACGCAACGTGTTTTATTGGTGGACTTTTCTTAACACAGGACCACTGCGAATGCTGCAGCCTACTTTAGATCTTTGGTTAAGTTGCGCTATACCCTTCATGACAAAAGCATCAACTACAATTCTGAGGGTGTCAAACTACTTCATGACAATCCTCGTTTGATTTGGGCTAGGAATTAAAGTCCAGGAGAAGAACTCTATATAGGTAGTGATTTGGGAGAATAGAAGATTTTGCGAAATAATGAGAATTAAGAACTTGGCACAGGTGCCTATAGGTGGTTCATACAACAACACAGTAAAGAAATTACAGTTAGTGTTCCGATAATAACGGATCGAGTGGAGTGGTTCAGCACATTGCCAGGAAGAGCTTTCCACTTATATCACCGAAATGGAGTTCGCTTTCTCTATTTTCTGGCAGCTTCCAAGCAATGTTCACCTTTCTGTTCCCCCTTACCATTTCTCCTAAAACATATTTTACCCGAAAAAAAATCTGACACATAGTTTCCTGACTGCACGTGCGTGCCCATTCTGAGGCTGTTATGTTCTCCGGGGTCAGTTTCCAGTGTCAATGGGGAGAGAGCTATGTCCCGACTGGAAGGAGTTGCTTGGTCTTTTCATAACACCACTAAATGAGCGGTGGCCTGGACCGAATATGCTGTTTTCAAGATCGAGAGATTTTCCTTGGGTTGCCAGTTTCTTCCAGTACTTCGTGAAGATGAACTTGGAGAGCCAACAGGAGACGTGTCTTTGCCGTTCTGCCAGTGCGGAAGGCTTCAGGAGAGCTCGCAAGTGCGTCCACGTAAGTAGCTGGCAAAAGGGCCTTCACCGACTTGACAGGGTGTGTGGGGCGCGACTAGGGTTTCAACATAAGGAAGTAGGAAGACGCAACTCAATCGTACTCGAGATAATTGAGTTTGAAGATTCTGGACGTGCTTATATGCTTTTTACTGTGGGATAAGTGTGAATCTTTCGCACTTTTACAGTTTTAAATAATGACAGTATTTGGAATAAGGCCGTGTCTTACGTGAGCGGCAGAAGCGAGCGATAGTACGCGACAGCTTCAGGCGACAAAACACAACCGCAGGTGTAGTTACAGAAGTGTCCTACGTGAGCGACATCTGTGTCGCTGCCCGTCTCCCGTTGCAACTGGCGACGTTTGAATTCAAACGTGTTTGAATCTTGTCGCTGCAGCACGCGCGACGCAGAGCGACAGCCACGTGTCTTCTTGGCAAAGTAGTGGAGCGGACGCGATGGCAGCTGTGAATTACTTAACATCCCATTTTAAGAAAACTATTCGGTGAAAAAATTTGATTCTTCCTAAAATGATACAGGTCAGAATTTGTTTACGTTATTCGTCATAGTTACTGTGCTGCACGAAATTGAGTACATGGCTGCACGAAATTTTTAACAATTTGTAGAGGTAAAATCACATTGTTTAGACTTTCCGTATAGTTCACTTAAGGCCATACGTTATTGCGTATGAAATGTAACCAGTATATCGAAATTTTGTTTTAAGTTGAGACCGGAATGTTATCTCTTTTCCGCGCTCCATGAATCAAGTTGCCGTAAAATTCGTCGTATCTCATGAAAGGTTCAAGATATCGAATCGACGAATTTTGGAAATGACAGCACGCAGAAGGGACTATTTTATCATATGATTAACACTCGATACGTTTTTGTAAACACGTTAGCAAAGCGAAAACAAGACTCCCTTTAACTGATACCATGAGGTTTTGTCCAAATTTTCATAGCCAAAGAAAGGGAGAGGAAAAGGTAAACGGGTTATCCAAGTGACCAGCAGGAGGTCTCGTTTGGCATGAAAATACTTGAAAGTAATCAGGGTAATTAACAAAAACTTAATTAATAAGCCGAGGAAAAATTGAAATATTTCACGAAAAGCTACTGCCGAGCTATGTAAATGAAGTGTCAAAAATTTCATCAGTTCAAGACCTAGCTACATTGCACATAAAAAGATACATTGGCGCGATATTTAAATGTCAAAAAGGCTTCCTTCGAATCAAGTACGTTAGGAAGGCAAATGAGGAGTCAGAAAGATCATGCTTTCTGAATAAAACTTGAAATTAAAAAATGAAAGAAATCAGTCAAATATTTTATGAAATGATTTGTGTAAAAGAAATATGTAGATCAGAGAAACGTTCTACGTGCCTTTGAATGATGCTGGAAATCATGAACAGAAAATGAGTGCACCAAACGTTTCCATAATTTTCTTTTATTTCATACTTTTAGACAAATCATTACACAAAGTGTTTGACTTTCTCTTCAAAAAGTTTGTAAGCTTTCCTTTTACAGACTATTTAGAGTAACTGAAACGCTTAGCCTTAACACTGATTGCTGATGAATTACGTTCGCAGCATCAAATATCCGTAAAATTTCGTGTTTTATTGTAATTTATCAGAAATTAAATGCGTGTGATATACAGGGATAGATGTGAAGATCAAGTTCTTTGACAAGACTTTAAAAATATACTTAGCGATGTAGTCTAAACAGTATACATAAAACTTTGTATACAGAATTATAATTGAGTCAGTAAATATAAAATAACGGCTGGGAATCGCACCCAGGACTTAATCCTCACATGTAACTATGAAATATATACGCTACCCCTACACCACAGCTACATGTTGTCTGGTAGCGTACTTACGTGTGCTTATGTTCGTATTTAGCGTAGTTAGTCATGTAATAGTCAATCCTCTGCATTTACTGGCTGTTAAAAGTTCTTGATCACATAAAAAACATTTGTATTTAATTTATTGATGAGATAATCGAATGCTCCTCTGCTCATTCACGTGTATTCGAAGAACTTGTGTGTTGATCTCTGTAGTTGACGATACTTTTGAAATTCTCCATGGAAATTCCTTCATTTGTAAATTTCATGCACAGCATTCCTTTTCGCTTTGTTTTCTTAAGTAAACCTAATTCTGTAGCCTTACTCTCCAGCTACAGTATTCTACAGGTTATGGACGCCGTTTTATAGAAACAGCTCGTTGGCTGTAAGCAGCCATCTTGTAGCGCAACATGGTCGCTTGCACACCTAAGGTTTTCGCCTAATGCTGCTGCTTGCGCTGGAGTGTCGTGTATCCAGAAGTCGCTCGCTTCTGTCGCTCACGTAGCACACGGCCTAAGTGTAGTCGATGGAATAAGCGTAAAAATGTGGCAATGAAGAGAAAACATCTTTAAAAATTTAGCAAACGATGATAGATTATTCGTCCATATCCGATTAATACTTTGAGGAAGGGGCATGATGACTTGAGAAATAATATACATTATATTGAAGGAGTCCGTAGATAAACAAGTACACGCTTAGTTTCATGAGCACGAGGTCTTGAGATCAAATTTTGCTGCCACTACTTACTTGTTTTCATTCCCACATCTAGCAACAGATTTATTATCACTATGCAGATTATCAGTATTTATTGCTTAATTTTATTTTTTATAATCCTTATCCTGAAAAAGGAGATCTTCTCGTTGGGAGATTATAAATAAAAGGAGGAAACAAATCACTATAATCATTTTATTTGAGTTATAGCATCTATGTTTGTGGAAAGTATAGGATTTAAAGTATGGTGCACTGTAGGAATCAGCGTAATACCAGTTATATAAGCTCTAGGGTAATGGTGGTTCTGGCACATTTTTTTGAGTGGGTTGCAATTCATCCTGAGAAATCCCCCTCCCTCCACTTAACCTACTGTTATGCTAATTGTCTAAGGACCCCCTAGGAATAATCCATCCTTCTGAGAAAGCCCCCACAACTACTCCCTTCCACTGCAATTAACCTATTGTTACACTAACTGAGGTGGTCCGTTCCAAAACTGGTCTTATCCAATTTTTTTTTTACGAAATGAGTGAAGCCTACTCCGATTTTCTTCAGTACCCGGCGCATTGACTGATTAGTCTATATTCACTCAAAAGTTGTTCTTTACCGTAGAAATCATTAGCTAAAAATCGGTCATCGTTCCAAAACCTACCTTATTTACTCCAAGTGTCGTTCCAATAGCCGCCTTATCCTACCAGCCAATGAAATTCTTCATATTCCAGTCAAAGGAAACGGGCGATATTTTTCCTGCGTTTTTACAGGTGTCGTCAGTAAAGTCTGAAGACGTGTGCAGTTTTGTGACAAAATAGGATTACGATGGAAGAAAGAATTACGCCAGCTCCAAAGGGCAAAGCAAGATGCCGTAAAAGTGATCCTGCTTTATGGAAGAAAACCAAGGAAAAATATAAAAGGTAAGAAAGGCGTCAAATTTGTGCAGTGTGTTTACACGACTGGTTTAGGCTCTGAAGTCAATGATTAGTGAACGTAGAAAGGTTAACAAAACGGCGGTGGTGGCTGCTGAAAATAAATTTTAGGTGTTCACAAATTTTTAGTAATACAATAGATTGTTTGCGCAGATAACTTTTTTTTTTAATTTATGGTGAAGAGCAGTTTCAAAACTCTCAGGGATTTATCATCTGTAGTAGATCGCCCAACATTTACTCCATACAAATTTTTTGATTCGGATAAACCTCAAAGTGTGAAATAGCATTTTCTGTAACAGTTAAGATGACGGTCTGAACAAATTTCTACAGCTACAACCACTGAGAATAATAATAGTAGTAATGTTGTTGTTGTTGTTGTTGTTGTGGTCTTCAGTCCTGAGACTGGCTTGATGCAGCTCTCCATGCTACTCTATCCTGTGCAAGCTTCTTCATCTCCCAGTACCTTCTGCAACCTACATCCTTCTGAATCTGCTTAGTGTATTCATCTTTTGGTCTCCCTCTACGATTTTTACCCTCCACACTGCCCTCCAATACTACATTGGTGATCCCTTGATGCCTCAACACATGTCCTACCAACCGATCCCTTCTTCTAGTCAAGTTGTGCCACAAACTTCTCTTCTCCCCAATCCTATTCAATACTTCCTCATTAGTTATGTGATCTACCCATCTAATCTTCAGTATTCTTCTGTAGCACCACATTTCAAAAGCTTCTATTCTCTTCTTGTCCAAACTATTTATCGTCCATGTTACACTCCATACAAATACTTTCAGAAATGACTTCCTGACACTTAAATCTATACTCGATGTTAACAAATTTCTCTTCTTCAGAAACGCTTTCCTTGCCATTGCCAGTCTACATTTTATATCCTCTCTACTTCGACCATCATCAGTTATTTTGCTCCCCAAATAGCAAAATTCCTTTACTACTTTAAGTGTCTCATTTCCTAATCTAATTCCCTCAGCATCAGCCGACTTAATTCGACTACATTCCATTATCCTCGTTTTGCTTTGGTTGATGTTCATCTTATACCTCCGTTTCAAGACACTATCCATTCCGTTCAACTGCTCTTCCAAGTCCTGACAGTAGTAATAATGGTAATAAAAATAATTATTGGCATATCTGAGGAGTGTGCTACCATCTAAGGGGATTTATGTCAATCAAATGGGGACATACGTCTTGCAAACGTCTGTCGCAACTTTGCTGCCACCTAATGGCATTGACGTAAAAAACTCTGTGTTGCGTTTAACAGTATTCAATGAATTTAATAACTACTACATCCACAAGGTGTCAAAACTTCGGGTGTTCACATGCTCTTGTGCTCATACACAGCAGCTGCCACTGCAAAACGGCAATGTAACAATATTGTATTCCTCTGATTTAATCAAACACCACGTTTTGGCTTTTGTTATTAGCATCCTCTTCATGTCCCATTTACATCAGGAGCTATTTTCAGGCCATTATTTTTATCGTTACAGGTATGGGCCAATGGAACCACCACAATATCAACAATGCAGTCATAATGGACCAACGTACAAATGCAGGAAGTTAAGGATGTCAGACATTCAACAGTTCCATAAGAACTTCTACACCTCTCCCAATAAAACTGAGCAGGACACTTTTATATTGAAATATCTGAGAGCAGAAAAGCCTAAAAGAGACACGCGCAAAAGAAGGTAGCAGTAGGAAGAGTGTTGCTATGGAGTATTTTGTTAAACTTGCTAATACTGATAAATTTCAAGTAAAAATGTGCCATAAATCATTTCTCAAAATTTTACATGTCAGTAAAGGTAGAATTTAGAGAAGTGCCAGAAATCACTACCAAACCGGTGGTAGAAGGTAGTGCTAGAGACAGGCCACAGTACAGTGCAAAGAGACAACCCGTAAAGTCTGTCATTGAACGTTTGAAGTGCTGTGAAAGTCGCTATTGTGGAGGAAAAACGTTGCAAAGAAAATATCTCCCCGGAAACTTAAACATTGCAAAGTTACACAGGATGTATAATGGAGAGGTTTGTCATGATATGAGAGTGAAGCGGTGGATCTTTCGCAACATTTTCACAACAGGTTACAACATCGGTTTTGGTTCACCTGTAAAAGATGCATGTTCTACGTGCATTGAACTTAAGGGAAAAGTTGAGCACGCAAAGGATACGTCAGAGAAGAATTCGATGATTATTAATTTTAGGATTCATAAGTTAAAAGCTAAAGCTTTTTAAGCAAAGCTGCAAGAAAAAAGGGATGATATGCTCACAATGTCATTTGACTGTCAAAAAAATCTAGTTAATCCTAAAATACCGGATCAAATTGCCTTCTACAGTCGTCAGATACACACCTATAACTTTACAGTTGTGATGGGCCATTCACATACTGAATTCACAGTACAAAATGTTTTCACATATACGTGGATGGAACATGAATACAAAAAGGGATCACATGAGATATCCTCTGCAATATTTGACAGACTTTCTAAATGTGATTTATCGAACTACTCAAGTTTGCGACTTCTTGCTGATGGCTGCGGAGGACAGAATCGAAACTCTATCGTGATAATGATGTGCTGCAATTTTCTGTCAAAAGTGAGTCCCCCAAATGTGAAGCGTATTGAACTGATGCTTCCCATTCCAGGACACTCCTTTCTGCCATCGGACAGGGTATTTGGACAAATAGAGGAGGACATTAGAACCAGGCCAGTAATTTGCAGCCGAAAAGAGTATGAAGATAACTTCGCATCGCATGCTCAGGTTTCAAAATTGGGTGTGGATCGCACAGTGAGAGACTGGAACAAGGCCGCTGACAATACGATGAAAAAACCAAGTAGCTGGCATTTCAAATTTTCTTCAGCAAAGCGGTTCACCTTGTGTAAAACGTCTGAAGGAAACGTGACAGTACAAGGAAAACCGAATTACAATGTAGATTGTGGTTCAGGATGGTCTGTGATGAAGAAAGGTAAACGTTTGATGAATATGGATGTTCCACAAGTTGTTTCCTCAGGAGTGCTCTTGAACCCAACCATGATTAAACGCGATCAGCAACGGACGGATGACGTCAGCCTTCAAAACTCTCCTCCAAGGTAACCTTGACGGTGCCGTGACGGGACGGCCAGTGTGAATCGGCCTTAAGACGGTCCTCATTACTACGTGGGAAGCCGCCACGTAGCCGCAGTCGCCCCCGCCCCCTCGCCAGCGCCGCTCTGGCGTCCCTGGTGAACCCTCCCTCCGGCAAATGGCTCAGCGCTGTTCACATTGGGGCAACGCACAACCTCCTCCTCCACCTCGTTCTTGCTCAAAGTGTAAGGTACGTGCACCTCCCTGCTCCTCACCTCCCGGCTTCTCCGTGCAGCCAACAGGTCGTCAAACAGTTGCGGCCTGTGGCTAGCGCCAGTTCCCTTTCCCGTCCTTTTGGAGAAGGACATTAGATAAACAATACCATACCGCAATTGGAGCACTTGGTGATTGCAGACGTCTTCGAGAAGCATGTCTCGTTCACTAGGATGGAGAATCTAGCAGGAGTGTGCCAAGACACTGTAGGGCTTCTGAAAGTGTGCCCTCCTCATCTAGGAACAGAGCTATTCAAGACTTAGATGCAGCGCTGTGCTATGCATTGAACTGTCTCTAACTCAAGTTAGAGGGTCAGCTAAAGCACTCAGCCGATTACTACACCTTGACATCCTGACGCATGTCTATGATCCACTAAATGGACGGTCCAGTTATAACAAGCTCCCTAAGGATATAGTTAATAAGAACGCATGGATTAAAGTCGAAAATAAAACCAACCAGGCTGGTTTTGATTGGCCAGTCCTGGCTTGCGAAAGAAACTACACTAGAAATACGCAGCACACATCTCGATACTGTAGAGATTCATAAGAGTTATAAATTTGATGGTATCGAGAACCCTGTCAAGATCCAGGGGATACCTAAATTTGAGGCTCAGAATACCGGAACTTCGATTCATGTTTACAGCCTACAGAAACGCAAGTCAGATGGGGAATTTGTGGTAAGGTCTTATGGGACGAAACTGCTGAGGTCATCGGTCCCTAAGCTTACACACTATTTAATTTAACTTAAACTTATTTACGCTTAGGACAACACACACACCCAAGCCCCAGGGAGGACTCAAAGCCCCGACGGTGGGAGCCGTTTGAACCGTGACAAGACGCCCGAGACCGCGCGGCTACGCCGAGTAGTGCAAGTCAGATGAGCAGAACAAACATATAGTCGTCGGTCCCCTCCATTTCTCAAAATTTTCCAGTGAGCGTAAACTGTATGTAAACATGCTGCTATTCTTAGATGATAAAAATAAGGAGAAATGCAATTATCATTACTGCTGCATCAGGTACATGTCCTGAGTCTGAAAGGTCTCTGTTGGACTCCTTTCATGTTAATTTCTTAAAAGTGTTGTCATTTACGGCATACATTCCACTTCTAAATTTACTCTGGGGTTTCTGACTATCTGGGAGGACTCTGAACAGTGGAACGTGTTACTTTTACACATAATCAAGAGCGGTCTGTCACACTACTATACTTTAAAACACAGTTTATATGTAATTCATGTCACACAGAGTCATACGGACCCTACATCCCCTTTCTTTTATATACTGTATATGATATGATACTGTCATCCCCCTTCCCTTCTGTGTGAAAGGATGAATGAGCAAACTTATTTCTAGTTGCATACTTGATGGTAGGAGACAAGCCTGTCTGCTAGAGAACAGTAGGACCAACGTCGGAACAGGTAGCTACGCTTTATAAAAGCAAAGAGGTTTCTGTTCTTAGTATGGTCCTGTCCGTCCCTTGTCATATTGGTATAGGTAGCTGCCTGTCTGGTCACTTCCGTTTTGTATCTGGAAGCACCCATGGTAGGGGCCCAGGTCAGTCTGTCCGCGGCGAGCGTTTGAAGTGGTAAGATCTCCGGCTAAGCGCATCTCTGCTAAGTCCGTAGGACAATGGATTTCTTAATTTCAGCCTAACTGAAAATTTAATCACCTTTACTTCAGGTTTAGATCTAAAATATCTAATTTTATCTTAAATTGCAGCGCAGTGTAATTCGAGTGTGAAGTTCAGAATATCTTCCAGTAGTTGCTTTGTCACTACTTTGCGAGTAAAGTGGAACAACGTGTGGATGATCCGTGACTCTAAATAAGATCATCAATCTTAAATGCGAATGTGCGTGAGATTATAACGTCTCGTCTTGACAATATTTTTCAATATAGCAACTTCTCTTTATGTTCAACCCACGTGGGGTGTATTTTGTGCCTATACAATTGTTTGACCCATCAGGTCAATAGTAAGACGATAGTAACCTGTTCGAGGTTTTTCTGTTGTAATTTATGTTTCGATGTAATTTATTTTAATTATCAAAATTATTGTGGAGTTGCACGCTTTGTGTAAACCAAGTTTACCACGTGAAGCATGTAGTGTAATCATCAAAGTAGCCCTCAGCTACTCTTTTCGGGAAGATTTCACAGAGAGTTAGTATGAATTTATTATACCAGTGTGTGGTAATTTCATGATGGACAGGATTGCGCTACGAGCGTAACTTCTTTGGGTGAAAATTAAATCGTTTGGTTGTGGTTAATTTCCTCTTGCATGTGTTTCAACGTTCTTTGTGTGTTATTTTATGAATGCAGTGTTGTATGCAGTCTCCCAATCTTGGCTCCATATTTGATGTGTTCGGTAAGACTACAAACTCACATTTTCACAATCCTAAATAAAGCACCAGTTTAGTTATGAATCAATTTTAATACGCTGAAATTTTAACCGAACAATGATCAATGTTGAAATAAATGTCCAACTATAAACTGATTTATTTCTTTTTATTTAAATTCTCTTTATATGTATATATATATATATATATATATATATATATATATATATATATATATATATATATATATATGTGTGTGTGTGTGTGTGTATATATGTATATATGTAACCCGTTATTTTTATATATATATATATATATATATATATATATATACATAAACGGTTGTTGTAAGATGACTATTAAAAGATTATAATTAATGTTAGTCTGGTTGGGAATTTGGTAAGCTAGACTGGATACCTGGTGAAACAGTTGCTCAGTACTGCAAGGTTAACTTCTCCAGATAGCTCACATCTTTTAACCTGCTTTTATTGTCTTGAATATCAGCACCACTTTCAGAACAAATTAATGCTTCAACATTACAACTTCTGTTCTCTCAGTTGAACAAACATGAACATAAAATGCATATTTGCTAGCGGAACCTCAATACCTTTTCCTCAGACCAGTTATTATCAAAGCACCCAATAGATTGCCCTTCTAAGGTCCTGGCGCGTGTTATTATGCCTACTGAGAAAAACAAATTCGTAAAGTTTAAAAACGGCCACCACCAGGAGCAATGCCGATTTGTGGTGTATGTCTTCTCGCTCCTGTGACCCACTGCGAAGGTGATCCTCCAGCCTTTCATAGTATCTTCACAGAAAAACACGTACCATATGTGACAGCAAATGAAGTTGCACCAACCTATGATTCGAGTCTTAACCGAAACAAATCTTATGTCGGGGGTAACCCTGTGGTTTGGCTTCTCACTGAGCTTCCAAAACTTTCATGTGAGGTTGATAAGCTTTACAGCGACAAGGTTCCCATGACCAAATCGAAGTCGAATAAAGATTTGTAGTATAACGTGGTTGATTGCCAACTTTGGGGGCTGCCTTTAGACAGAAAAGCGGAAACGCCTCATAGGGGCCACTGTCATCTAACGGGGAACTTCCGCAGCGCTGTCCAGAACACATGCAGCATGAAATACCAGTTACCAATGCACACACCAGCTTTATTTCATAATTTGAGCGGATATGACGCTCACTTTCTTGTTGAGCACTTCAGCGATTTTGGCTGGTAGAAAAGTCAGGTCAATGTCCCGCCTGAGAGAGCTGAGAAACATATTTCATTCTCCAAGCGAATGAGGCAAAAAATTACGCTCCGCTTCCTTGACTCGTTCCGTTTTGTGTAGGCACCACTCCAAAAACTTGTTGAACCTCTACCTCGGCAGTATATGCACATCACCTGAGCTGCATTTTCCGACGAGTAAGTTTCAACTTGTGACTAGGAAAGAGATTTTCCTATATGAGTATATGGATAGTAAGGCAGAAATCAAAGAAACCAGACTACCCGACAGAACCGCATTCTCCAGCAACCTTACAGTCGATGCCATAACGGATGCAGAGTATGACCATGCTGTGAGTGTTTGGAGGGAATTCAATACCTTCGCATTAAGAGAGTACATACAGTCTTACGTGGACGCAGATGTGAGGTTGCTTTGTGGACATTTTCGAGGAATTCCGGAGTATATGCATAACCTTATATTCTCTGGATCCCACTGTAACCTCCCCCTCGCTTATCGACCTTAATGACAGTAAAAAATTAAACCGCGTGCACCTAATGGAAATTTGGGAAAAGCAATCGTCACCGAAGTTAACTTGTCGATAAAGAGGGAGGAAAGGGTTACATATAAATGAAAGGAAAAATGCAAATGAAATTGGTGGAAATTAATTTTGAGAAAAGGGTAAAATTAATAAAGAAAGTAAATGTGCGGTCGTTACGTTAACAATTAACTGGCGTTAATTAGATATTTGAGATCTGGCGAAAATTACGGTCGCCAGTCCTATGGACAACTACTATAATAACTGAAAAAGAAAGGTTATTGCCCATATCATTGGCACTAAAAGCGTGGCAACTGAAGGTTGACACGTGTTGTGTGAAAGCTGAATGTTTGTCAGAAGTAATAAACTTCGCTACACTCTGACTTAATTCAGCAAAAGAATTAATAAAAACGTAAATTGAAAGTTAATATCGTGACTGATATTAATAGTGAGCTTTGTTTCTGAAGCACTACGAAATTCAGTAAAATAAGGTTAGTCTTGGGCTACCTCAACAATCATTTCAAAAGCTACTTGAAGTTACGCAATTTAGAAATAAGAGATTTAACTTTGAACTTGAATTAAATAATTCTGAACAATTAACAATAGTAAAATTTAGTACGTACCAAGCTGAGCTGCAGTCACAGGTAAGCTAAAATATGGTAAAAAACTCGCATTCTTAATTTTTGCTTGTGTAATCTAAATATTGTAGCCAGCTGTGAATACCTTAACTGAACTTTGAAATTGAAACAGTGAAATCGAATGATATTACTTTAATGCTGGCGTTTGAATTTCAACGACACTCGGGTTCATTTCGGAAAAGGAAGGGACCCTGCTTGGTAATGCAACTGGGACAATGAGTAACAGAGGTTCATGCTATGTTGCTGCAATTTTGTGAGGCAAATGGAACAATTACGAGAATTTGATAGACTTGGGTACGGAGAAATCGGTCGAACAGTGGGAAACGCGCACCGCGGAACCTATTGTTCAGGGGCAGGCGGCTAGCATGAAAGACGCGACCGCCGAAACGCAACAAAGAGCAGAAATGGAACAATACCTTACGTGCTTCCAGTCTTCCTTGTTGGCTGATCGAAAATTTGAGGGCGTCGGTCGAGGAGGTGGCGACAATCACTCATTGTCGGCCGTAGCTGTTGCAGAAGCTGGATGTTGGCGCGCCTTCTTCTCGACACTGTCTCCAGCTCAAACGGGCTCTTGATGTGTGCCAGCTAACGCTTCCCGTCCGCGACACCATGTCAGAAACTAACATAGTAAGTCGAGCGCAATTACATGCTGCCAAATCCCGAAAGCGCGGCAACTCGCTGGAGCAACACACAACACACCTGCTCCACCGCCCTACTGCAGCCAGACTCCCTCTGCCCGCGCTCCATGCGGCAGAGTTAACACTACCAAAGATCTTAAACACTTTGGTTCTCCACACGGCCTAGATGTAATCGTTCGATAGCATAGTTTTCCCTAGGCCAGTCTCAGCGTAAAAGTACAAATAATATTTACAAAACAAAACAATTATACATCGACATAAATGCATATATATATATATATATATATATATATATATATATATATATAGTAAAACAATTACAATATATACAGACACAGAAATGTTATATCTTCAGGTAACAAAATAAGGAACAGAATTTATAGTACAATAGATGGATATAGGAGGATATGCATTTCTGGCGTGACACCACCTTTTATTGCACCGCACCATCGTTGTCTTGGGTCACTATGCTCAAGAAAACGAAGCGCAGCACTGAACTATTGACCGATAGTAACATGCTTCTTTTCATTCAGCGAGGGATGCATGGGGGACTCTGCCAATGCATCGATAGGTACGCCAAGGCGAACAACCCACGTATGGGTGAGAGATTAAATGCATCCCTTCATTCTAGATACACCATGTACTTGAATGGACATATGTTGAAGTCGTAACCGTGAACTACAAACCTTGTCAGAACTAATCAGATCGATGTGTAACAACAACAACGCTGTAGTACTGTACAAATAACTAATTTTTTTTCTTCTGATTTTTCGATAAACTTGTGTAATTAATGTTCTGATTTCAATTCTTTTTTGTTTCATGTCATTGTGTTAAGAAAACTGTAAACAAGTAGTGTTTATGTCAAATGTCAAGCAATATTGTAATAGAATTGAAATTTAACAAATGTTGAGACTGTTGTAAGATGTTTAAAATTGTAACTGTGCGTTTGGTCCATACGTAGGCAATGTGTTAGGATATGTAGAATGCAAAACCTCGAGTGAATATCCTGTCTGTAAGAGAGCGGTAAAAGGTGGATGGCGGGCGAGCGCGGGAAAATGCGCACGGGTACTGCACGGCACAACGGGCTCAGCAGTAGTAGTTGGAGTTTGGCACTGGTTTGAGCAACAGCTTCTGGAGCGAGGAGGCTCTCCTGGAAGACGTAGCTTCACTGAGCCTCGGGTATGCCGTTCCAACGCCCACACAGCATGGCAAAATTCCACAGGCACTAAATGGAAAAGTATTGCGGCGCTAAGAAGAATTAAAGTGCCGATACGTTAAGAGCCATAGCTGTGGTTGTATGTGTGCTCTGTGCCTCGCCATCTCACCGCCTGCCAACCGTCGCATCGATACAAGCAGGTTGAAACTTTTAGTACTGATTCGTGTGGACCAGAGAGTGAACTACTCAATAATAACCAAAATTTTACCAGAACTTTCCCCTCATTTAATTATTCTCACCTAGACAGGGTCCTTTCCAAATGTTGTGCAATCCGAGTGTCCCAAAATGAAAAATTAAATTTTGTGTCAATAATAATTACTTGCAGAAATAGTTATGTTAGAGTGGTGTTTAAAGATCTGTTTTGTTAATGAACCAGTAAATGAATAACGATGGTCTAACGAACTTGAAAGAGAACTTTAATATTGATATAGTAATGAAGTTTAATTATTTCGAGACAGATATAAAGGTATTTAAATCAGCAGTAAATAAGATGAAAAGAGTAGTAACTTATATACTGGAAATCTTGAATGCATAATAAATTCAGCAATCAATTTTTTTAATACAGTGATCATAACAGTTTCAGAACCCCCCTCCCTTTTTTATTCATTTGTATTCTGAAGTGTTCTAAATTGGTTTGACCAGCAAAAGTCAAAGTCAATATAAAAGTCAAAATTTATCAGTGTTTTATCTATATCAAAATTGACATTTTGAGTGTGGCTCGAAAGTGCTATTTCTAGGGTAACCTATGCCCGATTTTAATCAGATCAATAGACAGTATGAAGTTTTGTAGTATACATTATAGTGTAGTGTTATGTATTCATGGTTTTTCCATATCAGTACAGAACGTGAAACTATCAGTTCAATAGATTTTCTGGTTCTAAAATTCTACTATATTATACAGTGCTACTACTTGTTGTTTTGCATGAATATCTACCAACTTGTACAGGGAAGAAACTCAGTTAATGCCTAATTAGGCTGGCGACTGTATTATTATTAAATTGATAGAATCTTCAGTGTTGCTTTTGGTCCATCCTGACATGTAGTTGCATTTTGAACTTACTTGACGGATCATTGTTATTACAGAGTGGGTAAAAGTCTGATTTGCCACCATTCAGGTACACGCGGTCGATATCTATACGAAAATCCTTTCTCATAAGGTGAACCCTGTTCACTTACCATAGCACAGGCTTCAATGTGCATTGTGTGCCCCACGCACACATACGTTACAAGTGGCTCCCGGTGACAGGACATCCAGTTGTTGTCGGTCACAAATTAACGTGAATACCAAACAGTGGATGTTCGGTGGCACGAATTGCAAAATTATTCAGTAAAGTAAATAGCAGTGAACGTCAAGTACTGTAGTGGGGTGTAATTTGCGTTCGGTATGGATAAGAACGTAAACACAGTAGATGTGTCGAGCGTAATGAAAGATGCGGCTGGCAAAGACAGGAGTTTACGCGGCCAGATAGCAGATGGCGTTAGCGGTATACAATTGGCATACATACAATACCACGAACATGTTAACGAACAGATTGAAATGTCGAGATTGCATCGAACACAGCAAGGATAAAACAGGAAGTAGAGGATGACTTTGTAGATGATTGTGGGTACGTTGAACGAATCCACTGACATGTTTGATTCACCACAGATAAAGAAAGAACCGAAAGAAAATTTTCAAGTAGGATCGGAATACACCGATTCCGTAGAACAAAACAGTGTGAAAATTTTAAGCATGAACGACTTATTTGAACGATTAACCAAACAAATTGCAGGACAAAATGAGCAGCTTAAAACACATGTTGATCAGTTCAAAACACAGAATGATCAGCTTAAAACACACGTTGACGACAAGCTTAAAAAACAAAGTAATCAGCTCAAATCACATGTTGGTCAGCTTAAAGCACAGGTCGAAGAACAAGGACTTAAAATTAGTAAACAAACCGAACAGGTAGAACAAAAAGTGGGTAATTTAAGTTCTGTAATAAATACTATGAAATCTGAAATTGACACAATTAATAAAAATATGAATTCAATGCAGGGGGTAATTGACGACATTAACAGTAGGTTTGATGTTGAAGTTCTCAACATCCAAGAGAAAGCAGAGCCTCTAGTTGAAACAAAAGTAGACGAAAAAGTTTTCGGTCTTAAAAATGAGATCGTAAACGAATGCCAACATGGAATATCATAGTTGTAAAAGGCAGTTTCAGATACTGAAAGAGATTTAGGCGAAAAAGTTACCGGATGTGTACAAAAGTGTGAACAAAATACATCGAAAATTCAAGGCAAAATTTTCGATCTCGAGAGTAAAATCAAAGATAGGCCTGGTGTTGTCTGTAATGGCACGCCACTTATGAAGCTGTTGGAAGATGAGGAGCGCTTCGATCCCGCCAAGAAACATAACGGATGGCATCCGTTGGATTTCATCAAAAATTGTGGGAGGATGTTTCCTGAACACTTGTCTGGTCAGGAGAAGATAAACGTAGTAATTAGCGCCTTAGCAGGTGACGCTAAGCGCAGGGAAATTAACTTGAATACCGAACTAATGACGTTCGAAGAGTTGAAACAAAAGTTTACGGAAGAATACTGGTCCGAACAAAAACAGGATCGTTTGTGGCGCGAGTTTACCGTGACCAAACTTCATGATAACAGGGGCAGGAATTCTTTGAAAGATTTCTGCGAATATTAGTATCGAAAGTTGACACATTTAAGAGGGAGAAGATCCGATTCTGAAATCGTCTGGGAGCTATATAAAAAGCTTCCAGAAGATTCGAAGAGATATGCGGGAAGCAATCATCACAGCTTCCAAGCGTTTCTCGAAAGGGTCGAAGACGAAGATCACTGGCGCGAAAGTCGTTCCAGTCATCAGATTTTTAGTAACATGAATAATCGTAATAATGACGAGAGGAATGATGGCGATGGTTTTCGCGTCAACATGATACGGAGAGGTAGAGGCAGAGGAAGAGGAAGAGGGAGTTATCCCGGTCGCGATAGAGGGTACACCGCACAAAATAATACCGATGCGGGAAACTGATTTCCGCGAACATTGCGGGCCAAACGGAAGCGGACAGAACATACCGGCCCCGATTTAAGAAACAATACCGGATTGACAGCAAAGTTATGAGACAGATTAGGGACAGGCGTGGAACGATGCAGCGTGTTGTTGCGAAACAAGTGTCAGGTGCATGCGCAGATGATTCATCTTCGCCGCACAGTGCGATACATGTTAACAGGCGAGTGGAGCATCAGAGGGCAACGGCCCAGCCTAGCAGAACAGCTGTTCAGAGAGAAGCCGCTAGCAAGGCGGCAGAATTAGGTACGAACATTGCCATAAGAGCTGCCAAATACATTACGAGTGGTAATTCCGTGGCGAAGGAAATAGTAGATGGAACAGTGGATACACAGAGAGGTGCGGTTAGCAGTGTAAGCAATGAAGTAAATGGCGAGAATGAATTAGCAGAAGTAACTGATTGGCGTGTGCAGATCGACGATCTGTACAAGGGCCTCAAGCAGTGTGAGTGGGAGGATTTTAAGAAGGAATATGAGGCAAGGATGTTAATTAGTGAAAAAGGAAATAGTAGAGACGTCGATAAGGTGACGTGGCCCGAATTTAAGGAGGAGAGAGTAAATAGCGCCGCGCAAAGTACGCGTGCTGCCGATAGGACAATGGTTAAAGATAGGAAGGAATTGGAGGATGAAATCCTAAGCACTGACGAGGAAGTAACTTCTGTTAACGATCCGCCAACAGCACAAGCTGTTACCGAAAGGCACCGTGGGGAAGGGGCAGGTAATTACCTACGAGTAGCTGAAGTCCACGAGGATTACACTAAATATGAAATGACAGTGGATGTGAGTAAAGCTGATAATGAGGCCATTTTGCCAAAAGAGGATATTGAGTTAAAATTAAAGCCTCATGAAAATGCAGAGGAAGAACTTAGTACCTGTCTCAGAAAAGCTTTTATGTTAGAACCTGAAAGCGATCCAGAATGGTCGAATCTGACGATAGTTCAGATGACGAGTAGTTTGGTACTAGTGAAAATAAGGGGAACACAGCTAATTGCGATATTGTACCTACTGATGACGGAGTTTCAAAACAAAACCCAGATGTTGGGACTGAACACAGAAAAAAGGAGCCACCTGACGACTCAGTGTCTATTTTGCAAAGAGTTCAAGTAGGCAAAGACTTTGAACTCCAGAAACTGAGAAAGCCACCAGATATAAATGGTTCACGGGTCAGGAACGTATCTTGGGACTATGTCACAGTCGACCAAGGTGTGTTGTGGAAAAAACAGGAAGGGGCATGATTTAGAGTCTGGGGCGGATTTATATTGGACTTTGAGAATGTCATGAACACCTTACATCATGAAACTGCTGGGTTCCCACCAGAAGAAATTTTGTTAGGCAGGAGAAGTAAAAGTTTAATTGAGGAAAAATTAAAGTTTCCACCTTGTACAATCTTGGGGTTGAGTCAAAAGAAAGAATTAGTCAGAAAAAGCGCAAAGCAAAAAGCTGAATCTAGGTCTAAAAGACATGATATAAACCTGAAAGTTTCAAAATTTAAAATTGGGGATTATGTTCTTTTAAAAACCCACGAAAAATCTAGTGAACTGAACCATGAAATTTCCAAATTTAAATATATTTATAATGGACGTTTTATAATACAGAACATTCCACACGATAATGCTTACTACCTGATCTACCCAAAATCCAAGAGACCTTTATGTGTAAGTAATGTTGAGGACCTGAAACTGTATGTTCCCAGGAGTGAGTGACCTAAGTATACTCAGACGGCAATCTGCAGTAAATGTGCTGTATTTTACGATGAAACTATTTTATTCTAAATGTAACAAGTATTTGTAAATGTATGTACACCATTGTCAGTGTGCTAATGTACTTACATAAGTTTCAGATTACCAAATGTATTATAAATGTAAAAACGATGGAAAAAAGGCTGAAAAGAAAAGCAAATGCTGCAAGCCAAATAAAAGATGGAACTGCCAAAAAAAAAAAAATCAAAGTGGGCAGTACAGGAGTCGTGATATAAAGGACTGCCAAACACCAAAGAGGACAGATAAATAGTCCAAGGAGAATTGTAAGTGTGTTATAGGTGATGTGATAAAATGATGCGAAATGGACTGCCCAAATCTGAATAATAGGCAGCAAATAAGTGTAGTGATTTTTCTAAATAATATTATGTGTTTATTAGTAAATAAGGAAATGACTGCAATTCAATGCAAGCAGCAACAAATTGTTTTATAGTGTATAAAGGTATTTGTATATGCTTTGTAGTTAAGTGTTGGTGTTACAAATTTTGATTTTTTTTATCTGAGAAATTTAACAATAATGAGTAATTTGCTACTTAAATCATGTTGTGATAGGAGGTTGAACTGTACCAAAGGCACTTAAGTAAATGATAGGTAAATGTTCTCAACATATTAAAAATTATAGACCTCTATAATGTGAGTGAAAGGAAGTTTAGTGATACAAAATTTTATGATGGTACATTCACACAAAGATTCAGAACCCCTGTATAAATATAAAATTCAGTGTTCCCATTAAATTTGCACTTAGTGAAATTTACTGGAAACAGGGGCATGTGTAACAACAACAAAGCTGTACTATTGTACAAATAAGTAACTTTTTTCTTCTGATTTTTCGATAAACTTGTGTAATTAATGTTCTGATTTCAATTCTTTTTTGTTTCATGCCATTTTGTTTCATGTCATTTTGTTAAGAAAACTGTAAACAAGTAGTGTTTATGTCAAATTTTCAAGCAATATTGTAATAGAATTGAAATTTAACAAATGTTGAGACTGTTGTAAGATGTTTAAAATTGTAACTGTGCGTCTGGTCCATACGTACGCAATGTGTTAGGATATGTAGAATGCAAAACCTCGGGTGAATATCCTGTCTGTAAGGGAGCGGTAAAAGGTGGATGGCGGGCGAGCGCGGGAAAATGCGCACTGGCACTGCACGGCACAATGGGCTCAGCAGTAGTAGTTGGAGTTTGGCACTGGTTTGAGCAACAGCTTCTGGAGCGAGGAGGCTCTCCTGGAAGACGTAGCTTCACTGAGCCTCGGGTATGCCGTTCCAACGCCCACACAGCATGGCAAAATTCCATAGGCACTAAATGGAAAAGTATTGCGGCACTAAGAAGAATTAAAGTGCCGATACGTTAAGAGCCATAGCTGTGGTTGTATGTGTGCTCTGTGCCTCGCCATCTCGCCGCCCGCCAACCGCCACATCGATACAAGCAGGTTGAAACTTTTAGTACTCTATTCGTGAGGACCAGAGAGTGAACTATTCGATAATAACCTAAATTTTACCAGAACTTTCCCCTCATTTAATTATTCTCACCTAGACTGGGTCCTTTCAAATGTTGTGCAATCCGAGTGTCCCAAAATGAAAAATTAAATTTTGTGTTAATAATAATTACTTGCAGACCTAGTTATGTTAGAATGGTGTTTAAAGAACTTTTTTGTTAGTGAACCAGTAAATGAATAACGATGGTCTAACGAACTTGAAAGAGAACTTTAATATTGATATAGTAATGAAGTTTATTATTTCGAGACAGATATAAAGGTATTTAAATCAGCAGTAAATAAGATGAAAAGAGTGGTAACTTATATACTGGAAATCTTGAATGCATAATAAATTCAGCAATCAATTTTTTTAATACAGTGATCATAACAGTTTCAGAACCCCCCCCCTTTTTTTATTCATTTGAATTCTGAAGTGTTCTAAATTGGTTTGGCCAGCAAAAGTCAAAGTCAATATAAAAGTCAAAATTTATCAGTGTTTTATATTTATCAAAATTGATATTTTGGGTGTGGCTCGAAAGTGCTATTTCTAGGGTAACCTATGCCCGATTTTAATCAGATCAACAGACATTACGAAGTTTTGTAGTATACATTACAGTGTAGTGTTATGTATTCATGGTTTTTCCATATCAGTACAGAACGTGAAACTATCAGTTCAATAGATTTTCTGGTTCTAAAATTCTTCTATATTATGCAGTGTTATTACTTGTTGTTTTGCATGAATATCTACCAACTTGTACACGGAAGCCTAATTAGGCTGGCGACCGTATTATTATTAAATTGATAGCATCTTCAGTTTTGCTTTTGGTCCATCCTGACAAGTAGTTGCATTTTGAACTTACTTGACGGATCATTGTTATTACAGAGTGGTTGTAAATCTGATTTGCCACCATTCAGGTACACGCGGTCGATATCTATACGAAAATCCTTTCTCATAATGTGAACCCTGTTCACTTACCATAGCACAGGCTTTAATGAGTATTTTGTGCCCCACGCACACGTACGTTACAGGTGAAGGGGAAATTCGCACTGTCACCCTGTGAGTCATTTGCTGGTTTTCATCGCGAGTGTTGTGGCATAGTGACAATACCCAGACTGAATAATCTATCGATTAAATTATTGCGGTCTCAAAGTGCTGTCTTGTCTACCGAACGAATTATATGACACTGAACAAAACTTCAGTTCCAGAGAACAGTGCTTTAGATCCCAGTCTGACCTTATTAACTTTTTTAATGGCGGGATTTTCACTGAAAAAGACGTGGTCCATTAATATCTCCTAACTGAGCTTGTACTCGGTCGGTAATAACTACTCTGTTTTATTTACATCCTTTCTCACCGCCTTGGTGTGTAATAAACGAATGCGTGGGCCAACTGCATTAGCATGTGTCAACTAAGTATGCGTTGGATATTGTATTGGTAGGTCATCATGGGCTGTTAGTCCGCTCACACATTTAAGATGACCCTGTAAATAACGCACCAGGTGTTATCCACCTGCGACAGTTTAAAACAAATGCTGTACAATAAACTGGCGAGTGGTGTCAGCTCTTCCTACATTGACCTTATCATTTGCTAATTTTGCATGTGAATCATGCATTATTTTCTCGAAATTTTAACATTAGGATAAGTACTGGTAATTGCTAACAAACAGGGTAACCGACGAAAGTAATTTTTTAAAAAATGTATTTTTTTCCCAGTTGCCTCTTTCACTCGTGTCTCTCCGCATAACTTGGTTCAAAAAGTAAATATAAAAACGGAAAGCAATTTTTTTTCTTCTCACAGCCTTGGGCCGACTGCCTAATTGGTGAACTCTGCACAGTGTTTGAGAGCTGTTCCGCGGACTACATGTGAAAGACCTCCCTGTGGAAAAATTTTGCTTTCATGAATATTTTAAGCACGCACCCCACTCTGATCAAAAGGGCGTCGCAGTAAATATAACGTTCAAGTAATTAGCGATTCATGTCCAACAGACTTCCTGCCACCCCGTCGGCAGCGTTATGACACATCGACTATTTCATGTTTTCGGAAGAGAGCGGAAAGGAAGCAAATCATGTCTTGGACGAGGAAAATTTACTTCATTGGTTAATCTGACCTTTACTGGTCGCAGATAAGTAGCTAACTTTTACGTCCGGATTAAGTAAGTCTGTGTTTAAAAGCAAACTTGCAAGATCAGTTCAAGCAGCATTCTTATTTAGTACTGAAAAAAAATATAAAATTTTTGTACATACATCTCAATTTTAAGAAAAAGTGTACAGCGAAAGAGACCTGCTAAGACTCATCATTCACTGAAGAGTTTCCTTAAAAATTATTTTCACATACAAACACATTACATTGCTTTATCTACATTTTTGTAGTAAGAGGGTAACGTGTCTCCTTGTGCTTCCTGTGGGATGTTGTAATTTGGAAATGGTGTGAGGATAAGTCATTAATAAGATAAGAGACAGCAGTTTACTCTGGAAAATTTTGTGAAATTCATTACGCTTGATGGAGGTAATCATTTATCGAAACTACGACATAGCGTGTCATCATTCCTACGAAAGTGGATATTGAAAAATGCATCTAAAATAATTTTATCAATGTATTGTTGTTATGTATGATTTCGTTGGAAATTGATCCGTTTTACTTGCATTATCTCGTTTCATATCGACATAAAAGTATTACTAAGTTCATATTTAATAATAATAATAAAACATAAGTCACAGAAAAGTTATAACACACAGTATCTCGCATCCCAGTAAAATTTGACTTGTACATAATAACTTACAGAAGTAAATACATTATTGAAGCAAAGGTTGCAAAAGCTAGAAGATATAATTTCTGGCGACCTAGTTTTACTTGCAAATGTTGGCTATCATTTGCGCTTCTCTGTCCATACCCGAACCTGTCAGAAGATGAAATGAACCCTGAAAAACGGCTTTGCAAGTAGAACATTCACTTGTGGGCAGCAGTCCTATCCTGTTCAGCTGTTAGGCTAGCCAATCGTGACTCCTAGTTTAATCCTCAGTTTATTCCTGAATAGTCCCCAGTAGTCTTATATCTTTCGCCTAATGTTTCTTTTGATTCACTTGTTAAGTCTCTTGTATGAGACTCCATACCTGTCTATGGAGGGCAGCGTGGAGGGTAAAAATCGTAGAGGGAGACCAAGAGATGAATACACTAAGCAGATTCAGAAGGATGTAGGCTGCAGGAGGTACTGGGAGATGAAGAAGCTTGCACCAGACAGAGTAGCATGGAGAGCTGCATCAAATCAGTCTCAGGACTGAAGACCACAACAACAAAAACACCTGTCTTGTGATCTGAAATGTATCAGGTGGAATGGTTTCCTTGTTAACACATGTGTATGTTCCTATCTTGGCCAATACATGAGCAGTGTCATTTCTGTGGATTCATGCGTGCGAAGGTATCCATTGAAACATTATTTATTCGTATCTGACAGTGATATTCTGTAAGACTTGTCTCATTTGCGTTATGGGTGTTGTTTCAGTGGAGTGGTTTGCTGAGATAGTTTGAGCGACTGGTCCAGAATCAACAAATGTTACAGATTTTTTAAAATAAGGTGATTTTATGTATAAGATTGTTAACTGCTAGTTGGACTACATGTTTTTAAGTTTCAAAGTTTATCATATGTTCCCCGACAAAGGTGTGTTCAGAAAACAACTTGCAATGCAGCTCAACTCCAGATGCTGCAGTAATGTGGTATCAGTGTGGTTCTGGGTAGCACATTTGTTGCATCGCATTTATAACCATGTTTGGAGTTTCCGTCTTAGTAATGATCCGTACTGTCAACTGACGGTTTTTTATGTCCATTTGATGTAAAGGGCTGACAAGTTTGTCGCCATTCTCTGTAGTTATATTTATACCTAGACTGTTCAATACAACTTTGTATACTTGGGTTCGTGTTGTTTATGTTTTTAAGGTGATCTCAGAGCCGATTTTGATCCAGGTTGCTCTCTGTGACGTTTCCATTTTGTTATGTTCGTCATAGCTCGCTTTCTGCTACAGTGGAAGGACTTTTTGTTTATAGACGTCTGGCTCCAGTGATTGTCGTTTTGACTGCTTCGGTTATGGGGCGAAGTGCATTATTCTGCATCTCTGTAAAGAGTCTATCTGTTTTTGCATGGGGACTGATGACCATAGATGTTAAGTCCCATAGTGCTCAGAGCCATTTTGTTTTTGCGTTGTGGAAATCAATATTTCACTTCCGTATGTAATAGCAAGTTTCATATAAATAATGAATGTTTTGTTTAATATTGGCAAAGCGTAATTTATTATCTAATACTGCAGCTATGATTTTGGTGCAGGTGCTCTTTTGAAGCGTTTGGTTGTCAAGCTTTAGACTGAAGTTTGGGTATTATGTCGTGGAGAAAAGAAGTGCTGTATAGCTTTGATTTATTGATGATCATTTTATTGTCTAAAGAAATTGTGTTTAGAACATCTAATGCTTTGTTCATCGTTTCTTCCGGTTTGTGCTTTTGGTTTTAAAACGTTTTATTAGTGGCCCATATTACGATGTCTTCTGCAAGCATGCTCACATTTATATTTTCCGCGTTCTTCAGTGCTCTAATGAGGTCATGAATGTAGATGCTGAGAAGTGTGCATCTACTGACGGCTCTCTGAGATAGTCCAGCTTCGCTTTATTTATAACTCGAGTGTACCTAGTTCCAGCGTGTTTTTCTCCACTTTTGAGTCAGGAACTTCTTTTTATTCAATTTAACACGTTTCCTCCCACACATTTTCAGTTTACTTATAAGCTTCCTCGCCAAATACGAATCACATGGTCATTGGAAATAATGAAGTACTGCTAACGAGCATTTGCTTTTTATTGAATCCTGATTTGATGTTTTGTGTAAGCCCCGGAAATTAATAGCATGTGGCAATGTTATCCGTGAAAACTGCTTGTCCTTCTATGATTTCCTGATATTCTAGGAAGTAACTGAATCCTGGAGATATAATTTTTTCAAAATTTGTGGTCATTATTGACGCCAATATGATTGATCGATAGGACTTGATGCCTTCACTGCTATGGCTGCAGTGTTCACCCATTCAGTTGGTCCACAATTCCTTGCATACGCATAAGAGAATGAATGCCAGTTCACCTCCTACATGTTTTAAGAACTCTGTGAAAGAATTTTCTGGTCCAGGTATTTTTATGGTCTGTAATCTGTTTATTCTTTGGTTTAATTGCCCCATGATGAAGTCACTATTAAGTTGAGTATTTAGTTCGTTTATGTCCTTAGTTTTCCTTGCAGATATGTATTTTCTTATTTCTTTTGGTTTTTGCTGTGAGTATATCGTGTAACGTGGTACTTCTTCAACTCTTCATCTATTATTGTTGGATATGGAACTTCTATGTGTCCGATTTTCATAGCCTGTCTTTTCTCCAATGTCCTCTTATTGTTCAAGATATTCAGTAAGTGATACGATTTCGTGCTACTAGTTCTACAGTCCATGTTACTTAAGAAATAATCCCATGTTTGTAATTTCACATTGTTCGTTTTCTGCTTCATTTCGTCATGTGATAACATCTCGCTACTGTTCCTCGTGTATGTATATGCGTATGTGTGTGTGTGTGTGTTTGTGTTTCTTTTTCATTCCGTATTTTCAGGGTTTTTTCTGATCCTCGATTTTTTGTTTGTTTGATAGATCGCTATGCCAAAAGGGCTTGTATTATTGCATCCAGCCTCGTTACATAGTATCAGTAAAATCTTCAACTGATCAGCCAGCCTGGTTTTGGTAGGTGTATCCCCAGTTATTAGATGTAACTTTGAAGTCCCTGTGGGTGTTATTATGTATATATTGAAATTTTTATTACTTAGAAGGCTGCAAATTCCAAAGAAGTTTTGTTTATGTATCCAAAATATGATAGCAACAACTACTGCAACTCTGCAGCGCCATGTTCGTTCGTTCAGGTATCCGGGTGTTCAGTACTGTAGTACTGTAGTACTTCTAAGTAGCTAATACTGAACTTCAGGCTGGCCATGTCAACAGTAAGAGCATTTGCCCAACATGATTCTTCTCCATTGTAATCTCGGATTATCTTCTAAGTAATTATGTTGTCTAGAAGTTAATCTCCAATCCGGTTTATATTTTTTCAGGCTAATGTCGTGTATAGCGTCAACAGCTCTTGAAGCAAAATTTTAGAAAGGCACGATGCTACTGTTTCGTCGTGAGTATAATTGTAATGTGCCACCTCGAACTGGACAGGAATGTGGAACAGAATCGGTTGTGTCCTTTCGAAATCAGGAGCACCTTTCTTTTCTGCAGGAATTACATCACGTCCCACCCCCTCCAGCAGTGATGTCAAAGTAAGATACATAACAAAAAAATGGTTCAAATGGCTCTGAGCACTATGGGACTTAACATCTTAGGCCATCAGTCCCCTAGAACTTAGAACTACTTAAACCTAACTAACCTAATGACATCACATCCATGCCGAGCGGTTCCAGACTGTAGTGCCTAGAACCGCTCGGCGACTTCGGCTGGCAAGATACATAACACCCCACCGCACCATGGAAACGTTGAACAACCTGTTCACTATACGATCCCGCAGTTACTTCTTAGACAGAAGCTGGCCCTTGCCAAATGTTTTATTTTTAACAACGTAACAATGCAGATGCCTGCATTCCTAGTCTGTTTTTACCGATGTGGGGAGAAGACGGCTTCAGATCAGAAATTTTTAAACTACGTGCTGTGTTTTCCTCGGTTTTTTGTTGTTGTAAGAATCGTCTTAAAGTGCTACATTTATAACTTCAGGAATTACATAATGTGGACACAATCTCAGTGATTTGCTACACCTATCGTAATATGTCAAGTGCTCGTGAATACCTACTATTTGACGATGAGCCTTTAACTGCTCGAAAGTAAGGTAATGTAAATGTAAGTGTTTTCAAAAAGCATTATGAACTGCCTGGTCGCAATATTAATACAAAGGATCAGTTATATAAATCTAGATCCATACATCCCATGCAGATTTTTCGTGGTTTCCCACTTCATCAGAAGCCTTCAGTGGTTTACAGGAACTACGAATAGTCTACATGCGGTGACTGGATGGATGGAAATTTGAAACGCCATCTTCCAGAATTAGTTCACGTGATACACCAGTTCAAATATTTCATACGTCGACAGGTCTTACTCTGGTCACGTTCGACTAAGTACGAGATGGCTGTAGTAGTTATGTAACTTGATTCGTATTAGATAGCAGACTCAGTCACACAGAGTTAAAGCATGGATAATCCCTTAACAAGGTTCATATGAAAAGATTATTGCAAAAATAACATTAATCTGAAAAAGTAAATTTTCCGGAGAAGCAAAAAACTGGATACAGGCTGTGATGAAGTGTAGGATAAATCGATTAATTTTTAAATGAACTGTATCTTTTAGATAAATTTTAACTATAAATAAAGAACTGTAAAATTACCACGTTACATGTACGATTTTTTAAATTTTATTAACTTTATTGCTATTGCAGGATGAACATTTTGGACTAAAATTCTAATACCAAAGTTTGTGTTACCAAAATGTACGTTATTCTATAAATTTAACATACAATATTTCGTCTAGTATGCCTTTACATGTAGACTAATAGTTTTTTACAAAAAGCATTGACAGAAATACTGTCAAGTATGTGCATAGATTAAGGAAAGATTGAGGATACAACAATATGAATCGTGACATTAAGACTTGGATTTCTTATTTCACCTAACAGGATAATGGCAAAATCATGGTTGAATACTACAAAAAGATTAGTTTAAATAATACATTTTCTATGAATCAGCTTCAGGAGTGTGCACGGAAAACCGATTCCGGATAAAAGAATATCCGCGCTCTTCAAAATGTAGTGCATTAGTTGTCCTATATATTTCCATTTTTTGACGCTGATTGCTACTTAGTCATTATATGCAATTTCTGCACGCAGCTCTGATTTTGTCTGCAACGATTATCGAAATGAAAAACGGTATTTTGTGAGACTATCAACATGACAGTGATCTTAAACTTTTCCCACGAACATTTCACTGTGATGGAAGTTCACAAATGAGGACACCGTGAATTTAACTTTATTGCTGTGGTCCACACACTTTCCCTAATTGTCGTCCGAAAAAAGTGATCGCTTATAAAATTTGGCCACCATTTATTGTTATCCAAAATCCCTTTCGTGTTAATAAGATTTACTTTAATATTTAGTTTTCAGAGCTATGTGACGATATATTCGACATACTCATACACAGAACATTTCTGTCTTGTTTTCTTATCACCCCTATTATGCAAGCAAATGTACGATTACATCGTAGAAAAGCATGGTCACGAACAGAAAAATGCTGGAACGCATCTTTGAATATGCCAGAAATTACAAGGCAATTCAATACCCTAACCATTGTGTTCTTGTTTTGTGCAGGGCACCCATCATAGAACAAATGTAATTCAGTGACGGATTTATGAACCTCTGTATTGATCTAATCAACCAAGAACGAACATACCTCGTTAGGTCCTTTGTGAGCAGTACCTTCATGGTACACATATAGCATGAATTTGTTGTTTACTAGGTCTGTAGTACAGAATACATTAATGTTAACTTGTCGAAAATAAAATGCTTCCTGTACTGGGAGCTTATAAATCGGCAGATCTAACATGTAATCGAAACAGTATTCCATCACTTGTTCATTTTCTGCATTCGTATTTACTATATCCAACTACAAATAGAATATCTTTATTCCATCTTTTATGTACCATTGCCGGCCGGGGTGGCCGAGCGGATCTAGGCACTACAGTCTGGAACCGCGCGACAGCTACGGTCTCAGGTTCGAATCCTGCCTCGGGCATGGATTTTTGTGATGTCCTTAGGTTAGTTAGGTTTAAGTAGTTCTAAGTTCTATGGGACATATGACCTCAGAAGTTAAGTCCCATAGTGCTCAGAGCCATTTGAACCGATTATGGACCATTAGTTTCGCTACATCAGTATCTTTCAATGCTGGCTTCTTAATTTTCATTGTAAGTGACTCACAATATCAACAAATGTCGATCTGTAGCCACACAAAGCGTAAATTAAGAACCTTATTTAAAACCCTTAAATATATTCCATAAACAGTTCATACACAGTTTTTGCTGACAACTCTGGATCTAAGGGGTACACTTCTTCGTTACAGTAATGCGAGATTCTCGCAAGGAAAGTTTCAATATGCTCCTCAATTATTGATATATCCGACTGTGGTGTTGCATTGCTTGACGTAGCACATCCTCTTCTGTCATATGGTTGAACATTATTCTTCGCACAGTTACATTTCGTGGCCCACATTTATTTATAATGACAAAGAGGCAGAAAAGCGACCCTTTACACACTCTGTCCCATCCAGCATCTCCAGTTAATGCGTGGCATAGATAATTTAGTGCTCTTTGCTTAGGCTGGCTATCGCTTTTCTGAGGTCTTTTGCGCACCACGTCTTCTTTAGCAATCATCCATACAATCCATTTTGTGTGTTCGTAACGTCAAAATAATGAAAATTACAGAATTTCTCTACTTTTTTATGTTAAAAAATCCTCTTGAAATACAATTTCTTACGCCTGAAATATGTTAGTGCACAGATACCAGTGCCATCTGATAGAAACTTAAATAACCGCACAAATACTAGACTGATGTTGTTTCTACAATTCTTTGCAATAATAATACAAGTCCAGGAGTCATGTGATTTCTGCAAAGAACACGAATACAGTATGACGGTCAAAGCATTAATACGTGGAGGGCATGTGTGATTTCCGTACAGATGCTGCAGCTATGTTTCACTGATGCCACCCTGCATATAACTCAGTTTCGCCCAAAAGTGGACCTGGTTTTGCTTTTACCGATTCGTATAGTTCCTTTCCTTTCTTCTAAAATGTATTTTTCCCTCAGCTTGTGGATGCCTAGGAAACACGAAACCTTCTAATTTTGACTTGAATAAAATAGAACGGAAGTAAAGTGTGAAGTGTAAGTTATCTTCACGAGTAAGTCGGAGAGCAGTCTTTCACACGAGGTACCCCTAGGCTGTGACGTCACGCGCTGCTGCTGCCACCGCCACCGCGTAGCGCGCGCTGAAGGATTTGCATGCTGTGTGCACCGTGTGACGGCCTTCACACCGTGGCGAGGGATTACCGGCGCTAAGCCTCGTTAGCATTATTTATAAGCGGCGAGGGCGACGCGGCGCAGGACCTGAGCTGTCGCACGCTGTTGCCCTACACTGGAAAGGAACATTTCCCTCACTGTAAGCTCACTGAGGAGAACAAAGCCACGTAACGGCGCACAGAAAAAATAAACGTTTATTCTTCCTGTGATTTGTTTCTGACGATCGATAGGGTACTTGGTAAAATTCTGAAACTTCCTCACCTGTAACATGAACTCAGCGAAACCCATGAGCATATCCTGAACATCCACTATAGTTAGAATCAGATTACTTAGTGATTGATAGATTATAGCGGTGGAAGGCAACGTGGTCTGCCATAGTTGACAAAGTTCTGTGAGTGCCTACATAACAGACAACCCAGCAGTCAAGTGTATCTCTAGGAAGAGTTAGGACTACCAGTCAGCTCACTGGAACATCAACTAGAGAATTATTTTGCTTGTACCATAATAGTAGAATTACCTGCTTCCACATGCTAAAACGCTTGACGTCATTGTCTAGGAGGCTGAAGTGCAGTTGGTGTCAATGTAAATCTAAATGTTCTTTGACATTACTGGCTGTTATGTCCTACGGGGAGGATTCAGCCACCTGTCGGGCAGCTTGTTCTTCCTTCGTGGTTATTTGTCTCTTTCCTTGCGGATATGACAGCGGGGTTGGGTTGGGTTGTTTGGGGGAGGAGACCAGATAGCGAAGTCATCGGTCTCATCGGATTAGGGAAGGATGTCGGCCGTGCCCTTTCAAATGAACCATCCCGTCATTTGCCTGGAGCGATTTAGAGAAATCACGGAAAACCTAAATCAGGATGGCCGGACGCGGGATTGAACCGTCGTCCTCCCGAATGCGAGTCCAGTGTGCTAACCACTGCACCACCTCGCTCGATATGACAGCGGGGTGACTTATGTGTATCTGTACGGTGTTGGTGAGTGTAATGGATGAGACAATACTCTAGTATTGTGCCATATGACGATGATGACGAGAGAAGGTGGGAAGTTGAAATATGATGGCGGCACATAGCATTCTCTTCTTAAATAACACCAAAGGAGCCATCCAGCTTAACGCCCCATCGGACAGACCGAAACCATTAGAAGTTTCATGTGTTCTCACTTCATGAGAGACTGCAGAAATGATTGAAATTTAATTCAGAATATTGGCGCAAAGGATAGTGATCTCGAGCATTACGCTACCACTTCTTCGCCCCCTGCGGGCCAAATTCTGGCAGTAGAAATTTCATTCACCTCCAGAATTCGAACCGATTACCTTAGACTTGAGCGCCATCCTATAAACGTGCGTTAGCGACTTCGGCTTCGGACGTGGGTCGGAAGTTTAAGGTGATACTTCTATAGTGATGGTTCAAATGGCTCTGAGCACTATGGGACTTAACTACTGCGGTCATCAGTCCCCTAGAACTTAGAACTACTTAAACCTAACTAACCTAAGGACATGACACACATCCATGCCCGAGGCAGGATTCGAACCTGCGGCCGTAGCACGCTCGCGGTTCCGGACTGAAGCTTCTATAGTAATCATGGACACTATAGGCGTACATGTCAGACACATGTCGCAACACAAGTCATTCACCTTCCTTCACTGCATCGTTTATCATTCAGATCTTACGTAATCGGGGTTGTTATAAAGAACCTCTAAGTACAGACTTAATAGCACTTACCAATTGGATTGTATAACCTTGGGTTGCAAAGTAATTCTTACTGGACGTGACAAAGGCCCTCCGTAAAGAACAGATACACACCGAGGAGACAAAGGCATGGGACAGCGATATGCACATAGATGGCTGGCGGTAGTATCGCGTACACGAGGTATAAAAGGACAGTGCATTGCCGAAGCTGTCAACTGAACTCAGGTGACTCATGTGAAAAGTTTCCGACAAACTCTGAATGCGGAATGGTAGTTAGACCCGGACCGGACGCATGAGACATTCCATTTCCGAAGTCTTTAGGGAATTCAGTATTCCGAGAGAGTGTGCCCAGAGTACAACAAGAACAGCGCAGTGGCCGGCAGCCTTCACTTAACGACAGAGAGCAACGGCGTTTAACTAGAATTAGGGATGCTAACAGACTAGCAACACAGCGCGAAATAATTAAAAATGAATCTGACCAAGTACCATTTTAGTGTGGAGAAAGGTAATGCATCAAGAAAATAATAATTAACGTTACTCACAGTCCAACATAACTTTATTTCTATCACTTTTGATCTTGTGCAAATATGTGGTACCACGTTTATACATTCAATAACATTGATTATTATCATTTTGATGAGAAATCTTCTTCTGCTATAAAATGTTGCTAGGTCAGATTCGTTTTCGTGCATAGCTTCATTTGTGTCTAGGACGAAAAGTCAACTGCGATCTTAGCATTTTACTTTATCAGGGCACATTCGTTTCGTATAATTATAGAGCAAAACACTCTTTATGAGTTCTGATGTACATTTTAGGTATGAGAATAACACTGTGACACTTGAAATAAACATTGCGTGTATGTTTCTGATGAATTTTTTGTATACATTTTTGGTATGGAAATACTGTAAGTCACGGTCTTGAAATGTTCTGACACAATTACATTGTGGCTCTTCAAAGAAAGACTGTGTTGCCAATAAGCGTCATGATATTTTGGTAAATAATACACACAAGTGAATTTTGTAAGTTTCTCCTTCCTTAATTAACACACATTTTTGAATGTAACTTACAGATTGTAGATATTTTTATTTCGCGTTTTAGACCTGGAAATACTATGAGTCACACTTTTAGATATTTTTACAGACATTTCGGATATGGTATTAGTATTGTGACACTTGACGTAAATTGTCTGTATCTGTGTTACTGATGTACTTTTTGACATGAATTTTAAACATGGAGATACTGTAAGATACGTGCTTCATATATTTTGATAGGCAGTTTAGCTGTGATAACAACATTGAGTTAATCGTTGTACGTGTGTGAGTGCGTGTGTGTGTGTGTGTGTGTGTTTTGATGGCAATGCTTGCATATTTTAGACATAGAAATACTGTAAGTTTTACTCTTTATGTATCTTTTTAATAAATGATTCTGACTGTGTACATACTTTCGACCATGCTACCAATTTATGTTAATTTCAGGTTGTTCAGACATTTTTGAGCCTAGTGCATAATTCAGAACATTCAGATACTCTTGAGCATAGCGTAGATTTACGAGAAGTTCAGATCGTTCAAGTACTCTTGAACGTGGCGGCAGCTCTACAAAAATTCGTATTATTCAGATTGTTTCGAACATGGAAATTATTGATAGAAATTTAAGATCATTCAGATACTTTTGAACATCAGGCCAATTTATTTAAATTAAGATCATCTGAAATCGTTTAACCATGGCGGTTATATACTGATTGGCTTGTTTCATTTCAATGGCTGGTAAAATACCGCGGAGTGAGATTGGCTGTTTCATTTTAATTGCTTATAAAATGTCATTTTAAACTTAGAAGAAACGGGATGGTTCCGAAAAGTTGTATTTTTTTGGTTTGCTGCCATTTTAAACTTATGGCAAGTAGGTTATACCTGTTACCTCAGATTTTTTTTAAATTTCCGACCATCGCCGTCTTGGATTTCTACGACTGCTGCCCTGAATACCGGCAGGCACTTAAACTGAGATCGAAGTAGTGAATTGGTATACTACCAATTGTTCTAGCTGATGACCCAATACTGAGGAAGCCGTTATCAACCCAGTTTATATATATATATATATATATATATATATATATATTCCCTCCCAAGAGGCGTCAGCCTCAATTTCTTTGGTGTTTCAGCAGATATTTGCACATATTTGCAACCTGCGACCGTAGCAGCAGTGCGGTTCCGGACTTAAGCGCCTAGAACCGGTCGGCCACACCGGCCGGCTGGAAGTTTATCGATCTATCTGATGGCACGAGACGTATTGCCATGAATGTGGGATCAACCAGACAAGTCTCATTCACATCTTGCATCAACATAAACTCTACCTTTATCATCTGCCACCGCAGCAGCCACTCGGAGAAAGTGTTTCGAACGTAGTATATAATTTTGTTCCTATGCTCTGCAGCTCCTGCGAAACGACATTTCGTTTTTCCAATGTGTATTCTTTACGGCCGAAGCAACGTTTACGACTTACGGTGACGTAAATTTACGGAACATGGAATAAAGTGCCGCTAAAAGTCCAGGTACAACTTCGTCAGGTACAACAGCAACGACCGTGGAGGGTAAACGTATGGTGAGGTATCACGGAAAATTCCTTACTTCATCCCAGGGACGTTAAATGAAAATGCTTATGCACACATTCTTATTAACGTTCTACTTGTTTTTCCAGAAGAGGTACCAGTGGATAAGCGACAATGTATGCGGTTCCAACGCTAAGAGTTCACGATTCACTCTTCCCGTGTTGCAACGCAAATACGGAATGAAAAGTTTCCTTCTCGTTGGATAGGACGAAATGCTTCCAGGTGCCCTCATTCGATTCCTCTTGAATTCTTTCTATGGAGAGCACTGGAAGATGCTATACATCACGAAACCCCAAGTACACCAGACGATGTGCGCCGTCGAATCGCCACAGTGACCATCTGCATGTCATCCAATGGAGTTTCATCTTTTCATCTATCTCTTTAATGGCGATTGCAAGTGTGTGTTGCAGTCGATAGTAAACAATTTGAGTACATGCTTGATGTATGAAATTACATTTCCTTTGTAAACTACTTCTGTATGATGTATCGTCAGTCATTCCGAATAAAATGTTTATTTGAAGTGTATTCCGTCTATGACTTCGGATCTATTTATAGATAAATTTGTACGACAGAAGGTGTTGCACCTTTAATATTTCCGAACGTGCTTGTTGATGTGTCCCTTGTTTGGTCGATGTGTTCCGGTGTGGGGCAGTGTAATATTGTGTTCGACCCTCACACCTTTGAACACGTACACCGGTCAACATGACTGCGACACAGTACTTTTCCGCCATGTGGGTCCCTTCAGGTATGCATTCGAACGTAACTTCACCTTTATGGATGACAAAACACGACTGCATCGAGCAGCGGAGGTGAAGGGGCTCTTGGAACGCGAGGATATTCGGCGAATCGACTGCCCTACCCTTTCCCCCGAGTTAGATCCTATCCAACATGTGATGGATGCTTTGGCCAAATGTACTGCAGCACGTCCATATGCACCAACGACCACCCAACAGCTGTCCACCGCCTTGGTAGAGGTATGGAGTGTACTACACATAAACTCCTTTCCAACATTGCAGAGAATGTACTGATGTCCGTGGTGATCACACACCAGATTAATAACCTCGACGGGCGCCTTCTGGAATGTCCTGGAGACCATCGTAAATCGTGGTGACTTCTGTGAAATCACTGTCGTCGAATATAAGGGTCACTTCCGTTCGTCGAACTGCGTATTTCTTTCCCTTACTTTCTATACTATACTATGCTGTACTGTACTGTACTGTAGCAGTTATCTCTGCGTACGTTGCGACATTCATTGCGCTATGTTACTTGGCAGTGACATATCATGTAAAAGTTACTTTCGTCTTAAAACTTTCCACGCCAGCGTGTATATGCAATTAGAGGTACGATAGCAACTTACAAGATGCACAATTTCCCGACATTTTACTGTAACAAATCGTACCCGGAACTACACGTTTCTGAGTTACTTTTAAGGGGAGATGTAGCCTATGTAAAACTGGGCAAAATGTTTTTTCTTTTTTTTTTTTTTTTTTTTTGCAACCAGATAGTTCTAGAGCATTTTGGAAATATTGTCTCCAATTTTCAGAATTTCAAATGGTTCAAATGGCTCTGAGCACTATGGGACTTAACACCTGTGGTCATCAGTCCCCTAGAACTTAGAACTACTTAAACCTAACTAACCTAAGGACATCACACACATCCATGCCCGAGACAGGATTCGAACCTGCGACCGTAGCGGCCCCGCGCGTTCCAGACTGAAGCGCCTAGAACCGCACGGCCACACAGGCCGGCTTTCAGAATTTAATTCGTGCTACAAATGATGTAGAGGCCATCTTGTTTAAACCAATGCTCCATGCCACGGCCACTTTTCAATACGACTCTGCCCTTGTTTGCGATATTTTATTGTTTCTTGCCGTCCGAAAAGACATCTGTAAAGTATAGAATGTTGTGAACCCATTAACGATGCGGTTAGTTATGATTTATTAAAGAAATGAACATATGGTGGAACACAGAACTCGAATGAAAGCTTTAATAAACTCATCTGGGAGAGACGCCCAAAGAAAACATTTTGCTAATCTAGTGTTGTTAAACTATTCTCATATGATAGTTGTGTGGTGTTGATTGATGGCGACAATGGAAGAATCTGGATCCTTAAGAGACTAGCATTTGAAGCAAGTTACTTTAGTGAAAACCTACTGGAAAAGGTTGATGATGTGCGTATTGAAAGTTGTGAAATGTCAATGCAGGACATTGCCAAAAGGACATGCGAGAAGGATCAGACTTAAGAAAAGAGCTACATGAAGACCAAATGTATAGTAATGGCCAACATTAAAGTACTGATTTCTTACATAGATCCTAATAAATTCTTATTCTGCATTTCACGGAACTTTTATTTTTAAGCGTATAAGGAACATTTTCTGCTGAAACACTGAAGATAAAAGAGGTGAAATTTGCTACTGATGTGTACATATTGTAACAACTTCCTGCGGTACAAAATTTTTCTGAGTGCATTACTGTGACATTTATTCAAAATTTTGTTTATGTTTATGTCAGGGGCTGCTTAGACACAGTGCAGCAAAATTTAAAAACTGTGATTTGGTTATCTATTTTTCCACATCCATATCAAACGAGTCATGCTAACCCCCATAAATTAGCATATTACACTAATGTTCACGCATTTATTTTTGACAAAATTAGTTATCTAACCGAAGACAAATGTTTTGTCGATGACTTGGGTTCTAACGATTTACAATGCTTGCAACACTTGATAATTGTCTAAGGCCAAAATCTGGATTGTGAAATAAAGCCTGTTTACAGTCAAATGGCGATTATATCTTCAAAAAAATTTTTTGAAAATTGTTTCGAAAGTTCTAAGACTGATATTAAGATCTTTCTACAAAAATTTGTTTATTTAATTGCTAGGAATAACCTACCACATTTTGAAAGTGTTCTCATATAATAGTGTGGATTCTAAAGGTATTCAGAAACGTCCTGGACAAATTATTTGAGAAAACAAATTGATAAACAGCCCAGATTGTAGCCAATAACATAAGACAAGAAATGAAAGAAAAATTTGGTTTAATTATCTTTCAAACAGTAAAGGCTTCATTAGCTTATATGTACCCGTGTATTGTCTTATACGTCACCCCGTCAATGTATCGTTGCCTTGAAACTACGTATTTTCATGGCAGATAAAAAACTACAAAATTCGAGTCCTTAGCTTTAAAATGTCTTTCATTACGACGTCATCTCGGTTCAACTTGTGCCCTGGAACTCGTCCACATTTCTTAGCCCGTTATGAAGATCCCACACGTGTTATTCTTTGCTCTACGTATTGGAATTTTGTTCTATAACGTCACAGATCGGTCGCTCGGTTCCAGACTGTACCGCCTAGAACCGCACGGCCACTCCGGCCGGCTGAAACGTTTCGCTTATTCAAGGTTTTTCATCTTCATGTCCATTATCTTAGTAATAGCATTTTCCTTGCGCGATTCAAGCTAAATATTTTTTTCGGGAAACAGCCATTCGACATCCACAATTTGTTGTTTATGTTTCATTTGCTTGCGTTAATTTGGACTGGCTATTTCCACAAAAAGCCTTATTTAACGCTTTAATTTTGCGACACGGAGTAATTTTATGCCTGGGACATAACAGCACCTGCAAGTATCCTAAGGCTGTCGGTGAATACTTGTGTACCTGCCGGCTGTCTTTTGGATCCGAGTAAAGTCAGCACTATACGAGCTGACATGGCAACCCGGCAGCTAGGCTCGTGGCGTTTGTGCTGCTCAGCTCCGTGCGTGCGTGCATGTATGTGTGTGTGTGTGTGCGTATTTTGTATGACAGCCTGCCCAGAGACTCTTAATGAGCTATTGCAGCAAGCGCTGGCAGATGCGTGGGACTGACGCCAAGAGATAAGGAGGGAAACAGCCGCTTGTGGGGGCTGCAGGTCGGAGGGAGGTTATTCCTCATTAGGCAGCTTGTTATTCAGGCCGTGTATACTCACGGGGGAAGCCTGCCTGAATACTGCGAAAAGTGAACCTCACAGGAAATCCAGCCAAAAAGCGGTTGCTGTAGCACGCATAGCTCTCTCAGTCGAGGTGCCACAGTTCACAGCCAGCACCCTTCATACTTGACAACTGCATATAGACTGCAACAACTAGTACTAGCATGTGCTTTGTCCAAAGCGGGGTGTGGAAGTAGCACCCTACCTACAGTTTAATACATCATTTTCGGTCGTTGACTGTTGTGTATGCCATTTCCGGCTTCAGGAATCCGCGGTAAGAAAACTTTTCTCTACCCCAGAAGTGATTGGAAAGTCTTCCCGTAATCCTTGTTGGCTGTGATCTATGCCTGCTATTCTGTTTCTCAGGGTGAATGATTTTGTCAAATGTGTCAGCGTTTCTCGGACCTGTGAAAATAAACTTTTGGGCATATCTGGTGGGAAGCAGCACTATAAAAGGCAGTGTACTTAATGGGAGCCTGAAGCTGTCTATTGAAACATCCAGCTGTTGAGGCTGATCGGCAGGAAGACCTGAATGTTAACACAATTTTGTGAAGCTGTTCGAAGCTCGCGGAAGGGAAGGCGACTGGCTGACCTCGTGAGATGTAGGAGGACATATTCTATCCTCTAGGACAAATGTGGTGTTACAAGGTGTATTTTCGAATTCGCCAGTTAGCGATCAGCCAAGTTATTTTTCATATAGAAAAAGGCTCCAATTACCTGAAAGTTCGTTTTTCTGCAAGGGGTGTGATATTTTCATTAAGAGATTAAGAGTATTCTCGCTGAGTGGTGCAGGTTACTGAGGGTGGACGTGCTGTATAAGCAGAGGCGTTGTACCAGATGAAGGATCACGCGGCAAGCAGTCATGCCTGTTAAGGGCGGTATTCCACTTGTCGTTCATGTACTTGGAGGCAATACTACATTCGTTCGTCATTTTGCCAACGGCCTTGTCAAAGAGGGTGAAGGAGCGTACGGGGCACCCTCTTGTCCTTGGAGTGGGAAACTGCCCTTAAAGGCGGAAGAATCAGCAATGATCAACGGCGTGAGAATGCAGAAGGCAACGAAAACCACTGCATTAAAGACACATAACTTGTATCCACAGGACATGTAATTCAAAAAAGCGTAATGGTGATCTCTCCATTGACCAAAGATTCCGGAATAGTCACCTGTTCGGATCTCCGGGCAGGGACTGCCAAGGGGGATGTGATCATGAGAAGAAGACTGAATAACCAACGAAAGGACAACGTTCAAGAGTCGGAGCGTGGAATGTCAGAAGCTTGAATGTGCTAGGGAAGCTAGAATATCTGAAAAGGGAAATGCAAAGGTTCAATCTAGATGTACTGGGAGGGAAGTTAAACGGGAGGAAGTCAAGGATATCTGGTCAGATGAATATAGGGTAACATCAACGGCAGCAGATAATGGTATAAAGGGTGTAAGATTCGTTATGAACACGGAGGTAGGGCAGAGAGTGTGTTACAGTGAACGGTTCAGTGGTACGGTTGTTCTTGTCAGAATCGACAGCAAACCAACAGCGACAACGATAGTTCAGGCATACAAGCCGATGTCGCAAGCTGTAGATATAGTATATGAGGGTATTTAAAGGGTAATACAGTACATAAAAGGAGATGAAAATCTAACTGTCATGGGGGACTGGAGTGCAGTTGTAGGGGAAGCAGTAGAAGTAAAGATTACAGGAGAAAATGGGCTTGGGACAAGGAATGAGAGAGGAGAAAGACTAATTGAGTTCTGTAATAAATTTCAGCTAGTAATAGCGAATACTCTGTTCAAGAATCACAAGAGGAGGAGGTATACCCGGAAAAGACCGGGCGAGAAGGGAAGATTTCAGTCAGGTTACATTATGGTCAGATAGAGATTCCTAAATCAGAAACTGGACTGTAGGGCGTGCCCAGGAGCAGATACAGACTCAGATCACAAAGTAGTAGTGATGAGGAGTAAGCTGAAGTTCAAAACAGAAGAAGTTATCAGAAACTCAAAACCCATTGCAAAATGATTGTGTTCGACTTTCGTAACTAACCCTAAATAACGAAAAGTGTGAGGTCATCCACATGAGTGCTGAAAGGAATCCGTTAAATTTCGGGTACACTATAAATCACACCCATCTAAAAACTGTCAATTCAACGAAATACTTAGGAACTAAACTACGAACAACTGAGATAGGAACACTTAAACAGCTAATGTTGTTCGGAAGGAAAACCGAAGAATGCAACAAATCCAAAGAAAGAGACTGGTTATGATATGTTTGTCTGTCCTCTTGTAGATTACTGCTGCGCAATATGGAAACCACAGCAAATATGATTGACGGAAAACATCGAGGAAGCTCAAAATCTCGTTTTGTGTTTCCGAGACTAGGACACAGATGTGACGGATATGACATGAGTGTTGGGGAAGCAATCATTAAAATTAAACAGGTTTTCGTTTTCGCGAGATCCTTTCACGAAACGTAAGACTTCCATAGTTCTCCTCCGAATGTGAAAATATTTTGTTGACGCCCACCAACACAGGAACAAACGATCATCGTAATAAAGTAAAAGAAATCACAGCTGCTCACGTAAAGATTTACGTGTTTTTATTTACTGAGAACGCTGTTCGAAAACGGAACGATAGAGAAATGGTGTGAAAGTGGTTCAGTGACACCTCTGTAAGGCACTTAAGTATAAATTGCAGAGTAGTCATGCAGATGTACACTGAAGAGCCAAAGAAAGTGGTACACTTGCCTAATATCGTGTAGGGCCCCCGCGACCACGCAGAAGTGCCGCAACACGACGTGGCATGGACTCGACTAATGTCTGAAGTAGTGCTGGAGGGTACTACACCATGAATCCTGCAGGGCTGTCCATACATCCATAAGAGTACGAGGGGGTGGAGATCTCTTCTGAACAGCACGTTGCAAGGCATCCCAGGTATGCTCAGTCATGTTCATGTCGCCTCGAGGAGTGGTCGCGCGGTTAGAGGCACCATGTCACGAATCGGGCGGCCACTCCCGCCGGAGGTTCGAGTCCTCCCTCGGGCATGGGTGTGTGTGTTGTCTTTAGCGTAAGTTAGTTTAAGTAGTGTGTAAGTCTAGGGACCGTAGACTTCAACAGTTTGGTCTCATAGAAATTCAAACACACACACACAATGTTCATGTCAGGGGGTTTGGTGGCCAATAGAAGTGTTTAAACTCAGAAGAGCGTTCCTGGGGCCGGTTGGGGTAGCCGAGCGGTTCTAGGCGCTGCAGTCTGGAACCGCGCAACCGCTGCGGTCGCTGGTTCGAATCCTATCTCGGGCATGGATGTGTGTGACGTCCTTAGGTTAGTTAGGTTTAAGTAGTTCTAAGTTCTAGGGGACTGATGACCTCAGCCGTTAAGTCCCATAGTGCTCAGAGCCATTTAAACCATTTTTGAGGGTTCCTGGAGCCACGGCGTAGCAATTCTGGACGTGTGGGGTGTCGCATATTTCTGAAAGTCCGTCGGAATGCACTGTGGACATGGTTGGATGAAGGTTACCAGCCGCGCGTGATTAGCCGAGTGGTCTAAGGCGCTGCACTCATGGACTGTTCGGCTGGTCTCTGCGGAGGTTCGAGTCCTCCCTCGGGTATGCGTTTGTGTGTTTGTCCTTAGGATAATTTGGGTTAAGTAAGTGTGTAAGCGTAGGGACTGATGACCTTAGCAGTTAAGTCTCATAAGATTTCACACACATTTGAATATTTTTTGAAGGTTATCAGACAGGATGCTTACGTACGTGCCACCTGTCAGAGTCTTATCTAGACGTATATCACTCCAACTGCACATGCCCCACGCCATTACAGAACCTCCACCGGCTTAAACAGTCACCTGCTGACATGCAGGGTCCATGGAGTCATGAGATTGTCTCCATACCCGTACACGTCCATCCCCTCGATACAATTTGAAATGAGACTCGTCCGACCAGGCAACATGTTTCCAGTCATCAACAGTCCAATGTCGCTGTTGACGGGCCTAGACGGCATAAGCTTTGTGTCGTGTATTCGTCAAGGGCACACGAGTGGGCCTCCGTCTCCGAAAGCGCGTGTCGATGATGTTTCGTTGAATGGTCCGCACGCTGACACTTGTTGATGGCCCAGCACTGAAATTTGCAGCAATTTGAGGAAAGATTGCACTTCTGTCACGTTGAACGATTATCTTCAGTCGTCGTACTTGCAGAATCTTTATCCGGCCTCAGCAATGTTGGAGATTCCAGATACTCACTTACGCTCGTGAAATGGTCGTACGGGAAAAGCCCCACTTCATACCTACCTCGGAGATACTGTATCCCATCTCTCCTGTGCCGACTGTAACAACACGTTCAAATTTACTTAAATCTAGGTAACCTGCCATTGTAGCAGCAGTAACCGATCTAACAACTGCGTCATATAGACGTTACCGACCGCAGCGCCGTATTGTGCCTGTTTACATATTTCTGTATTTGAATACGCATGTCTGTAGGAGTTTCTTTGGCGCTTCAGTGTGGTTATCTGAATGTTAAAGATTTCCTTCGGTTAATAGCTCTGACCAACAAACGTGTAATTCTTGCGAATGCGCTGGCTACCTTGACAAATTCCACCAAAAATCAAGGCTACACGAATGGGCCTTCGTCTCCGAAAGCCCATATCGACGATGTTTCGTTGAATAGTTTGCATGCTAACATTTGTTGGCTCGGCATTGAAATCTGCAGCAACTTGCGGAAGTGTCGCACTTCTGTCACGTTGAACGATTCTCTTCAGTCGTCGTTGTTCTCATTCTTGCAGGATCTTTTTCCGGCCGTAGTGATTTCGGAGATTTGATGTTTTACCCTATTCCTGCCCGCATCTCGTGGTCGTGCGGTAGCGTTCTCGCTTCCCACGCCCGGGTTCCCGGGTTCGATTCCCGGCGGGGTAAGGGATTTTCTCTGCCTCGTGATGGCTGGGTGTTGTGTGATGTCCTTAGGTTAGTTAGGTTTAAGTAGTTCTAAGTTCTAGGGGACTGATGACCTAAGATGTTAAGTCCCATAGTGCTCAGAGCCATTTGAACCAACCCTATTCCTGATTACACGGTACTCTCGTGGAATAGTTGTACGGATAATTTCCAATTTCATCAATATCTAAGAGATGCTGTGTCCCATCGCTCGTGCGCCGACTACAACACCACATTCAAACTCACTTAAATCTTGATATCCTGCCATTCTAGCAGCAGTAACCGATCTAACAACTGCGCCAGACACTTGTCTTATACGCGTATAGGCGTTGCCGACCACAGCGCCGTATTCTGCCTGTTAGTATATCTCTGTATTTGAATACATATGCCTATACTAGTATCTTTGGCACTTCAGTGTAGTTGTAAAAGCTGCTAGGGGTCTGCTGAAAGTAGTGTAGCAGTCCACATTTTCCAGTCCCCTAGCTGGGTTTCGGAATATTCCTGAAAACAGTTAAAGTGCGGCAGGGCGTTTGCAATTAATACAGAGGTATTGACAGTTTTCACCCTTAATTAGTTTCTCCACATCTGCATAGTGTTGTCATCCCATGACTGCATAATCAGTTAATGAAAGGCCGCTCTAGTTGCTGAAGAGTGACCTTATGTAAACGTAAGTCCACGACCGATTTCGGGACTCACAATCAGCTCATTTTCAAGTGGACATGAGATGGAAAATAAAACTTCCCTATGTGCAGAGTAAGTGCAAAAAAAGTATATGAGTTACTCTGTTGTTTTGAGATGCAATATCAAGTGACTATATCGTATAAGTTTTGCGGATTTAATAGTTAGGTACCCTATGATGTCGTCAGGAAAATGGTCGTGTCATGATTACAAAGAATTGAAGAGTTATTTCCAAAGAGACATATTTCCATAAAATATGAAATTCGGAGAAATGGCAAAATGTGATGGCGGCCATAAGAGTGCTTAGAACCATATAATTCTTTTTATGTAACTTAGTTGTATATTTGTAAATAAATGTGCAAAAGTAAAAAAAGTTCAGGATATAAACATTTCGAGAAAATACACAACTTGCACTGGAGTTAAATCGCTTTGAAACAAAAGGGCTTCATAAAAGGAAAGTAAATCATTCATTCCGGATCTGTATTATGTTCATGACTCTCTGTGTGTCAACATAATAATTTTTTGTGTAAGAAGAAACACTTTAATACATCTATATTTCAGTGAATACAGTACAGCAAAAAAAAAAAAAAAAACAACTTTAAAATACCAGACTAACTTTTAAGCCCATTACTGACAAGAGTGTTTATTACTATCACTTTATTAATGTACGGAGCAATAACAGAAGGAATGATGTTATTCATTATTGCACTGTAATACTTTGGCGTAAAATATCATTGCAGGATTGCCATCATGTATTGCAAGCTTTTCAAGAAGGCGCTTTACGTCCTCGATGTTTTGCTTCTTCGAAGGATTACCTAACACGGATTGCTTAGGAACAAGACAGGATCACTTACTGCCATGTCCTAATAGCTTGTGTTCGCAGCCGGCAAATAACTCAGAATAATTGACTTTACAAGCGACAAATTTTGAGGTAACATTCTTGACCTCCATTTCAGATATTTTGAAATCTAATTTTGATTCAGTACACAAATTGACAGCATTTTTGCAATCGAAAATTTGCCCTTCGTTGCTAAGAATATGAACTACACCGATTCCATGAAAAATAACGTTATAATCCTCAGGAACAAGAAACAGTTCGGTCTTTCTTAATCATCTTCTCCACTCTCCCAAAAACCCTATCAACTAGCAAATAGCTGTGTCTACAAACTGGATAAGTTATCCCTCCTATGTATATCTCGCGAAGAGACCATGAGAATAAAATCAGAAAGAGATGAGCCCACACAGAGGCATACCGACAATCTTTCTTTCCACGAACAATACGAGACTGGAATGGAAAGGAGAGCCAATAGAGGTACTCAAGGTACCATCCGCCAGACACCGTCAGGTGGCTTGCGGAATATGGATGTAGATGTAGATGTAGAAGGTAGCGTGATACAAGCCTGAAAGCTTGCTAAAACCAATAACGAAACATAGTTCTTATTTTGGGCAATACAGCCATCACAAAATAAGTTAATATTCGCTCCAGGTATGAAAGTGGACATGATCATGCTTCTGCTTTGGGTTAGCACCATAATGCTGAATGATGCACAAGAAAAATTGCCACACCTAGCGTGAATGAAATGCCTTGACTAAAGATGTACGTGACAGTGGCTGGTTCTGCATCATGTCAAAAATAAAACACGTAGTGCTGTTAGTGAACCATTCATGAGACGGTAGAGCTGTTTTGCTCTTTGCTTAGGCACCAAGAGTTCACACTCGATTTCCTTTTTCACTTCATCATCAACTTCGTTTTTCAGTTACTGATTACGTTATTCGCTAAAGCCACAAACGATAGTTCTAAGAGTGCAAAATCCTAGGTTGAAGTCAGTAGTGACGATTTCATAACAAAAGCGATAGTTGAAGCCTTTAACTTCCTCGTTATCAACATAGACCTCACGGAACGTTCTCCACATTGACCTAGTTGGTAGGTCCGATGGAAGATACTTGCTATGTGGAGTCTCGAAGTATAACAAAATAAGGTAATAATAACATAAAATTTGCATTTTTACATATAAAACTTCGTCTGTACAACTGAAGTTAATTTATAGTAAGGATATCAGGCACAGAAAATATAATTATATGGAATTTAATGTCGTATTTTAACGGACCAATTCAAATTGTAAGAGATTTACACATAAATAAAGTATATAGGCCTATAATGGTGTTTTTTGCGTTTGGTCGTCTGGTTATTTGAAATATTAGTATTACAATGCTTTTCTTATCCCGGCCATAATGTCCCTCAGTACACTTGAAGCTCAGAGTGTGCTGTCGTATTAGCTATTAACAAAGTCAGTTTTTTTATCAAACCGATTGTCATCTCGCCTCTCTCGTCTTGCAGCTCCATTGGCAAAATAAAATGCTAGACTCTTCGAGTGTATTCTGAGAATGCTACGGAATGTATAACAACATACTTTCATTTTGTCACCAGCACATTTTGAATGAAATACTCTGTAGAAAACTTTCGTCGTTCTTGATCTTGTCCTGTATGTCTCTCACTTCTCATGACGATTACAGCATTAATAACGAAATTATCTTCATCTACCTTAGATTTCAATTCATAAAAGTAATTATTCTATAATTAGGAGCTTGTAAGGTAGCTGCCCTGCAGCCCCCATCCTTACGTTTGCACGAAATCTGCGCTTAGTCACCGCCACTCACACAGCTCCGCACATTTTCTTTATTTTTTTGTCCCTTCGACGGTTCAGGTTGCCTTTTTCTAGCGTGTCGACGCGGTACTTGTTTAACGTAAACGAGAAATTTCGACATGTTTGAGGAAATAACACGCGAACTCTTAACCTCAACAAAATGCAACGGCCAGTATTGCTGGGTGATCACATGCTAAAAACTAGATTTACTTGGAAACAGAAACAGCTAGGAGATGCGTCACATTGGAAATAACTACCTTTTACTCATGCTCTTTATACAGAGATTTACGTCGTTTTAGGAATTTAACTATGACTACAACGTAAAGTGGTCAACGGCCTTGCCGCAGTGGTAACACCGGTTACCGTCAGATCACCGATGTTAAGCGATGTCGGGTTGGGCTAGCACTTGGATGGGTGACCATCCAGCCTGCCGAGTGCTGTTGGCAAACGGGGTGCACTCAGCCCTCGCGAGGCAGACTGAGGAGCTACTTGACTGAGAAGTAGCGGCTCCTGTCTCGGAATCCGACGTACGGCCGGGAGAGCGGTTTGCTGACCGCATGCCCCTCCATACCCGCATCCAGTGACGCCTGCGGGCTGAGGATGACACAGAGGCCGGTCGGTACCGCTAGGTCCGCCAGGGCCTATGGACGGAGCTTACGTTTCACGTACATACGTACGTTTCCAACATAAACTAGCTTATAACGAACACTGTGCCATGGCTAACTCACAAAATAACGAAAATGGAGTTGCGTCACTTTGGAAATATGCTCTTTAGCTCGATACATTAAAATTATAGGCGTCCCTTAGCTTTAAGAGGATATGCCCGGAATTTAAGATTCTGTGTTTTACCAACACTACGCAAAAAATAATTTTTATATTTAATATAGGTCTAATCTAGTTGCAGGGAATGATACCTCTCGGTGGGGTATAAAGTTACTTCCTCAAGCACACGCGGGCATAATTAAATCATGGAACTGTTGTTGGTGCTGGAATTTTATTGGATGATATCGACCAGTTTGCAAATGAATTTCGGAAAATGTGCAATAATATTAATTTCACAACCGAGTATCATAATTTTTATATTTAATATAGGTCTAATCTAGTTGCAGGGAATGATACCTCTCGGTGGGGTATAAAGTTACTTCCTCAAGCACACGCGGGCATAATTAAATCATGGAACTGTTGTTGGTGCTGGAATTTTATTGGATGATATCGACCAGTTTGCAAATGAATTTCGGAAAATGTGCAATAATATTAATTTCACAACCGAGTATCATGAGGATAACACCATAAATTTTTTTTGATACTTTTCCATTAATCTGAATGTCCGCCCCCGGTAGCTGAATGGTTGCCGGCACGGTAGCTCAGCGTGTTCGGACAGAGGGTTTAGCTACTCTATATAATAAAACAAACTGAGAGAATGGATCAACGAACAACCTGAACGGGTGTCATCGGACGTCCGCCACGAACAAATTCAACGAACGATATAGAACAAAATGAGTCCGCACCGTAGCTCAGCGTGTTCGGTCAAAGAGCAGGTTGGCCTCTGTAATAAAAAACTGAGTGAAAGGATCGAACTTGAACGTATGTCATGTGTCGTCCGAAACGACCAAACACAACGATCAACAACGAACAAAATGAAAAAAAATAAAATAAAAAAGTGATCAGCGTGACGGATCGTCAATCCTCGGGGCCCGGGTTCGATTCCCGGCTCGGCCGGGGAATTTTCTCCGCCCAGGGACTGGGTGTTGTCCTGTCCTCATCATCATCCTATCATCGTCCTCGACTGCAGGTCGCAGAAGTGGCGTCAAATTGAAAGAGCGGCACTCGGCGAACGGACTGCCCGACGGGGGGTTCCTAGCCATACGAATAAATAAATGAATAAATTGCTCTGAATCACACACGTTTTTGAAACTTATCGTAAGCCTACCTCTTCCGATGTCATTATTCCTGACCTTTCATGTCATTTTGAGCAATACAAAAAAGGCTTCCTCCGTGTTGCAATAAAAGAGCTCAAACTATCACCGCAGGATGAAGTAGAAAGGGAACTTAACTGGTTACAAAATACAGGGTGAGTCAAACAAGTCTTTACAACTTGGGAATGACATGGAAATTTATTGAGATAACTTACAGAATCGGTAGCTGTGTCATTTTGTAGGAAACAACCTCAAATCTGATTCACGTAATGCATCAGCACCCCATTCCACCACGATGAGCGCAAGCGCAGTGCGCTGTTAAAATGACTGCTTTCACTGGTACAGAGTACGCGCAATGTGTGTTTTGGTTTCATAAACTAACTCTGCAACAACCGTTCAGACTAAATTTCCCATCGAATACGCCAAACAACCTCCAAGCATACCTACAATTTACTCTTGGCACAGAACTTTGATAAACTTCGTTACGCTCCATTCGCTGAAACCAGTTTGGGAAGAAATTGATTACCTTTGGGGTCCTTGCCGCATTAGAAATGGTAGTCACATTGAACGAAAACGGATCTTGATACTTTTATGTGAAACTTGACGTTGTTTGCTACAAAATGACACAGCTACCGATTCTGTAAGTTATCTCAATAAATTTCCATGTCATTCCTATGTTGTAAAGACATAGTGGTCAGACCCATTCGGACCATTTTGTTAATACGAAAGCGCTCATGGCGTAGCGACCAAGGCACTTGGCTGGACAGCAGAGAACCTGTGTCCAGTTTCCAGTTGCATCCTCAAAGCCATCTTTGTTTTTCCGATAGACAGTGGCACGAATAGAAGGGTTAATAAGGTAAGTAAATCAATAAAGAATAATATCAAAGTAGCCAAACGACGTTCGGAAGCAGCTCCGGTTAGATGGATTGGTACAGAATTAAATATTCTAGCCTCGTTCTTTGAAAAGAATTCCAAGTAAGATTGCTGCGAAGACGAGCATTCGACACACGTTATTGCGTAAGGGAGAAAACTTAAGCCTTGTCGCAGTAGGTAGTGTATATAAAACAACGCATTTGTAAACGGCGTACCATTCCATCGCAGCGTCTGGAAAATTATTGCATAAAGTTCTCTCCTGCTTACAGGAAACTAATGTTTAATTTTGGTCCTCGGCGTATAGAAGAATTGATCGTTTAACCGCGTCGTCGTAAAATGTTTACTTCACTTGCTCCAGACCTGGGAAATAGAAGGATTCAAGTTACAAAACATATCTGAGGACATTATAAAGCCATACGTTCCTGATAACATGTTTTATCTGATACTGGACTCCCTTGGTGGTCAAACTAACATCGTCCTGATGATAGCGTGCTTATAGTTGACGAGTGTCAACCGTCTTGCAAGGCAGAGCTAATACCGCGAAACTGCACACGTTTGTTCCAGCCATGTGATGTTTATTTTTATCGCTTAGTTAAAAAGTTTATTTCGAGTCTTCAGAATTTCAGTCAGTTTCTGGAAATCCTGCCAGAATTGCACGTCCGAGCGGATGCAATAACGATTCACAGTGTAGCTCACGATGAGCTTTCAGGAGCCGTTTTTCAGACATTGTCATCGTATGCGTGATGTGCGGTATGCGTCATAATTAATTCCCGGAATAGAAATATTTTCAAATTTAAACCTAGTTTGCTTTCCTCTGAATCGTCGGAAGGAGCGATGTAGTTGTGCGGAGATAGCATTCGTTAGATGTTCTTGGTGCAGCGAGTATATTAGCTTCGAATGCTTATGTGACAAGTACCACGCATGTAGCTCTTCGATGGAAACTGAGAACATGTAAATGTGTGAAAGAGACATTGAAAATTGACCATAATTAAATTTTTAATTTTTTACAAATCCAACTCGTTTGAGAGATTTATTTGTCTACCTTATTGTTATTCACTATTGATTTACTTACCTTATTAACACTCCTACGCCAACCAATTACGAAACGGAAAATATACAAATAAAACAACTTCAGAGTGCAACTGCGAATCGCGCACTGGTTCTGTGTTGTCCAGTCAGGTGCCTTAGTCATTACGCCAGAGGCACTATCGTTAAACAGCGCTTACCTTATGGTTACGAAAGCAACAGTTGAAACACTTTCCTTCTTCGATTTATTGGAAAATTTGCTTTGTCAGATCCTATATACTACTATGTAGATGAAAAAGTTCTGTTTTCAAATATATAACGACCCTGCCAATTCTGAGTCGATTGCGCGTGTGAAGTTCAGGGATATTTTCCTAAAAACGGGGTTTTCAGACAAAATGTCTTAGAGGCTTTCGTTTTAGATTGTGAAGAAGGGCCTGCCAAATATGAGACTAATCGGTAGCCCACATCCGGGGCCTTCCCTTGTTAGAAATTTGTTTTAGCGTATGTACCACCTTTCCGATACTCTCGTCACAGAACGTAGCGACATGTGCTTCCTGCCGATTCTCTGCGGTGGTCTGCAGCCTGTTGTCTGTGTCAAAATGCTACCCCATGCCCAGACGTTCACGTGGACAAAGATATGAAAATCAGAAGATGCCAAGGCCGAGCTGTAGGTGGGTAATCAAACACTTTCCATCGAAACCTCTGCAGTGTCTTCTTTGTTGCAGCTGCAGTGTGCGGCGGAGCATTGTCACGAAGAAAGACGGTGGTTGAGGGCAATATTTCTCTTCGCTGTTCTAAATTGCCTTTTGTAGACGATTTTCCTAATCCACTCGCTGAACAAGGTCATCGGGAGAAGGTCGCTTCCTTCCCTGACACCTCGCATCTTGAACGACTGCACGTACTTCAAAGTTCCTGCACCACTGCCGCACTTCGCTGTCACACACGACAATCACTTAATGTTAAGCTGCATCAAATCAGGCATAGCCAGTCAGCATGGAAAAATCGAATGATAGCACGCATTTCACACTCAGAGGGAGAATGCGTCGTTCTAGGTATCTTAACGTGGTCGCTGTGCACTCAGAACTGAAAAATGCGACGTGACACAATCGACTGGCATATTCGAGATATTATGCTATACATCTGGGCAAAGCCTTATAGTATTTTCACTGCAGGTTTCATTCAAATAGACCCAAGAATCCTTTTAAAAACACGTAACGTACACGTCACATACAAATCTCAATCCTATGTGTTACGTCTCTTAACACATGGCTTCAACACAACGCAACACTTACACAAAACGGTGGCACATACAAAATTTACTGCCCTGCCTGAAGGATACTTACATCGAGCAGGAATTTTAAAACGCGTTTTAAGTTAATCCACAGCTCACGCTACACACTATCGAAAAGTTAATTTTTCATAGGACAAAGGAGGGATACTTTATGGACATACATAGAGAATTAGAAATTTACGTCCACCTGAAAAAATCCAGGGTAGAGAGCGCGCTCAACTGCCAAGGCACTCTAAGAAACACGTTTCTTGGACATTTGCTGCCCCGTTATTGAGAACGTCATTTAAAGATACTCGCATGTTCTCAGCTACATTTTGTATGGATATCAGTAAACATGCTATTGCAAGCAGTCCACGTTGCGCCAAAGACACGCCAGCGCTCTCAGCGCCCTTTTTAGCTTTTGCCTGCTCACAGTAGAAGGCCTTAACTTTACTCTCGACATACAGGTACCGTCCTCTACAATTATTTTAGGTTTCTGTTCAGTCTAGAAATTAATTTTAATTTTCCATTGTAAAAGCACACAATCTGAAATTTCTGATATATCTCTATATAACCCCTTCTATAGGTAAAGCATCTCAAAACTCTAAATGGACTGAATTGTACACATTTATTATCACGACACGACTATTTTTCTGACGATATTAACGGGTTTATATGTTTTGAACCCACCACACATTTACTTTTTTATCAATTGACATTACTTATCAGAAATCCAATGTAAAATATACAGGGTGTTTCACTAAATGTGTTTGCCTCTGTAAGTTACGAAGTAATAGGCGACGGAAATATTTATTGCGGTAGGTCACCATAAGAAACGTTACTCTGTCTGAGGAGGTATGAACATAGTTTATTGTGTTATTATCCAAAGAGTTATAGCAAAAAAATACAATCTTTTAAATGGAACAATAGTTGTTTGTATCATGCACTGGAATCAGTAACGCCAGCTGTGTATACATCAATTTAAATTACATTCTTGTCACTTTTATTTTGGGAGCTACAGCCCTTCAAAGTTTCAGGGGCACGCTGTATTTAATACATGGCTGTGTGGAGGGTGATGGTTGTTCTGGCGGTGGGAAGTTGATTTAAATGAGATGTTCAAATGTGTGTCCATGTTCCTGAATGGACGATGTAATGCGTCTTCTAAAGGATCTGCGGACGAGATGTAAGAATGCCGGTGTCACGGAGCAACATGCGTCCTCGGTGCGCGGTTTTAGATCATCTGGGGATGTGGGCCCAGTGACATAAACACAATCCTTTGCATATCCCCACAAACAGAAATCTAATGGTGTTAAAACGGGCGACCTTGCGGGCCATGAATGAGGACCATGGAGCCTCAACCACCTTCCCGCAAACCTGTTGTTCAGTTCTTCCACAACAGCACGCGGAATGGGCTGGGTGACCATCCATCATGCTACAACCATGTATGGGATCTCTTGTGTAGGCACACGTGTTCAAGGAGGCCACTCAAAGTGTCGGCTATAAACGCGCGATATAACTCACCTGTCAGTGTAACTGGGAAGTAGTGTTGACCGATGATTTCATCCCCAAGGATTCCACACCATACATTAATAGACCGCCTACGTTGACGGTCGACAGGTCGTACCCACCAAGGATTGTCTGCGGCCCAGTAGTGCACGTTATGGCAATTCACTGCACCATAATTTGTGAACGTGGACTCATCAGAGAACATAACACCTTGTAAAGACTCCAGAGTGAAATTACGCATGGCCCATACACAGAATGTAGCTCTCGCACAGAAAACGCTCCCATGCAGCTCCTGGATCAGTGACAGGCGGTACGGGTGAAACCTGTGGCCGTGTACTATACGTCACACAGAGGTGACACTGACACCAGGGACTGCAGCAACGGCTCGTAAGCTGACATGAGGATCGTGCTGTACTGCAGCTAAGACAAACACCTCCGTCTCCTCATTTCTTGCATTTCTTCATCTGTTACTGCGGCGCATTACCAAGCTGCCTGTTTCCCGAAGTCGTTGTTCGGTACGTAAGAACGTAATGGCTCCCAGAGCTCTTCGCCTAGGATATCTCACGGCGTACGCCTTGGCTGCTTCAGTGGCACTCCCGTCGTGTCGGCACTCCCGGAGCATCAGCAACATGCCAGCCTACCGGTGACAGTCGGCAGTCTAACAGCGCATCGAGGAAGCTTCTCGCTCCGTGACGCCGGCGACGTTACAACTTACAACTCGGCCGCACCACGTTTAGAAGGCGCATTGCGTTACGCGCAGCGTGTGTGGTATCTGTACCTGAAACTTCCAAATTAAAAGTGATAGGAATGTAATTTGAATTGATGTATACACAGCTGGTGTTACTGACTCCAGTGCATGATAGAAACAACGACTGTTCCATTTAAAAATTGTATCTTTTTGCTGTAACTCTTTGTATAAACATTATAAACTATATTCACAACTCCACAGGCAGTGTAACGTTTCTTATGGTGACCTACCGCAATAAATATTTCCGTCGCCTATTGCTTCGTAACTAAAAGAGGCAAACACATTTAGTGAAACACCCAATACATTTTCTGTATTTATACTGCACACATGTTGGCTTCGTTTTTCACCTCCTGTTATGTAGCGTATTTATAGTTCCATCTTATTATGTACTCACTGACAATGACAGTCTCAGTTCCTGTCTGGGTGCGTGCAAGATTGACGACCGTCGTTTCGACTGATTTAATAGTAGAACAGTGGGGAGAATTGGTCTGTGTCTACCAGTAAAGACATCTGATTATATTTTTATCACACACTGCACGTCGCAGAGGGAGCATGGATTATGGGCGTGGCCGCAAGTGGGACATCACAGTGACATTGTGCAATATTAGTGATGTTCTCCATAGACTGATCAATAATATTATCAATTTACTGTCAATAATGTTGTGCAATAATACTGTGGTTCGGAATGTTGGGCGAGAAAGACGTTGCTGCTGTGATTATTGCCCTGCTCATTTGCAAAAAAATAATTGACATACAGTCAGCATGTGTTTAGAAAACATCGTTTTTGTGAAACACGACTGGCTCGTTATTCACATGAAGTGTTGAGGACTATTGACAAGGGATTTCAGATCGATTCCGTATTTCTGGATTGCCGGAAAGCTTTTGACACTGTACCACACAAGCGGCTTGCAGTGAAATTGCGTGCTTATAGAATATCGTCTCAGTTATGTAACTGGATTTGTGATTTCCTGTCAGAGAGGTCACAGTTCGTAGTAATTGACGGAAAGTCATCGAGTAAAACGGAAGAGATTTCTGGCGTTCCCCAAGGTAGTGTTATAGGCCCTTTGCTGTTCCTTATCTATATAAACGACTTGGGAGACAAGCTGAACAGCCGTCTTAGGTTGTTTACAGATGACGCTGTCGTTTATCGACTAATAAAGTCATCAGAAGATCAAAGCAAATTTCAAAACGATTTAGATAAGGTATCTGAATCGTGCGAAAATTGGCAGTTGAGCGTAAATAACGAAAGTGTGAGGTCATCCACATGAGTGCTAAAAGGAATTTGTTAAACTTCGCTTACACGATAAATCAGGCTAATCTAAAAGCCGTAAATTCAACCAAATATCTAGGTATTACAGTTACGAACAACTTAAATTTTAAGGAACACATAGAAAATGTTGTGGGGAAGGCTAACCAAAGACTGCGTTTTATTGGCAGGACAATTAGAAAATGTAACAGATCTACTAAGGAGACTGTCTACACTACGCTTGTCCGTCCTTTTTAGAATACTGCTGCGCGGAGTGGGATTCTTATCGGACCGGACTGACGGAGTACATCGAGAAAGTTCAAAGAAGGGCATCTCGTTTTGTATTATCGCGAAATGTGGGAGAGAGTGTCACAGAAATGATACAGGTTTTGGGCTGGACATCATTAAAAGGAAGGCGTTTTTCGTTGCGACCAAATCTTCTCACGAAATTCCAATCAACACCTTTCTCCTCCGAATGCGAAAATATTTTGTTGACACTGACCTACATAGGGAGAAACGATCACCACGATAAAATAAGGGAAATCAGAGCTCGTACGGAAAGATATGGATGTTCTTTCCGCGCGCTATACGAGATTGGAATAATAGAGAATTGTGAAGGTGGTCCGATGAACTCTCTGCCAGGCACTTAAATGTGATATGCAGAGTATGCATGTAGATGTAGATGTAGAACATTGGGCGGAGTTCCGAGAGCTACAGTGCGGACTGTACATATCACAGGATGCTGAAACATCGTAGCTATATTCATTGATTGGTACGCTCATAGAGTACGCTGCCAAAAATGGGTGTAGGAAAATGAGAGGAACGGTCAAACACATGATAACGTTCATTAGATCATTGTGGTACGTTGCAACTTACGTTCGTGTGGTCTCTCGACTCAGCAACAGACTTGAGTCCGTAACATACCACTGACGACTGCTGCTCACAGAACACCCAGTGTAATCAGACCGATATGTCATCTTATGCTACTTTCAGATCGGGAAGAGTTCAGATAATTACTGATAGATAGGGTCTTTCAGATATCCCAGAATCATATGGATTGAAGTCGAGATACCTGGAAGGCCACACATCTTGAAACTGCATAGAGATAGTGCGGCCGTTACCCATCGTTTCTCGAAGCAAGTCATTCACCTGGCAAGCGACATTGGAGTCACCCCATCTTCCGTAAAAATAGTGGTGTAGACGCATTTGCGTTCTTGCAAAGCTGGAATCACTTGTTGCATAAGGAGATACATACAGCGTGCAGATGTCACTGTACATCTAATAGGCCTGAGAAGTGTCATAACCTCGAAGAAAAGCTGATCGAGAATAAAGGATATTGTGAAACCACACCACAGAGTCATATAATCAGAGTGGATGTTCCTACACAACTTGTGGCGGAGTGGAACAGCATAAGAGGGGGAGGGGAGCGGGGTGACAGCGTTGTAGCCTATTTTTGGGCTTCATTTGGTGCACTTTCTGAACCTTGTAGGGGTATCAGTGTCAAATTTGGCGCAAAATCTTATGAATTGTTGACTAGTGCTGAGACAATTTTCGTATCACAGCTCTAGCGCTACATGCAGAATTTGAAGCACGTGCGGAACAGTCGTTAATAGCTACAGCAACATCATGAACAACTTTCATGGGAATGGGGCGCCTCCCTCTCCTTGCTGCACCACCTACTTGACTTGTCTTTTCAAGTTTCTTGATCATATTCCTTAGCCCATTTATTGACATGGGGACTTTTAGCATCTGTTTCTGTCAGTGAGATTCCTGCGATGCGGAGCTGATAATGCTCTCTTTCTAAAAAACAAATTTACCAGCAGTTCACGTTCTTTCTTCTCAATAGTCATTGCATTTCGTATTGAAAACTTCATCCTTCATAATCTTTTACACCAACAGTCACGTCACAGAAGAAATTAACAAGCGTCACCAAGCGAAAAAAGATATATTGACGTCGAAGCAGGAAATATTTCACATTCTGAATGTTTAAAAATGTTCAAATGTGTGTGAATTCCTAACGAACCAAATTCCTGAGGTCATCGATCCCTAGTCTTACACACTACTTAAACTAACTGATGCTAAGAACAACACACACACCCACGCCCGAGGGAGGAATCGAATCTCCAGTGGGAGGGGTCGCGCAGTACGTGAGATGGTGCCTCTAACCGCGTGGTCATACCACGCGGCCTCTGAATGCTTACTGTACCATATTTTCACCTGGTGACAGAAGGTGGAACTATTAACTTTTTCAGCGTACTCTGCTAGCACACCGATTAATGAACATACCTGCGATGTTTCAGCTCCCTGCGATGTATTCAGCCTGCACTGCAGCACTTGCACCACCGGCAGTTTAGTTGTAACGGCCCAGTACAATGAAAGCGCAGTTCCATACAGCTAGGGCGTATGTACCTTGCTACTGGCAATTTTGTGAAGACTTGAAATTTACAAGTGCAGTTTCAGCTTACAGCATTTGAGACATAATTATGGGAACGTGTCGCGCAATGAGGCGTGCAGTACATTATGATGTTCGGGTAACTAAAGTATACACAGAGATGTATACAGAGAGATGTATACATACTTCTGTTCATCACTTTGAAATGATTAACTTTTTGTGAAACGTCTCCCTTCATCTTAGTTTCCATATTTTATGAGTAAGAGATAACGTGACTCATCCTCTTAACACTTCTGTTTTTGTACTCGTTTCTCCTAACACCCCACAACGCCGGCAATGACTTATACTTTTCGATGCACCGTAATAGCAACGCTCTTTCGTCTTGTTTTGAACTCATTTTCCACACAATAACAATAAATGCAACCTCATAGGGGTGTTTAGTACACGAGAGATTGTCAATAACGTTGTCAAAAATGTCCACAGATGATACACTATTTCTAGCCAGCTCAATAAACTTCCAAAATTTTTGAAGTTCTCAATATTATTACTCAATCTCTCAATCTTTCTCCTAGACTGACAACATTATCGTACATCCGAGCAATATCGGAAATATTATTCTTGACCGTCTACAGGGCACTTAGATGATTTTAGTTACGATCTGGTGTTGTGACCTTGTTAACGATCTGAAGACAGCATGAGCGAATGTAATCTCCTCAAAGATACCAGTAATACAGAAGAATTAACTACAGCGATTGCTTCTGTAATCTCCGCTCACCCTTTCCACGTATCTACCGTATAACGCGGCTGTTACAACGACTGGTCAGCAGCAATACGGGTTACCAGCATCAGCGAAAGTGTTGGCAGTTACCCGCCGCTGCAATATTAAGGACCGCAGGGCTGTACCGCGGGTGATTCGCTTACGCACAGGTGTGCGTTCGAACGGATAAAACTAATTGTAATTAAGCGGAAAATTGCTATAAGCGCATTCAAATAGAAATTCAATCCCACCTGTATCTTCTCATTTTCAGCTAAGCCGGTTCTATTACATGGATTTGCTTTTACAACACAAACCGCGGCGCCCCCTCATACGTAGCGTTTGTTGCGTGGCTTTCAGTATAATGTGGACAGCCAACGAAACACAAATCAATGCACAGATACATCCACCTGATGACCAGCTAATTAATTGTTTAATCATCAGACTAGTCTGTTTACTACAGTATCAGCATCAATGCCGGTAGACACCCAATTCAGTATTCGAAGTGTAACCACGCTGAAAGTTTACCAGGTTTTATTTATAAAAGGAAACTGCATAGCCGTTTAGAGGAATGTCTGATAAAATTTTTAATTAATTTTTTTTTACCCCCGATGGCCTTTTAGTCCTTTTCAGCTCGGTATTTAGAAAAATTTTATTCATTTTCGTCCTGCTTACCCTTTTTATACATATCTTGTATGAGTGTCATTCTCAATGGATGCTATCACAAGTAGCAGACTTTTGTCTCCCACAAAAAAACTTTCGTATTAATAAAAGGCTTCAGAATTTTTTTTGCATGAAATAAAGCGATGGGTAGTTTTCTTTCTTTATAATTTTTTTTGCAATGGAACGGAACTCGCGAAATGTAGCAATATGCTCCCACGTTTGCGAGGCCTGTTGTGCTGAAAACATAGCAAGTTCATCAAAATCATTTCCAAAAATAAAAACAGACGAATGAAAAATGCATGAAGAAAATATGACACATATTTTAATGATTGCATTTCACACATCGCATTTTATTGCGTACACTTGCATGGAATTCCTCATCGTCTAATAATTCTGTAACACACGTTCCGAAACTCTGTGGCTGAAGCTGGGTCTCGAAATTCCACTCTGATAGTCAGAGTAAAGAAAGCCATTTCTTTACTCTTATTGGTTTATTTAATTCTGTACTAACGTTGGTTTCGTCCTTTCTTCGTCGGCCGTATTTTCTTGGACATGTGATCCATCTAAACAACTAAATTAAAGGCTGTTTATTTTCTGCCGTTATACCATATGTTTGGTCGTTGAGTTGTCCTTAGTTGGCATGCGTACACCAGTCTGTCCGGTTTTCGTATTTTTTGGATGTATTTCAGTTAAATACGTCAGGTTCACTGCTTGTTGGATGTGTGTGTTCACTGTATATTACATATCAGGATTTAAATAGACACGACCAGAACACAAAGAGAAAGAAGTCCTCGATTGAAAAGTGTTCGTAAATATAGGTGTTCACAGACAAAGTAAGCAAAACTCCACAAGGAGGTATATGGTATGATAACAACAGATAATAGTCACTGAAAATGTTTCAAATCGCAGCGGAACGCGTATGACACATAACAAAACGCCTTTCATTTAGTAGCGTAGACGTACCACATCTCTAAGAAGACGAAAGAGAACTAGTTGCATAAGTATCACCGTGGAGGAGTTGAAATAAACGTTGCACGTTATTTGACTTCACTGCATTTTGCATCCATTGAAAGCAGTATGTCTTTGCTATCTGGATGAAGATCTCAGCTATTCCGGGATAGAAATTTTAAGAGACTGCAAACCCTTGTCGTTTGTATCGTTCTCTATATTGTCTTTAGGAAAAAAACTTCCATCGGTCTGTACACAAGTAAGGATTCTTTATTTATTTCTACATACATAACTTATGCCATTCACATTAACAGCATCGTAATGAGGGTCCCATCAAATTAGTACAAGGTTACTTTATTTCATTAGATCACAGTAATTCCTTCTTTTATGTCAAGTACCTATCTCATATGGCCATGATATAGGTAATGGAAGCAGATAATTGTGATTAATATATTGATTTAAAATTCTGAAGGCGCATCAGAAGTAACACCATGAGCCTCTCCAAAACATTCGGAAAATTGAACTTCTCTTTAGGTCACTGCCATTGTCGTCGACGGTGGTCATCCAGGGTAGTGAAAGGCCGTAGTTCATCGCTGAATACAATACGACAATATTCGTCACCAGTCTATACTTCAAGGTCACGCCACCACACCAAATGTTGTGATTTGCGTAATGGTGTCAATAGCAGCCTACGTATGGGACGGTTATTCCCTGTTCCTGCTGGTAATAGTCTCCAACCAATGCTGAGAGATGACACTGAAAATTGTGAGGTGTCCTTTACTTGTTCTCGTATCGCAGGAGCAGATGTGAAGGTGCACTATACGTTGATACTCACATATGGTAGTGAGACGTGCTCGACCGGAACCTTAACGATGGGTGTCCCAGCCACTCCTTCCCATGTTGTGTAAAATTTAGCCACTGTCTCATCAGAATGTCCCACAAATCTGAATACTGCACGACTCCACCAGCTGGCCAAATGAAGACTCCAATCAGACCCCTTTCAAACTCTGCCAGGTGTTGATAACGCTGTCTCATATGGTACGCAGCATCTTCGTGTCCTTCACAGTGATCACTCAGCATCTGAGGCTGTTCACACCTTCTATATATCCTACCAGGCCTGGTGATAGCACTAAACACAAACAAAAGACTAACGCACTCTGGTGGTCAATCTGCTTGTCACAGAGAATTCCAACGCTCATCATTTACATATATGCCGATGTTATATACGTATACAAAGTTACATTAATATCCAGTCACGTTCCTGTGTACTGAGGTGTTCCGACTACATCGTCCATTTTTCCTCTTGCAGAGTGATAATGCTAGGGCGATGTTGGAATTACATTTCCTGAGCAACAAGATTGAGAAGATAATCCTTGTATTAATATACGTGGAAAATTTTTCAAGTATGTCATGGCCACCACGCAGTATTTGATCTAGCCATTGAACAGAGTACCTGGTAACATGTAATGTGGGTGGTGACAGGAACCGCACAGTTGTCCAACCACCAAGGAGGGTCCAGAAGCCATAGCTGATTAATGGAAACATGAACTATATTTTAATGTGTCGTTCATTGTCAGGAAGATGTACGTTCTCAGGCAACAAAAATACTTTTAAAGAATCACCCTTTGCACGTCATTGGGCATTTTGTTTATTCGGCCCCTTTTCGGTGGGCAGTTCACCAGTACCATAACTAATTATATGTGAAAAACTTCGGAATAGGAGATTGGGACAGTCGTTAATTGAACCCATTGTTTGCAGCACCATTAAAAACCAGAAGCGCCATACTGACGACGATTCTGCTAGGCTAGTACTTTTCAAACATGACTTTTAGTGAGGTTAAGTTTTGATGGAAGACTTGTATAATGAATACCAATGCTGTGATTTCAGTTTGCATGTGAAAGTCTCAGATGCTGCTCAACTTCTCTCTCAGTCCATCTACTGTGGCAGCTGACAAATGTCGGTGGCCAACAAAAATCTGTCCCAGACGGAAATAAGTAAGCTGACTGCACGCACCTCAAGCTGGACACAGACGTCACGATAGTTACTTGCAAGGTACACAAAGTTTTTATTTTGTTCTAGTTGGGCTACAGTCCATCAGGAGGAGGAGCTACACTGCCTCAAGCAGTCATTAGGCGAGGATCTGACAATGCATTACAGAGGGTGTCAATGAGAATGTCGACTTCACTCTCAGTCACGTAAATGACATCATCCGGCACTTCACCGTCTGGCTACAAACTCTATAACTTCTGAGTCTCCGGCAGTAGAGGTCATGTTGCAGCCCAAGTCTGTTCCACAAGGCAGTAGCAGTTTGGCACAGTACTAGACATACACTGAGGAGACAGAAGTCATGGGATACCTCTTGATATCGTGTCGGGCCTCCTTTTACCCGGTGTTGTGCAGCAACTCGACGTGGCATGGGCTCAACAAGTCGTTGAAAGTCCCCTGCATAAGTATTGAGCCATGCTGTCTCTACAGCCGCCCATAACTGAGAAAATATTGCCACTGCATTATTTTTTTCACGAACTGGCCTCTCGATTATGCCCCACAAGTGTTAGATACGATTCATGTAGGTTGATCTGGGCGGCCTAATATTTCGCTCAAATTGTCCAGAATGTCCTTCAAACCAATCGCGAGCAATTGTAGCCCAGTGACATTGCACATTGTCAGTCATCGTCGTTTGGGAACATTAAGTCCATGAATGGCTGCAAATGGTCTCCAAGTAGCCAACTTACCCACTTCCAATCAGTGATCCAGTTCGTTCCGTATAAACACAGCCACCACCAGCTTTTACAGTGCCTTGTAGACAACTTGGGTCCGTGGTTTCGTGTGATGTGCGCAACATTCGAACCCCACACTCGAATGCTAACGTCAGTTCTTACGAACCGAAATTGAAACGCATCTGACCAATTCAATGTTTTCCAGTCGTCCAGTTTCCGACTGATATAGTCGTGAGCCTAAGAGAGGCACTGCAGTCTGCAACGTTCTGTTAGCAAGGCACTCGCATTTGTGGTTTGCTGCCCTTTAATGCTAAATTTTGCCACACTGTCCTAACGGATACGCTCTTCGTACGACTCACACTGTTTTTTGCGGTTATTCCAAGCAGCGTTGCTGATCTGTTAGCACTGACATCTCCACGCAAATACCTCTGCTATTAAACTTCCTGGCAGATTAAAACTGTGTGCCCGACCGAGACTCGAACTCGGGACCTTTGCCTTTCGCGGGCAAGTGCTCTACCATCTGAGCTACCGAAGCACGAATCTTGCGATAGCGAATTCCCTGATGACTTCCTAAATGAAATGTCCCATGCATGTAGCTCCAACTAGCATTCTGCGTTCAATGTCCGTTAATTCCGGTAGTACGGCCGTCATCACGTCGGTAACCCCTTCACATGTATCACCTAAGTGCAAATGACAGCTCCACCAACGCACTGCCCCTTTATACGTTGTGTGCGCGATACTGCCGCCATCTGTATGTGTACATATCGCTGTCCCATGAGTTTTATCATCTCATTGGATATGAAGATAAGCTGGAGCCACAGGCACCATGGAGGAATTTCCACCATCACTCAAGGATGTTCAGTGGTGGGCCAATACAGAACAAACAACATGATAATGTATCAAATTAGAGTCTATTATTTTCAGATTAGGCTATACTACTACCACTATCAGATGTTTATCGATTAGTAGTTTGTTGACGTTAACGACGGAATGTATTTGCTAGGTATGGGAAAGTAATATTTGTAGAGTTTTTGACAAATGGTAAGACCTCTGGAGCAGGGGCTGTGTCCATGTTTCTGTAGTAGCTAATAGTGAGGCTGAAAAATGTTTTCACCATATGCGCAAAACTAGATTATGTGGGTTAATTATAGCAATTAAAGTTGTAAATATAATGGAATACAAAGAGTTTAACGAGTTAAAGCAGTGTTCAAAAGGGCGATGGTGCAAAAAGATGAACAAACAAAAAATTAATGCTACCTAAGGCGGCAACATATAATCCCGCTGGTGATCTACATCCAGGTGTATTTTTAACATCACTTTGTTGAGTATTTCCTACAAACTATTGAAAGGTGAAGAATATCGGAGTAGTTGTTGGATATTTAAGAGGTGATGCTGCTACATAGGCATTTATCTGCCAAGATGTCTACAAACGTATGATAATTTTCAGTTAGTTTTTAAAAATAAATTCCTGTGAACATACAAGGATGTACAGTCACCGCAGAGCTGATGGTGAGAAGTATTTGAAATTTAGTCATTATTTAGATTAATATTTAAGTTCTGAACTCATTTTTCGTTAATTAAGTCTGGAAACTAGAATTATTAGTGTCTCTGCTGGAGCGTTTGGTGACAAATATATAAACATGAATGAATGTTTAGAGGAGGTTCAAACCTATGAATAAATTGTACCTAATTTAATTTTTCAATTGCTCTTCAGTTTAAAAATGAAAGTTATTGGTACTGAAGCAAATAAGGTGCCGGTGATGCTAAACGAATTAAATTTACTCAGTATAAAAGAAAGAAATTAATCATTTGATGAAGGGAGAGAATACCTGCTTATTGCCCAGATCCTGATAGTAGCAGTAATTTTTCGTGAAGGGGTGGCCATGAAACGTTACTATGAGTGCGGTTTTGGTAATATTTATACGTTTTTTGCACTATTTAATTATCTGAGGCGTGTTAGCCGTATTAGCAAATTTACTTATTTACTGCTTGAGAGGAAGAATGGTGTTATGAGTATTCAAATATTTACTTAATGTAATGTTAATGGATTTCTGTTGTTTATTCTATAATAAGAACAAGGTAGATTCGGATTAACCTGCAGTGTGAGCAAAGACACCAGTTGTACCTCAAGTATATACAAAAGTCAAAGAAAAATCTTAGTGTGAATCATGCATCTGAGGCATCGTTTTCAGAATATAATCCAGATTGCTTGTTTAGGAATTCACGATTTTGTTTACGTCTAAAAGAATCAGTATGTCTGAGAGATGAACTTAATTCGCATCTATTTCTAGTTAATTCCTCATTCAAAGCATGAGATGTGTTAGAATTGTTCTGAGATTGAACTATTTGCTCTATAAATTTTGAAATTTATAATGGTAGGAAGTAACATTCACGTTTTAGTGTCACAAAAATACTTTTCAAGAATTATTCATTTAGTGTTATTGGAGATCATGCGTGTTAGGCGCCTTCCCAATGGACGGTTTACTCTAGTCAGAATTTTATTATGTGTAAAGTGCACAAGAACAAGATGTTGGGCTAATTGTTAAATGTACCCATTGTTTCTAGAACCATTAAAACCGAGAATCGCCACTGTGCTTTACTTTCATTGGCAGACACTGTATGTTAAATTTTTTCAAGTAATGTCTGCATTTTTCGAGACACTGCGGTTTACATATTACATGTACTTAGATGATTCGTTAATGAAGACCTACTACTCCTTTTTTAATTGAAACTAAGTATGGAACTGGCAAGACTTAGGCGAAAATTCCCTAAAAATCATGAATGAAAATCAATGTAATCTGACTCTGTTTGATTGATACTCTCAGAAATAGGAAAGACTTTAACACTGCCACAAACAATATTATGGAGAACTCGAGCATGTGTCTAAGTGAATGCAACATTAGGATCAACACACTCTATCCTCATAAGATCTGAAAGGATACCTGTGTCCTAACTTAGATTAGTTTAGTTCAGTTTTGTCATATTCTGTAGATCATTTTCACGATTATTTACCGATATGACGTGGAACAAGTCAGATTACAAGATGTATATACACACAAGAATGTTGCTAATATTAATATTACTGAAATTTTTAGTTCTACACATGCAACTACATTTAGAGGTAAAATTATTTTACCAGTTCTGAAACAAAAATTCGTCCATGGAATAGAAAGAGTTGTCCTAAAGAAATGATTTTAAGCCAGATTTAAAACTTGATCTGCTACCTGCCAGACACTTTATGTTGCCGAGCAAATAATCAAAATTTTTTTTTGTTGAATAATGTACTCCTTTTTCAGCAGCTGACAGCTTGGATACGAAGGGTCGATTTTTTCTCTAGTGTTGTACGTATGAACATCACTGTTCTTCGTGAATTGAGATGGATTTTTTATAATGAATTTCATTAGTGAATACTCTGACGGTGCAATTAAAATATCTAACTCCTTGAATAGGTGCCTACATGACTTCCTTGGGTGAACATCACTAATTATACTCACTGCTCTCTTTTGTGCAATCAATACTTTGTCTAACTGATGAGTTACCCCAGAAAACTATTCCATAAGACATTATTGAGTGGGAATATGCAAAGTACGTTAGGAGGCTGATCTGTTTGTTACCAAGACTACCAATTATATGAAGAACAAAAGTAGCTGAGCTTAGTTGTTTGAGAAGCTCAGTAATATGCTTCTTCCAGTTCAAGTTGTCATCACTGTGAACACTCAAAAATTTGGGGAAATCTACCCTGTTGACTGAGCCCTGTTCATATGCTACATCAATTGTTGGTATGACTCTGTTCAGTGTACAGAACTGAATATAGCGAGTCTTTTCGAAATCACGGGAGAGCCCATTTTCTGAGAACTACTTAATAATTCTATGAAAGACATCCTTAACAATGTCTTCAGCTCCTTTTTCTGGAATGTCATTTCTATAAAACTTGTGTCATCTGCAAAAAGTACTAGTTCTGCTTGCTGAAAGTTAAGGAAGAGGTCATTCACATGAATAAGGAACAGCAGAGGACCCAGGATTGAACCCTGTGAGACTCCCTTTGTGATTACTCCCCATTCACTTGTATTTACCACCATCCCAACATTATTTGTGTAATTCAGCACAACTTTTTGCTTTCTGTTCGTTAAGTATGATTAAAACTAGATGTGCATATAGCCTTCAATTCCATGAAACCTGAGTTTTTCTAAGAGTGTGACATGATCCACACTGTCAAATGCCTTGGAAAGATTACAAAAAATACCAACTGGCGATAATCTGTTATTTAGGGATTGTACTGTTTGATGGGCAAATGTGTAGATAGCATTCTAAGTCAGTAACCCTTCCAGAATCCGAACTGTGACATGCTGAGTAAATCATCTTTACTTAAATGTGAGACTACTCTTGTATACAAAACTTTTTCGAATATTATAGAAAATGAAGTCAGTAATGAGATTGGTCTGTAATTATTTAAGTTACTCTTGTTCGCTTTCTTACGAAGCAGTTTGACAATTGTGTAGTTCAATCTGTCTGGAAAGATTCCCTATGCCAGTGCAGCATTACATATATCACCTAGGACTCAACTTATTAAATTAGAACAACACTTCAAAATTCTGTCAGAGACTCCATCAAGACCACACAAGCTCTTGTTTTGGAATATATTTATTTTTTTAATTTGAGCTTTTTCTCATTGCAAAGGCTTAAGTACAACTTAATAATTGACTCGGAAATTACTATACAAAGAATGTACTATATTTTCAAAATATTCGTTCAGGTGTTCGACCTTGCGTCTCCTCTTCCTCTTCGCTCATTCTCCTCATTGTGTGCTGTACATTTTGGAGCCAGGTGGTCATAGGTCATTCTCTTCTTCTCCTTCCCTCCGGTTCCCACTCCACTATCAGTTTTGGCATTCTGGCTTCCTCCATTCGTCGTACATGCCTGTACTACTGTAATTTCTCCTTATCCACTACAGCATATAGTCTTCCTTTAATTTTCATTCTCCTTATTATTTTGGTGTTCCTTATCTTCTCTTTCCAGGAGAGTCTTGTCGATCTTTTCCAGAGCTCCATCTCTAGAGCTTGTAATTTTTTAATGTGCTTCAGGTTAACTGACCAGGTCTCTGTTCCATACAGAACCACACTCTCTAATATAGATGTGTACATTAATTTTTTAGTTCTGCTCATTACATTCCTGCTCCATAAGATTTAGTTAAGCATCCCAGTGGCCTTCTGTTCGCTACTAAATCTTTTATTTATTTCTGACTCAGATTTTTCCTCGATTTCTAAAATTGATCACAAATAACAGAAAGTGTTTATCTTTACGATTTTCTTTCCTTCAATGTATAGCTCACCTGAATCATTAGTTAAGTATTCTGTTTTTTGGTAATTAATCAGAAACCCCAATCTAATGCCAGTATCTATATAGGTTACAAATAGTGATGGTGACATGGGACAGCCCTGTGAAAGGCCTTTGCTTGTTCTAAATTTCTGTGAAAGTTTATTACCAACTTTCACTTCGCAAATGTTATCTTTATACGTCTGTTGTATCATTTTAATCAAGGAAGGGTTTATGTTTGCCATACGTAGCGTTCTCTAAAGTAATTTTCTTGGAACAGTATGGTTCAAATGGTTCAAATGGCTCTGAGCACTATGGGACTTAACATCTATGGTCATCAGTCCCCTAGAACTTAGAACTACTTAAACCTAACTAACCAAGGACATCACACAACACCCAGTCATCACGAGGCAGAGAAAATCCCTCACCCCGCCGGGAATCGAACCAGGGAACCCGGGTGTGGGAAGCGAGAACGCTACCGCACGACCACGGGCTGCGGACTTGGAACAGTATCATACGCATTTTCTAGGTCTATGAAAGTTGATCCTACATTATTTTTATTTTTCCCTATGTTTCTCCAAAATCTGTTGTAACGTGAAAATATGGTCTACACATGATCTCCCAGTCTCGAAACCACATTGTTCTTCTTGGGTTCTAAAATTTCTTCCCAGTTGGGTTTTAATTACTTTCTAAAAAATTAAGAACCTTCAGCATCACAGCGTGTTAGCAATCATTGGCTAAAATATTAAAAATCTAGAAACCCGCCTCGATTGCGAAAAAAGCACCTAGTGTTAACCTAGGTTTCGGCGTAGATAACTACACCTTCATCAGAACAATAAAACCCACAAGTGTCTAAGAAGACCTTTGTCAATGATTAAAAGAACGCCATAGCTATACATTTATAAAGGGAAAAATAGGAAAACACAAACAGTACATATGTACAAAGTCAAAATCACTACTTAACTTTATGGTGTACGCTCCACCTCACACCAGCCTATGTTCGATGGGCCAAGACCCCAAGTAGTGGTATTGACTTTGTACATATGTACTGATTATTCTTCAGAACAATAAAACCCACAAGTGTCTAAGAAGACCTTTGTCAATGATTAGAAGAACACCATAGCTATACATTTATAATGAAAAAAAGGAAAACGCCGCCATTATGGTGGGTAATGGCCCATCCAACATAGGCCGATGTGAGGTGGAGCCTACACCATTAAGTTAAATATTGGTTTTGACTTTGTACATATATACTGTTTGTTTTTCAGAACAATAAAACCCACAAGTGTCTAAGAAGATCTTTGTCAATGATTAAAAGAACACCATAGCTATACATTTATAAAGAAAAAAAGGAAAACACCGCCATTATGGCGGGTCATGGCCCATCGAACATAGGCCGGTGTGAGGTGGAGCGTACACCATAAACTTAAGCAGTGGTTTTGACTTTGTACATACGTACTGTTTGTGTTTTCCTTTTTTCCTTCATAAATGTATAGTTATGGTGTTGTTTTAATCATTGACAAAGGTGTTCTTAGACACTTGTGGGTTTTATTGTTCTGAAGAAGGTGTAGTGATCTACGCCGAAACCTAGGTTAACACTATGTGATTTTTTCGCAATCGAGGCTGGTTTCTAGTTTTTTAATTCTCAAAAATTCTCGGTAATGTGCTTGTAACACAAATTCCTCCATAGTTTGAACAAATTTTGCGATCCCATTTCTTAAATATGGTATTAATGCAGCCTTACTTCATCTCGTTGGGTATTTAGTCTCCATGTATCATTTTGTTGAAGAGCAGTGTTATCAAAAAAATGGTTCAAATGGCTCTGAGCACTATGGGACTTAACTACTGTGGTCATCAGTCCCCTAGAACGTAGACCTACTTAAACCTAACGAACCTAAGGACATCACGCACATCCATGCCCGAGGCAGGATTCGAACCTGCGACCGTAGCAGTCGCGCAGTTCTGGACTGCGCGCCTAGAACCGATAGACCACCGCGGCCGGCAGCTGTGTTATCAGTGTCACAATTTTGTCACCACCATATTTCTGACACTGCAGATTAATATTGCCTGGGCCAAGTGATTTACCATTCTTTCCTGTTCTCAACACCTAAAGTACTTCACTTTCTAAAATTTGGATCGCTTCATCTACATGTCCACTTTCTTCCTGTGTTCCTTCTTATAGATATTCTTCTCGGTCCTCATTTAATAATTTTTGGAAATACTCTTCTCATTCCTTTTATGTTATCAGTTGGAGATTGGTTTTGATTTTTGTATCCTGTCAAAGCCCTTTTAATACTGATCATGCTTCTTTTGCGCTTCCAAATCCTAATTTGCTATTAACTTTGGCACATGTTCTTTCCCACGCTTAATTTTTTGCCATCCTTATTTTTTTCATCACTTCATTCCTATTTTCCTTGTATATTGATCCTGTTTCTTCTGATTTATCATTCAACTGCTAAAGGAACGCATTTCGTTTCTCTCTAATGAGGACCTCTATTTCCTCTGACCACCACTCAGCAGCACAGTTGTGGTTGTTATCTCTTTTACCCAACACCTCTGTTGCTATGATTTTCACATCACCTTTTATATATTCATATACTTCACCTGTACTTCCTTCAAATGATTCAACCAGTTTCCTTTCCATCCTGGCCACAAAGAGTGTTCTGATACTTTCGTCTTGTAGGCTGTCAATATTATAAGGTAAATATTCATCTTTCTCAGTCTGGTTCGTTTTATTTATGTTACTTGTATCATTCCTTGCATTCATCCATGGTCAAAAAGATTTCATTTTTACTAAATAGTGGTCTCATCCACACTGGTCTCCTCTGTAAGATCTGACGTCTACTGCCTTGAAACTACTTGTTTGCCTAATGATAATATAATCTATTATAGAATGAAGTGCTTTAGTGCTCTGTTGCCAAGTATATTTGTAAATGTCCTTTTGTTTGAAAAATGTGTTGGTAATTTTTAGATCAAATTGTTCAGAAATTACAATCAGTCGTTCCCCATTGTCCTTATATTCTTCCTCTCCATGTTATCCTACTATTCTACAAGATTCTCTAATTCCTACTCTTCCATTCATCTTTCCCATGATAAGTTCCTTTCTTCTTGGGATTTTTTCAATATTCTCCCTGAGGGTGGCCCAGAATGTATTTGTGTCGTTCGTGGGTGCATATACGCCAATAATCACAACTTCCCTAGCAAATAATGTCATTTCAACAGTTATAATACGTTGATTGATGAATGTCCAATTTGTGATTCTTTTTTTCCATGACTTCTTTATCATAATGGGGAGTCCAGCTTTGGCTCTTACCGCTTTTGACACCCCACTCCAGATACATACATAATTCTCCAGGTCTTCTTCTCCTTGGCCTTTCATCTTTGTTTCAGAGAATATATTTATAATTCCCTTAATTTCATTGGGGGATGTTGGTTCATTTCTAAAGGATTAAAGTCTTGGGGAATGACATTTTTAAGATATTTTTTTGCTTCTTTAACTGAACCCTTTAACCCTATTTTTGCTGCTACATTCAGAAAGTGATTGTTAAAAATACTTGCAACTTGTGCATTATCACTTTCGACATCATCACTTAGCTTTATTGCTATGGTATGCTGTGCACTATGCACTGCTCCATGTCCCATTTGGCTGTGTTCCATACAGTTTTAATCTTATTATCCGCATTATAAATTTCTGTCAGAACACATAAGCTTCTCGACTTCTTAATGATTTCCTTAAAATATTGCAGTATCTTTTGTAGTAAGCAAGTAACGTCGGATTCTGACTTATTCTGGCCTGTCCATGTATTTCGCTCTTCCTCTTACACGATACCTTAATTCCTTTAGTAATCCATTAATGGCTTTTTTGGATAACGTTTCAGGAAAGCAACTCGCAAATATTGAGACAAATTTACGGTGGAATAGATTGAATTTAGCATCAATATCATTTGCTGCGTATACTTCACCCCATTCTACCTCTTCTAGGCTGCTCTTAAAACTCTGTTCACATCAATAAACCTCCCTGCCTTGTATGAACCTGCCTGAATCCTGTAAGGTGATATATGTGTTATTTCCATTAACTGTGCATCATTATCAGTTAGCCCATTAACAACTGGGTACACATTAATTGTTTCTGCATGAGCACTGTGTACGAAAATGTTTTCGATAGGTGACCTACTATCCGTGCTGCACATGAGTTGCAAAATTTACAACAGATACTAGATTGAAATAACCAAACAAAGATTCTAGCTCATTTCTCCTATCTGTATCTTTTAAGAAATCTACGTTAAAATCACCACAAGCCACTAACTGCTTCTTTTTGTCAGACAGTTAGCCCAATAACGCCTCTAGATTTTTCATGAATAGCTGAAAGTTACCTTCAGGGGATCTGTACATTGTTACAATTACTATAGAGGTATATTGCAGTAGCAACTCATTAGCACATGCTTCAAGGATCTGATCTACACAAAAACTATTTGTTTCAGTGCTTTTGATTTTGTGTCCAGTTTTTATATAAGTAATAACTCCTCCTTTTTCGATGTTGACTCTACATGAATAAGATGCTAATCTGTAATCCATTAAATTTAACTTCTCCATCCCTGCGGTTACATGGTGTTCATAGATACACAAAACATCTATACCTTCACAATTTACCACATTTTCTAGGGATACAAGAAGCTCATCTATCTTATTTTTCAATCCTCTAATGTTCTAATGAAACACAAAAATTTTATTTCATTGGATACAGCTACAGACATTATGTACTGTTCTGTTTTAATCTCTTTCAATGCTCTCTGTCTGTAACCTGACTATCCTAAAAAATGTGTCCCTCTGACTCCAGTAATCACAGGTATTTTGTCTTGTGTGCATGTGGCAAGAAGGTCAACTAATCTATCCTTCCCCCTCCTATTCAGGTGCAGACCATGACTAGTGTAACCCCACCTCCCAATTGCATCAGATATGAGATTTAGTTTCTGCCAACAGTGACCCCCCCCCCCCCCCAATCCCCAGCTCTCTGTTAACATGGTTGATAGCCCTATTAACCCAGGGCTGGTCATACGTTGCAAAACATCCACAAACCCCACATGAGTGTTAGCTGTAGCTGCTCCTATTACATCCATGTCACACCTAACACTGTGGTGCGAATTGCTAGCCAGGCTGTTTCCAGCTCCTCCTACTATGGGAACATGATCCTCCCCATCAAAATCTTTGCACAAAGCCCCTAGGTTTTCTGTAACTTGGCTAAGCTTAGGACTAGGTTTCACAATGCTTGTGACCTGGTACTCGACTCCTAGCCTATCCTGTAGCAACTGGTCTACACCTCTCCCATGACTGCTACCTACCAGCTGGACTCTTTTCTTTCTGCTTGACTTTACTCCCGACCTAGCATTACAAATGTTACCACGAGTCCGCTGCAACCTACTTTGCTCAAAAAACTGTTTGAGGCTCTTCTACTTCAAGTAATAAATCAAACTGATTGCTCACCGGAACCTGAAATGTGATTTCTGGGGTTTCCTCCTTGTGACTACGACTTGTTACCTGTTCCCAGCTGCCATTTTCTCTTTGCGCCTTCAACCTGTCTACTTCGAAGCACATTATTTCTAGTTCAGCCTGAAGGGCACAAATCTTTTTTCCCTGTTACACGATTTCCGTGTCACGGCTACATAATCTACAACGCCATTGGCGAGCCTCATCTGGCACTATAACAGCTTCTCCGCTACAATCACCCCAGTGAAACACCATCCCACAATCCTGACATTTCACTCCCGTGCTCACTAATCTACGACAACTTCAACATTTGTCACACATGACGGCAGATTAAACAATACAAATTACACTACAATGAAAAACACAAATACAAACAATACAAATTACACTACAAACAATTCCGCTACACCAATTAATAATTAGTAGAAAGTAACTTAGCTTCCGGTGAGATGTGCAGAGAACTTCTGGACGTCATGCGAATGTAGCAGCAGGCGAGAGAAGATACGTCAATTATTGAGGATGTAAAACCTGATTTAGTAACATTTATTCGCAATGCATCAGCATCACAACAATTACTGCAAACATATTGAGGGGCAACATTCTCAGCAACACAAACCTATCCTACACTCGTGTTTGCTTTAACATGCCTACAAGTAATTGAAAACGTTACTGCTGACGGCATCTTATCTTAAAAACGACTCTGCTGAAGACAGAAACTGTTTCGTAAATCATGCTCCCACCAATTTAAGTAAGAATACATAATCACATGGGAACAGCCCACGTAAATAGATAATCCTCAGAAATGACTAAGTGATTAAAACAATTAAGAGAAATTTACAATAACTTCGTATTATCATCCAGAAAAAGTTATAAATTGGCACACAAAGGTTATATTCATTCTCTAACAGACCACAAGGAGTGTCGTTCAAGAAAGCATTTGAATAAGAACAAAGCAGAACGCCATACAATCTTAAATTCCCCTCAGCAATATCAAATAAATGTGATAGTAATTGCACAGAGGAATGATTTTTATGGAATTCATGTAATTAATTCCACACAATGTGTTTGTCGTTTCTCTTGCATCGTACAAGTCTTATGATTGTGGTGACTTTCGGTGTCCTGTCACGACATGGTGTTTTTCCGTTTTTCTAGGGTCCCCCCCCCCACCCCTTTTACTGTTTCGACACGGAACTTCTGTTCCATGGCAACAATGGGCTGAGGATGACCTCAGATGGTTAAGTGACATTATTTTTAAATACGCCTAACGTCGTGTTCTCTCTTTTATTTTATTTTAAAAATTTTGCCTGTATAGTTACTTCACAGACATCTTCAAAAAGAATAATCTTGAGAACCCCCTCCCATTGGCATAGAGTAAAGAAGGGCAGCATTCTCATGTGTCACACAGCACCAACGATCTAGAAACATAGAATTAAGTCAAAAATCTTTCACCTGCCATCCAAACGAACACGCTACTTTAAACTCCGCCACACTGTGACCAGATTGGTGAGAATTTATTCGTTCAAAGTATAACCTATATAATTATACACATTCTCTATGCAGACAAAGTCTGACGGAAGTAGTAGCTGGGGGCGGCGTGAGCGCAATTTTGATGTCAAATTAACACGCAAATTAATTAAATTCAACAACTAATTCCCCTCCTGCCCCTACCCACCCCCACCCCCAGATGACATCATGTGTTTTCCTCAGCCACGACGTGCGACCCTATCCGCAACGACTCTCCACACCTCCCCGTCCCTCCCCCTACTAACCTATTTTTGAGAATTTCGAATTTTGACAGCAATTTCATAGTCTCTGGGCTGTGCTGACGTTCCACCCCACCAGCTTCCCAGGAATCGGCTGGAAATTAAAAATGGTGGTGCACTTCCTAGGACCTGAACCCCAGTCCTTCTGAGTTCCCGCCCCGCCCGCCTTCTCCCCCCCCCCCCCCCCTCCCCTCTTAAAACATGGAAACTGTCCAGATGCAGGACAGAAACCTTAGGTTATCGGTAAGTAAGGATCTGTTCTAATTACGTAATTAAACATAAAGATTGGTTCTAATTACACAACTATGGGGGTTGGAACTTTAATAGTGGCAACTACTTATTTACAGCTCGTAGAAAATAGATACGTGTTTCAAAGTTGTGGCACGCAGAGTGGCCGCGCGGTTTGAGGCGCCATGTCACAGACTGTGTGGCCCCTCCCGCCGGGGGTTCGAGTCCTCTCTCGGGCATGGGTGTGTGTGTTGTTCTTAGCATAAATTAGTTTAAGTTAGTTTAAGTAGTGTGTAAGTCTAGAGCCAGATGACTACAGCAGTTTGATCCCTTGGGAATTCACCCACATATGAACATTTTTCAATGTTTTACTGAACTTCAATGTAGTCACCGGCACTGTGTTTAACCCGTTGTCAGCAATGTGGAAGATGTGGGATACTCTTAGCAGTGCCAGTTGTGATGGCAGTTCGAGTGGCGCGGTCTATTGCTCGACGAATTTGTAGCAGTTCTGAAGCGAATGCCGTGAAGTGTTTTCTTCAGTTTAGAAATCGAGCTGCACTTACGAGGGCTTAAGTCAGGAGAGTGCTGTAGGTAGTACAGCACTTAGCAGCCCCATCAGTCAAACAAATCAGTAACACTTGCACTGTACGTGTTTCAAAAATGGCTCTGAGCACTATGGGACTTAACATCTATGGTCATCAGTCCCCTAGAACTTAGAACTACTTAAACCTAACTAACCTAAGGACATCACACAACACCCAGCCATCACGAGGCAGAGAAAATCCCTGACCCCGCCGGGAATCGAACCCGGGAACCCGAGCGTCTGTACGTGTTTAAGCATTGTGCTGCAAAATCATGGTCAGCTACTATAGAAAGTGTCATTACTTCTGTCTCTGGTCATAGGTTGATTTCCAATAATGATTATTATATATGTATCTCGATTAGCATATATTTAATGAATTTTATATTTAAATTTACTAGGTGTACATACTAAATGGAAGGAAATGAAGGAAAGGAACCTGGAAAAGTTTATAATTATTGTTGCCACTGAATAAGGATTTTTCACTCTATTACATGTTTCACCTGTTGTATGAGTGACTTGTGATTTGACGCGAACTGAAACAAGGATCTTAAAACACCGTGACGAGAGTATCAATTTTAGTTTCCTCTTTAGTAACTTTCCTTTGCCGGATATGTTTCCGATGCGTTAAAGATCCAGTTATTCTCAATTTATCGTACACATATTTAAATGTACGACGTGTAGGGTGAGTACGTACAGGATATCTTTCAGCGTATAAGTCCCTAGCTCTCACTGAATTTCTCTGGCATTCTCCGTAAATGAGAAGCATATCGACTTGTTCTTCGAAGGAATACATCATTTATATTCGCTTGATTCAACGATACTAGTCTTACGGGTCCTATTAGTGTTGTATTGCGGAGTTTACATGTCAATGGTACGTTAGATGGATATGCCGTATACAGCGAATATTTAATATTTGCAGCTATATACGAGGGTGAAATGTCAGAGCATGTGTTACGATAAGTGCCGCAGTGATAAGGAATACCACTCAATCTATGATAAGAAGATTACAGCACTGCATTGATACCAATGGTCATCACTTCGAACACCTTCTGTAAAAGGACGTTCATGCCACCTTTCTGACCTTCCTTCACTTCGTACCGAACTATAGCATCCCATAAAAGAAAAGAAAAAACAAAAGAAAAACAACGTAGTTGACCTTCATGTCCCTGACGCGACCCCACTTATATATTCTACCTGATGCTATAAATGACAATTGTTTCATATGTAGTCACACTGTATAATTGCTTTCTAGATCTGAAGATGGTATACTGACTGCTGAAACCGGTTATCGAAAATAAAGGTTATTATTACCGGCAAAGAAGTTAATCTTCAGTAACGTACATGAAAGACATGCTACAGGTATCAGCTCTTAGGTTTTCAGGCGCACCAATATACCTCCTCCTGAGAGAAGAGTCAGAACAACGCTTTAAAACAACAAGCCGCCATGCGGTATTCCGGAACCAGTGTTCCCAGTCTGATGCGGCGAATGCATTTTCCGAAAGTGCGACAGTGTTCGTTGTAAACCCCTGCATTTCCGGCCCATTGAACTGGCGGCAACACGTGCGGCTACGTGCTCCGGAAAGACAAAGTGCGTCACGCATACCTACAGGAGCGCCCACTCCGCGGCTGGCGACCAGCGCCTGTTTTTCACGCAGACCCACGAGCACGCACGCAGCCGCTGCGCAGTGGGAACCCAACTGAATTTTCCACGTATGTGCCCCCGCGTCCGGCCGTAAAAGGCGACTGCGGTGTGAGTAGCGCTTTAGCGGAATTGCGTCGAGAAACCGACTGGGGTGGGGCGGTAGCCGGGAGCTGAGAGCCGGTTTGCGTTCCTCCAGCCACCTCCCAGCATGCAGCCAGCCGATACACTGTTAGTCCTCAGCAAGTACTTGCTACAGCCTCGGCAACCTAACTCTACAGTCCTCGTCATGATGAAGCCCTTGTTTTCTTTTTTCTTTGTTATTTCAAGCCCCTCGCCCATTGGGGCGCGGGATGGGCTACCAGCGATACAATATTCTGCTCTTCGGTCTGGAGCATTTACGAAAATTAATGAAGAAATGTTGAAACACATTTTTGGGTGTAGAGATGATTTCAAATATAGTGAGTGGTTTTCTTCGTTTAAGGTTTAAGAATGAACTGGAAAGTCTGACAGGTAAAGATAAAAAAACAGTGAGATTTAAAACTTTAAGGGGCTGCATAGGCTACTAGTTGAAATCTTGAAGTTTTCAATTATTGTCTTTTTTCATTGATTTTAATCTACAGAATTCCCCCTTTCCAATGATCTATAGTACATTTACTTCTAGTTCGTTCATTCATTTAAACAAAACTCCGTATGTGTGTGTGACCGTTTTCCGAGAATCTGAAGAGTAGAAGAAGGTAAGATTCGTCAGCTATTTAGGAGACAGCAATCCAAAAGCTTCCAAAGCAGTTGAGAAAGAGAAGCCATATGTACTACTAAACGGAGTGCATAGGTCCAGTGCAAAGGCGAATGGCTAAGAGGCTGTGAAGACAGGAAACTGCATTCAAGGGAAAGAAATTGGAAGAGGGCAGACGATTAGATGATAAGAACAGATTCACAGAATCTATCACACGCAAAAGCCAAAATTATTATGGCATAGCCATCAGGTAAAAGGTTAGTCGCATAGAAGACATGATAAAACCTGTATAACCGTTTTGTTTCACCCCTCCTTAACAGACACTATATTCATTCACGGCTTGTTCCCTCCAGGAAGTGAGTGACGCATATAGAAGAAAGCCCAGCAAACTGGTGAAAAATTTATTCACCTTCTGTCATATGGAGGTCTTGAGAGAAAATTTAACAGATCTTCCAGATGTTAGACTATTGGATATATGTCTTCATGGCCGCACGCAGAATCCCAAGGAGTCCATCAACAACAGGAAATGTTGCAAGGTGTGACGTCCTGAAAAGACTGCTACAAACTTTTGGTCGTTTCACAGTGACACAAATGTTAAATTTAGATGAAGAAAGAGTTAGGGTTTCAGAGGGAGCTATTAGAGATTATGAAACAAGAGGAAGACAACGCAGACGAGCAGGGAACAGGACGTTGCAAGATGAGACGAAAGAGAATGCAGTCAACCCATCTTGTAGAGCTGAAATTCATTGACAACTTTGACGGCTGTTTCCCGTAAGTTGTGCCTTTTGAGAATAAAGTGTACTTTTCCTCTGCTTCGTGCCAAAATTTGTTCAGTATTACAGGATACACTAATATGAGTATTTTGCACGTTTTAAAACAGGCCTTTTAATGAAGCTTCCTGGCAGATGAAAACTGTGTGCCGGACCGAGACTCGAACTCCGGACTTTTGCCTTTCGCGGGCAAGTGCTATGCCATCTGAGCTACCCAAGCACGATTGACGCTCCATCCTCACAGCTTTACTTCCGCCAGTACCTCGTCTCCTACTTTCAAAACTTCACAGAAGCTCTCCTGCGAACCTTGCAGAACTAACACTCCTGAAAGAAAGGATATTGCGGAGACATGGCTTAGCCACAGGTCCCGAGTTCGAGTCTCGGTCCCGCACACAGTTTTAATCTACCAGGAAGCAGCGCGCACTGCAGAGTGAAAATCTCATTCCAGGGATTTTCATATGTTATAAATCTCAAAGAAATTAAAGCCTTAAGAACATAGGAAAATGTAGATAATTTCTTTTTTATGTCCGCTTTTTACAAAAGTGATTATTATTATTTTAAAGCTAATCAGTACTTTTAGAAATCCTTCTGTTGAAATGGCTAGACCTGTGTAACCCAGAAGACTTTTACAAATTTTTATTCGCAGTAGTTTCTGATAAAAGTATCTTTCACATGAATAAATCTTGCGTTATTTAAGACAGGGATTACCAACCTGTCCGGACCTTCACAGCTAGCTGTGCCAACAGACACACTGTCCGTCCCCATCAAGTACCTCCTACAGCCTCGGCAACGTAACTCTACAGTTCTGGTAGTGATGAATTTTTTCTTTATTGTTATTTCGTACCCTTCGCTCCATATGCTCGGAGAGGGGTCCAGCCTACATCATTTACAAAAATTAATGAAGACACAACAAAATATTTGTAGATATAAACATTTAAAAAGACTTTAAGGAACAATGTAGGGTTGATTAAAAATGTACAGAGTGCTTTTCTTCGTTTAAAGTTTAAGAAAAAATAAAGCGTCTGACAGGTAAAGATAAAAATATAACAATGATCATTCAACACTTTAAAATGTAAATTAAATGGCAACATTCGTTAAATAGAAACACTGCGCTTTCATTAAAGTGCTGAAGGATCTGCGGCTGGATGAAGAAGCTGTGTGACGATTAATCGCTTGGATGATGGTAGTTTTATATTTATAAACCGTTGGGTGATATCTGTAGAAATAGTGTAGGCGGTAAGGTGGGTATTGGAAAAAAAGGAAAGGAATGATGTGTCTGGTGTGTGGGCAGGGCCGAGGTACCGGGAGAGGAAGGCAGAGAGTGAAATGGGGAAGAAGGAGAGAGGGGGAGCCCTGATGTGGGGTGAGAATAGATGGGGGAGGCTGTAGCTGGGAGTGTGGATGAATATCAGAACGGATTTCATTGTCTGCGAAATGGAGTCGGTTGAAGTTGCGTTGTGAGGGATCTGGAGTGTATGTAAGTGTAGCGACAGTAGGACGTGTTTTTAAAGGCGTGGCAGCATACCAGTGCTGATGATCAGGGGGCAGACAATTGGGTTATTGGAATCTAGTTTGCGGATAGCATAGGAGGCGCAGAGGTGTTGGATATGTGTGAGGAGAGGTGGGAATGTGATGGGAAGGTAGAGGAACGATGTGGAATAAGGGAAACTGATGTTGAAAGCATGGTGTTCGAGGATCTGGAGGAACTAATAGATTTTTGATGGGGTGAAGATGCATGCAACATTTGCATAGGAAAGCATTGGTCGGATCAGTGTTTTGTAGGTGTGATGAAATACAAATCCCATGTTTTATATGTCCTTATTACGTAGTCCAAACTGGGAAGCAATTCGGCAAAACATTTGAGGGACACAGAAAGACATGTGACAGGAATACACAGGTTGGTTGTAAATAAACATTCGCTATATGATTCGGTGTGGACGGAAAACTATTTGCCGTATGGATACACAACTTTATGGGAATGTTATTCAGACTTTGTGCTGCAGTATTAGCTGTGATAATAGTGTCAGTAGTGATTTAACGTTTGACGTCGGTACTGGTACGGTGATGTAGGGATGAAACACAAGAATCAGTGTGCATTACAGCTGCAGACAGTCTGAATAGCACTGGATAAGGTGAGCGTGGCTTTACTCGCAAAGCTGTTTTAGCATAACAACAGTAAGAGTGCTGCTGCTCTTTTCAAGTATCGGAACATTAAAGGTATATGGAAAGGTCCTCTTTCTACACCGCTGTGTGTGTCCGAAGGAATACTGCATCGTTCTTCTAAACATATACGCTCCCATACAACATAGCAATTTTCAATTAAAGAGTCTTCCATTGCAGGGAAATTGCGTAATTCACAACTGCGACTACATTTCATCTAATGTATTAAATAATCATAAGTGTTTGACAGTCGTTACGTTGTTCTACAACACAAAATCTTATAAAGGTACAGTATCGCAGACGATTCGCTGATATTAAGATTGACGTGTATGTCAGTACTTCTCCAAATGAGATTATTCTTTCTTTTCCTTAGTATTTTAAAGTCGTGTTAAGAATCTAGAATAAAGAGCAGTTTGATGACAGTAATGTTAGAGGAAATAAAGAGTTAAAGTGTGAATTTATTTACATCTGAGATTAAATAGCATCCATAATATAAAATTTGGGAATATACGGCGGTGCGCCTGTCTCACGATACTCAAAATCTCGTCCATGTTGATGGCCAACACTATCACTGACCAGTAGCTGACGGAACAGACAGCTTTCACTGCCGAAAAGTTCGTAATCTGACACTACAGGCTTTTGATTCGGAACGGGACTTGGCTCGGAATAACTGTAGCTGGTATTCCGTCCACGAGCGCACGTCACATGCCTACTCAACGCTGTTCACTTCCTCCAGCATCGCGACATACCTCCTACAGCTTTGAGAGGAATTGTAAAAGCCAGAGTCAGGCTGATGCTTTAATGTGGCCGTCCCCTGTCCGTTGGTCTACCCGTGAAGGCGGGTACGACCTACAGCATTGTCACACATTATCCAAAGAGCGAAAGATTCAGCAACACACCTTACGTTTATACTGCCCCGTGTTCTTTAAGGTTTAGTCTTAGAATTACAGTAGCTGATAGAACAGCTGCCAGTGGGGGCACATCGAGAAATGATCTATTACTTTACTGCATCTGTCCACTTTCTTTCCTGGCAGATTTAGATAGAACTACGTCGGAAATAGTTAACATTAGGGCGTGTCGTCACACGATTGTTTTCTTCGTAATGCGTCATACTATCACCTGCTACTGATGTGCATTTTCTCCCTTCAGCACGGTGAAAAGTGAAGCATTCCAGAAACTACTCAGAATTATGAACTGAGGGACCAAAAGGTGATGACAGTAGGGTGCCGATTATAATTATTTTGTGAGGACATCAAAAGGAATGACGAAATCGACTCAGTCATAAGCGAATCAGATGGCAGATTATATTTTACTGTTAGGATACTGAGAAAGTGCAGTCTGTCTGTAAAGGAGACTTTTTACAGAACACTCGTGTGGTCGGTCCTAGAATACTACTCAAGTTGGTGCGGACCGCGGCAAATAGGACTGTCACGGAATGTTGAACGTATACCAGGAAGGAGCACAAATTGTCACCGGGCTGTCACATAGAAGAGCGCCACGGAGGTGTTGGAAAGCCTGTACTGACACAGGCGTGTAGATAAACGTCAACCACATTCCTAAGGAAACTTTCAAAATCTGAAGAAGCGGTTTTAAGTGAGGAATCTAGGAATATACTATAGTCCCCGATCTGTCGGTGCCACAGGAACTGCCAAGACAAAAATTATACTGATCACAGCGACACGGAGATATTTTAGTAGCTAGTTTCCTGAATTCCAGGAGTGAATAAAGTTACGCATCCACGGTTCGATTCTTGGAGGGTTCACAGTTTCTTACTGCTACCGCACCTTCGTCTTACCTCTGCCATATACAGAGTGTTCCATTTGTCTAATGACTGTATGTATGCAGTAGATGGCCGGCAATGAGCTCGCCGTTGCCTGGTCAAGGAGTACTAAATTTAAAATATGTACAAATAAGTGTTGTACTTGTCAGTGTCATGGAGAGGGATGCTGGAAGTGCCTGCCATTCTTTCCACGCATTTCTGACATATACTCAAGAAATTATTCATCACACGATGAAATTCTCTCTGAAAAAATTGAATTAATTGACTCGCGGATATTATCCTTGACTTCCTGTAACGTGTGTGGATTTATATCAATGCGTGGTATCTGTTCTTTCGTACATGTCCGAAAGAACAGATAACATGCAGAATCCGCAGCTATTATACATTACTTGTAAGCTGAAGGTGGAGAGGGGAGGGATGGGAAGTACAGGGATGGTGTAACTGCTGTCAGCTGCATCGGGACATGTTGCGGACATATCCGAAAGAACAGGCACAACGCATTCATATAATTTAATGGGCCTAGCTGGGCAATGCATCCACCTTCTTCAGTGCGGACGCACAAATACGTCAGACCTCCCGTTGGAATCTCGGAAGAGCGAATATGGAGGGAATGGACAGGGGCTGCGGATAGGTGACGCTCGATGGGACTGTGGATCGGCCGTGAGGCGAGTCGAGATGGTCCGTGTAGTTGCAAGAATGCTGTGTTACCATACCTGTCTAGTGACAGGGAGTTCTCGGTTTCGGTTCCAGCTCCGATACATATTTTAACTCGTTGTCACTGATTCCGCGACATTTTGCGATGCAGCTAACAGCAGTGATCCCACCCCGCCCCTCTTTCCTTTCCTTCGTTCGCTTCCCTATCTTCAATGTACGTATAGTGTGCGGATTTGTTGTGTTCACCTTATCCTTTAGTGCTGTCCACAAACATAAATCGCAAGGGATCAAACAGCGACTGTGAGAGGGGCAAATACTGTTGCTAATGATACTGTCATTGAACACTATGTCAAATGTGTGCAAAGAAACATCGGGCATTTGATCCTTTCCCGACCCTGTTGAGAAAACAAGAAGCTTCGTTCACTTTCATTCAGTTCATTAAAAACGATTGCAAAATACTTTGCACATATATTTCACTGTTAACTGTGTCAATTAAAAAATAATTGTGTTATTCTGTCAGCACTAACTGTTCACCACACTCTTATTTTCTCATCGTGAAGACTTTCCGCAAGAAGCAGGACAGGTCAATCGGCGGTAAAATATCAACAATTTTGTGAATCAAGATACCCGTGTAAATGGAACCAAACATCTCTGAAAACAGAATGAGGCAATAATCCATTTCACCATCATTCACTTGTTTCAAAAACCATTCGCAAAACGTAACACTGGGCGTGGGATCACCAGATTTAAGATATTGCAAAAATATTACTTTCTGGGCCTTAGCCTAAGTAACTTGGCGGCTCTGCAAGACATTTGCGTTTGATCTGAAAACTGTCTAAGATCCTTTTTAGAGGAATTCTCCAGGCCGTATGTGGTGTCATCGAGATGAGTTTCTGTGAGCACTGTGCATCGTCGATTATGCTTATTGACAGCGACACCCCCCATTTCATGAAATTTGTTCACTAATTTGTGGACTGCATCGCATTTCGGATTTCGAACACCTGGAAATTTCTGTTCAACTTTTGGACAATCAGAGAGGACTCTGTACGCACATACAAATCGTAAATAAACACTTGTTATGGAATGCAATAATTCGTTGTTGCCATTATAGCGTTCGAAGGTTCCACTATTACACTCGTGATGTTTGTTTCATATTCGCGACGTTTCTCTCACTGTTAGAATAACACTGCCCTCTCACCTGAAGATGGCTTAACGGTTGCCAGCCGAAATATTGGGACAAGAAGTAAACATGATCCGGCTGCAATCCCGAGAACTCACAGAATATTCAGTATGCAGGGAAAACTTCAAGAATTACATCTGCGGATATTTTTTACATTGCTGGATAAGAACAACTTCTGTCTTTGCTGTACCACGTATTGCATATTTACTTACTTTTTGAGTAATGGATACAGTTCGTGAAGTGAGACGGTGAAAGAAATTTCCCCAACAGAAAGAACCTTTGTCCTTCATGCAAAGTCTATAAAGTATTAGTTTACTCTGGATTCTTGACTGAAATGCAGAAGAAGTGGCATGAGTGGGGTTAACGTGTGGTATTTATCAAAGATGTTTCATACCGACTGCCAAATGTTGGTTCACCGACAAAAATGAAGATTGCATACAGCACGAAGACAAAGATCCGAAGCACCGCAGCAGGCTTTGCAGAAGCTGGAAAAAGGAGAAAGGTCTGTAGGTGCTGGATTGGCCTTCACAATCGCCTGACGCTAATACTGTTGAAAATGTATGGTCTTACATCGAAAAGAAATTGCACCGAAAAAAAAAAAAAACAAATGGTTCAAATGGCTCTGGGCACTACCGGACTTAACATCTTAGGTCATCAGTCCTCTAGAACTTTCAACTACTTTAACATAAGTAACCTAAGGATATGACACACATCAATGTCCGAGCCAGGATTCGAACCGGCGACCGTAGCAGTCACTCGGTTCCGGACTGAAGCCCCTAGAACCACTCGGCCACAGCGGCCAGCGCAACGAAAAAACATCTTTATTTTGGCACAGCTATAAATGCAGATTCGACACTTTTGGAGGTCTTCCACGTAAATATGCGGAAAACTTGGTTTCAATCGTACCTAGAAGATGCCAACCAATTATCGACGCTGCAGGTCAATTAAGGTATTATCATTTGTAAATGCATTTTTCTTTGGTTGATATATGATATATGCACTGTGTATGCTTTAGTTTGTTGTCAAACACGTTTTTCTACTCATTAACACGACCGCGATATTACTTAACAGACTGTATTACGCGAGATGTATGTTGAAGCCCTATCAGGATTCCTAACGTGTATTAGAACGACAGTTCTGGATTAGACATATCGTAAAAAGTCTATTTTAATCTAATTCATGTTATCTATTATCCGTAACGTTTTTACAGTATCAAAGATAATGTTCTAAGTATTTATATAATGTTTCTGTATTTATTAGTACGCTTATTGAGTGGAACTTACTTATAATAGCTGCCGTCTGAAACTGGGCGAAGTAAGTCTTCCGCCACCCGACGTCCTGCTGCTATGTTCGTGTTAGGTTATAGCTATAAAAGAGACTAGAGTCCTCGCAATAGGACGTTCGGAATTTGTCTAAGCAATGAACCTATCTAGACTGGAATCTAGTAGGCATTATTCGTCCAAGGAAACCCTCAAAAAGGAGGGAAACACTTTTACGCTAAATAAAAATTCCACCAGTAACATTCTAACCATGCACAGGGTTCAGAATTTCCTACTGAAATCCATCTGTTCTAACATTCATTCTGTTCCGATGTGCACACGTCGGGATTCATATACACTGTAGCACCAGAAATAAAATCTCAGTTACCTTTTCATCTTAAACAATGATGTATTTTTCCACACTCTTCTTATACAGCAGGAATTAGCATTTGTATTTAACTTATTTCGACTTTATCAATTCATCAGCTTTAAGAATTCAAAACTGACAAGACGGCTGACTTTCAAGAACACATTCAATTACCTTCGTACAAAATTCAGTACACGTCTACTTCAATGTTCAATTAATACCAGAAGAATTTATTTAATTTCATTAACTGCTTGTACCCCTAGTCCAGAGAGAGCACTGCACGCAACAGAGCTCACAGCACAGTCTAATATAAGTCGCGACACTCCATCTTGTTTTGGTTACCCACAGCGATAGCAGTGCCGCAAGTGTCCAGCAAGCGAAACTTCTGAATACGAGTGCGGATGCTAACGTTTGTATTGATTTGTAACATACAGTAATTTTTACTGTAGAAAGTGTGTGTAGTGCCATAAAAATCGACAATAACTTAAAAATGACACCACATTTATCATTAATTATTTTTCTAAGTACCTTTGGAGGTACGAAACGATACATCACAGGACAGTTTATTTACGAATTTTATGTAACGTACAAGACATTTTCTGAATAATGTCGTTGTGCTTTAATAACAAAAAAATTGACAATAAATACTACAAGATCCGATGTGTTGCAGAAAGAACACATATATCTACTCAACATAGCACAGTTTTGTCCACTACCTTTTATCGAAATCAATGAATGTGGGACGGAGGAAACGTTTTTGGAATGTAAGACCCACATAATTTAATGTACCAAGTAAGCCACCACAACTGTAGCTTAATACGAAAACCACACAGACGTGATAATAATTAGCCAAAAACAATAAAACTGTTTCCCAGCACAGAGGAAACGAGTCCCACAATTGTTGCTAAAAGTGAGCCACAAACGGCAAGAGTCTTAAACACATTCGCTTTTGAAGCAAAACTAGCTACACTTACAAAAACACTCCGGTATTAGAAAGTCGAGTGAAGTGTAAGAATGGGCCAATCACTAGATTTCAATTAAAATTTTAATTGTCACAGAAAGTGCTTACGATAATAACAACAGGTAACAACAGAAATAAATGCTTCTTATGCATGAAATATGTGTTTATATTTCCTTGCTTTCAGCGGAATAAGCTGCAAATATACACATATTCGAAAGTATTTCAGCATGAACAAGTTGTAGCACATGTCACTTAGTGAGTGTGATTAGGATGTAAGTAAATGTATTTCAGGATAATTCGTGTGTGTTAGTAATTTACTAACGCCTGGAACGCAAGAATTTAAGAACTGTTTCGTTAATGAAGTAAAATATAATTAGAAACGAACACTATGCATGTCAGTGTCTTCTTTCTCACTATCTGGAGCCCTAGTTTCGTTCCTGCTGTCAAACGGTAACAACTTTCACACAAGAGTGTATTGTGACTGTACGTATTAGAATGTCATTAGAGGCGTCACACGGTGTTTTCGGAATTTCATTCATCTCAATGTGAACACCAGCGCCGCACATGTAGAAGCAACATCAAACATGCGACGTTACAGTGGAACCTTCAGTACACGTGTAATCGCGATGCACATTCTTCTTGCACTCCCTCCATTACACTGCACCTCCATGAAGACCTGCCACTAGGTAAAAGCATCTATTACCAATCATATAACATTTTGTCATTCCTTTCCATTATTGCCATGTGATGAGCGTCTCACGTTGTCCATCAAGGAAGGTACGTAAGCGACCTCCTTTGTGGATGAGTTATGTAACAGTAACAGTTGCAGCAACTGTATGATTATGTCTAAATCCACCAAAGTGTAGCAGAAGACGATTCACTTCGTATTTCATTTATACAGCCAGCTTTAAAATTAGTTTTTAAAGTTTGATTTTTTTAACAGTAAGAACCATGAAAAAATACCTATCGGTAACCTCCACTTAATATGAAATTATTGTTCTAAGAATCAGCTTGAGATGCATTCATGTACTAAAAATAAAACTTACATCATATTCTTATTTGTCCCTCACTTATAAAATCGTATAGGAGTCCACACGCTTTTCTGTTCCCTGCTGCCATAAGAGTTATAATGTCTGTTGGTAAAGCAATGCCGAAGGACACCATACACTGCTTTATGTTAATAGTTTCTTCATATCCTGTGTCGCTGCCAAAGGAAATTGCTTAATATCTTCCTCACGGGCTGATTTGCTTGAAGAAGATGTGATCATGTTGAGGCGGTAGAGATGTTGTCGGAACCCTGCGTCATTGAATTGCAGCAGTGCCATTGCTACTGTACCTCTTGCTGTGTCAGCAATTTTGGTGCCAAAGATGTGATAGCAGATTAGCTCCCTTTCTGGTCGTGTTTCTAGTACTTATGGTTTGTGGTAGATCGCTGGGTGGCTCTTTATCATGCGTGTGAGTGTACAACATATTTAAATTGCTGTGTGAATTGTACAGTACTGGTAAGTTATCGAACAGGTGTAGTGAGATATGCGGTGAGAGATGCTTTTTAACTGATGTGTATTAGCTACTTTAAATTAGCTACTGATATTAGTTGTATAAATCTCTTATTCACCTGTATTGTGATTTCAGCTTTGTTAACAGATGGTCCTCAACTCTAATCCTCATAGTTTTAAAGTAAAGACGAGTTCTCGCTTTCATTTTGTGTACACGTTGGACCTAAACTCCAATGACAAAATCTGGAGGGATGTTCAGCGATATGTTTCGCGAGTATGTTGGTACAAGTCTCACTCGGGCTCCAGTGGTTCTTTAGAGAGCAACAATATACCTATGATATACTATATTTCCTACCCAAGTTAGCTTAGTTTTCTTAAAAGTAGCTTCGCAGCTGTGAAAATCCCAGTAATATGGAATAGCAAAACGTATAACACAAAGCACAGATCATTGAAACAACAATCAACTGGAAAAGTTCGCGATGTGGTTACAGTCGCTGGAGGATCACTGAGAATAGGGTCGTCGTACCGCTCTTCCACTATATTCAGTGAACCCATGGATATAGGCATTCTGTTCGTCAGTGAATCCATCCATACGGTTGCGTACCGTTGTTATAATAAACAAACCAGAGGTAGAACTGAGCGGTGCTGCAGGCAAGCTTGAAGTCGAATTGCAGTGTGACGATTACGTGGTCAACAGCAGGTACCGTAATTGAATGGAACAAGTTTGTCTCCAAACGACTCACAAAGCGCGCACTATGGGCACTTGCAGTGTGGTGACAAAGAATCAAACGAAATGCAACTGGTCTGTACGGGCCACTGGAGACGAGCGGTCCCTTATATCAAAATTCTTAGAAAATATCCGTGAACCTCCTTCTAAGTTTTGTTGTGGAAGTTCGGATTCGCCTTATACAAGCGTCGGTTACAGATTCATTTATAGAAGTGTCATCTACTAAGACGATGCCTTTTCAAATGGTTCAAATGGCTCCGAGCACTATGGGACTCAACTGCTGAGGTCATTAGTCCCCTAGAACTCAGAACTAGTTAAACCTAACTAACCTAAGGACATCACAAACATCCATGCCCGAGGCAGGATTCGAACCTGCGATCGTAGCGGTCTTGCGGTTCCGATGCCTTTTCACTTGATTTCATTGTGAGCATTTATTTATTCCATTTATACATACACTCTAAGACAAAGAAAAACGTACGAAGGACTTATGAGAATTGGCCAGAAATCAATATTCATACAGTTGTCGAAGGAGAATATAAAATTGTAACTCTGGGGGGCCTATGGAAGAATGTGTGACGCTGCAACACGGTTTCACTTGGACAGATGGCAAGGACAATAAACGGAGGACATGTCGATATCGGGACATAAAGTCTTTGCGAATTTCATTCCGTATACTCAGCTGGACAATAACTATGCCTTCCAGAGACGCACGTGAACAATATACACAGATGTCTGCATACAAAAGAAGATGTGTAGTTATGTTCAAAGAAGCCGGTTGGAGTAATCGGTGTACCGCTAGACATTTCAAAAGAACCGATGCCTCTATCCGATGATGTTGGCGGGAATGAGAGAACCACGGCCGAATATATAGTCAAGAGAGACGACAGAACGCGAGGACCGATAAATCGTCAGAGAGGCACTGGGAGCCCCCAATCCATCATTATTATTCATCCGACGTACAACTGGTGCTTCAGTGACCACAAGGACCATTATAGCCATCTCCCAGAAAGATGGCTGGGCTGATGACGCCTCTTGCGCTAGCTACTGTTGACCTCTGTACCCTAAAATGCCCATTCGCAATGGTGTAGAGCACGTTCGGTCAGGAAAGTCATTGACTGGAGGATAATAATGTTTTTGGCGTAACTCTAGCTTCGAATAAAGCCCGGGTCACCAGAAGTGTCTGGAGACGCCATGGACGAAGTGGGATACCACCCTACACACGCCCGCCATTTCTTTCATAGCAGGATCCGTTTGCTGTCATTCGTGGCACACTTGTAGCACACTTCATTTTTTACCCTTCATGGCAAGCTATCCTGGGATTACGTTTCAGCAAGACAATGCAACCCCACACACAGCTTGTCTCCTTGTTTGCCAAGCACGACCTAGGCCAGAAAGGTGGCCGGATATTTCCCCATTTGAGAATGTTTGGACCTTTAGGGGCCCGGCTCTCCAACCAACTCTGGATTTAGACGATCCAAGTGCCAGTTGGATGGAATTTGGGATGATATCCCTGAGGAGGACATCCAACCACTCTATCAATCAATGCCAAGACGAATAAATGCTTGCATAAGGGCCTTAGGTGGACCAACGCATTATTGACTTACTCAATTTACGAAGCTAGTCGTCTTGAATAAATCATCCAATGTTCCTGAAATTATGGTTTGTTTGTCTGTACATGTGCATCATATGTAACGATTTCCACCCTGTTTGGACAATTTCTTGGTGGTGCCTCGTCTTTTTTGTCCTAGAGTGTACAAATTTTCCTTGTCTGAAAATATAAGACAAATTTTAGAACTAGATCACATTTATTTTATCGTTTTCAACGTATCACCTTATATTACGTTTCGCTAGAAATATTTCCATTTTTCATGAAAATTAGTTCTGTTCAGACTTCAGCAATCTCAGCAGAGAAAGTATCCTTCTTTACTGTAGTTCATACAACATATTTGTTACTGTGACACAGACGATGCCCCATAATTAAATTCCTTCCAGTCTACCTCCAGATCACTAGAGCAGCGTCTTCCAACGCACAGACACAACTTACAGGACAGCGTGTACCGGCCAGATATAACGGTTGGACTGGGACTCCGCCCCTTGAAGAGGCTAAATGTAAAAGTTTAACGCAGCGCGCATCGGGTCTTCATTTGACTTTCAATTTCCGCACCTGATGCAGGCGGGAGTTCCTGGGCGGGGCAAATGGCACGCCATGCTCTCTCTTTGAACTGAAATACCTTTCGCCTCCCCGTGCCGGCCGCGTCGGGGAACTTGCGCCAAAGCGCAGAGTTACGCCGGCACAACTCTTGCAATGTATTCACCTCTGGCGCTTATTCTCTTTCTCCCACTACTTACCGTTTTCATCGTAATGGTGTGCCTCGGACGATAAGTTCCTGTGCTACAACGGCTGACAATAACTATGGCCGTCACAGTTTTAATTATAAGTTTCATGTTCATCGCCGTTCTTTTTTCAGACACTGTCGCGTTGCTAAGAATATAGATTTGGACAATGGGACATTTCACTTGATGAGAGAGAAACCTACCTCGAAAATCTCAAATCACTCCGCTCCCTACTACGACCAAAATTAAACCGTTTGGAATGAGTGGACGTAGCCGGCCGGTGTGGCCGTGCGGTTTAGACGCTTCAGTCTGGAACCGCGTGACCGCTACGGTCGCAGGTTCGAATCCTGCCTCGGGCATGGATGTGTGTGATGTCCTTAGGTTAGTTAGGTTTAATTAGTTCTAAGTTCTAGGCGACTGATGACCTCAGAAGTTAAGTCGCATAGTGCTCAGAACCATTTGAACCATTTTTTTAATGAGTGGACGTACTGTCACCGAGAAACACAGTGGCAGTCTTGTAAAATCTTTTTGTTATACATTTTAGCCTGCGATCACACGTTAGTGTCTTGAAAGGAGGGTACAAGATGAACATCAACAAAAGCAAAACGAGGTTAATGGAATGTAGTCGAATTAAGTCGGGTGATGCTGAGGGAATTAGATAGAAAATTAGACACTGAAGGTAGTAAAGGTGTTTTGCTATTTGGGGGGCAAAATAACTGATGATGGTCGAAGTAGAGAGGATATAAAATGTAGATTGGCAATGGCAAGGAAAGCGTTTCGGAAGAAGAAAAATTTGTTAACATCGAGTATAGATTTAAATGTCAGGAAGCCGTTTCTGAAAGTATTTGTATGGAGTGTAGCCATGTATGGAAGTGAAACGTGGACGATAAATAGTTTGGACAAGAAGAGAATAGAAGCTTTCGAAATGTGGTGCTACAGAAGATTGCTGAAGATTAGATGGGTAGATCACATAACTAATGAGAAGGTATTGAATAGAATTGGGGAGAAGAGGGGTTTGTGGCACAAATTGACTAGAAGAAGGGATCGGTTGGTAGTACATGTTCAGAGGCATCAAGGGATCACCAGTTTAATATTGGAGGGCATCGTGGATAGTAAAAGTCGTAGATGGAGACTAATAGATGAATACACTAAGCAGATTCAGAAGGATGTAGGCTGCAGTACGTACTGGGAGATGAAGAGGCTTGCACAGGATAGAGTAGCATGGAGAGCTGCATTAAACCAGTCTCAGGACTGAAGACCACAACAACAACATCACTCGTTAGATGAAGGCAAAAAGTGGAAACGGTTCATGATACTGAAGAATAGCCAGGTGTATACCTCGACATGCTATAATGTCAGTCCTAATAAAAGTACTGTATTTATTATTTTCTCTTAAATATTCCGATTGTATTTACATATATTACGGTAATACAGAAAGAAACAAGCTGGAGACTGTAAAATGGAAACCGCTCAGGGGACCATAGGAAGAAGATGTGCTTCCTGCAAGAGCGCTGAGGCTCCGAACGAGCATCCAGACCAGGGCTGTTGAAGTATCGCTCTGTGGAGTAGCGTGATGCCGCTACTTGCTCCTGCTACGTCGTAGCTGAGCGAGCGGCAGCGCGGAGCACTTGACTGTTCGCTTGACAGTGACAGCCAAGAGGCGCCGCGCAAAACTGCCTATTCTGCTTTTGTAGAAGACTGTGGCGTTATAAATAGAAGACAGCATTTGAAATTGTTTAGTCACAAGTAAATCAATGCTCTCGTGAACATTTGGGGATATGGGCACTAAAGAAACTGTAAAAAGGAGCTACAGTTCTCATTAAACATGTTGAACATTTAGTGAAGACGCTAATTACAATAGTATTAATACCAAAGAGATTTTCGAATTCAACAAAACACTGCCGTTAAATGAAGGAGAATAGGAATGTAAATACACACTGAATTTGAAAGTTAACGAGTGGTCTAAGGCGCTGCAGTCATGGACTGGGCATGGGCGTGTGTTTTTGTCTTTAGGATAATTTAGGTTAAGTAGTGTGTAAGCTTCGGGACTGATGACCGTAGCAGTTAAGTCCCATAAGATTTCACACACATTTGAACATTTGAACATGTTTGAAAGGTAATTGATAAAGGCAAACTGGAAGGCAAAACAAGGAAACTGAATCACAAAGAAAGTATACGAAATCAATCCACCTCAGCTTTCTATTGCTGATTTCTACATTTATTTACTCTTCTTTGAGTAAGATCTGCAATGTTGGGAATGACTGACTCAGCACAACTCAGGTTCAGAAAACATTTCAGATGATAATCTGATATGGAGCATCTCAGTCGTGTTTTGCACAGTTTCATTATGGAAAAGAAATGCTCACAGTTGTGCGTTGATACGAACAGACTAAGCATCTGTGCTGCATGTCTATGAACTTTTGGGTAACGTTTCAGTGTCAAATGTTTGTAAAAATCACTGTAAGTCTTTCTACTCTGATGTCTATATTTCAATTCGTAATCGCACTGAAGACCATTTGGTGAGTGTGGCTTAGAGAATCGACGTGCACAGAGTACAAAGTAACAAAAATTCCTAAATCTGTTTGAAAGTGTGAACTATCAGTGAATATTGTTTCAAATTCAGTACGCAATTTTCTAAAAGATCTACATATTCTATAAAATCTGCAAGACTGGCAGCGTTCATTAATTCTTGCAGTTTCGGAGAGTAACAGCAGTTTCTAGCCTCCAGGAGCCTTCTTCAGAGCGACAGTTTCATCTTGAATGCGGTTACTTTAGTAAAAGGTTTGTGTAGGTCCTAGCTCACATTTTTTCAAGCTATCTCACTGTTTGACTTACTTCTTGAAACAAAAAGTTCACTATCTTGTAAAAGCTACACAAACCATCTACTATAGTCCAAAATTCATGTCTAACTCACTCATTTTCATTTATAAAACTCTCATTTTATTATAAATTACTTGGAAAAATGAAGAAAAAAAGCCAATTTTGACTTATTGCTCGTACATTCTTTGTTACAAAAAAATAATTTTTTTTCACAAAAGGTGAATATAGGATAACAGATTTAATGTTTTGCACCAAAGAAAATAAATTCAATATTTTCTGAAAAATTGTGAATATATCAAAGTCGATAAACCTGTTTGTATTTTATTACATGTTCTACTCCATACCTGCAGTTTGTCATATACTTACTGGCTCACAAGTTCATTGTATTTCATTATAAAAGGTGAACATCAGAGAATAAATAAAAACGGTTTTTATATGTTCTGTTCTTCACCCAAAATTTTCCTTATTCTTTCTCCTTGAGCAGCCATAATGATGATATGAAATGTTGATTTTTATGTTTTTTCCCAAATGATTTCTTGACGGTAGTTCTGCTACATTCACATGTAACTTTTAATTTCATGTATTACAGGCTTTCGTTTGCTTTGCTTAGAACAGCTCAGTGTCAGTTAGAGTGTCAGTGACAGAGCTGCTAGAGTTCCTGCTGCTAATATGACGAGTACACCATTAATTACATGTTTTTTACGAGTTTCAAACAGGAGTGACTTCATTAATGGATAGACACTCTGATTGCTGTGTACAGATGCGAGTTGAGTTGCTGACCCTTCGCTCACAGCTCCAGGCTCCTTTGGCTTCTGTCACACAGCTTGAGGCTGCTGCTAAGGGGCATCACTGTTGGGGGGAGGGGGGGGGGGGAGCGGATGCGGTCATGCAAGGGACGTCGAACATGAGCCACACGTCCCCCAATCGGTCCACTGCTGTGGCTGCCCCAGGTACTGCCTGCACTGAGGTTAACCCCTCACCTGTGGTCAGTGGGAGATCATTCCAAAGCCTTAGGCAGCGAAAGACTTTCTGAGGGTCTGATCATAGGGCCTCCCCAGTTCGTTTGACGAACGGGTTTCGGGCATTATCTGTGGCTGATGAAGTCTCTGAGCCAGATGTAGTCATCCAGCCCGTTCCAGAGGGAGCTTCTCAGCCTTTAAGATCTGGGCATCCACAGAGGGTGGGTTTGCTGGTAGTTGGGAGCTCCAACTTTAGGCACGTAATGGGACCCCGTAGGAAAATTGCACAACGAAACTTTGTCTCAGAATCTGGCAGAAAACCCAAAGACATTCTGGTCATACATAAAGCACACCAATGGCAAGAAGCAATCAATACATTCAGTCCACCATAACAATGGTGAAGTCACTGATGACAGTGCCACTAAAGCAGACTTATTAAAACGGTTTTCCGAAACTTCTTCGCCAAAGAAGACGAAGTAAATATTTCTGAATTCCAGTCAAGAACAACAGCCAATATGATATACATGGAAGTAAATATCCTTGCTGCAGCGAAGCAGCTTAAATCACTTAATAAAGGAAAGGCCTCCGACCCAGGTTGTATACCAGTCAGGTTCGTTTCACAGTATGCTGATGCAATAGCTCCATATTTAGCCGTTATATACAACCGCTCGCTCACAGAAAGTTCAGTACCTAAAGACTGGAAAATTTCTCAAGTCACACCAATACCCAGAAAGGGAAATAGGAGTGGTCCGCTGAATTACAGGCCCATATCACTAACGTCGATTTGCAGTAGGGTTTTGGAACGTATACGGTGTTCGAACATTATGAATTACCTCGAAGAAAATGATCTATGGACGCATAGTCAGCACGGATTCAGGAAGCATCGCTATTGTGAAACACAACTAGCTCTTTATATTCATGAAGTAATGAGTGCTATCGACAGGGGATATCAAATTAATTCCAATTTTTAGATTTGCAGGAGGCTTTTGACACCGTTCCTCACAAGTGTCTTCTAATAGAACTGCGTGCCTATGGGATATCGCCTCAGTTGTGCGACTGGATTAGTGATTTCCTATCAGAAAGATTACAGTTCGTAGTAATAGACGGAAACTGATCGACTAAAGCGGGAGTAATATCCGGCGTTTCCCAAGGGCGTGTTATAGGCCCTCTATATCTACATCTACATATATACCCCGCTAGCCACCAAGCGGTGTGTGGCGGAGGGCACTATTCGCGCCAAAGTCATATTTCCCCTCCTGTTTCACTCGTGGATCACGCGAGTGAAAAACGACTGTCTGAATACCTCAGTACGAGCTCTAATTTCCCTTATTTTGAATGGTGGTCATAGCGCGATTTGAAAGTTTGTGGTAATAATATATTCTCTACATCCTCGGCGAAGATTGGATTTTGGAATGTAGTGAGCAGCTTCTTCCGTTTAACACGTCATCTATCTGCAAGTGTGTTCCACTTCAAACTTTCTATGAGATTTTTAACGCTCTCGCGATGGCTAAATACACCAGTCACGAATCTTGCCTCTCTTCTTTGGACCTTCTCAATCTCTTGAATCAGACCCAACTGGTAAGGCTCCCATACAGACGAACAATACTCCAAGACTGGACGTACTAAAGTATCGTAAGCAATTTCCTTTGTTGAAGGACTGCGTCGCTTCAGGATTCTACCAATAGACCGCAATCTAGAGCTCGCCTTACCCGTTACTTGTGTAATCTGATCGTTCCATTTGACATCATTTCCAATAGTCACACCCAGATACGTGACGGATGTTACTGCTTCCAAAGACGGGGCATTTATTTTGTACTCATACATTAATGGGGGTTTTCGCATTGTTATACGCAGTAGGTTACACTTGCTAATATTGAGAGGTAACTGCCAGTCATTACACCACTCATTTATTTTCTGGAAATTTTCTTTGATTTGTTCACTACTTTCGTGTGATACTACTCTCCTGTAGACTACAGCATCATCGGCAAACAGTCTAATGCCGTGGCCAATACCATCAACCAGATCGTTTATGTAAATCGTAAAAAGCAGCATCCCTACTACGCTGCCCTGGGGCATACCTGAAGTTACGCTTGTTTCTGATTAAGTCACCCCGTTCAGGACGACATACTGCTCCTTGTCTGTTAGAAAACTTTCTATCCATCCGCATGTGTCATCGGATAGACAGTAAGAGCGTACTTTTTGGAGTAAGCGACAGCGAGGAACTGAGTCAAACACCTTGCGAAAGTCGAGGAATAATGGCAACAATCTGGGAGCCGGTGTCTAGAGCCTGTTGTATATCATCCACAAAGAGGACCAGCTGTGTCTCGTGTGACCGCTGTTTCCTAAAACCGTGCTGGTTTCTGCAGATGAGCTTCTCAGAGTCTAGAAATGTCATTAGGACTGAACACAAAATATGTTCCATGATTCTACAACAAATCGATGTCAGTGAAATTTCCCAGTAATTATGTGGATCCGATTTTCTACCCTTTTTACAGATTGCTATGACCTGGGCCTTCTTCCAGTCCCGTGGACTCTCCGCTCTTTCATTGGTCTCTGATAGATGTTGGATACGAATGGTGCTATGTTCGTAGCATAGTCAACATAAAAACTTACGGGGATATCATCTGGGCCAGATGCCTTCCTGGCATCTAAGGATCTTAACTGTTTGACAATCCCAGATATACTAAACACTATGTCAGCCGTCCCTGCGTTTTTTCGACAGTTGAAAGGGGAAACGGTGCTGCAGTCCTCAACCGTAAACGAGTTTTTGAAACCTACGTTTAGAAAGCGGCCTTCTCTTTATCATTTTCTGTTACATTACTCGCACTGTCAGCAAGAGAAGGTATTGAATTGTTTGTAGCGTTCATAGATTTAACGTACGACCAAAATTTTTTGGGGTTATTTTTAGAATCTAAAGATAAAATATTGCTTTCAAATTCGTTAAAAGATTCTCTCATTCACCTTTCGACAGCTGTTGTCATTTCGCATGATTTCTGTTTGTTAGCGCGGCAGTGACTACGTTTAAAACGACTGACCAAGATTCTCTGTTTCCTCAGCAACTTCCTAATATTTTTGTTGAACTAAAATGGCTCCTTTCCCTCTCCTAATTTTTTGCTAGGCACATATTTCTCTAGCACGTGGCGGACAATACCTTTTAACTCCGACCAAAGATGCTCAATACCTCTGTGTCCCGCAGTGAGTTCTTGGAGCTGACTATGAAGATATTAATTAATAACACTTTTATTTGCTTTCCCAAACAAGAATACTCTACGCTGTTTCTTCGGTTTTTTTGGCAACTTCAACAGGCATAGAAGCCACAACGACATTATGGTCGGTAATACCTTCTTCTAGATTAACTTCCTCAAAAAGATCAGGTCTGTTTGTCCCCAAGATATCTAATATGTTCCCATCTCGAGTTGGTTTTCTAACGAATTGCTAAGGATGTATGTTGAGAGCAGTTTCTTCACACGACTCTTTGCTTCTGCCCCCAGTGATAAACGTGTAGTTTTCCTAGACAATGGACACCTGATTAAAGTCCCCACCTATAACTAATGGATAATTTGGATATTTACTTCCTATGTCATCAAGACGTTCCCTGAAACGTTCTGCGACGTTTGTTGCGGATGCTGGTGGTCTATAAAAACATCCTAATGCAGTGGTCACTTCTTGTCTGATTGACAGCTTTATACAGTAGAGATAGGTCGTTCGCGAACTAACGGGTCCAAAGGAACGGTCCACCAAGAAGAATGGAACGAGTGAGGAACGAATTCTAAAGAACGGCCTTTCATAGTTCACTTCGGTCGCGGCTTTCTACTTTTAGTTCCCGCGAACGGGAAACGATTGGTCTCCTTCCCGCAACGGAATTCGACCGGTCTCGTTCCAGCCTCAGTCCCGTTCCCGTCTGTCTCGGTCTCGATCTCGGTCGCGGCCCTCTACTTATAGTTCCCGGGAACGGCACGTCGGCAGGTCTCGTCCCCGAACGGCACGTGGGCCGGTGTCGTTCCAGCCTCAGTTTCGTTCCCGTCTGTCTCGGTCTCGAGCTCGCTCTGCCGGACTAGTCCTTCCCATGGCCACCCGTCGCAATTCCACCGCCGATTGCTCATAGTTAGTTCATTATCGAGTTGTTGTTCGCTTCGTTCGCTTCGGAACCCCATTGTAGATCTGTTTCAAACCTTTTTTGAACTCTGAACTTCTGGTTCTTTTAGTATTCTATTCAGCGTCCACGATCGGTAAATAACATGTATTTTACAATTACTTCAGTTACATAAAAATAATGTGGTAGGTAATACATACATCTTTTCAGGTAACAAAACGGCGTGTCAGCTTACTCCACTATTTCGATAAACAGCAGAAGAAATACTTGTAAAAAGGTAAGATTTTTTGTTAGTACACATGCAAAGGACGTCGGCACGCTACAAACGAAAGGCCATTTTCCGTCTCTTTTTGATCCAAGGTAAGAGAACATGTTCATTGTTATGGAAGGCAGACAGAACCGAATGAAGCCTGCGCTTCGTAATCGAGTGTATGGTGTCACATTTTGTAAAGAGAATATGATAACTCCACACTATTATTTCAGTGGTACAGGGTGGCGCACGAAAAATCGGTCCCGAGTACTAGACTGCTCATTGTAGCTTACCAATCGTCATCTACTGTTTCGAAGTTGTTTGCATTAGCTTATTTGTTCTTTCTTCACTGAGTAATCATTACATGTTTATTTATTCTGCTCGTAGTGGTCAACAAATCGTGCGTAATTGGTTAGCAGTCTGTACTCGGGGCCGGTTTTTCGTGCACCACTTTATATTATTTCACTGCGATCAGCCACAGAACGCTGCAGTTGGCTAAACGATATGTTTTGCAGAATCACGAAAAGTACAAGTGTTTGGGAATTCTGTTATGAACAAAATCTCTGTACTCCAAGGGGGAAGGCAAGTGCCCCTCTTGGCGCCTTCCATCTTCAGTCACCTATGCTACTAAATTTCAGTTATCATAAGAACCTTATACCAAGCACAATGAAGGTGAACTAGTAAAAATGAACTGTTCCCAAAAACGAACGCTCACCGGTGAACTAATTCCCAAGGATGAACGACTTTGAACATCTCTATAATACAGATTATTTCACAGTCCGACCCAGCATCGAACTCAACAGTGCTTAAACAGCTATTAACTGCAATGAACACACCACCTCCCATGGCATCAATCCTAACGTTCCTAAACATTGTCCAACCCGAGTTCAAAATTTCACTGCTATTGATGTCTGGCTTCAACCAGCTTTCAGTACCAAATAAAATATTGGTATAACTACTGTTTATTTATGAGAGTAACTCGGGGATCTTGCTACAGACACTTCGACAATTTACTAATGTGAGATTTAGCATGTTTAAATCCTTTGTAATGATCTGTTTAGGCGAACTAACAAATTTTACAGCTGGCACACCCAAATAAGTGTCATGAACTTCTAGTTTTTCAGGCTAATGTTTTGTTTCCTGTGAGAAGGAAACTAATCTAAAAAAAAACCATGTGCACGCCACAAGTACTGTGCTACCCATGTAGCTGCTTCCTGTGTATAGTGCACCCCTCATCTCTCAAGGGGCGTCCTACAACCTTCCACCCTGTAGCGTTGGTCGAGGAATCTACAACCAGTTTCGTCACAGAGTCGATGTAGCCTCTGGTTTAGATTCTCCACTTAATTCCAAACCAGAGGACCCCAGTACATCCTGGGTATGATGCTGCGAATCATCAGCTTGGCTTCCATTCCTTCGAGAAATGGAAGCCGCCTTCGCCAATTTAGCCAGCCATCTAAAGGACCCAAGGATTTCCTCGGAACCCTGATGACTGGCATCATTGGTGCCAACTTGTGCAACAATGTGCAGCTAACTGCACCCTGCACACTCGAAAGTGATTCTTATTTAACAGATATTTAAAAATTAAGTACAAGATGATACTCCATTCTTATTTTTCATATATTGTAAAAGAAATCCCTACATTCATTATTGTGTGTATCTTTATGTGGAGGATTTATGCAAAAACAAGTTAAATCTATAATTTCTAGACAACTATTACATTTCTTTCAATTTGTGTCAGTTTCTTGTTTTCATCATTCTTCACTGATGATAATATTTTCGAATAGTTTTCACTTGAAATTTGTTGCAAATGATATTTATAATAACACATAGAAATATTGTTTTAACATACACAAGGAACTTGTCTACTGATGTAATTTTTGACATGATATTCATTTACACATTAACTACACATCATCCTATAAACATGTTCTGTGTATTTCTATGAAGTAAAATTATCAATCCACTTTTCAGTGTTACAATATTTACACTATTTGGTATGGACTACTTCAATTAGCATAGAAAAAATTTTATTAGAAATGTGAAAAAGAAAATTTTCTAAGTTTTCTACTGTATCTTTTATTATATTTATCAACAAAAGAACTAATGTTGTACATTTAGTACCACACAAAGATAAATCAAATGCTCCAGCTCCAACTACTTTTTTGAGAATTTTGTATTTTCATAGAAAGGGCCATCCTTGAAAAATACAACAATTCCTTAGTGTATCGGAATGCATAGTTCATTCTCATTGGTAACCCTGAGTTCTCTATTATAACTTCTCATAATTTGTATGTAAAATTACATTCAGTTAATTCCACATAGAACAGTTCATTACAGAATAAGAATGTACTGCTTGAATAAGTGTTGACTACACCATTTAATAATAAGTTCTCCTGTCCCAGATAAAGACTTTTGATACCACAAAATTAATTGTGATGTTTGTATATTTGTCTTGTATATCATATTGTCAAAAACTAACACAACTTCACCACTTAGTCTTTGATATACCCATCCATTTGTAAATTTTAACCAATTAGTTATTAATTGCAAATTAATAGCATCACCTACCCATCCCCAATTCTAATAAAAGTATACAAAACTCCATTCCTAATTACTAAGACATCAAACTTATTAATTTCACATAATGCTTTGACTGATTCATTTGAAATAATTGTTGGCACAATTTATTTAGATTTTGGTCTAGTTCTTTGTGTTGTTACCTTTTTACTATACAAACTTAAAATAACATCGATCTCATCTTGAAATAATTCTAACAAGTATAATATAAATGGCTTACAGATTCATAAAGGTCTGAATGATAAAAACCCAGTGCATGACCAATTTTGTGAGCTAAAACTCCAAATAAATTTGTTTTATAGTTTGGTACATTTTCTCCATTTATGTATAGCACATCTCAACTTTATCCATATGTATTCCCACAGAATCATTATTCATATTTGGAAAGAGTGCATGACCTAACACATTGCCTTTTCCATCTAGACCCTTTGCACATTGATGACCAGATCTTTCATAAGTATGAATTCGTCTTTTACTTGTGATTAACATATTGCGATTAACATCACAAACAATCTGAATAACAACATATTTTTGCCATAAATGAAATGTTTCTTCTAACGTTCTTTTATTACCTCCTTTGTAATTCCATTTCGCATTTTTCTTACTCCATTTAAGCATACCAGTTCTATAACTACGAAATGAATATCTTACACCACCTCTAGGCCTGTTCAAAAATTTTCAGTTTTCTTCAATTAGCTCACTTGCTACCTGAAGACTATGTGTCAGTTGAAATAACATTTATGATTCTCTTAATAAATCATCACTCACTTGAAACATTTCAGTTGTTGATGGAATACTGAAATAACCAAAATCAAATAAATGTTTTCCCTCATAATTTTTGTCATTAGTATTTATTATTTCCATAACAACAATCGCAGAAGTAACTCTATTAAACAGTATATACTCTTAAAGTATTATAATATTTAATATTATTCATTTTATTCTAATTAAAATAAAAAATTTAATGAAAAAGATTTATAATAAATGGAGTCAGTCATATATCTTGTGAACAAGAAGCTTGCAGATATCCGCTAGCAAATATTAATGATTATTGATGAAAATAATGTTCCCTGGTTTAAAGGAAAAGATATTGCTCATATATAATAATATAAAGACACTGATATAGCAATTGAAAACAGAAGATAATGAAAATAAAATAAAATAAAATACGAAGATACTTTAATGCCTACCTCAATTGCAAGGTTAAAACATAATGAAAAATCTTCACGAAATACTAATTAATCTGGACTGTATTATTTAATGCTAAAATCTAAAAAAGAAATAGCAAAAAATTTAAAAAATAGGTTACCCATGATGTTTTTCCCTCAATGAGAAAGATGGGTGAATATAAAATGAAAGATCAAATAACACATATAGAAAATATAAACAAAATTAAAGCTGATGGAATGAAAATTAGAGATATTCATATAGATCATTTAACTGAAACAGTTGATAATGCTTTAGATAAAATACAAGATAGAAACAAGAAATAATATCACCTCGTTTTGATTCTCAGAGAGGTTATGAAATTTAAGACCAACCTATGTTCTTTTAAAATTGTTCAGTGAGGGCTGTGAATGTAATTATTAGTTCATTAGAATTCTATGACAAAATATAGGAAAGTGGTTGTACAGAATCGAAGATAGACAATCTAATGGTGAAGGAATCTTAATACTCAATTATAAATCTAACACACTACATTTATACCAAAGAATGAAAGAATTGTTTGCTGATATAATTATTTTATTATTTTGATGACTATACACAAGAAAAAATAATGATATAATTACTATTCACTCAAAATTGGCATTGAATTCTATTAGTAAGTTTCTACACAATGGACATTTCATATATTTTTCTTTATCCATTCAACACAATCTTTATGAAAAACATGGTTACAGTTTGTTTTCAGAAATTGATGATTTTCATTACTTAAGCATTTAGAACAAGCATTGTTTTCAGATTGTTCTGGTAGTTTATAAGGTTTAAATCATTCTTCTAAGAATGATTTAGATAGTTCTTGATATTTCAAAACATACCCAATAAACTTTATTTTCGAATCCACTTATAAAGTTTTCAGATAATTTTTGATCACTTGATATTCCATCCCAACCAAATTAATCATGAAATACTCTCATAAAATACACGTGTATATGCTAAAACACTGATAAATAACCCCAGTTTAATTCTCTAAGAATTTCGATTGAATTTTTTTGCCTGCCTGACATTTCTTTCCAGTCTACTTTATCGTGAAATTCTCTCATATCATCTTTCGATAACTCTTGTCCACCGGATATATATTTCCAATTAACTTTGTATTGAAATTCCCTCATAAAATCTTGAGATGAATTTTGATAACTTGAAATGTTTATCTTGAAATCCTCTCATAAAATCTTTAGATAATCTTTGATCAGTTGATATTTTGCTGTAAATTAATTTATGTTTAAATACTGGTAAAAATCTTTACACAACAATTTAAAATTATATATATATATATATAATATATATATATATATATATATATATAGTTGCAACTTACTTTATCTTGTTATTCTCTCCTGAAATCTTTGGAAAATTTTTTGTATCTTGATATATTATTCCAATCTAATTGATCTTGAAATGCTCTTATAAAATATTTTGATATTTAACGATTTCTTAGTATAAATTCCCATTCTTATTTGTCATGGAAATTGTCTTATAAATGTTAAAGATGTACTATAATATCTTGAAATTAAATGTTTAAATTCATTTTCACAAAATGGATATTTCTGTTTAATATGATCTACTACTACATCACCATTTGTTTCATGTGTTAAATACAACTTATGTAATTGTCTAAAATATAAATTTATACACAGAAGATGAATGGTTTCATTAAATTGTTTTTGTTTAGTTTTGATACATTCATTTCGTCGATAATATTATGGTTATAAATAAGTTCAATAAATTGTTGTTTGTTTAGTTTGAATAACTTTCAAGTCCTCGTTCTTTAGCACTGGTTTTTAATTCTTTGTCTTTTCGACTATTTAGACTCAATATTTATTAGATATAATTATTATTAGCCTCATAAAAGATGTAAGTTTTTACCCATGTACAGTGATATAGACTTAATGTTTTAGTCAGTGAGTAGTGTCCCACTCACCAGGAAAATAAAAGAGATAAAAACTAATTTAATTTTATATGATATATATCTAGTAAAAATTTCTTTTAATAAATGGCAGCTATTGCTAGTACGTCTAATTCACTCATCTGTGCTGAATATTTTTTAATTTATTCAGGGAAAAGTTATGAATTAATTTTAGGAAGTTGGTTTGAAGATATTTGGCTTCCTTTATTCAAGTAAAAAATGTTTTGATTAATAATGGGATTTTATGTTTTATTCATTATGAAATTTCAGGTTCCCCCAATCCAGCATATGGAATAACAAGTAAAAGAAAAGGACTCTTTTGTCATTTTTCTAAATCTTTGTTATCTCTGTGTGCATGGTGATGTGGTTTACGTACATTATCTAGTTGATTAATTCCTTTATCACCTCTAGATAATCAGTCTTCTAATTTCGTTCCAGGACCACTGTCATTATAGTCAGGAAGATATATTTCGAATGGTAATTTGTTAATCAAAGTGGTTACTAAACCTTTTCCATATTCTAGACATTTTGAAACTGTGTGAGTGGTAAATTACTCAAAATTCTAATTAAATATAGAATTTCTTTTGGATTATCGATTATAAAATATCAAAATTTATTTGTTTATATCTGTGTTATTCCAGCTTTCTCGATATAATTTTTATTCCCAGCTGATTCTTCACCGTGAATTACTTCTAAAGTATCGATGACAGGTCAGGGCAATTCTAGTGCATAAAAGCTGCAGGAATATAAGTCTGTATAATAGTTTGCAATAAAGTAGTTTTAAAATTCAATACCTCTGAAGTACATTTTTGCAATAAATGACCCATTTTCTAAGAAAAAAGTACTGATAGCAGAGACACGAAATTTACACAGCATGCCAAGTCTGAGATTCAACACATAAGCAACTAGAGTAATTAAAATATTGTAAGTTGTTTTGTTTTCATGTTCATTTATTTAGAAAATTCTGTCCAGAAATTGAGTATTTGAAAAAAAAAACATTACATGCCTCATAACACAATTTTAGTAATAATTCTAGAGCAATGTATCTAGAAAGATGCATTCAATAGTTATGGAAAATTGTAAATTTGTGTCTTAAAAAGTTTCCAAGTTAATTGGTTACAAAATTCGATAATTTCACATTTGTGGCATAGGACATAGAGTGTCCCCTTGACACTTTATGAAATTCTGAATTTATTTCTCAACTTGCCTTCATTCAGTTTTTTAGCCATGCCTATCATAAAAAATCCGAAATGATTATTCTAACATTTACTACATATTTCTTTAAAATCATCAAATTTTGAATCACCTCCAACAAACTGATGATAAATACGATTTAAATTTGTGACACCTTGTCTGAAAATATTTAAAAAATTAATATTATCCCTTACCAATTTTTTTGGTATTTTTGAATAAGTTTGTGCTAATTAAAACAATCTATTCCCTTTATATCTTCTTCCAGTAAAATATTGTCAAACTACACCTTGATTTTTACGAACAAAGTCTTTGAAAACTACAACTGAATTTTGTCGACATTGATCTAGTGGTATAATTTAATCGTTGTTTTCAACAAAAGTAGTAATGTTCTCACTGTGTCTGTCTTCTATTTTTTACACATTTTTATGAACTGTGAGCATTTTGGTTGATCTAAATTTTTGAATAAATGTTCAAGTGATGAATTTGATTCAAGTTCAACTACTCTGGAGCTAGAGTATAATTATCTATCATTAATATCGTTCTTCCTCATGCACTTGGTACTATGATGGAACATTGAATAGAATTTGGTGAAAGACTACCATGTTTATTTTTGTTTCTTTTCTGGAATTTTTATTTCTGGTTTGCAATCAGGTTTTATTTACTTACATAAAAATATATTAATAAATAGCTCATCTGTTTCAGTTGACTGGTAAGTCATCTGTTTTCATAAATAGATTGACTGTGCCTATATAAGAAAGTTATAACAATATTGCACTAGTCAGTTTTACTCCACATTTTCACTCCAAATGTTACACCAGAAAATAACAAGCTGTATTGTGATAAAGAAATAATAGAAATACCTGCTGGTCAATATAGCCTGAAAAACTTGGGAAAACCCATTCATTCAAAAAACACGAATATACGCATTAAAGGTGATGAGATTTTAAATATAGTTGTTACTGAGAATGGTGTTAAATTGTATGTATATAAAAAAGATAGCATTGGAAGTGTATTAGAGTTTAGTGGACAGACTGTTGAAATAAGTCAAAAACCAGTTGGAAATAACTTACAAAAAACAGTACCATTTGAATTAATTAATAAAGATTTTAAAATAGTTGTGGAATGTTAGTAAAACATTTTGCCAGTGCATTAGTGTGAAGAGCTGGCCTTAACTTGCAGTTGTTGAGTACCCCAGAATGTACATGAATAGAGTTCATGTAAGGGCTAGTTGGATATTTCCCTCTTTTAATGTTTCCAAGATATGTTAACTCTAGTATATGTAATTTGATGATTTTTATTTATGCCTTTTTAGTGGGGTTTGACAGGTCTTGCTGTATAAATCTCATTACAAAAAAGGATGTAATAATTCTAATTAATGTAATTTCAGTTGTCAGATGTTTTGAAAAGTGAAACTTAAGTTGGAATACAAGTTCACTATTAAGAAAGTATATTTTTCAAACACAATGAATAACTCCTAAATGTTTTCATATATATATATATATATATATATATATATATATATATATATATATATATAGAGAGAGAGAGAGAGAGAGAGAGAGTGGCAGAGAGAGAGAGAGACCAGAATATATTGCAATCCTCCATTGCTGCATTAGAAGTTTTGGAGTGACTGTATTTCTTTATCAGTACTGGAACATGCATTGCCGAATCCATTTGTATAATGTTTTTGTTAACAATAACACAGAGTAAGTACACCACTTGCAATTACAACACACTACACAAAAACTTCACTTATGTATCATTCCTCAGTCATGCACTCATACAATAATTGTTTAAAGAACGTTACACTTGATATCATAAGTTACTATAACTCAGTAGAATTTGTTATGCCATGTTTTGTATTAGAAAATCAATCAACATTCATGATTTTAAATTTCAATTATTTTTTCCAATGTTAATTTGACTATTTTAACTATCATTATATGTTATTTACACTTCATCTCTTCAAATAAATAATGAGAAATGATGAAAATAATTTATTTACATCCAGAAAAAGCCATCAAAAATTACTTGACAAAAGAGAGTGCATATTATCGGAGTTCACTGAATGAAAATGTGTGAAGAGAGCTAGCCTTTGGCTACAACAAACAAGAACCTCACATATGTACTCAATAACAGCCTGTATAAATGAAACAGTTCTGTTAATTCAGAAAGTACTCTTCATGTAGCACTATGTACACTCCTGGAAATTGAAATAAGAACACCGTGAATTCATTGTCCCAGGAAGGGGAAACTTTATTGACACATTCCTGGGGTCAGATACATCACATGATCACACTGACAGAACCACAGGCACATAGACACAGGCAACAGAGCATGCACAATGTCGGCACTAGTACAGTGTATATCCACCTTTCGCAGCAATGCAGGCTGCTATTCTCCCATTGAGACGATCGTAGAGATGCTGGATGTAGTCCTGTGGAACGGCTTGCCATGCCATTTCCACCTGGCGCCTCAGTTGGACCAGCGTTCGTGCTGGACGTGCAGACCGCGTGAGACGACGCTTCATCCAGTCCCAAACATGCTCAATGGGGGACAGATCCGGAGATCTTGCTGGCCAGGGTAGTTGACTTACACCTTCTAGAGCACGTTGGATGGCACGGGATACATGCGGACGTGCATTGTCCTGTTGGAACAGCAAGTTCCCTTGCCGGTCTAGGAATGGTAGAACGATGGGTTCGATGACGGTTTGGATGTACCGTGCACTATTCAGTGTCCCCTCGACGATCACCAGTGGTGTACGGCCAGTGTAGGAGATCGCTCCCCACACCATGATGCCGGGTGTTGGCCCTGTGTGCCTCGGTCGTATGCAGTCCTGATTGTGGCGCTCACCTGCACGGCGCCAAACACCCATACGACCATCATTGGCACCAAGGCAGAAGCGACTCTCATCGCTGAAGACGACACGTCTCCATTCGTCCCTCCATTCACGCCTGTCGCGACACCACTGGAGGCGGGCTGCACGATGTTGGGGCGTGAGCGGAAGACGGCCTAACGGTGTGCGGGACCGTAGCCCAGCTTCATGGAGACGGTTGCGAATGGTCCTCGCCGACACCCCAGGAGCAGCAGTGTCCCTAATTTGCTGGGAAGTGGCGGTGCGGTCCCCTACGGCACTGCGTAGGATCCTACGGTCTTGGCGTGCATCCGTGCGTCGCTGCGGTCCGGTCCCAGGTCGACGGGCACGTGCACCTTCCGCCGACCACTGGCGACAACATCGATGTACTGTGGAGACCTCACGCCCCACGTGTTGAGCAATTCGGCGGTACGTCCACCCGGCCTCCCGCATGCCCACTATACGCCCTCGCTCAAAGTCCGTCAACTGCACATACGGTTCACGTCCACGCTGTCGCGGCATGCTACCAGTGTTAAAGACTGCGATGGAGCTCCGTATGCCACGGCAAACTGGCTGACACTGACGGCGGCGGTGCACAAATGCTGCGCAGCTAGCGCCATTCGACGGCCAACACCGCGGTTCCTGGTGTGTCCGCTGTGCCGTGCGTGTGATCATTGCTTGTACAGCCCTCTCGCAGTGTCCGGAGCAAGTATGGTGGGTCTGACACACCGGTGTCAATGTGTTCTTTTTTCCATTTCCAGGAGTGTATATAGGGTCAGAGGAGTCCAAATTGAGGACAGTGTGCAGTTTGTTTTAGAATTTTTGAGATTGAATTTATTTCTTTATGTTCAGGTTTAGTGAGGAAACTTTTTTTGTAACAAGTGAATGTGATAAGAAAAAGTAGTCATTTTTCTAAGTATTTAGAATAACAGGTTTTTTTAACTGAAAATAAGTGAGTTAGACCTGAAAATTGGACTATAAGTTAGTGTAGGTTCTGGGTAACTTTTTTAAAACATAGTGAACTTTTTGGCTCACGAAGTGAGTCAAAGTGAGCAAGAACTTACACAAACCTTCTGGTCATTTTTCCACAGAAATGGTTGGTGAGAATGTCCTTCCCTTGAAGTAACACAGACAAGTCACAAAGATGCCCTGTCACATCTGTTAATCGGGCTTAATAGCAAATCCATCTACCTTCCGACAGTTCAGGAACACTTTCTCACTTCATATCCATGAATAAGGAATTAGTCAAGCATTCAGAACGCTGTTCCTTGTACTAACGAAGATACAGAGCGTCATTGTGTACCTTGCTTGTTAAGAAGTGTACATGAGTACAAATGTAAAATATAAAAAGTGCATTACAATTCGTGATGTGTTAGCTTTGTACTCATGTGCATTTCTTAATAACGACACTCAGAATGGCAGACTGTAACTTCTTTGTTAACTGACAGTGTATTGAAAACTTGGCTCATTTGTGACTATGGTATTTTCCATTTATTCACATAGTTCTGGGATTCACTATCAGATGACTGAAATTCTAGGACACAGTGTACTAGTCAGTAGACATAGAGTCTCTAGTGTGAGTGATCTGAAGATAGTTGTTTGGCGGCCAAAACCAGTAATCAGTTGTAAAGTAATATATTATTGCTACCAAGACAATTAAAATGGAATGCAGTGGACAGTCGACAACACCAAGTGCTCCCTCTATCGGCTGTCGTCATATGGGTGTGCGCCCATGTCCCACTAGCTACAAGTTTCGTATGTATGATATCACATCGTTCTCGTTGAGATCACATTTCATTTCGCAAGCAATGACATTGTGATCATTCCGCAGTTTTCATTTTGCAGCCTTCTGCTGGTCTTTTTTTGAATGGCCCTAATAGGACATTTCTTATTTCTTACCTATACTGCAATTTTTAAAATGTAATTTTTTGTATGGATTACAGACCACCGACAGCAAAATTAGAAATAATTCATGTAGAAAGCTCTCAGTTGAGTAACTATTCAAAATTTGCAAGTTGTGGGAACCATGCACATTGCAGGATTCAGACACACAAATAAATCTCTGTTTTGGAAGTAGTATACCTTATTTGAAAGTCCTAACTGTCTTGTTTACAGAGAATACATATTTTTCGGATAAAAAGATTATTTTTTCTGAAAACTATGTATTCTAAAAGTTATCTTCGTTAAAAATTCTTATCGCTATAAGAATTCCCGAATTCTCGAAACTGATTAAGCAATCCTTTAAAAAATGCAGTGTCCCAGTCTCTTAGACCTAATTTTTCTGTTCCCAAATAAGTATAATTTTGTCTGGATAACCTGTAACTTGAGGAAAATATTTAAGTTGATAAATTTTAGTTTCTAGAAAAATCTTGATGGGCTTTTGTTAACCTTAAAGTGTGCTCATACTTCTGTGTTTTAAAAGACAACTTTTCATTTATACCTTTTTGAGGACATTGAGCAAATTGTTAATCGAAGTAACTTACATGCTTATTGTGTATGTGTACACAAAACTTCTGTTGCCACTAAAGTTACGATCTCATATATAGTAAGTGTTTAATTTAATATTTAGTGATAACTGTCCTACTCGCATCTTTAAACAGATGTTGTGCACTGAGGCACAGTCATGCCATGGATAGTATTCAAAGAGTAAAAACATTGCGTCAGCTCAGTTGTTTCTTAGTAGGCATCATGTTAAATTCCGTGTCATCACCTTTATTCTTTCAAGTCATGTATGTCGACATAATCATTAAGTAAAGGTTCATGCAGTCAGTTCATGTTTAGTATTCACTCATCTACCAGCAGTGTATGCCAACATATTATTGAGCTTTTTGTACACAGTCACATACACTGAACAGCAGTTTTGTACAGGCAAAGTATTATTGCAATGTACATGTGAGTTTACTGTTCTGTTGTATGGAAAGCATGAACATTAACTTACATATGATCGTCATCGCGAGAATATGTGACAATAAATATGCATAAATTTCTAAATCTAGTCTTCCGATTTCGTGTACAATTATTTAAGAAATTACTTGCTGCTCTTTGCAGCCCAGAAATGAAATTTAAGAGAAAGAGAACGATCGAGAAACTTTGCTTACAGATCGTTTAACTTAAGGTGCCATTTGACTGACCTAAGGCTGAAACGTTTTATAAAAATGTAACTCTCTATTTGCATGATTCACTTTGGCGTTTGTGCTTTTTTATCTTTTTGTTTGTTTTTGGAATCAGATATGTGTTCACTTGACACTTATATCTTTGCTGTCACCTAAGTTTCAGTTGTCATGCAGGACGAACAAGACAATACGCGATTCATTCTTGATCAGACACTCTCGTTTTTATTGTCATTCATTTTCAGTGAGATGTTTTCTAAGGTTCATAAAGAATTACATTCTTTGTTAACTGTTGTCCATATACTCAAAACAGAGCCAGCGAAACACAGCGTAGTATGCAGATAAAGTAGAAATACTGCTGTTGCATATCCAGAGAGTTAATGCGACTTATACTGAAGTCGGGTTCACAGTGGAACTGTGGGCAGTAATATTATGACAGAAAGACGTACCTATCAGGTGTGATAATACTCAGTAGTTCGAGTTAATAATTGGAAAAAAGTCTATAAAGCTAATGATGTTACTTATAACTTACTGTTAATGCCTCTGAGGTCCAAACAGAGGCATACACCATTGAAGATGTTTAATTCAGTATTACATCTTGTACTGCATAATTCTGCTGTACTTTTCAGACGCATTGTGTAGTTTAATTCCGTTATAGCACATGTTATGCATAGTGTTCTTCATCATCTAGTGACTGAGAAAAAATGATAAGCACCTAGAAGACATGTTTCGATGAAATCGTAAATTCATATTCATATGCATCATAGGCGATTATCTAGATGATTGGAGCTGCAGTCCTTCGTGACAGGTAGATCAACCACCAAGCGTATTAGTGTTGTTCATGTGTGGTGTTGCTACCAGCCCTGGTAGGGTATGTAAGACTAGTGAACTGCATCCGATGTTGAGCGATCATGGTGAAGCACACACAGATGGCGCGCACTCAAGTGAGAATGAGATTGAAAGGGGCCACATTGCGGGTGTCCATTTGGCCGGCTTGTCGAACAGTGCAATACCCATATTCAGAAGGGGGGGGGGGGGCATTTTGCCGTATTGGTGGCCCGATGATGCAATGGTTGTGAATTGAGAGCGGCTTGGCCCGTTGTCAACGTTCTGGCTGACAACGCCCGACCACCGCACGGGAGGATCGCCGCATTCTGCTTGGAGCACTGAGCCGTGGTGGCTTCCGTGAGGACTTGCGCGTCCTCTTAGTGACCTCACTTGTACGCGCTTTCCATCGACTCAGGCGCTTGTCGTGTCATCTTTGCTGGGTTATGTGTTTCCTCCGGGGTTCTGTGGTGGTGAGTGGTCTGTCGGACAGGCTCTGGACGGGTGTGCCTGGGTATTCGGCGTCCTGGTGATTGCAACGAGGTAATACCGTTGGCCGTTTTCCTGCAGCGTTGACTGTTGCTACTGGCCAATCTAGTGGGCACGTAGCGACTGTCGTCGCGTGCCACCTGGTTACGACATGCATCAGTCAATTGCGGTGTGCTAAATGCGCCAAAATGTAATGAACAACTTGTTAGCAAGAGGGCATTATGATCCAGTGCTTGCTTGGAGTGCTGAAGCCATTGGCTTCCTTGGCATTTGTTTGAAATCCTGTATGAAGACTGTTTAGTAAGTACTGTACTCAAAGACTTTTAATTCTGCCCTGTGTTAACTGGTCAGGAATCCAATTCTTTATGCCTTTCGGTAACCCCTTTGGGGCTGTATGTCTCAAACTGGATGTATCTGTATGCGCCAAGCTAGTACTTTGAAATGTTAATTTTGTACTTGAAATCATGGTTTGCTGTTATTGAGTATTTGATACTGCTGATTGTAATTTCTGTTTATTATAGACCTCGTGGCCCCTCCTGGGGTGAGTTATTGGATTTGGCCTGTAACTAAAGCCGTGTGTGCTCAGCCTAGAGATACGCACGTGTGGGTCATGTGTGTATGCGACGTGTATTTGCACACTCTCTTACTCCGTGTTCGGAAGACCTTCGAGTTACAGGTGTACAGTTTAATCATCCAGCTGCCATTTGGTGAGTATCCCAACTACTGTGACTGTTAGCCCCCAAGAGGACCCAGTAAAGGTATACCTTGATTTTTTTAAAATTCTTGTTTGAGTTATTATGTAATTATTCTTTTTAAAAATGACCTTTTACTTTACTTCTTGTTATTGCTGGGACGGTTATGAGCGGACGGCTCCCATATTGAAATTTTAATAGTTGAATTTTCAGTTTCCCGTTTAAGTACTGATTTGTTTGTTAATTTTTATCGAACCTGTTTCGCTGTTTGTTATTTGGTATTTGTTGAAAGCCTTGTATCGGCAGCGGTCCACGCGTCGCTGTTCTGCTGGTCCGCGACAGGGACGCGTTTCCTTCTGCTTCGGCGGCTTTCCTGTCATCGCTACGAGGTCTAGTTGTTGGCAGGTCACACGCGATTTTGCCGATCTTCCGTTCCAGCCTCAACTTATTCTTTTGGTATCGTGCCACGGCGGGGTGAAGCCGTATTAGGAAGTAACTGACTCAGTAATTCTGTTTATTATAAGACTCTTGTGGGCGTGTGATGAAAGTCGTTCGGCAAACTGACAACTGATCTCTTGATTCCTTCAAAACATTAAGGGTTTAGTTGCCATTATCATTTTAATTATGTTTTAGAGGCCCGTTAGTTTAAGAACTGAACGTGGTGTACGTGTAAGAGGCTTGTGGCCAATCCGTGAAGTACTACTGTTGCTTCAGTTTTACTTGTGGGTAACCTTTGGTCAGCTTGGGCCTATCTTGTCTATATGAGAGCAGAGTAACCACTGCAGATGTGTGAATTTTAATGTTTTTATTTTATGTTTGTTGAAATTATATTCAAGTTCTGCTGTAGACAGAGCGCCACCGTAGGTTATTTATTTAATTGTTTGTAGTCGTGCCACCATTGTGTTCCACAGTTCATATTTTGAGTATTTTTTGTAATTTTACATATACCGCAAATGTCTTTATACACTGTGAATTTAATTTAAACCTCCCCACTATTTGTATGTATTCCGCAAGAATCACGGTTGAATTGTTACTAAACAAAAAATTTCTTTGGGAATGATAAATGACGCATTAAGTTGGCCCACTCTTCCACGTAATTTCCATACGTTAATCCCGATCCTTGTTCTTCGTTTCAATTGGTAGCCGCACAGCATGGTTACGTTCTATTTGGTAGGGGGGTAGAGTTGTCTACCCTTTGGCGTCATTTGTCGTCCTTTTGCGTCATTGTGCTAATACATTTGTCATTATCTGAGTTATTACATTAATAGTTTTGATTGTTCTTCAGGAGATCACTGTCTATCACAGACTCCAAGGAATGCCCCGGATTTCACATCTTAAGAGGGAGCACCTGCAGTGTGAATTCAAGGGTCGTCGCCTGCTTGTGGTGCTTGTGGCAGGTACCGTCCCCAAAACTGGCAGCCACGTTGTGCGCAGTGGTGGGCAGTCCCCTTTGCCTTTCTTCGGGTACCATTTGGGATGGAGGTGCCTCTTTTCCTGTTTTTTCAGCCACGTTAGATGATGTGCACTGTAATGTGTCTTTCCTAGAGGGTATCCAACCCACCTGTAAGCAGTCTTGTAGAATCCAGGCACATCTAGCACATTGGGGGAAAAGCTTCATGGATTTCACTCATATTGAATTTAAGGATTCCGAAAAACAAGGGATTACACAGTTACTGAATCAGGTAAGGAACTTACAGGGTGCGGGGTCGGAGCAGGCAGTTTCAAGTCATAATCAGCATCTTGATGATCATTTCGCTAAACTGACCAATCCTATTATGTGCCCCCTCTTCGGTGTATCTGCGTCGTCTGTTGATGATTTGCATCGAGTAAAACAAGTGCTGCTTGTCCGGTTTTAGTCTCAAGCATATACCGCAATAAATAATCCTCTTTTTGCTTTATCTATTAATAAAAGAGACATTGAGTATCTTGGTCCCTGAAACGTTGAGACTTCAGAACATCATAGACGAGCTCAGAGCCCGAATCCTAGACGTGACGCTGTCGCCGCGTATGCACGATGAGCTTGAGCGGAGGTACTATTAGCGGGTGCAGGCAGCTTCCGAGACACTGGGCCAGTATGTTGAACAAGTGCGTATGCTGCGTCAGCACTTAGTATGGGAGTTGTCGAATCTGACAGTGTCTCCAATAATTTGGAAGGCATGCTTCCAGATGATCGGTTTCGTTTACTTTTTGCGCGCCGTCCGACTATTTTTGATAAATTTCGGGAATTGCTAGAGCCAACCGAGGCACTGACCTTTGCTGACGGGCAGCGTTTGTCAAGTGGAAGTCTACCATCGTTGCCTTTTATTCCGCGTGGTAACAAATGACGATTCTAATCCGAGTGGTCCGGTCGCAAGCGTTGTTTTCGTTGCGGTGCGAGTGACTACCTTGCGCGCGAGTGCCCCTTTGTGAGAATCCCCGATGACTGGGTGTTGTGTGATGTCCTTAGGTTAGTTAGGTTTAAGTAGTTCTAAGTTCTAGGGGACTGATGACCTCAGAAACTAAGTCCCATAGAGCTCAGAGCCATTTGAACCATTTATTACACAACAGATGTTAATGATCTAAAAGAAACTTACAAATAAAACATTTCATGAAGCACGATGACTGAAATTGTATCCCAGTTCCTACCTTAGCTCGGGTGGTTGGCGGATAGCAGAGCTCAATTGTTCTTAGTTATTTCTTGCAACATTTCGGATAAAATATATATATATACAGGGTGTTACAAAAAGGTACGGCCAAACTTTCAGGAAACATTCCTCACACAAAAATAAAGAAAAGATGTTATGTGGACACGTGTCCGGAAACGCTTAATTTCCATGTTATTATGTACTGTACTTCCTCGATTCACCGCCAGTTGGCCCAATTGAAGGAAGGTAATGTTGACTTCGGTGCTTGTGTTGACATGCGACTCATTGCTCTACAGTACTAGCATCAACTGCATCAGTACGTAGCATCAACAGGTTAGTGTTCATCACGAACGTGGTTTTGCAGTCAGTGCAATGTTTACAAATGCGGAATTGGTAGATGCCCATTTGATGTATGGATTAGCAAGGGGCATAGCCGTGGCGCGGTACGTTTGTATCGAGACAGATTTCCAGAACGAAGGTGTCCCGACAGGAAGACGTTCGAAGCAATTGATCGGAGTCTTAGGGAGCACGGAACATTACAGCCTACGTATGACTCGCGACTGGGGAACACCTAGAACGACGAGGACACCTGCAATGGACGAGGCAATTCTTCGTGCAGTTGACGATAACCCTAATGTCAGCGTCAGAGAAGTTCCTGCTGTACAAGGTAACGTTGACCACCTCACTGTATGGAGAGTGCTACGGGAGAACCAGTTGTTTCCGTACCATGTACAGCGTGTGCAGGCACTATCAGCAGCTGATTTGCCTCCACAGGTACACTTCTGCGAATGGTTCATCCAACAATGTGTCAATCCTCATTTCAGTGCAAATGTTCTCTTTACGGATGAGGCTTCATTCCAACGTGATCAAATTGTAAATTTTCACTGTCAACAAGTGTGGGCTGACGAGAATCCGCACGCAATTGTTCAAATGGCTCTGCGCACTATGGGACTTAACATCTATGGTCATCAGTTCCCTAGAACTTAGAACTACTTAAACCTAACTAACCCAAGGACATCACACAACACCCAGTCACCACGAGGCAGAGAAAATCCCGAGCAATTGTGCAATCACGTCATCAACACAGATTTTCTGTGAACGTTTGGGCAGGCATTGTTGGTGATGTCTTGATTGGGCCCCATGTTCTTCCACCTACGCCCAATGGAGCACGTTATCATGATTTCATTCGGGATACTCTACCTGTGCTGCTAGAACATGTGCCTTTACAAGTGCGACACAACATGTGGTTCATGCACGATGGAGCTTCTGCACATTTCAGTCGAAGTGTTCGTACGATTCTGAACAACAGATTCGGTGACCGATGGATTGGAAGAGGCGGACCAATTCCATGGCCTCCACTCTCACCTGACCTCAACCCTATTGACTTTCATTTATGGGGGCATTTGTAAGCTCTTGTCTACGCAACCCCGGTACCAAATGTAGAGACTCTTCGTGCTCGTATTGTGGACGGCTGTGATGCAATACGCCATTCTCCAGGGCTGCATCACCGCATCAGGGATTCCATGCGACGGAGGGTGGATGCATGTATCCTCGCTAACGGAGGACATTTTGAACATTTCCTGCAACAAAGTGTTTGAAGTCACGCTGGTACGTTCTGTTGCTGTGTGTTTACATTCCATGATTAATGTGATTTGAAGAGAAGTGATAAAATGATCTCTAACATGGAAAGTAAGCGTTTCCGGACACGTGTCCACATAACATATTTTCTTTCTTTGTGTGTGAGGAATGTTTCCTGAAAGTTTGGCCGTACCTTTTTGTAATATCTTCTGTGTCAGATTCATACATGAAAAGAAAATAACATACGTATTAATATTTTGTTGCGGTACACTACACCTGTAAAGAATTAAAATACTTACAATACTACAATAATGTTGTGTATTTTGGCTCCATGTTGAGCGCCAGTGTGGCGTCATCTCCATACCTAGTAGCAAAGAAGACCGTGAAGTGGTAAGAATGTATGGGTACGGTTCACTAACATGGATCATATGAACATCACTTATATTTTACCAGTAATGCGCTCCACGTGAATCCTTAATATTTCAGAGATACATAACAGTATCTCCTTTATCTCATGTTTTACATTCGTCGATTGCTAGAAACCTCATCCCAATATATTTACTCTACAATGTCAGTAATTATGTACGGAATCTGTCAGTGAGGTAGAGCATGAGGCTGACATATTTGCTACAGCTCCTGCTCTTGGGAACTGCAATGAGCGCGAAATTCTGAGATAAACGAGTGTTTCGTATAGGAATGAGTGTTTACCACTCAGGATTACCTAGATATATCTTTACGAAATTCAGTACTTACAGGTTCTGAAACGAAACGACGACGCCAGGTGGAAAAGCTTCGTATGCTGTTATTTCCTAGAAATGAAAAAGTGAGTTCTGAATTCAAACGTCATGAAGGGGGGTAGCAAAATTTAAGCGTTACGAGGCTTACATATCGAATCGCAAAAAATGGCGTAATGACTCAGTTGCATAGCGATAGAAAGAGAATAGGCCATAACCTGATGAAGGAAGCATTCCAGTATTCGCACGAAGTAACTATGGAAAGTAGCAGAAAACTAAAATGAGAATGATCTGACTCTATGAACCTCATAGCTCTGGAATATAGGTTTTATGTATTCACCCAGGCTCTATCTCGTACAGTTTCAAACGTTTTGTTCACAAACACAACTGCGGCGTCTTACCGACAGAGAAAACACGAAACTGCGGAGAGCGCCTTGCATCATCCAACGGATACGCTAGATTTCATTCACTACATCTTGCATTACTGGCAGCCACAATTTACCTAAGTCCACAGCGATACGTCATAGACTATTTCTACCATACCTCAGTGGTATGCTACCTGTTACAAAAGTATTATTCTTATTTTATCAAACGCAAATTAAAACTATTTTACATGGAGCCCAATCTAATGAAACACAATTCCACTGGCAACGGCAATGTCGTCAAGCCCCGATGCCACGTCCTACTGTACCGACGAAATACACTGCGCTCCGCACAACCGAAACATGAATCACCTACAACAGCACACTTGCAATTCCACATACATATTACATAAAAGAATAAAACAACATTAAAAGGGAGGCTCACCAAATTTTTACTTAAACTCAACACTTAATAATTCATTCAAACACTGCAAAACACGCATAAACAAGATTGTTCCTTGAAACGTAATAGCAACATCTCAGTACTACTTTACACGGGCATGAGCCCACCTGAACTACACTTTCATGGAATCTGATGTAGGTTAACGAGGCAACACAGTATTTCGTTACTCGTTAATTAAGGTGCAAATTTTGGTTCTTCATCACCAAGGTTACAACTATGTTAGATACACCATCACTCAGTAATAAGGAGCTCACCGAGTTTCCTTATATATAGCTGCAGATCCCTCCCCAAATGGTAGCAAACTAAGATGGAAAGCCCAAGCCCCACTATCATGCCACGTGTGGCCTACTTGGACGTATCAGAGTCGTCAGTGAAGAGAACATTAGTTACACATTAATATATATATATATATATATATATATATATATATATATATATATATATATATATATATATATATTGAAAGGGAACAGTACTGCCCGACATTGAAAATAGGTACAACATACTTCATTATTTTTGTCAGAACAACATATTTTTTTTGTAAAACTAACTCAATTTCAATTAATACAGCGAAGCCGGATACCAGTGTGGGAAAGAATGACAATTTATTTATTTAATTGATCACATGTGCACTCCCACAAAGTAAATCCCTACATCCAGTTTGGTGAGATCTGTGAAATGAATGAATGTATGGTCGTCTGCTAACTGCAGATAGTGAATGTGAATATATGATCATCTTTGAGACGATCCTTTGGCCACCTTTGGTGGGACCAAAGAGATGAAATTTACCAGAGCTCTGAGCGCCTGAAATGTGGCTGACCAATACGATAGCAAGGTGCTTCCCCCACCTCGACAGAGATGGGAGAGGACCTCGAGAACGGCCATGTTTCAGCACTCTGCCGCTGGATCTTGTGCTGTTAAGACCAGTTTTAGTTGTGCTTCGTAATGATGAAAGAGTGGAGACATGGTATGTATGTGGAATATTTAAGAGTAGTTTGAAATAATAATTTCTCTATTTCAGGAACTTTTGTGGGGAGAATTAAATGTCAGGCAGGTAATATTAAAGGGATTGTAGGAATCTTCGGAAGTGACCAATGGTCACAATGAAACCACGTGTAGCATTAAGTTGAAATACTTCCGTGTGCTTAAGTTAAGCTGAATTACTAGCGTGTGAACAATAAGTTGAAATATTTAAGAAATAGCGTGTGTACCATAAGTTGAAATATTTAAGAAATAGCGTGTGCAGGACTTGAAATTAGAGACGAGTACTTCCACGTGGTGAGTACTGTGTGAGTCTCAATCTGTGTATGAGACAAAGGATAAAGAGAAGTACTCGTCCAAGGTATCAGTTGAGGACCCGCGTGTGTGATGTTCTTAATATTGCTTTGCGTGATATGATTCCGTATGACGCTTGATTCAAACTCTGAGAGAGAAGCAAAGTGAGTCGGCCGTCTGTCCAGCAACGCCACTTGGCTTGCATTGCACAGGAAGACGTGCAACTATCTCCAGAGTTCATAGTAGGAAAGTAGAATTACAAAGTGGGGCAGTGTCGTGTGAAACTGGGATAAATATTAATTGGAGTGGGAAAGCTGAAAGTGATAATGTTGTGACTATTTTCTGTGTAGTATTTCATGTTGTAGTGTGGTGTATGTCATGTAATTTAGGTATGTGTGGTTTGCATAGGAGAGTAGCGAGGTAGTTTTAAAAGATTAGTGGGTTATGCTTGTTCCTTCGGTACCGCTCGGTCTGGAGGAAAGTTTAGTGATGATGATTGTGAGAGTCGAAGTGTGAGGTATAATAAAAGATCCACCATCCTATCCAGAAAGTGCACTGTAGCGTTAAAAGTAATTACGAGACCATAATATAGAGATTCACCATTGCAAAGCCATGCCCACTGGGCGGAATTCCTTATGTGTTATTGTTGTAGGTTGTAGAATTTGTGTGTTTAGGTTAGAGAATTTATCGGAATAAATAAGATAGTGAAAAGAAAAAGATTGGTGGACTTTTACTTCGAATTGCATGTTGTCATAATGTCCCGAATTTATAATGTGTGCGGTGGCCACGTGTTGACAAAAGCTGTTAAATAAAAGACAAAAAAGAAAATGTGGTATTGCCAGTGCGTAGTGTACAGTCAGAGTTCTGTAAATTATTGACAGTCAGATGCGTGTTTCCGTTGCGTATTAATCATATAGGAGGATAACTTGTAACTTAAATTGTGAGTACGAGAGTTCATGTTACTCGATAAATTAAGAATGAATCCACTCGCTTGGCAGACCACTCATCTTGCAGGCCTGACTGCTTGATGCCACAGTATGAGCAAGGCATGTGGGTGCCTCTCATAATTTCGACCCTGCCAGGATATTTTGTTGCCAGGATAATTTGACCGTGATATATTCTGCCAGGATATTTTGCCAGGATACCGTTTTTGGCAGGATATTTTGCTGGTAGGTTCTTTGCTGTTAAGAATTTTTTTATGGAATGTATTGTGATAGTGATAGGAAGTAAAATTTTTTCTCTGTTTGTAATTTCTTTCTGGATTGGTGAGGATCTTTTATTTTTTTTATGTAATTAATTGCTATATCGTCCAAGGCTGGAAGATCGTGGTATAATTTTTTTGCGTAATGTCCGTAGTAACTAGGTCGCAGTCGAAAAGTGTAGCCACCATGGAGAATAGCGATTCTGGGGTGGACGTAGCAGTGCAGCAGGAAGTAGCTGTTGACCATGGGTTAATGAGCGGGGACGGCAAGCACTCAGAAGGGGCTGAATTGTTCAGCGGACCGCGGCTAGGTGATCCTTTATGCGGCGGGCTTTGTTCACAATCGGGGGCTTTTCCCGACGACGCGGGCGAGCCGGGACTAGGTCAGGTATGCAGCGAAAGTGGAGCTACCCTTAGCGAGGCTACGGTTTCTCAGGCGAATGAGGTGATCGCGTCGCAAGTAGCAAATGACAATGTGATACTACAGTTTTTACAGAGGATGGATAGAGATAATAAGGAGAGAGATAGGGAGAGAGATAAGGAGAATGAGTAAAGATTGGAAGCAATGGATAGGGAGACTAAGGAAAGATTGGAAGCAAATAAGGAAAGATTGGAAGCGATTGATAGAGATAGTAAGGAGAGAGATAGGGAGACTAAGGAAAGATTGGAGGCAATGGGTAAGGGAAACAAAGAGGCAATGAGGAAGCTACACACAGTTATCGATGAGCGTCTGTCCGCAGTTAATAATCAGTTAGATGAGGGGGAGAAGAATCTGGGTGCGGTGAAGCAAATATGTGATGCCGTGAAACAAAAAGCCAATAATTTAGAGGTACGAATAAGTGCAATAGAGAGCGATATTACAGAACATAGGGGTGTGTGGCCGGATGAGCGAATCAAAGAGATAGTGGAGGACTTACTTGCAGATAAACAAGGGGCATTAGACAGCGTGGAAGCTCGAGTCACACGGCAGGAAATGGCGCTAAATAAACACAGGGATGAAGTTGCGGAGGTAGTGGCCAGAATGAATACGATTAGCGCAGATGTAGAAAAGATCAGTATAAGAGGCGAAACAGGCTCTGACAGTATGCAGCGAGAGGTTTATGCCGACCAGGAGGAGATACAATCATTATTACAGTTTAAAGAGGCACAATTAGAAACGAATAGGAAACATAGGGAAGAACTAGCACAGTTGCAATTAGCGTGCAGAAGTGAAGGTGAAACACCACCAGGTAGACTGCAGAGGGAGAGTGAGATAAATTCAAAAAACGAAAATAGGCAGAAAGAGGAAGACGAATTCAGAGAGTCAGAAGAACGGTTGTGTCGGATAAAACAGGTGGCAGACCCAACTGGGTATAGTCCAAGGCTGTCTCAATTTCAAGATTCATTACCTTCATCGTGGGGACCGCTCCTCAAAACGAAGTTTGTGTGTAACCATTTGAGGGACGAGGCTAGAGCGAAAATGCAGGAAGTTATTAAAGACTGTAGTAGCTACGATATATTTTGTGACAAGTTTTTAAATGAATTCTGGTCGAAAAGTAAGCAGGACCAGGTTAAGCAATGCATATTGATGATGCCAAATTGTAACGAAGGTGGTATAAGAGATCCAGTGTCGTGCTATCAGGAAATGCTGAGACGAAATAGGTATTTGGATGTGACATACGAACCTGGGGAGCTCATTAGGATCTGTATAGCGAAGTTGCCAGTGAAATTGCGCAGAGATATAGTGATAGCAGGCAGAGGCTTAGACGATTCCGCGTCATTTCAACACTTGTTACAGGAACTGGGTAATGAGAGCAACATTGTGAACGGAGACACGACTCATAGGTCAGACAGAGTCGAGGATAGGAACGGTAGATACTATCAGAATGACAGGAGAGCATGGAATCCTGGCATTTCATTCTTGTCATAATGGATTGAAGGATAGGAGAAACTAATCCAACATATCAGCCCTTAGCATCTTGCCTTAAAACACATGCAGCTGGCACTGAAAACTGGCTATGTAGCGGACATACTCTATTGATATGTAGGAGTGCAAATACCATACTTCTGATCAGAGAATAAAACACCAGTAATGGAATCTGTTAGGCTGGTCTCTCAGAGCAAAAATTTGAAAATTTTTATTTGGAACACTAAAGTAAAAGGACTGTTTCCTCAAAGACCAGATGCTAAAAATGTTATGTAATAATGCCAATGAGTCCAGTTTAATTAGTGCGATTCGACTATGGCAGGTACTTAACACGTGATGTAAAAGGTCAACATTGTGACCGAAGTTTTTTAAATTAGATGCCATCTGATCTATAGTATGTCATAGTCGTGGTGACAGTTATAATGAGGTGCTGTGTATGGTTGTTCGAAATCTGGTGTTAGTGAAAGAGGCCACTAGCACCGAAGTTTCTAACACTTGGGCTACCCATCTCTCCCAGCTTGTATATTCTCTGCACACATTTAATTTTCATATAAACTTAGATTCCTAACTAGCAAATTCTTTACTGTGTATAGAGGACCATTCAGAGTGAGGCGGATTGTCCATGAAAATGCTGTACTGATTGAGACGATCAAGGAAAAACAATCTCGTGGGCTTCATCACATTTCTAACATCAAATTATGGAAAAGTTAAGGATAGATCTAAAGTAGGCGATTTATGGTAGATAGTCAGTGTATTTATTTGTGGTGTGTAACGTTGTGCAGGGTCAAATCGAACATAAGAATTTTCAGGCGGGATGTCAGGAAGTATGACGGAATAGACTGGTTGAATGAGCCATGAACAGGAGTCGACAGAGTGGTGTATGTACGTATTTTTTGTCATACGAATAAGGATCAAGTAGAAACGACGTGATGATTAATGAGTGGATAAAGATGGTAGATAGAGAAGCGACGTGATAAATAGTAGTGGATAAAGATGATATTTAAGGAGAGAAGCGACGTGAAGCAGCGTGATTAATAAATAGAGATTCGACGTGATGAAACAGTGGTAAATAAAGGTGAGTAGAATTAATAATGTGGAGATGTCTTAGATGTATGTTACAGAGAGGCCTGTGTATGCTGCAATAGAGATTTATGCCAATGGCGAAGGAAGACCAGGAAATGATGGAGTAATGGACGGACGGAGAGCCGAAATACGAATGAAGACATGAGGACAACTGCACAATGTGAAAGGACATAAAGGGAGTATGAGATCCAGATGGTGAACGTTGTGGAATACTGACGTAAGATGTAATATAAGTGTAGATCTAATTCTTAGCATAACATTTGCGATTTGGCAAAAATAATATTTGTTGTTGTTGTTGTTGTTGAAGCCTGGTACCAGTATAACTAATCAAAACGGTACCAATAATGTGTACAGTTATTGTGCGGGTTGAATAATTTGTGTATTTTTGTTCTTAGATGAAATGTCGCAATTCTAAAGTGATATTTAGCAGGAGGAATCGTCGGTAAAGCGAATGCAGAGGTAAGCCGATGGAGAGAGGTGCCAGAGTGAAAGGACGAATTCGGAGACTGGAATGCTATCTCCGAAACGGCTTCATGTGTTATGTGGTTGAGTATAAGGGAGCAAAGGTATGGTATGCTGTGAGTGTGGTGGTGTTATGAGTATAAGCGAGCAAAGGTATGGTATGTTGTCGTGAGTGTGGTGGTGTTAAGGTTAGCTGACTTCTAGACCTATTCTGTTAGTGTATTAATGGATTGAATGAGAAGGAAAATGTGATGTCTGGTGAATGAGAGTCGTAGAGTAGTGTGATCAATGCGCACACTCCTGTAAAGGGGATGCTACCGATCTGTAACTAAAACATTATTGTGTATTGTTTGATTCGGATGAACCTCGATGGCAGGTCAGGATCTGACATCATGTGGATGGTACATACGTGTCCTAGAAATGTTGTTATATATAATAAAAAAAAGGTAAAATATATAAAGAGATACTAATTTCAGTCTGTCACAAGCACAAAGGTGCATTGTATGTTGTAGATTTAGAGTCATCAGTTTCTAAAATGTTTATTGTGTTAGGATGTTAAAGTAGTTTACTATTTAATAACATGTGGTAGGTAATTGTGAACTGTGTAGATTATTTCTTATTTTTTTTGTTAGAACACTTTCAAGGGGTATTAATTTCAGTCCGTCACAAGCACAAAGGTACATTGCATATTGTAGTTTTAGAAGCAACAGTTTCTAATATTTTCACTGTGATAGGACGTTAGAGTAGTCTACTATTTTATATTGTAATTATGAGTTGTATAGATTGTTTATTATTCCTTTTGTTTTTTTTACACTTTCATGTTTTGTATGAGGGACGACAGGTACAATCAATAGCGCAAGTGTGGGCTGTATATAGAAAAGGGATAAATGTTGATGTATGTGTAGAAAACTAGGGTGTATAGTTTAATGTTTTTTAGAACAAAGATTCTTTTATTACCAATGTATCTAATAGATCATACATGTAATCAATGAGTATTTAAATATATCCTTTTGTCTGTAATGTTGCGAGATGCACGGAAGGGTCTGACTGATTGGGTGTCGTAACGCCCATACCACTAGCGGGCCGAGCTGACGTAGCCATGGCGACGGGCGACAGAGCCGCGGCACTCCCCACTCCACTGCCGGACAGGGTACACTCCACGCGCCCGCTACAGCAGGTCAACGGCCTGGGGCGACACGCACGTACCACTGGCCATTCATAAGTTCCGCCACCCTTACGACTGGGGAAAGTATCCCGCGGAGGCAACAGCGGGTGGTTTCTTCTGCTCAACGGCGCGCGCAGCGGCGCCACGACAGAAAGGACGACGCGCGGCAGAGCCCAGTGGGCATTTGTTACCAGCAACTATTAACTAGTACTGGACTGTGAAGCCGTGAAGCAAGATGACTGCTCGTATGTCTCCATAAGGTGGAAAGTGAAAGACTGGTGTTCCCACGTTGTGAGTGGTGGAAAAGATTTTGTCTTTAGCAGACAGGACGATCGTTTTGTTTTGTCTTGACCACTGAACGGTGGGATCCATAAACTTTTGGCAGTGACTTGTTAAGTGTGCTTTGTGAATTGCATGTGGGACGCTTGGTATTCTTGAAGAGGACAGTTGTCGTTTGGTGACTAATTATTGTATGAACGCAAGAAACTAGAGTGGGACATTGACATTTGCGTCTGTAGTAGGAGACATTTCTTTAATTGGTGCGGGAATAAGTGCTGTTTGTTGGAACTTACGACTTTTAATTACACCATGAACTGAAAGGACAGAACCGTGGGTAATAGTAGTTGTAGGGCCATTTCTGGACGACCAGATTCGTGTGGATGTACGCTGAGTGTGACTATGACATTTGTGTTTAATGTGAGATACAGTTTACTGTTCAGTGCGTGTTCAAAATGCCGATTTGAGTGACTCAAAGACTTTCGTCCGGGAAACCATGGGAGAGCTTTGACACCGAGACAGTGTTTCTAAGAAAACTATCAGCAACTTTTTGACCCCAACAAAATCACAGAATGAAATGTTTCCGTGTGACTCGCAAGATAGGGAATAATGTATTTGTTATTGTGTAAATGTTTTTTTTACGTGTTTCATTCCTGAAGGGACAGCAAGTGTATTTGTATTTTATTAACATTTGTGTTTAGAATAGTTAGTGTTTTTTTTGTTTGTTCTGGGTTATCAGTTCACGTAGCATGTTTATTAGAATATTTGGTACAATGATGCTTTAATTATTAGCCAGTGGTGTAATAGTAACGTAGCGGCCCTTGTTGCATTGGTCAGTAAGGTTGTCACAGGGGACAAGAGTTTGCATTGCACAACAAGTATCGGAATTAACTGATGCATTTTGATGTCGTGGACAGTAATGATCTTACCAGAATGAGATTTTCACTCTGCAGCGGAGTGTGCGCTGATATGAAACTTCCTGGCAGATTAAAACTGTGTGCCCGACCGAGACTCGAACTCGGGACCTTTGCCTTTCGCGGGCAAGTGCTCTACCAACTGAGCTACCGAAGCACGACTCACGCCCGGTACTTCTGTAAAGTTTGGAAGGTAGGAGACGAGGTACTGGCAGAAGTAAAGCTGTGAGTACTGGGCATGAGTCGTGCTTCGGTAGCTCAGTTGGTAGAGAACTTGCCCGCGAAAGGCAAAGGTCCCGAGTTCGAGTCTCTGTCGGGCACACAGTTTTAATCTGCCAGGAAGTTTCGGTAATGATCTTGTTGGTGTGTTGACCGAAGCCACTTATTTTATTATCACAGTGGTGATATTTCACATTAAAGTGTAACGAAGGCTAGTCGAAATGCAAGTTCTTGTTGTCTAAATGTGTGACAACAGAGAAATGAGCAGTAGAGTAAGATACGAGAGCTACTGGTGGATTCAAGCACTTATTGCTAAACTATTTACTGCGTGTATTGATATGGAGCCTGACTTCTACGTGTAACTAGTGTACGCAATTTTTTTTCTTTTGTTGATTTTTTTTTTCATTTAGACACTGCCGTGTAAAGATTATTACAACGCAATTTATGAATGTCAGATTACTTGTTCTGTGTTTGGACGGTGAGCTACTTACAATTTCATGAGTACAATTAGTATTTTTTTTATTTGTCATAGAATTAGTGGAGTTAGGATTACTCACAAAAATAACGAAGATCCCAGTAACTAAGCAAATTTTTATCTCAACATTATTTTTTATTTGTGGGATGTAACGTTTTATTTGTCATGTGGATTGTTGCAAACTTGTATGTGTACGTTACTCCGGATTGTGGAGAGTACAATAATGGAACAATTGTGTTAAAACTTTGGTAAAGTAACAGCATTTGGTCGGCTATTTGAGGTCACCAGGGGCTAAGGTCTCCTCCTGGTTATTTTGATGACTTGCTACGTTTTTTCTACTACAGTTTTCTTAAAAAAAATGTTTGGAGCTACCCTCGCATTGCAAGGATAGTACTGTGCCATTTTTTTCTGCATGGGTAGCCGGTGGTGAAAGGGTACAGTACCGCCCGACATTGAAAATAGGTACAACATACTTCATTATTTTTGTCAGAACAACATACTTTTTTTGTAAAACTAACTCAATTTCAATTAATACAGCGAAGCCGGATACGAGTGTGGGAAAGAATGACAATTTATTTATTTAATTGATCACATGTGCACTCCCACAAAGTGAATCCCTACATCCAGTTTGGTGAGATCTGTGAAATGAATGAATGTATGGTCGTCTGCTAACCGCAGATAGTGAATGTGAATATATGATCATCTTTGAGACGATCCTTTGGCCACCTTTGGTGGGACCAAAGAGATGAAATTTACCAGAGCTTTGAGCGCCTGAAATGTGGCTGACCAATACGATAGCAAGGTGCTTCCCCCACCTCGACAGAGATGGGAGAGGACCTCGAGAACGGCCATGTTTCAGCACTCTGCCGCTGGATCTTGTGCTGTTAAGACCTGTTTTAGTTGTGCTTCGTAATGATGAAAGAGTGGAGACATTGTACGCATGTGGAATATTTAAGAGTAGTTTGAAATAATAATTTCTCTATTTCAGGAACTTTTGTGGGGAGAATTAAATGTCAGGCAGGTAATATTAAAGGGATTGTAGGAATCTTCGGAAGTGACCAACGGTCACAATGAAACCACGTGTAGCATTAAGTTGAAATACTTCCGTGTGCTTAAGTTAAGCTGAATTACTAGCGTGTGTACAATAAGTTCAAATATTTAGGAAATAGCGTGTGTACCATAAGTTGAAATATTTAAGAAATAGCGTGTGCAGGACTTGAAATTAGAGACGAGTACTTCCACGTGGTGAGTACTGTGTGAGTCTCAATCTGTGTATGAGACAAAGGATAAAGAGAAGTACTCGTCCAAGGTATCAGTTGAGGACCCGCGTGTGTGATGTTCTTAATATTACTTTGCGTGATATGATTCCGTATGACGCTTGATTCAAACTCTGAGAGAGAAGCAAGGTGAGTTGGCCGTCTGTCCAGCAACGCCACTTGGCTTGCATTGCACAGGAAGACGTGCATACATCTCCAGAGTTCATAGTAGGAAAGTAGAATTACAAAGTGGGGCAGTGTCGTGTGAAACTGGGATAAATATTAATTGAAGTGGGAAAGCTGAAAGTGATAATGTTGTGACCATTCTCTGTGTAGTATTTCATGTTGTAGTGTGGTGTATGTCATGTAATTTGGGTATGTGTGGTTTGCATGGGAGAGTAGCGTGGTAGTTTCAAAAGATTAGTGGGTTATGCTTGTTCCTTCGGTACCGCTCGGTCTGGAGGAAAGTTTAGTGATGATGATTGTGAGAGTCGAAGTGTGAGGTATAATAAAAGATCCACCATCCTATCCAGAAAGTGCACTGTAGCGTTAAAAGTAATTACGAGACCATAATATAGAGATTCACCATTGTAAAGCCATGCCCACTGGGCGGAATTTGTTATGTGTTATTGTTGTAGGTTGTAGAATTTGTGTGTTTAGGTTAGAGAATTTATCGGAATAAATAAGATAGTGAAAAGAAAAAGATTGGTGGACTTTTACTTCGAATTGTATGTTGTCATAATGTCCCGAATTTATAATGTGTGCGGTGGCCACGTGTTGACAAAAGCCGTTAAATAAAAGACAAAAAGGAAAATGTGGTATTGCCAGTGCGTAGTGTACAGTCAGAGTTCTGTAAGTTATTGATAGTCAGATGCGTGTTTCCGTTGCGTATTAATCATATAGGAGGATAACTTGTAACTTAAATTGTGAGTACGAGAGTTCATGTTACTCGATAAATTAAGAATGAATCCACTCGCTTGGCAGACCACTCATCTTGCAGGCCTGACTGCTTGATGCCACAGTATGAGCAAGGCATGTGGGTGCCTCTCAATATATATATAAGCACACAAGTACACCCGTTTCAATCACACCATATGCCCAGGCGGACGGTTAATGCCAGGCGACGCTTCGGCAAACTCTTCTTCTCAGCATTCACTGCGTGGGGAGAAAATCCAAAGACAACGCCTCGTGCCGGAACCGAAAACCTTTCCGCCGTCTGCGGCCGCAGCACTCCAGTAACACCGCGCGCAAACATCATGCCCACCAAGTAAAGCCCAACCTACCGACCGCGTTGTAACCGCAACCGACAGACCACACAGTGAGGGCTGCTGCCTCGACGCTTAAATAGCCGAAGCCGCTATGACCAACTGACTCGCGCCCGGCCTAAGCGAAATCGATGGCTAAGATGACACTGCAAGAAAGGGGTACTGGCGCCAGCCGCGCGACGTATCAATATTAAATTTTCATTGGCTCCAAACAGAACTCTCTCGCAAACTTTTAACACTAACAAGGGAACCTCCCCATCGCACCCCCCTCAGATTTAGTTATAAGTTGGCTCAGTGGATAGACCTTGAAAAACTGAACACAGATCAATCGAGAAAACAGGAAGAAGTTGTGTGGAACCGTGAAAAAAATTAGTAAAATATACAGACTGAATAGTCCATGTGCAAGATAGGCAACATCAAGGCTGCTCTGAGCTCGGGAGCGCCGTGGTCCCTTGGTTAGCGTGAGTAGCCGAGGAACGAGAGGTCCTTGGTTCAGATCCTCCCTCAACTGAAAATTTTACTTTCTTTATTTTCGCAAAGTTGTGATCCTTCCGTTCGTTCATTGACGTCTCTGTTCACTGCAATACATATAGTGTCTGTGTTTTGCGACCGCACCGCAAAACCGTGCGATTAGTAGACGAAAGGACGTGCCTCTCCAATGGGAACCGAAAACATTTCATCGCAAGGTCGTAGGTCAACCGATTCCTCCACGGGAAAACACGTCTGATATATTCTATACGACACTGGTGGCGGCATGTGCGTCACATGACAGGAATATGTTGTCGACCCACCTAACTTGTACACTTGGCGAATGGGTAAAAAGATTCTTCTACCTTGCCCGATTTAGGTTTTCTTGTGGATGTGGTAATCGCTCCCAAAAAAGTGATGAAAACATAAGAGTTTGTCACATAAACTGAAAATAGAAAATTAAAGTTTTCACTTGAGGGAAGACTTGAACCAAGGATCTCTCGTTCCACAGCTGATCACGCTAACCACAGGACTACTGCGCTCTTAGGATTACATTGTTTTAATGTTGCGTATCTTGCACATGGACTACTCAGTTTGTATATTTTACTTATTTTTTCATAGTTCCACACAACTTCTTCCTGTTTTCTCGATTGATCTGTGTTCAGTTTTTCATGGCCTATCCACTGTGCCAACGTATAACTAAATCTGAGGGGGTTGCGATGGGGAGGTTCCCTTGTAAGCAGTTTGAGTTTTATGTGACAAATGACGCTGTGCACGCGCGCCAAAGTCTCAGTGATCGCGCGTTTGTTTTCATGAAAAAAAAAACAGTGCGCTAATTGTGTAATTAACCGGTAATTACGTTTTCTGGTCAAACTTTCTAATTATTTGTGACGTAACAAAATGTTATCGTTGTTACTGCAAATGATGAAAATTATCTTATGAGGAATCAATACATGTAATCTGTTACGACAAAGAAAGGAGCCTGTGATCACTGCCGGTATTCTGTTTCAGTTGTTTTATTTTCGCCTTTAGGTATACGATTAGTTTTTAATCAAAAGTCCCCGAAACAGCAAGAAGTGAAATAGTGTTTTGTTTCTCCGCTAGATAGTGCCATACGTTAGCCCAAAATCGTAACACACTACACATATGTCATACCAACACACGTAAATCCACCTGGTGATTGAAGTTTAAACCTCCTCAACACGTTGTCGATACAAGCGAACAGAGAATGGTAACAGTAAACTTGTTGTTTCATTCAAAAGAAAAATAGTGGTAAAATACACTATCTCAGTGTTGAAATAATTATAATGTAACCAGTGAAAGAGATTTATTTCGTGTAAGTAAGACTACGTCCGTGAGAGCAGCCTCATTTGGACTCGATTCTGAAAACAGCCTTCTTATTAGCAATCAAAATTTAAGGAAATATAGTTTTCTTCTGCAGTTTTTTAGACCGCATTCACTAAATGTTCAGCCGAATCTGCCTGTGCACTTATTTTGTGACGATACTGGAAAAACTCTATTGACATTATTGGCGTCGCCATCCCACATCGAGGCAGTCACACTGTCATTGTCGTTATTTAATTACGTATCACTTCCTGTAACGATTTTATTTCAGATAATTCCATTTTGTTACGCTTTTCCATGATGCACTGGGTATGACTGAAGGCTTTCTTCCATTGCTGGAAGATGACTCTCCCAATGGCTTCGCCACAGAGTGCGTCAATTATAGACAGCTTATTGCACTCTTTATTTTTATTTATTTACTGTTATTGCGGCCAACGTACGTTTGCCATGGGGCCATATCAATTCTAAGAACTGAAATGGCAGTGAAAAGTGACAGACTAATGACTACACACGCATGTTTTCGTATCTAGAGAATCATAGTATATGGTTGTTGTCGTTGTGGTCTTCAGTTGCAGCTCTCCATGCTACTCTATACTGTGCAAGCTTCTTCATCTCCCAGTACTTACTGCAACCAACATTCTTCTGAATCTCCTTAGTGTATTCATCTCTTGGTCTCCCTCTACGATTTTTACCCTCCACGCTGCCCTCCAATGCTAAATTCCTGATCCCTTGATGCCTCAGAACATATCCTACCAACCGGTCCCTTCTTCTTGTCAAGTTGTGCCACAAACTCCTCTTCTCCCCAGTTCTATTCAATACCTCCTCACTAGTTGTGTGATTTACCCATCTAACCTCCAGCATTCTTATGTAGTACCACATTTCGTAAGCTTCTATTCTCTTCTTGTCCAAACTATTTATCGTCCATGTTTCACTTCCATACATGGCTACACTCCATACAAATACTTTCAGAAACGACTTCCTGACAATTAAATCTATACTCGATGTTAAAAAATTTCTCTTCTTCACAAATGCTTTCCTTGCCATTGCCAGTCTACATTTTATATCCTCTCTACTTCGACGATCATCAGTTATTTTACTCCGCAAATAGCGTAACTCCGTTATTATTTTATGTGTCTCATTTCCTAATCTAATTCCCTCAGCGTCACCCGACTTAATTCGACTACATTCCATTATCCTCGTTTTGCTTTTGTTGATGTTCATCTTATACCCTCCTTTCAAGATACTGTCCATTCCGTTGAACTGCTCTTCCAAGTTCTTTGCTGTCTCTGACAGAATGACAATGTCATCGGTGAACCTCAAAGTTTATATTTCTTCTCCATGGGTTTTAATACCTACACCGAATATTTCTTTTGTTTCCTTTACTGCTTGCTCAATATACAGGTAGAACAACATCCGGGAGAGGCTACAACCTTGTCTCACTCCCTTCCCAACCACTCCTTCCCTTTCATGCCCCTCGACTCTTATAGCTGCCATCTGGTTTCTGTACCAATTGTAAATAGCCTTTCGCTGCCTGTATTTTACCCCTGCCACTTTCAGAATTTGAAAGAGAGTATTCCAGTTAACATTGTCAAAAGCTTTCTCTAAGTCTACAAATGCTAGAAACGAAGGTTTGCCTTTCCTTAATCTTTCTTCTAAGATAAGCCGTAATGTCAGTATTGCCTCAAATGTTTATGGAGTATACTATAATCCGTGGGCTACACTTTTTTTATATACATCGCTTACTTCGATGTTTTTACGCTGAAACCAATCATTGCCTTCTTTCACTTCGCTATGCTGGACATTTTGTCAACAAGAACAGAGTGTTCTAGAGCATTATCAAGAACAATTGTCGACAATGTGGGCATGTAAAGTGGAAAATATTTCTCTCCACTGACCTCGTACGGCAATCTCTGGTCACGAGACCGATGTCGAACCCTTCCACTGAATGAAATTTGCTTCTGACATTTTTCAGATCCACACTACATACATAGAGCAACATTATTAACAAGTAAACGGCAACTGTAAAAAAAGAAAACATACAAAATCTCACCGAGCAACAAACGATCACAACACAGCGCACACGGCGAGTCCTGTAGTGATAGGGTAAGAGACTGGCGACGGCGGGAGGTTGCTGCCGCTACATGCCTTGTGCGATTGGCTGAATCATGTGCTGTACCCATCTCGTTAACCTGAACCTCACTCACTTCTTTCGTAGCTGTCAACCCTAAACTAATTTTGAACAGACTGTCTACAGGGTGTTACAAAAAGGTACGGCCAAACTTTCAGGAAACATTCCTCACACACAAAGTAAGAAAATATGTTATGTGGACATGTGTCCAGAAACGCTTACTTTCCATGTTAGAGCTCATTTTATTACTTTTCTTCAAATCACATTAATCATGGGATGGAAACACACAGCAACAGAACGTACCAGCGTGACTTCAAACACTTTGTTACAGGAAATGTTCAAAATGTCCTCCGTTAGCGAGGATACATGCATCCACCCTCCATCGCATGTAATCCCTGATGCGCTGATGCAGCCCTGGAGAATGGCGTATTGTATCACAGCCGTCCACAATACGAGCACGAAGAGTCTCTACATTTGGTACCGGGGTTGCGTAGAGAGGAGCTTTCAAATGCCCCCATAAATGAAAGTCAAGAGGTTTGAGGTCAGGAGAGCGTGGAGGCCATGGAATTGGTCCGCCTCTACCAAGCCATCGGCCACCGAATCTGTTGTTGAGAAGCGTACGAACACTTCGACTGAAATGTGCATGAACCACATGTTGTGTCGTACTTGTAAAGGCACATGTTCTAGCAGCACAGGTAGAGTATCTCGTATGAGATCAAGATAACGTGGTCCATTGAGCGTAGGTGGACGAAACTAAAATGAGCTCTAACATGGAAATTAAGCTTTTCCGGACACATGTCCACATAACATCTGTTCTTTATTTGTGTGTGAGGAGTGTTTCCTGAAAGTTTGGCCGTACCTTTTTGTAACACCCTGTATAGTTGTTGATGAAAAGCTCTCGGGTACCCAGCCTGGTGACAGTATTACAAAACAGCGACGTTTCGGAAAGTGACATACTCATCATTTTCTGGCAACTGTCGAAATACTGCGGATGTCGTCCTACTAATATCTGCTGTGTGTCCCTCCTTCACCTGGCTCCAGGAGGCTTGACATAGAAAGGCCGGCGGGAGGGGTAGGGGTTGAAGTCGCTGTGGTTGGGGTAGCGGGCGCTCCGTTCACAGCTCTGTGAGAGCATACCTGCTCTGTCTATCGAGGAGAACGGTGGCGGGCGCGCTCTCGACGAACTGCTGCTAACGCTGGAGTCCATGGTGCAGTCAGCTGGTATCCTTCGTCTCTGTTTTCTAGATTCTCGTGAATCCGAATTTCGATGGACTCTTTTATGACGCTGTTCCAATAGCCGGCAGCTCAACAGAGCACCTAGGTCTTCCGGAAGTCAAATGTGTGGTCTTCCTTGTTGCTGTGTTCTGCTGTCTCCGATTTCTCCGTCTGTTCCAGCCGCACATGCCTGATATGTTCCTCGCAGCTTTTAGAAATACATCGCTGGGTTTGTCCAATGTACTGTTTACCGCGTTCGCAGGCGATGCTATAAATTCCTGGTACGTCGAGTTTAATGGGGTCTTATGCAGAGCCAGGCCAGACCTTCGACTTTGGCGGTGGTCAAAAGACGGTTTTTATGTTCGATTTTTCCAGAAGCCTCCCAATTTCAGCCGACAGCTGTCCAAATACGGAAGTTAAGCGAGTTTATTGTCTTCTTCTCCCTCTTCCCGATTTTCCGCAACATGTCTCGTCTTGAACGCCATCCTAATCTGCGCTTCCCTGTACCATTTTTTGCGAAATACCTCCTTCAGGTGCTACAGTTCATCTAAGAGGCTTTCATCGTCACATATGACGTCCACCTTGTGTATCAAGGTGGACAGAACCATTTGCCCTGCTCTGGGTGGTGGGAGGTAGCTGCATGTATGTACAGGTCTGTCTTCTTCCTGTTTACTGAATGGACTTCTTCCTCGTTAGTATAACCAGAAATGGGTTACAGCCTCCCTCCTCTATTTCCATGGATGCTGTTAGGGTGGTCCAGAAACTCACCCAGTGCCTGCCTACCACGCTCCCAAACCACAAAAGTATCGTCAACGTAGCGATAGAAGTGCCTGGGATTTTGGCGAGCAGTTTGGAGGACCATCACCTCAGGCTGTGAGGCACACCGCAGATATAAGTATGACTGCATCAGTAAAATCTTGACACTTCGTGAGAAGATGATGAGTATGTCACTCGTCGAAAAGTCGCAGTTTTGTACTACTGCCACACGACTGAAAACCCGAGAGCCTTTCATCAGTTGCCTACGACGGGAAAGTCTACATTCACATAGACTATAGTCGTGCTTGTCCACAATGACATCACCTCCAACTTCCTGTTCCTACTATCCATATGCAGGCACACACATCCCCTGACATTCAGTGTTGCCTACGTATTGAGCAGCGCTTCCGAGAACTGTGCTCGGTGTGCCACCAGCGTGTGGGGTCGCGGCAAGCAGAGGAGGCCCTGACAAAGTGTCTCCGTGTTGCGGCCGGAGACGTAGCAAGCCACTGTGCGGGCAGGAGTAGCGAGTTTCGCTTCCCACAGCCATCGGCTGCAGCCAGCCAACTAGCAGGCGTTCAACTTGAGTCATAACGAACTTACCGCGCCACACGCTCGCCTAAGTGAAACGGAGCCCCAGTCTTGTTCGCGGAGCAGAGTTCCCTGTTCCGCGCTGTCGGATGGAGTTAAGCGGCGCCGCTTTCCTCGACTTCAGCGCGTCACAGAATGGCACCCTCCAGTTTCTGCAGCCTCGGGTGGATAGCTGTTCATTACGAGTTTCACAATACAGTCTCAGCTTCTGTCGGTCGCGACAGTCTCTCCTGCGGAGGCTGTACCACGAAAACAGAGTTCAGTGGACAAAGACGAGCTATGATACGAGTTCTAGTTCTCAAATTTCAGTAATACTGTTTTCATTTCAGTACGAAATTATACTGTAATTATTACTTATGCGATGAGTATTTATAAGACGAGTGCCCAATATTGGGACGATATTAAAGTTTTCTAAACCGCAGTTGAACAATGCTGTATTGTTGTTGTTGTCGTCATCAGTCCGAGGGTTGGTTTGATGCATCTCTCCTTCACGTTTTCGAATAACTAATGCAACCTGCATTCTTCTGGATCTCCTTACTGTATTAATCTCTTGTCTACTTCTATAATAGGAGACGAGGTACTGGCAGAAGTAAAGCTGTGAGTACCGGGCGTGAGTCGTGCTTCGGTAGCTCAGATGGTAGAGCACTTGCCCGCGAAAGGCAAAGGTCCCGATTTCGAGTCTCGGTCGGGCACACAGTTTTAATCTCCCAGGAAGTTTCTACTTACCCACACTTCCCACCGATACTAAATTGTTGATCCCTTGTTTATGAATGTGTACTATCGATCCACCCCTTCTTTTAGTTATGTAGTGCCACAAACTTCTCGTGTCCTCAATTCTTTTCACTACCTTCACATAAGTTACACTATCTACCCATCTAATCTTCAGCATTCTTGCCGGCCGCGGTGGTCTAGCGGTTCTAGGCGCTCATTCCGGAACCGGGCGACTGCTACGGTCGCAGGTTCGAATCCTGCCTCGGGCATGGATGTGTGTGATGTCCTTAGGTTAGTTAGGTTTAAGTAGTTCTAAGTTCTAGGGGACTGATGGCCTCAGAAGTTAAGTCCCATAGCGCTCAGAGCCATTTGAACCATTTTTCAGCATTCTTCTGTAGCATCACGTTTCAACCATTAAAAACCTCTACACTCTTCTTGTCTAAACTGTTTAACGTCAATGTTTCACATCCATATGTGACCATACTCCAAACAAACACCTTCAGAGAAGGCTTCCTAACACTTAAATCGACATTCGATGTAAACGATTATCTCGTCTTCAGAAATGCTTTTCTTGCCATTGCCAGTCTATGTTTTATGTCCTCTCAACTTCAGACATCACCAGTTCTTTTATTGCCCAAATACCATAACTCAGGCACTACTTCTAGTGTCTCGTTTCCTGATCTAATTCCCTAAGCATCACCTTACTTAATTCGACTACTTTCCATTATTCCATTTTGCTTTATTTGATGTTCATCTTATACCCTCCTTTCAAGACGCTACCCATTCATTTCAACAGCTGTTCCAAGTAATTTGCTTTCTCTGACAGAATAACGATGTCATCGCAAGATCTAAACGTTTTTATTTCTTCTCCCTGAGTTTCCTTTCCTTCACTGCTTGCTAAATGTAAATACTGAATTACATCGAGGATAGGCTACAACCCTGTCTCACTCCCCTCTCAACTACTGTGTCCCTTTCATGACCCTTCATTCTTATAACTGTCGTCTGGTTTCTGTATAACTTCTAAATAGCCTTTAGCTCTCTATATTTTACCCCTGCTGCCTTTAGAATTTCAAAGAAAGTATTGCAGACAACACAGTCAAAAGCTTTCTCTAAGTCTAGGAACACAAAACGTAGGTTTGCCTTTCCTTAACCTATTTTCTAAGATAAGTCGTAGGGTTATTATTGCTTCACGTACCCCTAAATTTCTCCGGAAACCAAACTCATCGTCCCCAAGGTCGGCTTCTACATTTTCTTCTTCATTCTTGCGTAAAGAATTCGTGTTGGTGTTTTGGAACCATGACTTAACTGGTAGTTTGGTAATAGTTACACCTATCAGCGCCTGCTTTCTCTGGAATTGGAATTCTGTTTGAAGTGCGAGAGTATTTTGCTTGTGTATTACATCTTTCACATCAGTTGAAGTTTTGTAATGGCTAGCTTTCCCAAGAATATCAGTAGTTCTGAAGGAATGTCGTCTACCATAGCGACCTTTGAATCGACTTAGGTCCTTCAGTGCTTTATCAATTTCTTCTCGCAGTATCATATCTCCCATGTCATCTTTATTTACGTTCTCTTCCCTTTCTATATATTCCTTCCACCTTGAAGCTTTCTCTTCTTTGCTTGGGACTGGTTTTCCATCTGAGCTCTTGATATTCAAAGGTATTATGTTCCTCTTTTCTCCAAAGGCCTCGTTAATTTTCCTGTAGGCAGTATCTAGCTTTCCTTTCGTGACGTATGTTTCCAAATTCTTAAATTTGTCCTCTACCCATGCCTGCTTAGTAATTTTACACTTTCTGTCAATCTCATTTTTTAGACATTTGTATATCCTTTCACCTGCTACGTTTGCTGCATTTATATATTTTCTCCTTTCCTTAATTAAATTCATTATCTCTTATGGTGTCCAAGTATATCTACTAGGCCTTGTCTTTTTTACTTTCTGATCCTCTGCCGCCTTCACTACTTCATCTCTTAAAGCTATCCATTCGTCTTCTACTGTGTTCCATTTCATGTGGTAGTCAATCGTTGCCTAAAGCTTCGTGTGAAGCCTCCAACAGACGCTCGTTATTTCAACTTATCCAGGTCCCACATCCTTAATTTGCTACCTTTTCGTAATTTCTTCAGGTTAAGCCTACAATTCATAACCAAAGATTTGGTCAGAGTCCCCATCTGCTCCTGAAGCTGTCTTAGAGTTTAAAATCTGGTTCCGAAATCTTTGTCTTATATTTATATAATCAGTCTGAAACCTTCCTGTGTCTCCATGTCTCTTCCACGTAAGCAATCTTCCTTTATGATTACTTAACCAACTGTTTGCGATGATTAAATTATGCTCTGTGAAAGATTCTGCCAGGAGGCTTCCTCTTCCAAACTTTTCCACCAATTCATATTCGTCTACTATTTTTGTCTCTCTTCCTTTTCCCAGTATCCAATTCCAGTTCTCCATCATATTAAATTTTCGTCTCCCTTAGCTATCCGCGTAACGTCTTTTGTCTCGTCACACATTTCTTCAGTTTCTTCATTTGTGGATCTAGTTGGCATATAAACTTGTATCAGGCCTCTTACTGATACTAAACTTCATTCTCCGATAATGGTGAGATGATACTTATTTTAATAGTACTGAGTCACGTGATCTTTCATCGTTGTAACGAACTTAAATCTATAAGCTCGACCCCGTGGCCAAAACTGCGAACTTGTGTTGATGGAAAGGCTCCCGGCTTCTTGAAAGTCCATTCCAATAGTGTGGCTGAGAAAAAGTTTCACGTTATAATTTGGCTGACAGAAGATCACTGGTGACAGCTTACCAGGGTTTGTGCTCTAGCGTCACACCGAACTACAATCCTTCCGACATATATGAACTGATTGTAGGCACTCGAGAAATATATTTAAAATAAGTTACCAAAGTACACGAATATGTACGTAATTGCATAAAACACGTTGAATAACGAATATTTCATTGTTAAATTTTATATTCCATCACGATCAATGTTCGCCAAATAATTCATAGTTTATATTTTCGATGTACTTTCGTAACACTGGGAGCTCTAAGGAGAAACAGGCCAGAACTTCAACAGCAAATAATAAACAGGGTAAATTACAGTTTGCCACTTTTTTTGACGGATGACGCTACTGTGCTCAAATACATCTCAAATAAAAATAAAATGAGTTATATAATTACGCGTTTGTTTCTTCACGGTGATAAAAAGCCAGAAATAACCTTGCATTACGACAGAACTTAATAGAGCTCTTGAAACACTCAATCAACTAACAGGTTAATACATTTGTAGATTAAAATCAAAGCAATGGTCAAAAAATTCTGGACGTTTCTGCACACATCTCTTTTTTGTGGTCTTTGATATATCACAAGCGGAAAACAAAACAAAGTAACAAGATTAGTGTTCTTAGAAGAATTCATAATGTAACAAATTACAAACCATCACAGATTGCACGAAATATTGATGATCGCCAAGAATCTTCAAGAAGTTCACAATACCATTCTAGTCTTGCAGCGCATGACAACATTAAACATCATAAAATGTGCGCCTTATCATTCTACCCATGAAACAATGACAATGAGAGGAACTCGTGGAACGTAAACTATAAAATTTAGATTTATGAAGGTCATGTCAGCTACCTGTGTCTGTCTATGAATAGTAAAACTATTCTGAAAATTTATATCCACTGACCAAAGCAGTATGACCACGTGCTTAATAGAGTGTTGGCCCTAATTTTCAGCACAGAACAACAGCGGTTCTGCGTCTCATAGATTTGAGAAGTTCTTTGTGGTCTCAGGATTAGGTGTCGCCGGACGTCTCCGAAAAAGTCGTGTGATTCCCATAAACAATGGGCCGGTTGTTTTTGGGCACGGAGTTAGCGACTAATAGCAGCCCAGATGTAAATCAGGTCGGTCCCAGACGTAAAATGTAGATCGGATTAAGCAGAGGCGAAGTTGGTGTCCCAAACATCACCGTGAGTTCACTATCGTGCTCCTCAAACCACTGAGCATGATTCTGGACTTGTGACACGGCCAGTTATCGCCCTCGGCGAAGACATCAAGCAAGAAGGACTTCAAGTGGTGCCCAATAATGTTCACGTTGTTCACAAATACCATGATGCCTTTGATTACTACCTCTGGCCCCATGAGAGCCAGGTGAACGCAACCCTTAGCATCATAGGGGAGACCGGGTGTAGTTCATATGCTTTTTGCTTTCTAGCTTTTGTATTTTTCCTCTATAACTGTACTGAAACAAATGCAACGCAGTAAGATACTATAACTATTTGGCTATCAGTTGGTACATTTCAAAGCTTTGCAAATATAAATTTGTGGTGTCTAAAAAACATTTTGTAAATTTTGCCATATACATAAATTTAACCCAGTCTGGGTCAAATTGATACATTTATGGGTCAAGTTGAGGCGCCCTTGAGCAGCTGGTACAGTGCAAGGATCCACGATAATAGTAACCAAAACATGTATTTTGAAAGGGTTTTATTGTTTTAAAATGTACAAACATATTAAAACCATAAACTAACATTCTAAAGATAAATTTAAAAAATAAATGTAATGGATTTTTACATTGCTGTAATAAAGTTTTCCCAAAATTAACATTTTTTTAAACATCGTTTAAACATAAAATTGTAAAGAAGCTTAGGATAGCCTCACAGGCCCTTAGTTGTGGCAAGTCATTCCGGTTCTGAAGAGAAACATGGGTCTAATTGTCAGTTAACACAAGTGTGGAAAGGGCTGTCCTCTGCACAAGCTGCTTGTGCCCACTCCTTGCAGGAAACACACTGGATCCAATCTTGACCCGGTTAGGATGAAGAATAAGTTTTAAGACACACAAAACAAAAAGAGTCTTCGTTAGAGTCTGATTTATGTTTCTTTTTTTTAGGTTTCACTCTTTTTTTATCTTGTTTCCTTGGTTTGTCGAGCTGTTTGTTTTGTTTGTAACCATAAAACTTCATTAGTTTTAATTTGCCTTTCTCTGCCGGCAGAAGTGGCCGTGCGGGTCTAGGCGCTACAGTCTGGAACCGCGTGACCGATACGGTCGCAGGTTCGAATCCTGCCTCGGGCATGGATGTGTGTGATGTCCTTAGGTTAGTTAGGTTTAAGTAGTTCTAAGTTCTAGGGAACTGATAACCACAGCAGTTAAGTCCCATAGTGCTCAGAGCCATTTTTTTGCCTTTCTCTGTCTTAATGGATTTCTTTCCCTCTCTCTCCTTTGAATCTTGCTCTATTTTATTTTTCATAGGAGTATCTGTAAGAATACAGGACTTACGGGTTTCTTGCCTTTACCGCTTGATTTATGTTCTCCTCCTTTTGGTAGAGGGCGAATTTGTTCTGGCGTAAGAATGGAAGAGATAGCTCCAAGGCCAGCAGTGACAAACGATGAGTCCTTTTCAGTGATGTCGGGTAATACCGATGTAAAAGGATGTTGTACACATCCTTATGTAGAAGGCTGATTGACTTCTGCGGATGTAGATGGCTGATGAACTGCAGATTTAGTAGGCAGTTGGTCTCCTGCTAACGTAGAAGGTTGTTGGTCTTCTGGTTACAGAACTTGACAAAACATCTTCGTCCTTAAAAATATCTGACTTGCACGGCTTGATCCCCTTAAACTTTAAATCCTATCACAATATTATTTTAAGTTATGGCATTTCCAAAGGCACTGCTTACAAGATTAGGAACATCATAAATTGTTACAGTATTTCCAGGTTTGCTAATTAGCCATTTGTCTACAGCTGTAAAGTGGTATTTCTTGAATGGTCCATAAACAGGTATGTCAAGGTGCTGGAGGCGGTGATAGGTATGGGGGGGGGGGGGGGGGAATGACAGCAAAAGAACCCCATTGTCTTTACAAAAGTTTAACACTTGTATTGACAAGTGTGAATCGTGATTGTCAAGCAACAAAAGGCAGTGATGTTCGCGTGTTGACTTGACGTGTCTGTGAAAGTGTCTTATAAAAGTTAGGAACGATGACCCAGTCATCCAACCAGATTAATGTGCAGCACCAGTACACCATGGCGGTCCTCTCTTTATGAAATGATCTTTAAAGGACACTCTAGGGAAAATGAAGAGTGAGGGGATAGCATAGTCAGTAGCACTGAAAGCAGTTGCAATTGTAACCGTTTGCCCTCGCTCAGCAGAAGTGGCTTTTGCAACTTGCCGAACTATTTTCTCAGCTATAATTTTGTTCACCCGCTGAACAGTCTGCACCCCGGTTTCGCCGCATTCCACACATCTTTGCTTTGAAACTTACGTTTTTCATGAACATGTCTCAAATTTTCAAAAAAACTTTCAGTGTTGTGCCGATTAAAACTAGTTGCCGGAATAAGGCTTATAGCTTCTAGCTCTCTTAAAGAAAGATTGGGGTGCCTTTTTAAAAACGTATAAAACCATTCTGAGGTTGCCATTTTGGCATTTATACAGGTATCATTCACTTTTACTTCATTCGCTAGTGCTAGTTCATAGGCCAGTTCCTGAACATTTTTAGACGTTAATCCATAGTAAATCTTAGCACTTGTTTAAATATAGTCAGCACTCCGTCTTCAGGCCACAAGTGGCCCATCTGGACCATCCGACAGCCGTGTCATCCTCAGCTGAGGATGCAGATAGAAGGGGAGTGTGGTCAGCACTCCTCTCTCCCTGTTGTTACGATGGTTTTCTGTGACCGGAGCCGCTACTGTTCGGTCGAGTAGCTCCTCAGTTTGCATCACGAGGCTAAGTGCACCCCGAAAAATGGCAACAATGCATGGTGACTCGGATAGTCTCCCATCCAGGTGCCGACCACGCCCGACAGCTCTTAACTTGGGTGATCCGACGGGAACGGGTGTATCCACTGCGTCAAAGCCGTTGCCTAAAATATAGTTACGAAACTCGTTTTCCAAATCATCATTTAATACTTTTCGATGTTTAATATATCCCATTTTTAAGTCCCCAACTGCTTCTGGTGTTGCAAGATGCTTTTTCTTTTTAACTTTATACCCATATAGCGCCACTTTGTCCATAGCAAATGTTTTTGCTGCTTCCATGATAGACATCCAGCCCTTCTTAACTTCTTTATATGCCCACACAAATATATTAATTGGTATTTCGCCCCTTTCATTCTTATAATTCCTCGGCATTTCTGAAAACAAAAATACCTGATACACCATATCAACTTGACCCAAAAGAAACGTATCAACTTGATCCAAACGACGCCATTACACTGAACTAAAATCTACGAGAAACAGGCAGCAGTTAAAATTACTGTTTAAAGATAGTATTCTTACCTTCACACTATGAAACAATATGATATGTTTGACTGTTCAGCTAGCTCACGAATAACCACAAAATAAAAGGTGAAAGTATCTACTAAAACTTTATTTTCAGTTGAAAAAAGATACTGTTTTTTTTTCACAAAACACAACGGCAAGCAAACTTCTCCTCCGACACACGCGTGGTTACTGAGTATCTTACCCCACCACTCCCGTTCCCGCATCTAAGGGTCTTCACGTTTAGAAGTTATTGGGCCTATATCAACTTGACCCTGTATCAACTAGACCGGTCTCCCCTACAGCCCTCACCGGTTTACGTTTGCTGTGCGGTGCATGCTTAGAGCTGCTGCTCGCCCAGATAATGGTGTATCCGTACACGACCATCAACCTGACGCACCACGAAACTTGATACATCCGACCAGGCGACACGGCTCCACTGATCCACGGCCCATCGTCCATAAACCCGTAAATACTGCAGTAGTAACTGACGATGTCGTTGGATGAATGTGGGAACACGTAAAGATAGTCTGCCGCAGAACCCCATGTTCATCAGTGTGCGCTGAACTATGTACTCTGTGCCTTTCTTTTACTGCCAAAGATTTCGTAATGTACGGGGAGGTTTGCTTTGGTGCTTGAAGATATCCAATCCCTTCGAGAACGGCTAGGTGGGGTCTGGCTAACCTCAGATGCTAGAGCAGCAGCGAGGCTGAATTTGCGTCAAGCAAAGCTATGTGTGTGTGTGTGTGTGTGTGTGTGTGTGTGTGTGTGTGTGGTGGCGAAGGTGTTGCCGAACTGGGGTATCTTAGAGAGTGCCTTTGCTGTTTCATTCAAGCTCATCTTAATGTTGCAGTTCGTGGTCACGCTGCAGGACGGTCCGAAACAGGAGGCTTCAATGAACAAAGGTACACTTTGCCGCTTCGGATCACGTTCAAAATTCGTTGAATGGTTTTGAACGGTCCCTAGTGCTTATAGGCTATTCACGAGAGCAGTAATTACGGTCGCGCTGCACTGTGAAGGGGTGCGATCACGTTCAATGGGGATGCAGCCCACAGTGTCCATAGTGAAATACTGAAACGTCCGAAGGTGCCAGCAGTGTCAAGCGTTGTCAAGCACACCCTCCTGTTGCTCATAGGACTGAGATAATTTGTTTTCGCCCTAGAAATACGTAGGAATCAGCGCCCCAGGAAACGGGTGGTTTCATTGACGCCCCTTGTGCGACCCCTTGAGGCCTTTTCTCGTCGATTGTGAGTGACGATGCGTCTGAAATGTTTTCCTCGGCCACCCATAAGAAAACCGCGTGATTGCAATGCTTTATGTCGCAGTCTAGTCCTGACTCGCACTGCTGTCAGAATAAGAGGTGTTGGGCAGAAATGTGGTGAAACGTGGTGTCGAAGTGACATCCTTAACCTACCTTACACCTCACATGAACTTCTGAGCTGCGATATGTTTGCACGTGTCGACGCCTTGCTGTTTGAAACGTCGCTAAGCCAGAGGGTGACTTCACAGAGGGCAAAGCTTTTCCACCATAACAGAGGTAGGTTTTAGCCACCTTGTAGCCAGACGCCAAAGTCAAGCGTCACATTGGCAGACAATCACTAGATTTCGAAAAAGTGACCCTTTGACTGTGTTGTGCAGTCTACAATCTTCTTCATTTATGTGGCCTTCATCCTATATCGTCACAGAGTGGGCTTGTTAATTTTCGGATTAGTCGCCGCCCCTCGCCACACAGAATTTGTGTACCCCGTGAGTCTGCGTCTAGTGCAAGCCCATGTGAGAGCGTGCGAACGTTTTCTAAATTATTGCTAATAGTGTAAGACGGGAAGTGGATTCCAACTTGGTATTCACCTTACCATATATGAGAAACCGCCTAAAAACCATATCCAGGCTGGCCTGCACACCAGGCTTCGTCGTGAATCCTCCGGGAGGATTCGATATGGCACCGAGGTAGCGATGAAATGCGGGTTTCCTCTTAAACCATTTCACTAGTGTAACGCGAATATCAGGAAATCGCTTAAATATCAAATCCCGGAAACGGCGTACTAACGCAACAGCTAATCAGGCGGGTGAATTTACGCATTTTACAATATTCTTGTTTATAACGTATATTCTTGTTACAAATGTGAAACCCTCCTTTCGTTATTTAAATTACACTGAAGGGCTAAAGAAACTGGTACACCTGCCTAATGTCGTGTAAGGCCACTGCGAGCACGCAGAAGTGACGCAATACGACGGGGCATGGACTCGACTAATGTCTCAAGTCTGAAGTAGTGCTGGAGGGAATTGACAGCATCAATCATGCAGGACTGTCCATAAACCTGTAAGAGCACGAGCGGCTGGAGACCTCTTTTGGGCAGCACGTTGCAAGGCATCCCTAATATGCTCAGTAATGTTTATGTCTGGGGCGTTTGCTGACTAGTGGAAGTGTCTAAACTCAGGAAAGTGTTCCTGGAGCCACTCTGTAGCAATTCTGCACGTATGGGGTGTCGCATTGTCCTATCTGAATTGCCCAAGTCTGTCGGAATCCACTATGGTCATGAATGAATGCAAGTGATCACAGATTATGCTTACGTACGTATCACCTGTCAGGAGCGTATCTAGACGTATCAGGGGTCGCGTCTAGCTCCAACTACACGTGCCTCATACCATTACAGAGCCTCCACCAGCTTGAACAGTCTTCTGCTGACATGCAGGGTCCATGGATTCATGAGGTTGTCTTCATCGCCGTGCACTTTCATCCGCGCGATACAATTTGAAACGAGACTCTGCCGACGAGGCAACATGTTTCCAGTCATCAACAGCCCAATGTCGGTGTTGACGGGTCCAGCCGAGGCGTAAGGATTTGTGTCATGCAAAAAACGGTTCAAATGGCTCTGAGCACTATGGGACTTAATATCTGAGGTCATCAGTCCCCTAGAACTTAGAACTACTTAAACCTAACAAACCTAAGGGCATTACACACATCCATGCCCGAGGCAGGATTCGAACCTGCGACCGTAGTGGTAGCACGGTTCCAGACTGAAGGGCCTAAAACCGCTCGGCCACACCGGCCGGCTAAGTGATGCAGTCGTCAAGGGTAGACGAGTGGGCTTTCGGCTCCGAAAGCCCATATCGATGATGTTTCGTTGAATGGTTCGCACGCTGACACCTGTTGAAGGCCAAGCATTGTAGTCTGTAGCAATTTGCGGAATGGATTCAGATAAACATTCTTACATTGTGAAGAAGAAGAGGCGTGTAACATTTTAGTAACAAAACATTTGCTCTACGACGCAGACAAAAAAAATGGTTCAAATGGCTCTGAGCACTATGCGACTTAACTTCTGAGGTCATCAGTCACCTAGAACTTAGAACTAATTAAACATAACTAACCTAAGGACATAACACATATCCATGCCCGAGGTAGGATTCGAACCTGCGACCGTAGCGGTCGCTCTGCTCCAGACTGTAGCGCCCAGAACCGCTCGGCCACTCCGGCCGGCACGACGCAGACAAGTTTAAGGCACTTTTCAGATTCGTACCGAACCAGTTTCAGTATCTTCTTTCGTCAATTAAAGACAAACTCAGAAGTAATTCCTGTACCCGAGTAGTGAAACCAATTACAGGAGCAGAGAAACTCCCAATTAAATCAAGGTAAATTTGTCATTAACAATAAATGTTGACATAAGTTTCCATTGGAGGACGTTGTCCCAGAAATAAATTAATATTGTTTCAGTGCTCCACTTCCGACCGAGGTTTTCGGGAGGTTTCCCTTGGTTGTAAGACGTATCCGGAACAGGTAAGTCCCCCTCTCCCCTCATTTATGCCCAATTCGGGTTCTCTTTCTGTCCCATTATTAATTTGTCTGCACTGCGACTCTTCAAGATGCCGGATCTCGAACAGTCTGCATCACTCCTAGGAGTGGATTCCAGTAGAGTAAACACCGATTTGACGAACTTCTGCTGCGTAAGTCTTGACCTTGATCATATTGGACTGCTTTCCCTCCACACTAATTAAAACGTATATACGTGTAGTTTTTACTGTTTCAGAAGTCAGGGAATGGGACAGAGAATGGGCCAAATATATTGATTCTGTGGCTTAAATAAAATATATTGCAGTGGAAAGAAAAAACAATACTATATGGCTACTATAGCGAAGTCTGCAGTAATGACATTATTATCATAGTATGTAGGGGCTTGCTCACTGTCAGCAATTGGAGACAGAGACATCAAGGTAGGATGACGATGTGTCGCTGCAGTTTTCATACCGAAATGTCGAGTTTTTGGCATATCCTTGATCTTTCCGGTTTGTGGTTTCCAAACCCATCACACTGTTTCTAACTTGTTTTTTGTCTTTGCATATAACATCGGGTCCGATTTTTTGACTTGTGGCTGTGGATTTGAAGAATAAATCAGTTTTGTTCCCAGTTTCTGGCTCCACTAGCTTGTCGATAAATTCCAACAGCTAGAAAAATGTAGCTTTAGGGAATCGAAACAAATCTCTGAGTCTAAATACATACTACGTATCGGGAAAGCTAGGGATGCATTTCACATTTATCGTTGCAACATATTCAGTAACAGCATTTGCAGTAACATTTGCGGCCATACGTTACCCAGACTGTTTCACGGATATGTGGTCTTTTGCGCCTGAAGTGGGCTTGCAGAGTTTTCAGGAACCCTGTATTATTGTCCAGTTACTGATGTGTGTGCAGATAAAGTCATACTGATAAACTACTCCATGAATATATAAGAAAAAGAGATAACGATAACTTTCGCGAGAAGCAAGTAATTTTGATTTTTGAGGATTGGTGATGGAGGAGACTTACACACTGAGCTTTGCTTTTTGCTCTCAGAGCCGAAAAGATGTAGCCAATTTTACCAGTGATTGCCTTTGAAGGAAAGCCGGGATCTTCGTCTAAAGTCAACTTCAACTGTATGCAGACCTGCACATGGAAGACTTATTGTTCAAGAATCAGTAGTCTTCGAACTCATCGTGCACAAACACGTCTCAAACGTAAATTTTCGCCGGCCGGGGTGGCCGAGCGATTCTAGGCGCCTCAGTCTGGAACCGCGCGACCGCTACGGTCGCAGGTTCGAATCCTGCCTTGGGCATGGGTGTGTGTGATGTCCTTAGGTTAGTTAGGTTTAAGTAGTTCTAAGTTCTAGGGGACTGATGACCTCAGAAGTTAAGTCCCATAGCGCTCAGAGCCATTTGAACCATTTTTTTGCAAATTTTCTGTCAGCAACTTGAGGATAGCACCGAATGATATTTTGAATATTTTGGAAAGTGTTCGTAAGGCTATTCGTCGATCCTATCTCACAGAAGCTGTGTTGATGTTTACTTCCATAAGAGCAGTAACTGGAGCGCTGGGACCACCTTCCTATGAAACTGATTACTCCTCTCTTTAAACAATTTAAACCATACAAAATTATTAAGCTCTCGTGGCCACTTGTTGTCAAACTGTCTGTTTCGTGTTTTTTGGCCGAGGTTTCTTTGATGATTTTTCTGACGTTTTCGCCACATGAGCGGCTGGCATTGGCACCCACCATTGCTGGTGGACTGGATTCGACTGGACAGGAGTCGAGCTCGCAGCCGCAGGTTACATGTATCTGTCGCGCCATGTCGCGCCAACGTCTGAGGGCTTTTCGATGGTCATATGCGATATGGTTCTCCGCTTGCTACCGACAACTGTCGTTCGCTGCAGCACGGAAATCCAGGATTCGCTGACGTCGATTCTTCCCCCTTTCTTGTTTTAAGCTGTCGTCATGTTTGTGGACTACTATGGCTTTCGCAAACAAGCGGGCGTGGTACCTATTATCCACATCAAGAACTTCCGTACCCTCGAATTTTTTGTGTGGTCGGTCTCACACAGCGCATGCTCCGCCACTGCCGATCCCATATGCCATTACCCCCCCCCCCCCCCCCCCAAAAAAAAAAAACAAAAAATTTTTAAATAATAACTATGCTCCAATCACTTCACAATTGCATTTAGGTGGGAGCTGAACTGTTTCCGTACTCTACTATTCGTTGTTAAGACGGACGCGTCAGCGATCTAGTCGTACTCAAAAAAATGTAATATGTGCTTCCTGAACTGTACTTGGTGTATGGCAGCGGATAAAACAAACTTAAAACAGCGTTGTGTTAACACAATCTCTAGTCGAAAAACAACAGAAACGAACACAAGAAGAATAACTTTTCTTTTGTGGCTTAAAAATTCAGTAGGGCGTGTAAGAGACAACGGATTTTTGTTATACATTAACTTTTAATATGTTCTTTTACACGAAATCGTTGAAAATGAAAGTAAAAAAGTTGTTACGGTCTAAAATTTCAGAGAACTTGTCATGCATTAGAAATTAATACGTACTTATACAGAGATGCCTTCAAAATTAAAATTAAACTACCGTTTTACGACCTCATAACTGGAATGTGTAGCAGATATATATATAAACAACGTTCGGTATTAATACGTGAATCTATAGAAAAGCCTAAAAGAGGAAAATAGAGATTTCGGTGCACCAACTAATAACCAAGTGCAGACGAACAAACACAGAACTGTATTTGCTATTACATAATTTTACACACTAGAGTGGAAAAATCTATTTTTAAAAAATAATCTAATAGTTAACGTATAAAGCATTAGGATCTGTGTAGCTACGTGCTGCATAATAGATGTACACAATACCTTTAATCCATGTAAGGGCTGAACAGTTTTGTAGTGCAGCTACTGCTCTCACCATAGCTCTTGCTTACGATAGTAGCAAAGCTTTTACGTATTTATCGACAGAACTGAATTACGTTATTTGTTAACACTTTTTCATCTGAGCTACTCTCCGATAACGTGTATTTTGGCGATAACTATACATTTCAGCAGACACCAAGAATACTCATCAGTTAGAATATACTACAGTATCAGTATGACGTAACTGTACAGCGCCGAGCGGCCTGGGTCATTCGCGTATTGTTTAGTACTGTCGGCCGCCTTCGGTCATCTCTGCACATAAACATGGTTTATTTCCGCGTTCTCCCATCGGCAATTGTAAAATAAAGAGGTAATACGTAGTTTGTAAATCCAACGAAGGTGTTCTAAGTTATAATAAAAATAATATTTTAAGCTTAAATTTTTAAAACTAATATGAATAAATAAACCAATTCACCAGTCAGCAAAGTTTGCGTCTTGCCTTGACGGCAGAAAACTCATCGATCATATCTTCATAGTTCAGACAGTTATTATTTATGAGGTCGGCTTGGATGTGAAAAATGTACAAGACCTTCAATCTCTCCTCAGACAACGTAGAACGTAGGTAAGATTTCAGTCTTTTAAGAGCCGAAGACGAGCGTTCTACTGAACAGTTTGTAAGTCCATACATAGAGATATTCTAAGAGCAATGTCAACATTCGGAAACACAGGCTGTAACCTCTCTTTTCGTAAAAATCTGCTCATTTCGACTGGTATATCACTAACCTCAGAAGATTTCAAAAGTTCCACGAAATGTACACACTCAGCAGAGAAGGAAGGCTCTAAATCTGTATCATATGACACTTGGAGTTATGCTGCACGTTCAGCAATATCGTCAGGTGAACTGTTCTTAAGGTTACTGAAAAATGTGAAGGAGTTCAACGGTGTTCTGTAGCTTTCCTCCCTCCTCACTAATTTGGCCCACAAGTTTTCGAGTACTGGGAGAAATGTGTCGACTATAAATTTTTCCCTTCCAGTCAGAGAAACTTATTCAGAGTCCGCTTCTTCTTCATCATGAAGCTTGCGTTTTCGTGATCTTTTGTAGGTGCATTCATAGTCTATATCAGTCACAATCTCCATTGATTTATTTTCATAGTAGTCGAACACGCCACGAATAGAGGCAATAAATCCTGTAAGTGATTCCTATAATTCACGCACTATTTTCGTATCAATATTTACACTTTGTAATTTCAGATCTACATTATTAAATATCTGGAGTATGTCCTTCCAAACTGTCATCATGAATACTGTTTCTAGTCCACTGAGTTGATTCAACAGAGCTGAATCTTCATTTCGTACAAGTGATTTTTCAAACGTGTTATTGGCAATATATGTGAGGACATTGATAGCGCCCTCCCAGTTTTCATATATACTTACACACGCCTCCTCTCACGTCCGGCCATCCTGATTTTGGTTTTCTGTGATTTCCCTAAATCGCTTCAGGCAAGTGCCGAAAAAAAGGACACGGCCGACTTCCTTCCCTAATCTGATAAGAGCAATGACCTCGCTGTCTGGTCTCCCTCCCCAAAAACAACAACAAAAACACGCCCCGTCTCTTGCTGACCAACGTGTTTTTGATAAACTTTTTATCACTTTGCTTCCTGGTTTCACGAAAGAACCAAGCACTGTGTAGAAGCAGAGTAAAAATTATAAAGGTTTTGCACTGCAATGAAAAATGAACATGCTTCCTGACAACAGCTTCCAGCACCTCTGCCGACTAAATTTAAAGAATGTCCTGCACAAGCCACATAATGCTCTTTAGGATTTCGTTCTTTAATGCGTGCCTGCAAACCAGTGTAGGTTTCTTACATATTGCTTGTGTTGTCATATGACTGGCCACGACAGTCAGTAATATCAATGGAATTTGTAGACAGCTAAGTTTTCGGATTTGTGTCCCGGGTTTGGTAAAAACAGAAGGAAACGTTCAACAGATTCACCATTCTCGTTCACATATCTTAATATGAAAGATAACTGATCAATATGTGAAATGTCTGCAGTAGAATCTACTATTACAGAGAAAAATTTGGCCTGTTTTATTTCACTTTTGATAATTCTTTTTATTCATTCAGAAAAAAGCTCTTTATTTCATCTCAGATTGTTGAAGAAAGATAACTTGTATGTCTCCGCCCTGGATTTCCATATCGTTCAGTGCGCTCTGCGAGAAAAGGATCAAACTTGGTTATAAGTTCAAGAGACATCATCAATTGGCCATTATGTGATGAATGAAATCTTTCAACGTGTTCACGTAGGAAAAGTTCACGACTTGTTTTATTCTTCACTACTGCAAACACCCTTTTCAGCACACTGCGCCAGTACAGTTCTTCTCTCTCAACATATGACTCGAAATGGTTATTTATTGCTGCACGTGACTTTTTTCTTGTTAAGAGTGATAAGTCAGAATTTTTGTTTTCAGGTGAATTATCATGATGAGATAGAATATTAGAAATATTTTTCCAACCTGCAATACTATTAGTTCAATCGTGGCCTTCCCTCTGAACAATGTACATGGTGGGCAAAAAACAGCACTGGCGCTAGAAGAGTATATTAGAAAATCGCGCAAAGTTTGTAACAATTTTTTTCTTCTGATTAATTATGCTTTGAATAAAGTGTATTATCTTCAATATGTGCTCTTGATGTTTTATACTATGTTTTATCTTTACTGATTAATTGCTTTGTTTGTATTTGGAAAGTGATAACTTTGGTTAAATAATTTTGTATAGATTTGTTAATACGGTAAAATGCGATGTTTATTTAAAAATGTTTACTTGCTACTTTGTAATTGCTGATCCACATTTAGGAATTTTGGTTTATATCAAGTTATAACCTGGTGTACTTCTCCTCTGTAACGGAAGTGAGTTAGCGCGCCCAAAACGTGGTTGATGCGAGTGAAAAGGTTGACAAGGTAATAAATCGGAGGCGAACTACCGAACCGTTAGCAGCTAATGATCAAATAGTGCAATGTGCATGTGCCGAGTGAGGATTTTAGTGCCTGGATTTGTTAAGCCAAAGCCTCGGGCGGATGGATGGAATTAATATGTTGCTCTGTGGCCTGAAATTATTATAAAATCTGATGAACGAAGCCATGAAGAAAACAACAGAGCACACCAGTTACAACTGAAAGTTCATCTGCTATCATGTACTCGCCACCAATATTGCTCCAATCACTGCAACGGAGAAGGAGGATTATAGATTAGTAAAGTGATGGATCATCACTTTTAGTGTGCACAAATATAAGGTAACTCATACCAAAACTTATGTACTTACCCTGATTTGTTCCCCACCAAGATACCTCTCAGGATCCTCTCTTTTTTAACTATGATTTCCGAGTGTCCATATTGAGAAAAATAAATATCAGAAAGAAAGACAATTACCTGATTAAAGTTGTTAAAATTGAGTAAAATAGGTTATCTAAAATAATTGTGGATTTTGGTGAAGTCAAGATAGGAAGAAAGTGTAGCTTTTTGTGAAAGCCTCCCAGTAACTAAACTTTTTCATTTTCAAGTTTTGTGATCTTTTCAAATTTCTTACTTAACTTCTGGTTTCAAAGGTAAAGAACTGTGATAACTAATAAACAACAAACCATTTTGAGGTCAGTTTAAATTAAATGTTCTTATGATTGATCTGAAAAGCAATACCTAGTGAACATACTGACTGTAGAACCGGTTAAAAAAGTATACAAAGTGAGTCAATTTACAAAAACTGTTTTCTTAAGTTGGCATTCTTTAGCTTGTTCATGAAAGTGTGTTTCATTTGCTTTAATAGTCAAGATTATGGGCCCTCCATTGAAAGTGCTAAAATTACCTAAAGTTATTAGATTAATAAATATTCCCACTACTCTTGACATTTATGTTGAATTTGTGCCCCTTGTGTTCTAAAAGGTGTAATATCAATTTATGAGCATCTACTTACTGATTATTCTCACTGAAGGCAAAGTTGCTATGAATGCCATTATCCATGGAAGCAGTTACTTCTTTGATTTTAAAGAATAGTGTGAATATTGATGCAAGTGAGATTCTATTTAAATTTGTATTGTGTGGAAAATATCTGATGATGCAAGACTAGGCCCAGGCTTTTAACAGTGTCCTGCATTTTTAGTGTTGATGAAGTTACTCAGATTGACAAAGTATTTAATATTGACGAATGTAACAGTGTGTTTTGTGATTGTGAGAGCGTGAATATGTTTCTGCTACTGCTTTCACCCACTATAACATTTGTTGTTGCTTGTGACTTGGTTCATCGCACTTCCATAGGAAAGAAGTATGTATAGCTTTAGCTTTTCCATTAAAACTGTTTACCTTTCCTTTACAATAAATGTTTTCCATATCCATGCCTAATTATGCTGGTAACCGTATCCTATTTCATTTCAGTAAGTTTAAGTAGTTAAACACTTTCTAAGTTGAATCTGTTACTTTCAGTGTGTTTTTGAAAAGTTAATTTCATGTCCGATAGCAAAAAATCCTTTAGGCATTACGTGATCAGAAGTACAAAAATCCTTACAGAAGGTTACATTGTACTGCTTCTAAATACCATAACTGGTGACCAATATAATTCAGTAGACAGACATGAAGTATGTAGTGTTATAAATTGATTCACCATTTAAAAATTCACGGTAAAATACATTTTTGTTCAAATATCTGGTTTTGTCGCCAATTGATCTTCTTCAATTAGGAAAATCATCATTACAATTTTGATTAATGCCACATTGTAAGACAATGAAGAGAATGTTGGTTGTTGATTCATTCACACACCATTCTGCAGGATCATCACTAACGAGGTTATTTCTTTCTGTAATGTCTGACTCGACATTTAGTTTTACGTGAAATTCAGGAACAATTTGCTTTTCTTCATTTTTAATTTTTGTTTTGTCTGTATTTACTTCTTTTACAACAGTTGCAGTGCCAGAAATATCATCTGTACTACTTGAACTCGAGCTCGAATGTGCAACAATTTTTGCGAAAAATTTATCTACTCTGCCAAGGGTTTTTAGAACATTGGCTTCTAGTTCTCGCCTTTCCCTCGATAATTTCCGAAATGCCACCCCACTTAATTTTGCACGTTTGCTCTTTTCACTGTTATTCATGTTAAGGCACTTACAAAATTGTAAACCAACAGTCAAAACAAGAGAAAAAAATTGTGAAAGGAAAAAAAGAAAGACTGTACCCTGTTCCAACCGTACTACACCACACGTGAGCACAAAGTTTGTTGCTTTAAACATGGCACACGAGCACAAAGATTTTTCCTTTAAACATAGACCCGTCTTTTGCCGTTTTGGGCGTTCTGTATTAATGTTGGACCATGCCTCTTTAAGCAGTTTGTAGTTTTACTGTGTTCCGAAGAAGGCTTGGTTATCCGCGCCGAAACCTAGGTCAACATCCGTTTTCAGTTTGCAATCGAGGCAGATTCTTTATGATCATTAAATTATTCACGATTGCTGACGTGGTGCAATTTTAAAAGTTATTAGGAATTTTAATCTGAGTTCTTGCAATAGGAAGCCATCGATTCATAAACTTTAATCACCTTTTTTTAATGACACAAATATAAATTGAGAGACCTCAATTTTTTTTCTCTTTTCAGTTTGGAACACACAGAGTGCATCTTTACTAGTTTCCTTTATGCTATTATGTTCGAAATACCCTCTTCAGATTTTATCACTAAAGATCTGATTTTAACAATCTTGTACTTAAAGATGTTACTCTGGTAAGTTCCGGTGTATTATGTAGGGCTTTGTTGGTTTGTAAAGTGACTTTAGTTTGTTCAATTTTGTTTCGCTTCGCACAAATACAAACAACTTTTACCTCAGAAATTACGTGTTTAATGTCTTTCTTCGATAAATTGTACTTCAAGTTATGCTGAATTCCTTTCTGTCGTATGTCTGCATATTTGTTAAACTAATGTGCTTATCTTAGAATTTCTTTTGTATTCCTGATGATTATGATGATGATGTTGGTTTGTGGTGTCCTCGACGTGGTGATCATCAGTGCCCGTGCAAGTTCCAGTCTTTCTATTTCCAGTTTCGCCATCACGCGAATGATGACGAGATGATGAGGACAACAGAAACACCCAGCCCCAGACTGTGTTTCTGAGTCAGTTATGATACCACCATAGTGAATTGTGACGAAACATACCGTTTGCTACTGTGAATGGCACTACATTTATGTGCAGCATATTCAATTCTACTTAACACTTCATTTTGCACTACATTACCCTTTGTTGGGGTTAGCAAATTATTGAAGTGTTGTTTAACTAATCCTTTTTGATTTTATTCCACTAAATAAAGCCTGCAGAATTTTACTTTTATCACACAAAACTACAAACTTTTGCAAGGATTTTTAAATAGTCGAGTAAACGCACTGATATAAAACTGAACTTTACATTCGGAAAAATTGTAGTACCTCAATAGCAGGTAAATTTTCAAATGAAACTTAATTCCAAGGTTTAAATTTGCACATAAAAATTGCGCTCAGCGAGTGCAAAAAGTCTGCAAAATTCACATTCATTTCTAGGATCCACGTTTCTCTTTCACGCCGTTCAGAATATATTTGATTAATGTACGTTTAATTGTTCTCAAATTAGGTGAGATGCAAGATCAAATGAAAATTATCCACACTGCAGATAAAGGTCCTCTGTTAAACGTTTTGGAAGAATTATAGATTTTTGTACAAAAGAAGAAAAACCAGCAAAATTTATTAAACGAACAAATCGAATTTAATTTATATGGGTTTGTCCAATTATTTAATAAAGTGCTGTAGCTAAGCAACCAAAATATAATACCTGCCGTATCATACCCACAGAATGTTTTTAAAAATGGTAGTTTTGAACGCATTTTTGAATAGAAACTTTTAATACTTTGTTTTTATAATGTATTTAGAAAGACATTTTAGTTTTTACAGATGTACGCGTATTTTTTAAAGATACGCAGGTGTGTGCAGATATGAAATGTCTATACACATCCCATAAAAAGAGTCGATTAACAGTTAACTTTTCTTTCCTATAGTTGTAAATTATCTTTGAATAGACTATACCATGGCCGTTACAAGCACTGTTGTAAAGTCAATTTCATATTTGGCGCTGCCAATGCCATCATTTATTACTGTACTTTAATCGTATTTTGAACGTAATTTTAAGTGCTATACCACGACCAGTTCAATCTTAGAGCTACAGCCAATTTTAGTGGCACTTTTTAATGCTGACAGCCAACTTCGTTTGCGGTACTATTTAAAAAGCGGCACAAAAGTGTGTGATTTTGTGTGATAAAAAGATGCTACAGGCTTTATTTAATGAAATAAAATGAACAAGGATTAGTTAAACAACACTTCACTACTTGTGAAAATGGATGTTATGTAACTTAAATTTAAATTGGAAATGATTTATGGCTTAAATTTTGGTTTAAACGTAGGGGTGCCAGAGACACGCAATTCGTAGTGTACGTTAAAAGAAAGCCACCTTCTACGTCTACATCCGCACTCTGAAACCCACCGTGAAATGCATGGCAGAAGGCACGTCATACTATACTAATTATTAGGGTCTCTTCCCGGTCCATTCTCGTGTGAAGCACGGGAAGGACGATTGAATGCCTCTGATCATACAATGTACCTCCGAGGATTCCTCCCGCAGTTGGAGACGAAACGTCAGGGGAAAGTTTTATACTTCGACCACAGCCTATCACCCCAGAACGCCTCTGTTCGTGCAGTAATTATTCTAACTTTATTCTCACGATCCCTATGTGAGCGATACGCAGGAGGTTGTAGTGTATTCCTAGATTCATTATTTAAAGCCGGTTCTTGGAACTTTGTTAATAGACCTTCTGGGGATGGTTTACATCTGTTTCAAGAGTCTCCCAGTGCTGTTCGTTCAGTATCTCTGTGACACTCTCACACAGATCAAACAAACAAACATTTGACCCTTCGAGCTGCCCCTCTCTGCATACGTTCAATATCCGCAGTTAATCCTTGTGAGCCTTCGGTTAAGCTAATCTACGCTACTGGCCATTAAAATTGCTACACCAAGGAGAAATGTAGATGATAAACGGGTATTCATTGGACAAATATATTATACCAGAATTGCCATGTGATTACATTTTCACGCAATTTAGGAGCATAGAACCTGAGAAATCAGTAACGAGAACAACCACATCTGGCCGTAATAGCGGCGTTGATACGTCTGGGCATTGAGTCAAACAGAGCTTGGGTGGGGTGTACATGTATAGCTGCCAATGCAGCTTCAACACGATACCACAGTTCATCAAGGGTAGTGACTGGCGTATTGTGACGAGCCAGTTGCTCGGCCACCATTGACCAGACGTTTTCAGTTGGTGAGAGATCTGGAGAATGTGCTGGCCAGGGCAGCAGTCGAACATTTTCTGTATCCAAAAAGGCCTGTACAGGACATGCAACATGCGGTCGTGCATTATCCTGCTGAAATGAAGGGTTTCACAGGGATCGAATGAACGGTATAGCCACGGGTCGTAACACCTCTGAAATGTAACGTCCACTGTTCAAATTGCCGTCAATGCGAACAAGAGGTTACCGAGACGTGTAACCAATGGCACCCCATACCATCACGCCGGGTGATACGCCAGTATGGCGATGACGAATACATGCTTCCAATGTGCGTTCACCGCGATGTCCCCAAACACGGATGCGACCATCATGATGCTGTGAACAGAACCTGGATTCATCCGAAAAAATGACATTTTGCCATTCGTGCACCGAGGTTCGTCATTGAATACACCATCGCCGTTGCTCCTGTCTGTGATGCAGCGTCAAGGGTAACCGCAGCCATGGTCTCCTAGCTGATAGTCCATGCTGCTGCAAACGTCTTAGAACTATTCGCGCAGATGGTTGATGTCTTGCAAAGGTCCCCATCTGTTGACTCAGGGACCGAGACGTGGCTGCACGATCCGTTGCAGCCATGCGGATAAGATGACTGTCATCTCGACTGCTAGTGATAGGAGGCCGTTGGGATCCTGGACGGCGTTCCGTATTACCCTCCTGAACCCACCGATTCGATATTCTGCTAAGAGTCATTGTATCTCGCCCAACGCGAGCAACAATGTCGCGATACGATAAACCGCAATAGCGATAGGCTACAATCCGACCTTTATCAAAGTCGGAAACGTGATGGTACGCATTTCTCTTCGTTAGACGAGGCATCACAACAACGTTTCACCAAGCAACACCAGTCATCGGCTGTTTGTGTGTGATAAATCGGTTGGAAACTTTGCTCATGTCAGCACGTTGTAGGTGTCGCCACTGGCGCCAACGTTGCTTGAATGCTATGAAAAGCTAATCATTTGCATATCACAGCAGCTTCTTCCTGTCGATTAAATTTCGCGTCTCTAGCACGTCACCTTCGTGGTGTAGCAATTTTAATGGCCAGTAGTGTAATATCTGTGACGTAAGAAAATTATGATCATTCGTTAGTCACGTTAACAAAGTACCGGTACTCGTAAATGCCAGTTACATGGAACCCCCAACATTAGAAAATGAACGTAATTAGCAGCACGTAACCAACTGTGTTAATGAATGAGATGATGCTACTGCTAGGAACGACACAGTGGACTGTAGGGAGTTGTCCCTGCTTGTACCGTCAGCGCGCGATCCAGCGCTTGTGATTAGGGGGCACCGGCGTGCTAATTTGAAGGGCCGGGCTGCGGTCCGCTTTTAAAGCCACCGTTTGATGCCGGCTTCCGCTCAACTGCAGGCACGCAGCAGCCTGCTGCTGGATTAACTTCCATTCGCGTAAAAGTTGGCGCGCGCAGGAGGCGAGTGTTTGGTTGGCAGTGGTGATGGTCGAGGCTGCAGCGGCCGGTCAGCGGGCTCCGCAGTCCTGTTGGCGTTTGGCAAATACTCGCAGCGTGGCACATAACAAAGGCCGCCACGTGGCGAGCGCCCGTTGTTTGATCGGGGGGGTGGACATTTGTCGCTGCGAAACAAAGCTCTGGGGGGCGGCGGCAGAGAGAAACTGGACCTGTTGATCGGCTTCATCAAACGGCCTGCCGTGCAGTGCCGGGCGCTACAACCCTCACGCTTGTCGTTTATTGTACGTGGGTGTACGTGTGTGTGTGTGTGTGTGTGTGTGGCCGTCCGCGCACCTGGCCGAGTGGCCGGACCGATGTACGGTGGACAGCGGTCCCGTTTCGCAGTGCGCATGCGCGCGCGCCCGTATCAGATTTCGCGGCGCGGCGCCCCGCTGTAGGGAGACGCGAGCGGCCCACGGCCTGGCTCAGCGCCGATCTGCCGCCGCTTCCAATCCGGACAAGGGTACACTGCCCGGCGGCTTAGCCAAAGCCGGCGCTGGCGCAGCCAGTCGCAGATGGAATAATTATCGGCGGATCGTCAGCGCCGCCGGACTGGCCGCCCCCGATAGGAACGTCTGGCCTCAGCCTGCCATTATGGCGTTAGCCGGAGGTCCTATCATCCTGGATAGACGCCCCTCATTTCCATTTAAAGGTGTACCGACACACAATGTACCAGAGAACCAAACCCCGAAAACGTTGCCAAATCTTAATTACCAAGCGACTACGCTGCTGATTCCCATACAGTCACAATTTGCCTACTTAACAGCATTAAGGTGAAGAAAAATTTCGATTTTTATCTTTCATATAAATGTTGACCGAACATAAACATTTAAAATGCTCACATAATTTGCTCATTAACAGTGTACGCTTTCTATGAAATTATCTTTATAAATGAAAATACTAAACATTCTCTTTCTTTTCAAAAGCTTTCTCCTCATATAATGTGAGCTTGTTGGGTTATAACATTTGTTTTTGGCGGACTGGTGTAGTGAACATTGTCGTGAAACAAAATTTTAAACTTAGTGAAATACTGAAACTGAAATAATGAAAAATAATATAACTGAACGCCAAAGAAACTAACTGTGTACTCGATGAAAATTATTTAACTGAAACTTAATACTGACATACATTATGAAGGTCCGTGACATCAAGTGAAATTTCTGACTAGAAAAGTCCAGAAAAACAAAATACTGCTCTATTCACAAGAAAAATAACTGTTTGTGATCATCCACACTGTTCGCTGTAAATTAATCTGCTGTCTTAGCACTATACCTGGTAATTCTCATTACGAACTGCTTCCTCAAAAGAATGAAAACTGAGATTTGCCCAGAAATAAAACTAACTTACCTCATGCTCAGCATGTTGTTTTGTGTTGGTGTACTGACTTTCTCGAAAGCAAATTGACATCAGCGGATTCAGTAACTAAAGAAAAAATAAAATACTAAATTTAGAATTTGTTTTTTTGCTTGTCAGAAACAATCTGTGTTTTCGTATGACGTGAGGTGCAATGCACATACGACGGAAAGTTCAGTAGTTTACTAATAATGATGGAGAAGGCTTTTACTTTAAAAAAGTCGTCTTTCAAAAATTAAAATCTGATTATTGTCGGAAAGGACTGTACAATAAAGAAGACGGTAACAATTAGGAAATTCCCTCATAAAAAAAAAGTTACAGACATTCCAAGCAGATGCTTTATTTTTTGATGGGATAAAAACAAAGAAATTAACACTACTCGTGATTGTTATTACGCTGAAGACCCAAGGAAACTGGTACACTTTCCTAATATCGTGGGAGGTCTCTGCCAGCACGTAGAAGCGCCGCAATACGACGTGGCATGGACTCGACTAATGTCTCAAGTCTGAAGTAGTGCTGGAGGGATCTGACACCATGAATCCTGCAGGGATGACCATAAATCTTTAAAAGTACGGGGGACTGGAGATCTCTTCTGAACAGCACGCTGCAAGGCATCCCAGATATGCTCAATAATGTTCATGTCTGGGGAGTCTGGTGGCCAGAGTAAGTATTTAAACTCAGAAGAGTTTTTCTGGAGCCATTCTGCAGCAGTTCTGGACGTGTGCGGTGTCGCATTGTCCTGCTGGAATTGCCCAAGTCCGTCGGAATGTACAGTGGACATGAACAGCTGCAGGTGATCAGACAGGATGCTTACGTACGTGCCACTTGTGAGAGTCGTATCTAGATGTATCAGGAGTCCCTTATCACTCCAAATGCACATTCCCCACACCAATACAGAGCCTCCCCCAGCTTTTACAGTCCCGCGCTGGCATTCAGGTTCGATGGGTTCGTGAGGTTGTCTCCATACCCGTGCACCTGAATCCGTTCGATACAATTTGAAACGAGATTCGTTCGAACACGCAACATGTTTCCAGTCATCAAAAGTCCAGTATCAGTGTTGACGGGCCCAGCCGAGGCGTAAAGCTTTGTGTCGTGTGGTCATCAATGGTACACGAGTGGGTCTCCTGCTCCGAAAGCGCATGTCGATGATATTTCCTTGAATGGTCCTCATACTCACACTTGTTGATGGCCATGCACTGAAATCTGTGGCAATTTGAGGAAGGACTGCACTTCAATCACGTTGAGCGATTCTCTTCAGTCGTCGTTCTTCCAGAATCTTTATCCGACCGCAGCAATGTAGGAGATTTGAAGTTTTACGGGATTTCTGATATTCACTTTACACTCGTGAAATGGTAGTACGAGAAAAGCACCACTTCATAGCTAGCTCGGAGATGCTATTCCCATCTCTTGCATGCCGACTATAACAACACGTTCAAATTCACCAAAATCTTTATAACCTGCCATTGTAGCAGCAGTAACCGATCTTATCGACTGCTCGAGACACATGTGTTAAATACACGTTGCCGACCGCAGCGCCGTATTGTGCCTGTTTACATATTTCTGTATTTGAATACGCATGTTTCTTTGGTGCTTTAGTGTGCTTATCCGAATGCTGAAGATTTCCTTCGGTTAAAAGTTGTGACCAACTTGCGAATGCATTGGCTACCTTGAAAAATTCCACCAAAAATCTGCTCCATCAACAGAATAAAGAGCTTGTGTTCACAAATAAGTTTTCATCTCCATAATGAAGTATTCCAAATAACTTCTCTCAAATTCACAAATATCAGAACTCCTCCTCTAAAACTAATTGCTCGCTACTATGTCTCAAATAAGAACACCCCAGCACTGCACACATGACAGGGGAGCAAGCGAACTACAGATAAACTTGAACTGAGTCAAGGATCTTATTCATCTCTTGCGCACTTCGATCGCTCATCTTTGTCCCAGTATAGTAAAGGTGAATTATTTACAATGTCAGAAAACATATGAAAATTTTACAAGTTTAAACATAGGTGAGAAGTTCAACACAGTAAAACAAGTGCTGTGGTTAGAAACTGTCTATGTAATGAGAAGCTATCAAATAAAAAGCGAAACGCCGGTACAATAGGGCCACGCAAACGTAATCACCATGTTGGGTGACGAGACGATCAGTTTCTGTTTCGTAGAACGCGGTCGGTTCCTGATGGAACTATAACCGCACTTCCTAGTCCGACTGAAACCCACGACCATCGGATGCCTTTCTTCAGATGTCCAAAGCTGTGTAAATCACACGGTGAAAAATCAGGGCTGTGCAGAGTAAGTTGCAGTGTTTTCCAGCCAAGTTACTGAAGCGTAGCCATCGTCAGGTTGTGGTTCCCGAGGAACTTATTACCACACGATAGCCGCATCCCGTGTAGCGAGCGGAAGACGAATGCACGCCGCGTCTGCTACACAGCTATCTGCAGGGTGGTCGATTCCTAGGCGCCAGCCGTACAATAGCACGAGAGCCGGACGAGCACACGACACCAGTCCGCCAACAACGAAGGATAAAACCCAACTGCATCCACCTTTGATGTGGCGCTCTGCTGTGCCCCTACAACAGCAGTGACAGTATCGAAACGTAATAACAGTGGGGCCACATCAGGCGCGGACTGTGCGTCATGGCGGGTGTTCGATTCTCATTTGACTTCCCCGTATATGTGTTGAGCCAGCGTAACTCACCGCACGCAAATACGCGTAGTATATTCATCCAATACTCGAGGATGGAAGCGACTTTCAACAAATTTTACACATAATTTTAAACATTTGTGGAAGGCTCTCCTTCGGGAACCTCCCTAAAACAGATGAAAGAAAGAAGAAGTTTATAACTTACTACATTTTCGCTGTGGATCGCCTAAGACAGCCGCCATCAGACATAACGTTTCGATTTATCACTTCTTTACCAACAACTGTATTCGCAACCCATTTCCCAGACAGTATCCACATATACCAATGAATCTACCAGCAAAATTATATTATTATAAAACACATAGTGTAGGAGATATGACGTTATAAATACTGATATAAGTGATAAACATGGTAGGTGATAAACATGGACAGCAATGAAACTTCCTGGCAGATTAAAACTGTGTGCCGGACCGAGACTTGAACTCGGGACCGTTGTCCTCAGGTGCAGAGTGAAAGTCTCATTCTGGAAACTTCCCGCAGGCTGTGGCTTAGCAATGTCTTCGCAATATCCTTTCATTCAGGAGTGCTAGTCCTGCAAGATTCGCAGGAGAGCTTCTGCAAAGTTTGGAACGTGGGAGACCAGGTACTGGCAGAATTGAAGCTGTGAGGAGGGGTCGTTAATTGTGCTTGGGTAGCTCAGATGGTAGAGCACTTGCCCGCGAAATGCAAAGGTCCCGAGTTCGAGTCTCGATCCGGCACACTGTTTTAATCTGCCAGGGAGTTTCATATCAGCGCACGCTCCCCAGCGGAGTGAAAATCTCGTTATGGTGAACAGTGTGTGAAGGTGAGAACACAAAGATGTGACTATATGGCAGTGATAAAAGTGGGAGTGCGACCTTCACACCAAATGTGAGGAAACGCAGATCAGCAAATCGTAAGTAACTACCTTTTTGCAAAAACATCGCTAAGTGAACTGTTTAATAATCTAAAATTAACAAAACTGTGTCATTATAGAGCCCACTGTTGTTGCCTTTGAACAGCAGGAGGCGAAACGCGTATGGGATAAATAAATTAACTAGCGGCAGGAAAAGACAGTTCTATTTACAAAACAAGTACATAAACTATCTTTTACAGTTAGAAACTGTGTATATGTCTCGAGGCAAATACTCATACCATATTCCTCCACTGTTTGAAATGTGAGGACTTATTGATTTGCAACAAACCTTACACATAATTTCAAAACTTCATGAAACTTTCTTGGTGACACCACTCACAAAATGATAATGGGAAAAATGTTTATCGCTTACCATATTTTCTCTGTTCATGCACTTAAACTACCGCATCATACATGGTGTTTTATTTATTTCTTCTTTACGACTTACTGTATTCCAAACACATCTTGCAAACAGTGTCGACATATAGCACTCTATGTACCTGCAACATTATAGTTATGCATTGTACAGAGATATGACATAAATAATGATCTGTGCGAAAAACTACCTATTAGCTAAAACGGAGCTCTGATAATGACAGAGCTTAACAGCTTGTAAAAACTTAAATATGAGGAACCTGTGACAACTGAAGGTACTGCAGTTTACTTATTTAATGTTTACCATTAGATACCAGTTTAATTTTTTGTCAAAAGTAATCCTAAACCATATTTTGAAACAGTGTCTTGTTTCTCCACTAGGCATTGCCACAAATTCCTCCAAAAATCGTAACACAACATGTAACGACAACTGTACATATAATAATTTTTTTCTTTATGTATTTAGATAAATTAATGTGAGCAATGTTTTGAACTTTTTTTTCGGTTCGTATCGTTATGTTAAAGAGACTATGAGCAACTTTTGAAATGAATATTATTATTTATGTTAGATTTCAAATAATGTGGTAATCAAAGGAAAGTGTATTTAATGTTAAAACTATTGTAAGATGTGAAAATTGTGATTCATACACTTGGTCCATACGTAGGTAATGCATTAGGATATGTGTAGTAGAAAACCTGTGGTGAATACCCTACCTGTAGGGGAGCGGGAAAAGGTGGAGGCAGGCGAGGCGGGAAAACGCACACTGGCGCGGTTCGGCGCAACGGGCACAGTATAACAGTCGGAGGCGAGCAACAGTCGGAAGTACACGTACTGTACCGAGGAGGCTACCCAGGAAAAGTGGATTCCATTGAGCCTCGGATGAACCGATTCCGACAACTACTTGGCATGGCTATATTCTGAGGCACAAAGTTGGAAAGATAACGACGCTAAGAAGAAGGAAAGTGCCGATGTTGTGTGAGCCTTAGCCGCGCTTGCATGTGTGGCGTGCTTCTCGCTATCTCGCTGCCCGCCATCCGCCGCACCGACTTGCACAGGTCAAACATTTATTTCATCTTTAGAAGTGTATCTGTGTGGACCAGTGTCGAAAATGTTTCTGACTATTCAACAATAACGTGACTTTTACCAGAATTGCTTCAGCCATGACTTATCCTGATCACTGACCTAGACAGGATCCTTACCTCGTATTGTGCAACCCGAGTATCCTGAACTGAAAGTTTAATGTTAGTGTTAACGAAAATTATCAGCAGATTAATCTATGCTATAAAGAAGTTTAAAGTCCTGTGTGTTATTGCAAATGTTGAGAAAGAACAAAAGTATGACTAAATTGGAAGAGCGTTTTTTTTTAGTTGAGTTAGCTATGTTATTTAATTAATTTGAGACAGAAATAATGACAGTTAAATTATTCATAAGTAAGACAAAAGAGTAGTTATCCATAGATTGCTAAATTTGAGTGTAAATTTGCCTTCAGTACTTAATAGTTTCAGTATAACGACCATAACAGTTTCAGGGCCCCCCCCCCCCCCTTCTCTTGTCCATTCTTTCAAACCTTGAAATGTGTTGATCAGATTTGACCAGTAAAGCTAAGTTCTATATTAATCCTAAGTGTATTAGTGTTTTTCCATTCTTAATAGTGACATTGTGTGTGTACTTTCAAGATTGTCGATGCTAGGGCAATCTATGCCCGATTTCGGTCTGATCAATATACAAAATGCAGTTCGTAGTAATCATTGCTGTGTGGCGTTGTGAAAATTTGGCTCGTCCAAATTAGTACAAAAAGAGAAAACTTTAGTTCAGTGGATTTTTTTTTTGGTTCCAAACTTTGCCATATAACGCAACGTTACTACGTGTAGTTATGCTTGTACATGCACCCACTTGTACAAGGAAAAACTCACTCATTGCCTAAGTAGGCTGGCGACCGAATTATTAATAATGGGTAGCATCTACTGTGTGTACTTCTTGTCTATGCTAAAGTGTAATTATACTTTACATTTGCTTGATGCATCACTTTAGTTATTGACTGAGTATATGTCTGATCTTGCTTCTATTAGGTACGCGCGGTCAACTAATGTACTAAAATCCTTGTTTATAAGGTGAAGCCCGTGAACTTATTACAGTACAGGCTTTATAGAGCTAACGTACGTCCGAGCAGGGCGGTAGCGTTACAAGTGGCTTCCCGGTGACAGGACATCCAGCTGTTGTCGGTTACAAATTAATGTAAATACCGAACAGTGGATGTTCAGTGGCACGAATTGCAATAAAAGTCAGTAAAATAAACTGCAGTGTGAGTCAAGTATAATAGTGTGGTGTAGTTGGCATTTAGTATGGACAGAAACGTAGACGGGGTAGGTGCGCCGAGCGAAATGGGGAATGCGGCTGGCAGTAGCCGGAGTTTACGCGGCCAGATAACAGATGGCGTTAGCGGAAGACAATTGGCGTACATACAATACCACGAACAGGTCAATGAACAGATTGAAAGGTTGAGATCGCCTCGGACACAGCAAGGAATAAAACAGGAAGTAGAAGGTGACTTTGTAGATGATAGTGGTTATGTGAATGAATCCACTGACATGTTTGATTCTCCACAGATAAAGAAAGAACCGAAAGAAACTTTTGAAGTAGGATCGGAATACACCGATTCCGTAGAACAAAACAATGTGAAAATTTTAAGCTCCCTGCCGCCGTTGGATAAGCAGCTGAGCAGCAAGTCGTATACTCCTAGCTCACTCATTTGTTACATAGTTTAATTCTTAATTTCTTTGCGTGTTTTTGGTACTTGCATTGTTTAATTCATAAATTTCGAGCGTATTATAGTATTTGAGAGTTGTAGCATCGCGTTTTAGTACCTGAATAGTGTAAATTCGCGTAGTCGTTTGTCTACTGTTTTGTTTTGAACGGCCAGTGTCGGTTGGTCGCAGTCAGTGTGCTCCCTGCCGCCGTTGGATAAGCAGCTGAGCAGCAAGTCGTATACTCCTAGCTCACTCATTTGTTACATAGTTTAATTCTTAATTTCTTTGCGTGTTTTCGGTTCTTGCATTGTTTAATTCATAAATTTCGAGCGTATTATAGTATTTGAGAGTGTAGCATCGTGTTTTAGTACCCGAATAGTGTAATTTCGCTTAGTCTCCTTCCGCCGCCGAGCAGTGTCAGCAGTGCGCAAGTAGCAGCATTACTGCATTTACTAGGCAATCTTGTATTTTAATAACCGTTTAAATTTTGTCGATTTGTTTACGCTCTCTGTAGATTAGTTCAGACGTTCTTAGCAAAACAGTTTTTAGCATGGATAGGGACTGCAACTGCTGTGTTCGGATGCAGGCTGAGTTGGCATCCCTTCGCTCCCAGCTTCAGGCAGTGTTGGCTTCGGTCACACAGCTTGAGGCTGTTGCCAATGGGCATCACTGTGGGGGTCGGGATGGGGGTTTGTCGGGGACGGCCAGCTCGTCCCACGCATCCCCTGATCGGACTACGACTGTGGTTGCCCGGGATAGTGCCCGCATTGAGGCTGATCCCTCACCTGTGGTAGAGTGGGAGGTCGTTTCAAGGTGTGGCAGGGGGCGAAAGACATTCCGGAGGGCTGAACGGAAAGCCTCTCCAGTTTGTCTGACGAACCGGTTTCAGGCTCTGTCTCAGGCTGATACTGATCTTCGGCCTGACATGGCTGCTTGTCCTGTTCCAGAGGTTGCCCCTCAGTCTGCAAGATCCGGGCAGTCGCAGAGGGTGGGCTTACTGGTAGTTGGGAGCTCCAACGTCAGGCGCGTAATGGGGCCCCTTAGGGAAATGGCAGCAAGAGAGGGGAAGAAAACCAGTGTGCACTCCGTGTGCATACCGGGGGGAGTCATTCCAGATGTGGAAAGGGTCCTTCCGGATGCCATGAAGGGTACAGGGTGCACCCATCTGCAGGTGGTCGCTCATGTCGGCACCAATGATGTGTGTCGCTATGGATCGGAGGAAATCCTCTCTGGCTTCCGGCGGCTATCTGATTTGGTGAAGACTGCCAGTCTCGCTAGCGGGATGAAAGCAGAGCTCACCATCTGCAGCATCGTCGACAGGACTGACTGCGGACCTTTGGTACAGAGCCGAGTGGAGGGTCTGAATCAGAGGCTGAGACGGTTCTGCGACCGTGTGGGCTGCAGATTCCTCGACTTGCGCCATAGGGTGGTGGGGTTTCGGGTTCCGCTGGATAGGTCAGGAGTCCACTACACGCAACAAGCGGCTACACGGGTAGCAGGGGTTGTGTGGCGTGGGCTGGGCGGTTTTTTAGGTTAGATGGCCTTGGGCAAGTACAGAAAGGGCAACAGCCTCAACGGGTGCGGGGCAAAGTCAGGACATGCGGGGACAAAGCAGCAATCGGTATTGTAATTGTCAACTGTCGAAGCTGCGTTGGTAAAGTACCGGAACTTCAAGCGCTGATAGAAAGCACCGAAGCTGAAATCGTTATAGGTACAGAAAGCTGGCTGAAGCCAGAGATAAATTCTGCCGAAATTTTTACAAAGGTACAGACGGTGTTTAGAAAGGATAGATTGCATGCAACCGGTGGTGGAGTGTTCATCGCTGTTAGTAGTAGTTTATCCTGTAGTGAAGTAGAAGTGGATAGTTCCTGTGAATTATTATGGGTGGAGGTTACACTAAACAACCGAACTAGGTTAATAATTGGCTCCTTTTACCGACCTCCCGACTCAGCAGCATTAGTGGCAGAACAACTGAGAGAAAATTTGGAATACATTTCACATAAATTTTCTCAGCATGTTATAGTCTTAGGTGGAGATTTCAATTTACCAGATATAGACTGGGACACTCAGATGTTTAGGACGGGTGGTAGGGACAGAGCATCGAGTGACATTATACTGAGTGCACTATCCGAAAATTACCTCGAGCAATTAAACAGAGAACCGACTCGTGGAGATAACATATTGGACCTACTGATAACAAACAGACCCGAACTTTTCGAATCTGTATGTACAGAACAGGGAATCAGTGATCATAAGGCCGTTGCAGCATCCCTGAATATGGAAGTTAATAGGAATATAAAAAAAGGGAGGAAGGTTTATCTGTTTAGCAAGAGTAATAGAAGGCAGATTTCAGACTACCTAACAGATCAAAACGAAAATTTCTGTTCCGACACTGACAATGTTGAGTGTTTATGGAAAAAGTTCAAGGCAATCGTAAAATGCGTTTTAGACAGGTACGTGCCGAGTAAAACTGTGAGGGACGGGAAAAACCCACCGTGGTACAACAACAATGTTAGGAAACTACTGCGAAAGCAAAGAGAGCTCCACTCCAAGTTTAAACGCAGCCAAAACCTCTCAGACAAACAGAAGCTAAACGATGTCAAAGTTAGCGTAAGGAGGGCTATGCGTGAAGCGTTCATTGAATTCGAAAGTAAAATTCTATGTACCGACTTGACAGAAAATCCTAGGAAGTTTTGGTCGTACGTTAAATCAGTAAGTGGCTCGAAACAGCATATCCAGACACTACGGGATGATGATGGCATTGAAACAGAGGATGACACGCGTAAAGCTGAAATACTAAACACCTTTTTCCAAAGCTGTTTCACAGAGGAAGACCGCACTGCAGTTCCTTCTCTAAATCCCCGCACAAACGAAAAAATGGCTGACATCGAAATAAGTGTCCAAGGAATAGAAAAGGATCTGGAATCACTCAATAGAGGAAAGTCCACTGGACCTGACGGGATACCAATTCGATTCTACACAGAGTACGCGAAAGAACTTGCCCCCCTTCTAACAGCCGTGTACCGCAAGTCTCTAGAGGAACGGAGGGTTCCAAATGATTGGAAAAGAGCACAGATAGTCCCAGTCTTCAAGAAGGGTCGTCGAGCAGATGCGCAAAACTATAGACCTATATCTCTTACGTCGATCTCTTGTAGAATTTTAGAACATGTTTTTTGCTCGAGTATCATGTCATTTCTGGAAACCCAGAATCTACTATGTAGGAATCAACATGGATTCCGGAAACAGCGATCGTGTGAGACCCAACTCGCCTTATTTGTTCATGAGACCCAGAAAATATTAGATACAGGCTCCCAGGTAGATGCTATTTTTCTTGACTTCCGGAAGGCGTTCGATACAGTTCCGCACTGTCGCCTGATAAACAAAGTAAGAGCCTACGGAATATCAGACCAGCTGTGTGGCTGGATTGAAGAGTTTTTAGCAAACAGAACACAGCACGTTGTTATCAATGGAGAGACGTCTACAGACGTTAAAGTAACCTCTGGCGTGCCACAGGGGAGTGTTATGGGACCATTGCTTTTCACAATATATATAAATGACTTAGTAGATAGTGTCGGAAGTTCCATGCGGCTTTTCGCGGATGATGCTGTAGTATACAGAGAAGTTGCTGCATTAGAAAATTGTAGCGAAATGCAGGAAGATCTGCAGCGGATAGGCACTTGGTGCAGGGAGTGGCAACTGACCCTTAACATAGACAAATGTAATGTATTGCGAATACATAGAAAGAAGGATCCTTTATTGTATGATTATATGATAGCGGAACAAACACTGGTAGCAGTTACTTCTGTAAAATATCTGGGAGTATGCGTACGGAACGATTTGAAGTGGAATGATCATATAAAACTAATTGTTGGTAAGGCGGGTACCAGGTTGAGATTCATTGGGAGAGTGCTTAGAAAATGTAGTCCATCAACAAAGGAGATGGCTTACAAAACACTCGTTCGACCTATACTTGAGTATTGCTCATCAGTGTGGGATCCGTACCAGGTTGGGTTGACGGAGGAGATAGAGAAGATCCAAAGAAGAGCGGCGCGTTTCGTCACTGGGTTATTTGGTAACCGTGATAGCGTTACGGAGATGTTTAATAAACTCAAGTGGCAGACTCTGCAAGAGAGGCGCTCTGCATCGCGGTGTAGCTTGCTCGCCAGGTTTCAAGAGGGTGCGTTTCTGGATGAGGTATCGAATATATTGCTTCCCCCTACTTATACTTCCCGAGGAGATCACGAATGTAAAATTAGAGAGATTAGAGCGCGCACGGATGCTTTCAGACAGTCGTTCTTCCCGCGAACCATACGCGACTGGAACAGGAAAGGGAGGTAATGACAGTGGCACGTAAAGTGCCCTCCCCCACACACCGTTGGGTGGCTTGCGGAGTATCAATGTAGATGTAGATGTAGATGTAGATTTATTTGAACAATTAACCAAACAAATTTCAGGACAGAGTGAGCGGATCAAAACACAGAATGATCAGCTTCAAACACATGTTGATCAGCAGCTCAAAACACAGAATGATCAGCTTCAAACAAATGTTGATCAGCTTAAAACACATGTTGATCAGCAGCTCAAAATACAGGTGGATCAAATTAAAGCACAGGTCTAAGGACAGGGAATTAAAATTAGTAAACAAATAGAACAGGTAGAACAAAAAGTGGGTAATTTAAGTTCTGTGGCAAATACACTGAAACTTGAAATTGTTACCATTAACAAAAATATGGATACTATGCAGGAGGAAATTGGAAACATTAATAGTAGATTCGATGTTGAAATTCTCAACATCCAAGAGAAAGTAGAACCTCTGGTTGAAACTAAGGTAGACGAAAAAGTTTTCGGTCTCAAAACTGAGATCGTAAACGAATGTTAACACGGGATATCACAATTGAAAAAGGTAGTTTTAGACACTGAAAGGGATTTAAGTAAAAAAGTACCCGGATGTGTTCAAAATTGTGAACAAAATACTACGAAAATTCAAGGCAGCATTTTCGATCTGGAGAGCAAAATTAAAGATAGGCCTGGTGTTGTCTGTAATGGCACACCAATTACGAAGCTGTTAGAAGGCGAGGAACGCTTCGATCCAGCCAAGAAACATAGCGGGTGGCATCCGTTAGATTTTATCAAAAATTGCGAGAGAGTATTTCCTGAGCACTTGTCTGATCAGGAAAAGATAAATGTAGTAATTAGCGCCTTAGCGGGTGATGCTAAGCGCTGGGGAATAAATTTAAATACCGAACGAATGACGTTCGAAGAATTTAGGCAGAAATTTACGGAAGAATATTGGTCTGAACAAAAGCAGCACCATTAATGGCGGGAGTTCATCATGGCCAAACAGCATGATAACAGGGGCAGGAATTCTTTGAAAGATTTCTGCGAGCATTGGTACCGGAAATTGACGCATTTAAGAGGCCGAAGATCAGATTCAGAAATTATCTGGGAGTTATATAAAAAGCTTCCAGAAGATTCAAAGAGGTATGTAGGAAGCAATCATCGCAGCTTCCAAGCATTTCTCGAAAGAGTCGAAGACGAAGATCATTGGCGCGAAAGTCGTGCCAATTATCAAAATTTTGGTAACCGTAATAACCGACACAATGACGAACGAAATGACGGCGATGGATTTCGCGTCAATGTAATACAGAGAGGAAGAGGCAGAGAAAGAGGCAGAGGAAATTATCCAGGTCGCGGTCGAGAGTATACCGCGCAAAATAATAACGACGCGGGAAACTAATTACCGCGAACGTTGCGGGCCAAACGGAAGCGGACAACACATACAGGCCCCGATTTAAGAAAAGATATCGGACCGACCGTAATGTAATGAGACAGGATAGGGACAGTCATGGAACGCCGCGACGTGTTGTGGCGAAACAAGCATCAGGTGCGAGCCAGAATGAGTCATCTCTGCCGCACAGAGCGCTACATGTTAACAGGCGAGTGGAGCATCAGAGGGCAACGGCCCAGCCTAGCAGAACATCTGTTCGGAAAGAAGCCGCTAGCAATACGGCAGCAGTAGGTACGAACGTAGCCGTAAGAGCTGAGGAAAATTTTACGAGTGATAATTCCGTGGCAAAGGAAACAATAAATGAAACTGTGAATACACAGAGAGGTGCGGTTAGCAGTGTTTGCAATGAGATAAAAGGCGAGGATGAATTAGCAAAAGTAACTGATTGGCGTGTGCAGATCGATGATCTGTATAAGGACCTAAAGCAATGTGAGTGGGAGGATTTTAAAAGGGAGTATGAGGCGAAGAAATTAGTTGGTGGAAAGAGAGATAGTAGGGACGTCTATAAAGTGACGTGGCCCAAATTTGAAGATGGGAGAATAAATAGCACCGCGCAAAGTACACGTGCTGCCGATAGTAGGAAGGTTAATGATAGGAAGGATTTGGAGGATGAAATCCTCAGCATTGACGAAGAAATAACTTCTGCTAACAGTCCGCCAATAGTACAAGCTGCTACCGAGAGGCACCGTGGAGAAGGGGTAGATGATTACCTGAAAGTAATTAAAGTCCACAAGGATTACACTAAATATGAAGTCACAGTAGATGTAAATAAAGCTGATGATGAGGCCGTTTTGCCAAAAGAGGAGATTGAATTAAAATCCAAGCCTGACGACAATACAGAGGAAGAACTTAGTGCCTGTCTCAGAAAAGCTTTTATGTTAGAACCTGAAAGCGATCCGGAATGGTCGGATTCCGACGATAGTTCGGATGATGAAAGATACACAAATACAGACGAAAATGAATGTACTAACTCTCCCTATTGTACAAAAGTAGCGTACTTAGGTGAATCTGATGTTGAGGAAGAGAGTAGTGGTGATTCTAGTGAAGATGAATTTTCAGGTGTAAAGGAAAATGAATATACTTTTACTGAAAGAGGGTATGAGAAAATCAGTGAAAATAAAGGGGATGCAGTCAATTGCGATATTGTACCTAACGATGACGACGTATCAAAACAAAATCCAGACGTTGAAACAGAACAAAGAAAGAAAGAACCACCAGACGACTCAGGGTTTATTTTGCAAAGAGTTCAAGTAAGCAAAGACTTTGAACTCCAGAAACCGAAAAAGCCGCCAGATGTAAATGGTTCACAGGTCAGGAACGTATCTTGGGACGATGTCACAGTCGACCAAGGTGCGTTGCGGAAAAAGACAGGAAGGGGCATGATTTAGAGTCTGGGGCAGGTTTATATCGGATTTTGAGAATGTCATGAACACATTACATCATGAAACTGCAGGATTTCCACCGGAAGAAATTTTGTTAGGCAGAAGTAGTAAAAGTTTAATTGAAGAAAAACTTGAGTTTCCACCTTGTACAAGTTTGGGATTGGATCAAAAGAAAGAATTGGTGATAAAAAGGGCAAAGCAAAAAGCTGAATCTAGATCTAAAAGACACAATAAAAGTTTAAAAGTTTCAAAATTTAAAATTGGAGATTATGTTCTTTTATAAACCCACGAAAAGTCTAGTGAACTAAACCATGAAATTTCAAAATTTAAATATATTTATAATGGACCATATATAATACAGAATATTCCACACGACAATGCTTACTACCTGATCTACCCAAAATCCAAAAGACCTTTAGGTGTAAGAAATATTGTGGACCTGAAACTGTATGTTCCTAGGAACGAGTAAATGTGCTGTATCTTATGCTGAACCCAAGTTATTCTAAATGTATCTAATCTTTGTAAATGTCTGTATACCCTTGAAAGTGTGCTAATGTAGTTATGTGAGTTTCAGATTACCAATTGTACTGTAACTGGAAAAATGTATGGAGAAAAGGACTGAAAAGAAAGGATAAATGCTATCAGCCAGATAAAAGATGGGACTGTCAAAAATGAAAATGGGCAGTGTATGAACCATAATATGAAGGACTGCCAAATACCAATGAGGGCAGATAAATAATCGATGGAAAATTGTGAATATGATCCAGGAGATGTGACAATATGAAGTGAAAAGGACTGCCCAAATCCGCATAATAGGCAGCAAATATGTGTAGTTAATTTTCTGAATATATGTGTGTGTGTTTTGTTTAGTAAGTAAGGAAATGGACTGCTATTCAAAGCAAGCAGCGACAAATTATCTTATAGTGTATACAAAATATGCAATTGTTTTTGTAGTTAAATGTTTGTATTTCAGAATTTTAAATTATTTCTTTGAGAAATTTAGAAAAAATGATTAAATTGCTATTTTAGTGATGTTATGATGGGAAGTTGGAGTGTGCAAAAGGCACTTGAGTAAATGACAAGTAATTATTCTTGATGTGTTAAAAAAGTGTAAACCTACATACAGTGAGTAAAAGGAAATATGTAGTGTAAATCTTTTTGGACAATTACGTACAGATTCGGAACCACTGTATAATTGTAAGATTTAGTGTTCCCATAAAATTTGGACTTAAGAAAATTTTCTGGAAACAGGGCCTTGTGTAACGACAACTGTACATATAATAATTTTTTTCTTTATGAATTTAGATAAATTAATGTAAGCAATGTTTTGAACTTTTTTTTCGGTTCGTATCGTTATGTTAAAGAGACTATGAGCAACTTTTGAAATGAATATTATTATTTATGTTAGATTTCAAATAATGTGGTAATCAAAGGAAAGTGTATTTAATGTTAAAACTATTGTAAGATGTGAAAATTGTGATTCATACACTTGGTCCATACGTAGGTAATGCATTAGGATATGTGTAGTAGAAAACCTGTGGTGAATACCCTACCTGTAGGGGAGCGGGAAAAGGTGGAGGCAGGCGAGGCGGGAAAACGCACACTGGCGCGGTTCGGCGCAACGGGCACATTATTACAGTCGGAGGCGAGCAACAGTCGGAGTTGGGCATCGTTCGGAAGTACACGTACTGTACCGAGGAGGCTACCCAGGAAAAGTGAATTCCATTGAGCCTCGGATGAACCGATTCCGACAACTACTTGGCATGGCTATATTCTGAGGCACAAAGTTGGAAAGATAACGACGCTAAGAAGAAGGAAAGTGCCGATGTTGTGTGAGCCTTAGCCGCGCTTGCATGTGTGGCGTGCTTCTCGCTATCTCGCTGCCCGCCATCCGCCGCACCGACTTGCACAGGTCAAACATTTATTTCATCTTTAGAAGTGTATCTGTGTGGACCAGTGTCGAAAATGTTTCTGACTATTCAATAATAACGTGACTTTTACCAGAATTGCTTCAGCCATGACTTATCCTGATCACTGACCTAGACAGGATCCTTACCTCGTATTGTGCAACCCGAGTATCCTGAACTGAAAGTTTAATGTTAGTGTTAACGAAAATTATCAGCAGATTAATCTATGCTATAAAGAAGTTTAAAGTCCTGTGTGTTATTGCAAATGTTGAGAAAGAACAAAAGTATGACTAAATTGGAAGAGAGTTTTTTTTTAAATTGAGTTAGCGATGTTATTTAATTAATTTGAGACAGAAATAATGACAGTTAAATTATTCAGAAGTAAGACAAAAGAGTAGTTGTCCATAGATTGCTAAAGTTGAGTGTAAATTTGCCTTCAGTACTTAATACACTCCTGGAAATTGAAATAAGAACACCGTGAATTCATTGTCCCAGGAAGGGGAAACTTTATTGACACATTCCTGGGGTCAGATACATCACATGATCACACTGACAGAACCACAGGCACATAGACACAGGCAACAGAGCATGCACAATGTCGGCACTAGTACAGTGTATAACCACCTTTCGCAGCAATGCAGGCTGCTATTTTCCCATGGAGACGATCGTAGAGATGCTGGATGTAGTCCTGTGGAACGGCTTGCCATGCCATTTCCACCTGGCGCCTCAGTTGGACCAGCGTTCGTGCTGGACGTGCAGACCGCGTGAGACGACGCTTCATCCAGTCCCAAACATGCTCAATGGGGGACAGATCCGGAGATCTTGCTGGCCAGGGTAGTTGACTTACACCTTCTAGAGCACGTTGGGTGGCACGGGATACATGCGGACGTGCATTGTCCTGTTGGAACAGCAAGTTCCCTTGCCGGTCTAGGAATGGTAGAACGATGGGTTCGATGACGGTTTGGATGTACCGTGCACTATTCAGTGTCCCCTCGACGATCACCAGTGGTGTACGGCCAGTGTAGGAGATCGCTCCCCACACCATGATGCTGGGTCTTGGCCCTGTGTGCCTCGGTCGTATGCAATCCTGATTGTGGCGCTCACCTGCACGGCGCCAAACACGCATACGACCATCATTGGCACCAAGGCAGAAGCGACTCTCATCGCTGAAGACGACACGTCTCCATTCGTCCCTCCATTCACGCCTGTCGCGACACCACTGGAGGCGGGCTGCATGATGTTGGGGCGTGAGCGGAAGACGGCCTAACGGTGTGCGGGACCGTAGCCCAGCTTCATGGAGACGGTTGCGAATGGTCCTCGCCGATACCTCAGGAGCAACAGTGTCCCTAATTTGCTGGGAAGTGGCGGTGTGGTCCCCTACGGCACTGCGTAGGATCCTACGGTCTTGGGGTGCATCCGTGCGACGCTGCGCTCCGGTCCAAGGTCGACGGGCACGTGCACCTTCCGCCGACCACTGGCGACAACATCGATGTACTGTGGAGACCTCACGCCCCACGTGTCGAGCAATTCGGTGGTACGTCCACCCGGCCTCCCGCATGCCCACTATACGCCCTCGCTCAAAGTCCGTCAACTGCACATACGGTTCATGTCCACGCTGTCGCGGCATGCTACCAGTGTTAAAGACTGCGATGGAGCTCCGTATGCCACGGCAAACTGGCTGATACTGACGGCGGCGGTGCACAAATGCTGCGCAGCTAGCGCCATTCGACGGCCAACACCGCGGTTCCTGGTGTGTCCGCTGTGCCGTGCGTGTGATCATTGCTTGTACAGCCCTCTCGCAGTGTCTGGAGCAAGTATGGTGGGTCTGACACACCGGTGTCAATGTGTTCTTTTTTCCATTTCCAGGAGTGTAGTTTCAGTATAACGACCATAACAGTTTCCGGCCCCCCCCCCCTTCTCTTGTCCATTCTTTCGAACCTTGAAATGTGTTGATCAGATTTGACCAGTAAAGCTAAGTTCTATATTAATCCTAAGTGTATTAGTGTTTTTCCATTCTTAATAGTGACATTGTGTGTGTACTTTCAAGATTGTCGATGCTAGGGCAATCTATGCCCGATTTCGGTCTGATCAATATACAAAATGCAGTTCGTAGTTTCTGTGGCGGTGTTCGTAGCGACAAGAAATTCGCTGTAGAAACGGCTTACGAAGTCACCGCCACACTTTTAATAGCGGGCCGACCGGTCCGCTGGAACAATGAACAGAAAGAGGAAAACCCAAACACTCTGATCAAATAAAAGTCGGTACTTATCTTTATTAACGAAGATACGGAAACACAGTAGTGAACTCGGTGTCTACAGAATCTGTCTAGTTCGAGTCGGAGCGGCTAGGTCAGCGTCGGCTGACGACAAACAACAACTCTGCTGCGATGAACACACAACTGACTAGCAAGTACACAATTCGGTGGCGAGTATACAACTGAGCGGCGAATACAGAACTGTCCTAGCGCTCGCGACTCCAGCGCTTAAGAACCCAGAAGCCAGCGGTGGCGGGCGCAGACTTGCGGCGATTTCCTGTCTCGCTGGCGCTGCTTACGCGGACGGCGTCCGGACTCTGATGCTGCCAACCTTTTGGCAGCGGGCTCGGGTGGCATTACTGGCTAGGATACAACAGTAGTAATCATTGCTGTGTGGCGTTGTGAAAATTTGGCTCGTCCAAATTAGTACAAAAAGAGAAAACTTTAGTTCAGTGGATTTTTTTTTGGTTCCAAGCTTTGCCATATAACGCAACGTTACTACGTGTAGTTATGCTTGTACATGCACCCACTTGTACAAGGAAAAACTCACTCATTGCCTAAGTAGGCTGGCGACCGAATTATTAATTATAGGTAGCATCTACTGTGTGTACGTCTTGTCTATGCTAAAGGGTAATTATACTTTACATTTGCTTGATGCATCACTGTAGTTATTGACTGAGTATAAGTCCGATCTTGCTTCTATTAGGTACGCGCGGTCAACTAATGTACTAAAATCCTTGTTTATAAGGTGAAGCCCGTGAACTTATTACAGTACAGGCTTTATAGAGCTAACGTACGTCCGAGCAGGGCGGTAGCGTTACAAACACACACACAAATGTAATACTTACTAATGTAAATCCACCCGATGACGGAGGTTTAAACCTTCGAAACGCGTCGTGGAAATAAATAAAACGGTGACTGGTCACAGTGAACTTGTTGTTTCATTTAAGGAAGTTTCTTTTCAGATTCTGTTTACATGCTAAATTGTTGTGTATTTTTGAAAAGGGGAAGTCCTTCAGTTTAAATTAAAGCATTCTGGTCTTTTGTTGATTTTATTTTGATGGTGGGATGGGACATCATTTCAGATTGGTAACTGTTTCCCTGTAAAAAGAAATTTGTAAGTTTCTGATATATCTGTTAACAAAAATGTAACATTTTCTCAATGTCTGATTTGATGATGGAGTCGCAACACAGAAAAGTGTTGTGGGTAATTTTGCTGATAAATTATCGCTGTGAATAAAACTGAAACTTGTTTTGTCTTGTGTGATACACCATGTGGCCTTTTAAATACTTAACATTAGATTTGTTGGTGTACTTTCTTAAAGTAACTGAAGAGTATCTGGACTCTCGACTTAGGCCCCATCACAAATAATGACTGATTTAGATCATCTACTTCCTCTTCTTTATGTGTGGAATATTTCATGGATTTAGTGGGTGTTTTATATTTACTACTTCAAATGTCAGTTTAATTTCGAATTGAAAGATCATTATTTTAAATAAATAGTTACCATATATTAATGTAAACAGATGTTGTTAACTGCAGCTGTTTGTGAGATAGCTTTATAGGTTTTGTAAGTACAGTTTTCTGAAAAACATTCTAGGCCCCTTATTTTCTGTGATAATTAAACAATGTCAGCATTATATTCTGTTGCCATACTGCTACTCAGTCTCACTGAAGTAAACATGAGTTATACACTACACTCTTTCCCACACTTTCATGGGAAGCTTGGGGTAAGTTTCAGCTATAGACCATCTGTTATAGCTCAAAGAACACAATACGCTTTCAAGTCAGTGAATTACTCACAATGAAACTTGCAGTCTGGTAATAAGCTTTATAGTAATTTACCTAAATTTGAAATCATAACATTTAATGTTAAATATTGCCTCCATAGCTTCACTATGTTTAATAACATAACTGTATTTGCCTCATTAGAACTATCATAATCTATTAAGGGACATGGAAATAATTTTACATTATATCCAGATAGGTGATACATACATTTTGTGCTAGTTACAGATTTGACAGTACAGATTGTAAGTATTGCAAAGGATTAATATAAATTTCTATAATAATAGAGAATTCTATGTGCTCATTCTTTAATTTTATGCAAATGAATCAGTTCAATAGGGGACACTTGAAGGTATATATTTTTCATTTTACAGCAACAGCTTAGGAAATCACAGGACCTTTTCAAAACCTGAGGTAATATTTCCTTCTGCATTTTTTTTAATACGCTTAATGAATTCTTTTACCTCATCTTCCAATATGAAGTAATCGATTCTTATCGTCTCTATGTTCATATTTCACTGAATAACACATTATTGCCTTGTTATATTATCTTGTGTACAGTTTTTTAGAATTTAGTTAACACAAGCCCAATTCTTATAATAGTGATCTGAATTCCAGAATTATTAGAAAATGTATTTTGACACATCATGAACATAGGATTCACACCTATCTTTTCGAATTCAACAGTAACCATTCTGATTATTATTAATGTCTATTTAATTTTTTTCATTTTAAGTTATAATAAACTGAGGTATGAAAGGGAAGCAAAAGTTTAGATGGAAGTGAGGCGGATTGTGATGTATCTCAGATGTTATTCCATCAGTCCATTGAGCAAACAGTGAAGAAATAATGGATACCTTTGAAGAGGGAACTTAAGTTTGGGGAGAAGAAATAATAACTTTGCAGTTTGCAGGTATGATTGTAATTTAGTCAGAGATGAAAATGGATTTGCAAGAGTAATTGAACATAATGAATAGTGTCCTTAATATAAGCTATAAGTTAAATATCAATAAAAATAAAATGAGGGAATTGGAATGTAATCGAATTAAATCAGGGAAAGCTGAGGTAGGCACTAGAAGTAATAGATGGTATTTGCCATTTGGGCAGCAAAATAACTGATTATGACAAAGAGAGGATGTAATCACAGACCAGCAAAGCTTTTTGAGAAAGGGGAAGTCATTAACATCTAATGTAAATATAAGTACTAGGAAATATTTTCTGTAGGTATTTGTCAGTAGTTTAACCTTGTATAGAAGCAAAACATGGATGATAAATAGTTTACAGAACAAGAAAATAGATATTACTGAAACGTGAGTTTCAGAAGAATGCTTACAATCTAATGCATAGATTGAGTAACTAATCAGGAGCTACTGAATCGCATTGAGAAAAGGCAATGAAATTTGTGGAACAACATGACTAGAGGAAGGAATCGATTGATTGGACACATCCTGGAGTATTAAGGAATCGTCAGTTTTGTAACAAAGAGAAGTGTGGGTGTAAAAATTGTAGAGGTAGTCCAAGGGATAAACACAATAAGCAGGTTCAAATGAATGTAGCCAGCAATAGTTCTTCAGAGAGAAAGAGTCTCGCATGCAATAACACATTGTGGACAGCTACACTGAACTGAGGACCACAACAACAACAATAACAATTACATTATTCTGGGTCAATACTATGGCAATATGCAAGTACCTTTTTGCATGAGACTTAACAAACTGAAATACCAATTTACCAATAATATCACTTCTACACTCGAATCTAAGGATGCAAAAGTGTAGAAAATAATAGTTGACTGTCTAATGTAGTGAAGCTTACACATGTTTCTGAATGTCATTCCCATTGACTATGTCTGCACCAAACACACACTGTCTGATGACAGCATCATAGCCCCATTACCACATACTACATAATCCCTCACCTTCTGGCAAGCATTGTAAATAGATGGTAATTTCGCATTGTTATTGCAGAAACAATAATTTTGTTTTATAATATTATTGAATCCTTCTTTCTCTTAACAATGGAAAAGGATTCGGATACAAAGGAACTACAGACATTGCTTGCGAGTGAGTATTGATTAGAATCACTGGGCAAAAGCGAAAATTCATGCTGGCCTGGGATTCGAACCTAGGTATCCTACTTACTTGACAGATGCTCTGACCACGTCTTCTTCTTTTATCTCATTTTGTTTGTTTGTTGTATTTGTTCAAGGTGGTCGTCCCTTGACACCCATTCAATTTCATCATTGATCAGTTCACTAAGATTTTGATACGAGGAGCAGCTAACCCTCTGACTGAACATACTGAGCTACCATGCCGGCATACTACTAAGCCATTTGTACACAGTGGTCATTGTAACTGCACAGACTTCCCTAGTAAGAACCCTGTCAGACCCAAATTCTCAACTTATCCATACACTATTAATGTTGTGCCCATGCCTCTTTATTCTCGGCATTTCACCGAGTCCAATAAGAGAGCAAACTGAAAAGATCATTGAGCGACCTCTCCTCTTACAGGGATCAGCGAAATGCACCGATCAATTTGGCTAATGGGCAAGGGGCGCGACATTACTGGCGTATGGATAAGTTGAGAATTTGCACCTGACAGGAGGTGTACTAGGGTAGTACGTGCAGTTGCAACGGCTACTGTGTCCAAATGGCTTAGTGGTCAGAGCATCTGCCCAGAAAGCAGCAGACCTGGGTTCAAGTCCCACCTGGGCACAGATTTTCACCTTTCCCCATTGATTCAAATAAATGCCCACCCACTGCCTACGTCTGTAATTCCTTTGTGTCTTACTTCTTGCAGGATCAAAATAGGGTCTGTTCTTTTGGACATGTCTGAAACAGCAGACACCACACACATATCACACAATCAGATTTATTATCCATCGTTGTCACGTGACTTTTTTATCTTCTACCAGCTACCATGTGCACTTTATGTATTGGTGGAGTAATCAGAGTTGCAGCTGAAGTCATATGGTACTGCTCTCATAATATCTAAACACATCAAAAAAAATTTGCATCACCTCAGGAACCAGAACTTCTGAAGATAGACGTTGACCATGGATATTGTATCACAGACACAGTCCGTTTGACTGTTCAGAGATGTCACTAAACCCGCCCAAAGATGTAAACAACCATGCATGAACAGCACCTAAGGGGGTCAAACAGTCGATTAGTTTCAGTCATTCCATCAGGTAGGAGGTACATAACTCGCGTTCACTGTAGTCAACCATGCCTAGAAGGTCAGTACCGCGTTTCGATCGCGTCCGCTTTGTTACTTTATGCCAGGAAGGGCTCTCAACAAGGGAAGTGTCCAGGCGTCTCGGAGTGAACCAAAGCCATGTTGTTCGGACATGGAGGAGATACATAGAGACAGGAACTGTCGATGACATCCCTCGCTCAGGCCGCCCAAGGGCTACTACTGCAGTGGATGACCGCTGCCTACGGATTATAGCTCGGAGAAACCCTGACAGCAACGCCACCACGTTGAATAGTGCTTTACGTGCACCCACAGGACGTCGTGTTACGGCTCAAACTGTGCGCAATAGGCTCCATGATGTGCAACTTCTCTCCCTACGTCTATTGCGAGGTCCATCTTTGCAACCACGAATCCATGCAGCGCGGTACAGATGGGCCCACAACATGCCGAATGGACCGTTCAGGATTGGAATCTCGATCTCTTCGCCGATGTGTCACATATGCCTTCAACCAGACAATCGCCGGAGACGTGTTTGGAGGCAACCCGGTCAGGCTGAACGCCTCAGACACACTGTCCAGCGAGTGCAACAAAGTGGAGGTTCCCTGCTGTTTTGCGGTGGCATTATGTCGGGCCGACGTACGCCGCTGGTGGTCATGGAAAGCGCCGTAACGGCTGTACGATACGTTAATGCCATGCTCTGACCATTAGTGCAATCATATCGGCAGCATATTGGCGAGGCATTCGTCTTCATGGACGACAATTCCCGCCCCCACTGTGAACGTTTTGTGAATGATTACCTTCAGGATAACGACATCGCTCGACTAGAGTGGCCAGCACGTTCTCCAGACATGAAACTTATCGAACATGCCTGGGATAGATTGAAAAGGGCTCTTTATGGATGACGTGACCCACCAACCACTCTGAAGGATTTACGGCGAATCGCCGTTGACGAGTGGGACAACCTGGACCAACAGTGCCTTGATGAACTTGTGGACGGTATGCCACGACAAATACAGGCATGCATCAGTGCAAGAGGACACGCTACTGGGTATTAGAGGTACCAGTGTGTGCAGCAGTCTGGACCAACATCTCTGAAGGTCTCGATGTATGTTGGTACAACATGCAATGTGCTGTTTTCATGAGCAATAAAAGGTGACGCCAAACTTTTTTTGGTGTACGCAAAGCAGATGATGAAAAAATGCTCAACAAGAAAATATTGTCTATGTGTAAGTTTATTTCTGATTATACAGTTTCTGTAATACAATAGTGTGCTGGTACCAGTTATGTAGGCCTTTACCTGTAATTATGTGTAGACATCAGCGACAATAGCTTTAATGGCTGAAGGGTTACCGATAAACTTTTCTTGTGGGAATTAAAAATCGTCACTTCAATCCTTATAGTTCTTAGTGCATGAAATTTCCGGGCAGATTAGAACTATGCGCTGCATGGTGACTCGAACTCGAGACCTTTGCCTTTTGCTGGAAAGTGCTGTACCGACTGTGCTACCCAACTTCGACTCACGACCTGTCCTCACCGCTTTAATTCCGCGATCTCATCTCCTACCTTCCAAACTTCACAGAAGCTCTCCTACGACCTAGCAAGACTAGCACTCCTGGAAGAAACGATATTCCGGAGACACTGCTTAGACACAGCCTGGGGGATGGTTACCAGAATGAATTTTCACTCTGTAGCGGAGTGTGCGCTAATATGGAACTTCATGGAAGATTAAAACTGTCTGCCAGGAAGTTTGATATCAGCTCACACTCGGCTGCAGAACGAAAATTCATTCTCGAATTCTTAGTCCAGTAAAGACAGTAATCTTACCCTTCGAAACCGAGTAGGAGAAAATTAACAAGATTTCACAAACAGTGAATAATTACTCAGGCCAGCTCCTAAAATGCAGTTTTCGATTCCCTCGTTTTGTATAATTATGTAACAACATCTCCGTCACTACTGCAGGAGTTCTCCATCAGGCAAGACACTAGTAATAGTAGTCAAAATATCGGTAAATCCTTTTAGAATATGGGTCAGCAATCGAGAGGAATTTTGTGGGGCTGAACGCTGGCTTCAAAAGTCTGTGGACTTACATAAAACTTGAGCATTAGCAGATGTGATGCTTTGCACTCGACGCCATCATCTCTGCTGCTTTATGATCTATAAATCGTACTCGAGCTGAAATATAACTATATAGGTCAACAAAAAAAGTTCAGGAATAACGTCGTGAATGTCGCGAACGGCAACGTATACTGCGTTTCTACTTTGACATTTAGTGTATTCATTTCTGTTCGACAAAGTAGTGATGTACTGTTTTTTCGTGACCTCGACACCATTCTCTGCCATACCGTGAAGAAAAAGAACGACTACCTTCTGTAGTATCAACTTGATCTCAGAATCGCTTGAGCACTAATGTAGTAAAGCATATTATACGAGTGGCATCACCACACAGAAAATCTGCACCGGACCGGGACTCGAACCAACATTTTCAGTTTGCCGCGAGCGGTCACATGAGTATTTAGTTTCTTTTTCTTTTTTTTCTTTTGTTTGATCTCATTTTGCTCTATATTGTCATTGAATTAGTTCGCGATGGACGTCCGATGACACCCGCTCAGGCACTTCGTTGTTTTCTCTCAGTTTTTTTAGTGCAGAGGGCAGCTAACCCTCTGACCGAAGACGCTGAACTATCGTGCCGGCATACCATTCGGCTACCCGTGTACGATTCACTGCCAGACCCAAACTTTCATATGTCGTCAACCATGCGTCTACGACAGGTAATCGTACAGCCATTATATACACTACTGGCCATTAAAATTGCTACACCAAGAAGAAAGGCAGCTCATAAAAGGGCATTCATTGGACAAATGTATTATACTAGAGCTGACATGTGATTACATTTTCACGCAATTTGGGTGCATAGATCCTGAGAAATTAGTACCCAGAACAACCACCTTTGGCCCTAATAATGGCCTTGATACGCCTGGGCATTGAGTCGGAGCTTGGATGGGATGTACAGGTACAGCTGCCAATGCAGCTTCCAACACGATACCGCAGTTCATCAAGAGTAGTGACTGGCGTATTGTGACGAGCCAGTTGCTCGGTCACCATTGACCAGACGTTTTCAGTTGGTGAGAGATGTGGAGAATGTGCTGGCTAGGGCAGCAGTCGAGCATTTTCTGTATCCAGAAAGGCCCGTACAGGACCTGCAATATGCGGTCGTGCATTATTCTGCTGAAATGTAGGTCTTCGCAGGGATCGAGCCACGGGTCGTAACACATCTGAAATGTAACGTCCACTGTTCAGAGTGCCGTCAGTGCGAACAAAAGGTGACCGAGACGTGTAACCAGTGGAAAACCATACCATCACGCCGGGTGATACGCCAGTATGGCGATGACGAATACACGCGTCCAATGTGCGAAACACGGATGCGACCATCATGATGCTATAAACAGAACCTAGATTCATCCGAAAAAATGACGTTTTGCCATTCGTGCACCCAGGTTCGTCGTTGAGTACGCCATCGCAGGCGCTCCTGTCTGTGATGCAGCGTACAGTGTAACAGCAGACATGGTCTCCTAGCTGATAGTCCGTACTGCTGCAAACGTCGTCGAACTGTTTGTGCAGATGGTTGTTGTCTTGCAAACGTCCCCATCTGTTAACTCAGGGATCGAGACGTGGCTGCACGATCCGCTACAGCCACGCGGATAAGATGCCTGCCATCTCGACTGCTAGAGATACGAGGCCGTTGGGATCCAGCACGGCGTTTCGGATTATCTTCCTGAACGCACCGATTCCATATTCTGCTAACAGTCGTTGGATCTCGAGCAACGCGAGCAGCATTGTCGCGATACGATAAAGCGCAATCGCGATAGGCTACAATCCGACCTTTATCAAAGCCGGAAACGTGATGGTACGCATTTCTCCTCCTTACACGAGGCATCACAACAACGTTTCATCAGGCAACGCCGGTCAACTGCTGTTTGTGTATGAGAAATCGGTTGGAAACTTTCCTCATGTCAGCACGTTGTAGGTGTCGCCACCGGCGCCAACCTTGTGTGAATGCTCTGAAAAGCATATCACAGCATCTTTTTCCTGTCGGTTAAATTTCGTGTCTGTAGCCCGTCGTCTTCGTGGTGTAGCAGTTTTAATGGCAGGTCAGACGTTGCATTTGAAAGTCACTTGCCCGGTATCGGCAGATAAATAGGATTCTGAAGTGCCTCTGTTATTTTGATTACGATGCAAAGAAACTTTGCACTATAATCAGGACAACACAGGCGCCGCAATACCGTATTACACGACACGTCGTGGTTCAGTAAGACCAGTTTATAGTCGAAAAACAATTATGTGCTGCCATTAGACTGTCTTTAAAACGCAATCAACAAGCTTTAAAGACTGTGTAACGGCCAGAAGTGATCTGAACCGCGTTTCCGTACTTGGCCCCGTATGGCGGTATTGATCGGCGCGAGGCGAGCAGCTGCCTAAGTGGCCGGCCCGTGCTGTTTGTGCAGCGCGCGGTGGGGCACCTGCGGCTGCGGCGGCGCTGCGCGGCGGGTCGTCGCCGTCACGTCCCCGGTGTCTGCGGCCGCGCCTGCGGCTGACCGGGCGCCAGAGATGGCGCCGGGGCCCGCGCTGGGGCTGCGGACGGCCGCAGCCGCGTAATGAGCGGAGCGCCCGCTATGCGGCCCCCCTACCTCCCTCGCCACAGACCGCGCTATTTCATTTCAGCGTGAGCGCCGCCAGGCGGCGGGCAGCTGGCGTGGTGCTCCGCAGGGCCGCGTGCTGGGACTGTCAGCCGCGTCAACTGACTGTCCTCCTGACAACGGGGCGGCACCCGCGTAGCATTCCAAGGCTCAAGAACCTGCTCTTTAGTTGGCTATCAGACGAAGGTTCCTGTTTGCACGATATTTCCTATTTCCTTCCTGAGTTATGTGCGCACAACCTCTGAAAATCGTTCAAAGATAGACAAGGTGCTCTTAAGGCTAATTGAAAGAATGCTATTTGGTAACTTCGAGATTCATCCCACTCCCGTTCTCCAGTGAAGTAATGCACCATTCCATCAATTTTAAGAGGATAATTTTTTAATGGAAAACTCTTGTCACTCAAAGTGAAGAAACATACTATATGTGGTTCAGACTGAGTAAGTGGTTTCCTCCCAGCACACTTCTGACATGTGAAGAGTAGAAATGTCACACGTTGCATGTCCCTTGGCTTATTCCACGTGCCAAATAATAAAGGAACTGTCTCAAACATTCTTTACTAGATGGTACATGGTTTGGTGCCAAACTATGCTTCCATATGGAGTTTCAAGGGCAAAGCATTGAGGTCTCCTCCATTTAGTTGATGCACTGTTTGTGTGTTGAACAGAGTGCATGCAAGCTTTTGTTTCTATCGATAAGGCATCTTTGTAACGGAAGGAGACAATTTGGCTTTAGAAGCCACCTAAAATAGTGGGACAAAACAATGTGTATCTGAAAGCGTTATTAAAAGAGAATGACAAGAGTAAAGTTTGCAACATCTGATCCTGAGAATGGAGCTGTATAAGATAGAGAAGCCCACAGTGAAAGTTTTTTCTTCAACTTAATTGCCGCGTAGAGTGGCCGCGCAGTTAGATGCGCCATGTTACTGACCGCACTGCGCCTCCCGTCAGAAGTTCGAGTCCTCCCTCAGGCATGTATGTGTGTGTTATTCTTAGCATAAGTTAGTTTCAGTGGTGTGTAAGTCTAGGGACCAATTACCTCAACAGTTTGGTCCCATAGGAATTCACACACATTTGAACATCTTTTCAATTTAATTTTGTTATTCTCATTTCAAAAAATTATAAGGTATAAGAAATTGTCTGTATCGTCTCCAGACGTACTAGTTAAAACTTTATTCCTGTACTTCAGTACTTACATTACCGTAAATAAAACACAGTTCCTCAGTATTAACAGAACCTGAAATACTGTTTTATTGTCTCCTAGAACCATTCATTGTGTTGGTATCACACCTAGAATATTCTCAAAATTTTATTTATTTTCTGATTTGTCTTATTGTATTTTACACTGACAAGGTGAGTGGGATTCTTCTGTGTTGTCAGAACATGTTCTCAGTTCTTTTGGGTACAAATTAGTTATACATAATAAGAGATATAGTTTTCTTTAGATTCCCCTAACAAAAGTGTAGTTTGTCATCTAGAACTTATCGCATTTCCATTCTTCATATGATGACATGCAGATAGAACAGTGATAAATTTGTAGGA